>NW_027316056.1:2062617-3350117 GCF_026437365.1 Eucyclogobius newberryi
GACAGTGAGCTTATCAGAGGACAAGAGGACAGTGAGTTTATCAGAGGACATGAGGACAGTGAGCTTATCAGAGGACAAGAGGACAGTGAGCTTATCAGAGGAAATGAGGACAGTGAGCTTATCAGAGGACATGAGGACAGTGAGCTTATCAGAGGACATGAGGACAGTGAGCTTATCAGAGGACATGAGGACAGTGAACTTATCAGAGGACATGAGGACAGTGAGTTTATCAGAGGACATGAGGACAGTGAGCTTATCAGAGGAAATGAGGACAGTGAGCTTATCAGAGGACATGAGGACAGTGAGCTTATCAGAGGACATGAGGACAGTGAGCTTATCAGAGGACATGAGGACAGTGAACTTATCAGAGGACATGAGGACAGTGAGTTTATCAGAGGACATGAGGACAGTGAGCTTATCAGAGGACAAGAGGACAGTGAGTTTATCAGAGGACATGAGGACAGTGAGCTTATCAGAGGACAAGAGGACAGTGAGTTTATCAGAGGACATGAGGACAGTGAGCTTATCAGAGGACATGAGGACAGTGAGCTTATCAGAGGACATGAGGACAGTGAGCTTATCAGAGGACATGAGGACAGTGAGTTTATCAGAGGACATGAGGACAGTGAGCTTATCAGAGGACATGAGGACAGTGAGTTTATCAGAGGACATGAGGACAGTGAGTTTATCAGAGGACATGAGGACAGTGAGCTTATCAGAGGACATGAGGACAGTGAGTTTATCAGAGGACAAAAGGACAGTGAGCTTATCAGAGGACATGAGGACATTGAGTTTATCAGAGGACAAGAGGACAGTGAGTTTATCAGAGGACATGAGGACAGTGAGTTTATCAGTGAACATGAGGACAGTGAGTTTATCAGAGGACATGAGGACAGTGAGTTTATCAGAGGACATGAGGACAGTGAGTTTATCAGAGGACATGAGGACAGTGAGTTTATCAGAGGACATGAGGACAGTGAGCTTATCAGAGGACATGAGGACAGTGAGTTTATCAGAGGACATGAGGACAGTGAGTTTATCAGAGGACATGAGGACAGTGAGCTTATCAGAGGACATGAGGACAGTGAGTTTATCAGATGACAAAAGGACAGTGAGTTTATCAGAGGACATGAGGACAGTGAGTTTATCAGTGAACATGAGGACAGTGAGTTTATCAGAGGACATGAGGACAGTGAGTTTATCAGAGGACATGAGGACAGTGAGCTTATCAGAGGACATGAGGACATTGAGTTTATCAGAGGACAAGAGGACAGTGAGTTTATCAGAGGACATGAGGACAGTGAGTTTATCAGTGAACATGAGGACAGTGAGTTTATCAGAGGACATGAGGACAGTGAGTTTATCAGAGGACATGAGGACAGTGAGCTTATCAGAGGACATGAGGACAGTGAGTTTATCAGTGAACATGAGGACAGTGAGTTTATCAGAGGACATGAGGACAGTGAGCTTATCAGAGGACATGAGGACAGTGAGTTTATCAGTGAACATGAGGACAGTGAGTTTATCAGAGGACATGAGGACAGTGAGTTTATCAGAGGACATGAGGACAGTGAGTTTATCAGAGGACATGAGGACAGTGAGTTTATCAGTGAACATGAGGACAGTGAGTTTATCAGAGGACATGAGGACAGTGAGTTTATCAGAGGACATGAGGACAGTGAGTTTATCAGAGGACATGAGGACAGTGAGTTTATCAGAGGACATGAGGACAGTGAGTTTATCAGTGAACATGAGGACAGTGAGTTTATCAGAGGACATGAGGACAGTGAGTTTATCAGTGAACATGAGGACAGTGAGTTTATCAGAGGACATGAGGACAGTGAGCTTATCAGAGGACATGAGGACAGTGAGTTTATCAGAGGACATGAGGACAGTGAGCTTATCAGAGGACATGAGGACAGTGAGTTTATCAGTGAACATGAGGACAGTGAGTTTATCAGAGGACATGAGGACAGTGAGCTTATCAGAGGACATGAGGACAGTGAGTTTATCAGTGAACATGAGGACAGTGAGTTTATCAGAGGACATGAGGACAGTGAGTTTATCAGAGGACATGAGGACAGTGAGTTTATCAGAGGACATGAGGACAGTGAGTTTATCAGTGAACATGAGGACAGTGAGTTTATCAGAGGACATGAGGACAGTGAGTTTATCAGAGGACATGAGGACAGTGAGTTTATCAGAGGACATGAGGACAGTGAGTTTATCAGAGGACATGAGGACAGTGAGTTTATCAGTGAACATGAGGACAGTGAGTTTATCAGAGGACATGAGGACAGTGAGTTTATCAGTGAACATGAGGACAGTGAGTTTATCAGAGGACATGAGGACAGTGAGCTTACTGTTGACTGTCGCTCGCTCCACTTTTTTCTTGATTCTTGAATTCCTCCTAAAATAAAACCAACATTTTCAGGTGTATCTTTGTTAAAGTGAATAAAAAAGGACAAATGTAATAACAAGCTGCAGTATTTGTGTTCAGGCTGACGATGAACCCCATTGGTCAGCACGAGCCTGGGGGTTTTTCTACATCCTCATTGGACACTTCATCTACCATCGATCATCAAGGCATATTGACTAAACACGCCCATATTGACTAAACACGCCCATATTGACTAAACACGCCCATATTGTCTAAAGACGCCCATATTGACTAAACACGCCCATATTGACTAAACACGCCCATATTGACTAAACACGCCCATATTGTCTAAACACGCCCATATTGACTAAACACGCCCATATTGACTAAACACGCCCATATTGACTAAACACGCCCATATTGACTAAACACACGCCCATATTGACTAAACAGGCCCACATGAAACACGCCCATATTGACTAAACACGCCCATATTGACGAAACACGCCCATATTGACTAAACACGCCCAAATTGACTAAACACGCCCATATTGTCTAAACACGCCCATATTGACTAAACACTAAACACGCCCATATTGACTAAACACGCCCATATTGACTAAACACGCCCAAATTGACTAAACACGCCCATATTGTCCAAACACGCCCATATTGACTAAACACTAAACACGCCCATATTGACTAAACACGCCCATATTGACTAAACACGCCCATATTGACTAAACACGCCCATATTGTCTAAACACGCCCATATTGACTAAATACGCCCATATTGACTAAACACGCCCATATTGTCTAAACACGCCCATATTGACTAAACACGCCCATATTGACTAGACACGCCCAAATTTACTAAACACGCCCATATTGTCTAAACACGCCCATATTGACTAAATACGCCCATATTGACTAAACACGCCCATATTGTCTAAACACGCCCATATTGTCTATATACGCCCAAATTGACTAAACACACCCAAATTGTCTAAACACGCCCATATTGACTAAACACGCCCGTATTGTCCTAACACGCCCATATTGACTAAACACGCCCATATTGACTAAACACGCCCATATTGACTAAACACTAAACACGCCCATATTGACTAAACACGCCCATATTGACTAAACACGCCCAAATTGACTAAACACGCCCATATTGTCCAAACACGCCCATATTGACTAAACACTAAACACGCCCATATTGACTAAACACGCCCATATTGACTAAACACGCCCATATTGACTTAATACGCCCATATTGACTAAACACGCCCATATTGTCTAAAGACGCCCATATTGACTAAACACGCCCATATTGACTAAACACGCCCATATTGACTAAACACGCCCATATTGTCTAAACACGCCCATATTGACTAAACACGCCCATATTGACTAAACACGCCCATATTGTCTAAAAACGCCCATATTGTATAAACACGCCCATATTGTCTAAACACGCCCATATTGACCAAATACGCCCATATTGACCAAATACGCCCATATTGTCTAAACACGCCCATATTGACTAACCACGCCCATATTGACTAAACACGCCCATATTGTCTAAACACGCCCATATTGTCTAAACACGCCCATATTGACTAAACACGCCCATATTGACTAAACACACGCCCATATTGACTAAACAGGCCCACATGAAACACGCCCATATTGACTAAACACGCCCATATTGACGAAACACGCCCATATTGACTAAACACGCCCAAATTGACTAAACACGCCCATATTGACTAAACACGCCCATATTGACTAAACACACGCCCATATTGACTAAACACACCCATATAAAACACGCCCATATTGTCTAAACACGCCCATATTGACTAAACACGCCCATATTGACTAAACACGCCCATATTGACTAAACACGCCCATATTCACTAAACACGCCCATATTGACTAAACACGCCCATATTGACTAAACACGCCCATATTGACTAAACACGCCCATATTGTCTAAAGACGCCCATATTGACTAAACACGCCCATATTGACTAAACACGCCCATATTGACTAAACACGCCCATATTGACTAAACACGCCCATATTGATGACTAAACACGCCCATATTGTCTAAACACGCCCATATTGACTAAACACGCCCATATTGACTAAACACGCCCATATTGTATAAACACGCCCATATTGACCAAATACGCCCATATTGACCAAATACGCCCATATTGTCTAAACACGCCCATATTGACTAACCACGCCCATATTGACTAAACACGCCCATATTGTCTAAACACGCCCATATTGTCTAAACACGCCCATATTGACTAAACACGCCCATATTGACTAAACACACGCCCATATTGTCTAAACACGCCCATATTGTCTAAACACGCCCATATTGTCTAAACACGCCCATATTGTCTAAACACGCCCATATTGTCTAAACACGCCCATATTGACTAAACACGCCCATATTGACTAAACACACGCCCATATTGACTAAAAAGGCCCACATGAAACACGCCCATATTGACTAAACACGCCCATATTGACTAAACACGCCCATATTGTCTAAACACGCCCATATTGTCTAAACACGCCCATATTGACTAAACACACCCATATAAAACACGCCCATATTGTCTAAACACGCCCATATTGACTAAACACGCCCATATTGACTAAACACGCCCATATTGACTAAACACGCCCATATTCACTAAACACGCCCATATTGACTAAACACGCCCATATTGAATAAACACGCCCATATTGACTAAACACGCCCATATTGTCTAAAGACGCCCATATTGACTAAACACGCCCATATTGACTAAACACGCCCATATTGACTAAACACGCCCATATTGACTAAACACGCCCATATTGACTAAACACGCCCATATTGATGACTAAACACGCCCATATTGTCTAAACACGCCCATATTGACTAAACACGCCCATATTGACTAAACACGCCCATATTGTATAAACACGCCCATATTGACCAAATACGCCCATATTGACCAAATACGCCCATATTGTCTAAACACGCCCATATTGACTAACCACGCCCATATTGACTAAACACGCCCATATTGTCTAAACACGCCCATATTGTCTAAACACGCCCATATTGACTAAACACGCCCATATTGACTAAACACACGCCCATATTGTCTAAACACGCCCATATTGACTAAACACGCCCATATTGTCTAAACACGCCCATATTGTCTAAACACGCCCATATTGTCTAAACACGCCCATATTGTCTGAACACGCCCATATTGACTAAACACGCCCATATTGACTAAACACACGCCCATATTGACTAAACAGGCCCACATGAAACACGCCCATATTGACTAAACACGCCCATATTGACTAAACACGCCCATATTGTCTAAACACGCCCATATTGTCTAAACACGCCCATATTGACTAAACACGCCCATATTGACTAAACACACGCCCATATTGACTAAACAGGCCCACATGAAACACGCCCATATTGACTAAACACGCCCATATTGACGAAACACGCCCATATTGACTAAACACGCCCAAATTGACTAAACACGCCCATATTGACTAAACACGCCCATATTGACTAAACACACGCCCATATTGACTAAACACACCCATATAAAACACGCCCATATTGTCTAAACACGCCCATATTGACTAAACACGCCCATATTGACTAAACACGCCCATATTGACTAAACACGCCCATATTCACTAAACACGCCCATATTGACTAAACACGCCCATATTGACTAAACACGCCCATATTGACTAAACACGCCCATATTGTCTAAAGACGCCCATATTGACTAAACACGCCCATATTGACTAAACACGCCCATATTGACTAAACACGCCCATATTGACTAAACACACCCATATTGACTAAACACGCCCATATTGACTAAACACGCCCATATTGATGACTAAACACGCCCATATTGTCTAAACACGCCCATATTGACTAAACACGCCCATATTGACTAAACACGCCTATATTGTCTAAAAACGCCCATATTGTATAAACACGCCCATATTGACCAAATACGCCCATATTGACCAAATACGCCCATATTGTCTAAACACGCCCATATTGACTAACCACGCCCATATTGACTAAACACGCCCATATTGTCTAAACACGCCCATATTGTCTAAACACGCCCATATTGACTAAACACGCCCATATTGACTAAACACACGCCCATATTGACTAAACAGGCCCACATGAAACACGCCCATATTGACTAAACACGCCCATATTGACGAAACACGCCCATATTGACTAAACACGCCCAAATTGACTAAACACGCCCATATTGTCTAAACACGCCCATATTGACTAAACACTAAACACGCCCATATTGACTAAACACGCCCATATTGACTAAACACGCCCAAATTGACTAAACACGCCCATATTGTCCAAACACGCCCATATTGACTAAACACTAAACACGCCCATATTGACTAAACACGCCCATATTGACTAAATACGCCCATATTGACTAAACACGCCCATATTGTCTAAACACGCCCATATTGACTAAATACGCCCATATTGACTAAACACGCCCATATTGTCTAAACACGCCCATATTGACTAAATACGCCCATATTGACTAGACACGCCCAAATTTACTAAACACGCCCATATTGTCTAAACACGCCCATATTGACTAAATACGCCCATATTGACTAAACACGCCCATATTGTCTAAACACGCCCATATTGTCTATATACGCCCAAATTGACTAAACACACCCAAATTGTCTAAACACGCCCATATTGACTAAACACGCCCGTATCGTCCTAACACGCCCATATTGACTAAACACGCCCATATTGACTAAACACGCCCATATTGACTAAACACTAAACACGCCCATATTGACTAAACACGCCCATATTGACTAAACACGCCCAAATTGACTAAACACGCCCATATTGTCCAAACACGCCCATATTGTCCAAACACGCCCATATTGACTAAACACTAAACACGCCCATATTGACTAAACACACGCCCATATTGACTAAACAGGCCCACATGAAACACGCCCATATTGACTAAACACGCCCATATTGACGAAACACGCCCATATTGACTAAACACGCCCAAATTGACTAAACACGCCCATATTGTCTAAACACGCCCATATTGACTAAACACTAAACACGCCCATATTGACTAAACACGCCCATATTGACTAAACACGCCCAAATTGACTAAACACGCCCATATTGTCCAAACACGCCCATATTGACTAAACACTAAACACGCCCATATTGACTAAACACGCCCATATTGACTAAATACGCCCATATTGACTAAACACGCCCATATTGTCTAAACACGCCCATATTGACTAAATACGCCCATATTGACTAAACACGCCCATATTGTCTAAACACGCCCATATTGACTAAATACGCCCATATTGACTAGACACGCCCAAATTTACTAAACACGCCCATATTGTCTAAACACGCCCATATTGACTAAATACGCCCATATTGACTAAACACGCCCATATTGTCTAAACACGCCCATATTGTCTATATACGCCCAAATTGACTAAACACACCCAAATTGTCTAAACACGCCCATATTGACTAAACACGCCCGTATCGTCCTAACACGCCCATATTGACTAAACACGCCCATATTGACTAAACACGCCCATATTGACTAAACACTAAACACGCCCATATTGACTAAACACGCCCATATTGACTAAACACGCCCAAATTGACTAAACACGCCCATATTGTCCAAACACGCCCATATTGACTAAACACTAAACACGCCCATATTGACTAAACACGCCCATATTGACTAAATACGCCCATATTGACTAAACACGCCCATATTGTCTAAACACGCCCATATTGACTAAATACGCCCATATTGACTAAACACGCCCATATTGTCTAAACACGCCCATATTGACTAAATACGCCCATATTGACTAGACACGCCCAAATTTACTAAACACGCCCATATTGTCTAAACACGCCCATATTGACTAAATACGCCCATATTGACTAAACACGCCCATATTGTCTAAACACGCCCATATTGTCTATATACGCCCAAATTGACTAAACACACCCAAATTGTCTAAACACGCCCATATTGACTAAACACGCCCGTATTGTCCTAACACGCCCATATTGACTAAACACGCCCATATTGACTAAACACGCCCATATTGACTAAACACGCCCATATTGTCTAAACACGCCCATATTGACAAAACACGCCCATATTGTCCTAACACGCCCATATTGACTAAACACGCCCATATTGTCTAAACCCATATTGACTAAACACGCCCATATTGTCTAAACACGCCCATATTGACTAAACACGCCCATATTGTCTAAACACGCCCATATTGACTAAACACGCCCATATTGTCCTAACACGCCCATATTGTCTAAACACGCCCATATTGTCTAAATACGCCCATATAAAACACGCCCATATCGACTAAACACGCCCATATTGTCTAAACACGCCCATATTGACTAAACACGCCCATATTGACTAAACACGCCCAAATTGACTAAACACGCCCATATTGTCTAAACACGCCCATATTGACTAAACACGCCCATATTGACTAAACACGCCCATATTGACTAAATACGCCCATATTGACTAAACACGCCCAAATTGACTAAACACGCCCATATTGTCCAAACACGCCCATATTGACTAAACACTAAACACGCCCATATTGACTAAACACGCCCATATTGACTAGACACGCCCCAATTTACTAAACACGCCCATATTGTCTAAACACGCCCATATTGACTAAATACGCCCATATTGACTAAACACGCCCATATTGTCTAAACACGCCCATATTGTCTATATACGCCCAAATTTACTAAACACGCCCAAATTGTCTAAACACGCCCATATTGACTAAACACGCCTGTATTGTCCTAACACGCCCATATTGACTAAACACGCCCATATTGACTAAACACGCCCATATTGTCTAAACACGCCCATATTGACAAAACACGCCCATATTGTCCTAACACGCCCATATTGACTAAACACGCCCATATTGTCTAAACCCATATTGACTAAAAAAGCCCATATTGTCTAAACACGCCCATATTGACTAAACACGCCCATATTGTCTAAACACGCCCATATTGTCTAAACACGCCCATATTGACTAAATACGCCCATATTGACTAGACACGCCCAAATTTACTAAACACGCCCATATTGTCTAAACACGCCCATATTGACTAAATACGCCCATATTGACTAAACACGCCCATATTGTCTAAACACGCCCATATTGTCTATATACGCCCAAATTGACTAAACACGCCCAAATTGTCTAAACACGCCCATATTGACTAAACACGCCCGTATTGTCCTAACACGCCCATATTGACTAAACACGCCCATATTGACTAAACACGCCCATATTGACTAAACACGCCCATATTGTCTAAACACGCCCATATTGACAAAACACGCCCATATTGTCCTAACACGCCCATATTGACTAAACACGCCCATATTGTCTAAACCCATATTGACTAAACACGCCCATATTGACTAAACACGCCCATATTGACTAAACACGCCCATATTGTCTAAACACGCCCAAATTGACTAAACACGCCCATATTGTCTAAACACGCCCATATTGTCCTAACACGCCCATATTGACTAAACACGCCCATATTGACTAAACACGCCCATATTGTCTAAACACGCCCATATTGTCTAAACACGCCCATATTGTCTAAACACGCCCATATTGACTAAACACGCCCATATTGTCCCAACACGCCCATATTGTCTAAACACGCCCATATTGTCTAAATACGCCCATATAAAACACGCCCATATCGACTAAACACGCCCATATTGACTAAACACGCCCATATTGTCTAAACCCATATTGACTAAACACGCCCATATTGACTAAACACGCCCATATTGACTAAACACGCCCATATTGTCTAAACACGCCCAAATTGACTAAACACGCCCATATTGTCTAAACACGCCCATATTGTCCTAACACGCCCATATTGACTAAACACGCCCATATTGACTAAACACGCCCATATTGTCTAAACACGCCCATATTGTCTAAACACGCCCATATTGTCTAAACACGCCCATATTGACTAAACACGCCCATATTGTCCCAACACGCCCATATTGTCTAAACACGCCCATATTGTCTAAATACGCCCATATAAAACACGCCCATATCGACTAAACACGCCCATATTGTCTAAACACGCCCATATTGACTAAACACGCCCATATTGACTAAACACGCCCAAAATGACTAAACACGCCCATATTGTCTAAACACGCCCATATTAACTAAACACTAAACACGCCCATATTGACTAAACACGCCCATATTGACTAAACACGCCCATATTGACTAAACACGCCCAAATTGACTAAACACGCCCATATTGTCCAAACACGCCCATATTGACTAAACACTAAACACGCCCACATTGACTAAACACGCCCATATTGACTAGACACGCCCCAATTTACTAAACACGCCCATATTGTCTAAACACGCCCATATTGACTAAATACGCCCATATTGACTAAACACGCCCATATTGTCTAAACACGCCCATATTGTCTATATACGCCCAAATTTACTAAACACGCCCAAATTGTCTAAACACGCCCATATTGACTAAACACGCCTGTATTGTCCTAACACGCCCATATTGACTAAACACGCCCATATTGACTAAACACGCCCATATTGTCTAAACACGCCCATATTGACAAAACACGCCCATATTGTCCTAACACGCCCATATTGACTAAACACGCCCATATTGTCTAAACCCATATTGACTAAACACGCCCATATTGTCTAAACACGCCCATATTGACTAAACACGCCCATATTGTCTAAACACGCCCAAATTGACTAAACACGCCCATATTGTCTAAACACGCCCATATTGTCCTAACACGCCCATATTGACTAAATTGTCTAAACACGCCTATATTGTCTAAACACGCCCATATTGACTAAACACTAAACACGCCCATATTGACTAAACACGCCCATATTGACTAAATTGTCCAAACACGCCCATATTGTCCTAACACGCCCATATTGACTAAACACGCCCATATTGACTAAACACGCCCACATTGTCTAAACACGCCCACATTGTCTAAACACGCCCATATTGACTAAACACTAAACACGCCCATATTGATTAAACACGCCCATATTGACTGAACACGCCCAAATTGACTTAACACGCCCAAATTGACTAAACACGCCCATATTGTCTAAACACGCCCATATTGACTAAACACACGCCCATTTTGACTAAACACACCCACATTGTCTAAACACGCCCAAATTGACTAAACACGCCCATATTGTCTAAACACGCCCATATTGTCTAAACACGCCCATATTGTCTAAACACGCCCATATAAAACACGCCCATATCGACTAAACACGCCCATATTGTCTAAACACGCCCATATTGACTAAACACACCCATATTGTCTAAACACGCCCATATTGACTAAACACGCCCATATTGACTAAACACGCCCATATTGACTAAACACTAAACACGCCCATATTGTCTATATACGCCCAAATTGACTAAACACGCCCCCATATTGTCTAAACACGCCCATATTGACTAAACACGCCCATATTGACTAAACACGCCCATATTGTCCTAACACGCCCATATTGACTAAACACGCCCATATTGACTAAACACGCCCATATTGACTAAACACACGCCCATATTGACTAAACAGGCCCACATGAAACACGCCCATATTGACTAAACACGCCCATATTGACTAAACACGCCCATATTGTCTAAACACGCCCATATTGTCTAAACACGCCCATATTGACTAAACACGCCCATATTGACTAAACACACGCCCATATTGACTAAACAGGCCCACATGAAACACGCCCATATTGACTAAACACGCCCATATTGACGAAACACGCCCATATTGACTAAACACGCCCAAATTGACTAAACACGCCCATATTGACTAAACACGCCCATATTGACTAAACACACGCCCATATTGACTAAACACACCCATATAAAACACGCCCATATTGTCTAAACACGCCCATATTGACTAAACACGCCCATATTGACTAAACACGCCCATATTGACTAAACACGCCCATATTCACTAAACACGCCCATATTGACTAAACACGCCCATATTGACTAAACACGCCCATATTGACTAAACACGCCCATATTGTCTAAAGACGCCCATATTGACTAAACACGCCCATATTGACTAAACACGCCCATATTGACTAAACACGCCCATATTGACTAAACACACCCATATTGACTAAACACGCCCATATTGACTAAACACGCCCATATTGATGACTAAACACGCCCATATTGTCTAAACACGCCCATATTGACTAAACACGCCCATATTGACTAAACACGCCTATATTGTCTAAAAACGCCCATATTGTATAAACACGCCCATATTGACCAAATACGCCCATATTGACCAAATACGCCCATATTGTCTAAACACGCCCATATTGACTAACCACGCCCATATTGACTAAACACGCCCATATTGTCTAAACACGCCCATATTGTCTAAACACGCCCATATTGACTAAACACGCCCATATTGACTAAACACACGCCCATATTGACTAAACAGGCCCACATGAAACACGCCCATATTGACTAAACACGCCCATATTGACGAAACACGCCCATATTGACTAAACACGCCCAAATTGACTAAACACGCCCATATTGTCTAAACACGCCCATATTGACTAAACACTAAACACGCCCATATTGACTAAACACGCCCATATTGACTAAACACGCCCAAATTGACTAAACACGCCCATATTGTCCAAACACGCCCATATTGACTAAACACTAAACACGCCCATATTGACTAAACACGCCCATATTGACTAAATACGCCCATATTGACTAAACACGCCCATATTGTCTAAACACGCCCATATTGACTAAATACGCCCATATTGACTAAACACGCCCATATTGTCTAAACACGCCCATATTGACTAAATACGCCCATATTGACTAGACACGCCCAAATTTACTAAACACGCCCATATTGTCTAAACACGCCCATATTGACTAAATACGCCCATATTGACTAAACACGCCCATATTGTCTAAACACGCCCATATTGTCTATATACGCCCAAATTGACTAAACACACCCAAATTGTCTAAACACGCCCATATTGACTAAACACGCCCGTATCGTCCTAACACGCCCATATTGACTAAACACGCCCATATTGACTAAACACGCCCATATTGACTAAACACTAAACACGCCCATATTGACTAAACACGCCCATATTGACTAAACACGCCCAAATTGACTAAACACGCCCATATTGTCCAAACACGCCCATATTGTC
This sequence comes from Eucyclogobius newberryi, assembly GCF_026437365.1. Taxonomy (NCBI): domain Eukaryota; kingdom Metazoa; phylum Chordata; class Actinopteri; order Gobiiformes; family Gobiidae; genus Eucyclogobius; species Eucyclogobius newberryi. Next base: position 2,076,524 of record NW_027316056.1, read on the forward strand.
CAAACACGCCCATATTGACTAAACACTAAACACGCCCATATTGACTAAACACACGCCCATATTGACTAAACAGGCCCACATGAAACACGCCCATATTGACTAAACACGCCCATATTGACGAAACACGCCCATATTGACTAAACACGCCCAAATTGACTAAACACGCCCATATTGTCTAAACACGCCCATATTGACTAAACACTAAACACGCCCATATTGACTAAACACGCCCATATTGACTAAACACGCCCAAATTGACTAAACACGCCCATATTGTCCAAACACGCCCATATTGACTAAACACTAAACACGCCCATATTGACTAAACACGCCCATATTGACTAAATACGCCCATATTGACTAAACACGCCCATATTGTCTAAACACGCCCATATTGACTAAATACGCCCATATTGACTAAACACGCCCATATTGTCTAAACACGCCCATATTGACTAAATACGCCCATATTGACTAGACACGCCCAAATTTACTAAACACGCCCATATTGTCTAAACACGCCCATATTGACTAAATACGCCCATATTGACTAAACACGCCCATATTGTCTAAACACGCCCATATTGTCTATATACGCCCAAATTGACTAAACACACCCAAATTGTCTAAACACGCCCATATTGACTAAACACGCCCGTATCGTCCTAACACGCCCATATTGACTAAACACGCCCATATTGACTAAACACGCCCATATTGACTAAACACTAAACACGCCCATATTGACTAAACACGCCCATATTGACTAAACACGCCCAAATTGACTAAACACGCCCATATTGTCCAAACACGCCCATATTGACTAAACACTAAACACGCCCATATTGACTAAACACGCCCATATTGACTAAATACGCCCATATTGACTAAACACGCCCATATTGTCTAAACACGCCCATATTGACTAAATACGCCCATATTGACTAAACACGCCCATATTGTCTAAACACGCCCATATTGACTAAATACGCCCATATTGACTAGACACGCCCAAATTTACTAAACACGCCCATATTGTCTAAACACGCCCATATTGACTAAATACGCCCATATTGACTAAACACGCCCATATTGTCTAAACACGCCCATATTGTCTATATACGCCCAAATTGACTAAACACACCCAAATTGTCTAAACACGCCCATATTGACTAAACACGCCCGTATTGTCCTAACACGCCCATATTGACTAAACACGCCCATATTGACTAAACACGCCCATATTGACTAAACACGCCCATATTGTCTAAACACGCCCATATTGACAAAACACGCCCATATTGTCCTAACACGCCCATATTGACTAAACACGCCCATATTGTCTAAACCCATATTGACTAAACACGCCCATATTGTCTAAACACGCCCATATTGACTAAACACGCCCATATTGTCTAAACACGCCCATATTGACTAAACACGCCCATATTGTCCTAACACGCCCATATTGTCTAAACACGCCCATATTGTCTAAATACGCCCATATAAAACACGCCCATATCGACTAAACACGCCCATATTGTCTAAACACGCCCATATTGACTAAACACGCCCATATTGACTAAACACGCCCAAATTGACTAAACACGCCCATATTGTCTAAACACGCCCATATTGACTAAACACGCCCATATTGACTAAACACGCCCATATTGACTAAATACGCCCATATTGACTAAACACGCCCAAATTGACTAAACACGCCCATATTGTCCAAACACGCCCATATTGACTAAACACTAAACACGCCCATATTGACTAAACACGCCCATATTGACTAGACACGCCCCAATTTACTAAACACGCCCATATTGTCTAAACACGCCCATATTGACTAAATACGCCCATATTGACTAAACACGCCCATATTGTCTAAACACGCCCATATTGTCTATATACGCCCAAATTTACTAAACACGCCCAAATTGTCTAAACACGCCCATATTGACTAAACACGCCTGTATTGTCCTAACACGCCCATATTGACTAAACACGCCCATATTGACTAAACACGCCCATATTGTCTAAACACGCCCATATTGACAAAACACGCCCATATTGTCCTAACACGCCCATATTGACTAAACACGCCCATATTGTCTAAACCCATATTGACTAAAAAAGCCCATATTGTCTAAACACGCCCATATTGACTAAACACGCCCATATTGTCTAAACACGCCCATATTGTCTAAACACGCCCATATTGACTAAATACGCCCATATTGACTAGACACGCCCAAATTTACTAAACACGCCCATATTGTCTAAACACGCCCATATTGACTAAATACGCCCATATTGACTAAACACGCCCATATTGTCTAAACACGCCCATATTGTCTATATACGCCCAAATTGACTAAACACGCCCAAATTGTCTAAACACGCCCATATTGACTAAACACGCCCGTATTGTCCTAACACGCCCATATTGACTAAACACGCCCATATTGACTAAACACGCCCATATTGACTAAACACGCCCATATTGTCTAAACACGCCCATATTGACAAAACACGCCCATATTGTCCTAACACGCCCATATTGACTAAACACGCCCATATTGTCTAAACCCATATTGACTAAACACGCCCATATTGACTAAACACGCCCATATTGACTAAACACGCCCATATTGTCTAAACACGCCCAAATTGACTAAACACGCCCATATTGTCTAAACACGCCCATATTGTCCTAACACGCCCATATTGACTAAACACGCCCATATTGACTAAACACGCCCATATTGTCTAAACACGCCCATATTGTCTAAACACGCCCATATTGTCTAAACACGCCCATATTGACTAAACACGCCCATATTGTCCCAACACGCCCATATTGTCTAAACACGCCCATATTGTCTAAATACGCCCATATAAAACACGCCCATATCGACTAAACACGCCCATATTGACTAAACACGCCCATATTGTCTAAACCCATATTGACTAAACACGCCCATATTGACTAAACACGCCCATATTGACTAAACACGCCCATATTGTCTAAACACGCCCAAATTGACTAAACACGCCCATATTGTCTAAACACGCCCATATTGTCCTAACACGCCCATATTGACTAAACACGCCCATATTGACTAAACACGCCCATATTGTCTAAACACGCCCATATTGTCTAAACACGCCCATATTGTCTAAACACGCCCATATTGACTAAACACGCCCATATTGTCCCAACACGCCCATATTGTCTAAACACGCCCATATTGTCTAAATACGCCCATATAAAACACGCCCATATCGACTAAACACGCCCATATTGTCTAAACACGCCCATATTGACTAAACACGCCCATATTGACTAAACACGCCCAAAATGACTAAACACGCCCATATTGTCTAAACACGCCCATATTAACTAAACACTAAACACGCCCATATTGACTAAACACGCCCATATTGACTAAACACGCCCATATTGACTAAACACGCCCAAATTGACTAAACACGCCCATATTGTCCAAACACGCCCATATTGACTAAACACTAAACACGCCCACATTGACTAAACACGCCCATATTGACTAGACACGCCCCAATTTACTAAACACGCCCATATTGTCTAAACACGCCCATATTGACTAAATACGCCCATATTGACTAAACACGCCCATATTGTCTAAACACGCCCATATTGTCTATATACGCCCAAATTTACTAAACACGCCCAAATTGTCTAAACACGCCCATATTGACTAAACACGCCTGTATTGTCCTAACACGCCCATATTGACTAAACACGCCCATATTGACTAAACACGCCCATATTGTCTAAACACGCCCATATTGACAAAACACGCCCATATTGTCCTAACACGCCCATATTGACTAAACACGCCCATATTGTCTAAACCCATATTGACTAAACACGCCCATATTGTCTAAACACGCCCATATTGACTAAACACGCCCATATTGTCTAAACACGCCCAAATTGACTAAACACGCCCATATTGTCTAAACACGCCCATATTGTCCTAACACGCCCATATTGACTAAATTGTCTAAACACGCCTATATTGTCTAAACACGCCCATATTGACTAAACACTAAACACGCCCATATTGACTAAACACGCCCATATTGACTAAATTGTCCAAACACGCCCATATTGTCCTAACACGCCCATATTGACTAAACACGCCCATATTGACTAAACACGCCCACATTGTCTAAACACGCCCACATTGTCTAAACACGCCCATATTGACTAAACACTAAACACGCCCATATTGATTAAACACGCCCATATTGACTGAACACGCCCAAATTGACTTAACACGCCCAAATTGACTAAACACGCCCATATTGTCTAAACACGCCCATATTGACTAAACACACGCCCATTTTGACTAAACACACCCACATTGTCTAAACACGCCCAAATTGACTAAACACGCCCATATTGTCTAAACACGCCCATATTGTCTAAACACGCCCATATTGTCTAAACACGCCCATATAAAACACGCCCATATCGACTAAACACGCCCATATTGTCTAAACACGCCCATATTGACTAAACACACCCATATTGTCTAAACACGCCCATATTGACTAAACACGCCCATATTGACTAAACACGCCCATATTGACTAAACACTAAACACGCCCATATTGTCTATATACGCCCAAATTGACTAAACACGCCCCCATATTGTCTAAACACGCCCATATTGACTAAACACGCCCATATTGACTAAACACGCCCATATTGTCCTAACACGCCCATATTGACTAAACACGCCCATATTGACTAAACACGCCCAAATTGACTAAACACGCCCATATTGTCTAAACACGCCCATATTGTCCTAACACGCCCATATTGACTAAACACGCCCATATTGACTAAACACGCCCATATTGTCTAAACACGCCCATATTGTCTAAACACGCCCATATAGTCTAAACACGCCCATATTGACTAAACACGCCCATATTGTCCTAACACGCCCATATTGTCTAAACACGCCCATATTGTCTAAACACGCCCATATAAAACATGCCCATATCGACTAAACACGCCCATATTGTCTAAACACGCCCATATTGACTAAACACGCCCATATTGACTAAACACGCCCAAATTGACTAAACACGCCCATATTGTCTAAACACGCCCATATTGACTAAACACTAAACACGCCCATATTGTCTATATACGCCCAAATTGACTAAACACGCCCAAATTGTCTAAACACGCCCATATTGACTAAACACGCCCGTATTGTCCTAACACGCCCATATTGACTAAACACGCCCATATTGACTAAACACGCCCATATTGTCTAAACACGCCCATATTGACAAAACACGCCCATATTGTCCTAACACGCCCATATTGACTAAACACGCCCATATTGTCTAAACCCATATTGACTAAACACGCCCATATTGTCTAAACACGCCCATATTGACTAAACACGCCCATATTGTCTAAACACGCCCATATTGTCTAAACACGCCCAAATTGACTAAACACGCCCATATTGTCTAAACACGCCCATATTGTCCTAACACGCCCATATTGACTAAATTGTCTAAATTGTCTAAACACGCCTATATTGTCCAAACACGCCCATATTGTCCTAACACGCCAATATTGACTAAACACGCCCATATTGACTAAACACGCCCATATTGTCTAAACACGCCCATATTGTCTAAACACGCCCATATTGACTAAACTCGCCCATATTGACTAAACACGCCCATATTGACTAAACACACGCCCATATTAACTAAACACACGCCCATATCGACTAAACACGCCCATATCGACTAAACACGCCCATATTGTCTAAACACGCCCATATTGACCAAACACGCCCATATTGTCTAAACACGCCCATATTGACTAAACACGCCCATATTGACTAAACACACGCCCATTTTGACTAAACAAGCCCATATAAAACACGCCCATATTGTCTAAACACGCCCATATTGACTAAACACGCCCATATTGACTAAACACACGCCCATTTTGACTAAACAAGCCCATATAAAACACGCCCATATTGTCTAAACACGCCCATATTGACTAAACAAGCCCATATTGACTAAACACACGCCCATTTTGACTAAACACGCCCATATTGTCTAAACACGCCCATATTGACTAAACACGCCCATATTGACTAAACACGCCCATTTTGTCTAAACACGCCCATATTGACTAAACACTAAACACGCCCATATTGATTAAACACGCCCATATTGACTAAACACGCCCAAATTGACTAAACACGCCCATATTGACTAAATACGCCCATATTGACTTAACACGCCCAAATTGACCAAACACGCCCATATTGTCTAAACACGCCCATATTAACTAAACACACGCCAATTTTGACTAAACACGCCCACATTGTCTAAACACGCCCATATTGACTAAACACGCCCATATTGACTAAACACGCCCATATTGTCTAAACACGCCCAAATTGACTAAACACGCCCATATTGACTAAACACGCCCATATTGTCTAAACAGGGCCATATTGTCTAAACACGCCCATATAAAACACGCCCAAATTGACTAAACACGCCCATATTGACTAAACACGCCCATATTGACTAAACACGCCCATATTGTCTAAACAGGGCCATATTGTCTAAACACGCCCATATAAAACAAGCCCATATCGACTAAACACGCCCATATTGTCTAAACACGCCCATATTGACTAAACACGCCCATATTGTCTAAACACGCCCATATTGACTAAACACGCCCATATTGACTAAACACGCCCAAATTGACTAAACACGCCCATATTGTCTAAACACGCCCATATTGACTAAACACTAAACACGCCCATATTGACTAAACACGCCCATATTGACTAAACACGCCCATATTGACTAAACACGCCCAAATTGACTAAACACGCCCATATTGTCCAAACACGCCCATATTGACTAAACACTAAACACGCCCATATTGACTAAACACGCCCATATTGACTAAATACGCCCATATTGACTAAACACGCCCATATTGTCTAAACACGCCCATATTGACTAAATACGCCCATATTGACTAAACACGCCCATATTGTCTAAACACGCCCATATTGACTAAATACGCCCATATTGACTAGACACGCCCAAATTTACTAAACACGCCCATATTGACTAAACACGCCCGTATTGTCCTAACACGCCCATATTGACTAAACACGCCCATATTGACTAAACACGCCCATATTGACTAAACACGCCCATATTGTCTAAACACGCCCATATTGACAAAACACGCCCATATTGTCCTAACACGCCCATATTGACTAAACACGCCCATATTGTCTAAACCCATATTGACTAAACACGCCCATATTGTCTAAACACGCCCATATTGACTAAACACGCCCATATTGTCTAAACACGCCCAAATTGACTAAACACGCCCATATTGTCTAAACACGCCCATATTGTCCTAACACGCCCATATTGACTAAACACGCCCATATTGACTAAACACGCCCATATTGTCTAAACACGCCCATATTGTCTAAACACGCCCATATTGTCTAAACACGCCCATATTGACTAAACACGCCCATATTGTCCTAACACGCCCATATTGTCTAAACACGCCCATATTGTCTAAATACGCCCATATAAAACACGCCCATATCGACTAAACACGCCCATATTGTCTAAACACGCCCATATTGACTAAACACGCCCATATTGACTAAACACGCCCAAATTGACTAAACACGCCCATATTGTCTAAACACGCCCATATTGACTAAACACTAAACACGCCCATATTGACTAAACACGCCCATATTGACTAAACACGCCCATATTGACTAAACACGCCCAAATTGACTAAACACGCCCATATTGTCCAAACACGCCCATATTGACTAAACACTAAACACGCCCATATTGACTAAACACGCCCATATTGACTAAACACGCCCATATTGACTAGACACGCCCCAATTTACTAAACACGCCCATATTGTCTAAACACGCCCATATTGACTAAATACGCCCATATTGACTAAACACGCCCATATTGTCTAAACACGCCCATATTGTCTATATACGCCCAAATTTACTAAACACGCCCAAATTGTCTAAACACGCCCATATTGACTAAACACGCCTGTATTGTCCTAACACGCCCATATTGACTAAACACGCCCATATTGACTAAACACGCCCATATTGTCTAAACACGCCCATATTGACAAAACACGCCCATATTGTCCTAACACGCCCATATTGACTAAACACGCCCATATTGTCTAAACCCATATTGACTAAACACGCCCATATTGTCTAAACACGCCCATATTGACTAAACACGCCCATATTGTCTAAACACGCCCAAATTGACTAAACACGCCCATATTGTCTAAACACGCCCATATTGTCCTAACACGCCCATATTGACTAAATTGTCTAAACACGCCTATATTGTCTAAACACGCCCATATTGACTAAACACTAAACACGCCCATATTGACTAAACACGGCCATATTGACTAAACACGCCCAAATTGACTAAACACGCCCATATTGTCCAAACACGCCCATATTGACTAAACACTAAACACGCCCATATTGACTAAACACGCCCATATTGACTAAATACGCCCATATTGACTAAACACGCCCATATTGTCTAAACACGCCCATATTGACTAAATACGCCCATATTGACTAAACACGCCCATATTGTCTAAACACGCCCATATTGACTAAATACGCCCATATTGACTAGACACGCCCAAATTTACTAAACACGCCCATATTGACTAAACACGCCCGTATTGTCCTAACACGCCCATATTGACTAAACACGCCCATATTGACTAAACACGCCCATATTGACTAAACACGCCCATATTGTCTAAACACGCCCATATTGACAAAACACGCCCATATTGTCCTAACACGCCCATATTGACTAAACACGCCCATATTGTCTAAACCCATATTGACTAAACACGCCCATATTGTCTAAACACGCCCATATTGACTAAACACGCCCATATTGTCTAAACACGCCCAAATTGACTAAACACGCCCATATTGTCTAAACACGCCCATATTGTCCTAACACGCCCATATTGACTAAACACGCCCATATTGACTAAACACGCCCATATTGTCTAAACACGCCCATATTGTCTAAACACGCCCATATTGTCTAAACACGCCCATATTGACTAAACACGCCCATATTGTCCTAACACGCCCATATTGTCTAAACACGCCCATATTGTCTAAATACGCCCATATAAAACACGCCCATATCGACTAAACACGCCCATATTGTCTAAACACGCCCATATTGACTAAACACGCCCATATTGACTAAACACGCCCAAATTGACTAAACACGCCCATATTGTCTAAACACGCCCATATTGACTAAACACTAAACACGCCCATATTGACTAAACACGCCCATATTGACTAAACACGCCCATATTGACTAAACACGCCCAAATTGACTAAACACGCCCATATTGTCCAAACACGCCCATATTGACTAAACACTAAACACGCCCATATTGACTAAACACGCCCATATTGACTAAACACGCCCATATTGACTAGACACGCCCCAATTTACTAAACACGCCCATATTGTCTAAACACGCCCATATTGACTAAATACGCCCATATTGACTAAACACGCCCATATTGTCTAAACACGCCCATATTGTCTATATACGCCCAAATTTACTAAACACGCCCAAATTGTCTAAACACGCCCATATTGTCTAAACACGCCCATATTGTCTATATACGCCCAAATTTACTAAACACGCCCAAATTGTCCTAACACGCCCATATTGACTAAACACGCCCATATTGACTAAACACGCCCATATTGTCTAAACACGCCCATATTGACAAAACACGCCCATATTGTCCTAACACGCCCATATTGACTAAACACGCCCATATTGTCTAAACCCATATTGACTAAACACGCCCATATTGTCTAAACACGCCCATATTGACTAAACACGCCCATATTGTCTAAACACGCCCAAATTGACTAAACACGCCCATATTGTCTAAACACGCCCATATTGTCCTAACACGCCCATATTGACTAAATTGTCTAAACACGCCTATATTGTCTAAACACGCCCATATTGACTAAACACTAAACACGCCCATATTGACTAAATTGTCCAAACACGCCCATATTGTCCTAACACGCCCATATTGACTAAACACGCCCATATTGACTAAACACGCCCACATTGTCTAAACACGCCCATATTGTCTAAACACGCCCATATTGACTAAACACTAAACACGCCCATATTGATTAAACACGCCCATATTGACTGAACACGCCCAAATTGACTAAACACGCCCAAATTGACTAAACACGCCCATATTGACTAAACACACGCCCATTTTGACTAAACACACCCACATTGTCTAAACACGCCCAAATTGACTAAACACGCCCATATTGTCTAAACACGCCCATATTGTCTAAACACGCCCATATTGTCTAAACACGCCCATATAAAACACGCCCATATCGACTAAACACGCCCATATTGTCTAAACACGCCCATATTGACTAAACACGCCCATATTGTCTAAACACGCCCATATTGACTAAACACGCCCATATTGACTAAACACGCCCATATTGACTAAACACTAAACACGCCCATATTGTCTATATACGCCCAAATTGACTAAACACGCCCCCATATTGTCTAAACACGCCCATATTGACTAAACACGCCCATATTGACTAAACACGCCCATATTGTCCTAACACGCCCATATTGACTAAACACGCCCATATTGACTAAACACGCCCAAATTGACTAAACACGCCCATATTGTCTAAACACGCCCACATTGTCCTAACACGCCCATATTGACTAAACACGCCCATATTGACTAAACACGCCCATATTGTCTAAACACGCCCATATTGTCTAAACACGCCCATATTGACTAAACACGCCCATATTGTCCTAACACGCCCATATTGTCTAAACACGCCCATATTGTCTAAACACGCCCATATAAAACATGCCCATATCGACTAAACACGCCCATATTGTCTAAACACGCCCATATTGACTAAACACGCCCATATTGACTAAACACACCCAAATTGACTAAACACGCCCATATTGTCTAAACACGCCCATATTGACTAAACACTAAACACGCCCATATTGTCTATATACGCCCAAATTGACTAAACACGCCCAAATTGTCTAAACACGCCCATATTGACTAAACACGCCCGTATTGTCCTAACACGCCCATATTGACTAAACACGCCCATATTGACTAAACACGCCCATATTGTCTAAACACGCCCATATTGACAAAACACGCCCATATTGTCCTAACACGCCCATATTGACTAAACACGCCCATATTGTCTAAACCCATATTGACTAAACACGCCCATATTGTCTAAACACGCCCATATTGACTAAACACGCCCATATTGTCTAAACACGCCCAAATTGACTAAACACGCCCATATTGTCTAAACACGCCCATATTGTCCTAACACGCCCATATTGACTAAATTGTCTAAACACGCCTATATTGTCTAAACACGCCCATATTGTCCTAACACGCCCATATTGACTAAACACGCCCATATTGACTAAACACGCCCATATTGTCTAAACACGCCCATATTGTCTAAACACGCCCATATTGACTAAACGCGCCCATATTGACTAAACACGCCCATATTGACTAAACACACGCCCATATTAACTAAACACACGCCCATATCGACTAAACACGCCCATATCGTCTAAACACGCCCATATTGACCAAACACGCCCATATTGTCTAAACACGCCCATATTGACTAAACACGCCCATATTGTCTAAACACGCCCAAATTGACTAAACACGCCCATATTGTCTAAACACGCCCATATTGACTAAACACTAAACACGCCCATATTGATTAAACACGCCCATATTGACTAAACACGCCCAAATTGACTAAACACGCCCATATTGACTAAACACGCCCATATTGTCTAAACACGCCCATATTGACTAAACACTAAACACGCCCATATTGACTAAACACGCCCATATTGACTAAACACGCCCATATTGTCCTAACACGCCCATATTGACTAAACACGCCCATATTGACTAAACACGCCCAAATTGACTAAACACGCCCATATTGTCTAAACACGCCCATATTGTCCTAACACGCCCATATTGACTAAACACGCCCATATTGTCTAAACACGCCCATATTGTCTAAACACGCCCATATTGTCTAAACACGCCCATATTGACTAAACACGCCCATATTGTCCTAACACGCCCATATTGTCTAAACACGCCCATATTGTCTAAACACGCCCATATAAAACATGCCCATATCGACTAAACACGCCCATATTGTCTAAACACGCCCATATTGACTAAACACGCCCATATTGACTAAACACACCCAAATTGACTAAACACGCCCATATTGTCTAAACACGCCCATATTGACTAAACACTAAACACGCCCATATTGTCTATATACGCCCAAATTGACTAAACACGCCCAAATTGTCTAAACACGCCCATATTGACTAAACACGCCCGTATTGTCCTAACACGCCCATATTGACTAAACACGCCCATATTGACTAAACACGCCCATATTGTCTAAACACGCCCATATTGACAAAACACGCCCATATTGTCCTAACACGCCCATATTGACTAAACACGCCCATATTGTCTAAACCCATATTGACTAAACACGCCCATATTGTCTAAACACGCCCATATTGACTAAACACGCCCATATTGTCTAAACACGCCCAAATTGACTAAACACGCCCATATTGTCTAAACACGCCCATATTGTCCTAACACGCCCATATTGACTAAATTGTCTAAACACGCCTATATTGTCTAAACACGCCCATATTGTCCTAACACGCCCATATTGACTAAACACGCCCATATTGACTAAACACGCCCATATTGTCTAAACACGCCCATATTGTCTAAACACGCCCATATTGACTAAACGCGCCCATATTGACTAAACACGCCCATATTGACTAAACACACGCCCATATTAACTAAACACACGCCCATATCGACTAAACACGCCCATATCGTCTAAACACGCCCATATTGACCAAACACGCCCATATTGTCTAAACACGCCCATATTGACTAAACACGCCCATATTGTCTAAACACGCCCAAATTGACTAAACACGCCCATATTGTCTAAACACGCCCATATTGACTAAACACTAAACACGCCCATATTGATTAAACACGCCCATATTGACTAAACACGCCCAAATTGACTAAACACGCCCATATTGACTAAACACGCCCATATTGTCTAAACACGCCCATATTGACTAAACACTAAACACGCCCATATTGATTAAACACGCCCATATTGACTGAACACGCCCAAATTGACTTAACACGCCCAAATTGACTAAACACGCCCATATTGTCTAAACACGCCCATATTGACTAAACACACGCCCATTTTGACTAAACACGCCCACATTGTCTAAACACGCCCAAATTGACTAAACACGCCCATATTGTCTAAACACGCCCATATTGACTAAACACGCCCATATTGTCTAAACACGCCCATATTGACTAAACACGCCCATATTGACTAAACACGCCCAAATTGACTAAACACGCCCATATTGTCTAAACACGCCCATATTGACTAAACACTAAACACGCCCATATTGTCTATATACGCCCAAATTGACTAAACACGCCCCCATATTGTCTAAACACGCCCATATTGACTAAACACGCCCATATTGACTAAACACGCCCATATTGTCCTAACACGCCCATATTGACTAAACACGCCCATATTGACTAAACACGCCCATATTGTCTAAACACGCCCATATTGACAAAACACGCCCATATTGACTAAACACGCCCATATTGACTAAACACGCCCAAATTGACTAAACACGCCCATATTGTCTAAACACGCCCATATTGTCTAAACACGCCCATATTGTCCTAACACGCCCATATTGACTAAATTGTCTAAACACGCCTATATTGTCTAAACACGCCCATATTGTCCTAACACGCCCATATTGACTAAACACGCCCATATTGACTAAACACGCCCATATTGTCTAAACACGCCCATATTGTCTAAACACGCCCATATTGACTAAACACGCCCATATTGACTAAACACGCCCATATTGTCTAAACACGCCCATATTGACAAAACACGCCCATATTGACTAAACACGCCCATATTGACTAAACACGCCCAAATTGACTAAACACGCCCAAATTGACTAAACACGCCCATATTGTCTAAACACGCCCATATTGTCCTAACACGCCCATATTGACTAAATTGTCTAAACACGCCTATATTGTCTAAACACGCCCATATTGTCCTAACACGCCCATATTGACTAAACACGCCCATATTGACTAAACACGCCCATATTGTCTAAACACGCCCATATTGTCTAAACACGCCCATATTGACTAAACGCGCCCATATTGACTAAACACGCCCATATTGACTAAACACACGCCCATATTAACTAAACACACGCCCATATCGACTAAACACGCCCATATCGTCTAAACACGCCCATATTGACCAAACACGCCCATATTGTCTAAACACGCCCATATTGACTAAACACGCCCATATTGTCTAAACACGCCCAAATTGACTAAACACGCCCATATTGTCTAAACACGCCCATATTGACTAAACACTAAACACGCCCATATTGATTAAACACGCCCATATTGACTAAACACGCCCAAATTGACTAAACACGCCCATATTGACTAAACACGCCCATATTGTCTAAACACGCCCATATTGACTAAACACTAAACACGCCCATATTGATTAAACACGCCCATATTGACTGAACACGCCCAAATTGACTTAACACGCCCAAATTGACTAAACACGCCCATATTGTCTAAACACGCCCATATTGACTAAACACACGCCCATTTTGACTAAACACGCCCACATTGTCTAAACACGCCCAAATTGACTAAACACGCCCATATTGTCTAAACACGCCCATATTGACTAAACACGCCCATATTGTCTAAACACGCCCATATTGACTAAACACGCCCATATTGACTAAACACGCCCAAATTGACTAAACACGCCCATATTGTCTAAACACGCCCATATTGACTAAACACTAAACACGCCCATATTGTCTATATACGCCCAAATTGACTAAACACGCCCCCATATTGTCTAAACACGCCCATATTGACTAAACACGCCCATATTGACTAAACACGCCCATATTGTCCTAACACGCCCATATTGACTAAACACGCCCATATTGACTAAACACGCCCATATTGTCTAAACACGCCCATATTGACAAAACACGCCCATATTGACTAAACACGCCCATATTGACTAAACACGCCCAAATTGACTAAACACGCCCATATTGTCTAAACACGCCCATATTGTCTAAACACGCCCATATTGTCTAAACACGCCTAAAAGATAGGTTTTAAATGATTGTGCTGGTGTGGGCTGACGAATCACTGTGGTGAGCCCGGTTAGAGCTCAAATGAAGAGTCGCTCTTTACTTGAGGGTGGTTTATTGATATCTTCAATTATTCTTTACAGTTTGATTGCACAGGTGGTATATGTGTGTGTGGTCTTCTGTCACGCACACAATACTGAACTTGGGATGCAAACAAACTATTACATTCAACTATAAACTCTGATAAACCGCGATGGCAAACTCCGTCTCCAAACTCTTTTCCTCTCTCTCTCTCTCCTCACGCAGCTTGCTCCTTTCGGTTTCGGTGGTCTAGGCTCCGCCCCTTAAAGGGCCAGCATGACAGTCTCTTTCAATAGGGCCTTTTTAACAGCCGCCCCCGTATTCACCTGTGAATACGAACAACTGGAAAAGGCTCAGGTAAAGAGTCAATCGTCTTTTGGTAGGGCAAGTAGACTGATGAGCCGCGGCACTGGTCGAACGTAGGTTCTTTCTTTCACCGTGACTTCGGCGGATCTGATCCGATTGTCTGGACCAGGAAAAACTTGAGATACCTTTCCTACAGGCCACTGTGCCCGCGGTAGCTGGTTGTCCACAATCATGACCACGTCTCCTACTTGTAGATTGTCTGATTCGGTCTGCCACTTCTGGCGAGCTTGAAGTCCTGGCAAGTAGTATTTCAGGAAATGTTGCCAGAAATGGTCAGCCAGGATTTGGCTGTGCCTCCATCTTCTTCGCCCGAGAATCTCTGGGCCTTCATAGACGACTTGTGGGAGCGAAGCGTCCCGCCGCCCCATGAGGAGACAGTTGGGAGTCACAGGGTCAGAGTCTGCTACGTCCGATGATGTGTAGCCAAGAGGTTTTGAGTTGAGCATCCCCTCAATTTCAATCAGAACTGTACGCAGTACCTCCTCAGTGACTGACTGAGCTCCAATGGTGACTTGAAGAGCAGTCTTGAGGGAACGAATTTCACGTTCCCAGCACCCCCCAAAATGAGGTGCTCCAGGGGGGTCGAAAGCAAACTGGATCTGCTGGCTTGCTAGTTGCTCTTTAAGTCCGGGGTGAAGAAGTTGGAATGCTGCCTGCAGCTCACGCTCTCCTCCACGGAAGTTTGTTCCTTGGTCACAAAGAAGCTCTTTGGGCTTCCCTCGTCTGGCTACAAAGCGTCTCAGGGCCATAAGGAATGAGTCTGTGTCCATGCTGGGAATCAGATCCAGATGAACTGCTCTGGTAGTCAAACACTTAAACAGTATTCCCCACCTCTTCTCATTCCTGCGTCCAATCTTGATGATGTATGGCCCAAAACAATCCACGCCTGTGGAGTAGAACACTGGCTTGAAGACGCGTAGTCTTGCTGGAGGAAGCTCGGCCATTCTAGGTGGATGTGGGTGACCTTTCCACTTCTTGCACTCAACGCAGTTTCTCTGGTGGCGACGCACTGCCTCACGTCCACGTAGCACCCAGTATCTCCTTCTGATCTCAGCAAACACCCTTTCTGGCCCTGGATGCTGAAGCTTATCATCATAGTCTTGTATGATGAGACGGGTAACTGGGTGGCGGGGGTCCAGAACAATGGGGTGTACTTCTTCTATTGCCAGTTCAGGATGAGCCCTGTTTCCTCATCAAACTCAGGTGCAAGAAGAAGAATACGACTGGACTTGGGTACTGGTTTACTGGCCTTTAACTGGTTCACTTCGTCCGGGAATGACTCTCTCTGGATATGTCGTAGAGCCTCAAGTTCAGCAGCAGCGTGGGATTCAGCAGTCAAAGGGTTACCAGGATCAGCCGCCCCGTGTAGCTGACGCGCGGTGGCTTCCAGGTAGCTGTCCAGAGTCTGGTGCTGAAGTTGATCTGGAACACTTGTAGTGGACATGGTTAAGACAACAACATGTCGTTTTAGCTCACCTTCAGGTTCCTTCTGGGGTGGAGGTAGTGAGTCAGGCCATTCACTAGGTGCTAGTTTCAGGAACGACGGCCCATCGGTCCATCTGTTGCCTCTGCTGATTGCCTGGAGGGTGAGGCCACGGGTGATATCATCTGCCGGGTTTTCCCGCGAGGGCACATACCTCCATGTGGCTGATTCCGTCAACTCTTGTATTTCTGCCACACGGGTTCCCACAAAGACCTTATACCGGCAGGACTCTGAGCTCAGCCAGGTCAGGACGGTGGCTGAGTCGGACCATAAAGTGCAGCTGCGGATGGGAAAGGTTAACTCTGCGCTGATGACTTTGTAGAGCTGGGCACCTGTAAGAGCAGCACATAGCTCCAGGCGGGGAATAGATTGCTGCTTCTTAGGGGCGACACGATGTCGGCCAGCAAGAAAGGCGACTTCTGCCCTTCCCTCTTGGTTCTCTGTCCTCAGATATGCTACTGAGCCATATGCCTGTTCAGAGGCATCGCAGAAAACATGGATGTCACGCAGGCTGCTGGACTGGTCCATGCAGGTAGTGGTGTAACACCTGGGCAGGGTTATCTCAGGTAGGTGTACAAGCTCTGCTTCCCACATATGCCACTTCTCCAGGAGCTCCTCTGGGAGCTGTGGGTCATCCCAATCTCTCTTCTTCTCCCACAGGTGGCGCACAATGACTTTGGCTCGGGTTGTAAATGGAACTATGAAACCGAGAGGATCATATTGGCTGGCTAGAACTCTGTAGATGTTCCTCAATGTAGCCACTGAGCTGTCAGTGTGTCTGTGCTTGTAGGTCAGGGTGTCAGACTTGCAGTTCCAGTGCAGTCCTAGAGCTGGCTCTTGGATGTCAGACTGACCTTCACTGAGCCACAACTCACAGCTGGATGACCTGAGTTCTGGGGGGAGATGGTTGACGATGTTTGGATCATTGCTTGCCCACTGTCTCAGCTCGAATCCCCCTTCAGCCAGTAGATGGTGCAGCTTGTCTACCAGAGTTTTGGCAGCCTCTGGAGTTGTGAGGCTCTGTAAACAATTGTCCACATAGAAGGACTTGTTAATGGCAACATGAACATCTTCTTCTGGCTGGCTGTGATCAGTGACATGTTTTTGCAGTGCAAATGTTGCACAGCAAGGACTACACGTTGTTCCAAAGGGGAGGACTTGCCACTCATAGACATCAGGTGAACTGTCCCGCTTCATATCTCTCCATAAGAATCTCAGGAGTGGTCGGTCTGCTGGCAGGAGCCTCACCTGATGAAACATGCCACGGATGTCACTGCTGAAGGCAATGGCATGCTCCCTGAATCTTAACAGCACAGCTAACAAGGCAGGGCCGAGAGTGGGACCTGGTAATAGGTACTGGTTGAGGTTGTGACCCTGGTACTGGAAGGAGCAGTTGTACACCACCCGGTTCTTTCCATTATGTTGGACCATATGGTGGGGGATATACCAAGACTCTGTACTGCTCTCCACTTGATGAGGTGCCAACTTCACCGCATAGCCGGCCTCAACCAGCTTCTCGATCTCCATCTGAAAGGCAGCAGCTTGTTCCGGAGCTTTAGTAAGGCGTTTCTCTGTGCCTCTCAGGTGTGGCAGCACCGCTTCTGGAGTGGCTTTGAGGAGTGGCATATCCTTCACTCGCAGGAGGGGTGTGGCATAACGTTCTATGCCATTTACACTGACTCTCACAGTCTGTTCTTGTAGGAGCTTAACTGCCTCTTGATCTTGTTTTGATCTTACTACCATCTTCTCACTGCGATAAGGAAGCACGTCCATCTGCCATAACTTCTCCACGCAAGAAAACAACTCTGAGGGTGGAGGTGCAGATGTGAAAAGGCAGTGACTTAGGTTAGGACTAGACTGGATGACTTGAGTTGGTCCCTGCAGTGTCCATCCAAGAAGAGTTTTCACAGCTGCTGGTCCACCAGGAGGTCCCAGTCTGACTGGCTCTACAGGTGTAATGAGGTGCGTGTAGTCTGAACCAATCAGCAGTATAGGATGGACTTTGTTCAAAGGTGGGAGAGGCAAACCAGATAGATGCTTATATTTCTGTTGGAGAGTAGCGACTGGGTGGGAGTGCTCTGCTAAACTCAGTTGGCCGGCTGTGAAAGCATTCTGTATTCTGTAGGTCTTGTCTGGATTGGCGGTTGGAGAAATGGAGAAAGACACAGCCGCCCCATGAAGCTTCTCCACCTCTTGTCTGACTGTGCGGAGAGTCAACACTTCTTTACTGCCTCTGAGCCCCAACTGTTTAGCAGCAGATTGGAGAAGTATTGTCCGCTCAGATCCGTCGTCTAAGATGGCATAAGTCTCCAGGCACTTGTCTCCATTCCTCAAGAACACTTTACTAATCTTTAGTAGCACTTTACAGTTGTACACTGGGCGGTCGACATACAGGACCTTGTTGGTGGTGTTGATGAGGCAACTCTCTGCGGGGGATGGAGCTGTCGACGGTTCCTCCTCTTCTCCCCTCTCATTCACTTCATGCAGCACAGACAGATGTCTCCTACTGCACGTCTTACAGGGGGCTTTGAGTGTGCACTTTGCAGCCTGGTGATTACGATCACATCGCCAGCATTTGTTATTCACCTTAATCCATGTCACCTTCTGCTCTTTGCTTAGGTCCTTGAAGTTGGCACAGCTGTTTAGAAAATGTTTATCATTGTCGCAGTAGGGACAATAAGCTTTCGCCTTCTCATCTCTCTTGAACTGGTTGGCTGTATGGTCAGGTGCAGGTGGGTCCACTGTCCTTGGTCCTGGAGCTTTCCCTGTGCCCAGGAAGATAGTAGCAGACTTATTTGGGGGTTTAGGAGTGCGTTTGGCATCAGGCTTCTTGTTAAACAACTCCTCTCTCTTTGGGGGCTTGATATTCTCTTCCTGCACTTCCAGCTCGTATTCTAGCCAATCAGCAAAGTCCATGAGTGTAGGAATAGTGACTCTGAGGGGATGGATAAATCTCTTAAAACTGGTGTTGAGGTCATAGGGAAGTTTACTCAACAGTCTTGAGACGTGGGAGCCACAAGTCAACTCTACTTGGCCTCTCTGCCCCAGCTGCTGTAACATGCCGACTAGTGAACGCACATTGAGGGCAAACAGACGGAAGCTTCTCACATCACCACTGCGGATATATGGACCATCCATTAGCTCTGCAATCCGCTGTACAGCAAGCTTATGGGGTTGCCCATACATCTTAGTGAGGGCTTGCATCGTGTCTGTGTAGGGCTGCCAGGAGTTGCTATAGGAGTCGGCCACAAGTGAAGCTTCTTCACACTTAAGGTGATCTGTGAGGATTTGATATTTGTACCTTTCAGTGGCATCCTCCGGTAAGAGATTCTCCAATGCCATCTTCATACGGGCAAATTCTCTTGGGTCTGGTGAAGTGAGGCTCGGGACTGTGGGCTTTGGTCCCCTATATGTGAGCTCTTTCTGTGGCGCATTAGCATAGGGCATCCGAGAGAATGAGGAGTCTCTACCTGTGTATGGAACACCAAACTGCGGGTCACCAACATGCAATGAGGGGGTTTGATATCCTTGGCCGTATTGATCTGCCCAAGGGGTGTTCTGCTGGGGTGTCGTGGCATAGTAGGGCAGGTCGGTGGGCATATCTGTCACTCTAAGTCGAGAGAGGTCTTGTGACATGTTGACCGCGGGGCTGGGAGTGGGATAATACAGCTGTTGGCGGGCTGGGACAGACACTGGTGGTCTCAGTGGAAGTTGTGAGTGTCCATCATAACCAACACTGTAAGCCCTGAGGGGTGGAGGAAGCTGGGAAAGAAGAGGCTGGTGGGCTGCAGGCTGGGACTGGACTTGTAATGCAGCCATCACACTCTGAAACTGCTTCCTAAGCTCCGCATTCTCTTGGCACATCTATGCGAGGGTAGCACTTAACTCTGGGACTTGGTTGAAGGTTTGCTGCCCCCTGGTGGCTTGCATTGAAGGCTGACTGGGCTTTCTCTCTTCTGAATCATCTATGATGGTCATTTCAAAATGTTGACTAAGAGGAGGTGATGGGGATCTGATGGGGAAACGCTCTGAATGCTCAACTTCCCCTGTCACCTGTACCTTTAAGAGACTCTGAGCCCCTGATCCACTGAGGTCAAAATCTGCCAGGTGAAAAGGCACTGAAATCTGTTCTTTAGGTCGCGTGCCACTTGCTTCTGACTCTGGGTTATGCATCTTAAACAGCAATTCGTCCGTCCGGCTCGAAGGACCATTAAAAGATGGGTTTTAAATGATTGTGCTGGTGTGGGCTGACGAATCACTGTGGTGAGCCCGGTTAGAGCTCAAATGAAGAGTCGCTCTTTACTTGAGGGTGGTTTATTGATATCTTCAATTATTCTTTACAGTTTGATTGCACAGGTGGTATGTGTGTGTGTGGTCTTCTGTCACGCACACAATACTGAACTTGGGATGCAAACAAACTATTACATTCAACTATAAACTCTGATAAACCGCGATGGCAAACTCCGTCTCCAAACTCTTTTCCTCTCTCTCTCTCTCCTCACGCAGCTTGCTCCTTTCGGTTTCGGTGGTCTAGGCTCCGCCCCTTAAAGGGCCAGCATGACAGTCTCTTTCAATAGGGCCTTTTTAACAACGCCCATATTGACTAAACACGCCCATATTGACTAAACACGCCCATATTGACTAAACACGCCCATATTGTCTAAACACGCCCATATTGACTAAACACTAAACACGCCCATATTGACTAAACACGCCCATATTGACTAAACACGCCCATATTGACTAAACACGCCCAAATTGACTAAACACGCCCATATTGTCTAAACACGCCCAAATTGACTAAACACGCCCATATTGACTAAACACGCCCATATTGACTAAACACGCCCATATTGACTAAACACGCCCATATTGACTAAACACGCCCATATTGTCCTAACACGCCCATATTGACTAAACACGCCCATATTGTCTAAACACGCCCATATTGTCTAAACACGCCCATATTGACTAAACGCGCTCATATTGACTAAACACGCCCATATTGTCTAAACACGCCCATATTGTCTAAACACGCCCATATTGACTAAACGCGCTCACATTGACTAAACACGCCCATATTGACTAAACACACGTCCATATTGACTAAACACACGCCCATATCGACTAAACACGCCCATATTGTCTAAACACGCCCATATTGTCCAAACACGCCCTTATTGACTAAACGCGCCCATATTGTCTAAACACGCCCAAATTGACTAAACACGCCCATATTGTCTAAACACGCCCATATTGACTAAACACTAAACACGCCCATATTGATTAAACACGCCCATATTGACTAAACACGCCCATATTGACTAAACACGCCCATATTGACTAAACACGCCCAAATTGACTAAACACGCCCATATTGACTAAACACGCCCAAATTGACTAAACACGCCCATATTGACTAAACACGCCCATATTGTCTAAACACGCCCATATTGACTAAACACGCCCACATTGTCTAAACACGCCCATATTGACTAAACACGCCCATATTGACTAAACACGCCCATATTGTCTAAACACGCCCATATTGACTAAACACGCCCATATTGTCTAAACACGCCCAAATTGACTAAACACGCCCATATTGTCTAAACACGCCCATATTGACTAAACACGCCCATATTGACTAAACACGCCCGTATTGACTAAACACGCCCATATTGTCCTAACACGCCCATATTGACTAAACACGCCCATATTGTCTAAACACGCCCATATTGACTAAACACGCCCATATTGTCCTAACACGCCCATATTGACTAAACACGCCCATATTGTCTAAACACGCCCATATTGTCTAAACACGCCCATATTGACTAAACGCGCTCATATTGACTAAACACGCCCATATTGACTAAACACACGTCCATATTGACTAAACACACGCCCATATCGACTAAACACGCCCATATTGTCTAAACACGCCCATATTGTCCAAACACGCCCTTATTGACTAAACGCGCCCATATTGTCTAAACACGCCCAAATTGACTAAACACGCCCATATTGTCTAAACACGCCCATATTGACTAAACACTAAACACGCCCATATTGATTAAACACGCCCATATTGACTAAACACGCCCATATTGACTAAACACGCCCAAATTGACTAAACACGCCCATATTGACTAAACACGCCCAAATTGACTAAACACGCCCATATTGACTAAACACGCCCATATTGTCTAAACACGCCCATATTGACTAAACACGCCCACATTGTCTAAACACGCCCATATTGACTAAACACGCCCATATTGACTAAACACGCCCATATTGTCTAAACACGCCCATATTGACTAAACACGCCCATATTGTCTAAACACGCCCAAATTGACTAAACACGCCCATATTGTCTAAACACGCCCATATTGACTAAACACGCCCATATTGACTAAACACGCCCGTATTGACTAAACACGCCCATATTGACTAAACACGCCCAAATTGACTAAAAACGCCCATATTGTCTAAACACGCCCATATTGACTAAACACTAAACACGCCCATATTGACTAAACACGCCCATATTGACTAAACACGCCCAAATTGACTAAACACGCCCATATTGACTAAACACGCCCAAATTGACTAAACACGCCCATATTGACTAAACACGCCCATATTGTCTAAACACGCCCATATTGACTAAACACACGCCCATTTTGACTAAACACGCCCACATTGTCTAAACACGCCCATATTGACTAAACACGCCCATATTGACTAAACACGCCCATATTGTCTAAACACGCCCATATTGACTAAACACGCCCATATTGTCTAAACACGCCCAAATTGACTAAACACGCCCATATTGTCTAAACACGCCCATATTGACTAAACACGCCCATATTGACTAAACACGCCCGTATTGACTAAACACGCCCGTATTGACTAAACACGCCCATATTGACTAAACACGCCCAAATTGACTAAACACGCCCATATTGTCTAAACACGCCCATATTGACTAAACACTAAACACGCCCATATTGACTAAACACGCCCGTATTGACTAAACACGCCCAAATTGACTAAATACGCCCATATTGTCTAAACACGCCCATATTGACTAAACACGCCCATATTGACTAAACACGCCCATATTGACTAAACACTAAACACGCCCATATTGATTAAACACGCCCATATTGACTAAACACGCCCATATTGACTAAACACGCCCAACTTGACTAAACACGCCCATATTGACTAAACACGTCCATATTGACTAAACACACGCCCATATCGACTAAACACGCCCATATTGTCTAAACACGCCCATATTGACTAAACACGCCCATATTGACTAAACACGCCCGTATTGACTAAACACACGCCCATATTGTCTAAACACGCCCATATCGACTAAACACGCCCATATTGTCTAAACACGCCCATATTGACTAAACGCGCCCATATTGTCTAAACACGCCCAAATTTACTAAACACGCCCATATTGTCTAAACACGCCCATATTGACTAAACACGCCCATATTGTCTAAACACGCCCATATTGACTAAACGCGCCCATATTGTCTAAACACGCCCAAATTTACTAAACACGCCCATATTGTCTAAACACGCCCATATTGTCTAAACACGCCCAAATTGACTAAACACGCCCATATTGACTAAACACGCCCATATTGACTAAACACGCCCATATTGTCCTAACACGCCCATATTGACTAAACACGCCCATATTGTCTAAACACGCCCATATTGACTAAACGCGCTCATATTGACTAAACACGCCCATATTGACTAAACACACGTCCATATTGACTAAACACACGCCCATATCGACTAAACACGCCCATATTGTCTAAACACGCCCATATTGTCTAAACACGCCCATATTGACTAAACGCGCCCATATTGTCTAAACACGCCCAAATTGACTAAACACGCCCATATTGTCTAAACACGCCCATATTGACTAAACACGCCCATATTGACTAAACACGCCCATATTGATTAAACACGCCCATATTGACTAAACACGCCCATATTGACTAAACACGCCCAAATTGACTAAACACGCCCATATTGACTAAACACGCCCAAATTGACTAAACACGCCCATATTGACTAAACACGCCCATATTGTCTAAACACGCCCATATTGACTAAACACACGCCCATTTTGACTAAACACGCCCACATTGTCTAAACACGCCCATATTGACTAAACACGCCCATATTGTCTAAACACGCCCATATTGACTAAACACGCCCATATTGTCTAAACACGCCCATATTGTCTAAACACGCCCAAATTGACTAAACACGCCCATATTGTCTAAACACGCCCATATTGACTAAACACGCCCATATTGACTAAACACGCCCATATTGACTAAACACACGTCCATATTGACTAAACACACGCCCATATCGACTAAACACGCCCATATTGTCTAAACACGCCCATATTGACTAAACGCGCCCATATTGTCTAAACACGCCCAAATTGACTAAACACGCCCATATTGTCTAAACACGCCCATATTGACTAAACACGCCCATATTGACTAAACACGCCCATATTGATTAAACACGCCCATATTGACTAAACACGCCCATATTGACTAAACACGCCCAAATTGACTAAACACGCCCATATTGACTAAACACGCCCAAATTGACTAAACACGCCCATATTGACTAAACACGCCCATATTGTCTAAACACGCCCATATTGACTAAACACACGCCCATTTTGACTAAACACGCCCACATTGTCTAAACACGCCCATATTGACTAAACACGCCCATATTGTCTAAACACGCCCATATTGACTAAACACGCCCATATTGTCTAAACACGCCCATATTGTCTAAACACGCCCAAATTGACTAAACACGCCCATATTGTCTAAACACGCCCATATTGACTAAACACGCCCATATTGACTAAACACGCCCGTATTGACTAAACACGCCCGTATTGACTAAACACGCCCAAATTGACTAAACACGCCCAAATTGACTAAACACGCCCATATTGTCTAAACACGCCCATATTGACTAAACACTAAACACGCCCATATTGACTAAACACGCCCATATTGACTAAACACGCCCAAATTGACTAAATACGCCCATATTGACTAAACACGCCCATATTGTCTAAACACGCCCATATTGCCTAAACACTAAACACGCCCATATTGATTAAACACGCCCATATTGACTAAACACGCCCAAATTGACTAAACACGCCCATATTGACTAAACACGCCCATATTGTCTAAACACGCCCATATTGACTAAACACTAAACACGCCCATATTGACTAAACTCGCCCATATTGACTAAACACTAAACACGCCCATATTGACTAAACACGCCCATATTGACTAAACACGCCCATATTGTCTAAACACGCCCATATTGACTAAACACGCCCATATTGTCTAAACACGCCCAAATTGACTAAACACGCCCATATTGTCTAAACACGCCCATATTGACTAAACACGCCCGTATTGACTAAACACGCCCGTATTGACTAAACACGCCCAAATTGACTAAACACGCCCAAATTGTTTAAACACGCCCATATTGTCTAAACACGCCCATATTGACTAAACACTAAACACGCCCATATTGACTAAACACGCCCATATTGACTAAACACGCCCAAATTGACTAAATACGCCCATATTGACTAAACACGCCCATATTGTCTAAACACGCCCATATTGACTAAACACTAAACACGCCCATATTGACTAAACACGCCCATATTGACTAAACACGCCCAAATTGACTAAACACGCCCATATTGACTAAACACGCTTATATTGTCTAAACACGCCCATATTGACTAAACACTAAACACGCCCATATTGACTAAACACGCCCATATTGACTAAACACTAAACACGCCCATATTGATTAAACACGCCCATTTTGACTAAACACGCCCATATTGTCTAAACACGCCCAAATTGACTAAACACGCCCATATTGTCTAAACACGCCCATATTGACTAAACACGCCCATATTGTCCTAACACGCCCATATTGACTAAACACGCCCATATTGTCTAAACACGCCCATATTGTCTAAACACGCCCATATTGACTAAACGCGCTCATATTGACTAAACACACGTCCATATTGACTAAACACACGCCCATATCGACTAAACACGCCCATATTGTCTAAACACGCCCATATTGTCTAAACACGCCCATATTGACTAAACGCGCCCATATTGTCTAAACACGCCCATATTGTCTAAACACGCCCAAATTGACTAAACACGCCCATATTGTCTAAACACGCCCATATTGACTAAACACTAAACACGCCCATATTGATTAAACACGCCCATATTGACTAAACACGCCCATATTGACTAAACACGCCCATATTGACTAAACACGCCCATATTGACTAAACACGCCCATATTGTCTAAACACGCCCAAATTGACTAAACACGCCCATATTGTCTAAACACGCCCATATTGACTAAACACGCCCATATTGTCCTAACACGCCCATATTGACTAAACACGCCCATATTGTCTAAACACTCCCATATTGACTAAACACGCCCATATTGACTAAACGCGCTCATATTGACTAAACACACGTCCATATTGACTAAACACACGCCCATATCGACTAAACACGCCCATATTGTCTAAACACGCCCATATTGTCTAAACACGCCCATATTGACTAAACACGCCCATATTGACTAAACACGCCCATATTGACTAAACACGCCCAAATTGACTAAACACGCCCATATTGACTAAACACGCCCATATTGTCTAAACACGCCCATATTGACTAAACACACGCCCATTTTGACTAAACACGCCCACATTGTCTAAACACGCCCATATTGACTAAACACGCCCATATTGACTAAACACGCCCATATTGTCTAAACACGCCCATATTGACTAAACACGCCCATATTGTCTAAACACGCCCATATTGACTAAACACGCCCATATTGTCTAAACACGCCCATATTGACTAAACACGCCCATATTGACTAAACACGCCCGTATTGACTAAACACGCCCATATTGACTAAACACTAAACACGCCCATATTGATTAAACTTGCCCATATTGACTAAACACGCCCATATTGACTAAACACGCCCAAATTGACTAAACACGCCCATATTGACTAAACACGCCCAAATTGACTAAACACGCCCATATTGACTAAACAAGCCCATATTGTCTAAACACGCCCATATTGACTAAACACTAAACACGCCCATATTGACTAAACACGCCCATATTGACTAAACACTAAACACGCCCATATTGACTAAACACGCCCATATTGACTAAACACGCCCATATTGTCTAAACACGCCCATATTGACTAAACACGCGCATATTGTCTAAACACGCCCAAATTGACTAAACACGCCCATATTGTCTAAACACGCCCATATTGACTAAAAACGCCCATATTGACTAAACACGCCCGTATTGACTAAACACGCCCAAATTGACTAAACACGCCCAAATTGACTAAACACGCCCATATTGTCTAAACACGCCCATATTGACTAAACACTAAACACGCCCATATTGACTAAACACGCCCATATTGACTAAACACGCCCAAATTGACTAAATACGCCCATATTGACTAAACACGCCCATATTGTCTAAACACGCCCATATTGACTAAACACTAAACACGCCCATATTGACTAAACACGCCCATATTGACTAAACACGCCCAAATTGACTAAACACGCCCATATTGACTAAACACGCCCATATTGTCTAAACACGCCCATATTGACTAAACACTAAACACGCCTATATTGACTAAACACGCCTATATTGACTAAACACGCCCATATTGACTAAACACTAAACACGCCTATATTGATTAAACACGCCCATATTGACTAAACACGCCCATATTGACTAAACACGCCCAAATTGACTTAACACGCCCAAATTGACTAAACACGCCCATATTGTCTAAACACGCCCATATTGACTAAACACACGCCCATTTTGACTAAACACGCCCATATTGACTAAACACACGTCCATATTGACTAAACACGCCCATATTGACTAAACACTAAACACGCCCATATTGATTAAACACGCCCATTTTGACTAAACACGCCCATATTGTCTAAACACGCCCAAATTGACTAAACACGCCCATATTGTCTAAACACGCCCATATTGACTAAACACGCCCATATTGTCCTAACACGCCCATATTGACTAAACACGCCCATATTGTCTAAACACGCCCATATTGTCTAAACACGCCCATATTGACTAAACGCGCTCATATTGACTAAACACACGTCCATATTGACTAAACACACGCCCATATCGACTAAACACGCCCATATTGTCTAAACACGCCCATATTGTCTAAACACGCCCATATTGACTAAACGCGCCCATATTGTCTAAACACGCCCATATTGTCTAAACACGCCCAAATTGACTAAACACGCCCATATTGTCTAAACACGCCCATATTGACTAAACACTAAACACGCCCATATTGATTAAACACGCCCATATTGACTAAACACGCCCATATTGACTAAACACGCCCATATTGACTAAACACGCCCACATTGACTAAACACGCCCATATTGTCTAAACACGCCCAAATTGACTAAACACGCCCATATTGTCTAAACACGCCCATATTGACTAAACACGCCCATATTGTCCTAACACGCCCATATTGACTAAACACGCCCATATTGTCTAAACACTCCCATATTGACTAAACACGCCCATATTGACTAAACGCGCTCATATTGACTAAACACACGTCCATATTGACTAAACACACGCCCATATCGACTAAACACGCCCATATTGTCTAAACACGCCCATATTGTCTAAACACGCCCATATTGACTAAACACGCCCATATTGACTAAACACGCCCATATTGACTAAACACGCCCAAATTGACTAAACACGCCCATATTGACTAAACACGCCCATATTGTCTAAACACGCCCATATTGACTAAACACACGCCCATTTTGACTAAACACGCCCACATTGTCTAAACACGCCCATATTGACTAAACACGCCCATATTGACTAAACACGCCCATATTGTCTAAACACGCCCATATTGTCTAAACACGCCCATATTGACTAAACACGCCCATATTGTCTAAACACGCCCATATTGACTAAACACGCCCATATTGTCTAAACACGCCCATATTGACTAAACACGCCCATATTGACTAAACACGCCCGTATTGACTAAACACGCCCATATTGACTAAACACTAAACACGCCCATATTGATTAAACTTGCCCATATTGACTAAACACGCCCATATTGACTAAACACGCCCAAATTGACTAAACACGCCCATATTGACTAAACACGCCCAAATTGACTAAACACGCCCATATTGACTAAACAAGCCCATATTGTCTAAACACGCCCATATTGACTAAACACTAAACACGCCCATATTGACTAAACACGCCCATATTGACTAAACACTAAACACGCCCATATTGACTAAACACGCCCATATTGACTAAACACGCCCATATTGTCCAAACACGCCCATATTGACTAAACACGCGCATATTGTCTAAACACGCCCAAATTGACTAAACACGCCCATATTGTCTAAACACGCCCATATTGACTAAAAACGCCCATATTGACTAAACACGCCCGTATTGACTAAACACGCCCAAATTGACTAAACACGCCCAAATTGACTAAACACGCCCATATTGTCTAAACACGCCCATATTGACTAAACACTAAACACGCCCATATTGACTAAACACGCCCATATTGACTAAACACGCCCAAATTGACTAAATACGCCCATATTGACTAAACACGCCCATATTGTCTAAACACGCCCATATTGACTAAACACTAAACACGCCCATATTGACTAAACACGCCCATATTGACTAAACACGCCCAAATTGACTAAACACGCCCATATTGACTAAACACGCCCAAATTGACTAAACACGCCCATATTGACTAAACACGCCCATATTGACTAAACACTAAACACGCCTATATTGACTAAACACGCCTATATTGACTAAACACGCCCATATTGACTAAACACTAAACACGCCTATATTGATTAAACACGCCCATATTGACTAAACACGCCCATATTGACTAAACACGCCCAAATTGACTTAACACGCCCAAATTGACTAAACACGCCCATATTGTCTAAACACGCCCATATTGACTAAACACACGCCCATTTTGACTAAACACGCCCATATTGACTAAACACACGTCCATATTGACTAAACACACGCCCATATCGACTAAACACGCCCATATTGTCTAAACACGCCCATATTGACTAAACGCGCCCATATTGACTAAACACGCCCATATTGACTAAACACGCCCATATTGACTAAACACGCCCATATTGTCTAAACACGCCCAAATTGACTAAACACGCCCATATTGACTAAACACGCCCATATTGTCTAAACACGCCTAAAATATAGGTTTTAAATGATTGTGCTGGTGTGGGCTGACGAATCACTGTGGTGAGCCCGGTTAGAGCTCAAATGAAGAGTCGCTCTTTACTTGAGGGTGGTTTATTGATATCTTCAATTATTCTTTACAGTTTGATTGCACAGGTGGTATGTGTGTGTGTGGTCTTCTGTCACGCACACAATACTGAACTTGGGATGCAAACAAACTATTACATTCAACTATAAACTCTGATAAAACGCGATGGCAAACTCCGTCTCCAAACTCTTTTCCTCTCTCTCTCTCTCCTCACGCAGCTTGCTCCTTTCGGTTTCGGTGGTCTAGGCTCCGCCCCTTAAAGGGCCAGCATGACAGTCTCTTTCAATAGGGCCTTTTTAACAACGCCCATATTGACTAAACACGCCCATATTGACTAAACACGCCCATATTGACTAAACACGCCCATATTGTCTAAACACGCCCATATTGACTAAACACGCCCATATTGACTAAACACGCCCAAATTGACTAAACACGCCCATATTGTCTAAACACGCCCATATTGACTAAACACGCCCATATTGACTAAACACGCCCATATTGACTAAACACGCCCATATTGTCTAAACACGCCCAAATTGACTAGACACGCCCATATTGACTAAACACGCCCATATTGACTAAACACGCCCATATTGACTAAACACGCCCATATTGTCTAAACACGCCCATATTGTCTAAACACGCCCATATTGACTAAACACGCCCATATTGACTAAACACGCCCATATTGTCTAAACACGCCCATATTGACTAAACGCGCTCATATTGACTAAACACACGTCCATGTTGACTAAACACACGCCCATATCGACTAAACACGCCCATATTGTCTAAACACGCCCATATTGTCTAAACACGCCCATATTGACTAAACGCGCCCATATTGTCTAAACACGCCCAAATTGACTAAACACGCCCATATTGTCTAAACACGCCCATATTGACTAAACACTAAACACGCCCATATTGATTAAACACGCCCATATTGACTAAACACGCCCATATTGACTAAACACGCCCATATTGACTAAACACGCCCATATTGACTAAACACGCCCATATTGACTAAACACGCCCATATTGACTAAACACGCCCAAATTGACTTAACACGCCCAAATTGACTAAACACGCCCATATTGTCTAAACACGCCCATATTGACTAAACACACGCCCATTTTGACTAAACACGCCCATATTGACTAAACACACGTCCATATTGACTAAACACACGTCCATATTGACTAAACACACGCCCATATCGACTAAACACGCCCATATTGTCTAAACACGCCCATATTGACTAAACGCGCCCATATTGTCTAAACACGCCCATATTGACTAAACACGCCCATATTGACTAAACACGCCCATATTGACTAAACACGCACATATTGTCTAAACACGCCCAAATTGACTAAACACGCCCATATTGACTAAACACGCCCATATTGTCTAAACACGCCTAAAAGATAGGTTTTAAATGATTGTGCTGGTGTGGGCTGACGAATCACTGTGGTGAGCCCGGTTAGAGCTCAAATGAAGAGTCGCTCTTTACTTGAGGGTGGTTTATTGATATCTTCAATTATTCTTTACAGTTTGATTGCACAGGTGGTATGTGTGTGTGTGGTCTTCTGTCACGCACACAATACTGAACTTGGGATGCAAACAAACTATTACATTCAACTATAAACTCTGATAAAACGCGATGGCAAACTCCGTCTCCAAACTCTTTTCCTCTCTCTCTCTCTCCTCACGCAGCTTGCTCCTTTCGGTTTCGGTGGTCTAGGCTCCGCCCCTTAAAGGGCCAGCATGACAGTCTCTTTCAATAGGGCCTTTTTAACAACGCCCATATTGACTAAACACGCCGATATTGACTAAACACGCCCATATTGACTAAACACGCCCATATTGTCTAAACACGCCCATATTGACTAAACACTAAACACGCCCATATTGACTAAACACGCCCATATTGACTAAACACGCCCAAATTGACTAAACACGCCCATATTGTCTAAACACGCCCATATTGACTAAACACGCCCATATTGACTAAACACGCCCATATTGACTAAACACGCCCATATTGTCTAAACACGCCCAAATTGACTAGACACGCCCATATTGACTAAACACGCCCATATTGACTAAACACGCCCATATTGACTAAACACGCCCATATTGTCTAAACACGCCCATATTGACTAAACACGCCCATATTGTCTAAACACGCCCATATTGACTAAACGCGCTCATATTGACTAAACACACGTCCATATTGACTAAACACACGCCCATATCGACTAAACACGCCCATATTGTCTAAACGCGCCCATATTGTCTAAACGCGCCCATATTGACTAAACGCGCCCATATTGTCTAAACACGCCCAAATTGACTAAACACGCCCATATTGTCTAAACACGCCCATATTGACTAAACACTAAACACGCCCATATTGATTAAACACGCCCATATTGACTAAACACGCCCATATTGACTAAACACGCCCATATTGTCTAAACACGCCCATATTGACTAAACACGCCCATATTGACTAAACACGCCCATATTGACTAAACACGCCCATATTGTCTAAACACGCCCAAATTGACTAAACACGCCCATATTGTCTAACACGCCCATATTGACTAAACACGCCCATATTGTCCTAACACGCCCATATTGACTAAACACGCCCATATTGTCTAAACACTCCCATATTGACTAAACACGCCCATATTGACTAAACGCGCTCATATTGACTAAACACACGTCCATATCGACTAAACACGCCCATATTGTCTAAACACGCCCATATTGCCTAAACACTAAACACGCCCATATTGATTAAACACTAAACACGCCCATATTGTCTAAACACGCCCATATTGCCTAAACACTAAACACGCCCATATTGATTAAACACGCCCATATTGACTAAACACGCCCAAATTGACTAAACACGCCCATATTGACTAAACACGCCCATATTGTCTAAACACGCCCATATTGACTAAACACTAAACACGCCCATATTGACTAAACTCGCCCATATTGACTAAACACTAAACACGCCCATATTGACTAAACACGCCCATATTGACTAAACACGCCCGTATTGACTAAACACGCCCAAATTGACTAAACACGCCCAAATTGTCTAAACACGCCCATATTGTCTAAACACGCCCATATTGACTAAACACTAAACACGCCCATATTGACTAAACACGCCCATATTGACTAAACACGCCCATATTTAC
Source organism: Eucyclogobius newberryi (assembly GCF_026437365.1). Lineage (NCBI taxonomy): Eukaryota > Metazoa > Chordata > Actinopteri > Gobiiformes > Gobiidae > Eucyclogobius > Eucyclogobius newberryi. Next base: position 2,111,885 of record NW_027316056.1, read on the forward strand.
TAAACACGCCCAAATTGACTAAATACGCCCATATTGACTAAACACGCCCATATTGTCTAAACACGCCCATATTGACTAAACACTAAACACGCCCATATTGACTAAACACGCCCATATTGACTAAACACGCCCAAATTGACTAAACACTAAACACGCCCATATTGACTAAACACGCCCATATTGACTAAACACTAAACACGCCCATATTGATTAAACACGCCCATATTGACTAAACACGCCCATATTGACTAAACACGCCCAAATTGACTTAACACGCCCAAATTGACTAAACACGCCCATATTGTCTAAACACGCCCATATTGACTAAACACACGCCCATTTTGACTAAACACGCCCATATTGACTAAACACACGTCCATATTGACTAAACACGCCCATATTGTCTAAACACGCCCATATTGACTAAACACGCCCATATTGTCTAAACACGCCCATATTGACTAAACGCGCCCATATTGTCTAAACACGCCCATATTGACTAAACACGCCCATATTGACTAAACACGCCCATATTGTCTAAACACGCCCAAATTGACTAAACACGCCCATATTGACTAAACACGCCCATATTGTCTAAACACGCCTAAAAGATAGGTTTTAAATGATTGTGCTGGTGTGGGCTGACGAATCACTGTGGTGAGCCCGGTTAGAGCTCAAATGAAGAGTCGCTCTTTACTTGAGGGTGGTTTATTGATATCTTCAATTATTCTTTACAGTTTGATTGCACAGGTGGTATGTGTGTGTGTGGTCTTCTGTCACGCACACAATACTGAACTTGGGATGCAAACAAACTATTACATTCAACTATAAACTCTGATAAAACGCGATGGCAAACTCCGTCTCCAAACTCTTTTCCTCTCTCTCTCTCTCCTCACGCAGCTTGCTCCTTTCGGTTTCGGTGGTCTAGGCTCCGTCCTTAAAGGGCCAGCATGACAGTCTCTTTCAATAGGGCCTTTTTAACAACGCCCATATTGACTAAACACGCCCATATTGACTAAACACGCCCATATTGACTAAACACGCCCATATTGTCTAAACACGCCCATATTGACTAAACACTAAACACGCCCATATTGACTAAACACGCCCATATTGACTAAACACGCCCAAATTGACTAAACACGCCCATATTGTCTAAACACGCCCATATTGACTAAACACGCCCATATTGACTAAACACGCCCATATTGACTAAACACGCCCATATTGTCTAAACACGCCCAAATTGACTAGACACGCCCATATTGACTAAACACGCCCATATTGACTAAACACGCCCATATTGACTAAACACGCCCATATTGTCTAAACACGCCCATATTGTCTAAACACGCCCATATTGACTAAACACTAAACACGCCCATATTGACTAAACACGCCCATATTTACTAAACACGCCCAAATTGACTAAATACGCCCATATTGACTAAACACGCCCATATTGTCTAAACACGCCCATATTGACTAAACACTAAACACGCCCATATTGACTAAACACGCCCATATTGACTAAACACGCCCAAATTGACTAAACACTAAACACGCCCATATTGACTAAACACGCCCATATTGACTAAACACTAAACACGCCCATATTGATTAAACACGCCCATATTGACTAAACACGCCCATATTGACTAAACACGCCCAAATTGACTTAACACGCCCAAATTGACTAAACACGCCCATATTGTCTAAACACGCCCATATTGACTAAACACACGCCCATTTTGACTAAACACGCCCATATTGACTAAACACACGTCCATATTGACTAAACACGCCCATATTGTCTAAACACGCCCATATTGACTAAACACGCCCATATTGTCTAAACACGCCCATATTGACTAAACGCGCCCATATTGTCTAAACACGCCCATATTGACTAAACACGCCCATATTGACTAAACACGCCCATATTGTCTAAACACGCCCAAATTGACTAAACACGCCCATATTGACTAAACACGCCCATATTGTCTAAACACGCCTAAAAGATAGGTTTTAAATGATTGTGCTGGTGTGGGCTGACGAATCACTGTGGTGAGCCCGGTTAGAGCTCAAATGAAGAGTCGCTCTTTACTTGAGGGTGGTTTATTGATATCTTCAATTATTCTTTACAGTTTGATTGCACAGGTGGTATGTGTGTGTGTGGTCTTCTGTCACGCACACAATACTGAACTTGGGATGCAAACAAACTATTACATTCAACTATAAACTCTGATAAAACGCGATGGCAAACTCCGTCTCCAAACTCTTTTCCTCTCTCTCTCTCTCCTCACGCAGCTTGCTCCTTTCGGTTTCGGTGGTCTAGGCTCCGCCCCTTAAAGGGCCAGCATGACAGTCTCTTTCAATAGGGCCTTTTTAACAACGCCCATATTGACTAAACACGCCGATATTGACTAAACACGCCCATATTGACTAAACACGCCCATATTGTCTAAACACGCCCATATTGACTAAACACTAAACACGCCCATATTGACTAAACACGCCCATATTGACTAAACACGCCCAAATTGACTAAACACGCCCATATTGTCTAAACACGCCCATATTGACTAAACACGCCCATATTGACTAAACACGCCCATATTGACTAAACACGCCCATATTGTCTAAACACGCCCAAATTGACTAGACACGCCCATATTGACTAAACACGCCCATATTGACTAAACACGCCCATATTGACTAAACACGCCCATATTGTCTAAACACGCCCATATTGACTAAACACGCCCATATTGTCTAAACACGCCCATATTGACTAAACGCGCTCATATTGACTAAACACACGTCCATATTGACTAAACACACGCCCATATCGACTAAACACGCCCATATTGTCTAAACGCGCCCATATTGTCTAAACGCGCCCATATTGACTAAACGCGCCCATATTGTCTAAACACGCCCAAATTGACTAAACACGCCCATATTGTCTAAACACGCCCATATTGACTAAACACTAAACACGCCCATATTGATTAAACACGCCCATATTGACTAAACACGCCCATATTGACTAAACACGCCCATATTGTCTAAACACGCCCATATTGACTAAACACGCCCATATTGACTAAACACGCCCATATTGACTAAACACGCCCATATTGTCTAAACACGCCCAAATTGACTAAACACGCCCATATTGTCTAACACGCCCATATTGACTAAACACGCCCATATTGTCCTAACACGCCCATATTGACTAAACACGCCCATATTGTCTAAACACTCCCATATTGACTAAACACGCCCATATTGACTAAACGCGCTCATATTGACTAAACACACGTCCATATCGACTAAACACGCCCATATTGTCTAAACACGCCCATATTGCCTAAACACTAAACACGCCCATATTGATTAAACACTAAACACGCCCATATTGTCTAAACACGCCCATATTGCCTAAACACTAAACACGCCCATATTGATTAAACACGCCCATATTGACTAAACACGCCCAAATTGACTAAACACGCCCATATTGACTAAACACGCCCATATTGTCTAAACACGCCCATATTGACTAAACACTAAACACGCCCATATTGACTAAACTCGCCCATATTGACTAAACACTAAACACGCCCATATTGACTAAACACGCCCATATTGACTAAACACGCCCGTATTGACTAAACACGCCCAAATTGACTAAACACGCCCAAATTGTCTAAACACGCCCATATTGTCTAAACACGCCCATATTGACTAAACACTAAACACGCCCATATTGACTAAACACGCCCATATTGACTAAACACGCCCATATTTACTAAACACGCCCAAATTGACTAAATACGCCCATATTGACTAAACACGCCCATATTGTCTAAACACGCCCATATTGACTAAACACTAAACACGCCCATATTGACTAAACACGCCCATATTGACTAAACACGCCCAAATTGACTAAACACTAAACACGCCCATATTGACTAAACACGCCCATATTGACTAAACACTAAACACGCCCATATTGATTAAACACGCCCATATTGACTAAACACGCCCATATTGACTAAACACGCCCAAATTGACTTAACACGCCCAAATTGACTAAACACGCCCATATTGTCTAAACACGCCCATATTGACTAAACACACGCCCATTTTGACTAAACACGCCCATATTGACTAAACACACGTCCATATTGACTAAACACGCCCATATTGTCTAAACACGCCCATATTGACTAAACACGCCCATATTGTCTAAACACGCCCATATTGACTAAACGCGCCCATATTGTCTAAACACGCCCATATTGACTAAACACGCCCATATTGACTAAACACGCCCATATTGTCTAAACACGCCCAAATTGACTAAACACGCCCATATTGACTAAACACGCCCATATTGTCTAAACACGCCTAAAAGATAGGTTTTAAATGATTGTGCTGGTGTGGGCTGACGAATCACTGTGGTGAGCCCGGTTAGAGCTCAAATGAAGAGTCGCTCTTTACTTGAGGGTGGTTTATTGATATCTTCAATTATTCTTTACAGTTTGATTGCACAGGTGGTATGTGTGTGTGTGGTCTTCTGTCACGCACACAATACTGAACTTGGGATGCAAACAAACTATTACATTCAACTATAAACTCTGATAAAACGCGATGGCAAACTCCGTCTCCAAACTCTTTTCCTCTCTCTCTCTCTCCTCACGCAGCTTGCTCCTTTCGGTTTCGGTGGTCTAGGCTCCGCCCCTTAAAGGGCCAGCATGACAGTCTCTTTCAATAGGGCCTTTTTAACAACGCCCATATTGACTAAACACGCCCATATTGACTAAACACGCCCATATTGACTAAACACGCCCATATTGTCTAAACACGCCCATATTGACTAAACACTAAACACGCCCATATTGACTAAACACGCCCATATTGACTAAACACGCCCAAATTGACTAAACACGCCCATATTGTCTAAACACGCCCATATTGACTAAACACGCCCATATTGACTAAACACGCCCATATTGACTAAACACGCCCATATTGTCTAAACACGCCCAAATTGACTAGACACGCCCATATTGACTAAACACGCCCATATTGACTAAACACGCCCATATTGACTAAACACGCCCATATTGTCTAAACACGCCCATATTGTCTAAACACGCCCATATTGACTAAACACTAAACACGCCCATATTGACTAAACACGCCCATATTTACTAAACACGCCCAAATTGACTAAATACGCCCATATTGACTAAACACGCCCATATTGTCTAAACACGCCCATATTGACTAAACACTAAACACGCCCATATTGACTAAACACGCCCATATTGACTAAACACGCCCAAATTGACTAAACACTAAACACGCCCATATTGACTAAACACGCCCATATTGACTAAACACTAAACACGCCCATATTGATTAAACACGCCCATATTGACTAAACACGCCCATATTGACTAAACACGCCCAAATTGACTTAACACGCCCAAATTGACTAAACACGCCCATATTGTCTAAACACGCCCATATTGACTAAACACACGCCCATTTTGACTAAACACGCCCATATTGACTAAACACACGTCCATATTGACTAAACACGCCCATATTGTCTAAACACGCCCATATTGACTAAACACGCCCATATTGTCTAAACACGCCCATATTGACTAAACGCGCCCATATTGTCTAAACACGCCCATATTGACTAAACACGCCCATATTGACTAAACACGCCCATATTGTCTAAACACGCCCAAATTGACTAAACACGCCCATATTGACTAAACACGCCCATATTGTCTAAACACGCCTAAAAGATAGGTTTTAAATGATTGTGCTGGTGTGGGCTGACGAATCACTGTGGTGAGCCCGGTTAGAGCTCAAATGAAGAGTCGCTCTTTACTTGAGGGTGGTTTATTGATATCTTCAATTATTCTTTACAGTTTGATTGCACAGGTGGTATGTGTGTGTGTGGTCTTCTGTCACGCACACAATACTGAACTTGGGATGCAAACAAACTATTACATTCAACTATAAACTCTGATAAAACGCGATGGCAAACTCCGTCTCCAAACTCTTTTCCTCTCTCTCTCTCTCCTCACGCAGCTTGCTCCTTTCGGTTTCGGTGGTCTAGGCTCCGCCCCTTAAAGGGCCAGCATGACAGTCTCTTTCAATAGGGCCTTTTTAACAACGCCCATATTGACTAAACACGCCCATATTGACTAAACACGCCCATATTGACTAAACACGCCCATATTGTCTAAACACGCCCATATTGACTAAACACTAAACACGCCCATATTGACTAAACACGCCCATATTGACTAAACACGCCCAAATTGACTAAACACGCCCATATTGTCTAAACACGCCCATATTGACTAAACACGCCCATATTGACTAAACACGCCCATATTGTCTAAACACGCCCAAATTGACTAGACACGCCCATATTGACTAAACACGCCCATATTGACTAAACACGCCCATATTGACTAAACACGCCCATATTGTCTAAACACGCCCATATTGTCTAAACACGCCCATATTGACTAAACACGCCCATATTGACTAAACACGCCCATATTGTCTAAACACGCCCATATTGACTAAACGCGCTCATATTGACTAAACACACGTCCATATTGACTAAACACACGCCCATATCGACTAAACACGCCCATATTGTCTAAACACGCCCATATTGTCTAAACACGCCCATATTGACTAAACGCGCCCATATTGTCTAAACACGCCCAAATTGACTAAACACGCCCATATTGTCTAAACACGCCCATATTGACTAAACACTAAACACGCCCATATTGATTAAACACGCCCATATTGACTAAACACGCCCATATTGACTAAACACGCCCATATTGACTAAACACGCCCATATTGACTAAACACGCCCATATTGACTAAACACGCCCATATTGACTAAACACGCCCAAATTGACTTAACACGCCCAAATTGACTAAACACGCCCATATTGTCTAAACACGCCCATATTGACTAAACACGCCCATATTGTCTAAACACGCCCAAATTGACTAAACACGCCCATATTGACTAAACACTAAACACGCCCATATTGACTAAACACGCCCATATTGACTAAACACGCCCAAATTGACTAAACACGCCCATATTGTCTAAACACGCCCATATTGACTAAACACGCCCATATTGACTAAACACGCCCATATTGACTAAACACGCCCATATTGTCTAAACACGCCCAAATTGACTAGACACGCCCATATTGACTAAACACGCCCATATTGACTAAACACACGTCCATATTGACTAAACACACGCCCATATCGACTAAACACGCCCATATTGTCTAAACGCGCCCATATTGTCTAAACACGCCCATATTGACTAAACACGCCCATATTGACTAAACACGCCCATATTGTCTAAACACGCCCATATTGACTAAACGCGCTCATATTGACTAAACACACGTCCATATTGACTAAACACACGCCCATATCGACTAAACACGCCCATATTGTCTAAACGCGCCCATATTGTCTAAACGCGCCCATATTGACTAAACGCGCCCATATTGTCTAAACACGCCCAAATTGACTAAACACGCCCATATTGTCTAAACACGCCCATATTGACTAAACACTAAACACGCCCATATTGATTAAACACGCCCATATTGACTAAACACGCCCATATTGTCTAAACACGCCCATATTGACTAAACACTAAACACGCCCATATTGATTAAACACGCCCATATTGACTAAACACGCCCATATTGACTAAACACGCCCATATTGACTAAACACGCCCATATTGACTAAACACGCCCATATTGACTAAACACGCCCATATTGACTAAACACGCCCATATTGTCTAAACACGCCCAAATTGACTAAACACGCCCATATTGTCTAACACGCCCATATTGACTAAACACGCCCATATTGTCCTAACACGCCCATATTGACTAAACACGCCCATATTGTCTAAACACTCCCATATTGACTAAACACGCCCATATTGACTAAACGCGCTCATATTGACTAAACACACGTCCATATCGACTAAACACGCCCATATTGTCTAAACACGCCCATATTGCCTAAACACTAAACACGCCCATATTGATTAAACACTAAACACGCCCATATTGTCTAAACACGCCCATATTGCCTAAACACTAAACACGCCCATATTGATTAAACACGCCCATATTGACTAAACACGCCCAAATTGACTAAACACGCCCATATTGACTAAACACGCCCATATTGTCTAAACACGCCCATATTGACTAAACACTAAACACGCCCATATTGACTAAACTCGCCCATATTGACTAAACACTAAACACGCCCATATTGACTAAACACGCCCATATTGACTAAACACGCCCGTATTGACTAAACACGCCCAAATTGACTAAACACGCCCAAATTGTCTAAACACGCCCATATTGTCTAAACACGCCCATATTGACTAAACACTAAACACGCCCATATTGACTAAACACGCCCATATTTACTAAACACGCCCAAATTGACTAAATACGCCCATATTGACTAAACACGCCCATATTGTCTAAACACGCCCATATTGACTAAACACTAAACACGCCCATATTGACTAAACACGCCCATATTGACTAAACACGCCCAAATTGACTAAACACTAAACACGCCCATATTGACTAAACACGCCCATATTGACTAAACACTAAACACGCCCATATTGATTAAACACGCCCATATTGACTAAACACGCCCATATTGACTAAACACGCCCAAATTGACTTAACACGCCCAAATTGACTAAACACGCCCATATTGTCTAAACACGCCCATATTGACTAAACACACGCCCATTTTGACTAAACACGCCCATATTGACTAAACACACGTCCATATTGACTAAACACGCCCATATTGTCTAAACACGCCCATATTGACTAAACGCGCCCATATTGTCTAAACACGCCCATATTGACTAAACACGCCCATATTGACTAAACACGCCCATATTGTCTAAACACGCCCAAATTGACTAAACACGCCCATATTGACTAAACACGCCCATATTGTCTAAACACGCCCAAATTGACTAAACACGCCCATATTGACTAAACACGCCCATATTGTCTAAACACGCCTAAAAGATAGGTTTTAAATGATTGTGCTGGTGTGGGCTGACGAATCACTGTGGTGAGCCCGGTTAGAGCTCAAATGAAGAGTCGCTCTTTACTTGAGGGTGGTTTATTGATATCTTCAATTATTCTTTACAGTTTGATTGCACAGGTGGTATGTGTGTGTGTGGTCTTCTGTCACGCACACAATACTGAACTTGGGATGCAAACAAACTATTACATTCAACTATAAACTCTGATAAACCGCGATGGCAAACTCCGTCTCCAAACTCTTTTCCTCTCTCTCTCTCTCCTCACGCAGCTTGCTCCTTTCGGTTTCGGTGGTCTAGGCTCCGCCCCTTAAAGGGCCAGCATGACAGTCTCTTTCAATAGGGCCTTTTTAACAACGCCCATATTGACTAAACACGCCCATATTGACTAAACACGCCCATATTGACTAAACACGCCCATATTGTCTAAACACGCCCATATTGACTAAACACTAAACACGCCCATATTGACTAAACACGCCCATATTGACTAAACACGCCCAAATTGACTAAACACGCCCATATTGTCTAAACACGCCCATATTGACTAAACACGCCCATATTGACTAAACACGCCCATATTGTCTAAACACGCCCAAATTGACTAGACACGCCCATATTGACTAAACACGCCCATATTGACTAAACACGCCCATATTGACTAAACACGCCCATATTGTCTAAACACGCCCAAATTGACTAAACACGCCCATATTGTCCTAACACGCCCATATTGACTAAACACGCCCATATTGTCTAAACACGCCCATATTGTCTAAACACGCCCATATTGACTAAACGCGCTCATATTGACTAAAGACACGTCCATATTGACTAAACACACGCCCATATTGACTAAACACGCCCATATTGTCCTAACACGCCCATATTGACTAAACACGCCCATATTGTCTAAACACGCCCATATTGACTAAACACGCCCATATTGACTAAACGCGCTCATATTGACTAAACACACGTCCATATTGACTAAACACGCCCATATTGTCTAAACACGCCCATATTGTCTAAACACGCCCATATTGACTAAACACGCCCATATTGTCTAAACACGCCCATATTGACTAAACACTAAACACGCCCATATTGATTAAACACGCCCATATTGACTAAACACTAAACACGCCCATATTGACTAAACACGCCCATATTGACTAAACACGCCCATATTGACTAAACACTAAACACGCCCATATTGATTAAACTTGCCCATATTGACTAAACACGCCCATATTGACTAAACACGCCCAAATTGACTAAACACGCCCATATTGACTAAACACGCCCAAATTGACTAAACACGCCCATATTGACTAAACAAGCCCATATTGTCTAAACACGCCCATATTGACTAAACACTAAACACGCCCATATTGACTAAACTCGCCCATATTGACTAAACACTAAACACGCCCATATTGACTAAACACGCCCATATTGACTAAACACGCCCATATTGTCTAAACACGCCCATATTGACTAAACACGCCCATATTGTCTAAACACGCCCAAATTGACTAAACACGCCCATATTGTCTAAACACGCCCATATTGACTAAACACGCCCATATTGACTAAACACGCCCGTATTGACTAAACACGCCCAAATTGACTAAACACGCCCAAATTGACTAAACACGCCCATATTGTCTAAACACGCCTAAAAGATAGGTTTTAAATGATTGTGCTGGTGTGGGCTGACGAATCACTGTGGTGAGCCCGGTTAGAGCTCAAATGAAGAGTCGCTCTTTACTTGAGGGTGGTTTATTGATATCTTCAATTATTCTTTACAGTTTGATTGCACAGGTGGTATGTGTGTGTGTGGTCTTCTGTCACGCACACAATACTGAACTTGGGATGCAAACAAACTATTACATTCAACTATAAACTCTGATAAAACGCGATGGCAAACTCCGTCTCCAAACTCTTTTCCTCTCTCTCTCTCTCCTCACGCAGCTTGCTCCTTTCGGTTTCGGTGGTCTAGGCTCCGCCCCTTAAAGGGCCAGCATGACAGTCTCTTTCAATAGGGCCTTTTTAACAACGCCCATATTGACTAAACACGCCGATATTGACTAAACACGCCCATATTGACTAAACACGCCCATATTGTCTAAACACGCCCATATTGACTAAACACTAAACACGCCCATATTGACTAAACACGCCCATATTGACTAAACACGCCCAAATTGACTAAACACGCCCATATTGTCTAAACACGCCCATATTGACTAAACACGCCCATATTGACTAAACACGCCCATATTGACTAAACACGCCCATATTGTCTAAACACGCCCAAATTGACTAGACACGCCCATATTGACTAAACACGCCCATATTGACTAAACACGCCCATATTGACTAAACACGCCCATATTGTCTAAACACGCCCATATTGACTAAACACGCCCATATTGTCTAAACACGCCCATATTGACTAAACGCGCTCATATTGACTAAACACACGTCCATATTGACTAAACACACGCCCATATCGACTAAACACGCCCATATTGTCTAAACGCGCCCATATTGTCTAAACGCGCCCATATTGACTAAACGCGCCCATATTGTCTAAACACGCCCAAATTGACTAAACACGCCCATATTGTCTAAACACGCCCATATTGACTAAACACTAAACACGCCCATATTGATTAAACACGCCCATATTGACTAAACACGCCCATATTGACTAAACACGCCCATATTGTCTAAACACGCCCATATTGACTAAACACGCCCATATTGACTAAACACGCCCATATTGACTAAACACGCCCATATTGTCTAAACACGCCCAAATTGACTAAACACGCCCATATTGTCTAACACGCCCATATTGACTAAACACGCCCATATTGTCCTAACACGCCCATATTGACTAAACACGCCCATATTGTCTAAACACTCCCATATTGACTAAACACGCCCATATTGACTAAACGCGCTCATATTGACTAAACACACGTCCATATCGACTAAACACGCCCATATTGTCTAAACACGCCCATATTGCCTAAACACTAAACACGCCCATATTGATTAAACACTAAACACGCCCATATTGTCTAAACACGCCCATATTGCCTAAACACTAAACACGCCCATATTGATTAAACACGCCCATATTGACTAAACACGCCCAAATTGACTAAACACGCCCATATTGACTAAACACGCCCATATTGTCTAAACACGCCCATATTGACTAAACACTAAACACGCCCATATTGACTAAACTCGCCCATATTGACTAAACACTAAACACGCCCATATTGACTAAACACGCCCATATTGACTAAACACGCCCGTATTGACTAAACACGCCCAAATTGACTAAACACGCCCAAATTGTCTAAACACGCCCATATTGTCTAAACACGCCCATATTGACTAAACACTAAACACGCCCATATTGACTAAACACGCCCATATTGACTAAACACGCCCATATTTACTAAACACGCCCAAATTGACTAAATACGCCCATATTGACTAAACACGCCCATATTGTCTAAACACGCCCATATTGACTAAACACTAAACACGCCCATATTGACTAAACACGCCCATATTGACTAAACACGCCCAAATTGACTAAACACTAAACACGCCCATATTGACTAAACACGCCCATATTGACTAAACACTAAACACGCCCATATTGATTAAACACGCCCATATTGACTAAACACGCCCATATTGACTAAACACGCCCAAATTGACTTAACACGCCCAAATTGACTAAACACGCCCATATTGTCTAAACACGCCCATATTGACTAAACACACGCCCATTTTGACTAAACACGCCCATATTGACTAAACACACGTCCATATTGACTAAACACGCCCATATTGTCTAAACACGCCCATATTGACTAAACACGCCCATATTGTCTAAACACGCCCATATTGACTAAACGCGCCCATATTGTCTAAACACGCCCATATTGACTAAACACGCCCATATTGACTAAACACGCCCATATTGTCTAAACACGCCCAAATTGACTAAACACGCCCATATTGACTAAACACGCCCATATTGTCTAAACACGCCTAAAAGATAGGTTTTAAATGATTGTGCTGGTGTGGGCTGACGAATCACTGTGGTGAGCCCGGTTAGAGCTCAAATGAAGAGTCGCTCTTTACTTGAGGGTGGTTTATTGATATCTTCAATTATTCTTTACAGTTTGATTGCACAGGTGGTATGTGTGTGTGTGGTCTTCTGTCACGCACACAATACTGAACTTGGGATGCAAACAAACTATTACATTCAACTATAAACTCTGATAAAACGCGATGGCAAACTCCGTCTCCAAACTCTTTTCCTCTCTCTCTCTCTCCTCACGCAGCTTGCTCCTTTCGGTTTCGGTGGTCTAGGCTCCGCCCCTTAAAGGGCCAGCATGACAGTCTCTTTCAATAGGGCCTTTTTAACAACGCCCATATTGACTAAACACGCCCATATTGACTAAACACGCCCATATTGACTAAACACGCCCATATTGTCTAAACACGCCCATATTGACTAAACACTAAACACGCCCATATTGACTAAACACGCCCATATTGACTAAACACGCCCAAATTGACTAAACACGCCCATATTGTCTAAACACGCCCATATTGACTAAACACGCCCATATTGACTAAACACGCCCATATTGACTAAACACGCCCATATTGTCTAAACACGCCCAAATTGACTAGACACGCCCATATTGACTAAACACGCCCATATTGACTAAACACGCCCATATTGACTAAACACGCCCATATTGTCTAAACACGCCCATATTGTCTAAACACGCCCATATTGACTAAACACTAAACACGCCCATATTGACTAAACACGCCCATATTTACTAAACACGCCCAAATTGACTAAATACGCCCATATTGACTAAACACGCCCATATTGTCTAAACACGCCCATATTGACTAAACACTAAACACGCCCATATTGACTAAACACGCCCATATTGACTAAACACGCCCAAATTGACTAAACACTAAACACGCCCATATTGACTAAACACGCCCATATTGACTAAACACTAAACACGCCCATATTGATTAAACACGCCCATATTGACTAAACACGCCCATATTGACTAAACACGCCCAAATTGACTTAACACGCCCAAATTGACTAAACACGCCCATATTGTCTAAACACGCCCATATTGACTAAACACACGCCCATTTTGACTAAACACGCCCATATTGACTAAACACACGTCCATATTGACTAAACACGCCCATATTGTCTAAACACGCCCATATTGACTAAACACGCCCATATTGTCTAAACACGCCCATATTGACTAAACGCGCCCATATTGTCTAAACACGCCCATATTGACTAAACACGCCCATATTGACTAAACACGCCCATATTGTCTAAACACGCCCAAATTGACTAAACACGCCCATATTGACTAAACACGCCCATATTGTCTAAACACGCCTAAAAGATAGGTTTTAAATGATTGTGCTGGTGTGGGCTGACGAATCACTGTGGTGAGCCCGGTTAGAGCTCAAATGAAGAGTCGCTCTTTACTTGAGGGTGGTTTATTGATATCTTCAATTATTCTTTACAGTTTGATTGCACAGGTGGTATGTGTGTGTGTGGTCTTCTGTCACGCACACAATACTGAACTTGGGATGCAAACAAACTATTACATTCAACTATAAACTCTGATAAAACGCGATGGCAAACTCCGTCTCCAAACTCTTTTCCTCTCTCTCTCTCTCCTCACGCAGCTTGCTCCTTTCGGTTTCGGTGGTCTAGGCTCCGCCCCTTAAAGGGCCAGCATGACAGTCTCTTTCAATAGGGCCTTTTTAACAACGCCCATATTGACTAAACACGCCCATATTGACTAAACACGCCCATATTGACTAAACACGCCCATATTGTCTAAACACGCCCATATTGACTAAACACTAAACACGCCCATATTGACTAAACACGCCCATATTGACTAAACACGCCCAAATTGACTAAACACGCCCATATTGTCTAAACACGCCCATATTGACTAAACACGCCCATATTGACTAAACACGCCCATATTGTCTAAACACGCCCAAATTGACTAGACACGCCCATATTGACTAAACACGCCCATATTGACTAAACACGCCCATATTGACTAAACACGCCCATATTGTCTAAACACGCCCATATTGTCTAAACACGCCCATATTGACTAAACACGCCCATATTGACTAAACACGCCCATATTGTCTAAACACGCCCATATTGACTAAACGCGCTCATATTGACTAAACACACGTCCATATTGACTAAACACACGCCCATATCGACTAAACACGCCCATATTGTCTAAACACGCCCATATTGTCTAAACACGCCCATATTGACTAAACGCGCCCATATTGTCTAAACACGCCCAAATTGACTAAACACGCCCATATTGTCTAAACACGCCCATATTGACTAAACACTAAACACGCCCATATTGATTAAACACGCCCATATTGACTAAACACGCCCATATTGACTAAACACGCCCATATTGACTAAACACGCCCATATTGACTAAACACGCCCATATTGACTAAACACGCCCATATTGACTAAACACGCCCAAATTGACTTAACACGCCCAAATTGACTAAACACGCCCATATTGTCTAAACACGCCCATATTGACTAAACACACGCCCATTTTGACTAAACACGCCCATATTGACTAAACACACGTCCATATTGACTAAACACACGCCCATATCGACTAAACACGCCCATATTGTCTAAACACGCCCATATTGACTAAACGCGCCCATATTGTCTAAACACGCCCATATTGACTAAACACGCCCATATTGACTAAACACGCCCATATTGACTAAACACGCCCATATTGTCTAAACACGCCCAAATTGACTAAACACGCCCATATTGACTAAACACTAAACACGCCCATATTGACTAAACACGCCCATATTGACTAAACACGCCCAAATTGACTAAACACGCCCATATTGTCTAAACACGCCCATATTGTCTAAACACGCCCATATTGACTAAACACGCCCATATTGACTAAACACGCCCATATTGTCTAAACACGCCCAAATTGACTAGACACGCCCATATTGACTAAACACGCCCATATTGACTAAACACACGTCCATATTGACTAAACACACGCCCATATCGACTAAACACGCCCATATTGTCTAAACGCGCCCATATTGTCTAAACACGCCCATATTGACTAAACACGCCCATATTGACTAAACACGCCCATATTGTCTAAACACGCCCATATTGACTAAACGCGCTCATATTGACTAAACACACGTCCATATTGACTAAACACACGCCCATATTGTCTAACACGCCCATATTGACTAAACACGCCCATATTGTCCTAACACGCCCATATTGACTAAACACGCCCATATTGTCTAAACACTCCCATATTGACTAAACACGCCCATATTGACTAAACGCGCTCATATTGACTAAACACACGTCCATATCGACTAAACACGCCCATATTGTCTAAACACGCCCATATTGCCTAAACACTAAACACGCCCATATTGATTAAACACTAAACACGCCCATATTGTCTAAACACGCCCATATTGCCTAAACACTAAACACGCCCATATTGATTAAACACGCCCATATTGACTAAACACGCCCAAATTGACTAAACACGCCCATATTGACTAAACACGCCCATATTGTCTAAACACGCCCATATTGACTAAACACTAAACACGCCCATATTGACTAAACTCGCCCATATTGACTAAACACTAAACACGCCCATATTGACTAAACACGCCCATATTGACTAAACACGCCCGTATTGACTAAACACGCCCAAATTGACTAAACACGCCCAAATTGTCTAAACACGCCCATATTGTCTAAACACGCCCATATTGACTAAACACTAAACACGCCCATATTGACTAAACACGCCCATATTTACTAAACACGCCCAAATTGACTAAATACGCCCATATTGACTAAACACGCCCATATTGTCTAAACACGCCCATATTGACTAAACACTAAACACGCCCATATTGACTAAACACGCCCATATTGACTAAACACGCCCAAATTGACTAAACACTAAACACGCCCATATTGACTAAACACGCCCATATTGACTAAACACTAAACACGCCCATATTGATTAAACACGCCCATATTGACTAAACACGCCCATATTGACTAAACACGCCCAAATTGACTTAACACGCCCAAATTGACTAAACACGCCCATATTGTCTAAACACGCCCATATTGACTAAACACACGCCCATTTTGACTAAACACGCCCATATTGACTAAACACACGTCCATATTGACTAAACACGCCCATATTGTCTAAACACGCCCATATTGACTAAACGCGCCCATATTGTCTAAACACGCCCATATTGACTAAACACGCCCATATTGACTAAACACGCCCATATTGTCTAAACACGCCCAAATTGACTAAACACGCCCATATTGACTAAACACGCCCATATTGTCTAAACACGCCCAAATTGACTAAACACGCCCATATTGACTAAACACGCCCATATTGTCTAAACACGCCTAAAAGATAGGTTTTAAATGATTGTGCTGGTGTGGGCTGACGAATCACTGTGGTGAGCCCGGTTAGAGCTCAAATGAAGAGTCGCTCTTTACTTGAGGGTGGTTTATTGATATCTTCAATTATTCTTTACAGTTTGATTGCACAGGTGGTATGTGTGTGTGTGGTCTTCTGTCACGCACACAATACTGAACTTGGGATGCAAACAAACTATTACATTCAACTATAAACTCTGATAAACCGCGATGGCAAACTCCGTCTCCAAACTCTTTTCCTCTCTCTCTCTCTCCTCACGCAGCTTGCTCCTTTCGGTTTCGGTGGTCTAGGCTCCGCCCCTTAAAGGGCCAGCATGACAGTCTCTTTCAATAGGGCCTTTTTAACAACGCCCATATTGACTAAACACGCCCATATTGACTAAACACGCCCATATTGACTAAACACGCCCATATTGTCTAAACACGCCCATATTGACTAAACACTAAACACGCCCATATTGACTAAACACGCCCATATTGACTAAACACGCCCAAATTGACTAAACACGCCCATATTGTCTAAACACGCCCATATTGACTAAACACGCCCATATTGACTAAACACGCCCATATTGTCTAAACACGCCCAAATTGACTAGACACGCCCATATTGACTAAACACGCCCATATTGACTAAACACGCCCATATTGACTAAACACGCCCATATTGTCTAAACACGCCCAAATTGACTAAACACGCCCATATTGTCCTAACACGCCCATATTGACTAAACACGCCCATATTGTCTAAACACGCCCATATTGTCTAAACACGCCCATATTGACTAAACGCGCTCATATTGACTAAACACACGTCCATATTGACTAAACACACGCCCATATTGACTAAACACGCCCATATTGTCCTAACACGCCCATATTGACTAAACACGCCCATATTGTCTAAACACGCCCATATTGACTAAACACGCCCATATTGACTAAACGCGCTCATATTGACTAAACACACGTCCATATTGACTAAACACGCCCATATTGTCTAAACACGCCCATATTGTCTAAACACGCCCATATTGACTAAACACGCCCATATTGTCTAAACACGCCCATATTGACTAAACACTAAACACGCCCATATTGATTAAACACGCCCATATTGACTAAACACTAAACACGCCCATATTGACTAAACACGCCCATATTGACTAAACACGCCCATATTGACTAAACACTAAACACGCCCATATTGATTAAACTTGCCCATATTGACTAAACACGCCCATATTGACTAAACACGCCCAAATTGACTAAACACGCCCATATTGACTAAACACGCCCAAATTGACTAAACACGCCCATATTGACTAAACAAGCCCATATTGTCTAAACACGCCCATATTGACTAAACACTAAACACGCCCATATTGACTAAACTCGCCCATATTGACTAAACACTAAACACGCCCATATTGACTAAACACGCCCATATTGACTAAACACGCCCATATTGTCTAAACACGCCCATATTGACTAAACACGCCCATATTGTCTAAACACGCCCAAATTGACTAAACACGCCCATATTGTCTAAACACGCCCATATTGACTAAACACGCCCATATTGACTAAACACGCCCGTATTGACTAAACACGCCCAAATTGACTAAACACGCCCAAATTGACTAAACACGCCCATATTGTCTAAACACGCCCATATTGACTAAACACTAAACACGCCCATATTGACTAAACACGCCCATATTGACTAAACACGCCCAAATTGACTAAATACGCCCATATTGACTAAACACGCCCATATTGTCTAAACACGCCCATATTGACTAAACACTAAACACGCCCATATTGACTAAACACGCCCATATTGACTAAACACGCCCAAATTGACTAAACACGCCCATATTGACTAAACACGCCCATATTGTCTAAACACGCCCATATTGACTAAACACTAAACACGCCCATATTGACTAAACACGCCCATATTGACTAAACACTAAACACGCCCATATTGATTAAACACGCCCATATTGACTAAACACGCCCATATTGACTAAACACGCCCAAATTGACTAAACACGCCCATATTGTCTAAACACGCCCATATTGACTAAACACACGCCCATTTTGACTAAACACGCCCATATTGACTAAACACACGTCCATATTGACTAAACACACGCCCATATCGACTAAACACGCCCATATTGTCTAAACACGCCCATATTGACTAAACGCGCCCATATTGTCTAAACACGCCCATATTGTCTAAACACGCCCATATTGTCTAAACACGCCCATATTGACTAAACACGCCCAAATTGACTAAACACGCCCATATTGACTAAACACGCCCATATTGTCTAAACACGCCCATATTGACTAAACACACGCCCATTTTGACTAAACACGCCCACATTGTCTAAACACGCCCATATTGTCCTAACACGCCCATATTGACTAAACACTAAACACGCCCATATTGACTAAACACACGCCCATTTTGACTAAACACGCCCATATTGACTAAACACGCCCATATTGTCTAAACACGCCCATATTGACTAAACACTAAACACGCCCATATTGACTAAACACGCCCATATTGACTAAACACTAAACACGCCCATATTGATTAAACACGCCCATATTGACTAAACACGCCCATATTGACTAAACACGCCCAAATTGACTAAACACGCCCATATTGTCTAAACACGCCCATATTGACTAAACACACGCCCATTTTGACTAAACACGCCCATATTGACTAAACACACGTCCATATTGACTAAACACACGCCCATATCGACTAAACACGCCCATATTGTCTAAACACGCCCATATTGACTAAACGCGCCCATATTGTCTAAACACGCCCATATTGTCTAAACACGCCCATATTGTCTAAACACGCCCATATTGACTAAACACGCCCAAATTGACTAAACACGCCCATATTGACTAAACACGCCCATATTGTCTAAACACGCCCATATTGACTAAACACGCCCATATTGTCTAAACACGCCCAAATTGACTAAACACGCCCATATTGACTAAACACGCCCATATTGTCTAAACACGCCCAAATTGACTAAACACGCCCATATTGACTAAACACGCCCATATTGACTAAACACGCCCGTATTGACTAAACACGCCCGTATTGACTAAACATGCCCATATTGACTAAACACGCCCATATTGACTAAACACGCCCAAATTGACTAAACACGCCCATATTGACTAAACACGCCCAAATTGACTAAACAAGCCCATATTGTCTAAACACGCCCATATTGACTAAACACACGCCCATTTTGACTAAACACGCCCACATTGTCTAAACACGCCCATATTGACTAAACACGCCCATATTGACTAAACACGCCCATATTGTCTAAACACGCCCATATTGACTAAACACGCCCATATTGTCTAAACACGCCCAAATTGACTAAACACGCCCAAATTGACTAAATACGCCCATATTGACTAAACACGCACATATTGTCTAAACACGCCCATATTGTCTATATACGCCCAAATTGACTAAACACGCCCATATTGTCTAAACACGCCCATATTGACTAAACACGCCCATATTGTCCTAACACGCCCATATTGACTAAACACGCCCAACTTGACTTAACACGCCCAAATTGACTAAACACGCCCA
Organism: Eucyclogobius newberryi; assembly: GCF_026437365.1. NCBI lineage: Eukaryota > Metazoa > Chordata > Actinopteri > Gobiiformes > Gobiidae > Eucyclogobius > Eucyclogobius newberryi. The sequence continues at coordinate 2,133,417 of NW_027316056.1, forward strand.
TATTGTCTAAACACGCCCATATTGACTAAACACACGCCCATTTTGACTAAACACGCCCATATTGACTAAACACACGTCCATATTGACTAAACACACGCCCATATCGACTAAACACGCCCATATTGTCTAAACACGCCCATATTGACTAAACGCGCCCATATTGTCTAAACACGCCCATATTGACTAAACACGCCCATATTGACTAAACACGCCCATATTGACTAAACGCGCCCATATTGTCTAAACACGCCCATATTGACTAAACACGCCCATATTGACTAAACACGCCCATATTGTCTAAACACGCCCAAATTGACTAAACACGCCCATATTGACTAAACACGCCCATATTGTCTAAACACGCCTAAAAGATAGGTTTTAAATGATTGTGCTGGTGTGGGCTGACGAATCACTGTGGTGAGCCCGGTTAGAGCTCAAATGAAGAGTCGCTCTTTACTTGAGGGTGGTTTATTGATATCTTCAATTATTCTTTACAGTTTGATTGCACAGGTGGTATGTGTGTGTGTGGTCTTCTGTCACGCACACAATACTGAACTTGGGATGCAAACAAACTATTACATTCAACTATAAACTCTGATAAACCGCGATGGCAAACTCCGTCTCCAAACTCTTTTCCTCTCTCTCTCTCTCCTCACGCAGCTTGCTCCTTTCGGTTTCGGTGGTCTAGGCTCCGCCCCTTAAAGGGCCAGCATGACAGTCTCTTTCAATAGGGCCTTTTTAACAACGCCCATATTGACTAAACACGCCCATATTGTCTAAACACGCCCAAATTGACTAGACACGCCCATATTGACTAAACACGCCCATATTGACTAAACACGCCCAAATTGACTAAACACGCCCATATTGACTAAACACGCCCAAATTGACTAAACACGCCCATATTGTCTAAACACGCCCATATTGACTAAACACGCCCATATTGACTAAACACGCCCATATTGACTAAACACGCCCAAATTGACTAAACACGCCCAAATTGACTAAACACGCCCATATTGTCTAAACACGCCCATATTGACTAAACACGCCCAAATTGACTAAACACGCCCATATTGTCTAAACACGCCCAAATTGACTAGACACGCCCATATTGTCTAAACACGCCCATATTGACTAAACACGCCCATATTGACTAAACACGCCCATATTGTCTAAACACGCCCAAATTGACTAGACACGCCCATATTGACTAAACACGCCCATATTGACTAAACACTAAACACGCCCATATTGACTAAACACGCCCATATTGACTAAACACGCCCAAATTGACTAAACACGCCCATATTGTCTAAACACGCCCATATTGACTAAACACGCCCATATTGACTAAACACGCCCATATTGACTAAACACGCCCATATTGACTACACGCCCATATTGTCTAAACACGCCCATATTGACTAAACGCGCTCATATTGACTAAACACACGCCCATATCGACTAAACACGCCCATATTGTCTAAACACGCCCATATTGTCTAAACACGCCCATATTGACTAAACACTAAACACGCCCATATTGATTAAACACGCCCATATTGACTAAACACGCCCATATTGACTAAACACGCCCATATTGTCTAAACACGCCCAAATTGACTAAACACGCCCATATTGTCTAAACACGCCCATATTGACTAAACACTAAACACGCCCATATTGATTAAACACGCCCATATTGACTAAACACGCCCATATTGACTAAACACGCCCATATTGACTAAACACGCCCATATTGACTAAACACGCCCAAATTGACTAAACACGCCCATATTGTCTAAACACGCCCATATTGACTAAACACGCCCATATTGTCCTAACACGCCCATATTGACTAAACACGCCCATATTGTCTAAACACGCCCAAATTGACTAAACACGCCCATATTGACTAAACACGCCCATATTGACTAAACACGCCCAAATTGACTAAACACGCCCATATTGTCTAAACACGCCCATATTGACTAAACACGCCCATATTGTCCTAACACGCCCATATTGTCTAAACACGCCCATATTGACTAAACACGCCCATATTGACTAAACGCGCTCATATTGACTAAACACACGTCCATATTGACTAAACACACGCCCATATCGACTAAACACGCCCATATTGTCTAAACACGCCCATATTGTCTAAACACGCCCATATTGACTAAACACGCCCATATTGTCTAAACACGCCCATATTGACTAAACACTAAACACGCCCATATTGATTAAACACGCCCATATTGACTAAACACGCCCATATTGACTAAACACGCCCAAATTGACTAAACACGCCCATATTGACTAAACACGCCCATATTGTCTAAACACGCCCATATTGACTAAACACACGCCCATTTTGACTAAACACGCCCACATTGTCTAAACACGCCCATATTGACTAAACACGCCCATATTGACTAAACACGCCCATATTGTCTAAACACGCCCATATTGACTAAACACGCCCATATTGTCTAAACACGCCCAAATTGACTAAACACGCCCATATTGTCTAAACACGCCCATATTGACTAAACACGCCCATATTGACTAAACACGCCCGTATTGACTAAACACGCCCATATTGACTAAACACTAAACACGCCCATATTGATTAAACTTGCCCATATTGACTAAACACGCCCATATTGACTAAACACGCCCATATTGACTAAACACGCCCAAATTGACTAAACACGCCCATATTGACTAAACACGCCCATATTGTCTAAACACGCCCATATTGACTAAACACACGCCCATTTTGACTAAACACGCCCATATTGACTAAACACACGTCCATATTGACTAAACACACGCCCATATCGACTAAACACGCCCATATTGTCTAAACACGCCCATATTGTCTAAACACGCCCATATTGTCTAAACACGCCCATATTGACTAAACACGCCCATATTGACTAAACACGCCCATATTGACTAAACACGCCCATATTGTCTAAACACGCCCAAATTGACTAAACACGCCCATATTGTCTAAACACGCCCAAATTGACTAAACACGCCCATATTGACTAAACACGCCCATATTGTCTAAACACGCCTAAAAGATAGGTTTTAAATTATTGTTCTGGTGTGGGCTGACGAATCACTGTGGTGAGCCCGGTTAGAGCTCAAATGAAGAGTCGCTCTTTACTTGAGGGTGGTTTATTGATATCTTCAATTATTCTTTACAGTTTGATTGCACAGGTGGTATGTGTGTGTGTGGTCTTCTGTCACGCACACAATACTGAACTTGGGATGCAAACAAACTATTACATTCAACTATAAACTCTGATAAAACGCGATGGCAAACTCCGTCTCCAAACTCTTTTCCTCTCTCTCTCTCTCCTCACGCAGCTTGCTCCTTTCGGTTTCGGTGGTCTAGGCTCCGCCCCTTAAAGGGCCAGCATGACAGTCTCTTTCAATAGGGCCTTTTTAACAACGCCCATATTGACTAAACACGCCCATATTGACTAAACACGCCCATATTGACTAAACACGCCCATATTGTCTAAACACGCCCATATTGACTAAACACTAAACACGCCCATATTGACTAAACACGCCCATATTGACTAAACACGCCCAAATTGACTAAACACGCCCATATTGTCTAAACACGCCCATATTGACTAAACACGCCCATATTGACTAAACACGCCCATATTGTCTAAACACGCCCAAATTGACTAGACACGCCCATATTGACTAAACACGCCCATATTGACTAAACACGCCCATATTGACTAAACACGCCCATATTGACTAAACGCGCCCATATTGTCTAAACACGCCCAAATTGACTAAACACGCCCATATTGACTAAACACGCCCATATTGTCTAAACACGCCTAAAAGATAGGTTTTAAATGATTGTGCTGGTGTGGGCTGACGAATCACTGTGGTGAGCCCGGTTAGAGCTCAAATGAAGAGTCGCTCTTTACTTGAGGGTGGTTTATTGATATCTTCAATTATTCTTTACAGTTTGATTGCACAGGTGGTATGTGTGTGTGTGGTCTTCTGTCACGCACACAATACTGAACTTGGGATGCAAACAAACTATTACATTCAACTATAAACTCTGATAAACCGCGATGGCAAACTCCGTCTCCAAACTCTTTTCCTCTCTCTCTCTCTCCTCACGCAGCTTGCTCCTTTCGGTTTCGGTGGTCTAGGCTCCGCCCCTTAAAGGGCCAGCATGACAGTCTCTTTCAATAGGGCCTTTTTAACAACGCCCATATTGACTAAACACGCCCATATTGACTAAACACGCCCATATTGACTAAACACGCCCATATTGTCTAAACACGCCCATATTGTCTAAACACGCCCATATTGACTAAACACTAAACACGCCCATATTGACTAAACACGCCCATATTGACTAAACACGCCCAAATTGACTAAACACGCCCATATTGTCTAAACACGCCCATATTGACTAAACACGCCCATATTGACTAAACACGCCCATATTGTCTAAACACGCCCAAATTGACTAGACACGCCCATATTGACTAAACACGCCCATATTGACTAAACACGCCCAAATTGACTAAACACGCCCATATTGACTAAACACGCCCAAATTGACTAAACACGCCCATATTGTCTAAACACGCCCATATTGACTAAACACGCCCATATTGACTAAACACGCCCATATTGACTAAACACGCCCAAATTGACTAAACACGCCCATATTGACTAAACACGCCCATATTGTCTAAACACGCCCAAATTGACTAGACACGCCCATATTGTCTAAACACGCCCATATTGACTAAACACGCCCATATTGACTAAACACGCCCATATTGTCTAAACACGCCCAAATTGACTAGACACGCCCATATTGACTAAACACGCCCATACTGACTAAACACTAAACACGCCCATATTGACTAAACACGCCCATATTGACTAAACACGCCCATATTGACTAAACACGCCCATATTGACTAAACACGCCCATATTGTCTAAACACGCCCAAATTGACTAAACACGCCCATATTGTCTAAACACGCCCATATTGACTAAACACGCCCATATTGTCCTAACACGCCCATATTGACTAAACACGCCCATATTGTCTAAACACGCCCATATTGTCTAAACACGCCCATATTGACTAAACGCGCTCATATTGACTAAACACACGTCCATATTGACTAAACACACGCCCATATCGACTAAACACGCCCATATTGTCTAAACACGCCCATATTGTCTAAACACGCCCATATTGACTAAACACTAAACACGCCCATATTGATTAAACACGCCCATATTGACTAAACACGCCCATATTGACTAAACACGCCCATATTGTCTAAACACGCCCAAATTGACTAAACACGCCCATATTGTCTAAACACGCCCATATTGACTAAACACTAAACACGCCCATATTGATTAAACACGCCCATATTGACTAAACACGCCCATATTGACTAAACACGCCCATATTGACTAAACACGCCCATATTGACTAAACACGCCCAAATTGACTAAACACGCCCATATTGTCTAAACACGCCCATATTGACTAAACACGCCCATATTGTCCTAACACGCCCATATTGACTAAACACGCCCATATTGTCTAAACACTCCCATATTGACTAAACACGCCCATATTGACTAAACGCGCTCATATTGACTAAACACACGTCCATATTGACTAAACACACGCCCATATCGACTAAACACGCCCATATTGTCTAAACACGCCCATATTGTCTAAACACGCCCATATTGACTAAACACGCCCATATTGTCTAAACACGCCCATATTGACTAAACACGCCCATATTGATTAAACACGCCCATATTGACTAAACACGCCCATATTGACTAAACACGCCCATATTGTCTAAACACGCCCATATTGACTAAACACACGCCCATTTTGACTAAACACGCCCACATTGTCTAAACACGCCCATATTGACTAAACACGCCCATATTGACTAAACACGCCCATATTGTCTAAACACGCCCATATTGACTAAACACGCCCATATTGTCTAAACACGCCCAAATTGACTAAACACGCCCATATTGTCTAAACACGCCCATATTGACTAAACACGCCCATATTGACTAAACACGCCCGTATTGACTAAACACGCCCATATTGACTAAACACTAAACACGCCCATATTGATTAAACTTGCCCATATTGACTAAACACGCCCATATTGACTAAACACGCCCATATTGACTAAACACGCCCAAATTGACTAAACACGCCCATATTGACTAAACAAGCCCATATTGTCTAAACACGCCCATATTGACTAAACACACGCCCATTTTGACTAAACACGCCCACATTGTCTAAACACGCCCATATTGACTAAACACGCCCATATTGACTAAACACGCCCATATTGTCTAAACACGCCCATATTGACTAAACACGCCCATATTGTCTAAACACGCCCAAATTGACTAAACACGCCCAAATTGACTAAATACGCCCATATTGACTAAACACGCCCATATTGTCTAAACACGCCCATATTGTCTATATACGCCCAAATTGACTAAACACGCCCATATTGTCTAAACACGCCCATATTGTCCTAACACGCCCATATTGACTAAACACGCCCAAATTGACTAAACACGCCCAAATTGACTTAACACGCCCAAATTGACTAAACACGCCCATATTGTCTAAACACGCCCATATTGACTAAACACACGCCCATTTTGACTAAACACGCCCATATTGACTAAACACACGTCCATATTGACTAAACACACGCCCATATCGACTAAACACGCCCATATTGTCTAAACACGCCCATATTGACTAAACGCGCCCATATTGTCTAAACACGCCCATATTGTCTAAACACGCCCATATTGACTAAACACGCCCATATTGACTAAACACGCCCATATTGACTAAACACTAAACACGCCCATATTGACTAAACACGCCCATATTGACTAAACACGCCCATATTGACTAAACGCGCCCATATTGTCTAAACACGCCCAAATTGACTAAACACGCCCATATTGACTAAACACGCCCATATTGTCTAAACACGCCTAAAAGATAGGTTTTAAATGATTGTGCTGGTGTGGGCTGACGAATCACTGTGGTGAGCCCGGTTAGAGCTCAAATGAAGAGTCGCTCTTTACTTGAGGGTGGTTTATTGATATCTTCAATTATTCTTTACAGTTTGATTGCACAGGTGGTATGTGTGTGTGTGGTCTTCTGTCACGCACACAATACTGAACTTGGGATGCAAACAAACTATTACATTCAACTATAAACTCTGATAAACCGCGATGGCAAACTCCGTCTCCAAACTCTTTTCCTCTCTCTCTCTCTCCTCACGCAGCTTGCTCCTTTCGGTTTCGGTGGTCTAGGCTCCGCCCCTTAAAGGGCCAGCATGACAGTCTCTTTCAATAGGGCCTTTTTAACAACGCCCATATTGACTAAACACGCCCATATTGACTAAACACGCCCATATTGACTAAACACGCCCATATTGTCTAAACACGCCCATATTGTCTAAACACGCCCATATTGACTAAACACTAAACACGCCCATATTGACTAAACACGCCCATATTGACTAAACACGCCCAAATTGACTAAACACGCCCATATTGTCTAAACACGCCCATATTGACTAAACACGCCCATATTGACTAAACACGCCCATATTGTCTAAACACGCCCAAATTGACTAGACACGCCCATATTGACTAAACACGCCCATATTGACTAAACACGCCCAAATTGACTAAACACGCCCATATTGACTAAACACGCCCAAATTGACTAAACACGCCCATATTGTCTAAACACGCCCATATTGACTAAACACGCCCATATTGACTAAACACGCCCATATTGACTAAACACGCCCAAATTGACTAAACACGCCCATATTGACTAAACACGCCCATATTGTCTAAACACGCCCAAATTGACTAGACACGCCCATATTGTCTAAACACGCCCATATTGACTAAACACGCCCATATTGACTAAACACGCCCATATTGTCTAAACACGCCCAAATTGACTAGACACGCCCATATTGACTAAACACGCCCATACTGACTAAACACTAAACACGCCCATATTGACTAAACACGCCCATATTGACTAAACACGCCCATATTGACTAAACACGCCCATATTGACTAAACACGCCCATATTGTCTAAACACGCCCAAATTGACTAAACACGCCCATATTGTCTAAACACGCCCATATTGACTAAACACGCCCATATTGTCCTAACACGCCCATATTGACTAAACACGCCCATATTGTCTAAACACGCCCATATTGTCTAAACACGCCCATATTGACTAAACGCGCTCATATTGACTAAACACACGTCCATATTGACTAAACACACGCCCATATCGACTAAACACGCCCATATTGTCTAAACACGCCCATATTGTCTAAACACGCCCATATTGACTAAACACTAAACACGCCCATATTGATTAAACACGCCCATATTGACTAAACACGCCCATATTGACTAAACACGCCCATATTGTCTAAACACGCCCAAATTGACTAAACACGCCCATATTGTCTAAACACGCCCATATTGACTAAACACTAAACACGCCCATATTGATTAAACACGCCCATATTGACTAAACACGCCCATATTGACTAAACACGCCCATATTGACTAAACACGCCCATATTGACTAAACACGCCCAAATTGACTAAACACGCCCATATTGTCTAAACACGCCCATATTGACTAAACACGCCCATATTGTCCTAACACGCCCATATTGACTAAACACGCCCATATTGTCTAAACACTCCCATATTGACTAAACACGCCCATATTGACTAAACGCGCTCATATTGACTAAACACACGTCCATATTGACTAAACACACGCCCATATCGACTAAACACGCCCATATCGTCTAAACACGCCCATATTGTCTAAACACGCCCATATTGACTAAACACGCCCATATTGTCTAAACACGCCCATATTGACTAAACACGCCCATATTGATTAAACACGCCCATATTGACTAAACACGCCCATATTGACTAAACACGCCCATATTGTCTAAACACGCCCATATTGACTAAACACACGCCCATTTTGACTAAACACGCCCACATTGTCTAAACACGCCCATATTGACTAAACACGCCCATATTGACTAAACACGCCCATATTGTCTAAACACGCCCATATTGACTAAACACGCCCATATTGTCTAAACACGCCCAAATTGACTAAACACGCCCATATTGTCTAAACACGCCCATATTGACTAAACACGCCCATATTGACTAAACACGCCCGTATTGACTAAACACGCCCATATTGACTAAACACTAAACACGCCCATATTGATTAAACTTGCCCATATTGACTAAACACGCCCATATTGACTAAACACGCCCATATTGACTAAACACGCCCAAATTGACTAAACACGCCCATATTGACTAAACAAGCCCATATTGTCTAAACACGCCCATATTGACTAAACACACGCCCATTTTGACTAAACACGCCCACATTGTCTAAACACGCCCATATTGACTAAACACGCCCATATTGACTAAACACGCCCATATTGTCTAAACACGCCCATATTGACTAAACACGCCCATATTGTCTAAACACGCCCAAATTGACTAAACACGCCCAAATTGACTAAATACGCCCATATTGACTAAACACGCCCATATTGTCTAAACACGCCCATATTGTCTATATACGCCCAAATTGACTAAACACGCCCATATTGTCTAAACACGCCCATATTGTCCTAACACGCCCATATTGACTAAACACGCCCAAATTGACTAAACACGCCCAAATTGACTTAACACGCCCAAATTGACTAAACACGCCCATATTGTCTAAACACGCCCATATTGACTAAACACACGCCCATTTTGACTAAACACGCCCATATTGACTAAACACACGTCCATATTGACTAAACACACGCCCATATCGACTAAACACGCCCATATTGTCTAAACACGCCCATATTGACTAAACGCGCCCATATTGTCTAAACACGCCCATATTGTCTAAACACGCCCATATTGACTAAACACGCCCATATTGACTAAACACGCCCATATTGACTAAACACTAAACACGCCCATATTGACTAAACACGCCCATATTGACTAAACACGCCCATATTGACTAAACACGCCCATATTGACTAAACACGCCCATATTGTCTAAACACGCCCAAATTGACTAAACACGCCCATATTGTCTAAACACGCCCATATTGACTAAACACGCCCATATTGTCCTAACACGCCCATATTGACTAAACACGCCCATATTGTCTAAACACGCCCATATTGTCTAAACACGCCCATATTGACTAAACGCGCTCATATTGACTAAACACACGTCCATATTGACTAAACACACGCCCATATCGACTAAACACGCCCATATTGTCTAAACACGCCCATATTGTCTAAACACGCCCATATTGACTAAACACTAAACACGCCCATATTGATTAAACACGCCCATATTGACTAAACACGCCCATATTGACTAAACACGCCCATATTGTCTAAACACGCCCAAATTGACTAAACACGCCCATATTGTCTAAACACGCCCATATTGACTAAACACTAAACACGCCCATATTGATTAAACACGCCCATATTGACTAAACACGCCCATATTGACTAAACACGCCCATATTGACTAAACACGCCCATATTGACTAAACACGCCCAAATTGACTAAACACGCCCATATTGTCTAAACACGCCCATATTGACTAAACACGCCCATATTGTCCTAACACGCCCATATTGACTAAACACGCCCATATTGTCTAAACACTCCCATATTGACTAAACACGCCCATATTGACTAAACGCGCTCATATTGACTAAACACACGTCCATATTGACTAAACACACGCCCATATCGACTAAACACGCCCATATTGTCTAAACACGCCCATATTGTCTAAACACGCCCATATTGACTAAACACGCCCATATTGTCTAAACACGCCCATATTGACTAAACACGCCCATATTGATTAAACACGCCCATATTGACTAAACACGCCCATATTGACTAAACACGCCCATATTGTCTAAACACGCCCATATTGACTAAACACACGCCCATTTTGACTAAACACGCCCACATTGTCTAAACACGCCCATATTGACTAAACACGCCCATATTGACTAAACACGCCCATATTGTCTAAACACGCCCATATTGACTAAACACGCCCATATTGTCTAAACACGCCCAAATTGACTAAACACGCCCATATTGTCTAAACACGCCCATATTGACTAAACACGCCCATATTGACTAAACACGCCCGTATTGACTAAACACGCCCATATTGACTAAACACTAAACACGCCCATATTGATTAAACTTGCCCATATTGACTAAACACGCCCATATTGACTAAACACGCCCATATTGACTAAACACGCCCAAATTGACTAAACACGCCCATATTGACTAAACAAGCCCATATTGTCTAAACACGCCCATATTGACTAAACACACGCCCATTTTGACTAAACACGCCCACATTGTCTAAACACGCCCATATTGACTAAACACGCCCATATTGACTAAACACGCCCATATTGTCTAAACACGCCCATATTGACTAAACACGCCCATATTGTCTAAACACGCCCAAATTGACTAAACACGCCCAAATTGACTAAATACGCCCATATTGACTAAACACGCCCATATTGTCTAAACACGCCCATATTGTCTATATACGCCCAAATTGACTAAACACGCCCATATTGTCTAAACACGCCCATATTGTCCTAACACGCCCATATTGACTAAACACGCCCAAATTGACTAAACACGCCCAAATTGACTTAACACGCCCAAATTGACTAAACACGCCCATATTGTCTAAACACGCCCATATTGACTAAACACACGCCCATTTTGACTAAACACGCCCATATTGACTAAACACACGTCCATATTGACTAAACACACGCCCATATCGACTAAACACGCCCATATTGTCTAAACACGCCCATATTGACTAAACGCGCCCATATTGTCTAAACACGCCCATATTGTCTAAACACGCCCATATTGACTAAACACGCCCATATTGACTAAACACGCCCATATTGACTAAACACGCCCATATTGTCTAAACATGCCCAAATTGACTAAACACGCCCATATTGACTAAACACGCCCATATTGTCTAAACACGCCTAAAAGATAGGTTTTAAATTATTGTGCTGGTGTGGGCTGACGAATCACTGTGGTGAGCCCGGTTAGAGCTCAAATGAAGAGTCGCTCTTTACTTGAGGGTGGTTTATTGATATCTTCAATTATTCTTTACAGTTTGATTGCACAGGTGGTATGTGTGTGTGTGGTCTTCTGTCACGCACACAATACTGAACTTGGGATGCAAACAAACTATTACATTCAACTATAAACTCTGATAAAACGCGATGGCAAACTCCGTCTCCAAACTCTTTTCCTCTCTCTCTCTCTCCTCACGCAGCTTGCTCCTTTCGGTTTCGGTGGTCTAGGCTCCGCCCCTTAAAGGGCCAGCATGACAGTCTCTTTCAATAGGGCCTTTTTAACAACGCCCATATTGACTAAACACGCCCATATTGACTAAACACGCCCATATTGACTAAACACGCCCATATTGTCTAAACACGCCCATATTGACTAAACACTAAACACGCCCATATTGACTAAACACGCCCATATTGACTAAACACGCCCAAATTGACTAAACACGCCCATATTGTCTAAACACGCCCATATTGACTAAACACGCCCATATTGACTAAACACGCCCATATTGTCTAAACACGCCCAAATTGACTAGACACGCCCATATTGACTAAACACGCCCATATTGACTAAACACGCCCATATTGACTAAACACGCCCATATTGTCTAAACACGCCCAAATTGACTAAACACGCCCATATTGTCTAAACACGCCCATATTGACTAAACACGCCCATATTGTCCTAACACGCCCATATTGACTAAACACGCCCATATTGTCTAAACACGCCCATATTGTCTAAACACGCCCATATTGACTAAACGCGCTCATATTGACTAAACACACGTCCATATTGACTAAACACACGCCCATATCGACTAAACACGCCCATATTGTCTAAACACGCCCATATTGTCTAAACACGCCCATATTGACTAAACGCGCCCATATTGTCTAAACACGCCCATATTGTCTAAACACGCCCAAATTGACTAAACACGCCCATATTGTCTAAACACGCCCATATTGACTAAACACTAAACACGCCCATATTGATTAAACACGCCCATATTGACTAAACACGCCCATATTGACTAAACACGCCCATATTGACTAAACACGCCCATATTGACTAAACACGCCCATATTGACTAAACACGCCCATATTGTCTAAACACGCCCAAATTGACTAAACACGCCCATATTGTCTAAACACGCCCATATTGACTAAACACGCCCATATTGTCCTAACACGCCCATATTGACTAAACACGCCCATATTGTCTAAACACTCCCATATTGACTAAACGCGCTCATATTGACTAAACACACGTCCATATTGACTAAACACACGCCCATATCGACTAAACACGCCCATATTGTCTAAACAAGCCCATATTGACTAAACACTAAACACGCCCATATTGATTAAACACGCCCATATTGACTAAACACGCCCATATTGACTAAACACGCCCATATTGACTAAACACGCCCATATTGTCTAAACACGCCCATATTGACTAAACACTAAACACGCCCATATTGATTAAACACGCCCATATTGACTAAACACGCCCATATTGACTAAACACGCCCAAATTGACTAAACACGCCCATATTGACTTAACACGCCCATATTGTCTAAACACGCCCATATTGACTAAACACACGCCCATTTTGACTAAACACGCCCACATTGTCTAAACACGCCCATATTGACTAAACACGCCCATATTGACTAAACACGCCCATATTGTCTAAACACGCCCATATTGACTAAATACGCCCATATTGTCTAAACACGCCCAAATTGACTAAACACGCCCATATTGTCTAAACACGCCCATATTGACTAAACACGCCCATATTGACTAAACACGCCCGTATTGACTAAACACGCCCATATTGACTAAACACTAAACACGCCCATATTGATTAAACTTGCCCATATTGACTAAACACGCCCATATTGACTAAACACGCCCAAATTGACTAAACACGCCCATATTGACTAAACACGCCCAAATTGACTAAACACGCCCATATTGACTAAACAAGCCCATATTGTCTAAACACGCCCATATTGACTAAACACACGCCCATTTTGACTAAACACGCCCACATTGTCTAAACACGCCCATATTGACTAAACACGCCCATATTGACTAAACACGCCCATATTGTCTAAACACGCCCATATTTACTAAACACGCCCATATTGTCTAAACACGCCCAAATTGACTAAACACGCCCAAATTGACTAAATACGCCCATATTGACTAAACACGCCCATATTGTCTAAACACGCCCATATTGTCTATATACGCCCAAATTGACTAAACACGCCCATATTGTCTAAACACGCCCATATTGACTAAACACGCCCATATTGTCCTAACACGCCCATATTGACTAAACACGCCCAAATTGACTTAACACGCCCAAATTGACTAAACACGCCCATATTGTCTAAACACGCCCATATTGACTAAACACACGCCCATTTTGACTAAACACGCCCATATTGACTAAACACACGTCCATATTGACTAAACACACGCCCATATTGTCTAAACACGCCCATATTGACTAAACACGCCCATATTGACTAAACACGCCCATATTGACTAAACACGCCCATATTGTCTAAACACGCCCAAATTGACTAAACACGCCCATATTGTCTAAACACGCCCATATTGACTAAACACGCCCATATTGTCCTAACACGCCCATATTGACTAAACACGCCCATATTGTCTAAACACTCCCATATTGACTAAACACGCCCATATTGACTAAACGCGCTCATATTGACTAAACACACGTCCATATTGACTAAACACACGCCCATATCGACTAAACACGCCCATATTGTCTAAACACGCCCATATTGTCTAAACACGCCCATATTGACTAAACACGCCCATATTGTCTAAACACGCCCATATTGACTAAACACTAAACACGCCCATATTGATTAAACACGCCCATATTGACTAAACACGCCCATATTGACTAAACACGCCCAAATTGACTAAACACGCCCATATTGACTAAACACGCCCATATTGTCTAAACACGCCCATATTGACTAAACACACGCCCATTTTGACTAAACACGCCCACATTGTCTAAACACGCCCATATTGACTAAACACGCCCAAATTGACTAAACACGCCCATATTGACTAAACACGCCCATATTGACTAAACACGCCCATATTGTCTAAACACGCCCATATTGACCAAACACTAAACACGCCCATATTGACTAAACACGCCCATATTGACTAAACACGCCCAAATTGACTAAACACGCCCATATTGTCTAAACACGCCCATATTGACTAAACACGCCCATATTGACTAAACACGCCCATATTGTCTAAACACGCCCAAATTGACTAGACACGCCCATATTGACTAAACACGCCCATATTGACTAAACACGCCCATATTGACTAAACACGCCCATATTGTCTAAACACGCCCAAATTGACTAAACACGCCCATATTGTCTAAACACGCCCATATTGACTAAACACGCCCATATTGTCCTAACACGCCCATATTGACTAAACACGCCCATATTGTCTAAACACGCCCATATTGTCTAAACACGCCCATATTGACTAAACGCGCTCATATTGACTAAACACACGTCCATATTGACTAAACACACGCCCATATCGACTAAACACGCCCATATTGATTAAACACGCCCATATTGACTAAACACGCCCATATTGACTAAACACGCCCATATTGACTAAACACGCCCATATTGACTAAACACGCCCATATTGTCTAAACACGCCCAAATTGACTAAACACGCCCATATTGTCTAAACACGCCCATATTGACTAAACACGCCCATATTGTCCTAACACGCCCATATTGACTAAACACGCCCATATTGTCTAAACACTCCCATATTGACTAAACGCGCTCATATTGACTAAACACGCCCATATTGTCTAAACACGCCCATATTGACTAAACACTAAACACGCCCATATTGATTAAACACGCCCATATTGACTAAACACGCCCATATTGACTAAACACGCCCAAATTGACTAAACACGCCCATATTGACTAAACACGCCCATATTGTCTAAACACGCCCATATTGACTAAACACACGCCCATTTTGACTAAACACGCCCACATTGTCTAAACACGCCCATATTGACTAAACACGCCCAAATTGACTAAACACGCCCATATTGACTAAACACGCCCATATTGACTAAACACGCCCATATTGTCTAAACACGCCCATATTGACCAAACACTAAACACGCCCATATTGACTAAACACGCCCATATTGACTAAACACGCCCAAATTGACTAAACACGCCCATATTGTCTAAACACGCCCATATTGACTAAACACGCCCATATTGACTAAACACGCCCATATTGTCTAAACACGCCCAAATTGACTAGACACGCCCATATTGACTAAACACGCCCATATTGACTAAACACGCCCATATTGACTAAACACGCCCATATTGTCTAAACACGCCCAAATTGACTAAACACGCCCATATTGTCTAAACACGCCCATATTGACTAAACACGCCCATATTGTCCTAACACGCCCATATTGACTAAACACGCCCATATTGTCTAAACACGCCCATATTGTCTAAACACGCCCATATTGACTAAACGCGCTCATATTGACTAAACACACGTCCATATTGACTAAACACACGCCCATATCGACTAAACACGCCCATATTGATTAAACACGCCCATATTGACTAAACACGCCCATATTGACTAAACACGCCCATATTGACTAAACACGCCCATATTGACTAAACACGCCCATATTGTCTAAACACGCCCAAATTGACTAAACACGCCCATATTGTCTAAACACGCCCATATTGACTAAACACGCCCATATTGTCCTAACACGCCCATATTGACTAAACACGCCCATATTGTCTAAACACTCCCATATTGACTAAACGCGCTCATATTGACTAAACACACGTCCATATTGACTAAACACACGCCCATATCGACTAAACACGCCCATATTGTCTAAACAAGCCCATATTGACTAAACACTAAACACGCCCATATTGATTAAACACGCCCATATTGACTAAACACGCCCATATTGACTAAACACGCCCATATTGACTAAACACGCCCATATTGTCTAAACACGCCCATATTGACTAAACACTAAACACGCCCATATTGATTAAACACGCCCATATTGACTAAACACGCCCATATTGACTAAACACGCCCAAATTGACTAAACACGCCCATATTGACTTAACACGCCCATATTGTCTAAACACGCCCATATTGACTAAACACACGCCCATTTTGACTAAACACGCCCACATTGTCTAAACACGCCCATATTGACTAAACACGCCCATATTGACTAAACACGCCCATATTGTCTAAACACGCCCATATTGACTAAATACGCCCATATTGTCTAAACACGCCCAAATTGACTAAACACGCCCATATTGTCTAAACACGCCCATATTGACTAAACACGCCCATATTGACTAAACACGCCCGTATTGACTAAACACGCCCATATTGACTAAACACTAAACACGCCCATATTGATTAAACTTGCCCATATTGACTAAACACGCCCATATTGACTAAACACGCCCAAATTGACTAAACACGCCCATATTGACTAAACACGCCCAAATTGACTAAACACGCCCATATTGACTAAACAAGCCCATATTGTCTAAACACGCCCATATTGACTAAACACACGCCCATTTTGACTAAACACGCCCACATTGTCTAAACACGCCCATATTGACTAAACACGCCCATATTGACTAAACACGCCCATATTGTCTAAACACGCCCATATTTACTAAACACGCCCATATTGTCTAAACACGCCCAAATTGACTAAACACGCCCAAATTGACTAAATACGCCCATATTGACTAAACACGCCCATATTGTCTAAACACGCCCATATTGTCTATATACGCCCAAATTGACTAAACACGCCCATATTGTCTAAACACGCCCATATTGACTAAACACGCCCATATTGTCCTAACACGCCCATATTGACTAAACACGCCCAAATTGACTTAACACGCCCAAATTGACTAAACACGCCCATATTGTCTAAACACGCCCATATTGACTAAACACACGCCCATTTTGACTAAACACGCCCATATTGACTAAACACACGTCCATATTGACTAAACACACGCCCATATTGTCTAAACACGCCCATATTGACTAAACACGCCCATATTGACTAAACACGCCCATATTGACTAAACACGCCCATATTGTCTAAACACGCCCAAATTGACTAAACACGCCCATATTGTCTAAACACGCCCATATTGACTAAACACGCCCATATTGTCCTAACACGCCCATATTGACTAAACACGCCCATATTGTCTAAACACTCCCATATTGACTAAACACGCCCATATTGACTAAACGCGCTCATATTGACTAAACACACGTCCATATTGACTAAACACACGCCCATATTGACTAAACACGCCCATATTGTCTAAACACGCCCATATTGTCTAAACACGCCCATATTGACTAAACACGCCCATATTGTCTAAACACGCCCATATTGACTAAACACTAAACACGCCCATATTGATTAAACACGCCCATATTGACTAAACACGCCCATATTGACTAAACACGCCCATATTGACTAAACACGCCCATATTGTCTAAACACGCCCATATTGACTAAACACTAAACACGCCCATATTGATTAAACACGCCCATATTGACTAAACACGCCCATATTGACTAAACACGCCCAAATTGACTAAACACGCCCATATTGACTAAACACGCCCATATTGTCTAAACACGCCCATATTGACTAAACACACGCCCATTTTGACTAAACACGCCCACATTGTCTAAACACGCCCATATTGACTAAACACGCCCATATTGACTAAACACGCCCATATTGTCTAAACACGCCCATATTGACTAAATACGCCCATATTGTCTAAACACGCCCAAATTGACTAAACACGCCCATATTGTCTAAACACGCCCATATTGACTAAACACGCCCATATTGACTAAACACGCCCGTATTGACTAAACACGCCCATATTGACTAAACACTAAACACGCCCATATTGATTAAACTTGCCCATATTGACTAAACACGCCCATATTGACTAAACACGCCCAAATTGACTAAACACGCCCATATTGACTAAACACGCCCAAATTGACTAAACACGCCCATATTGACTAAACAAGCCCATATTGTCTAAACACGCCCATATTGACTAAACACACGCCCATTTTGACTAAACACGCCCACATTGTCTAAACACGCCCATATTGACTAAACACGCCCATATTGACTAAACACGCCCATATTGTCTAAACACGCCCATATTTACTAAACACGCCCATATTGTCTAAACACGCCCAAATTGACTAAACACGCCCAAATTGACTAAATACGCCCATATTGACTAAACACGCCCATATTGTCTAAACACGCCCATATTGTCTATATACGCCCAAATTGACTAAACACGCCCATATTGTCTAAACACGCCCATATTGACTAAACACGCCCATATTGTCCTAACACGCCCATATTGACTAAACACGCCCAAATTGACTTAACACGCCCAAATTGACTAAACACGCCCATATTGTCTAAACACGCCCATATTGACTAAACACACGCCCATTTTGACTAAACACGCCCATATTGACTAAACACACGTCCATATTGACTAAACACACGCCCATATTGTCTAAACACGCCCATATTGACTAAACACGCCCATATTGACTAAACACGCCCATATTGACTAAACACGCCCATATTGACTAAACACGCCCATATTGACTAAACACGCCCATATTGTCTAAACACGCCCAAATTGACTAAACACGCCCATATTGTCTAAACACGCCCATATTGACTAAACACGCCCATATTGTCCTAACACGCCCATATTGACTAAACACGCCCATATTGTCTAAACATGCCCAAATTGACTAAACACGCCCATATTGTCTAAACACGCCCAAATTGACTAAACACGCCCATATTGTCTAAACACGCCCATATTGACTAAACACGCCCATATTGTCCTAACACGCCCATATTGTCCTAACACGCCCATATTGACTAAACACGCCCATATTGTCTAAACACTCCCATATTGACTAAACACGCCCATATTGACTAAACGCGCTCATATTGACTAAACACACGTCCATATTGACTAAACACACGCCCATATCGACTAAACACGCCCATATTGTCTAAACACGCCCATATTGTCTAAACACGCCCATATTGACTAAACACGCCCATATTGTCTAAACACGCCCATATTGACTAAACACTAAACACGCCCATATTGATTAAACACGCCCATATTGACTAAACACGCCCATATTGACTAAACACGCCCAAATTGACTAAACACGCCCATATTGACTAAACACGCCCATATTGTCTAAACACGCCCATATTGACTAAACACACGCCCATTTTGACTAAACACGCCCACATTGTCTAAACACGCCCATATTGACTAAACACGCCCATATTGACTAAACACGCCCATATTGTCTAAACACGCCCATATTGACTAAACACGCCCATATTGTCTAAACACGCCCAAATTGACTAAACACGCCCATATTGTCTAAACACGCCCATATTGACTAAACACGCCCGTATTGACTAAACACGCCCGTATTGACTAAACACGCCCATATTGACTAAACACTAAACACGCCCATATTGATTAAACTTGCCCATATTGACTAAACACGCCCAAATTGACTAAACACGCCCATATTGACTAAACACGCCCAAATTGACTAAACACGCCCATATTGACTAAACAAGCCCATATTGTCTAAACACGCCCATTTTGACTAAACACGCCCACATTGTCTAAACACGCCCATATTGACTAAACACGCCCATATTGACTAAACACGCCCATATTGTCTAAACACGCCCATATTGACTAAACACGCCCATATTGTCTAAACACGCCCAAATTGACTAAATACGCCCATATTTACTAAACACGCCCATATTGTCTAAACACGCCCATATTGTCTATATACGCCCAAATTGACTAAACACGCCCATATTGTCTAAACACGCCCATATTGACTAAACACGCCCATATTGTCCTAACACGCCCATATTGTCTAAACACGCCCATATTGTCCTAACACGCCCATATTGACTAAACACGCCCATATTGTCCTAACACGCCCATATTGACTAAACACGCCCAAATTGACTTAACACGCCCAAATTGACTAAACACGCCCATATTGTCTAAACACGCCCATATTGACTAAACACACGCCCATTTTGACTAAACACGCCCATATTGACTAAACACACGTCCATATTGACTAAACACACGCCCATATCGACTAAACACGCCCATATTGTCTAAACACGCCCATATTGACTAAACGCGCCCATATTGTCTAAACACGCCCATATTGACTAAACACGCCCATATTGTCTAAACACGCCCATATTGACTAAACACGCCCATATTGTCTAAACACGCCCAAATTGACTAAACACGCCCATATTGACTAAACACGCCCATATTGTCTAAACACGCCCAAATTGACTAAACACGCCCATATTGACTAAACACGCCCATATTGTCTAAACACGCCTAAAAGATAGGTTTTAAATGATTGTGCTGGTGTGGGCTGACGAATCACTGTGGTGAGCCCGGTTAGAGCTCAAATGAAGAGTCGCTCTTTACTTGAGGGTGGTTTATTGATATCTTCAATTATTCTTTACAGTTTGATTGCACAGGTGGTATGTGTGTGTGTGGTCTTCTGTCACGCACACAATACTGAACTTGGGATGCAAACAAACTATTACATTCAACTATAAACTCTGATAAAACGCGATGGCAAACTCCGTCTCCAAACTCTTTTCCTCTCTCTCTCTCTCCTCACGCAGCTTGCTCCTTTCGGTTTCGGTGGTCTAGGCTCCGCCCCTTAAAGGGCCAGCATGACAGTCTCTTTCAATAGGGCCTTTTTAACAACGCCCATATTGACTAAACACGCCCATATTGACTAAACACGCCCATATTGACTAAACACGCCCATATTGTCTAAACACGCCCATATTGACTAAACACTAAACACGCCCATATTGACTAAACACGCCCATATTGACTAAACACGCCCAAATTGACTAAACACGCCCATATTGTCTAAACACGCCCATATTGACTAAACACTCCCATATTGACTAAACACGCCCATATTGTCTAAACACGCCCAAATTGACTAGACACGCCCATATTGACTAAACACGCCCATATTGACTAAACACGCCCATATTGACTAAACACGCCCATATTGTCTAAACACGCCCAAATTGACTAAACACGCCCATATTGTCTAAACACGCCCATATTGACTAAACACGCTCATATTGTCCTAACACGCCCATATTGACTAAACACGCCCATATTGTCTAAACACGCCCATATTGTCTAAACACGCCCATATTGACTAAACGCGCTCATATTGACTAAACACACGTCCATATTGACTAAACACACGCCCATATCGACTAAACACGCCCATATTGTCTAAACACGCCCATATTGTCTAAACACGCCCATATTGACTAAACGCGCCCATATTGTCTAAACACGCCCATATTGTCTAAACACGCCCAAATTGACTAAACACGCCCATATTGTCTAAACACGCCCATATTGACTAAACACTAAACACGCCCATATTGATTAAACACGCCCATATTGACTAAACACGCCCATATTGACTATTGACTAAACACGCCCATATTGACTAAACACGCCCATATTGTCTAAACACGCCCAAATTGACTAAACACGCCCATATTGTCTAAACACGCCCATATTGACTAAACACGCCCATATTGTCCTAACACGCCCATATTGACTAAACACGCCCATATTGTCTAAACACGCCCAAATTGACTAAACACGCCCATATTGTCTAAACACGCCCATATTGACTAAACACGCCCATATTGTCCTAACACGCCCATATTGACTAAACGCGCTCATATTGACTAAACACACGTCCATATTGACTAAACACACGCCCATATCGACTAAACACGCCCATATTGTCTAAACACGCCCATATTGACTAAACACTAAACACGCCCATATTGATTAAACACGCCCATATTGACTAAACACGCCCATATTGACTAAGCACGCCCATATTGACTAAACACGCCCATATTGACTAAACACGCCCATATTGTCTAAACACGCCCATATTGACTAAACACTAAACACGCCCATATTGATTAAACACGCCCATATTGACTAAACACGCCCATATTGACTAAACACGCCCAAATTGACTAAACACGCCCATATTGACTAAACACACGCCCATTTTGACTAAACACGCCCACATTGTCTAAACACGCCCATATTGACTAAACACGCCCATATTGACTAAACACGCCCATATTGTCTAAACACGCCCATATTGACTAAACACGCCCATATTGTCTAAACACGCCCAAATTGACTAAACACGCCCATATTGTCTAAACACGCCCATATTGACTAAACACGCCCATATTGACTAAACACTAAACACGCCCATATTGATTAAACTTGCCCATATTGATTAAACTTGCCCATATTGACTAAACACGCCCAAATTGACTAAACACGCCCATATTGACTAAACACGCCCATATTGTCTAAACACGCCCATATTGACTAAACACGCCCATATTGTCCTAACACGCCCATATTGACTAAACACGCCCATATTGTCTAAACACGCCCATATTGACAAAACACGCCCATATTGACTAAACACGCCCATATTGACTAAACACGCCCATATTGTCTAAACACGCCCATATTGACTAAACACGCCCATATTGACTAAACACGCCCAAATTGACTAAACACGCCCATATTGTCTAAACACGCCCATATTGTCTAAACACGCCCATATTGACTAAACACTAAACACGCCCATATTGACTAAACACGCCCATATTGACTAAACACGCCCAAATTGACTAAACACGCCCATATTGTCTAAACACGCCCATATTGACTAAACACTCCCATATTGACTAAACACGCCCATATTGTCTAAACACGCCCATATTGACTAAACACTAAACACGGCCTTTTTAACAACGCCCATATTGACTAAACACGCCCATATTGACTAAACACGCCCATATTGACTAAACACGCCCATATTGTCTAAACACGCCCATATTGACTAAACACTAAACACGCCCATATTGACTAAACACGCCCATATTGACTAAACACGCCCAAATTGACTAAACACGCCCATATTGTCTAAACACGCCCATATTGACTAAACACTCCCATATTGACTAAACACGCCCATATTGTCTAAACACGCCCAAATTGACTAGACACGCCCATATTGACTAAACACGCCCATATTGACTAAACACGCCCATATTGACTAAACACGCCCATATTGTCTAAACACGCCCAAATTGACTAAACACGCCCATATTGTCTAAACACGCCCATATTGACTAAACACGCTCATATTGTCCTAACACGCCCATATTGACTAAACACGCCCATATTGTCTAAACACGCCCATATTGTCTAAACACGCCCATATTGACTAAACGCGCTCATATTGACTAAACACACGTCCATTTTGACTAAACACACGCCCATATCGACTAAACACGCCCATATTGTCTAAACACGCCCATATTGTCTAAACACGCCCATATTGACTAAACGCGCCCATATTGTCTAAACACGCCCATATTGTCTAAACACGCCCAAATTGACTAAACACGCCCATATTGTCTAAACACGCCCATATTGACTAAACACTAAACACGCCCATATTGATTAAACACGCCCATATTGACTAAACACGCCCATATTGACTATTGACTAAACACGCCCATATTGACTAAACACGCCCATATTGTCTAAACACGCCCAAATTGACTAAACACGCCCATATTGTCTAAACACGCCCAAATTGACTAAACACGCCCATATTGTCTAAACACGCCCATATTGACTAAACACGCCCATATTGTCCTAACACGCCCATATTGACTAAACGCGCTCATATTGACTAAACACACGTCCATATTGACTAAACACACGCCCATATCGACTAAACACGCCCATATTGTCTAAACACGCCCATATTGACTAAACACTAAACACGCCCATATTGATTAAACACGCCCATATTGACTAAACACGCCCATATTGACTAAGCACGCATATATTGACTAAACACGCCCATATTGACTAAACACGCCCATATTGTCTAAACACGCCCATATTGACTAAACACTAAACACGCCCATATTGATTAAACACGCCCATATTGACTAAACACGCCCATATTGACTAAACACGCCCAAATTGACTAAACACGCCCATATTGACTAAACACACGCCCATTTTGACTAAACACGCCCACATTGTCTAAACACGCCTATATTGACTAAACACGCCCATATTGACTAAACACGCCCATATTGTCTAAACACGCCCATATTGACTAAACACGCCCATATTGTCTAAACACGCCCAAATTGACTAAACACGCCCATATTGTCTAAACACGCCCATATTGACTAAACACGCCCATATTGACTAAACACTAAACACGCCCATATTGATTAAACTTGCCCATATTGACTAAACACGCCCAAATTGACTAAACACGCCCATATTGACTAAACACGCCCATATTGTCTAAACACGCCCATATTGACTAAACACGCCCATATTGTCCTAACACGCCCATATTGACTAAACACGCCCATATTGTCTAAACACGCCCATATTGACAAAACACGCCCATATTGACTAAACACGCCCATATTGACTAAACACGCCCATATTGTCTAAACACGCCCATATTGACTAAACACGCCCATATTGACTAAACACGCCCAAATTGACTAAACACGCCCATATTGTCTAAACACGCCCATATTGACTAAATACGCCCATATTGACTAAACACGCCCATATAGTCTAAACACGCCCATATTGTCTAAACACGTCCAAATTGACTAAACACGCCCATATTGACTAAACACGCCCATATTGTCTAAACACGCCCATATTGACTAAACACGCCCATATTGACTAAACACGCCCATATTGTCTAAACACGCCCAAATTGACTAAACACGCCCATATTGTCTAAACACTCCCATATTGACTAAACACGCCCATATTGACTAAACGCGCTCATATTGACTAAACACACGTCCATATTGACTAAACACACGCCCATATTGACTAAACACGCCCATATTGTCTAAACACGCCCATATTGTCTAAACACGCCCATATTGACTAAACACGCCCATATTGTCTAAACACGCCCATATTGACTAAACACTAAACACGCCCATATTGATTAAACACGCCCATATTGACTAAACACGCCCATATTGACTAAACACGCCCAAATTGACTAAACACGCCCATATTGACTAAACACGCCCATATTGTCTAAACACGCCCATATTGACTAAACACACGCCCATTTTGACTAAACACGCCCACATTGTCTAAACACGCCCATATTGACTAAACACGCCCAAATTGACTAAACACGCCCATATTGACTAAACACGCCCATATTGACTAAACACGCCCATATTGTCTAAACACGCCCATATTGACTAAACACGCCCATATTGTCTAAACACTCCCATATTGACTAAACGCGCTCATATTGACTAAACACACGTCCATATTGACTAAACACGCCCATATTGTCTAAACACGCCCATATTGACTAAACACTAAACACGCCCATATTGATTAAACACGCCCATATTGACTAAACACGCCCATATTGACTAAACACGCCCATATTGACTAAACACGCCCATATTGTCTAAACACGCCCATATTGACTAAACACTAAACACGCCCATATTGATTAAACACGCCCATATTGACTAAACACGCCCATATTGACTAAACACGCCCAAATTGACTAAACACGCCCATATTGACTAAACACGCCCATATTGTCTAAACACGCCCATATTGACTAAACACACGCCCATTTTGACTAAACACGCCCACATTGTCTAAACACGCCCATATTGACTAAACACGCCCATATTGACTAAACACGCCCATATTGTCTAAACACGCCCATATTGACTAAATACGCCCATATTGTCTAAACACGCCCAAATTGACTAAACACGCCCATATTGTCTAAACACGCCCATATTGACTAAACACGCCCATATTGACTAAACACGCCCGTATTGACTAAACACGCCCATATTGACTAAACACTAAACACGCCCATATTGATTAAACTTGCCCATATTGACTAAACACGCCCATATTGACTAAACACGCCCAAATTGACTAAACACGCCCATATTGACTAAACACGCCCAAATTGACTAAACACGCCCATATTGACTAAACAAGCCCATATTGTCTAAACACGCCCATATTGACTAAACACACGCCCATTTTGACTAAACACGCCCACATTGTCTAAACACGCCCATATTGACTAAACACGCCCATATTGACTAAACACGCCCATATTGTCTAAACACGCCCATATTTACTAAACACGCCCATATTGTCTAAACACGCCCAAATTGACTAAACACGCCCAAATTGACTAAATACGCCCATATTGACTAAACACGCCCATATTGTCTAAACACGCCCATATTGTCTATATACGCCCAAATTGACTAAACACGCCCATATTGTCTAAACACGCCCATATTGACTAAACACGCCCATATTGTCCTAACACGCCCATATTGACTAAACACGCCCAAATTGACTTAACACGCCCAAATTGACTAAACACGCCCATATTGTCTAAACACGCCCATATTGACTAAACACACGCCCATTTTGACTAAACACGCCCATATTGACTAAACACACGTCCATATTGACTAAACACACGCCCATATTGTCTAAACACGCCCATATTGACTAAACACGCCCATATTGACTAAACACGCCCATATTGACTAAACACGCCCATATTGACTAAACACGCCCATATTGTCTAAACACGCCCAAATTGACTAAACACGCCCATATTGTCTAAACACGCCCATATTGACTAAACACGCCCATATTGTCCTAACACGCCCATATTGACTAAACACGCCCATATTGTCTAAACATGCCCAAATTGACTAAACACGCCCATATTGTCTAAACACGCCCAAATTGACTAAACACGCCCATATTGTCTAAACACGCCCATATTGACTAAACACGCCCATATTGTCCTAACACGCCCATATTGTCCTAACACGCCCATATTGACTAAACACGCCCATATTGTCTAAACACTCCCATATTGACTAAACACGCCCATATTGACTAAACGCGCTCATATTGACTAAACACACGTCCATATTGACTAAACACACGCCCATATCGACTAAACACGCCCATATTGTCTAAACACGCCCATATTGTCTAAACACGCCCATATTGACTAAACACGCCCATATTGTCTAAACACGCCCATATTGACTAAACACTAAACACGCCCATATTGATTAAACACGCCCATATTGACTAAACACGCCCATATTGACTAAACACGCCCAAATTGACTTAACACGCCCATATTGACTAAACACGCCCATATTGTCTAAACACGCCCATATTGACTAAACACACGCCCATTTTGACTAAACACGCCCACATTGTCTAAACACGCCCATATTGACTAAACACGCCCATATTGACTAAACACGCCCATATTGTCTAAACACGCCCATATTGACTAAACACGCCCATATTGTCTAAACACGCCCAAATTGACTAAACACGCCCATATTGACTAAACACGCCCATAATGACTAAACACGCCCATATTGACTAAACACGCCCATATTGTCTAAACACGCCCAAATTGACTAAACACGCCCATATTGTCTAAACACGCCCATATTGACTAAACACGCCCATATTGTCCTAACACGCCCATATTGACTAAACACGCCCATATTGTCTAAACATGCCCAAATTGACTAAACACGCCCATATTGTCTAAACACGCCCAAATTGACTAAACACGCCCATATTGTCTAAACACGCCCATATTGACTAAACACGCCCATATTGTCCTAACACGCCCATATTGTCCTAACACGCCCATATTGACTAAACACGCCCATATTGTCTAAACACTCCCATATTGACTAAACACGCCCATATTGACTAAACGCGCTCATATTGACTAAACACACGTCCATATTGACTAAACACACGCCCATATCGACTAAACACGCCCATATTGTCTAAACACGCCCATATTGTCTAAACACGCCCATATTGACTAAACACGCCCATATTGTCTAAACACGCCCATATTGACTAAACACTAAACACGCCCATATTGATTAAACACGCCCATATTGACTAAACACGCCCATATTGACTAAACACGCCCAAATTGACTAAACACGCCCATATTGACTAAACACGCCCATATTGTCTAAACACGCCCATATTGACTAAACACACGCCCATTTTGACTAAACACGCCCACATTGTCTAAACACGCCCATATTGACTAAACACGCCCATATTGACTAAACACGCCCATATTGTCTAAACACGCCCATATTGACTAAACACGCCCATATTGTCTAAACACGCCCAAATTGACTAAACACGCCCATATTGTCTAAACACGCCCATATTGACTAAACACGCCCGTATTGACTAAACACGCCCGTATTGACTAAACACGCCCATATTGACTAAACACTAAACACGCCCAAATTGATTAAACTTGCCCATATTGACTAAACACGCCCAAATTGACTAAACACGCCCATATTGACTAAACACGCCCAAATTGACTAAACACGCCCATATTGACTAAACAAGCCCATATTGTCTAAACACGCCCATTTTGACTAAACACGCCCACATTGTCTAAACACGCCCATATTGACTAAACACGCCCATATTGACTAAACACGCCCATATTGTCTAAACACGCCCATATTGACTAAACACGCCCATATTGTCTAAACACGCCCAAATTGACTAAATACGCCCATATTTACTAAACACGCCCATATTGTCTAAACACGCCCATATTGTCTATATACGCCCAAATTGACTAAACACGCCCATATTGTCTAAACACGCCCATATTGACTAAACACGCCCATATTGTCCTAACACGCCCATATTGTCTAAACACGCCCATATTGTCCTAACACGCCCATATTGACTAAACACGCCCATATTGTCCTAACACGCCCATATTGACTAAACACGCCCAAATTGACTTAACACGCCCAAATTGACTAAACACGCCCATATTGTCTAAACACGCCCATATTGACTAAACACACGCCCATTTTGACTAAACACGCCCATATTGACTAAACACACGTCCATATTGACTAAACACACGCCCATATCGACTAAACACGCCCATATTGTCTAAACACGCCCATATTGACTAAACGCGCCCATATTGTCTAAACACGCCCATATTGACTAAACACGCCCATATTGTCTAAACACGCCCATATTGACTAAACACGCCCATATTGTCTAAACACGCCCAAATTGACTAAACACGCCCATATTGACTAAACACGCCCATATTGTCTAAACACGCCCAAATTGACTAAACACGCCCATATTGACTAAACACGCCCATATTGTCTAAACACGCCTAAAAGATAGGTTTTAAATGATTGTGCTGGTGTGGGCTGACGAATCACTGTGGTGAGCCCGGTTAGAGCTCAAATGAAGAGTCGCTCTTTACTTGAGGGTGGTTTATTGATATCTTCAATTATTCTTTACAGTTTGATTGCACAGGTGGTATGTGTGTGTGTGGTCTTCTGTCACGCACACAATACTGAACTTGGGATGCAAACAAACTATTACATTCAACTATAAACTCTGATAAAACGCGATGGCAAACTCCGTCTCCAAACTCTTTTCCTCTCTCTCTCTCTCCTCACGCAGCTTGCTCCTTTCGGTTTCGGTGGTCTAGGCTCCGCCCCTTAAAGGGCCAGCATGACAGTCTCTTTCAATAGGGCCTTTTTAACAACGCCCATATTGACTAAACACGCCCATATTGACTAAACACGCCCATATTGACTAAACACGCCCATATTGTCTAAACACGCCCATATTGACTAAACACTAAACACGCCCATATTGACTAAACACGCCCATATTGACTAAACACGCCCAAATTGACTAAACACGCCCATATTGTCTAAACACGCCCATATTGACTAAACACTCCCATATTGACTAAACACGCCCATATTGTCTAAACACGCCCAAATTGACTAGACACGCCCATATTGACTAAACACGCCCATATTGACTAAACACGCCCATATTGACTAAACACGCCCATATTGTCTAAACACGCCCAAATTGACTAAACACGCCCATATTGTCTAAACACGCCCATATTGACTAAACACGCTCATATTGTCCTAACACGCCCATATTGACTAAACACGCCCATATTGTCTAAACACGCCCATATTGTCTAAACACGCCCATATTGACTAAACGCGCTCATATTGACTAAACACACGTCCATATTGACTAAACACACGCCCATATCGACTAAACACGCCCATATTGTCTAAACACGCCCATATTGTCTAAACACGCCCATATTGACTAAACGCGCCCATATTGTCTAAACACGCCCATATTGTCTAAACACGCCCAAATTGACTAAACACGCCCATATTGTCTAAACACGCCCATATTGACTAAACACTAAACACGCCCATATTGATTAAACACGCCCATATTGACTAAACACGCCCATATTGACTATTGACTAAACACGCCCATATTGACTAAACACGCCCATATTGTCTAAACACGCCCAAATTGACTAAACACGCCCATATTGTCTAAACACGCCCATATTGACTAAACACGCCCATATTGTCCTAACACGCCCATATTGACTAAACACGCCCATATTGTCTAAACACGCCCAAATTGACTAAACACGCCCATATTGTCTAAACACGCCCATATTGACTAAACACGCCCATATTGTCCTAACACGCCCATATTGACTAAACGCGCTCATATTGACTAAACACACGTCCATATTGACTAAACACACGCCCATATCGACTAAACACGCCCATATTGTCTAAACACGCCCATATTGACTAAACACTAAACACGCCCATATTGATTAAACACGCCCATATTGACTAAACACGCCCATATTGACTAAGCACGCCCATATTGACTAAACACGCCCATATTGACTAAACACGCCCATATTGTCTAAACACGCCCATATTGACTAAACACTAAACACGCCCATATTGATTAAACACGCCCATATTGACTAAACACGCCCATATTGACTAAACACGCCCAAATTGACTAAACACGCCCATATTGACTAAACACACGCCCATTTTGACTAAACACGCCCACATTGTCTAAACACGCCCATATTGACTAAACACGCCCATATTGACTAAACACGCCCATATTGTCTAAACACGCCCATATTGACTAAACACGCCCATATTGTCTAAACACGCCCAAATTGACTAAACACGCCCATATTGTCTAAACACGCCCATATTGACTAAACACGCCCATATTGACTAAACACTAAACACGCCCATATTGATTAAACTTGCCCATATTGATTAAACTTGCCCATATTGACTAAACACGCCCAAATTGACTAAACACGCCCATATTGACTAAACACGCCCATATTGTCTAAACACGCCCATATTGACTAAACACGCCCATATTGTCCTAACACGCCCATATTGACTAAACACGCCCATATTGTCTAAACACGCCCATATTGACAAAACACGCCCATATTGACTAAACACGCCCATATTGACTAAACACGCCCATATTGTCTAAACACGCCCATATTGACTAAACACGCCCATATTGACTAAACACGCCCAAATTGACTAAACACGCCCATATTGTCTAAACACGCCCATATTGTCTAAACACGCCCATATTGTCTAAACACGCCCATATTGACTAAACACTAAACACGCCCATATTGACTAAACACGCCCATATTGACTAAACACGCCCAAATTGACTAAACACGCCCATATTGTCTAAACACGCCCATATTGACTAAACACTCCCATATTGACTAAACACGCCCATATTGTCTAAACACGCCCATATTGACTAAACACTAAACACGGCCTTTTTAACAACGCCCATATTGACTAAACACGCCCATATTGACTAAACACGCCCATATTGACTAAACACGCCCATATTGTCTAAACACGCCCATATTGACTAAACACTAAACACGCCCATATTGACTAAACACGCCCATATTGACTAAACACGCCCAAATTGACTAAACACGCCCATATTGTCTAAACACGCCCATATTGACTAAACACTCCCATATTGACTAAACACGCCCATATTGTCTAAACACGCCCAAATTGACTAGACACGCCCATATTGACTAAACACGCCCATATTGACTAAACACGCCCATATTGACTAAACACGCCCATATTGTCTAAACACGCCCAAATTGACTAAACACGCCCATATTGTCTAAACACGCCCATATTGACTAAACACGCTCATATTGTCCTAACACGCCCATATTGACTAAACACGCCCATATTGTCTAAACACGCCCATATTGTCTAAACACGCCCATATTGACTAAACGCGCTCATATTGACTAAACACACGTCCATTTTGACTAAACACACGCCCATATCGACTAAACACGCCCATATTGTCTAAACACGCCCATATTGTCTAAACACGCCCATATTGACTAAACGCGCCCATATTGTCTAAACACGCCCATATTGTCTAAACACGCCCAAATTGACTAAACACGCCCATATTGTCTAAACACGCCCATATTGACTAAACACTAAACACGCCCATATTGATTAAACACGCCCATATTGACTAAACACGCCCATATTGACTATTGACTAAACACGCCCATATTGACTAAACACGCCCATATTGTCTAAACACGCCCAAATTGACTAAACACGCCCATATTGTCTAAACACGCCCAAATTGACTAAACACGCCCATATTGTCTAAACACGCCCATATTGACTAAACACGCCCATATTGTCCTAACACGCCCATATTGACTAAACGCGCTCATATTGACTAAACACACGTCCATATTGACTAAACACACGCCCATATCGACTAAACACGCCCATATTGTCTAAACACGCCCATATTGACTAAACACTAAACACGCCCATATTGATTAAACACGCCCATATTGACTAAACACGCCCATATTGACTAAGCACGCCCATATTGACTAAACACGCCCATATTGACTAAACACGCCCATATTGTCTAAACACGCCCATATTGACTAAACACTAAACACGCCCATATTGATTAAACACGCCCATATTGACTAAACACGCCCATATTGACTAAACACGCCCAAATTGACTAAACACGCCCATATTGACTAAACACACGCCCATTTTGACTAAACACGCCCACATTGTCTAAACACGCCTATATTGACTAAACACGCCCATATTGACTAAACACGCCCATATTGTCTAAACACGCCCATATTGACTAAACACGCCCATATTGTCTAAACACGCCCAAATTGACTAAACACGCCCATATTGTCTAAACACGCCCATATTGACTAAACACGCCCATATTGACTAAACACTAAACACGCCCATATTGATTAAACTTGCCCATATTGACTAAACACGCCCAAATTGACTAAACACGCCCATATTGACTAAACACGCCCATATTGTCTAAACACGCCCATATTGACTAAACACGCCCATATTGTCCTAACACGCCCATATTGACTAAACACGCCCATATTGTCTAAACACGCCCATATTGACAAAACACGCCCATATTGACTAAACACGCCCATATTGACTAAACACGCCCATATTGTCTAAACACGCCCATATTGACTAAACACGCCCATATTGACTAAACACGCCCAAATTGACTAAACACGCCCATATTGTCTAAACACGCCCATATTGACTAAATACGCCCATATTGACTAAACACGCCCATATAGTCTAAACACGCCCATATTGTCTAAACACGTCCAAATTGACTAAACACGCCCATATTGACTAAACACGCCCATATTGTCTAAACACGCCCATATTGACTAAACACGCCCATATTGACTAAACACGCCCATATTGTCTAAACACGCCCAAATTGACTAAACACGCCCATATTGTCTAAACACGCCCATATTGACTAAACACGCCCATATTGTCCTAACACGCCCACATTGACTAAACATGCCCATTATGACTAAACACGCCCATATTGTCTAAACACGCCCATATTGTCTAAACACGCCCATATTGTCTAAACACGCCCAAATTGACTAAACACGCCCATATTGTCTAAACACGCCCATATTGACTAAACACGCCCATATTGTCTAAACACGCCCATATTGACTAAACACTAAACACGCCCATATTGACTAAACACGCCCATATTGACTAAACACGCCCAAATTGACTAAATACGCCCATATTGACTAAACACGCCCATATTGTCTAAACACGCCCATATTGACTAAACACGCCCATATTGTCCTAACACGCCCATATTGACTAAACACGCCCATATTGTCTAAACACGCCCATATTGACAAAACACGCCCATATTGTCTAAACACGCCCATATTGACTAAACACGCCCATATTGTCCTAACACGCCCATATTGACTAAACACGGCCATATTGTCTAAACACGCCCATATTGACAAAACACGCCCATATTGACTAAACACGCCCATATTGACTAAACACGCCCATATTGTCCTAAAACGCCCATATTGACTAAACACGCCCATATTGTCTAAACACGCCCATATTGACTAAACACGCCCATATTGTCCTAACACGCCCATATTGACTAAACACGCCCATATTGTCTAAACACGCCCATATTGACAAAACACGCCCATATTGACTAAACACGCCCATATTGACTAAACACGCCCATATTGTCCTAACACGCCCATATTGACTAAACACGCCCAAATTGACTAAACACGCCCATATTGTCTAAACACGCCCATATTGTCTAAACACGCCCATATTGACTAAATACGCCCATATTGTCTAAATACGCCCATATTGTCTAAACACGCCCATATAGTCTAAACACGCCCATATTGACTAAACACGCCCATATTGTCTAAACACGCCCAAATTGACTAAACACGCCCATATTGTCTAAACACGCCCATATTGACTAAACACTAAACACGCCCATATTGACTAAACACGCCCATATTGACTAAACACGCCCAAATTGACTAAACACGCCCATATTGTCTAAACACGCCCATATTGACTAAACACTCCCATATTGACTAAACACGCCCATATTGTCTAAACACGCCCAAATTGACTAGACACGCCCATATTGACTAAACACGCCCATATTGACTAAACACGCCCATATTGACTAAACACGCCCATATTGTCTAAACACGCCCAAATTGACTAAACACGCCCATATTGTCTAAACACGCCCATATTGACTAAACACGCTCATATTGTCCTAACACGCCCATATTGACTAAACACGCCCATATTGTCTAAACACGCCCATATTGTCTAAACACGCCCATATTGACTAAACGCGCTCATATTGACTAAACACACGTCCATTTTGACTAAACACACGCCCATATCGACTAAACACGCCCATATTGTCTAAACACGCCCATATTGTCTAAACACGCCCATATTGACTAAACGCGCCCATATTGTCTAAACACGCCCATATTGTCTAAACACGCCCAAATTGACTAAACACGCCCATATTGTCTAAACACGCCCATATTGACTAAACACTAAACACGCCCATATTGATTAAACACGCCCATATTGACTAAACACGCCCATATTGACTATTGACTAAACACGCCCATATTGACTAAACACGCCCATATTGTCTAAACACGCCCAAATTGACTAAACACGCCCATATTGTCTAAACACGCCCAAATTGACTAAACACGCCCATATTGTCTAAACACGCCCATATTGACTAAACACGCCCATATTGTCCTAACACGCCCATATTGACTAAACGCGCTCATATTGACTAAACACACGTCCATATTGACTAAACACACGCCCATATCGACTAAACACGCCCATATTGTCTAAACACGCCCATATTGACTAAACACTAAACACGCCCATATTGATTAAACACGCCCATATTGACTAAACACGCCCATATTGACTAAGCACGCCCATATTGACTAAACACGCCCATATTGACTAAACACGCCCATATTGTCTAAACACGCCCATATTGACTAAACACTAAACACGCCCATATTGATTAAACACGCCCATATTGACTAAACACGCCCATATTGACTAAACACGCCCAAATTGACTAAACACGCCCATATTGACTAAACACACGCCCATTTTGACTAAACACGCCCACATTGTCTAAACACGCCTATATTGACTAAACACGCCCATATTGACTAAACACGCCCATATTGTCTAAACACGCCCATATTGACTAAACACGCCCATATTGTCTAAACACGCCCAAATTGACTAAACACGCCCATATTGTCTAAACACGCCCATATTGACTAAACACGCCCATATTGACTAAACACTAAACACGCCCATATTGATTAAACTTGCCCATATTGACTAAACACGCCCAAATTGACTAAACACGCCCATATTGACTAAACACGCCCATATTGTCTAAACACGCCCATATTGACTAAACACGCCCATATTGTCCTAACACGCCCATATTGACTAAACACGCCCATATTGTCTAAACACGCCCATATTGACAAAACACGCCCATATTGACTAAACACGCCCATATTGACTAAACACGCCCATATTGACTAAACACGCCCAAATTGACTAAACACGCCCATATTGTCTAAACACGTCCAAATTGACTAAACACGCCCATATTGACTAAACACGCCCATATTGTCTAAACACGCCCATATTGACTAAACACGCCCATATTGACTAAACACGCCCATATTGTCTAAACACGCCCAAATTGACTAAACACGCCCATATTGTCTAAACACGCCCATATTGACTAAACACGCCCATATTGTCCTAACACGCCCACATTGACTAAACATGCCCATTATGACTAAACACGCCCATATTGTCTAAACACGCCCATATTGTCTAAACACGCCCATATTGTCTAAACACGCCCAAATTGACTAAACACGCCCATATTGTCTAAACACGCCCATATTGACTAAACACGCCCATATTGTCTAAACACGCCCATATTGACTAAACACTAAACACGCCCATATTGACTAAACACGCCCATATTGACTAAACACGCCCAAATTGACTAAATACGCCCATATTGACTAAACACGCCCATATTGTCTAAACACGCCCATATTGACTAAACACGCCCATATTGTCCTAACACGCCCATATTGACTAAACACGCCCATATTGTCTAAACACGCCCATATTGACAAAACACGCCCATATTGTCTAAACACGCCCATATTGACTAAACACGCCCATATTGTCCTAACACGCCCATATTGACTAAACACGCCCATATTGTCTAAACACGCCCATATTGACAAAACACGCCCATATTGACTAAACACGCCCATATTGACTAAACACGCCCATATTGTCCTAAAACGCCCATATTGACTAAACACGCCCATATTGTCTAAACACGCCCATATTGACTAAACACGCCCATATTGTCCTAACACGCCCATATTGACTAAACACGCCCATATTGTCTAAACACGCCCATATTGACAAAACACGCCCATATTGACTAAACACGCCCATATTGACTAAACACGCCCATATTGTCCTAACACGCCCATATTGACTAAACACGCCCAAATTGACTAAACACGCCCATATTGTCTAAACACGCCCATATTGTCTAAACACGCCCATATTGACTAAATACGCCCATATTGTCTAAATACGCCCATATTGTCTAAACACGCCCATATAGTCTAAACACGCCCATATTGACTAAACACGCCCATATTGTCTAAACACGCCCAAATTGACTAAACACGCCCATATTGTCTAAACACGCCCAAATTGACTAAACACGCCCATATTGACTAAACACGCCCATAATGACTAAACACGCCCATATTGACTAAACACGCCCATATTGACTAAACACGCCCATATTGACTAAACACGCCCAAATTGACTTAACACGCCCATATTGACTAAACACGCCCATATTGTCTAAACACGCCCATATTGACTAAACACACGCCCATTTTGACTAAACACGCCCACATTGTCTAAACACGCCCATATTGACTAAACACGCCCATATTGACTAAACACGCCCATATTGTCTAAACACGCCCATATTGACTAAACACGCCCATATTGTCTAAACACGCCCAAATTGACTAAACACGCCCATATTGACTAAACACGCCCATATTGACTAAACACGCCCATATTGACTAAACACGCCCATATTGTCTAAACACGCCCAAATTGACTAAACACGCCCATATTGTCTAAACACGCCCATATTGACTAAACACGCCCATATTGTCCTAACACGCCCATATTGACTAAACACGCCCATATTGTCTAAACATGCCCAAATTGACTAAACACGCCCATATTGTCTAAACACGCCCAAATTGACTAAACACGCCCATATTGTCTAAACACGCCCATATTGACTAAACACGCCCATATTGTCCTAACACGCCCATATTGTCCTAACACGCCCATATTGACTAAACACGCCCATATTGTCTAAACACTCCCATATTGACTAAACACGCCCATATTGACTAAACGCGCTCATATTGACTAAACACACGTCCATATTGACTAAACACACGCCCATATCGACTAAACACGCCCATATTGTCTAAACACGCCCATATTGTCTAAACACGCCCATATTGACTAAACACGCCCATATTGTCTAAACACGCCCATATTGACTAAACACTAAACACGCCCATATTGATTAAACACGCCCATATTGACTAAACACGCCCATATTGACTAAACACGCCCAAATTGACTAAACACGCCCATATTGACTAAACACGCCCATATTGTCTAAACACGCCCATATTGACTAAACACACGCCCATTTTGACTAAACACGCCCACATTGTCTAAACACGCCCATATTGACTAAACACGCCCATATTGACTAAACACGCCCATATTGTCTAAACACGCCCATATTGACTAAACACGCCCATATTGTCTAAACACGCCCAAATTGACTAAACACGCCCATATTGTCTAAACACGCCCATATTGACTAAACACGCCCGTATTGACTAAACACGCCCGTATTGACTAAACACGCCCATATTGACTAAACACTAAACACGCCCATATTGATTAAACTTGCCCATATTGACTAAACACGCCCAAATTGACTAAACACGCCCATATTGACTAAACACGCCCAAATTGACTAAACACGCCCATATTGACTAAACAAGCCCATATTGTCTAAACACGCCCATTTTGACTAAACACGCCCACATTGTCTAAACACGCCCATATTGACTAAACACGCCCATATTGACTAAACACGCCCATATTGTCTAAACACGCCCATATTGACTAAACACGCCCATATTGTCTAAACACGCCCAAATTGACTAAATACGCCCATATTGACTAAACACGCCCATATTGTCTAAACACGCCCATATTGTCTATATACGCCCAAATTGACTAAACACGCCCATATTGTCTAAACACGCCCATATTGACTAAACACGCCCATATTGTCCTAACACGCCCATATTGTCTAAACACGCCCATATTGTCCTAACACGCCCATATTGACTAAACACGCCCATATTGTCCTAACACGCCCATATTGACTAAACACGCCCAAATTGACTTAACACGCCCAAATTGACTAAACACGCCCATATTGTCTAAACACGCCCATATTGACTAAACACACGCCCATTTTGACTAAACACGCCCATATTGACTAAACACACGTCCATATTGACTAAACACACGCCCATATCGACTAAACACGCCCATATTGTCTAAACACGCCCATATTGACTAAACGCGCCCATATTGTCTAAACACGCCCATATTGACTAAACACGCCCATATTGTCTAAACACGCCCATATTGACTAAACACGCCCATATTGTCTAAACACGCCCAAATTGACTAAACACGCCCATATTGACTAAACACGCCCATATTGTCTAAACACGCCTAAAAGATAGGTTTTAAATGATTGTGCTGGTGTGGGCTGACGAATCACTGTGGTGAGCCCGGTTAGAGCTCAAATGAAGAGTCGCTCTTTACTTGAGGGTGGTTTATTGATATCTTCAATTATTCTTTACAGTTTGATTGCACAGGTGGTATGTGTGTGTGTGGTCTTCTGTCACGCACACAATACTGAACTTGGGATGCAAACAAACTATTACATTCAACTATAAACTCTGATAAAACGCGATGGCAAACTCCGTCTCCAAACTCTTTTCCTCTCTCTCTCTCTCCTCACGCAGCTTGCTCCTTTCGGTGGTCTAGGCTCCGCCCCTTAAAGGGCCAGCATGACAGTCTCTTTCAATAGGGCCTTTTTAACAACGCCCATATTGACTAAACACGCCCATATTGACTAAACACGCCCATATTGACTAAACACGCCCATATTGTCTAAACACGCCCATATTGACTAAACACTAAACACGCCCATATTGACTAAACACGCCCATATTGACTAAACACGCCCAAATTGACTAAACACGCCCATATTGTCTAAACACGCCCATATTGACTAAACACTCCCATATTGACTAAACACGCCCATATTGTCTAAACACGCCCAAATTGACTAGACACGCCCATATTGACTAAACACGCCCATATTGACTAAACACGCCCATATTGACTAAACACGCCCATATTGTCTAAACACGCCCAAATTGACTAAACACGCCCATATTGTCTAAACACGCCCATATTGACTAAACACGCTCATATTGTCCTAACACGCCCATATTGACTAAACACGCCCATATTGTCTAAACACGCCCATATTGTCTAAACACGCCCATATTGACTAAACGCGCTCATATTGACTAAACACACGTCCATATTGACTAAACACACGCCCATATCGACTAAACACGCCCATATTGTCTAAACACGCCCATATTGTCTAAACACGCCCATATTGACTAAACGCGCCCATATTGTCTAAACACGCCCATATTGTCTAAACACGCCCAAATTGACTAAACACGCCCATATTGTCTAAACACGCCCATATTGACTAAACACTAAACACGCCCATATTGATTAAACACGCCCATATTGACTAAACACGCCCATATTGACTATTGACTAAACACGCCCATATTGACTAAACACGCCCATATTGTCTAAACACGCCCAAATTGACTAAACACGCCCATATTGTCTAAACACGCCCATATTGACTAAACACGCCCATATTGTCCTAACACGCCCATATTGACTAAACACGCCCATATTGTCTAAACACGCCCAAATTGACTAAACACGCCCATATTGTCTAAACACGCCCATATTGACTAAACACGCCCATATTGTCCTAACACGCCCATATTGACTAAACACGCCCATATTGACTAAACGCGCTCATATTGACTAAACACACGTCCATATTGACTAAACACACGCCCATATCGACTAAACACGCCCATATTGTCTAAACACGCCCATATTGACTAAACACTAAACACGCCCATATTGATTAAACACGCCCATATTGACTAAACACGCCCATATTGACTAAGCACGCCCATATTGACTAAACACGCCCATATTGACTAAACACGCCCATATTGACTAAACACGCCCATATTGTCTAAACACGCCCATATTGACTAAACACTAAACACGCCCATATTGATTAAACACGCCCATATTGACTAAACACGCCCATATTGACTAAACACGCCCAAATTGACTAAACACGCCCATATTGACTAAACACACGCCCATTTTGACTAAACACGCCCACATTGTCTAAACACGCCCATATTGACTAAACACGCCCATATTGACTAAACACGCCCATATTGTCTAAACACGCCCATATTGACTAAACACGCTCATATTGTCTAAACACGCCCAAATTGACTAAACACGCCCATATTGTCTAAACACGCCCATATTGACTAAACACGCCCATATTGACTAAACACTAAACACGCCCATATTGATTAAACTTGCCCATATTGACTAAACACGCCCAAATTGACTAAACACGCCCATATTGACTAAACACGCCCATATTGTCTAAACACGCCCATATTGACTAAACACGCCCATATTGTCCTAACACGCCCATATTGACTAAACACGCCCATATTGTCTAAACACGCCCATATTGACAAAACACGCCCATATTGACTAAA
This sequence comes from Eucyclogobius newberryi, assembly GCF_026437365.1. Lineage (NCBI taxonomy): Eukaryota > Metazoa > Chordata > Actinopteri > Gobiiformes > Gobiidae > Eucyclogobius > Eucyclogobius newberryi. The sequence continues at coordinate 2,177,379 of NW_027316056.1, forward strand.
CACGCCCATATTGACTAAACACGCCCATATTGTCTAAACACGCCCATATTGACTAAACACGCCCATATTGACTAAACACGCCCAAATTGACTAAACACGCCCATATTGTCTAAACACGCCCATATTGTCTAAACACGCCCATATTGTCTAAACACGCCCATATTGACTAAACACTAAACACGCCCATATTGACTAAACACGCCCATATTGACTAAACACGCCCAAATTGACTAAACACGCCCATATTGTCTAAACACGCCCATATTGACTAAACACTCCCATATTGACTAAACACGCCCATATTGTCTAAACACGCCCATATTGACTAAACACTAAACACGGCCTTTTTAACAACGCCCATATTGACTAAACACGCCCATATTGACTAAACACGCCCATATTGACTAAACACGCCCATATTGTCTAAACACGCCCATATTGACTAAACACTAAACACGCCCATATTGACTAAACACGCCCATATTGACTAAACACGCCCAAATTGACTAAACACGCCCATATTGTCTAAACACGCCCATATTGACTAAACACTCCCATATTGACTAAACACGCCCATATTGTCTAAACACGCCCAAATTGACTAGACACGCCCATATTGACTAAACACGCCCATATTGACTAAACACGCCCATATTGACTAAACACGCCCATATTGTCTAAACACGCCCAAATTGACTAAACACGCCCATATTGTCTAAACACGCCCATATTGACTAAACACGCTCATATTGTCCTAACACGCCCATATTGACTAAACACGCCCATATTGTCTAAACACGCCCATATTGTCTAAACACGCCCATATTGACTAAACGCGCTCATATTGACTAAACACACGTCCATATTGACTAAACACACGCCCATATCGACTAAACACGCCCATATTGTCTAAACACGCCCATATTGTCTAAACACGCCCATATTGACTAAACGCGCCCATATTGTCTAAACACGCCCATATTGTCTAAACACGCCCAAATTGACTAAACACGCCCATATTGTCTAAACACGCCCATATTGACTAAACACTAAACACGCCCATATTGATTAAACACGCCCATATTGACTAAACACGCCCATATTGACTATTGACTAAACACGCCCATATTGACTAAACACGCCCATATTGTCTAAACACGCCCAAATTGACTAAACACGCCCATATTGTCTAAACACGCCCATATTGACTAAACACGCCCATATTGTCCTAACACGCCCATATTGACTAAACACGCCCATATTGTCTAAACACGCCCAAATTGACTAAACACGCCCATATTGTCTAAACACGCCCATATTGACTAAACACGCCCATATTGTCCTAACACGCCCATATTGACTAAACGCGCTCATATTGACTAAACACACGTCCATATTGACTAAACACACGCCCATATCGACTAAACACGCCCATATTGTCTAAACACGCCCATATTGACTAAACACTAAACACGCCCATATTGATTAAACACGCCCATATTGACTAAACACGCCCATATTGACTAAGCACGCCCATATTGACTAAACACGCCCATATTGACTAAACACGCCCATATTGTCTAAACACGCCCATATTGACTAAACACTAAACACGCCCATATTGATTAAACACGCCCATATTGACTAAACACGCCCATATTGACTAAACACGCCCAAATTGACTAAACACGCCCATATTGACTAAACACACGCCCATTTTGACTAAACACGCCCACATTGTCTAAACACGCCTATATTGACTAAACACGCCCATATTGACTAAACACGCCCATATTGTCTAAACACGCCCATATTGACTAAACACGCCCATATTGTCTAAACACGCCCAAATTGACTAAACACGCCCATATTGTCTAAACACGCCCATATTGACTAAACACTAAACTTGCCCATATTGACTAAACACTAAACTTGCCCATATTGACTAAACACGCCCAAATTGACTAAACACGCCCATATTGACTAAACACGCCCATATTGTCTAAACACGCCCATATTGACTAAACACGCCCATATTGTCCTAACACGCCCATATTGACTAAACACGCCCATATTGTCTAAACACGCCCATATTGACAAAACACGCCCATATTGACTAAACACGCCCATATTGACTAAACACGCCCATATTGTCTAAACACGCCCATATTGACTAAACACGCCCATATTGACTAAACACGCCCAAATTGACTAAACACGCCCATATTGTCTAAACACGCCCATATTGACTAAATACGCCCATATTGACTAAACACGCCCATATAGTCTAAACACGCCCATATTGTCTAAACACGTCCAAATTGACTAAACACGCCCATATTGACTAAACACGCCCATATTGTCTAAACACGCCCATATTGACTAAACACGCCCATATTGACTAAACACGCCCATATTGTCTAAACACGCCCAAATTGACTAAACACGCCCATATTGTCTAAACACGCCCATATTGACTAAACACGCCCATATTGTCCTAACACGCCCACATTGACTAAACATGCCCATTATGACTAAACACGCCCATATTGTCTAAACACGCCCATATTGTCTAAACACGCCCATATTGTCTAAACACGCCCAAATTGACTTAACACGCCCATATTGTCTAAACACGCCCATATTGACTAAACACGCCCATATTGTCTAAACACGCCCATATTGACTAAACACTAAACACGCCCATATTGACTAAACACGCCCATATTGACTAAACACGCCCAAATTGACTAAATACGCCCATATTGACTAAACACGCCCATATTGTCTAAACACGCCCATATTGACTAAACACGCCCATATTGTCCTAACACACCCATATTGACTAAACACGCCCATATTGTCTAAACACGCCCATATTGACAAAACACGCCCATATTGTCTAAACACGCCCATATTGACTAAACACGCCCATATTGTCCTAACACGCCCATATTGACTAAACACGCCCATATTGTCTAAACACGCCCATATTGACAAAACACGCCCATATTGACTAAACACGCCCATATTGACTAAACACGCCCATATTGTCCTAAAACGCCCATATTGACTAAACACGCCCATATTGTCTAAACACGCCCATATTGACTAAACACGCCCATATTGTCCTAACACGCCCATATTGACTAAACACGCCCATATTGTCTAAACACGCCCATATTGACAAAACACGCCCATATTGACTAAACACGCCCATATTGACTAAACACGCCCATATTGTCCTAACACGCCCATATTGACTAAACACGCCCAAATTGACTAAACACGCCCATATTGTCTAAACACGCCCATATTGTCTAAACACGCCCATATTGACTAAATACGCCCATATTGTCTAAATACGCCCATATTGTCTAAACACGCCCATATAGTCTAAACACGCCCAAATTGACTAAACACGCCCATATTGTCTAAACACGCCCATATTGACTAAACACGCCCATATTGTCCTAACACGCCCACATTGACTAAACATGCCCATTATGACTAAACACGCCCATATTGTCTAAACACGCCCATATTGACTAAACACGCCCATATTGACTAAACGCGCCCATATTCACTAAACACGCCCATATTGTGTCCAGAAGACATGGTCACACGTAATGCACATGCCGGAAAGATGCTTGTGCCGCTCCTTTGATGAAAAGAGAATGTTTGAGTTTATGCAGATGTAAATATGTTGATTTGACATTAGGCCGGTTAGAAGAGTCTCTGCAGTTACCAAAGCCCTGTGCCTGTCAGGTGTATTCACAGAGCTGTGTGTCCCGCACACACTCATGGACAGGGGACAGACCAGGGCAGAACCAGAAGACAAGGGGCGGGATCAGAGGAGATGGGAGGGACCAGACCAGACAGGGAATGGGCTCAAATGAGGTTGGTTACAATAGCCATGTTTTGAATGGCTCTTATCCCCCAGACCAGGTCAACGGTCCTGTTCATTCTGGGGTGTGAGTCCAGGGCCTGGCTCTGTCCAGAGGCAAAGCTCTGTCCAGAGGCAAAGCTCTGTCCAGAGGCAAAGCTCTGTCCAGGGCCTGGCTCTGTCCAGGGCCTGGCTCTGTCCAGGGGTAAAGCTCTGTCCAGAGGCAAAGCTCTGTCCAGGGCCTGGCTCTGTCCAGGGCCTGGCTCTGTCCAGAGGCAAAGCTCTGTCCAGAGGCAAAGCTCTGTCCAGAGGCAAAGCTCTGTCCAGGGCCTGGCTCTGTCCAGGGCCTGGCTCTGTCCAGAGGCAAAGCTCTGTCCAGAGGTAAAGCTCTGTCCAGAGGCAAAGCTCTGTCCAGAGGCAAAGCTCTGCCATGTGAGACACTGATGTCACCCAAACATGACTCATGTCCTCTTTATTGGACAGGCCAGTGCAGCATGAAATGGGGATGAGAGACAGGGAAGGACATGTTGCAAAGTGTGTTCAAACTCACAAGTGACACCTTAACAAATCAAATCTAAATACCTGAATTATCCTTTTAATATCAAAGCCTAGCTCCGCACAAATATTTATTGGTAATTTACTCTTTGACTTCTGTGCAAAGCCACGTTCACACAAGAAAACAGAGAATCCATTTTCAAAGAGTGACATCCATTTATGACAGAATAGAAGTATATTATTCCAGAAGCCCGTCCGGGCGCCGCCGCACAACGCTATCCTCCTTCCAGTTGTATTATAGGGCTGCCACCTCCAGAGAAAAGACTAAAAAGTGGTTTTCGGGCCTCGCAGGGAATTGGTGCATGAACATGACATTTTACGCACATCGATCTACTTTAGAGCATATTTTAGAGGCGAGACCTTTCCTCATCCTCCACTTAAGCACTTAAGTTCCCGCTGGAGCAGAAGAAGCTCAATAATGACTTAAAAGTACCACAAATCTCCTTTAAAATGATTTGTTAGATTACGTTACAAGTTTCTATTCATGTTATTTTTTTAATCAAATGTTTCTTCAAAATAACTTAGATTATATCTAGTGTGACAAACTCGTAATAAATGATGTTTGAAACTTCATTTAATAAATTCAATTAAATAATAAAAAAATGTAACAAAGTAATTATGATATCTACTGTTCCACTTATGACTCAGTTTGGTGGGATAGCGCCTGTGGTAAAAGTTTATCATAGTTTTACATCCGTAACGTTGCAGTTTTTGGAGACATTTTGAAACGTTATACTTTAAAATGAAGAGTTCTAAAACAGAACCTTCAACATCTGCCATAGAAAACAGACCATTTACACGTAACACACGCTTTTCCAACAGTTTAAACAATCATTCAACAAAATAAACCTGTTTGTCAAGTCATATACATTGCATTGATTTTGCCTCTGGTTTCCAGTATGGTTGCTAGGTAACAGACATGGAAGCCTATGTCCAACCAGGAAGTACAATTATAAACTTGACAACAATGGTCAAACTGGACACATATAGAGCTCATTCACGTGACACAAGCGCCCCAGGCTTGTCTCGCCATATTGTCCGTCAGCTGATGGTGTTTACCACAACAAGCCCCTTCAATACTGCGTCTGCAACACAACAACAACAACACAACAACACAACAACACAAACCCTCATCCATGATATCGCACGCTTTACTATAATCACAATGGTGAAGGTTTGTGTGGCAGTTGGTGCAGCAACCGGGAAGATAAACGGAGGGAAGTTCTATCGAAAACCGAGAAACCCGGAAAGAAGAGCGCGATGGACAGCTGCAATAAAACGTTCAAACTGGGAACCAAACGATCAGACTGTGTAGTCGTCATTTTATATCTGTTAAGTTACTATTTGTAGTTGAATTGAACTTGTCACTCACTGGCGCGGCGGAGGGAGCTTACAGCTGTTCAGCCCTGTGCAGGTGACTGAACCCCGGGCGTGCAGGTGAGTGAACCCCGGGCGTGCAGGTGAGTGAACCCCGGGCGTGCAGGTGAGTGAACCCCGGGCGTGCAGGTGAGTGAACCCCGGGCGTGCAGGTGACTGAACCCCGGGCGTGCAGGTGACTGAACCCCGGGCGTGCAGGCTCACCACTGCTGCCTGCGCTGGAGCTCCAGATATATAAGTCTAGTGTGTTCCACTCTTTGTTCAACATTGGGACTTGTGACCCATGGGACCAGTGGGATTGAATCGTAAATGTCCAGGTACGAGATCTGAGGAAGAGTCAATGATTTAAGCATCAAATATGGATCTGAGTTGATCGATCGCAGCTTTTCTAAATATTGACCTTTGTGTAGCTCATCCATGGAGTTTGTAGAATCTGAAAGCTCTGGGGCTTCTGACAGTACGGGGCCCCTGACAGTATGGGGCCCCTGACAGTATGGGGCCCCTGACAGTATGGGGCCCCTGACAGTATGGGGGCGCAGTATGCGATCACGTGGCTTGTGACGTGGGTGAATGAACTCTATAGACAAATGTTTAGTAAAATCTGAAATACATCCATGAGTGAAATGTGTCGTTTAGTCATAATGATAAAACATCTTTAGCCCATTGTTTCCAGAAAAGTGCATGTTTAGAGTTTTAGAGTTTTAGAGCCTTAAAACAAGTCGAGTCAAAACATTTTACAACCAGTAGAAGATTCCAAGAAGTTCAAATGTCTCACACAGTCCAAATGATTGGACTGCATCCTATAAGAGACACGGGGGCCCACAAGGGGCCCACACAGGGCCCACTTAGGGCCGTTAGCATACGTTTAAAATAAGGCTTTTTATCGTGCTCCTGTATTTGGAAGTTAAGAGCGCGATGTTCTAACATGGTACTTACTCACACAAGAGCTGGAGGAAGATCACTTCTTCTACTGTTGCTCAGAGCACTTCTTCTACTGTTGCTCAGATCACTTCTTCTACTGTTGCTCAGATCACTTCTTCTACTGTTGCTCAGATCACTTCTTCTACTGTTGCTCAGATCACTTCTTCTACTGTTGCTCCATGAGGAGAAACCATTTTGGAAAATGTGTTTTAATCATTTCAACAACTAGTGATATATTAAACATCAAAACTTAAAGCCACACTGAGAATCATAGAAACAGATTTAGTTGTAGCATCTGGACTCTGTTTTAGGAAAACAAAAGGTTTCGACTCTCATCCAAGAGTCATTCTCAATCTGTCAATCAAAACCAGGAAGTCAGGTCCACAGATTGAGAATGACTCTTGGATGAGAGTCAAAACCTTTTACAACACTCCTGGACAAATGAGGGATTACACCCACACACTGCCAATCATTTAAGCTGATATTAAGACTAAAACAAAAGCAATTATTTTAATTCTAGGCATTTTGATTACTTAAAACTATGAAAACAGCCTTGCTTATTGGGAGCGGGCACGCCACTCCACAGATCAGACTCATCTTGCTCCACAGCCAGGTGAAATGTAGGGCCTAAAGCAAGACTAAACAAGGTCCTAAACTATGTTGAAATATGAATACATTCAGAGGATCACAACTAAAAACACTTTGTGAATATTTTAAGTCAAAAACAATTTAATTTTAGGCTCCATGATAAAAAAGGTGACAGATCTGTGAAATAACCGTGATATTTTGTGCAGCACTAAACAGAGCATCTGTGTGAAGTGTCCACTGGTGAGAATCCAACATGTTCCAGATATGAAATACAGCCTTGTCCTTGGCTCTTTGGGTTAGTAGTAACCAGCTGCTTGTGTGTTGCCTCTGACAGGGCATCAGGAGCACTGACAGGGCATCAGGAGCACTGACAGGGCATCAGGGGCACCGACAGGGCATCAGGAGCACCGACAGGGCATCAGGAGCACCGACAGGGCATCAGGAGCACCGACAGGGCATCAGGAGCACCAACAGGGCATCAGGAGCACCGACAGGGCATCATGAGCACTGACAGGGCATCAGGAGCACTTCCACACACAGACGGCCAGGCTGCCTCCGAAGAACATGTAGAGCAGGTTCTTGACCTCGTGGGTGACCTCAAAGCCAAAGCCTTCGCCGATGACCACGTGCCATGAACTGCCAAACTTCTTGTCCATGGACTCTTTGATCATCTTTGCAGCGCTCTGGAAAAAACACAACTATATTAAACTCTCTTTTTACTTGTTTTCATGAGCTGAACTCAAACTTTTTCTACATACACAGAAAATCCATGTTAGCCCCACAAACGTAATGAAATGCAATGTAATAAACATAAAAAACTTATTTGCAATTTCCCAACTACAAATGCAATAATCAAACTTCAATCAAACACAAACTATCCAGATGTATTATATTGGGGGATTGAACAAGGGGGATGTGACCCACGACCTACCAAAGTACAGACCGTTTATTAATGTCCCGACCAGAGAGCGGAACACACTGGATCACTGCTACACAACTGTCAGCCACGCCTTCCACGCCGTGGGCGGAGCCATGCTGGGCTCATCAGACCACGTCATGGTTCATCTGATCCTCACGAACAGACAGAGGCTGAAGCTCTGCAATCCTGTAGTGAGGACTTCTAAGAGGTGGACCAATGAGGCAGAGGAGGAGGAGCTACGTGCGTGTTTGGACGTTACAGACTGGGAGGAGCTACTTGTGTGTTTGGACATCACAGACTGGGAGGAGCTACGACATCACAGACTGGGAGGGGCTACGACATCACAGACTGGGAGGAGCTACGACATCACAGACTGGGAGGAGCTACGACATCACAGACTGGGAGGAGCTGCGACATCACAGACTGGGAGGAGCTACGACATCACAGACTGGGAGGAGCTACGACATCACAGACTGGGAGGAGCTGCGACATCACAGACTGGGAGGAGCTACGACATCACAGACTGGGAGGAGCTACGACATCACAGACTGGGAGGAGCTACGACATCACAGACTGGGAGGAGCTGCGACATCACAGACTGGGAGGAGCTACGACATCACAGACTGGGAGGAGCTACGACATCACAGACTGGGAGGAGCTACGACATCACAGACTGGGAGGAGCTGCGACATCACAGACTGGGAGGAGCTACGACATCACAGACTGGGAGGAGCTACGACATCACAGACTGGGAGGAGCTGCGACATCACAGACTGGGAGGAGCTGCGACATCACAGACTGGGAGGAGCTACGACATCACAGACTGGGAGGAGCTACGACATCACAGACTGGGAGGAGCTGCGACATCACAGACTGGGAGGAGCTACGACATCACAGACTGGGAGGAGCTACGACATCACAGACTGGGAGGAGCTGCGACATCACAGACTGGGAGGAGCTACGACATCACAGACTGGGAGGAGCTACAACATCACAGACTGGGAGGAGCTACGACATCACAGACTGGGAGGAGCTACGACATCACAGACTGGGAGGAGCTACGACATCACAGACTGGGAGGTCTTCAGAGCTGCCAGAGCAGACACTTTGGATGAGGACACTGTCACTGTGACATCATACATTCGATTCTGTGAGGACAGCATTAGACCATCTCACACTAAAGTCACCTTCAACAATGACAAACCCTGGTTCACACTTAAACTGAGGCTGAGGCAGAAGGAGGCGGAGCACAGGGCGGAGCTAGAGAGCGCTACAAAGAGCCAAAGTACGGGTTTAGCAGGAGGTTTCGAGAGCTAGATCTCCAACAGCCCCGGATCACTGGACTTAATGATTACAGACCTGTGGCGCTGATGTCTGTAGTCATGAAGTCATTTGAGCGTCTGGTCCTCCCCCACCTCAAGTCCCTCACCTCCCCCTGCTGGACCCCCTGCTGGACCCCCTGCTGGACCCCCTGCTGGACCCCCTGCTGGACCCCCTGCTGGACCCCCTGCTGGACCCCTGCTGGACCCCTGCTGGACCCCCTGCAGTTCACCTACAGAGCAAACATGTCTGTGGACGACACCATCAACCTGGTACTACACTTCACCCTGCAGCATCTGGACGTGCCTGACAGATCGGACGCAGTGCGTGCGGCTGGGGAAGAATGTTTCAGACACTCGGACTATCAGCACAGGAGCACCACAGGGCTGTGTACTTTCTCCCCTGCTCTTCTCCCTGTACACAAACTGCTGCACCTCCAGCCATGACTCCATAAAACTGATCAAGCATCTCTGAAGAGAGCATGCAGACTCTCCTCACAAACATATATGTGACACGCCACGGCAATTGTCGGACCATGTCGGCCTCGGTGAAACTGAGAAAAACAGCATTTTACTTTTTTTCCCCAAATTTGTGATTTTCATTTTTTTGCAGAATGTGCTAGTTGAAGTTATGAATAAGCCCCTGTGTGCTTCAGATAACACTATTGGTTGTCTTAAACGTATACATTAAGCTGTTAAAAATGTGGTGTTTTCGGGTCTTTTTCCTGCTCTCCTGGGGGGCGTCACCTTTTTCTAGCCAATGTATTGTTTACATTTTCCACCAATCAGCTGTGATCCGCATGGCTACAGCTGCTGCTCCGTGTTTTCCTCTCATTACTCCAGACCGTCTGCAGAGCACAGTCTTCAGAGCTTACATTTCCTGGACTACATTGCAACGGAACTGTTTACTCAGGTACACTTTTACTTTACTACTAAATTATTGCTTTAACGCTGTGTTTTAAGGCGGTCTCGTGATCACTTTAGAATCTTACTTGTCTGCTACGGTGGAGCTAATGCTAAGCTAACATGTTGCTTCAGTGCACTCTGCAATACGGGCTTAATGTGACTACTTGCTGTTATCACCATGTTATCGGGTTATTTTTCGGCGTGGGTTGGCCCGCGGGTTGTGTGGGTCATGCTTTGTGTCTGTTTTATGGTGCTAAACCGGCTGTTAGCCCCACAGTCCGGAGCTAATCGCAGCTATTCGGAGCTAAGTTGTAAGCTAAACTTTGCTATGTCATCCCCCTTTTCAGAATTGGCAAAGACACCCTGACTGACATGACCTGTCTCTACGTGAAGTCTGCTAAGGAGCTTGGTAAGTGTAAAACATTATTTTGGTGATTTTCATGTTTTAATGATTAGAGTATAATTAACCATAAGCAACATCTGTTTTTCAGGTGAGCCTGCAGTTTGTACATCAAGCTTCAGATCACTGTGGAAACAGCTTCTCCCACACATCAGAAGCTGCAGGCCACGCACAGATCATCAGATTATCAAGCGAGCATACATGAAGACCAGGGTTGACACTTTGAGTTTATATTATTTGACTACTGTAATGTGTAAACATTAGCCTGGCAAAACTTCAGTGCTGCTCTCTGCTTAAGATATGTTTCTTCTGTTCTCATTTTTTTACATTGTCGCCCTTGTCATCAGGTAGTGGAAAACAGCTCTCCTGAGTCTCACCTCAATATCCCACAGCTTGTTGGAACGGCGGATGGCAAAGTGTTTGTCAAGAACTTGGACTGGCAGAAGCATCTGAGTCCCTTCTTCAGACGGCTTCCAAAGATCAAGAGTTATCAGCACTTCAGGTATTTATATTGAAACTCTCACATTGTGTTAATGAGTGTTTTATGTGAAATAGTTAGCCATTTCTTAAATGTCCTGTTATTTGTTTACAGCTTTGATGCCAAGAGCCGAGAGTCACAGCACAGAAGAGTGCACAGACCAAGAAGAGGATGAGGATGTGATCTCTGATGTAATTGGACTCTGGTGGTGTACATATCATATCTATTATCTCATATCTCATATATTCAAAGCCATGGACCCGTTGCAGTTCGTATACCTGGCCCTGGCATCTGTTTATAAGAGTTCTTCTATTAAGAGTGTTTTTTAAACTTCCTATAAGTTACTGTCCTTTCCCCCTGTATCTACTGTGTTGTAACATTAAAGGCTCTTATCTTATCTTTTGTTGTTTGTGTTGAATCATTCAGTGCACCATTGTTGTTGCACTGAATCACCTGTGAATTATGTTTATCGACAAATGCAATGAACTCTATTCTCATTCTGATTCTTTGATTCTATTCAGGGCCTTTTGTAATCCAAGTATTTCCATTTTAATATAGTAACTTCTAATTCTGATTCAAGTCCAGTTCACATCAATAACAACACTCCTCTTGAGTCTTGAGTGACAGCTGTAGGGGGAGGTGGTGTCAGTGTGACAGGGGGGAGGGCTTATCTCAATGAGATGCAAATGAGCCCCCCTGTGACTCTGGGCTCACTCAGGTGAGAAACTTTGGAAGCCGTTTTCTCAGTGAATGGGTTTGAGAGTTGTATACATTCAAATGACCACAACTTACTCAAAATGTCTCCGGGTAGACATGTAACTGGATTAGCCACGGTCAGTCACATATGTGTAGTCTCACTTCAAGCATCTCTGAAGAGAGCATGCAGACTCTCCTCACAAACATATATGTGTAGTCTCACTTCAAGCATCTCTGAAGAGAGCATGCAGACTCTCCTCACAAACATCTATGTGTAGTCTCACTTCAAGCATCTCTGAAGAGAGCATGCAGACTCTCCTCACAAACATATATGTGTAGTCTCACTTCAAGCATCTCTGAAGAGAGCATGCAGACTCTCCTCACAAACATATATGTGTAGTCTCACTTCAAGCATCTCTGAAGAGAGCATGCAGACTCTCCTCACAAACATCTATGTGCAGTCTCACTTCAAGCATCTCCGAAGAGAGCATGCAGACTCTCCTCACAAACATATATGTGTAGTCTCACTTCAAGCATCTCTGAAGAGAGCATGCAGACTCTCCTCACAAACATATATGTGTAGTCTCACTTCAAGCATCTCTGAAGAGAGCATGCAGACTCTCCTCACAAACATCTATGTGCAGTCTCACTTCAAGCATCTCCGAAGAGAGCATGCAGACTCTCCTCACAAACATATATGTGTAGTCTCACTTCAAGCATCTCTGAAGAGAGCATGCAGACTCTCCTCACAAACATATATGTGTAGTCTCACTTGAAGCATCTCTGAAGAGAGCATGCAGACTCTCCTCACAAACATCTATGTGCAGTCTCACTTCAAGCATCTCTGAAGAGAGCATGCAGACTCTCCTCACAAACTTATATGTGTAGTCTCACTTCAAGCATCTCTGAAGAGAGCATGCAGACTCTCCTCACAAACATGATCTGACACTCACCTCATTGTTGGTTGCAAACTTCTCACACGCCGTCACACACAGCTCCATCGTCTCCACTCTCATTTCCTCTGGCATGTCCGTGTGCTGCAGGAACAGGACATCCAAACTCAACATCATCTGAACATCACAATCAAGTGCACAACATCAATAACAAATTCAATGTTTAGAGTATTGGAAAAGCACCAGTATGGAAGATAATCTATGTAGCAGGTTCTCAGAATGTAATGTTTCAGTTGCTGAATTTAGAAAAAAAGAGCTCTGTAGATTTTCTTCATCTTTTGAAAATATTCACCAACAGCTCAACTTCAGACCAGTGGTAACTGCGCCTGGTCATAACAGAAGAGAAGAGAAGAGAAGCCTTTATTTGTCCACACAATGGGGACATTTTGGTGTTGCAACACAAGTAGATACAGAGGTAAAGAACAGATAACTTATAGAAAGCTTTAAAAACAAACAAACAACACTCTTATAAACAAAACTTTTAAAGACAAAACCTCTCATATTCTTCATAAGGAATAGAAAGAAAAAATAAAAATAACATAAGACAAAAATAATGATAATAAAAAGTAAACACTCTTATTTACAGCAGTTATATGCACATGGTTAAGTCAGTATTGCACATGGTTAAGTCAGTATTGCACATGATTAAGTCAGTATTGCACATGGTTAAGTCAGTATTGCACATGGTTAAGTCAGTATTGCACATGGGTATGACAGTATTTGTTGTAGAGTCTGACAGCAGCAGAAGGAAAGACCTGTGAAACGTCTCCTTCACACAGCGAGGGTGGATCAGTCACTGAAGCTGCTCTCCAGAGTGGACAGAGTGTCCTGCAGTGGACAGAGTGTCCTGCAGGGGGTGACACTCATAGTCCAGCATAGATGTGAGTTTAGCCAGGACCCTCCTGTCCCCCACCTCCTGCACCGAGTCCAGAGTACAGCCCAGGACGGAGCTGGACTTCTTGATGACTCTGTCCATTCTCTTCCTCTCCCTCTCTGTGATGCTGCTGCTCCAGCAGACCACACCATACAGGAGCTGATGCCACCACAGAGTCATAGAAGGTCTTCAGGAGTGGCCCTGTCACTCCAAAAGACCTGAGTCTCTTCAGGAGGTAGAGCCGACTCTGGCTCTTCCTGTACAGTCTGTGTTATGAGTCCAGTCCAGTTTGTGGTTCAGATGAACACCCAGGTACTTGTATGAGTCACTCTCTCAATGTCCCGTCCCTGGATGTTCACTGGTGAGGGGGCAGTGGAGTGGCGTCTGCGGAAGTCCACCACCATCTCCTTGGTCTTCCCCGCTTGCTAAGGAGGTGGTTCCGCTGACACCAGTCCACAAAGTCCTGCTCCAGTCCTCTGTACTCCACACCAGCCTTCTCCAGCTTGTCCCTCAGGAGCTGATGGTGTTGAAGGCGCTGGAGAGATCAAAGACCAGGATCCTCACAGAGCTGCCAGGCTTTTCCAGGTGAGAGAGAGAGCGGTGCAGCAGGGCGATGACGGCGTCCTCCACTCCGATGCCAGGCCGGTATGCAAACTGCAACGGGTCCATGGCTGAGCTCACTGTGGAGCGGAGGTGGTCCAGGACCAGCCGCTTCAGTGTCTTCATCAGATGGGACGTGAGAGCCACCGGCCTGAAGCTGTTGAGGTCTTTGGCGCGCGGTTTCTTGGGCACAGGTACCAGACAGGAGGTCTTCCAGACCTGTGGTACCACCCTCAGCTTCAGGCTCATGTTGAAGACATGCTCCACAACTCCACACATGTATCGTATCCAGACGTCCGGACAGCCTCGTTCGGACATGTCTGTCGTATCCACACGTCCGGACAGCCTCGTTTGGACATGTCTGTCGTATCCACACGTCCGGACAGCCGACAGCCTCGTTCGGACGTGTCTGTCGTATCCACACAATCCGTTCTTTTTTCTTAATTTTGAGCATAACAAAACACGAAAATGACTAACAATCAATATTTTCCATTGATATAACAAGATTATTTATTTCAAATGTATTTGTAAATATTCTGTACACTTAATTTTTTTCAAAATAAAACAGAAAACTTGCAACTAAAATTAGTTGTGGAACAAATTAATTAACACCAAGTCAGATGGCCTAATTTACAACTTTCTTCCACATCATCATCATGATCATCATCAGATGACTATTTGCATGAATCTTTACACTCACAAGTTACATATCACCACCAGAGTCGTCATGACGATAAGCTGTTTGTATCAGAATGACTTCTCTTACGACTCTGGATTTTTCCAGACACAACAAGTCTTGTTTTTGTCCTGGACATGAGTGAGTTTGACCCCTTTGAATTCGACATCCTCGGGGTTCTCGGGAGAAAACGGGGGAGCGCGCTGAGGCGACGAGGGGCTTTGACGAGCGCCGTGTCTCGCTAATCACACGACAATAACTATGTGTAACACATAGTTACTGTGTTACACAGTTATGTGTGACAGTTATATTGTAACACAGTTGTGTGACACACCGTTATTGTGTAACATAGTTGTGTGACACATTGTCGTGAGACAGTTATTGCAGTGAGATTAGCGAGACGCGGCGTCCACTCTCCTGGAAGGAAGCATCATAGCCTTAATACTTAAAGAGTGGATGGACCGACTTGAGTGTGCCTCATATAGACTCTCAGTTTTGAATATGGACTATTGTATATCCAACTCAATTATGTGCAAAAGAATGCAACAAATACTCCCAAATTCCCAAAAGCAACAAAACAAAGCTGTAATAATAGGTCTTGACTCCGAGAAAGCTTTTGATAATAATAATAATTTATTTGTATGTTATTGCAGCAAATACCATACTTTTCAGGTTATACAGCACTCCTGAATAAAAGCCATGCACATGATATTTACGATGAAAATAGAACTTGTCCTGACAAATAGCCGCAGGTGCCCACATTGTAACGAGATATTTACACATAAATAAACCCGGTAGTCTTTTGAACCAGGGGTCTTGCAGAGCACCCGAGGGCCACTGCTCTGCAGGACTAATTAGACTAATATCTAAGTGAATAGTTGTTTGATTGTATTAAAACACACAGCATTTTGATGCTTAACCAACACATTACAGCTGTCCCTTCTGTCCCCTACTGTCCCTACTGTCCCCTACTGTCCCCTCTGTCCTTGATGACTCTGTGTGGCTGATTTGTCTGTGTCTTCACATCTGGTTCATCTGCTCTTGAGCTCGTACTCATCGAGTGAGTGACATGAGATATTTACACAGAAATATGGTCCAGATAATGATGCACATGTGTCTTGTCTGGCCAAGAAAGTCTCATTTCACTGCGGCAGGTTCTGAACTGCAGACCACCGTATATCGCATGTCCGCGCTCCGCGTGTGTCTTTGTTTTCTGCCGTGTCTAGAGTCACTTCCTCATTAGACTAATTTCTATGTGAATATGAGACTTATTGTAATAAAACACACAGCGTTTTGAAGCTTAGGCAAGGCAAGTTTATTTTTAGAGCACATTTCATACACAAGGCAATTCAAAGTGCTTCACACAGCAGGAAAAATGCATTAAAATCACAAAGAAATTACAGAAACAGAAATACAATCAAATTAACTAAATTAAAAATTATCAATCCAACTGATTGTCTAAACTAATAAAATCACAAACAAAAGAGAAGAGTGCAAAGAAAAAATCCTTTCAGTCATATGCGCAGCTAAACAAAACTGTTTTTAGCTTAGATTTGAACATTGTCAGAGTAGAAGCCTGTCTCACATCTTCAGGAAGACTGTTCCAGATTTTAGATGCATAAAACTGAAATGCAGATTCCCCATGTTTTGTCCTGACTCTGGCACCAGCAGGAGGCCGGTCCCTGAGGTCCTTAGAGTCCGAGATGGTTCATATGGCATCAACATATCCAAGATGTACTTTGGTGCTAGGCCATGGAGAGACTTGTACACAAGCAGAGCTGCTTTAAAGTCTATTCTCTGAGCCACAGGGGGCAGTGCAGAGACCTGAGAACAGGACTAATGTGATCGTACTTCCTGGTTCTAGTCAGGACCCGAGCAGCAGCGTTCTGGATGAACTGCAGCTGTTTTACAGCTCGTTTGGAGAGGCCAGTGAGCGGCCGTTTTAATCCATTTTAGCCTTCATAGGGGCGATGGTGTCCAGAACATTCAAAACACTAGATGTAACAGAGTTCAACAAATCATTTACATTAGAACATGAGACATATTCAAAGTTTATCATTTCCATAAACAGTGCACCTGTGCCATCATTTATGCGTCTCCTCTGAACAACTGCAGGACCAACCGGTGGTTTGGGAGAAACAGACAGGTGAAAGAAGACACAGAAATGATCAGACAGAGCAACATCAACCACATTGACATTTGAAATATTTACCCCCTTTGTAATTATGAGATCTAGAGTGTGTCCTTTGCTGTGGGTGGGGCCACTCTGCTGTGGGTGGGGCCTCTCACATGCTGAGTAAAACTGAAGGTTTCAAGGACAGCATCAAGCTCTTTAGCGTTTCTGTCACAAATATTATCAACATGCACATTGAAATCACCTGTAATGACCAAACCATCAAAGTCTGTGCATACGACTGAAAGTATCTTAGTAAAATCATCAATAAAACTTTGAAAGTGCTGGAGAGGCTTGTATAAAACAATGAAGAGAATGGATGGAGACTGTTTTAGCTCCATTTTAAAGGATACATACTCAAATGATGAAAACACCCCAAAAGACAACCTGCGGGTAATTATTTCATCTCTAAAGACAGCACAGACTCCACCCCCTTTTTTGTTTTCTCGTGTTTCAGATTTAAACTTAAAGTTAGGTGGAGCAGATTCTATCAGAACTACATTTCCTGTGTTTTTGTCAAGCCATGTTTCAGTTAAAAACATAAAATCAAGATTATAAGAAGAAATAAAATTATTAATTAAGAGAGATTTGTTACATAAGGATCTGACATTTAGCACAGCAAGTTTCAGACTAGTTTCAGTGGGGCTGGGCCTTATCTTTTCACAGGGAATATGAATAAAATTTCTCAGATTGGGCCTGACTCGCATTTTGTTTTTCCATCTGTGTGATGATGTGACTACAGGAATAGCACTAGGGGGGGCTCTTTTTACATAGGGCCCCGGGTTGGTTTGATTTTTAATATGACAATAAGTCCCGGCAACGCTGAGACCCAGTGCATCCTAGCTATGGGAGATACCAGGTGAAAGGCGAGGTTGGATGGGTGGTGGGAATTTTGTAGCCGAGGAGAGTTTGCGACCAGGTGAGAGGCGAGGGGGGATGGGTGGTGGGGCTTTTGTTGGTGTAGTCGGCTTGTGCAGGGAAGAGTTGATAAGTATTGACATAGCCCTTGCTATATTGGGCGTGAGTGGAGTCATCTTAATGCCTGATTTGATCAGACTTTCAAAATGGCTGGGAAGGCCCATGGGTGAGAGTGGAGATGAGAAGGAGAATGATGAATCTTTAGTGGGAGTAGATGTTGCAGGGGGAACCCAGGGATGGTCTGAAGGCAGGGGCAATGACAGGGATGTTGTTGGGCCTGTCATAGATGGGTCCAAGGCCTTTGAAGATTGTTCCTTTGCTGGAGGCGGTGGAGGTGAATGTGGAGCAGCTGGAGCTGAATCCTTTGCTGGTGGCGGTGGAGCAGCTTTGGTGGAGGCTGAGGTTGTGGTGCTGTTGATGTTGAAACATTGGCTCGGTCTCTGGCTGATGGAGCAGGAATTCTTCTCTCATTCCTCTTTTCTCTAACTATCTGCTCAGGACCCTGTCCAGGCCCAGTCCAATGCCTCAGAGCATGGAGCAGGTTCTCTGTCAGCACCCTCACTCCACCTCTACATAGGTGGGGGCCATTTCTCTTAAACAGGTCCTCTCGTTTCCAGAATAGATAGAAGTTCTCAATGTAGTGCAGTCCTCTCGGGGCACACTCTTTGGACAGCCATGTGTTCAGTTGAAGAAGCCGGCTAAACTTGTTTATCCTCCTGTCGATGTTTGGATGAGGTCCACTTATGAACGTTGTGATTTCCATTTTATCAAGCACGTCGAATAACTTCAAAAAGTCTTTTTTCAAAACTTCAGTCTGTTCCCGCCGCATGTCCACTGCACCCACGTGCACAATCAGCTGTTTAGCTCCTCCATGCTTAGCCATAATATTTGGAAGGAGTGACATTATCTCAAACAGTGGTGCTTGGAAAAGAATGTGTGTTTATCTTTTCATGCGTCACGTGAGTTATCGCGCCGTCTGCAACCAAAACAATCTGCGTCACCTTGGCTCCTGGCACAGATCCTCCTCGCTGTATTTTGGCCACGTCATCTTTCCTTTTTTCATTTCATTCCATCTCTGAAAGTGGTAAAAATCTGTTTGTGAGCTGTATTTTAGGTGACTTCACGTTATCTTTGTATCGTTTAGGCCAGGGGTGTCCAAACTTTTTTCACCAAGGGCCGCATTTTGAAACGGCCAGAGGGCCACAAACAACTTGACAATGTCGAATTTGTTGAATGACAGTGAATCATTCAGAATTTTGCATTTGACGTAATTGCGATGAGCCTCCACACCTTTAATTAGACCTAGAACATTAACATTAGGTCGGTATAACATCAATATGCCTTATAACCTTTGCCTATATAACTTTTTGCTGTTTGGGCCGACGTAGCAGGAAGCTGGAGGGCCTACAAAAATTGGTCTGCGTGCCGCATTTGGCCCCCGGGCCCTAGTTTGGACATGCCTGGTTTAGGCTTTGCTCCAAGTTTGTTCCAAGAAACAGCCTGGTCTTTCTGGTTTTTAGACAGTTTTGGAAATGACACAGAGTCACTGCGGTTTAGGTTGAAAGTAGCAGTTTTTCTTGTAAAAAAGTATGCTCTTCTTACCATCGGTTGACACAGGAATTGTATCGTGAAAAACTTTTTCAGATTCCAAAACAAATATCCGTGTTTTCAGCTCATTAATTTCTTGTTGATATTTCCGACAGCGTTCACAGTCTTTCTCCCTTCTTCTCCCGGACATGTCGCTGGCGTCAGATATGTCGTTAAAACTGGAAAAATGTTCTTAAAATCCTTGGTTTACTTGAAAAAGTCTAAAGCAAAAATGTTTGGAAGACAAAAACTGATTAAAAAGCAAAATAAATAAGGAAAGCAGCGATAACAAGCAGAGCGAGCGAAAAAGCGTGTGCACTCTTCGGAAGCAGGAAGCTAAACTATAGAAAACACAATGTGGACAGTGCATCCACTGACTTCTTCTTCTACAGCGTGTCAAACGCTTGCGCTTCCGGCAAGATTGCCCCCTGGTGGCCATTTGCCACTAAAAATCTATAAATTAGATGTGCCGTAATAATGACCGCAGGGTTCAAAGCGCGGGAAAAAAGTAGCGTCTTAAAGGCGCAATGGACGATTTTTCGGCGATTTGAGAACTCAGGCGGAAGTGCGCATGCGCACTCCCCCGTGCGGACTGATACAACACACACGTGCGTTTGTTTATTAGCGCGACGGATCACATCGCATCTCTCGTCTCCCGTAGATTTCCGTCTCTTATGAGACAGCTCGAACAGTCTTTCTCCGTCATAATTTTGTCCCGTACACTGAGGGAACTATATTATGATAGATCAATGCGCTTAGACACGCGGAAACATGCTGCTCTTGGGGGACGAGCCGCACGCGGCTGCAGGTGAACGAGGCAATGCAGGTGAGCGGTAGGTGCGGTTTATGATTGACACGTGGCAGAACTAATCGGCAGTCCACGCCACGAGGAAATAAGACTCCGATTTGGGCCGAAAAAAATCGTCCATTCAACCTTTAAAGTCTGAAAAGTATGGAGGTATTTGAACACCTGAGAAAATCAATGTTAATATTTGGTACAGAAGCCTTTGTTTACAATTACAGAGGTCAAACATTTCCTATAGTTCTTGACCAGTTTTGCCCACTCCTAAACACAGATCTTCTACAGATCTCTCAGGTGTCAGGGCTGTCACTGAGCAACATGAAGTTTCTGCTCCCTCCAAAGATTTTCTATTGGATTTAGGTCTGCCACCCCAGCAACGACACAGAAAGCAATATAAAACAAAGGCATGACATCCATTAAATAAAACAAAAATTAGAGCAAAACAAATGAGTCCCATAATGAGTAAATACACTTTCAACAGAGTAAAAACCCCTCCATTAACAGGGGGGTGGGTCTACGTCAGGGGTGCCCACACATTTTCGGCTCACAAGCTACTTTTATATTCGACAAAGCCTGAAGATCTACCTATAGATCTAAATTATTGTAAATTTTTGTATTATTTTTATTGTCAGTATTAAACAGGTTTTTATTTTTGTTTAACCATAATTAGGCTATAGAAACACAATGTAGGCTTTCATTAATTGCCCAATATTGTTTATCATATACAAATGTGCAATATAAAAAGGAGAGACAAAATCTACTATTTAACTAGACCATTTGATACAGCTGAGTATTCTGAAAATAAAATATACTGACCACAACTACGAAGGTTGAGTTTAACCAGATCTTCCTCTCCTCCTTCCTCTGCATTACACAGCGTGCTTTCCGGAGCTTTCTGGCACTTTCCGGCGTGCGCTTTGGCATTTCGGTACGATCAACTTTCACTGCCTCTGAGATCGACCGGTCGATCGCGATCGACGTATTGGGCAGGTCCCCACGTCTGTGTGATCTGGTCTCCAAATCCAGGATCTTACTTTTCATATTCTTGCTCTCCGTCTGCAGCAGCATCATATTCATCTCACCTCAGTGTCTGCAGCTCATCTTTATTGTCTGAAATACGCTGGTCAGCTTCTTCGATGCTAGATCCGTATCCTCCCCCTCTTTCAGCTCCCTTATGTCGCTTTCAAACTGCTCAAGTTGGCTCAGACCCATCGTTTCCGTTCTGAGCGACGCCATAGCATGCTGCATTTCGCATTTTGTTTCATACATCATGAGCCGGTGCAGCGCTACCTCTTCTTCCTCCTCCAGCAGTATTATTCTGTAGGATTCTTTATCCGGGCTGGTGGAACCCGGTCTCCCCATGGGTGAAAGGTTGCGGTCGGCACCGCTTGCCATGTTAGCCTCTTGCGAGGAGGGCGCTTTTATTATATTTTTTAGAAAGAAAACAATGAGAAACAATGACAATAGCAACATACAAGTAAGACAGAAAATACAAAAATAATAATAATAATAAAAAGGTGGGACGGGTAAAACGGGTGGGGAACAGGGGAACAGGGGTACAGTTCAGAGTTCCTGGGTGTCAACATACATTAGTACATATATTTTCAGTTATACACTTATGGCTACATATACCCACATATATAAATATGTACACATATTCCTACTCGTATTCAGTACACTGTATGCTAAGGCTTTTTAGTGCACCTGCAACATGTACACCATTATAGCCATCAGCATGAATATACACATAAATGTAGATATATTCAAGTTAATAATTTACAGTATATAACAAATATATTAACCATTATTTTTGTTCACTCTGTAGTCCATGGGCCAGCTGTTTTTATTTTAGGGTCAATGTCCAGAAGAAGAGCAGCTTGCTCCATAGAAAGTAGGTACAGAAAATGTTTTAACCAATTGTTCATTTCAAAACAGTTTTTCTTACGCTCTTTCCAGTTCATTCAAATAATTCGTTTGACTAATATAAAACCAACAATAATATCCATTCTTTTTACACGAGTCTAGGGTTCTTATTCCAAAAAGACAAAACAGTGGAAACAGTGGAATCTGTATATTGAACATACTGGACAATTTGTCAATGACCCTATTCCAAAACGATTCCACTACTGAGCATCGCCACAACATATGTATGAGTGTGCCTTTTGCCCCGCAACCAGCAGAGATTTCATCATTTATTATAATGTAATGTAAGCTCGATATCATATTTTG
The DNA here is from genome assembly GCF_026437365.1 of Eucyclogobius newberryi. Classification (NCBI taxonomy): domain Eukaryota; kingdom Metazoa; phylum Chordata; class Actinopteri; order Gobiiformes; family Gobiidae; genus Eucyclogobius; species Eucyclogobius newberryi. The sequence continues at coordinate 2,200,236 of NW_027316056.1, forward strand.
AGCTGTATATTTTTGTATTTAACACATTTGGTTAGTTTAGTACATTTTTGGAGTGCAGTTTTCCATTACGGGGCAGTTATAGGATCCTCATATCCTGACTCCATTGATTTTTTTGTTGTTGCGTTGTTGACATCCTCTTGTGGTGTGGCACGACATTTTATAGACTCTTGAAACTGTGCCCTTCCGTGCAACAATAGATTTTAATTTGTCCTCCAGTTCCTTTTTGTCCCCAATGTTTTTATTTTTTAATAGTAAAGAATTTAGAACAGCTTTAATTTGTAAATATGTTTTTTGCCAGATTTTTTAAAGTTCTTTTACCTGCCGAAAAAACAAAGGGTTGGACCATCGAGGACAAGAAGGTACAAACTCCCCAACATAGTTCAAATATCTATGCAGTGATTTAATAATATTGTCTGAGAATCTAAGCATGGATTATTTATATTAGAGATGGTACTCGGGCCGTACCACAGAGCTAATGACAAGTCTGGATCGTAGTCTTTTACCATTTCATGCCATTCCATACTTCCAGCTTCTTGTGTGTTACAGTAGGCTCATTTGAGGGGATATCTAGAATTATATGCTATGTAATATAAATAAATGTCTGGTAGTCCCACACCCCCTTTATTAAGGGGCTGAATACATTTTATGATTGACTCGAGGTTTCTTACTATTCCATAAAAAGTCTGTCAATAGTTTGTTGATTTCTTTGAACCATTTTGGGGGGAATCTAAGTGGGATAGATGACATAATAAAGGTTATCTTAGGTAGAAAATGAATTTTAATGGTCTCAGCTCTACCCCATAATGAAAGGGGCAGGACTGTCCATCTTTGTGCACCCTCCCTCAAGGTCTGTATAAAGTCTACTGTGTTTAGTTCAACCAAGGTTTCAACAGGATATTTCATTTTGATTCCTAGGTATTTCATACCTGTGGGTTTCCACTGGAAGGGGGCAGAGTCAAGGTGAGATTGGAAGGTGTGGCAATTAAGAGGAATATAGACCTGCGTTTGGCATAGTTAACTTTGTATCCTGAGATTTTGCCAAAAGTGTCAGTTAGAGAATATACTTTAAAGCAGCTCTTGCTTGAATACAAGATAAGATAAGATAATCCTCTATTGTCCACACATGGGGAAATTTCAGTGTTACAACGCAGTAGATACAGAGGGAAGGACAGATAACTTATAGGAAGTTTGAAAAACACTCTTAATAGAAGAACTCTTATAAACAAAACAAAAAACTCTTATTTAAAAAAAAAACTCCTCTCATATCTTAATAGGGAATGGAATTATAATAAAATTAAGTACATAATAATAAAATAAAGTGAAAAATATCTAGCATAAGACTAAATAATACTAATTCTAATGGTAAGTAAACACTCTTATTTACATCAGTTATATGCACATGAATATGGCCTTAATTGCTTGTGAGTATGACAGTAATTGCACATGAATATGACGGTTTCGCACATGGTTAAGTCAGTATTGCATATGGTTAAGTCAGTATTGCACATGAATATGACGGTATTGCACATGTTTAAGTCAGTCAAGTATTGCACATGTTCAGGGCCAACAGTGTTATAAAGTCTGACAGCAGCAGAAGGAAAGACCTGTGAAACGTCTCATTCACACAGCGAGGGTGGATCAGTCTCTTACTGAAGCTGCTCTCCAGAGTGGACAAAGTGTCCTGCAGGGGGCGACACTCATGGTCCAGCGTAGGTGTGAATTTAGCCAGGACCCTTCTGTCCCCCACCTCCTGCACCGAGTCCAGACCGCAGCCCAGGACGGAGCTGGAGTTCTTGATGACCTTGTCCAGCTTCTTCCTCTCCCTCTCTGTGATGCTGCTGCTCCAGCAGACCACATCTACAGGAGCTGATGCCACCACAGTCGTAGAAGGTCTTCAGGAGTGGCCCTGTCACTCCAAAAGACCTGAGTCTCCTCAGGAGGTAGAGCCGACTCTGGCTCTTCCTGTACAGTGCGTCTGTGTTGTGAGTCCAGTCCAGTTGGTGGTTCAGATGAACACCCAGGTACTTGTATGAGTCCACTCTCTCAATGTCCCTTCCCTGGATGTTCACTGGTGAGGGGGCAGTGGAGTGGCATCTGCGAAGTCCACCACCATCTCCTTGGTCTTCCCCGCGTTGATGAGGAGGTGGTTCCGCTGACACCAGTCCACAAAGTCCTGCTCCAGTCCTCTGTACTCCGCATCATCGTCGTCCGTGATGAGTCCGATGATGGCAGAGTCATCAGAGAACTTCTGCAGGACACAGCTGTCCGTGTCATGTGTGAGGTCTCCAGTGTAGAGTGTGAAGAGAAAGGGCACGAGGACAGTGCCCTGGGGCACCCCCACACTGCAGGTCCGAGTGTCAGACACACAGTCCCGGGCTCTCACAAACTGGGGTCGGTCTGTGAGGTAGTCCAGGATCCACTCTGCAGGTCGTACTCCACACCAGCCGTCTCCAACTTGTCCCTCAGGAGCAGCGGCTGGATGGTGTTGAAGGCGCTGGAGAGATTGAAGAACAGGATCCTCACAGAGCTGCCAGGCTTCTCCAGGTGAGAGGGAGAGCGGTGCAGCAGGGAGATGACGGCGTCCTCCACTCCGATGCCAGGCCGGTATGCAAACTGCAGCGGGTCCATGGCTGAGCTCACGGTGGAGCGGAGGTGGTCCAGGACCAGCCACTCCAGTGTCTTCATCAGGTGGGACGTGAGAGCCACCGGCCTGAAGCTGTTGAGGTCTTTGGCGCGCGGTGTCTTGGGCACAGGTACCAGACAGGAGTTCTTCCAGACCTGTGGTACCACCCTCAACTTCAGACTCATGTTGAAGACATGCTCCATAACTCCACACAGTTCATCTGCGCAGGACTTAAGGAGCCTGGGGCTGATGCCGTCAGGTCCTGCTGCCTTCCTCACTTTAATCCTCTTCAGCTCACTCCTCACCTGTGCTGTTGTGACAGTCAGTGGTTGGCAGGGGGACTGTGTGCTGGGGGGGGTGGGTGAGTCCAGGTGGAGTGGGGAGCTGATGGGCCAGGGCGGAGGTGTGAAGAGGAACGGATGCAGGGCATTGTCCAGCTGTGGAAGAGGGAGCACGCAGCTGTGCAGGGGGAGGGGTGGGTGATTGATCAAACCTCAGGAAGTGTGAATTTAGCTCATTCACCCACTTATTGTGTCATCCAACATTCGGCAAACTCATCGGTGGAAAGACTTCTTGATGTTGAATTCTTCAAGGTGTTTCATACCAAACTCATTCCACGACTGCTCTCAGTGTATACTGAGACTTTATCATCTGGCGCTCATCTTTTACATGATCCATGCACTTCCTATAGGCCCGTTTATTTAGTGAATGTAGATGCCAAAGTTCTTGCTAAGGCATTAGATTGCTGTTCAGAACAGGTGCTTTCTATTATCGTTTCTAAAAACAAACTGACTTTTTAAAGGGCTTTATTACAATAGTCGCACTGTTGAATATAATCAACCCTGGGAAAACCATGAATATACCAGAAGTAGTTATATTGGTCAACGCAGAAAAAGTGTTCAACTTTGTAATAATAATCCTCTGATCAGTGTATTTATATAGCATTTTTACCTGAAGACACAAGGACATTTCCTCTAGTCACCCCACTGTGGAACCTAACGTTCCAGTTGTCTCCCATCCAGGCCGTCCTGCTTAGCTTCTGAGAGTTAACAAGATCGGGCATTTGAAAGCAGGCCTTGGATGTAGGACTTGCAATAGAGCCCTTCTGAAGTCCTCTCCAGTCTTTAATGATATCACAATCCAAAAAACCTACCTGTTCCCTACTATTCTTTCTTTCGTATACTTGGATAATTTTCAGGGTATATAATTAACATCGTCAAAAGTGAATGTTATCATGTTAATAAACTGGATATGCAACTTTCTCAATCAGAAATTCCTTTTAAATTAAGGTCCTCTGGGTTTAAGGTATTTTGGGGTTAACATAACTCTCCATTCTGTGAATTTTCCTCACCTGTTAACCGAGATAAAGCAGATTTTCAAAGCAGGGCTTCACTTCCACTTACTTTGATGAGAACGAATACAGTTAAGATGAACATCCTACCCAGGTTCTCAAAATAAATGATTTAATTGAACAATTTCCCATTTTTTGTGGAATGACAAAACCCTTTGAGTATGACAAAAAGTACTTAAAAATTACAACTTTGATGGCAGCCAATATTTTTGTTTTACTATTGGGCAGTGAATATAACTAGAATGACATTTTAGATAAAGTCAGTTGACATGCCCTGTTGTCAGCTGGAAGCAGTTGTGTCCCTCATCATCGCTCTCGGATTTATTATCTGGCTCGGTTTCTGTCAACCCCTTTGGCCTTACCTGCAACCCTGTGGTGAACTCTGCTCTCAGAATATGGTTTCGATTTAGGAGGCAATTTTCATTAACAGCTCCTATTTCCTTGACAGCACTTTGTAGAAATTATGTGTTCAAACCTACAGTCAGGTTTTAGTTTGTGGCATGATAGTGAAGTATTTTACCATAATCCAGGTGAGGAATTCTGCTAAAAGGTTGTTTCATAGCTTACCTCAAATGCCACCTGATCAGACTTGGGTTGAGCTATTTCAATTGAGACATTCACAAAAGTCACTTATTTTAAAAAATCTATTCCGTCGTTTGATTGCTATTTGACTTTATTACTCTAAAACAAGACTAGCTCAGATCTTCTTAAGCACTGTAGATATGTGACAGATTTGACAGAGAAGCATAAACCAGCCTTGTCAATTCTATGTAGAAGTTCCTCACACCTCCCAGACAGACACGGCAGCCAATCAGAAAGCTCTCTTGCCGTGCTGTGTTCGTGCTTCTACGTCCAAAAAAGGTGCTGTGGACTGCAAGGGCTGTGGTTGATTTATATGGACAATATGGAAAACTTATTCAATACAACTAAGAGCTGCAAAGATTTGTGGGACTGCAGTCGTAAGCGAGGCACCAAGCATCACCAAGTGCACTGAGGGACAGAGAAGTGCACTGAGGGAAAGAGAAGTGCACTGAGGGAAAGAGAAGTGCACTGAGGGACAGAGAGAACTGCACTGAGGGACAGAGAAGTGGACTGAGGGAAAGAGAAGTGCACTGAGGGAAAGAGAAGTGCACTGAGGGACAGAGAGAACTGCACTGAGGGACAGAGAAGTGCACTGAGGGACAGAGAAGTGCACTGAGGGAAAGAGAAGTGCACTGAGGGACAGAGAAGTGCACTGAGGGACAGAGAAGTGCACTGAGGGACAGAGAAGTGCACTGAGGGAAAGAGAAGTGCACTGAGGGACAGAGAGAACTGTGGTAAGTAAGTACTCTTATTCATATTTCAGATGTGCTTAGGGATCTTCTCAAAATAGGTTGAAGCTTAAAAGACAATTTTTTTTTTCTGGACCCCCTCCCGCACTCAAAAGACAAAGAAAAAATGTCTGGCTTCACATAAAATGTTACGCGTTGATAAAACGAAAGTAGCTTGATAGACCCTGCTCACCTCTAGTCCCTGAACATCCTTTGGTATGTTTATCAGTAGAAGTTATGAACTCTCCAAATAATGTCACCTGTCACGCATGTTAGTTTACTCAATCCACATGGTCCACGGGCCCTATGTGCCATCCCATTCAACCCAAACTGTGAGATGACCACATTGAGATAGTCTCAAGAGGATGAGAGAGTGAGAAACTCATGTTTCTTGTCAAAACCTGTAATTGTCAATTGCCTGTGTTTAGACCTTAGACATGTCAGAGTGACAGAACGGGCCGCAGCGCGCCCCGCTGCTCCCCCGCACGGGCCACGGCGCGGCGCGCCCCGCTGCTCCCCCGCACGGGCCACGGCGCGGCGCGCCCCCCGCTGCTCCCCCGCACGGGCCACGGCGCGGCGCGCCCCCCGCTGCTCCCCCGCACGGGCCACGGCGCGGCGCGCCCCCCGCTGCTCCCCCGCACGGGCCACGGCGCGGCGCGCCCCCCGCTGCTCCCCCGCACGGGCCACGGCGCGGCACGCCCCGCTGCTCCCCCGCACGGGCCACGGCGCGCCCCGCTGCTCCCCCGCACGGGCCACGGCGCGCCCCGCTGCTCCCCCGCACGGGCCACGGCGCGCCCCGCTGCTCCCCCGCACGGGCCACGGCGCACCCCGCTCCCCCACACGCAGTGCTCCCCGTACACACCCGCCGCGCTCCGCCCGCACCCGCCTCCTAATGTTGGCCTATTTCAAAACAATTACTGCCACACCGATGTATTGAAGCTTCAAAGCAACAAAAAGACAAAATGTAGGTTCACCCCCCCCCCCCCAAAAAAAAATATTACGTCTTTTCAGCTTCAATCCATTTTGAGATGATCCCTTAAAGCAGCTGCTCAGTGCTTCTACTGGACTTTTACATTTATGGATATTCTGAGGTTAATCTCAGTTTCTTCGGTGAAATAGCATCATTTTAGAGTTGACTTTTGGAAACATTCTGGAATGAAGATGTGCGGGGTGTTTGGAGTGCAGATTAGCTGTAGATGTCTGACCCTGATTAGAGGGAAGCTGTGGAGCCTCTTGTAGTCGGCCTCTTCTTTCTTCCCCTCTGCGGTGGCTGCCATCCCGACTCCTGCAGGACACACAACACAACAGACTTCACATTACAAGTGTCCAGTGTTGTGCAATGATAGGTTAAGTATTTTCCACAACAGGTTAGCTTGGATCATACTGAATACATTTGGAACTGTGTCAACTCACGTGAACTCAAATTTGAATTTGAAAAAACTCACAAATAATTTGAGATTTCCAAAAATTAACAGATTTTTTCTTATTGCTGAGACACAAATCTGTGGTTTGGAGATATTAAAATGATTAGCTGTGTACAACGAAGCTGACGTCATCCAAACGTACTGTTTTCTTTAGAAATCAAATCTAAATACTATCTCTGCAATTCATAAAAATACATTTTCTGTGTCTCCATGGAGCTGGATATATTTGATGCCATTTTGTACAAACCGTCCATTACATCTCCATAGAGACTCGAAAGCTTTGGACCATCCATCAGAAAACATAGTGCACTATTCCAGTCGTGTCCACTCTTGAAGGAAATGAGTGGTTCATGAATACAAATACCTTGGTGTTTTGATCGATGACTCCCTCACTTTTAAATCAAACATAGCAACAATCGTGAACTTAAACATGATCCTCGTACTATAAAGACTTGTAGATGATTCAGAGCACACACAGATTTGTACAGATAAAGTCACAATGAGGGAGGTCTCTTCCAGACAAACAAATCGGATTAAGACAGCAGCAGCTGTATTTGAAGCTGCTTGTGCCTCTGGAGTCCCACGAACATCATAGTGTAGATCCTCCAGAGGCTTGTAGTTCTGCACAATCCTTCTATTTGGCCCTTAACCAGTGCTCACAAGCAGAAATGGCTCCAGTGGCCCCTGAAATACATGAAGACTCATTTTCAAACAGTCTTGTTCACTGATGAGTGCCGTAGATGGTCCAGATGGATGGAGTGGTGCATGGTTGGTGGACAGCCACCATGTCCCAACAAGGCTATGACGTCAGCAAGGAGGGGGCGGAGTCATGTTTTCGACCAAAATCGTGGGGAGAGCTGGTCGGCCCCTTTAGGGTTCCTAAAGGTGTGAAAATGACCTCTCTAACCCTCTAACTGGATTTTCTGACCGACCACTTTCTTCCATCGTACAAATGGAAGAACTGTGCTTTCTGTAACAAAATCATGCAGGACAGTGCACCATCTCATGCTGCTGGAAAACCACTGCATCATTGGCTGCTATGGACATAAAAGAAGAGGATCTCCTCCCCTGACCTCCCCTGACCTGCTAATGCTTCTACTTGAACAAATGACCATTTTCAATTCTTAACAACAATAACATGGTTCGAGACTCTTTTGTGTATGATTTGGAAAAGTGCATTTTAAGTTTTTATTTTAAACGAATACTGTTATCATTGGGGGGTTTGTTCATTCAAATTGTACTCTAAAAGGTTGATGACTTGAAAATTATGATGACTGTCATTTATAGTGACTATTTGGATAAATCAGAAAAATATATTATTTGCATAATAATTTGGATGCAGTGTAAAGTAGATTAAGTTGTGCAAAACTTCCAGTGTTCATGTGCACCACACTTACAGAGGATTGTCTGTGGACTCTCCATTCAAAACCCTCTCCCAAATAACAATTTCACACGATAGTGCATAACAGTTTGGCGGCACGTTAGCATAGCGGTTAGCACTCTCACTTCAAAGCAGGCACATGTGGAGTTTGCATATTCTCCCCGTAGGTTGTCTCCGTCGGGTAATCCGGTTTCCCCTACATGTACAATAGGCTGCTACCCTCTGGGGCCAGGACTACTCTGAAAAAGAGTAGCTAAATCTCAGTGGGACTTTCCCACTGACATTGTCTGACTCCACAGACATTGTCTGACTTCATCGCCACCACAGACATTGTCTGACTCCATCGCCACCACAGACATTGTTGATTCATTTCTCCCTGTGGCCCTCAGAGGCAACTGTTGTTGTGATTTTGGGCCTTACAAAAATAAATTGATTTGATTTGACTTTCTTGGTTAAATAAAGGCCAGTAAACAGGTAGTAAGTTTAGATAACTAACAACGACAATGCAATAGTTTGTTTCTGAAAATAGAACATGCGATGGATCGTGATTAACCAAAGCTTCCTCATGATTGTAGGGGCTGTTTATGGACAGGTTTCCCTGCAAGCGTTAGAGCTTTTACCATGTTCAGCAGTCTGGCTTTACACTGGGCTGTGAGCGAACAATACCAGGTCACCGTGCCATATCTAACAATGCTAGCCAAGACTGCATTGTAAAATAGGCCCATGATCTCTCTGCACACCAAAAAAAGAGTCTTTTGAGAAAGTGAAGTCTTTGCTGCAGTCTACTACATAGATAATCCACATGAGCACTCGCTCAGGCTATTGAACACCACTAACCCGAGGTATTTATACGAAGATACTAGCTTAGTAGAAAAAGCTTCAGTTGTAGTCATCTGGACTTAGTTTGAAAAAATAGACGTTTCGACTCTCATCCAAGAGTCATTGTCAATAAAAGAATTTAGATCGAGAACTCCGATATTAATACTGTTCTGTGGTAAGACCCACCCATTGGGAGGAGCCTTCCTGAAGTAGAAAGAGTTGTTTGTTTCAACAGAAACTCCCCCTTGTATCTACCGAGCTAGCCGATACAAGGGGGGAGTTTCTGTTGAAACAAACAACTCTTTCTACTTCAGGAAGGCTCCTCCCAATGGGCGGGTCTTACCACAGAACAGTATTAATATCGGAGTTCTCGATCTAAATTCTTTTATTGACAATGACTCTTGGATGAGAGTCGAAACGTCTATTTTTTCAAACTAAGTCCAGATGACTACAACTGAAGCTTTTTCTACTATGGAACACGCCTGGACGAATGAGGGATTACACCGAAGATACTAGCTATTGATCAGTGGGGGGCCGTGGGTCTGGGGCTTGGGCCTTCAGTGAGGTCCTACACAGTCTCACCTGAATGAATCCACCTCTTATTATCATCATTATGATGCCATGGCTCGAGACACTATACATTTAAACAGAAACGTAGTTTAACCAGGCTGTTCATATTATAATGAGATGCCCATGATTTCCACCCCTTTATTTAGCTAAAGCAGTAAGACTCTCCTTTCTCCTGCCCACAGCTCTGAGTAAGTTGAATTACGACATTCAGCGTGGAAAGTTGAGGTCATCTGAACTCCGTTTTAGAAAAAAACAAGACGTTTTGACTCTCATCCAAGAGTCCTTGTCAACTGCAAATTTTGACCGGGAACTCAGATATTAGTCTATTAGTCTCCCTTTTGTTTGTGTGTCCCTGGCTCTCTCCCTGAGGACCTGATTAGCATCCGAATGCCCTGGAGGTCGACATCTCCAGGGATTCAAAATGCCACAGGAAGATTGATTCCTCATTCATGGATTTAAAAACCGGTGTTAAAAGTAAACTAAATTAACTAAAAACTATGTTTTGATTAAGAAGAATAACAAAATGCATTAGAATTTCATGTTCACACTGGCCTTAATATCAGAATACAACTGCCCCATGATTAAGTCACATTATCAGCTCCTCAGTCGGCCTTGATGCCCTAACCACTACTGTTAGAACATTTTTGTTTGCACATTATTTACAACACTATTTCAATAAATTGAGTTAATACAGTACAATAACTACAGATAGTGTAAAATAAAATACAAAATGCTTTACCAACATTGCAAAATTGCCGATCCAGTACTGAACCAAAATTAAACTAGGTCTAGAATAGTACCAACCAGTCCTGAACCAGGACTTACCCTGAATCAAGACAGGTCTAAACCAAAGTTAAATGGGGACTAAACAGGGACCAAACTAGGTCTAAACTAGTGCTAACCCAGAATTAAACATATATACAATATTTTTTCAATTTGTTTTAATATTTGGGAGATGGGTTTTCGAAGTTGAATAGCCCATCCATCCATCTTCTTCTGCTTATCCAGGGCCGGGTCGCGGGAGCAGCAGTCTAAGCAGGGACTCCCAGACTTCCCAGGGGTCTCGCTACGTACATGATAAATCAAACTGGCCCGTCATCCGTTTTGACATGGGGAAATAATAAACCATCGCTAAAACCCGGCGTGGGAACCGCTGTGGCCAGCGCGGCCAGCGCAGCTAGCACAGGGCTAGCGCAGGGCTAGCGCGGGCGCTAACCCTAACCCACCCCGGAAGACGTGGCGCAGCCATGGATCTATCTATCTAGACGCAGGCAATCGACAATTACAAGTTTTGACAAGAAACATTAGTTTCTCACTCTCTCATCCTCATGAAACTATTTCAATGTGGTCATCTCACTATTACAGATTGTGAGAGGGAGTTCTCCACTTTATGGAGAATAAAGACCAAGTCAAGGAATTTACTGTCAACAAAGATGCTGGAGAACCTGATGCTCCTGGAACTGAAGGTCCAAATAACCCTGACATCTTGACTATGAGGCCTGTGTCCAATGGAAGAAAAGGCCAAGAAGAGTTTATTCATCCAAATGATTTCAGCCTGATACTGCCATGAGCTAAAACTGTACACATTTTAATTATTGTGTATTATACAGTGTCCATTGGTAATACATTTAAATGTATTTGTGTTTTTTTATCATTTCCATTAAGTTTTGGGAAGCCAATATTCAAATTTCTTGATGGATAGGCTTATACACCATGTAATAGTATATTTAGGCTTATACACCATGTAATAGTGTGTTTAGGCTTATACACCATGTAATAGTGTGTTTAGGCTTATACACCATGTAATAGTGTGTTTAGACTTATACACCATGTAATAGTATGTTAAGGCTTATACACCGTGTAATAGTATGTTTAGGCTTATACACCATGTAATAGTGTGTTTAGACTTATACACCATGTAATAGTGTGTTTAGACTTATACACCGTGTAATAGTGTGTTTAGACTTATACACCGTGTAATAGTATGTTAAGGCTTATACACCGTGTAATAGTATGTTAAGGCTTATACACCATGTAATAGTATGTTTAGACTTATACACCATGTAATAGTGTGTTTAGACTTATACACCATGTAATAGTGTGTTTAGGCTTATACACCATGTAATAGTGTGTTTAGACTTATACACCATGTAATAGTATGTTTAGACTTATACACCATGTAATAGTGTGTTTAGACTTATACACCATGTAATAGTGTGTTTAGACTTATACACCATGTAATAGTGTGTTTAGACTTATACACCATGTAATAGAGTGTTTAGACTTATACACCATGTAATAGTGTGTTTAGACTTATACACCATGTAATAGTGTGTTTAGGCCGATAAGATAAGATAATCCTTTATTGTCCCACATGGGGAAATTTCATTGTTGCAACGCAGGTAGATACAGAGGAAAAGAACAGATAACTTATAGGAAGTTTGAAAATCACTCTCAGTAGAAGATCTCTTATAAACAAAAACTCCTATTGACAAAACCTCCCATTTCCCAACAAGGGATGGAGGGGAAAAATAATAAAGATAAAATTAAATAAATAAATAAATACCATTGCATGTTATCACGACAGTAATTGCACATGGATTGCACATGAATTTCACAGTAATTGCACATGAATCACGACAGTAATTGTTAGGGCTGGGCAACGATTAAATTTTTTAATTGCGATTAATCGCATTATTTCCCTGATTAATCACGATTCATCGCATTTTTACGTGCAAAATTCAAAAAGAATTCAAAAGAAGTGTAACGTGCATCAGCATTTTTATTCAGTAGCAGTTAAATAAAATATTAAATATTCACAAAATCCTGAGCCACAATCATTAAAGATGAACAGGCCACTTCAGAGGGAACGTCAGAAACATTGTAATCTCATGAAACATTAGACACTCAAAACACATTTTAGGAGCAGCAGAACCAGTCTAGAACCAAATGTCCCCAAAGCAGAAAACACTTCAGTACAGTTTGTACAGTCTTAGAACTTGACACTAAAGCGCCATAACATGAGTTGTGCAAACAAACACTTAACCAGTTCAATACAAATATATACATTGTGTGCATTTTAACTTAAACAATTCTTCATGAACTAGTTCAGTTCATAGTTCATACATTTTGAAATGAACTAGTTCAGTTCATAATTCAAAAAATGAACTAAGTTCTAAATTATTTCCACAGCCCATATACAACCACAGGCAGCAATTATTGTATTAGTTTATTGCTGAAAATATGTGTCAGATTTCATCTTCATATCCAATTTTGAATCCTTCCCCAGGATTTACATTCACATTGAAGGGACAGACTTCCCCCATGTGTTGCTGTCCATTCAGCACCACACTAGCAGCAGCAGCAGCTTTCAACCCCACAGTATATTCTCATAAACATGAGGGAGAACTTGCTGGGCAAAGTTTGCACATAAATGTTAGATTGTTCCAATCCTCACCGACCTCATCATAAAACTCACGTAACTGGTCGTAGTAGGGCAACTCCTGCTGCTCTGTTGACACACGTTGCTGTCGCGTCAATGCTGTTTTTTGTTGTGATGCGCATGTGCAGTGCGGTGCGACACGCGAAATCTCTGTCTCCGCGATCTATCGCCTCTACAACTCTGGAGCTCTCACACTTGCCAGACATGGGCTCTTTTTGGGCAACTTAACGGTGTTTTTCGCCTGGAAGTCTCGAGAAATCTGACACTTTATTGAACGAAAATTTACAAAACGAAGGTGCCGTTCACAGACACCAGAATGAACGCGTTCATATTATCGTTCGTCAGCAGTAATACAGTTCTTTCAGTTCACGTTCACCACAATTATGAACGCGTTCATGAACTTTCATTCAATGAACACGTTCAGGTACAACACTGTCTACGGACATGAGTCCGGCGCGTTGCGCGTCCGGTGCGTTTGTCTTTCTAATGGCTTTAGAACTGGTGCGGACCAGGGGAATCCGACCTGCGTTAACGCACGTTAAAATAATTAATCGGGTTAAATAAGTGATGAGTTAAGGCAATAATAACGCGTTAACTTGCCCAGCCCTAGTAATTGTACATGAATATGAAGGAATTGCACATGAATATGTCAGTATTACGAGTGTTCAGGACTAACAGTGTTTGTTATAAAGTCTAACAGCAGCAGGAAGGAAAGACCTGCGAAATCTCTCCTTCACACAGCGAGGGTGGATCAGTCTCTCACTGAAGCTGCTCTCCAGAGTGGACAGAGTGTCCTGCAGGGGGTGAGACTCATGGTCCAGCAAATATTTGAATTTAGCCAGGACCCTTCTGTCCCCCACCTCCTGCACCGAGTCCAGAGCACAGCCCAGGACGGAGCTGGACTTCTTGATGACTTTGTCCAGCCTCTTCCTCTCCCTCTCTGTGATGCTGCTGCTCCAGCAGGCCAAACTGTACAGGAGGGCTGATGCCACCACAGAGTCGTAGAAGGTCTTCAGGAGTGGCCCTATCACTCCAAAAGACCTGAGTGTCCTCAGGGGGTAGAGCCGACTCTGTCTCTTCCTGTACAGTGCGTGTGTGTTGTGAGTCCAGTCCAGTTTGTGGTTCAGATGAACACCAGGTACTTGTATGAGTCACTCTCTCAATGTCCCGTCCCTGGATGTTCACTGGTAAGCGGGCAGTGGGGTGGTGTCTGCGGAAGTCCATCACAATCTCCTTGGTCTTCCCCGCGTTGATGAGGAGGTGGTTCCGCTGACACCAGTCCACAAAGTCCTGCACCAGTCCCCTGTACTCCGCATCATCGTCGATGAGTCCGATGATGGAAGAGTTGTCAGAGAACTTCTGTAGGACACAGCTGTCCGTGTCGTGTCTGAAGTCTGCAGTGTAAAGGGTGAAGAGAAAGGGCGCGAGGACAGTGCCCTGGGGCACCCCCACACTGCAGGTCCCCCACACTGCAGGTCCGAGTGTCAGACACACAGTCCCGGGCTCTCACAAACTGGGGTCGGTCTGTGAGGTAGTCCAGGATCCACTCTGCAGGTCATACTCCACACCAGCCTTGTCCAGCTTGTCTGTCAGGAGCTGATGGTGTTGAAGGCGCTGGAGAGATCGAAGAAAAGGATCCTCACAGAGCTGCCAGGCTTCTCCAGGTGAGAGAGAGAGCGGTGCAGCAGGGAGATGACGGCGTCCTCCACTCCGATGCCTGGCCGATATGCAAACTGCAGCGGGTCCATGGCTGAGCCCACGGTGGAGCGGAGGTGGTCCAGGACCAGCCGCTTCATCAGGTGGGACGTGAGAGCCACCGGCCTGAAGCTGTTTAGGTCTTTGGCGCGCGGTATCTTGGTTACAGGTACCAGACAGCAGGTCTTCCAGACCTGTGGTACCACCCTCAGCTTCAGGCTCATGTTGAAGACATGCTCCACAACTCCACATTCATGTGCGCAGGACTTAAGGAGCCTGGGAATGATGCCGTCAGGTCCTGCTGCCTTCCTCACTTTAATCCTCTTCAGCTCACTCCTCACCTGTGCTGCTGTGACAGTCAGTAGTTGGCAGGGGGACTGTGTGCTGGGGGGATGGATGAGTCCAGGCGAAGTGGGGAGCTGATGGTCTGGGGCGGAGAAGTGAAGAGGAACGGATGCAGGGCCTTGTCCAGCTGTGGAAGAGGGAGCATGCAGCTGTGCAGGGGGAGGGGTGGGTGACCGATCAAACCTCAAGAAGTGAGCATTTAAATCGTTCACCCACTGTAGGTCCCCCTCTGTCTGGACAAGGGGAGATTTTGAAGCCCGAGATGGTTTTCAGGCTTCTCCACACTCCCTGAATGTTCTTCTGCTGCAGCTGCTCCTTCATCCTTCTCTTGTAGCCGGCTTCCACCTGCCTGATCCGCCTCCTCAGCTCCCTCTGCACAGTCCTCAGTTCCTCCTTGTTCCCTGACCTGAAGGCTCTCTTCTTCTCCTTCAGCAGAGCCTTCAGTTCACGGTTAATCCATGGCTTGTTGTTTGGAAAACACTGCACCATCCGGGAGGGAACAGTGTCCTCAAAACAGAAGTTGATGTAGTCCGTGATGCACTCTGTGATGGTGTTGATGTCCTCCCCATGTGGGTCGTAGAGCTCAGTCTAGACAGTGGTGCTGAAGCAGTCCCTCAGAGCCTCCTCGCTCTCAGCAGACCACATCCTCACCTCACGGGACACCATAGGCTGCCTGCGCACGATGGGTTCATACACAGGCCTCAGATGTACAAGGTTGTGGTCCGAGCTGCCCAGGGGAGGGAGGGGGGAAGAGGAATAAGCCTCTTTGGTGTTGGCAAAAAACAAGTCCAATGTTCTATTCTCTCTGGTGCGGCAGGTGACATACTGGGTGTATGTTGGTAGAACAGAAGAGGGAGAAGCATGGTCACCAGAGACGAGGAGGAGAGCCTGTGGGTGCTGTGCAAGTGCAGGAGAGCAATGCTTCACAAGCATATTCAGCATTGGCAGACGGGGCCACATAGACTGCGATCAAAATCACATGTGAGAACTCCCGGGGCAGATAATATGGCCTCATGCCAATAGCCAATAGTTCAATATCCTTGTTACATAGCTGCTGCTTCACTGTGCAGTGTTCGGGTTTACACCAGCTCGTGTTTACATACACAGCCAGGCCTCCACCTCTCTTCTTCCCGCATTCTCTCATTTATGTTTAGGCCTATACACCATGTAATACATTACAGTGAACCCTCGTTTATCACGGGGGTTACGTTCCAAAACGAACCCGCGGTAGGCGAAATCCGCGAAGTAGAAACCTTTATTTTTTTTACAGTTATTATACAATGAAATACTCCATAAAACATTGAAGCTCTCACCGGCGTCTCACGCAGCTCACATGCGCGCCGCTCTCACCGACGTGTCCCGCAGCTCACACGCCGCTCTCATCGGCCTCTCACACGCCGCTCTCACCGGCCTCTCACACGCCGCTCTCACCGGCCTCTCACACGCCGCTCTCACCGGCCTCTCACACGCCGCTCTCACCGGCCTCTCACACGCCGCTCTCACCGGCCTCTCACACGCCGCTCTCACCGGCCTCTCACGCGCCGCTCTCACCGGCCTCTCACGCGCCGCTCTCACCGGCCTCTCACACGCTGCTCTCACCGGCCTCTCACACGCTGCTCTCAACGGCCTCTCACGCGCCGCTCTCATGGGCCTCGCAAACTTCAATTTGGCAAGCGGTTTTACGTACGTGTACATATTAATCCATAACGTTATTGACACAGGTAGAGAAGACGCGGAGAGACTGTTTAGCCAAACAGAATGCAGAACACAATGCATGATGAAAATCCGCGAAGCAGCGAGACAGCGAAAAGGGAACCGCGTTATAGCGAGGGATCACTGTACACCATGTAATAGTACAATTAGGCCATGGGACATGCCCGAAACACCTCCCCAGGGAGGCGACCAGGAAGAATCCGGAACAGATGCCCGAGCCACCTCTGCTGGCTCCTCTCGGCGTGGAGGAGCAGCGGCTCTACTCAAAGCTCCTCCCGTGTGACTAAGGGAGCGCCCAGCCACTCTGCAGAGGAAACTCATTTCGACCGCTTGTATCTTGTCCTTTCGGTCGTTACCCAAAACTCATGACCATAGGTGAGGGTAGGAACGTAGATTGACAGGTAAATCAGGAGCTTCTTCACTGCAAGAGTCAAATGCAGTGATCACATCAGCAGCCGCTGCACCGATCCGTCTGTCAATAACACGTTCTATCCTCTCCTCACTCGTGAACAAGACCCCAAGATAGTTGAACTCCTCCACTTGGGGAAAGGACTCCCCACGCACCTGGAGAGGGCAAGACACCTTTCTCTGGTTGAGAACCATGGCCTCGGATTTGGAGGTGCTGATTCTCATCCCAGCCGCTTCACACTCGACTGCAAACCGTCCCAGTGCAGCTGCAGGTCCGAGTTTGATGGAGCCATCAGGACAACATCGTCTGCAAACAGCAGAGATAAGATCCTGTGGTCCCCAAACCGGACACCCTCCGACCTCTGACTGCACCTAGAAATTCTGTCCAAAAAAACTATGAACAGAACCAGTGACGAAGGGCAGCCCTGGCGGAGTCCAACATGCACTGGGAACAGGTCTGACTTACTGCCGGCAAAGCGAACACAGCTCCTGCTCCAGTCATACAGGGACTGGACAGCCCTGAGCAAAGGGCCCGGACCCCATACTCCCCCCCAAAGGACTCACTCCGAGGAACACGGTTGAAAGCCTTCTCAAAATCCACAAAGCACATGTGGACTGGTTGGGCAAACTCCCATGAACCATCGATCGAGAGTATAGAGCTGGTCAGTGTTCTACGACCAGGACGAAAACCACTCTGCTCCTCCTGAATCCTTACCGGGAAGGCTGAGGAGTGTGATCTCTCTGTAGTTGGAACACACCCTCTGGTCCCCCTTCTTGAACAGAGGGAACACCACCCCGGTCTGCCAGTCCAGACGCACTGTCCCCAACCACCACGCGATATTGCAGAGACGTGTCAGCCAAGACAGTCCTACAAAATCCAGATACTTTAGGTACTCAGGGCGGATCTCATCCACCCCCGGAGCCCTGCCAACGAGGAGTTTGCGAACAACTTCAGTGACTTCAGCTTGGGTGATGGGCGAGCCAGCCCCTGAGTCCCCGGTCTCTGCTTCCTCCTCGAAGATGCGACTGAGGGACCAAAGAGGTCCTCAAAGTATTCCTTCCACCGTCCGACGAAATCCCCAGTCGAGGTCAGCAGGTCTCCACCCACATCATAAACAGTGTTGGTGAAGCATTGCTTCCCCCTCCTGAGGCTCCCGACGCTTTGACAGAATTTTTTTGGGGTCGATCAATAGTCCTCCTCCATGGCCTCACCAAATTCTTCCCAGCCCCAGGTGGCTCTGCGACAGAACAAGCTATTCCGATTCCTGTCAATTGCCTCAGGAGTAGAAGCCAAAGAGCCAAAGAGGCCTGAGGGCATGCCTTACTTCCAGTGTCCACCACCGGGTTCGGGGGTTGCCATCAAGCACCAGAGACCAAGCACCAGAGACCAAGCGACAACAGCTCGGAGTAGCCGCATTGAGAATGGAAATTGAGAACATGGTTCACTCGGACTCAATGTCACCAGCCTCCCCCGGGATCTGGTAGAAGCTGAGAGGGCTCCGCAGACCCTCACAATGTGCTTGGGTCTGCCAAGTCGGTTAACAGCTCTGCCCCTCTCTTCACCCGAGTATCCAAGACACGCGGCCGGAGGTCAGATGACATGACAACAAAGTCGATCATTGATCTCCAGCCTAGGATGTCCTGGTGCCACGTGCACTGATGGACACCCTTGGGCTTGAACATGGTGTTCGTTATGGACAATCCATGGCTAGCACAGAAGTCCAATAACTGAACACCGCTCAAATAGCCCTGATCTATTATATTAGATCTGAATTTTATCCTGAGTAATCAAACTGCTTGTTCTCAGTTCTCCATTTGACCGTATTTATTTTTAAATGCTCAAAGTTAGGTTTGGACCAGCTTTTCTGCACCAGGATCCTGTGTGTCTGTCTGCTGTCACAGATCAAATGTGCAGCTGGAGCCGAGAGGAGTGCTTAGGGGCCGTCATCAAATGTGCAGCCGGAGCCGAGACGAGTGCTTAGGGACCGTCATCAAATGTGCAGCCGGAGCAGAGACGAGTGCTTAGGGACCGTCCTCAAATGTGCAGCCGGAGCTGAGACGAGTGCTTAGGGACCGTCATCAAATGTGCAGTGCAGCCGGAGTCGAGACAGGTGCTTAGGGACGTCATCAAATAGCAAAACCAAAAATGGAAACGTTTTATAGCTGGAAAGGAACGTCAAATAGAGCGGTACAATTTAAATTACACAATAAATACACCATGATGGACGCCACAGCAACCTTTATTTTACCATCAGAAGCTTAATACATATTTTTTGTGAGTGTAAAGACAATCTGACTTATCTGGTGTTAATTAATTTGTTCAACAACAAATTTTATCTGCAAGTTTTCGGTTTTATTTTGAAAAAATGTTTACAAAGTGTTTAAAAGTTAATTTGTAAAGACTTTTTTTTTTAAAATAGAATGTTTACAAATACATTTGAAATCAATTATCATCAATGGAAAATATTGATTGTTAGTCACTTTCGTGTTTTGTTATGCAATTGATCAAATTGATATACAAATTTGAAAAACTGAACGTATTGTTTAGCAGCACTGCTATACAAGAGATTTTTTTTTTATCTGAGCCCCGAGCTCTGCATCAACACCATCTTCCTGCTCTGCTCCAGGACAAGCTCTCCCAGCTCAACGTGCCTGACTCCACCTGCAGGTGGAGCACTGACTTCCTGACGGATTGGACGCAGTGCGTGCAACTGGGGAAGAATGTCTCAAACACTCGGACTATCAGCACAGGAGCTCCACAGGGCTGTGTACTTTCTCCCCTGCTCTTCTCCCATCACACAAACTGCTGCACCTCCAGCCACGACACTGTAAAATGTATCGGGCTCATCCCGGACGGGGATGAGTCTGTCTACAGGAGGGAGGAGGATTTCTCTGCTGAGAAGGTGATCGGCTGCAGACTTCCATCTCTGCAGGACCTCTACGTCTCCAGGGCTCTGGGATGTGCAGGTCGGATCACAGCCGCTCCCCTCAGGCAGGAGGCCGCTCCCCTCAGGCAGGAGGCCGCTCCCCTCAGGCAGGAGGCCGCTCCCCTCAGGCAGGAGGCCGCTCCCCTCAGGCAGGAGGCCGCTCCCCTCAGGCAGGAGGCCGCTCCCCTCAGGCAGGAGGCCGCTCCCCTCAGGCAGGAGGCCGCTCCCCTCAGGCAGGAGGCCGCACCCCTCAGGCAGGAGGCCGCTCGGCCGCTCCCCTCAGGCAGGAGGCCGCTCGGCCGCTCCCCTCAGGCAGGAGGCCGCTCGGCCGCTCCCCTCAGGCAGGAGGCCGCTCGGCCGCTCCCCTCAGGCAGGAGGCCGCTCGGCCGCTCCCCTCAGGCAGGAGGCCGCTCGGCCGCTCCCCTCAGGCAGGAGGCCGCACCCTTCAGGCAGGAGGCCGCACCCCTCAGGCAGGAGTCCGCACCCCTCAGTCAGGAGTCCGCACCCCTCAGTCAGGAGGCCGCACCCCTCAGTCAGGAGGCCGCACCCCTCAGTCAGGAGGCCGCACCCCTCAGTCAGGAGGCCGCACCCCTCAGTCAGGAGGCCGCACCCCTCAGTCAGGAGGCCGCTCCCCTCAGGAAGGAGGCCGCTCCCCTCAGGCAGGTGGTCCATCTGGACCAGAACCTTCCGCCACAAGAACAGTTTCTTTCCCTCTGCCGTTGGACTCATGAACACTTCTTAAACACTGTCCCTTAAACTATAATTTAATCACTCACTGTCACTTTCTGCACTACATATGTAAACCCAACTGTACATTTTGCATACACACTAAGCCTATTTTTATTTATTTATTTATATCTTATAGCCTATTTTTATTTTATAGCAGATCTTCTTCTTGTTTTGTTTCTTTTTTACTTATATAGGTTGTTTTATCATTGTTCATTGTTTTATGTTGCACTGAATCACCAAGACAAGTTCCTATGTTTGTGAATTCTGTTCATTGACAATGGCAATGAACCTTTTCTGATTCTGACTTTACGTGAGTGAAATGACTGCCACTGTTAAATAAAGAGCTGCACTAAACCTGCTCAGTGTGACCTCTAAACACATGTACAGAGCAGATTTGAATACACACTTTTAAGACTCGCCATCAGCAGCACAGCCATGTCACACAAAGAACAAATGTTACACCAAATCCTGTCTTCATCTGCGGTGCAATCATCTCCATGCTATCAGCAGCAAATTATATGTAAAGTTTTGTTTCTAAATACGTGAAGGCCACAATGAGATGAACTAATGAAGCGAGTGACGGTGCTGTGGCCCGAAAAACATTCATCGCTATACATCTATAAAGTTTGGTTAATGTAGATATTATATTGAATCAAGTCATGGCTGAAAAACATTGAATTCTTTAAATGGTGCAGAGATCGACTGTGTTTGTGGGACAACTCATAGCTCCTTAGCGCTGGTTAGGAACCTCCGGGGGTTCCTATGCTAAAGGAGTTATGAAAGGAAGCATGACGTCTCCTTTCCTTAGTCCCTCTTGACTTTACTGATCAGGAAGGCACTTGTCATGGCTGACAACGCATGTCCCGGGCAATGATAAGGACAGGATCTTCCTACACATATTTAACCAATTGGGATGGAGCCACCTTTTGTGGTGGATTCAGACCATTTCAATAAAGAGTTAACTCTCAGAAGAAGAAGATGACTTTAGTTACCTCGTCATGGCATTGTAAAGAGAAATTGTATCCATTCCTACTCTGTATTACAAATAACTTAGAGAAATCCATTTCAAAATATTACAGAAGATTTATCTATGCAATAACTAGTCTACAAGTTTGCCAGCTGGTATATAAATATAAATACAAATATAAATACCAACTGCACCTTTTTTTTTTCTTACTTGCAAATTGAAATTGCTCTTCATCTTTTTTGGTCAACATACATGTAGTTTTTGGAACGATGTAAAGAATTATATTTCTACTCACTATAAACACTACCTTTTCTGCCAAAGACATTGTAATGTAGCTCAAACATCAATATAACAATGCGATTAGTCGCATGACTTTTATAATGATCATAACAGCGAAATGTCACATTCATGAAGCTAAATTCTCCAATCCCCTAGATTCAGTCACTGTTTAAAATCTAATTCAAACGCTATCGTTACATACACATCGACACGGTGAAGAAATTAAACAATAAAAAGCCACAGAACTGGGGATAAATGGGCAAAATATTTGGTGAAATCTTACAAATAATCACGTTTACTATATGCACTTTAAGCAGATCCGTCCTCTAAACGGTCTCAATAAAGGGAGGGAAAAGAGACTAAACGCGTCTGAAATCAAAGTCTAAGCGCTCGTTAGCTTTAGCACGTTAGCGCCGTTGTCGCTACTGACCGTGCTCTTCTCCAAACGAACTCCTTTAAAAGCCTTCTCTTTAAGTCCTTCTGTCCGCGGTGTGTTCCACCAGAGCTGCAGACTGCACCCGGAGCTGCACCGGGAGCTGCACCGGGAGCTGGCCGTGCAGAGGAGCAGAAAGGAGCCTCAGAGCTGCGGTCGTTAGGGAAACATCTGTACACAAAATCACACAACAACACAGACGGTTACACTTCCGCATCGGGCTCTTCTTCTGCTGCGGGAAAGTGGACGGAGGGCTCACTACCGCCACCTGCCGAGAGGGCCCTGCTTTACATCAAAGAGGTTCAATCATATTGAAAACACACACAAAGTGCTCTGGTGGTCCTTATGTAGGCACATATCTGTGTACAGTCAATTATTCCCACGTTCATTTACAATATGTATATTTACGTACAAAATGATCCAACAGAAACATGCTTTAAAGTTTTAATTTACTGTAAAGAAAATTCTATATGCATCATCATTACATTTTACATGAGGAGAAATGAATATAAAATGTATAATGCGTGCATCGTGCATAATTGTTACCTGTATACAGAGGAACACGTTAGAAATATATAATCATAAACAAACAAAATCAATTCTAATGATTTATTTACAAGGGTACACAAAACTCTCTTGACCTTTCTGTAGTTAAGCAGTCGCTACAGCACAGAGCTGATGCTGTGAGAGTGAGATGATCCAGCTGTGTGTTCCTTCACCCTATGGATCACACGCCCAGCAGGCACTCAGAGCTTTCAGACGGATTGTGTCTTCTAAACATCTGCAGTCCAGGATTATGTGGGTGTGAAGGAATTGTAAAGGAAGTCAACCCAGGTGGTGAGGATGTGACTCATTGTAGGCTGGTGGATTCCCGCCTGATCGCTTTCTGGTCACAAACAACAAGTTGTCAATAGACTGGAGACTGGAAAAAGTTAAACAAATCATTAAATACAAATTATATTATTATTAGGCCCGAGCGCCACAAGCTGGCGAGAGGCCAATTAGTTCCGTAAGACTGTGCAAAGCACGGCTGCGAAAGTGCGCACATAGTAACTAACGCACTCCTCCACTCATGCACGCCCCGTGCAGACTAATTAGTAGTAGGAAAATGGAATATTACCGTTGTAAAAGGGCGAAGTCTGTGCAAAAGAGCGCTTTACATGGGGATGACGACCGCTTCACTCGTTTGCGCTAAGTAGCTCACGAATACGTTCTCCATCTCTTGCATGTTCCGTGCATATAAGCATGTAATGCAAAAATTGAACATTATTACTGTATAGAGGGCCAAAAACACAAAGTGGGCGGAGCCCACTCAAAATTAACGAAAGTACCCGTCAGTGACCAGGGACCCACACCATGAGGTAGGAAAGCGCGAGCGCTTTCCGAAAATGTATAGTTTATGATATTTGAAAAATGGGAAACATTGTTTTCGCATCGGAATATTATTCTTTCTTCTTCTTCTTCTTCTTCTTCTTCTTCTTCTTCTTCTTCTTCTTCTTCTTCTTCTTCTTCTTCTTCTTCTCGGGACCAACCGACCGCAACGCCGTTCACCCAACCAAATGTCGGCCATATTGGTTCAAAAATGGCTAAGCATGACTCTGGAGTTTTTCCAAACGTCGTACTTTTACGAACTCCTCCCAGGGCGTTGTCCCTAAAAAGCTGAAATTTTGTGAAAATGCTACTGAAGAGTGTGACATCAAAAGTTATCCAAATGACATTGACCCTGTCACGGTCTCTGAGCGGCGAAGCCGCAAACTGTAGCTAGAATTTCAGAAATCTCCCAAATTTAAAATTTGCAGCCGTTTGCGCAGACAAAGTCCGAATTGCGTCAAATTAGAATCAGTTGTTAAACTCTTTGCCCTAAACCTACTTGAAGTGAAATAAATTAATTTGGCACTACTGCGCCCCCTACATATTTTATATGGAGGTTAAATGTTTAGTTTTGCGAAATTATATGAAATTTGACACACAACTCAATTTTGGCCCCATCAAAAAAGTCAATGAGACCCATGTCATAATTGTTATGGCTTTGCCGTAGCGATGACCAGAACCTCCCATGTTATTCCAATGGGGAAATTGCCAGAACATGTTTACACTTTAGACTTTCACAAACTCCTCCCAGGGCTTTAGCCCTATTAACCTGAAATTTGGTGAGACTCATCTTCAGGGGTGGACCATCAAAAGTTTTGCCAAGAATTCAAAAGAAAATTGCTTTTTGAACGGTAAAACTAAGGGGAGAAGATGTGACAGCGTCACAGATTCAGCAGTAGGCGTAATAAAAGGACAATTGGGGCGCGTTAGCCCCAATTGTCTTCTCTCTTGCGGCATGGCGAGGGCCGATCATTGCCGCTTGCAGTTTAGGAGGAGTTTAGGTAAACATTACCCATGCTTTATCTCTAAGGAAAATACCAACTATTGTAAAAGACAAGTGCCTTGATGTGAAGTTAACCAATGAGAATGTGACCCGCCTATTCCATAATTTGTAATAAAACCAACCTGCAAGAGAAAAAACGTTGTGAGACCAAGGAGGGTCGCCAGGCTGCTTACAACAGCCTTGGCGGCCCAGCCCGACGGTTTCTCCCATGCATGCTACACAAAAGTCTGATGTTTCTGTATCGTTTCATATTCTAAGTTGAATTGTGTTCTCTGTGTGTTAAGGAATAGCATTGGTTTATGTCTAATTTCTTGACACTTTCACAGTAGTACGTGTGCTATTACTTTTGACATTTGAACAACTTGTACGTTTAGCAGTATTTTCAAAAGTATTAGTACTCCATTTAGCCAGTTTCAACTCCTTAACGCTTTAACCGATTTCAACAAGTTATACCTCATTATGATCGCTCTCACAGTATTACGTGTGCTATTACTTTTGACATTTGAACAACTTGTACGTTTTGCAGAATTGTCAAAAGTATTAGTACTTGTTTATAGGAGATCTTCTACTGAAAGTGTTTTTCAAACTTCCTATAAGTGATCTGTTCTTTTCTTCGGTATCTACCTCTCTATCTACCTGCGTTGCACCAATGAAATTTCCCCACGTGGGACAATAAAGGAATATCTTATCTTACCTTACTTTTTCTCCATTTAAATGATTTGGGCATTATTTGAGTGTCTGCGTAATTCTTTAGGCTTTATTATTTAGGCTTTATTCTTTAGACTTTTGTGACGGAGCCAGTCGAGCAAGAGAGAGAGAGAGAGGGAGGGGGAGGGGGGAGAGAGGGAGGGAGGGGGAGAGAGGGGGAGAGAGAGGGGGAGAGAGGGAGAAGGAGAGGGAGGGAGAGAGGGGGGAGAGAGGGGGAGCGAGGGAGGGAGAGGGAGAGAGAGGGGGATTGAGGGAGAGAGAGGGGGAGAGAGGGAGGGAGAGAGAGTGAAAGAGAGAGAGGGAGAGAGAGAGAGAGAGAGAGGGAGAGAAAGAGGGAGGGAGGGAGAGAGAGGGAGAAAGAGGGAGAGAGATGGGGAGAGAGGGAGAGGCAGGGAGAGAGAGAGGGAGAGAAAGAGGGAGAGAGAGGGAGAGATGCAGAAACTCTAGCAATGGCTTCAGCCATTGCAAATTATCTAGTTTTATCTGTGACCCGAGAACTTGTCAGATCCTAAAACAATTTTCATACATCCATGAGCAAAATGTATTTCAAACAAACAATAAAATGCATGATACGTTCCCGAAAGGCAAGTTAAAAATGGCCACAATTTAGATCAATTGATCAGGGTTATATTTAAAACCAGTTTGTGCTACAATTCAAATGACTCAACTCCTGAGGGCATATGCAACAACACAACTGGTGTTCAAAACCAAACATGCAGTTTGTAGATTCAAACGGAGAACCAAGAACCAAAATAAAATACAAGCCCAACTGTGTCCATCTCAAGTTTTTTGGGGGGAAACAGTATCGGCTTTTGTGCCACTTTAGAAGGTAACTAAAAGATAAACAGTTACAAAACAAAATGGAATACCTGGTTTACATGCAGACTTTTTACAAAAGCACCTTCCAAACAAGGCCAGTGGCTTGCTCTCTGCATGGGGCTTAACCTGCAGGGGGTAAGGTCCAATTAAATTGAACAACAATATCCACGGCTCGTCCGGCGCATTTCTCCGTCCATAACAAATGACCTGTTTGATTTATAAGATGGTGTTTAGCATCGATCTTTTCATTAGACTGTTAGCTACAGAATGAGACCATCCACGGGTTTGTTTTTTACAGCCTCCGCAAAAAAAAAGGAAAAAAGCCGATTCCGACGCACGAGTTTCCTCTGTTTACATTGAGAATGCGCTAGCTAACGGTGACGTAGAAGACTTTGATTTACATATTATTCTAGCCAATAAAAATAGCTTTCGAATGTAAGGTGGACTTAGGGCTTCTTCACACAGAATCGTCTGTATTCACGTGCGTAAGGCTGTCAGAGCCTAGATTTTTCGGCAGGAGGCGACTAGATTTTACGCTTTCTGATTTTATTAGCCTTTTGGACACGCATTTTGTTAGATATATGTATTGTTATACCAACACAAAAATAAAATAAAAATATTCTTTATTTTTTTTTCACCTCGATATGGGAAATTCATGGGTAAACTCATATTTACACATTTTCACATTCATTGTTTTTAGCAGTTATAATAGGTATTAGTGGCCTACGAAACATCAAAATGTATGTTTTATGATCATAGAGGAGCTAAAATTGTAATAAAACAGTTTGGCACAGTTGGCACATATTTGGATCACTTGTTCCGAATAATATTATACTTTTTGATACAAAAAGGTCAACAGCACCAAAATGCCTGTTCCTAGAGATCTGAAACTTTACACAGTTGTTGTGAACAATATAAACATCATGTACAGTGAACAGCATATGCACACAATGAAGTATGTCCTGCTCAGGACCTTTACAAATTGACAATATTCAGGCGAGACAAAAAAATGTATGTTTTGTTTATGTTTGGGCTTCTGTAGTGTAAGTTCTGAAAACCTGACAGTGTGTCATGTGCACATCTGCAGAAACTAGAAGGTCTAAGCTTTCTAATGATACATCACACTTGCATGTGGGCTGTAAGATCCTCTTATAATAAGCAATGTAATTTGGGTCCAACCATTGTGCACAGGGACAAATAGGTGGATGGAAACAGGTTAAAGATTATCCAGCCCCACAGAAGAAAGTTATAATGAAAAGGACAATATCTGAAAAATCTTTCTCAAAGTTCAAAGAAATAAATAATAGAGCCAATACTCAGTGACATGTCATGTGATCCTGCTGAGAACAGTTATAGTCCCAGGGTAAGTGATCAATTTGTCGACCTGAACATTAATTCTCTGAAGTCTGCTCTTGATGTTGTCGCGCCGTTAAAACAGAAGGTCATAAGGCCAAAGCGCGCCTCCCCATGGTACAACCAAGAACTGCGTTCACGTAAACAAAGAGTTAGAAAGCTAGAACGATCATTTTGTCGCTCCCACACAGAAGAATCCCTAAAAGCATGGAAAAGCTGCTGCTGTCCTATCAGCAGCTCTGCGTTTGGCCCAAACCAGATACTATTCAAATCTAATTGAACTGAACAAAAGTAACACTAAATTACTTTTCAGCACTGTAGCTAGGCTAACAAACTGTCACAGCAGTAGAGCCCTCACTCCCAGCTTCTCTCAGCTCTGATGATTTCCTCCTATTTTTAAACAATAAAACAAAACAATCAGAGATAAATTAGATGAAAGTACTCCCACTATTAGCCCTGAACTAGTCCAAGCGGTAAAACTAACATCCCATATAAATCCACCTGTAAATTTAGAAAGGTTCACAGCTGTTGATCAAGAGGGATAACTTCAGCCATTATGTCCTCTAAAAGCTCAACCATTCCAAGCAGACTCCTCAAAGACATTCTCCCCCTAATTATAGACCCTATTCTTACTATAATAAATACTACATACGAAAGTGGCTATGTTCCACATCCTTCAAACATGACGTCAATAAACCTCTTCTGAAAAAGCCTAACCTCGATCCTGACCTATTGCTAAACTACAGACCTATTTCAAATCTTCCCTTTGTCTCTAAAATCCTTGAAAAAGTTGTAGTAAAACAGCTTTGTCGCCACCTACAGGACAATAACTTATTTGAAGTTTTCCAGTCAGGGTTCAGAGCCCACCACAGCACTGAAACTGCACTAGTTAAAGTCACAAATGATTTGTTATTAGCCGCTGACGATGGACTGGTCTCAATCCTGATCCTGTTGGACCTCAGCGTTTGACACCATCAACCACAACATTCTACTGCAGAGGTTAGAATGTGATGTAGGTGTCAGAGGAACAGCCCTCAGCTGGTTTAAATCCTATTTATCTGATAGGTTCCAATTTCTTAATGTAAACCAGAGCGCCTCACCATGCTCTAAAGTAATTTACGGTGTGCCTCAGGGATCAGTACTCGGTCCAATTCTGTTTACTCTTTAAATGCTGCCGTTAGGCAACATTATCAGAAAGTATGGCATTAACTTCTACTGCTCTGCAGATGACACTCAGCTGTATTTATCAATGAAACCTGATCAGAGCGATCAAGTAGATAGACTTAGTGCTTGTGTGAAGGAGATAAAAACCTGGATGACGCTTAATGATTTGCTTCTTAACCCTGAAAAAACCGAGGTCATTGTGCAGGGCCGAGACGCTCTTTCTGAGCAGATAGTTACTCTGGACAATATCAGCGTAGCCTCCAGTTCTACTGTAAGAAACCTCAGAGTTTTATTTGACCAGGAGCTCTCATTTAAAGCGCATATAAATCAAGCCTGTAAAACAGCCTATTTCCATTTGCGCAACAAGAGCCAAAATGAAAAGAATTCGGCCTAAAAGCGATGCTGAAAAACGTATCCATGCATTTGTAACGTCTAGATTAGACTGTAACTCCTGCTCACAGCGTGTCCTAAAAGCTCCATAAAAGCTTTCAACTGATTCAAAATGCAGCAGCAAGATTATTAAAAGGGACTAAAAGAAGAGGGCACATTACGCCGGTGCTGGAGTCTCTTCACTGGCTCCTGTCGAGTTAAATATAAAATTTTAAATTCTACTCCTGACCTACAAAGCCATAAATGACATGGCCCCATCCTACCTCAAAGATGCTATAGAACCATATCATCCAAACAGAGCTCTTCTTTCAAAATGCTGGCCTTCTGGTGGTCTCAAGAGTCTCTAAAAGCACGTTTAGCAACCAAGCTTGTGTGTTATGGAATCAGCTCCTGTCCATGTTAGAGACGCCGACACAGTCTCTTCATTTAAGACCAGGCTTAAAACGTTCCTCTTTGAAATGGCTTATGTTCAGGCCAGTTAGGAACAGAAATATAAAACCTACAGCTACACTGCCCAAGGAGAAACTACGCTGGGGGAAGTATGGCAGCTTGAGCACTATCCTCTGCTTCTGACTACTTATTCTATCAAACAATATTTAATATTAAAATTCACTTGCAATCTGCTCATTGCCTTTTCTTTTTCTTTTTCTCACTTCCCCGAGAGAGTGGAATAGACCCATTGAGGACCTGTGGACCTAGATGCTCCTCTCCTGGTCAGATCTCTTCTTCCTTCTGGAACTCCTCCAGGTTTCTACTTTTTCCCAAAGAGGTTTTTGTAATTTTTCCTGGCCGAGAAGGAGGGTCTAAGGACAGGGGACTCTGGAACATCGTTCCTCGTCCCCATCGTTTAATCCGTTTTTCACTGTTGCCCTCAGAGGCAACTGTTGTCGTGATTTTGAGCGTTCCAAAAATAAATTTAATTGAACTGAAGACCCTGCTGACAGAGGGCTCTGCAAGACGTTCCCACCAGACCATCACAATGCGCTTGGGTCTGCCAAGTCTGTCCGGCTTCCTCCTCTGCCTCCTCAATTCACCACCAGGTGTTGATCAGTTGACAGCTCCGCCCCTCTCTTCACCCGAGTGTCCAAGACACGCGGCCGGAGGTCAGATGACACGACAACAAAGTCGATCATTGACCTCCGGCCTAGGGTGTCCTGGTGCCATGTGCACTGATGGACCTTGTGCTTGAACATGGTGTTCGTTATGGACAATCCTTGGCTAGCACAGAAGTCCAATAACCGAACACGGGTTCAGATCAGGGAGACCGTTCTTTCCGATCACCCCTCTCCAGGTGTCACTGTCGTTGCCCACGTGGACGTTGAAGTCCTCCACTAGAACAATGGAGTCCCTCTAAGAAGGGTACTTTACACTGCTGTTCGACCGTAGGCCGACACAACACTCAGAGACCTGTCCCCAACCCGAAGACGTAGGGACGCGCGATCTTCCCGTTCACCGGGGTGAACTCCAACACATGGCGGCTAAGTTGTGGGGCTATAAGTAAGCCCACACCAGCCCGCCACCTCTCCCCGCGGGCAACACCAGAGAAGTGGAGCGTCCAGCCCTCTCAAGGAGATGGGTTCCACTCGACCTCCCGCACAAGCTCAGGCTCTTTCCCCCGCAGTGAGGTGACATTCTGTGTCCGGAGATCTGGTTGTTGAGGCCCCTACCGTTAACTGCCGCCCAGATCTCTCTGCACCCGCCCCTTACGGATCCTCCTGCAGGTGGTGGGTGCTTGTTAGGGCAGTCGTTAGGGCTGTGCACAGCCGGGGTTCGTGAGGCGCTCGCCGTAGAGCACCCACCTCAGGCCTGGTGACGCCTGTAACGCCAATCCGGGCGATAACTGGCCTTGTTCTTGTACTCATCATAACGGGGTTCTGAACCGCTCTTGGTCTGACCCGTCGCCTTGGACCTGTTTGCCTTGGGGAGACCCTACCAGGGGCTTGAAGCCCCCAACAACATAGCTCCTGGGATCATTTGGGTGGTCAAACCCCTCCACCACGTTAAGGTGAGGGTTCAAGGAGGAGCACTGTGATGTCATACATTCAATTCTGTGAGGACAACATTATATCTACTAAATTTCAATAATAACAAACCCTGGTACACACCAAAACTGAGGCAGTTAAGGCAGCAGAAGGAGGCAGAGCACAGGGTCAGGGATAGAGAGCGCTACAAAGATGCAAAGTAGGGATTTAGCAGGAAGGTGTCGAGAGCTAGATCACAGAACAATATGCGTCTGAAGCAGCTGTTCTCTGACAAAAACCCTGCAATTTGCAACTCTGATCAAGTTGCGGATGACACCACCCGGCTGGTGTCCTGGTGCAGCGGTAACAACTTGAAGTTCAACGCCCAGAAGACAGTGGAGATGATCGTGGCCTTCAGGAAAGTCACAGCCCCCCATCCCCCCCTCACTATCACAGACTCCCCCATCACCACCGTAGACTCCCTCCGCTTCTCTGCACCATCATCACCAGGACCTCAAGTGGGAGCCACCATCAGCTCCTCATCAAGAAGGCCCAGCAGAGGATGTACTTCCTGTGGCAGCTGAGGAAAGCCACGCTTTCAGTGCAGATGATGGTGCAGTTCTACACGGCCATCATTGAGTCCATCCTCACCTCCTCCATCACCGTTTGGTACGCTGGAGCCACAGCCAGGGACAAACAGAGACTACAGCGCCCTCTGCTGAGAAGGTGACCGGCTGCAGACTTCCATCTCTGCAGGACCTGCACGTCTCCAGGGCTCTGGGACGAACAAGTCGGATCACAGCCGACCCTTCTCACCCTGGACACGGACTATTTGAGCTACTCCCCTCAGGCAGGAGGCCACTCCCCTCAGGCAGGAGGCCACTCCCCTCAGGCAGGAGGCCACTCCCCTCAGGCAGGAGGCCACTCCCCTCAGGCAGGAGGCCACGGTCCATCCGGCCCAGAACCTCCCGCCATAAGAACAGTTTCTTTCCCTCTGCCGTTGGACTCATGTTGGACAACACTTCACTATTCACTTTCTGCACTACATCTGTAAATTCAACTGTACATTTGTGGACATAGTAAGCCTATTTTATTTCTATCTTTAGGTAAAGTTATTTTTAATGCATGCCCTTTTTGACTTATATAGGTTGTTTTATCATTGTTCATTGTTTTATGTTGCACCGACTCACCAAGACAAGTTCCTATGTTTGTGAATTCTGTTCATTAGCAATGGCAATACAACTTTTCTGATTCTGAAAACTCTGGTTGGTTACCAATTTGTTAGCGTCGCATTGGATTGCTGAGATAATCTTAGCGTAGCCATTTTATTAGGTTGGTTGAGTGTTAAATGTGTTGACTTTGTTCAGCTGGATTATTTAGTGTTTTTGTCGTGTCGTCGTATTTATACAAAGGATGAACTTATGAAATCTTAACCGGTGATTGTCACGTTATCCCGGCGAACATCCTGGGGAAAACACAGAGGAGCCGGGTGGGACGCCACCTCCGGGAAAAGCGAGGCCACCACAGGAAACCAGTTCCCGCCGTAGTCATGGGTAACACGAGGTCCCTTCAAAATAAAAATGACTGAAATAGCGAGCCACATGCGGTCCCAGAGGATTTATAGGGACAGCAGTGTCTTGCTTTTCACAGAGACCTGGTTAACAGCAGAAATGCCGGACTCTGTTGTCGGTTTGGACAATTTTCATCTGCTGCGGGCGACAGAACGAGAGAATGCGGGAAGAAGAGAGGTGGAGGGCTGAAGAAGAGAGGTGGAGGGCTGGCTGTGTATTTAAACACGAGCTGGTGTAAACCGGAACATTGCACAGTGAAGCAGCAGCTATGTGACAAAGATATTGAACTATTGGCTATTGGCATGAGGCCCTATTATCTGCCCCGGGAGTTCTCACATCTATGTGGCCCCGTCTGCGCATGCCGATAATGCTTGTGAAGCATTGCTCTGCTCCACTTGTAGGCTGCAAACACGGCACCCACAGGCTCTCTTCCTCGTCTCTGGTGACTTTAACCACGCTTCTCCCTCTTCTGTTCTACAAACATACACCCATGTCACCTGCCCCACCAGAAACAATAGAACATTGGACTTGTTTTTTGCCAACACCAAGGAGGCTTATTCCTCTTCCCCCCTCCCTCCCCTGGGCGGCTCGGACCACAACCTTGTACATCTGAGGCCTGTGTATGAACCCATCGTGCGCAGGCAGCCTGTGGTGCCCCGTGTGGTGAGGATGTGGTCTGCTGAGAGCGAGGAGGGACTGCTTCAGCACCACTGTCTGGACTGAGCTCTATGACCCACATGGGGAGGACATCAACACCATCACAGTGCATCACAGACTACATCAACTTCTGTTTTGAGAACACTGTTCCCTCCCGGACGGTGCGGTGTTTTCCAAACAACAAGCCGTGGATTAACCGTGAACTGAAGGTTCTGCTGAAGGAGAAGAAGAGAGCCTTCAGGTCAGGGAACAAGGAGGAGCTGAGGACTGTGCAAAAGGAGCTGAGGAAGAAGATCAGGCAGGAGGAAGCCGGCTACAAGAGGAGGATGGAAGAGCAGCTGCAGCAGAAGAACATTCAGGGAGTGTGGAGGAGCCTGAAAACCATCTCGGGCTTCAAAATCCCCCCTGTCCAGACGGAGGGGGACCTACAGGGGACCTTTTTTTTATACGGTTTACTTACCTGCTAATAGTATTACCTAGTCTTCTGCTAGTTATTTTTTACTTCATTTTATTTTATTTTTATTTTATTCTATTATAATTATTTTATTATTATTATGTGATTTTTATCTTTATTCTGTATTTTTATTATCTATTTTATTTTATTTCCCCCCCCCCTCCATTCCCTATTAAGATAGGAGAGGAGTTCTATTAAGAGTGTGTTTTTGAAACTTCCTATAATCTGTCCTTTCCTCCTGTTCTACTGCGTTGTAACAACGAAATTTCCCCCTGCGTGGATATTAAAGGTTTATCTTATCTTATCTTATCTTACAGTGGGTGAATGAGCTAAATTCACACTTCCTGAGGTTTGATCGGTCACCCACCCCTCCCCCTGCACAGCTGCATGCTCCCTCTTCCACAGCCGGACAATGGCCCATACCCGTTCCCCTTCACACCTCTGCTCCAGCCCATCAGTTCCCCACTTCGCCTGGACTCACCCATCCCCCCAGCACACAGTCCCCCTGCCAACCACTGACTGTCACAGCAGCACAGGTGAGGAGAGAGCTGAAGAGGATTAAAGTGAGGAAGGCAGCAGGACCTGACGGCATCAGCCCCAGGCTCCTTAAGTTCTGCGCAGATGAACTGTGTGGAGTTGTGGAGCATGTCTTCAACATGAGCCTGAAACTGAGGGTGGTACCACAGGTCTGGAAGACCTCCTGCCTGGTACCTGTGCCCAAGACACCGCACGCCAAAGACCTCAACAGCTTCAGGCCGGTAGCTCTCACGTCCCATCTGATGAAGACACTGGAGCGGCTGGTCCCTGACCATCTCTGCTCCACCGTAAGCTTAGCCATGGACCCGTTGCAGTTTGCATACCGGCCTGGCATCGGAGTGGAGGACGCTGTCATCTCCCTGCTGCACCGCTCTCTTTCTCATCTGGAGAAGCCTGGCAGTTCTGTGAGGATTCTGTTCTTTGATCTCTCCAGCGCCTTCAACACCATCAGCTCCTGAGGGACAAGCTGGAGACGGCTTGTGTGGAGTACGACCTGGCAGAGTGGATCCTGGACTACCTCACAGACCGACCCCAGTTTGTGAGAGCCCGGGACTGTGTCTGACACTCGGACCTGCAGTGTGGGAGCGCCCCAGGGAACTGTCCTCGCACCCTTTCTCTTCACCCTCTACACTGCAGACTTCAGACATGACACGGACAGCTGTGTCCTGCAGAAGTTCTCTGACGACTCTGCCATCATCGGACTCATCACGTACAACGATGATGCGGAGTACAGAGGACTGGAGCAGGACTTTGTGGACTGGTGTCAGCGGAACCACCTCCTCATCAACGTGGGGAAGACCAAGGAGATGGTGGTGGATTTCCACAGAGGCAGAGGGGACATTGAGAGAGTGACTCATACAAGTACCTGGGTGTTTCATCTGAACCACAAACTGGACTGGACTCATAACACAGACGCACTGTACAGGAAGAGCCAGAGTCGGCTCCACCTCCTGAGGAGAATAAGGTCTTTTGGATTGACAGGGCTACTCCTGAAGACCTTCTACGACTCTGTGGTGCATCAGCTCCTGTAGGTGTGGTCTGCTGGAGCAGCAGCATCACAGAGAGGGAGAGGAAGAAGCTGGAAAAAGCTCCGTCCTGGGCTGTGCTCTGGACTCGGTGCAGGAGGTGGGGGACAGAAGGGTCCTGGCTGAACTCACATCTATGCTGGACCATGAGTGTCGCCCCCTGCAGGACACTCTGTCCACTCTGGAGAGCAGCTTCAGTGAGAAACTGATCCACCCTCGCTGTGGGAAGGAGACGTTTCACAGGTCTTTCTTTCTGCTGCTGTCAGACTTTATAACACTGTTGGCCCTGAACATGTGCAATACCGTCATATTCATGTGCAATTACTGTTGTACTCACATGCAATAATGTCACATTCATGTGAATATAACTGATGAAAATAGAGTGTTTATTTTACCATCATTATTATAATTATCTAGCTGTTTTTATTTTCCTTATTAAGAAATGAGAGGTTTTGTCTATTGGAGTTTAATTTCATTTAAGAGTTTTGTTCATAAGAGTTCTTCAATTAAGAGTGCGTTTTAAACTTCCTATAAGTTATCTGTCCTTTTCCTCTGTATCTACCTGCGTTGCAACAATGAAATTTCCCCATGTGTGGACAATAACGGAATATCTTATCTTATCTTATATTATCTTATCTTAGATACATGTCCTGTCTCTACCTGGGACGTGCTGCTGGGATGAGTCATACTCCAGTATGTAGAACTAGAGGGGACAACGTTTTTTTAATAATAAGGTTGAAGTTGCAAAAATAAAAGGTTATACATTAAAAGTATGAAAGAGTTTTATTCTGTTGGATGCAAAACTTTAATTATTCAAGAAATGAAACTCAAATGATACTTGATTGAATTTGTATTGAATGATGTGGACAGAAAGGAAAAGCCCTGATGACATGTTGGAGTGACACTTGGGCCGACACATTTGCCTCTTGTCGGCTGATTCGCAGTTTAATACCCAGATCAGATCAAACGTCATGTGTGGCTAGACAACGAGCTACATGAAGTTTGCTGGGCAGAACCGACATCAGCACAGTGCAAAACGCAAAAGGTCAACTAAAAACAACGCCAAGGGATATATTTCAATATTTGTTATTTCAACTTTGAGATCAATTTGAAAAATGGAAAATCAAAGTTTTATGTATTTTTTCTTGTGAATCAAAATGACAAATGAACATTTTAGTTTTAATTTTAAAATCGAAAATCCATTGAAAGAATCATACACGGACATGTTTGTTTATGCTTGTTGCCATGGTTTATGCAAAGTCCAAACCTGAGGACTTTGGCCCCTCTTAAAGCTGTACTGTGTGACTTTTGTGCTTATTGCTCTAACTGTACGGCATTAAAGTTAATTTCATTACATGTTTCATTGCTCATACCTTGAAAAACATGTATTCTTGTTAAAGTATTTCCCCCTGTAGGCTTATTGGACAGGACACTTAAAGCGTGGAAGGGGGATAAGAATTGCAGCTGCCTCAATATTGCCGTAGTGTCCTTGGGCAGGACACTTAACCTGACTCGCCCGTGTGTGATGGTGTGTGTGAATGTGTGACTGGTTCCTTGGTGTAAAGCTCTCTGAGTGCTCTGAAGAGCAGGATTTGAACTCATGACGCTGCAGCATTAGTGCCACAAGTTACGGGCAAAGCAGTAACATCTATGGAGACATGGTGAGGGACCAACTTCCAGTAAAGTTACATAATGTAGCTTTTAGATTGAGCCAAATGAAGGTAGAGGTCTGTATAAAATTGGGTTGAAGATTGCAGTGTTGCAACAGAAAAGTGCTCGGACCACAGAATTAATGCCAAAGCTTCCTGAGCGTCTTGTCTGCTGTTAGTTCACTTCCTGATCTCCTGTGCTCTACTGATCAATATTATACAAGGCCTAATGACCCCCTGGGGCAGGAAGACCCCCCCATACTCAGAGAGAAGGGTGTGTGTGAAGGAAGGGGCCCCAGCATTCACCATTTGCCTGTTTTAGAGCTCAAGTATTTCCTCTCCTGTGCTTTGTGCAGGCTCAAGTGCTGGATTAGTCCTGGTTCAGTCTTCACATCCACATTACAGATGGTGCTGAGAGTCACAGGAGGTCCAGGCTCCACTGACACGAGCAGCACTTTAGAAGCAGAAGAGTGATGATTCAGAGGCTCTGTGTGATCACAAATATGTCTTCAGTCTATAGTCATGTGCTACTCATAGGTCTGAGAACCTTGACTTTTTTCCACGGGCGCTTTGGCAGAAGCCGCCTTCTATGCGCATGCGCACGGGCTCCCCAATGTCTCCATGGAAACTATTGAGCGGAGCCTGGCACCGCGCGGTCTCCTCCTCCTGCATCTCAGAGTCAGAGCATCACTGAGCCACAGACATGAAGCTCGTGCTGGTGCTCGCGGGCGCGGGCAGCCTCGCCTTCCTCGGCGCCGTCATTTGCATCGTCGCCAGCGTTTATCCGCGGAAACACATCCAGCCAGTCGGGCTTAACGGCACGTCCTCGGAGGACCTGCTGCGGCCCCTGGAGCCCGAGGCCGTGGCTCAGGCGGGGCCGCTGGGGGCCCTCCACGGAGGCTCCTCGTATGACGGAGGCAATGCGCTGGGCGGCCTGGACCTGCCCAGCCTGAATGAGCTGGGGCAGAACCCCGCCTTGACTTTCAGCCGCTTGGTCTGCACTCCGCTGCCGCTCGGAGCCTGCGGCGGCCGGGTCCAGGCCGACGAGCCTGCGCCTGGAGCAGAGGAGGACTGGAGCCGTCTGCGCGCCACCGCGGACGAGCTGCAGCAGGTGCTTCTCCAGCAGAACCAGCAGATCCTCATGGACCAGAAGACCATCCGGGAGCTCACGGGGAAACTGAGCGAGTGTGAGAGCGGCCTGGAGGAGCTGCCTGCGCCCGAGCGCAGCGTCGACGTGTGGAGCGGGAACCGCCGCATTATGGCCGGGGATGAGGTCGGCTCCACGGCCGCACAGCTGCAAACGGCGCGGGCTGTGGAGGAGCTGGCCCGGGCCATCATGGACCTGAAGGACCGCATCGAGAAACTGGAGGTAAGTTCGTTATGGCCCCGTGTGTGGAAGGCCTGAGATGCTCCTGTGACGTGAACCTCAGAACCACTCGTGCAGTGGCGGAGCTACACATTCTTTGATGGGGTGGCAAAAAATCTGGGGGGTCAAATTTGAGTCAAACACATGAAATATCTTGGATTCTGGCGAATTGTTGTCAGTTCTTTTGATAGAATTTTGAAACTGTATGAGCAGAACAAACAGGACCACAAGGGTTTTGTTTTGTTTTAAAAAAACACCCTTTATAAGGAGGTCCCGCCCGGCGGGTTCCCCGTTCCCTGAGTTCCCAGTCTTGATTCGCAGATTGAGAATGAGTGTCTAAAGTCCAGATGATACCACTGAATCTTTTTCTTTATAAGGCTATAACAAAATGTGGAAAAGGGGAATACTTTCTGGATGCTCTGTAGGCCAATGAAAGGCTTCTTCCACAAGAGTGATGACAATAAAGCAGGCCTAAAACAGGTTTGGATTCTATCACCACTGATTCTTCCATATTTTATTTTGTTAACCTTTATTTAACCAGGTTAATAAACCAATGAGGTTGAACTGTATGTTTCAGTGGTGATGGCCGTATACTCCCCCTGTGTGTCTGCTATTGTTCTGCTGTGTTTTCTGCAGGCGGAGATCGGACCTCCTGCTCTGAACCGCTCTGACTCCTCTTCTGGGGCCACTCCCAGGGGAAGAGCCTCCACTTCACCTCCGGCTGCTGCGAGCTCCCCAGGGCCCCACAGACCCACACACCCAGCCAAACCTTCATCTAAGGGCTCCGCTGTTCGACCAAAGGGCCCATGGAGAGTGGAGGACCTGGAGGGTGAGCTGGAGAGGAAGATCAAAATGCTGGAGAAAGAGCGGCAGGCGATGAGGCTGGAGACACAGGGACCACAGGACAAAATGAGCTCTGGACGGGACAATGTGAGCCCACTACAGCACGGTCAGTCCCAGAGTCTCTTACAGTCTGGCTCCTCCTGAGAGTCTGGAACCAGGTCAACATAACATTTCTCCTTCATGTCAAACTAAGGTGCTTATTCGTACCACTTCTTTTAACACTTAAATGTCAACGTGCCGTCCTGCTTATTCCTTTTTGTCCAGCATCTGGTTAAAGAGAAC
This sequence comes from Eucyclogobius newberryi, assembly GCF_026437365.1. NCBI lineage: Eukaryota > Metazoa > Chordata > Actinopteri > Gobiiformes > Gobiidae > Eucyclogobius > Eucyclogobius newberryi. The sequence continues at coordinate 2,239,805 of NW_027316056.1, forward strand.
TATTAAACAACATCTATCGAAGATAACATATAAAAAGAGAGCCATTTATTTTCAATCAAATGAACCATTCTGTTCATAGTTTCTATGTGTTCCTCATTTATCCAAAAGTATGCTTAGCCAAACAAAGCCAACAAGATGTTTATCGACGCACAGCACTTGCTTTAAGACACAAAATATTATATTTTCAGAGCATAACGCATCAACCAAACCAAAAAATGCTGAGGAGAAACCAGAAGTAATTTCTTGTTGACTTTAGCTTTAGCCATGTCTCACACACACAAGGAGGAGCCAAAACCTCGGATACATAATGTTGGGAGTGGCCACTGGGTGTCGCTGTGGGCTCATGAGCAAATGTATATTTAGGGGGAAACTTTGGTACAAGGACGGACAAACACATAGCTTGTTAAGAGAAACCAATGGTAATTTTGGATGTAATTGTTGATATGAAATGAAGCACTGCTTGGAAAGGTTTTAATACTTACTGTAAAATGACTGCGCTCAGCCTTATGATTCAAAGGTCATTAATACAAATAAACTCAGATGAGATTTAGGTTTCATTATTAAGAAAAGGCAAGGAAAGTTTATTTGTTGAGCACAATTTGTACACAAGGCAGTGACTGGAACCTATCCCGGTGACTTTGGGCCTTAGGCGGGGTACACCCTGGACAGGGGCCAGCTCGTCACCGGGTTAACACAGACAAACCTTCACTCTCACATTCATTCACAAGGGCCAAATTAGGGTTGCTAATTTGAGCGTGTGTTTGGACGCTGGGAGAAGCCAGAGAACCCACGGTAACACGGGAAGAACATGCAGACTCCACCCAGAGAGATCATGTGACGTTGGTCTGGCCCGCGAATCAAAACCACAATCTCCTTTTTGTGCAACAGGAATTTATTAAATTAAGATCACCCAACAAATAAAGACATAAAGGCACTGCTAAACAAAAAAATGTTTAGCCTGGATTTGAACATTGCTAGAGTAGAGGCCTGTCTCACATCTTCAGGAAGAAGTTTCCCCATGTTTAGTCCTGACTCTGGGCACCAGCAGGAGGCCGGTCAGTTGTGATGCGGGTATTTCCAGTGAACTTGCTGAGAAGTGAATTGAATTGGAACAGGACTTGTGACGTAGAGGAAGACGTTTCACAAGTCCACAAGCACAAGTCTGCACAAGTACGTAGATTGAAAAATGGCCACAGTTACCAATTTCAACATAGTACTTTCTGACAGCCTTAAGACTGAGGCCTCACCCGTGTCAGTGTTCAGGCGGATGTCATTTGTCACCTTGACAACAGCAGTTTTAGTGTGATGAGGTCGAAAACCTGACTGAAAAACATCAAATGAGTTGTTTATTAAGAGGAAATGTGTGACTGTTGTAAACAACCTTTTCAAGGACTTTGTCCCAAAATGGCAGATTAGAGATGGGCCGGTAATGACTCAGTCCTGCAGCATCAAGACTGCTCTTCTTTAGGAGAGGCTTTATGACCGCAGTTTTCAAAGACATTGGGAATGTTCCAGATTGAAGCGACATGTTAACTCTGTGAGTGATGCTAACAAACTGTTCAGCACAGACTTTAGAAATCTGGAGGCTCATACATGGAGGCAGCTTGTAGATGAACTCAGACTGGTGATGATCTCATGGACAGTTTTGTCAGTTACAGGTGCAAAGTGAGTTAGCTCTAAGTGTCTTGGTGGTTTTAGGGTAATTTTTTGCAATGTGGAATTTATAGCATTTTTAATGCCCTGAACTTTGTCATTAAAGAATAATGTAAACTCATTACACTTGGATGTGGAAATGAGTTCTCACGACAGCTGAGCTGGAGGGTTTGTTCATCTGTTACTGTGGCAACAGGACACGCCAGTTGTTACAGCAGCTTCCAATAATTTCAGAGAAATATCTTTCCCTAGTTCTACATAAAATGTTCAACATTCTCTGTAAATCTCTTTTTGAACATGGAGCTTTTATTTTAGACAAAGAGTGGACAGCATACATTAACCTTATCAGGAGATGCCTTGTACCAGTTTGTATCTCAAGAGCTAATTTCCACCTGTCTTCCCTGGGCAGGCTGATGTTAAGTCCCACTGAAAGGAGGAGCCTATTGTACATGTTTTTAGTGGTAGGGAAACCTATGCAGACATGGGGAGAACATGCAAACTCCACACAGAAAGGCCCCGCACCACCTGGGAATTGATCCCAGGACATTCTGCTGTGAAGGGTGTGCACGGGGCGCTAACCGCCGTTAGCGCTCTTGCCTCCCAAGAAGGAGACCATGAGTTCGATTCCCGGACCAGACCAACATCACATGATCTCTCTGGGTGCAGTCTGCATGTCCTCCCCGTGTTACCGTGGGTTCGCTCCAGGTTCTCTGGCTCCATCTGGTTTGTCCAATGTAAATGCTATGTCCATAAATAATAAATAATAAATAAATAAACAAATAAATAAATAAATAAACAAATAAATAAATAAATAAATAAATAAAAAGCGAGAGTCGCTTTTGACTTGCGCCATTTCCGTTCGGCCCTGCGGCACTCCCTTTTCTGTGCCCTGACCGAATCATCATTTCTCCACGGCGCCTTCTGCTTATTTTTAACCATTTTAGCCTTTATAGGGGCGATGGTGTCCAGAACATTCAAAACACTAGATGTAACAGAGTTCAACAAGTCATTTACATTAGAACATGAGACATTTTCAAAGTTTATCATTTCCATAAACAGTGCACCTGTGCCATCACTTATGTGTCTCCTCTGAACAACTGCAGGACCAGCCTCTGAACAGCTGCAGGAACAGCCGGTGGTTTGGGAGAAACAGACAGGTCAAAGAAGACACAGAAATGATCGACCAGCATTGACATTTGAAATATTTACCCCCTTTGTGATTAACAGATCCAGAGTGTGCCCTCTGCTGTGGGTGGGGCCACTCTGCTGTGGGTGGGGCCTCTCACGTGCTGCGAAAAACTGAAGGTTTCAAGGACAGCATCAAGCTCTTTAGCGTTTCTGTCACAAATATTATCAACATGAACATTGAAATCACCTGTAATGACCAAACCATCAAAGTCTGTGCATACGACTGAAAGTATCTTAGTAAAATCATCAATAAAACGTTGTCAGTGCTGGAGAGGCTTGTATAAAACAATGAAGAGAATGGACGGAGACTGTTTTAGCTCCATTTTAAAGGATACATACTCAAATGATGAGTAAAAAAAAAGAAAAAAAAACTGTGGGTGATTATTTCATCTTGTTGTTTTCTCATGTTCCAGATTCAAGTTGAGTGGACTAGATTCTATTATAACTATATTTCCTGTGTTTTTGTCAAGCCATGTTGTCAAGAAAACAGTTTTGGGTCCCTGAGTTACACTTTGTTTTCTTGTCCAGGTGTGGGTGAGCCTTCTTTCCCTGAGGGGTTTGTGCTCTCCTTCCCCATGCGCACCAACTACATGTATGGCGTGGTTCGGCGAGAGGTGACGGAGATGTACGCCTTCACAGCCTGCCTGTGGCTCCATACCACAGAGGGGGGCATCGGGACTCCCTTCTCCTACTCTGTCCCTGGACAGCCCAATGAGTTGGTGCTCCTGCAGGGGCTGCACAACCCTGTGGAGCTGCTCATCAATAACAAGGTGAAGGCTGCAAGAACTTCATTAGGTCTGAAGTAGGACTATACTTTACACCCTGTTAGGTGTAGCATTACTTCAGCTTTAATTAGCCTCAGTTAAAAGTCCTGGTTTTGTCTTGGTCTGGTCTAGGTCTTGGTTTGTCCAATTTTAACATTAAAGTGGGTTCTGGAAAGACATTTCTATAGATAGAGATTTAAATCACATATCAAGCTCTTTGTACAGCTACTTTTGGACGATCCATTGAATTCAAAAGACAACATTTTGCTTCTAAAATGGTCAAGATTATCATGTTGAAGTTCGTATGGTTATATACTGACCTGAATAATCACGATAATCGACTAACCGAATAATTTCAATTCAATTTATTTTTGTAACGCTCAAAATCACAACAGCAGTTGTCTCTGAGGGCGAAAAATATGGAAATATGGATTAAACCATGTCCATAGGGACGAGGGGCGACGTCCCAGGGTCCCCTGTCCTTGGACCCTCCTTCTCGGCCAGGAAAAACTACAACATATATAAATTTGACATGGTGTTAAAAACGTGACCCATTTTTAGAAAAACAGGGTTCTGTTTTATGTTGTTGTTCAAAAGGTATGAACCTAAAATCAGTCCATACAAGACGCCCAGGAACAAAATGGAGCTACTACAGCGTTGATAGCACCCAAACTCAAATACATAAGAGTATAAAAAACGTCAGTGGCACCTGTGCAAGAGGACAAAAACCACTGTTAACTTCATTACATCGACTGAACAAACAACACTTAATCAAACAGATATGTCCTTACCGAGATAGTTCAGCAATACTCCTGTGACCAAAACAAAATGAGCGCAAAAGCATTTCCTGTTCACGCGCACATAAGGCAAACAGCACCGTTGTGTGACCAAAACTGGTATTGCAACAACCCATTCATGAAAACAAATACAAAAGGCTTTTCATCTGGTTACATAACTCTTATATATGTGATTATCTTTTACAATCTGGTGAAAAACTTGTATACCTTTTGTTATGCAGACCTTGAATCTCAAGTTGTATTTTGTGCCCATTCTCATGACATTTCAAAGATATTTAGGGTTTCAAAACTCCAATTTATTTGGCGGGAAAAAAATAAATAATAATCTTCCCTATTTAATTTTTTTCTAAAACGATAGAAGTCAGTATGTTGTGACTTTGTCAGATTGTTCTGTATTACGAACACAACATATTTTAGTCCATGTCAAACACATTGCCTTTTATGAATTTCTAAAAATAGAATTTGAATTGGGCGTTCAAGATAATGATTTCTGTCTCATTATAACTTTGCAGGAGGTGCTAAATATAGAACTGTCATTCTGTAATTATTTACAGGTCATCAAAATACCCTGGATCCTTCAAAATCAATTTTTCCCCCCTAAATGGCATTATGACCACACCCTGAGACTTGATATGTCCTGATGCTTCTGCCTCAGTCTGGTGACCATTGGATCAAAAATGGTTAAAGAAAGAGTGTTAGATTTTGGAATCTGCCTATTTAGATTTAAAATGGCGGTGTTCACATTGACGTTCTGCTCAAGGTCACATACACACAACAGATGTACCAAATTGAATTGGATTACCAAAACAATTAAAAGAAAACTTTTCATTAACTTTTTTGAGGCGTGGCCATGCAAATGTGGGTGGAAGTAGGGTGTGGTCTACATTTAATTTAGTTCAAAATCACATAAAGGGGGTGTGTACCACATTTCATTTGTTTGTATTTGTATTATTTCGATCTCCATTGGCTGTGAAAGCGCCGCTATACTTCATGTTTACAACAAACCAGACCGAGCTGGAAAATTCAAACTTGAATAGTTTTCATCTCAGTTTGATCAGGAATAGCTCTCCTTCCGACCTGGTTTTACCCAGGTAATGTGAAGTACACGTTTAGTCTCGATTCACCAGTTTCAGTAGATGCCATTATGAGGACTATTGACCGCTCAAAATATTTGGATGATAAATTGATGATAGAATAGAAAAAAATCATATTTCTTTTTTGATTAGTTTTGTATTGTGATATAATTGAAATTGTTTTTTCACTATAAAGAAAAGTGGAGCCTTGTTGTGTGTGCAGGTGGCCCAGCTGCCCTTAGACCTGCCCAGGGGCCAGTGGCAGCACGTGTGTGTGAGCTGGACACTGCGAGACGGGGTGTGGAAGGCCTACCAGGGGGGGCGGCTGAAGGGCCGTGGGGAGGGGCTTGCTGCGTGGCACCCAATCAAGCCTGGAGGAGTGCTCATCCTGGGCCAGGAGCAGGTCAGTGTGGACCTGGTGGACTGTAGAGGCACAAAATGTCACTACAATTAATTGTATTTATAAATCACATCATTTATAAGACTTCTCAAACTGGTACTTATGCTAATTCATCATTAGCCTATTTCAAACTCCCCTTTTAGTAAGAACATTATAAAAATACACAAAAAGCATGGTGCCCCTGTATGACAGAGAATAAGGGCCATTTAAATGTTAAAAATATGCAGGCCATACAAAGTATAGTTAGATATAGTATAGTAGCATTTCAACATCTTAAACGAATAAAGTCATCGTACTACAAGAATAAACCTGTAATATAATGAGAATAAAGTCATCGTACTACAAGAATAAACCTGTAATGTAATGAGAATAAAGTCATCGTACTACAAGAATAAACCAGTAATATAATGAGAATAAAGTCATCGTACTACAAGAATAAACCTGTAATATAATGAGAATAAAGTCATCGTACTACAAGAATAAACCAGTAATATAATGAGAATAAATTCATCGTACTACAAGAATAAACCTGTAATATAATGAGAATAAATTCATCGTACTACAAGAATAAACCTGTAATATAATGAGAATAAATTCATCGTACTACAATAATAAACCTGTAATATAATGAGAATAAAGTCATCGTACTACAAGAATAAACCTGTAATATAATGAGAATAAATTCATCGTACTACAAGAATAAACCTGTAATATAATGAGAATAAAGTCATCGTACTACAAGAATAAACCTGTAATATAATGAGAATAAATTCATCGTACTACAAGAATAAACCAGTAATATAATGAGAATAAAGTCATCGTACTACAAGAATAAACCTGTAATTTAATGAGAATAAATTCATCGTACTACAAGAATAAACCTGTAATATAATGAGAATAAAGTCATCGTACTACAAGAATAAACCTGTAATATAATGAGAATAAATTCATCGTACTACAAGAATAAACCAGTAATATAATGAGAATAAAGTCATCGTACTACAAGAATAAACCTGTAATATAATGAGAATAAATTCATCGTACTACAATAATAAACCTGTAATATAATGAGAATAAAGTCATCGTACTACAAGAATAAACCTGTTATATAATGAGAATAAAGTCATCGTACTACAAGAATAAACCTGTAATATAATGAGAATAAATTCATCGTACTACAAGAATAAACCAGTAATATAATGAGAATAAAGTCATCGTACTACAAGAATAAACCTGTAATATAATGAGAATAAATTCATCGTACTACAAGAATAAACCTGTAATATAATGAGAATAAAGTCATCGTACTACAAGAATAAACCTGTAATATAATGAGAATAAATTCATCGTACTACAAGAATGAACCTGTAATATAATGAGAATAAAGTCATCGTACTACAAGAATAAACCAGTAATATAATGAGAATAAATTCATCGTACTACAAGAATAAACCTGTAATATAATGAGAATAAAGTCATCGTACTACAATAATAAACCTGTAATATAATGAGAATAAAGTCATCGTACTACAAGAATAAACCTGTAATATAATGAGAATAAATTCATCGTACTACAAGAATAAACCTGTAATATAATGAGAATAAAGTCATCGTACTACAAGAATAAACCAGTAATATAATGAGAATAAATTCATCGTACTACAAGAATAAACCTGTAATATAATGAGAATAAAGTCATCGTACTACAATAATAAACCTGTAATATAATGAGAATAAAGTCATCGTACTACAAGAATAAACCTGTAATATAATGAGAATAAATTCATCGTACTACAAGAATAAACCTGTAATATAATGAGAATAAAGTCATCGTACTACAATAATAAACCTGTAATATAATGAGAATAAAGTCATCGTACTACAAGAATAAACCTGTAATATAATGAGAATAAAGTCATCGTACTACAAGAATAAACCTGTAATATAATGAGAATAAATTCATCGTACTACAAGAATGAACCTGTAATATAATGAGAATAAAGTCATCGTACTACAAGAATAAACCTGTAATATAATGAGAATAAAGTCATCGTACTACAAGAATAAACCTGTAATATAATGAGAATAAATTCATCGTACTACAAGAATAAACCAGTAATATAATGAGAATAAAGTCATCGTACTACAAGAATAAACCTGTAATATAATGAGAATAAATTCATCGTACTACAAGAATAAACCTGTAATATAATGAGAATAAAGTCATCGTACTACAAGAATAAACCTGTAATATAATGAGAATAAATTCATCGTACTACAAGAATGAACCTGTAATATAATGAGAATAAAGTCATCGTACTACAAGAATAAACCTGTAATATAATGAGAATAAAGTCATCGTACTACAAGAATAAACCAGTAATATAATGAGAATAAATTCATCGTACTACAAGAATAAACCTGTAATATAATGAGAATAAAGTCATCGTACTACAATAATAAACCTGTAATATAATGAGAATAAAGTCATCGTACTACAAGAATGAACCTGTAATATAATGAGAATAAATTCATCGTACTACAAGAATAAACCTGTAATATAATGAGAATAAATTCATCGTACTACAAGAATAAACCTGTAATATAATGAGAATAAAGTCATCGTACTACAAGAATAAACCTGTAATATAATGAGAATAAATTCATCGTACTACAAGAATGAACCTGTAATATAATGAGAATAAAGTCATCGTACTACAAGAATAAACTTGTAATATAATGAGAATAAAGTTGCCGTCAAAATAAACACGTCATTTGACTAAATATAAAGTCAACATGCAAATGTAAAGGGACCGACGTCAAAGAGACAAAGATGAGCAAATCACTTTAGCTGCTGCAGAAGAATGGGCTTGGATGAGTTCAAAAGTTATAATGCTGACGTTTCTAATAACGTGCCACGTGTGAGCTCATTATATCTATCACCAGGTCACTGCAGTTACACACACACAAACTGTTAGCTCAAGTACACCCTCCATAGTGAGTGCGGAGTGCACCTGGGAAAGGCCCATCGAGCTCTGCATCGAGCTCAGCATCGAGCAATGCAACGAGCTGGCTTTGGTGATGTTACCGAGCAATCAAGCCCGCAGACAGGAGGAGGAGCCCGCAGACAGGAGGAGGAGCCCTCAGACAGGAGGAGGAGCCCGCAGACAGGAGGAGGAGCCCGCAGACAGGAGGAGGAGCCCTCAGACAGGAGGAGGAGCCCGCAGACAGGAGGAGGAGCCCGCAGACAGGAGGAGGAGCCCTCAGACAGGAGGAGGAGCCCGCAGACAGGAGGAGGAGCCCTCAGACAGGAGGAGGAGCCCGCAGACAGGAGGAGGAGCCCTCAGACAGGAGGAGGAGCCCGCAGACAGGAGGAGTAGCCCGCAGACAGGAGGAGGAGCCCTCAGACAGGAGGAGGAGCCCGCAGACAGGAGGAGGAGCCCTCAGACAGGAGGAGGAGCCCGCAGACAGGAGGAGGAGCCCTCAGACAGGAGGAGGAGCCCGCAGACAGGAGGAGTAGCCCGCAGACAGGAGGAGGAGCCCTCAGACAGGAGGAGGAGCCCGCAGACAGGAGGAGGAGCCCTCAGACAGGAGGAGGTGCCCTCAGACAGGAGGAGGAGCCCTCAGACAGGAGGAGGAGCCCTCAGACAGGAGGAGGAGCCCGCAGACAGAATGAGGAGCCGCAGACAGGAAGAGGAGGAGACCTCAGACAGGAGGAGGAGCCCTCAGACAGGAGGAGGAGTCCTCAGACAGGAGGAGGAGCCCTCAGACAGGAGGAGTCCTCAGACAGGAGGAGGAGTCCTCAGACAGGAGGAGGAGCCCTCAGACAGGAGGAGTCCTCAGACAGGAGGAGGAGCCCTCAGACAGGAGGAGGAGTCCTCAGACAGGAGGAGGAGCCCTCAGACAGGAGGAGGAGTCCTCAGACAGGAGGAGGAGCCCGCAGACAGGAGGAGGAGCCCGCAGACAGAATGAGGGGCCGCAGACAGGAAGAGGAGGAGCCCTCAGACAGGAGGAGGAGTCCTCAGACAGGAGGAGGAGCCCTCAGACAGGAGGAGGAGTCCTCAGACAGGAGGAGGAGCCCGCAGACAGGAGGAGGAGCCCGCAGACAGGAAGAGGAGGAGCCCGCAGACAGGAGGAGGAGCCCGCAGACAGGAGGAGGAGCCCGCAGACAGGAAGAGGAGGAGCCCGCAGACAGGAGGAGGAGCCCGCAGACAGGAAGAGGAGGAGCCCGCAGACAGGAGGAGGAGCCCGCAGACAGGAGGAGGAGCCCGCAGACAGGAGGAGAAGCCCGCAGACAAACCCACAGCCTGACACACCCACAGCCTGACACACCCACACAAAAAGCTCATATGAACAGTGACTTTGTATAAAGTTTAGAAGGTGAAGAGGCAGAAGTCAAGGGAGCAGATTATTGGTGAAAATGGTCCGAGACTCCCTCGCCTTCTGTGGCCAGTGTCCAGGACCTGAGCCACGTGCAGGACATTAAACAGAAGGACATGGAGACACTGCACGGGGGAAGTGATTGTCTGTGATGTCTAAAAGAACCACATTATAAAGGTCGAAATCTATTGTGGGCTTTTGTATTCACTTTAACCCATCCAAGTCAAGTACCATCTGCGTCCTGGCCGTGGTGCTGAAAGTGAAACGCTTATCGGACACTTGAAATGTTGACTTTATTCTCATAATACTTTGAGTTTATTCTTGTAAATGAAGAACAAAAGCGGAAAATATTAAAATTAAATGAAGTTATAGATACAAATAAAAGAGCCCTTCATGTGAGAGCATTGAACTGTCAATACACATCATATAAACCAAATGCTTTGAGGCACTCTGAACTCAAACCACAGAATATCATCACAAAATGTGAACGTTTAAGCCTCCCGTGTTTAGTCAGTGACTCCTCTAGACTCCTGTTCCACTTTCCCAAAACTACAATTAAAGAGGGTCTGAACACTGTACTGTCGTACAGTGAAATCAGCGCCTACATGTGGTGTACAAGGCCCTCTCCCGGATTGATCAATACTGACGCGAGCGCACGGCGTGTACCAGCCGTACGCCACTGTCCAGAGGTGGTGTGTGGAGTATAGAAACTTTACACCAAACATTGTGACTAGCTAATAATTAGTCTGAACTGAAGTGTAATGTGAAACCATCTGAAAGTGTCAACACTGTAGCCTGTTCAGGTCCAACTGTTTGTTGGACGTGAACTGAACTGAGGGCGTGGTCTGGTGCATTTTTTGAATGGCCAGAATCGTAACTAATAAACTTATAGATTGAGGATGAGTTTTAGATATTTTCCTCAAGCATAAATGACCAGCATTAACCTGTGTGGGTTTAAAATGTGAGGAGGGAGCAGTGCAGATGATACACGGCTGCACAGAGCGCTGCGCTGTGGACACTAGTGATGCGCGGCCGGGTTTTGACCCACAGGCCGGGTTGGCCCAGGACAAGAAATTCCTATTTCATTGCAGGCAGGTTGGGGCGGGGTATAAAATGCTGACCGCGTCTCGTACGTCCAGGCTCTGCCTGTATGAAATACATTTAAAATGGTCACATTTATATAGTGCTTTTCTACCGTCGAGGCACTCAAAGCGCTTTACATCAAGGAACCAGTCACACATTCACACACACAATCACACACCAGTGTTCACAGACACTGGGGGCGAGTTGGGTTAAGTGTCTTGCCCAAGGACACAACGGCAGTATTCACATGAGGCAGCTGCAATCGCACCGTCAACCTGCAGGCCAGTGGATCTGACTGAACTGACCACAGTTCTCACGCCCTCCGGACCACCAGCATCCCACCGAGCACTCCACTCCGGTCAAACAAGCCCATCTTCAATTCAATTCAATTTATTTTTGTAACGCCCAAAATCACAACAGTTGCTTCTGAGGGCGAAAGTGAAAAACTGATGAAACCATGTCCATATGGACGAGGGACGACGTCCCAGAGTCCCCTGTCCTTAGACCCGCCTTCTGTCCTTGGACCCTCCTTCTGTCCTTAGACCCTCCTTCTGTCCTTAGACCCTCCTTAGACCCTCCTTCTGTCCTTAGACCCTCCTTCTGTCCTTAAATCCTCCTTAGACCCTCCTTCTGTCCTTAGACCCTCCTTAGACCCTCCTTCTGTCCTTAGACCCTCCTTCTGTCCTTAGACCCTCCTTCTGTCCTTGGACCCTCCTTCTGTCCTTGGGCCCTCCTTCTGTCCTTGGACCCTCCTTCTGTCCTTAGACCCTCCTTCTGTCCTTGGACCCTCCTTCTGTCCTTAGACCTTCCTTGGACCCTCCTTCTGTCCTTAGACCCTCCTTCTGTCCTTGGACCCTCCTTCTGTCCTTTGACCCTCCTTCTGTCCTTAGACCCTCCTTCTGTCCTTGGACCCTCCTTCTGTCCTTAGACCCTCCCTCTGCCCTTAGACCCTCCTTCTGTCCTTGGACCCTCCTTCTGTCCTTAAACCCTCCTTCTGTCCTTAGACCCTCCTTTTGTCCTTAGACCCTCCTTCTGTCCTTGGACCCTCCTTCTGTCCTTAGACCCTCCTTCTGTCCTTAGACCCTCCTTCTGTCCTTAGACCCTCCTTCTCAGCCAGGAAAAACTACAAAAAACCTCCTTGGGAAAAAGTATAAACCTGGAGGAGTTCCAGATGAAGGAGAGATCTGACTCTCACAGACGGACGCGAGGGAGACAGTGGAGCTGGAGCCACTCAAGAGGAGAACCAGTTCTTCAGGAGGAGAACCAGTTCTTCAGGAGGAGAACCAGTTCTTCAGGAGGAGAACCAGTTCTTCAGGAGAAGAACCAGTTCTTCAAGAGGAGAACCAGTTCTTCAGGAGGAGAACCAGTTCTTCAGGAGGAGAACCAGTTCATCAGGAGGAGAACCATTTCTTCAGGAGAAGAACCAGTTCATCAGGAGGAGAACCAGTTCATCAGGAGGAGAACCAGTTCTTCAGGAGGAGAACCCGTTCTTCAGTAGGAGAACCAGTTCCTCAGGAGGAGAACCAGCTCTTCAGGAGGAGAACCAGCTTTTGAGGAGGAGAACCAGCTCTTCCAGGCAGATGAAGAACCGTTCATATGGAGTAGAGACAGTTTCTCCAGAGAGCCGAGGAGCATCTGGGTCCACAGGTCCTCGATGTGCCTGTTCCACTCCCGACGAGGAAGTGGGAAAAGAAAAAGAAAAGGCAATGAACAGACACAAGTGAAATGAAATATGAAATATTGTTTGAAAGCATAAGTAGTCAGAAGCAGAGGATAGTGCTCAAGCTGCCATACTTCCCCCAGCACAGTTGCTCCTAGGGCAGCATAGCTGAAACTGAAATTTCAAAGAGAAACGTTTTAAGTCTGGTAAAAAATGTAATTATGGAAGTCTGAATACAACATAAAATATGTGTTTCCATCAGGTCCCCCAGGTAACGCCCCTGGAAGTCTAACGTGGCCCCTAAACATCACAGGCTTCACAGACTTGTGTCAAGACCTTTGGACTCATGTTTTGTGAAACTTTAGACAGAAACAGTGGCCTTTGCTCATTTGCTGAAATTGCATCAGAAATATGTAACACGTGTCCACGCTTTGATGCAAGTCTGACATCCTCCCATCTCTGTTTCTGACTCTTGTGTCTGCTGAATATGTCTCTTCAAACTCCTATCTAAGAGCGCACAAGTTGAAGGGCCAGGGGCCACTTCTGTCACCACCCCAGGCTATTAAACAAATGCACGCGTTCAATAAACTGTTGTGCATCACTGGCTCCTATAGTCTTCTCTGTCACCAATGTGGGCTTTTTTTTTAACTGATAAGCTCAAATCAGAGGGAAAATCATTTGAACTTAGAAAAAGTATCATAAACCATGTGTGTCTTTTAATATATATCATGTTCCATGTGCATTTGGTGGTTTGTTTGAAGTTAGAGTATAAGATGGTACATCACCTCTGGACTCACCGTGCACTCAAATCAACATCGATAGATCCCGAAGTGCCTTGGTTTAGTTGTACGCCACATAACGCCAGGGGTGTCCAAACTATGGCCCGACAGGGGCCAAATACGGCCCTTAGACCATTTTTTGTTGGCCCTTTGGCTTCCTGCTAAACAACAAAAAAATTTACTTTTTACTGTAAAATTGGAAAACATCTGCTATAATAACCTAATTAACACACATTTACAGACCTAATATTCGTTTTTATTGTATCTCTAAAAGCACTAAATCATCTAATTCATGCATTACAATATTTAATACAAAAATGAACCATGCCGCCCAAAATCACACAGCAGGGCTTTCCAAAATTGTTGGTTTTACCTGCAGAAAGTTACAAAATCAAACAATGGTTAATATTAGAGAAGCTGATTTACGGCATTGACAATATTGAGTCCATTTACCTTCTGGAGGCACATGTCACATGTCACATGTCACATGTCACATCCTTCACAACAGATGTGAGCTTTCACACAAGGTTCAGCTCATGAATGTATCCTCAAAACTGTTAGATAGAGACTTGTAGACAAATATATTCAAATATGTCATATGTATTATTTGTGATGGAGCATAAAAGAAAAATAAGGAGGAATTGAACCCACAACTGCCCTCAGCCTCCAAAGGGTTAAAGTGTGAATGCTTTGCTGCTGTGCAGGACACTGTGGGAGGGCGCTTCGAAGCGTCCCAGGCCCTGGTGGGGGAGCTGTCCCAGTTTAACCTGTGGGACCGTGTGCTGAAGCCTGCTGAGGTGTCCGCTCTGGCTGACTGTAGCTCCTCCGCTCTGGGGAACATCGCACCCTGGACAGACCTGGACGTGGACGTGTACGGGGGGGCTACCAAAGAGTCCACCGAGCCCTGCAATGGGGCCTACAAGACCCCCAATCCAAACCAGTGAGGGGCCGACCAACCAGGCCCTGTCTATGTACTTGTGTTGTGTTTTGTACTGGAAGGTTTCAGGTGACAGCGTTCTATAAACCTGTAATGTTTAACAAGACGAAACAATGAAACGTTATAATATTGTCAACGTGCCGTTTTTGTGGTGTGGTTGGACACATATAGAGCTCATTCACGTGACACAAGCGCCCCAGGCTTGTTTCGCCATATTGTCCGTCAGCTGATTTACCACAACAAGCCCCTTCAATACTGCGTCTGCTTCAATTTACAACAACACACGGCTCAAAGAGGCCCAAACCCTCATCCATGATATCGCACGCTTTACAATAATCACAATGGTGAAGGTTTGTGTGGCAGTTGGTGCAGCAACAGGGAAGATAAACGGAGGGAAGTTCTATCGAAAACCGAGAAACCCGGAAAGAAGAGCGCGATGGACAGCTGCAATAAAACATTCAAACTGGGAACCAAACGATCAGACTGTGTAGTCGTCATTTTATATCTGTTAAGTTACTATTTGTAGTTGAATTGAACTTGTCACTCACTGGCGCGGCGGAGGGAGCTTACAGCTGTTCAGCCCTGTGCAGGTGACTGAACCCCGGGCGTGCAGGTGAGTGAACCCCGGGCGTGCAGGTGAGTGAACCCCCGGGCGTGCAGGTGAGTGAACCCCGGGCGTGCAGGTGAGTGAACCCCGGGCGTGCAGGTGACTGAACCCCGGGCGTGCAGGCTCACCACTGCTGCCTGCGCTGGAGCTCCAGATATATAAGTCTAGTGTGTTCCACTCTTTGTTCAACATTGGGACTTGTGACCCATGGGACCAGTGGGATTGAATCGTAAATGTCCAGGTACGAGATCTGAGGAAGAGTCAATGATTTAAGCATCAAATATGGATCTGAGTTGATCGATCGCAGCTTTTCTAAATATTGACCTTTGTGTAGCTCATCCATGGAGTTTGTAGAATCTGAAAGCTCTGGGGCTTCTGACAGTACGGGGCCCCTGACAGTATGGGGCCCCTGACAGTACGGGGCCTCTGACAGAACGGGGCCCCTGACAGTACGGGGCCCCTGACAGTATGAGCTCTATAGAAGAATGATAAACCTATAGTGGATGTTGATATTTCTTGAAAATATCATACACTGAAAACAGGAGTTCTGGCTCTTGCCTTGTCTCGAGTTCTATTAATTTCACATGCTCCAGAAACACTGCCCATTCAGAACTGGACACAGGAGGTCAGAGGCACAGAAGAGGTCAGAGGCACAGAAGAGGTCAGAGGCACAGAAGAGGTCAGAGGCAGAGAAGAGGTCAGAGGCACAGAAGAGGTCAGAGGCACAGAAGAGGTCAGAGGCACAGAAGAGGTCAGAGGCAGAGAAGAGGTCAGAGGCACAGAAGAGGTCAGAGGCACAGAAGAGGTCAGAGGCACAGAAGAGGTCAGAGGCACAGAAGAGGTCAGAGAAACAGAAGAGGTCAGAGGCACAGAAGAGGTCAGAGGCAGAGAAGAGGTCAGAGGCACAGAAGAGGTCAGAGGCACAGAAGAGGTCAGAGGCATAGAAGAGGTCAGAGGCACAGAAGAGATCAGAGGCACAGAAAAGGTCAGAGGCAGAGAAGAGGTCAGAGGCACAGAAGAGGTCAAGAGGTCAGAGGCAGAGAAGAGGTCAGAGGCAGAGAAGAGGTCAGAGGCAGAGAAGAGGTCAGAGGCAGAGAAGAGGTCAGAGGCACAGAAGAGGTCAGAGGCACAGAAGAGGTCAGAGGCAGAGAAGAGGTCAGAGGCACAGAAGAGGTCAGAGGCACAGAAGAGGTCAGAGGCACAGAAGAGGTCAGAGGCACAGAGAAGAGGTCAGAGGCAGAAAAGAGGTCAGAGGCAGAGAAGAGGTCAGAGGTCAGAGGCACAGAAGAGGTCAGAGGCAGAGAAGAGGTCAGAGGCACAGAAGAGGTCAGAGGCAGAGAAGAGGTCAGAGGCACAGAAGAGGTCAGAGGCAGAGAAGAGGTCAGAGGCACAGAAGAGGTCAGAGGCAGAGAAGAGGTCAGAGGCAGAGAAGAGGTCAGAGGCAGAGAAGAGGTCAGAGGCAGAGAAGAGGTTAGAGGCACAGAAGAGGTCAGAGGCACAGAAGAGGTCAGAGGCAGAGAAGAGGTCAGAGGCAGAGAAGAGGTCAGAGGCACAGAAGAGGTCAGAGGCACAGAAGAGGTCAGAGGCACAGAAGAGGTCAGAGGCAGAGAAGAGGTCAGAGGCACAGAAGAGGTCAGAGGCAGAGAAGAGGTCAGAGGCACAGAAGAGGTCAGAGGCAGAGAAGAGGTCAGAGGCAGAGAAGAGGTCAGAGGCACAGAAGAGGTCAGAAGCACAGAAGAGGTCAAAGGCACCGAAGAGGTCAGAGGCACAGAAGAGGTCAGAGGCACAGAAGAGGTCAGAGGCAGAGAAGAGGTCAGAGGCAGAGAAGAGGTCAGAGGCACGGAAGAGGTCAGAGGCAGAGAAGAGGTCAGAGGCACAGAAGAGGTCAGAGGCAGAGAAGAGGTCAGAGGCACAGAAGAGGTCAGAGGCAGAGAAGAGGTCAGAGGCACAGAAGAGGTGAGAGGCACAGAAGAGGTCAGAGGCAGAGAAGAGGTCAGAGGCACAGAAAAGGTCATAGGCAGAGAAGAGGTCAGAGGCACAGAAGAGGTCAAGAGGTCAGAGGCAGAGAAGAGGTCAGAGGCAGAGAAGAGGTCAGAGGCAGAGAAGAGGTCAGAGGCACAGAAGAGGTCAGAAGCACAGAAGAGGTCAGAGGCACCGAAGATGTCAGAGGCACAGAAGAGGTCAGAGGCACCGAAGAGGTCAGAGGCACAGAAGAGGTCAGAGGCACTGAGGACGTCAGAGGCACAGAAGAGGTCAGAGGCACCGAAGAGGTCAGAGACACCGAAGAGGTCAGAGGCACAGAAGAGGTCAGAGGCACAGAAGAGGTCAGAGGCACAGAAGAGGTCAGAGGCACAGAAGAGGTCAGAGGCACAGAAAAGGTCAGAGGCAGAGAAGAGGTCAGAGGCACAGAAAAGGTCAGAGGCAGAGAAGAGGTCAGAGGCACAGAAGAGGTCAGAGGCACAGAAGATGTCAGAGGCACAGAAGAGGTCAGAGGCAGAGAAGAGGTCAGAGGCACAGAAGAGGTCAGAGGCACCGAAGAGGTCAGAGGCACAGAAGAGGTCAGAGGCACAGAAGAGGTCAGAGGCACAGAAGAGGTCAGAGGCAGAGAAGAGGTCAGAGGCACAGAAGAGGTCAGAGGCACAGAAGAGGTCAGAGGCAGAGAAGAGGTCAGCGGCACAGAAGAGGTCAGAGGCAGAGAAGAGGTCAGAGGCAGAGAAGAGGTCAGAGGCACAGAAGAGGTCAGAGGCACAGAAGAGGTCAGAGGCACAGAAGAGGTCAGAGGCAGAGAAGAGGTCAGAGGCAGAGAAGAGGTCAGAGGCAGAGAAGAGGTTAGAGGCACAGAAGAGGTCAGAGGCACAGAAGAGGTCAGAGGCACAGAAGAGGTCAGAGGCAGAGAAGAGGTCAGAGGCAGAGAAGAGGTCAGAGGCACAGAAGAGGTCAGAGGCACAGAAGAGGTCAGAGGCACAGAAGAGGTCAGAGGCACAGAAGAGGTCAGAGGCAGAGAAGAGGTCAGAGGCACAGAAGAGGTCAGAGGCAGAGAAGAGGTCAGAGGCAGAGAAGAGGTCAGAGGCACAGAAGAGGTCAGAGGCACAGAGAAGAGGTCAGAGGCACAGAAGAGGTCAGAAGCACAGAAGAGGTCAAAGGCACCGAAGAGGTCAGAGGCACAGAAGAGGTCAGAGGCACAGAAGAGGTCAGAGGCAGAGAAGAGGTCAGAGGCAGAGAAGAGGTCAGAGGCACGGAAGAGGTCAGAGGCAGAGAAGAGGTCAGAGGCACAGAAGAGGTCAGAGGCAGAGAAGAGGTCAGAGGCACAGAAGAGGTCAGAGGCAGAGAAGAGGTCAGAGGCACAGAAGAGGTGAGAGGCACAGAAGAGGTCAGAGGCAGAGAAGAGGTCAGAGGCACAGAAAAGGTCATAGGCAGAGAAGAGGTCAGAGGCACAGAAGAGGTCAAGAGGTCAGAGGCAGAGAAGAGGTCAGAGGCAGAGAAGAGGTCAGAGGCAGAGAAGAGGTCAGAGGCACAGAAGAGGTCAGAAGCACAGAAGAGGTCAGAGGCACCGAAGAGGTCAGAGGCACAGAAGAGGTCAGAGGCACCGAAGAGGTCAGAGGCACAGAAGAGGTCAGAGGCACTGAGGAGGTCAGAGGCACAGAAGAGGTCAGAGGCACCGAAGAGGTCAGAGACACCGAAGAGGTCAGAGGCACAGAAGAGGTCAGAGGCACAGAAGAGGTCAGAGGCACCGAAGAGGTCAGAGGCACAGAAGAGGTCAGAGGCACAGAAAAGGTCAGAGGCAGAGAAGAGGTCAGAGGCACAGAAAAGGTCAGAGGCAGAGAAGAGGTCAGAGGCACAGAAGAGGTCAGAGGCACAGAAGATGTCAGAGGCACAGAAGAGGTCAGAGGCAGAGAAGAGGTCAGAGGCACAGAAGAGGTCAGAGGCACCGAAGAGGTCAGAGGCACAGAAGAGGTCAGAGGCAGAGAAGAGGTCAGAGGCACAGAAGAGGTCAGAGGCACAGAAGAGGTCAGAGGCAGAGAAGAGGTCAGCGGCACAGAAGAGGTCAGAGGCAGAGAAGAGGTCAGAGGCAGAGAAGAGGTCAGAGGCACAGAAGAGGTCAGAGGCACAGAAGAGGTCAGAGGCAGAGAAGAGGTCAGAGGCAGAGAAGAGGTCAGAGGCACAGAAGAGGTCAGAGGCACAGAAGAGGTCAGAGGCAGAGAAGAGGTCAGAGGCACAGAAGAGGTCAGAGGCACAGAAGAGGTCAGAGGCAGAGAAGAGGTCAGAGGCACAGAAGAGGTCAGAGGCACGGAAGAGGTCAGAGGCAGAGAAGAGGTCAGAGGCACAGAAGAGGTCAGAGGCAGAGAAGAGGTCAGAGGCACAGAAGAGGTCAGAGGCAGAGAAGAGGTCAGAGGCACAGAAGAGGTCAGAGGCAGAGAAGAGGTCAGAGGCACAGAAGAGGTCAGAGGCAGAGAAGAGGTCAGAGGCACAGAAGAGGTCAGAGGCAGAGAAGAGGTCAGAGGCACAGAAGAGGTCAGAAGCACAGAAGAGGTCAAAGTCACCGAAGAGGTCAGAGGCACAGAAGAGGTCAGAGGCACCGAAGAGGTCAAGAGGTCAGAGAAGAGGTCAGAGGCACAGAAAAGGTCAGAGGCAGAGAAGAGGTCAGAGGCACAGAAGAGGTCAAGAGGTCAGAGGCAGAGAAGAGTTCAGAGGCAGAGAAGAGGTCAGAGGCACAGAAGAGGTCAGAGGCACAGAAGAGGTCAGAGGCACCGAAGAGGTCAGAGGCACAGAAGAGGTCAGAGGCACAGAAAAGGTCAGAGGCAGAGAAGAGGTCAGAGGCACAGAAGAGGTCAGAGGCACAGAAGAGGCTTGAA
Source organism: Eucyclogobius newberryi (assembly GCF_026437365.1). Classification (NCBI taxonomy): domain Eukaryota; kingdom Metazoa; phylum Chordata; class Actinopteri; order Gobiiformes; family Gobiidae; genus Eucyclogobius; species Eucyclogobius newberryi. Next base: position 2,259,979 of record NW_027316056.1, read on the forward strand.
CACTGCTTCATCATGTGTGGACACGTTTGACACCCGCTTCATCATGTGTGGACACGTTTGACACCCGCTTCATCATGTGTGGACACGTTTGACACCCGCTTCATCATGTGTGGACCCGTTTGACACCCGCTTCATCATGTGTGGACCCGTTTGACACCCGCTTCATCATGTGTGGACACGTTTGACACCCGCTTCATCATGTGTGGACACGTTTGACACCCGCTTCATCATGTGTGGACACGTTTGACACCCGCTTCATCATGTGTGGACACGTTTGACACCCGCTTCATCATGTGTGGACACGTTTGACACCCGCTTCATCATGTGTGGACACGTTTGACACCCGCTTCATCATGTGTGGACCCGTTTGACACCCGCTTCATCATGTGTGGACATGTTTGACACCCGCTTCATCATGTGTGGACACGTTTTACACCCGCTTCATCATGTGTGGACACGTTTGACACCCGCTTCATCATGTGTGGACCCGTTTGACACCCGCTTCATCATGTGTGGACATGTTTGACACCCGCTTCATCATGTGTGGACACGTTTTACACCCGCTTCATCATGTGTGGACACGTTTGACACCCGCTTCATCATGTGTGGACACGTTTGACACCCGCTTCATCATGTGTGGACACGTTTGACACCCGCTTCATCATGTGTGGACAAGTTTTACACCCGCTTCATCATGTGTGGACCTGTTTGACACCCGCTTCATCATGTGTGGACACGTTTGACACCCGCTTCATCATGTGTGGACACGTTTGACACCCGCTTCATCATGTGTGGACACGTTTTACACCCGCTTCATCATGTGTGGACGCGTTTTACACCCGCTTCATCATGTGTGGACCCGTTTGACACCCGCTTCATCATGTGTGGACATGTTTGACACCCGCTTCATCATGTGTGGACACGTTTTACACCCGCTTCATCATGTGTGGACACGTTTGACACCCGCTTCATCATGTGTGGACACGTTTGACACCCGCTTCATCATGTGTGGACACGTTTGACACCCGCTTCATCATGTGTGGACAAGTTTTACACCCGCTTCATCATGTGTGGACCTGTTTGACACCCGCTTCATCATGTGTGGACACGTTTGACACCCGCTTCATCATGTGTGGACACGTTTTACACCCGCTTCATCATGTGTGGACGCGTTTTACACCCGCTTCATCATGTGTGGACCCGTTTGACACCCGCTTCATCATGTGTGGACACAAAGACAATAAAGTACATCCTGTCAAGTAACAACGTGCAGCTCATTGATTCCTCTCCATTCACTTCTCTTGAACCTAAATTGCACACGACGGCTGCTCAGCTCTTTTTACAGATGAGTTAGAAAAACAATGACCAGTTTATTACAGTGACGACTTAAGTCAAGTAATAAAAACTTGTAGTAAATTAAACAAGTAGTGAACAGTAGGAAAGTGTGAAAATGATTATCCATTGAAGGTAATTTATTAACCCAGACATACACATTTACAGCTCGAGTTTTACAGAGGCTCTGCAGCCACTCGGCCGCGCGTGAGCAGGTTCATGCACAGCGGTGCAGGCTCTGAGCAGGTTCATGCACAGCGGTGCAGGCTCTGAGCAGGTTCATGCTCAGCCGTGCAGGCTCTGAGCAGGTTCATGCTCAGCCGTGCAGGCTCTGAGCAGGTTCATGCTCAGCCGTGCAGGCTCTGAGCAGGTTCATGCACAGCCGTGCAGGCTCTGAGCAGGGTCATGCACAGCCGTGCAGGCTCTGAGCAGGTTCATGCACAGCGGTGCAGGCTCTGAGCAGGTTCATGCTCAGCCGTGCAGGCTCTGAGCAGGTTCATGCTCAGCCGTGCAGGCTCTGAGCAGGTTCATGCTCAGCCGTGCAGGCTCTGAGCAGGTTCATGCTCAGCCGTGCAGGCTCTGAGCAGGTTCATGCTCAGCCGTGCAGGCTCTGACATTTTCTCTTGAGTTTTGAAACAGGAGTTGGAAGAGTTTATCGTCCAGTAGTTTAAAAGTTGCATCACAACAACACATTTTTGGTGTCATGTATTTCTTGAGCACAGAGCACATAACACACACACACACACACACACAGAGTGCACATCACACACACACACACACACACACAGCGCACATAACACACACACACACACAGTGCACATCACACACACACACACAGCGCACATAACACACACACACACAGAGTGCACATCACACACACACACACACAGTGCACATAACACACACACAGCGCACATAACACACACACACACACACAGTGCATATCACACACACACACACACAGTGCACATAACACACACACAGTGCACATAACACACACACACACACACACACACAGTGCACATCACATACACCCGTCGCACATAACACACATGTACAAACAAAAACACACAACACACACACGTCGCACATACCACACGTGCACGCACACACATCGTTCATAACACACATGCACACACACAAACACACAGCACACACAAGTCGCACATAACACACATGTACACACAAAAACACACAGCACACAAACGTCGCACATAACACACGTGTACACACAAAAACACACAGCACACACACGTCGCACATAACACACAGGTACACACAAAAACACACAGCACACACACGTCACACATAACACACATGCACACACACAAACACACAGCACACACAACACACACACGTCGCACATAACACACATGCACACACAAACACACAGCACACACAAGTCGCACATAACACACATGTACACACAAAAACACACAGCACACAAACGTCGCACATAACACACGTGTACACACAAAAACACACAGCACACACACGTCGCACATAACACACAGGTACACACAAAAACACACAGCACACACACGTCACACATAACACACATGCACACACACAAACACACAGCACACACAACACACACACGTCGCACATACCACACGTGCACGCACACACATCGTTCATAACACACATGCACACACAAACACACAGCACACACAAGTCGCACATAACACACCTGTACAAACACAAACACACAGCACACACAACACACACACGTCGCACATAACACACGTGCACACACACAAACACACAGCACACACAACAAACACCCGTCGTACATAACACACATGCACACACACAAACACACAGCACACACAAGTCGCACATAACACACATGTACACACAAAAACACACAGCACACAAACGTCGCACATAACACACGTGTACACACAAAAACACACAGCACACACACGTCGCACATAACACACAGGTACACACAAAAACACACAGCACACACACGTCACACATAACACACATGCACACACACAAACACACAGCACACACAACACACACACGTCGCACATAACACACATGCACACACAAACACACAGCACACACAAGTCGCACATAACACACATGTACACACAAAAACACACAGCACACAAACGTCGCACATAACACACGTGTACACACAAAAACACACAGCACACACACGTCGCACATAACACACAGGTACACACAAAAACACACAGCACACACACGTCACACATAACACACATGCACACACACAAACACACAGCACACACAACACACACACGTCGCACATACCACACGTGCACGCACACACATCGTTCATAACACACATGCACACACAAACACACAGCACACACAAGTCGCACATAACACACCTGTACAAACACAAACACACAGCACACACAACACACACACGTCGCACATAACACACGTGCACACACACAAACACACAGCACACACAACAAACACCCGTCGTACATAACACACATGCACACACACAAACACACAGCACACACAACACAAACCCGTCGTACATAACACACATGCACACACAAACGTCGCACATTACACACATGCACACACACACGTCGCTCATAACACACATGCACACACACACGTCGCATATAACACACATGTACACACAAAAACACACAGCACACACACATCGCACATAACACACATGCACACACACAAACACACAACACACACAAGTCGCACATACCACACGTGCACACACAACACACACACGTCGCACATACCACACGTGCACACACAACACACACACATCGCTCATAACACACATGCACACACACAAACACACAGCACACACAAGTCGCACATAACACACATGTACACACACAAACACACAGCAAACACAACACACACACGTCGCACATACCACACGTGCACACACAACACACACACGTCGCACAAACCACACGTGCACACACACACGTCGCACATAACACACATGCACACACACAATGACACAGCACACACAACACACACCCGTCGTACATAACACACGTCGCACATAACACACATGCACACACACAATCACACAGCACACACAACACACACCCGTCGTACATAACAAACATAAACACACACGTTGCATATAACACACATGCACACACACACGTCGCTCATAACACACATGCACACACACACGTCGCACATAACACACATGCACACACACACGTCGCATATAACACACATGCACACACACACGTCGCTCATAACACACATGCACACACACAAACACACAGCACACACAACACACACACGTCGCACATACCACACGTGCACACACAACACACACACGTCACACATACCACACGTGCACACACACACATCGCTCATAACACACATACACACACAAACACACAGCACACACAAGTCGCACATAACACACATGTACACACACAAACACACAGCACACACAACACACACACGTCGCACATACCACACGTGCACACACAACACACACATGTCGCACATACCACACGTGCACACACACACGTCGCACATAACACACATGCACACACACAATCACACAGCACACACAACACACACCCGTCGTACATAACACACGTGCGCACACACAAACGTTGCACATAACACACATGCACACACACACGTCGCACATAACACACATGCACACACACAGCACACACAACAAACACACGTCGCACATAACACACATGCACACAAACACACAGCACACACAACACACACACGTCGCACATAACACACATGCACACACACAGCACACACAACACACATACGTCGCACATAACACACATGCACACACACAAACACACAGCACACACAACACACACACGTCGCACATAACACAAATGCACACACACACGTCGCACATAACACACATGCACACACACAGCACACACAACACACATACGTCGGACATAACACACATGCACACACACAAACACACAGCACACACAACACACACGCGTCGCACATAACGCACGTGCACACACACAGCACACACAACACACACACGTCGCACATAACACACATGCACACACACAAACACACAGCACACACAAACACGTTGTACATAACACACATGCACACACACACACGTCGCACATAACACACATACACACACACAAACACACAGCACACACAACACACAGAAGTCGTACATAACACACATGCACACACACACGTCGCTCATAACACACATGCACACACAAACACACACATGTCGTACATAACACAGGTGCACACACACAAACAAACAGCACACACAACACACACCCGTCGTACATAACACACATGCACACACACACGTCGCATATAACACACACAAACACACACGTCGCACATAACACACATTCACACACACAAACACACAGCACGCACAACACACACACGTCGTTCATAACACACATGCACACACACACACGTCGCTCATAACACACATGCACACACACACACAAACACACAGAAGACACAACACACACACGTCGCTCATAACACACATGCACACACACAACACACACACGTCGTACATAACACACGTGCACACAACACACACACGTCGCTCATAACACACATGCACACACACAACACACATACGTCGTACATAACACACATGCACACACACAACACACACACATCGTACATAACACACATGCACACACACAACACACACACGTCGTACATAACATACGTGCACACACACAAACACACAGCACACACAACACACACACGTCACACATAACACACATGCACACACACACGTCGTACATAACACACGTGCACACACACAAACACACACACACGTCGTACATAACACACATGCACACACACAAACACACACACACATCGTACATAACACACGTGCACACACACAAAGACACACACACGTCGTACATAACACACACAACACACACAAACACACACACACGTCGTACATAACACACGTGCACACACACAAACAAACACACAGCACATACAACACACATACGTCGCACATGACCACACACAAACACACACACGTCGCACATAACACACGTGCACACACACGTGCACACACACACACGTCGTATATAACACACATGCACACACACACGTCGCACATAACACACATGCACACACACAAACACACAGCACACACACGTCGCACATAACACACATGCACACACAACACACACACGTCGCACATAACACACATGCACACACACAAACACACAGCACACACACGTCGCACATAACAAACATGCACACACAACACACACACGTCGCACATAACACACATGCACACACACAAACACACAGCACACACACGTCGCACATAACACACATGCACACACAACACACACACAACACACATACAAGTGTGGACAAGTTTTACACCCGCTTCATCATGTGTGGACCTGTTTGACACCCGCTTCATCATGTGTGGACACGTTTGACACCCGCTTCATCATGTGTGGACACGTTTGACACCCGCTTCATCATGTGTGGACACGTTTTACACCCGCTTCATCATGTGTGGACGCGTTTTACACCCGCTTCATCATGTGTGGACCCGTTTGACACCCGCTTCATCATGTGTGGACATGTTTGACACCCGCTTCATCATGTGTGGACACGTTTTACACCCGCTTCATCATGTGTGGACACGTTTGACACCCGCTTCATCATGTGTGGACACGTTTGACACCCGCTTCATCATGTGTGGACACGTTTGACACCCGCTTCATCATGTGTGGACAAGTTTTACACCCGCTTCATCATGTGTGGACCTGTTTGACACCCGCTTCATCATGTGTGGACACGTTTGACACCCGCTTCATCATGTGTGGACACGTTTTACACCCGCTTCATCATGTGTGGACGCGTTTTACACCCGCTTCATCATGTGTGGACCCGTTTGACACCCGCTTCATCATGTGTGGACACAAAGACAATAAAGTACATCCTGTCAAGTAACAACGTGCAGCTCATTGATTCCTCTCCATTCACTTCTCTTGAACCTAAATTGCACACGACGGCTGCTCAGCTCTTTTTACAGATGAGTTAGAAAAACAATGACCAGTTTATTACAGTGACGACTTAAGTCAAGTAATAAAAACTTGTAGTAAATTAAACAAGTAGTGAACAGTAGGAAAGTGTGAAAATGATTATCCATTGAAGGTAATTTATTAACCCAGACATACACATTTACAGCTCGAGTTTTACAGAGGCTCTGCAGCCACTCGGCCGCGCGTGAGCAGGTTCATGCACAGCGGTGCAGGCTCTGAGCAGGTTCATGCACAGCGGTGCAGGCTCTGAGCAGGTTCATGCTCAGCCGTGCAGGCTCTGAGCAGGTTCATGCTCAGCCGTGCAGGCTCTGAGCAGGTTCATGCTCAGCCGTGCAGGCTCTGAGCAGGTTCATGCACAGCCGTGCAGGCTCTGAGCAGGGTCATGCACAGCCGTGCAGGCTCTGAGCAGGTTCATGCACAGCGGTGCAGGCTCTGAGCAGGTTCATGCTCAGCCGTGCAGGCTCTGAGCAGGTTCATGCTCAGCCGTGCAGGCTCTGAGCAGGTTCATGCTCAGCCGTGCAGGCTCTGAGCAGGTTCATGCTCAGCCGTGCAGGCTCTGAGCAGGTTCATGCTCAGCCGTGCAGGCTCTGACATTTTCTCTTGAGTTTTGAAACAGGAGTTGGAAGAGTTTATCGTCCAGTAGTTTAAAAGTTGCATCACAACAACACATTTTTGGTGTCATGTATTTCTTGAGCACAGAGCACATAACACACACACACACACACAGAGTGCACATCACACACACACACACACACACACACACAGCGCACATAACACACACACACACACAGTGCACATCACACACACACACACAGCGCACATAACACACACACACACAGAGTGCACATCACACACACACACACACAGTGCACATAACACACACACAGCGCACATAACACACACACACACACACAGTGCATATCACACACACACACACACAGTGCACATAACACACACACAGTGCACATAACACACACACACACACACACACACAGTGCACATCACATACACCCGTCGCACATAACACACATGTACAAACAAAAACACACAACACACACACGTCGCACATACCACACGTGCACGCACACACATCGTTCATAACACACATGCACACACACAAACACACAGCACACACAAGTCGCACATAACACACATGTACACACAAAAACACACAGCACACAAACGTCGCACATAACACACGTGTACACACAAAAACACACAGCACACACACGTCGCACATAACACACAGGTACACACAAAAACACACAGCACACACACGTCACACATAACACACATGCACACACACAAACACACAGCACACACAACACACACACGTCGCACATAACACACATGCACACACAAACACACAGCACACACAAGTCGCACATAACACACATGTACACACAAAAACACACAGCACACAAACGTCGCACATAACACACGTGTACACACAAAAACACACAGCACACACACGTCGCACATAACACACAGGTACACACAAAAACACACAGCACACACACGTCACACATAACACACATGCACACACACAAACACACAGCACACACAACACACACACGTCGCACATACCACACGTGCACGCACACACATCGTTCATAACACACATGCACACACAAACACACAGCACACACAAGTCGCACATAACACACCTGTACAAACACAAACACACAGCACACACAACACACACACGTCGCACATAACACACGTGCACACACACAAACACACAGCACACACAACAAACACCCGTCGTACATAACACACATGCACACACACAAACACACAGCACACACAAGTCGCACATAACACACATGTACACACAAAAACACACAGCACACAAACGTCGCACATAACACACGTGTACACACAAAAACACACAGCACACACACGTCGCACATAACACACAGGTACACACAAAAACACACAGCACACACACGTCACACATAACACACATGCACACACACAAACACACAGCACACACAACACACACACGTCGCACATAACACACATGCACACACAAACACACAGCACACACAAGTCGCACATAACACACATGTACACACAAAAACACACAGCACACAAACGTCGCACATAACACACGTGTACACACAAAAACACACAGCACACACACGTCGCACATAACACACAGGTACACACAAAAACACACAGCACACACACGTCACACATAACACACATGCACACACACAAACACACAGCACACACAACACACACACGTCGCACATACCACACGTGCACGCACACACATCGTTCATAACACACATGCACACACAAACACACAGCACACACAAGTCGCACATAACACACCTGTACAAACACAAACACACAGCACACACAACACACACACGTCGCACATAACACACGTGCACACACACAAACACACAGCACACACAACAAACACCCGTCGTACATAACACACATGCACACACACAAACACACAGCACACACAACACAAACCCGTCGTACATAACACACATGCACACACAAACGTCGCACATTACACACATGCACACACACACGTCGCTCATAACACACATGCACACACACACGTCGCATATAACACACATGTACACACAAAAACACACAGCACACACACATCGCACATAACACACATGCACACACACAAACACACAACACACACAAGTCGCACATACCACACGTGCACACACAACACACACACGTCGCACATACCACACGTGCACACACAACACACACACATCGCTCATAACACACATGCACACACACAAACACACAGCACACACAAGTCGCACATAACACACATGTACACACACAAACACACAGCAAACACAACACACACACGTCGCACATACCACACGTGCACACACAACACACACACGTCGCACAAACCACACGTGCACACACACACGTCGCACATAACACACATGCACACACACAATGACACAGCACACACAACACACACCCGTCGTACATAACACACGTCGCACATAACACACATGCACACACACAATCACACAGCACACACAACACACACCCGTCGTACATAACAAACATAAACACACACGTTGCATATAACACACATGCACACACACACGTCGCTCATAACACACATGCACACACACACGTCGCACATAACACACATGCACACACACACGTCGCATATAACACACATGCACACACACACGTCGCTCATAACACACATGCACACACACAAACACACAGCACACACAACACACACACGTCGCACATACCACACGTGCACACACAACACACACACGTCACACATACCACACGTGCACACACACACATCGCTCATAACACACATACACACACAAACACACAGCACACACAAGTCGCACATAACACACATGTACACACACAAACACACAGCACACACAACACACACACGTCGCACATACCACACGTGCACACACAACACACACATGTCGCACATACCACACGTGCACACACACACGTCGCACATAACACACATGCACACACACAATCACACAGCACACACAACACACACCCGTCGTACATAACACACGTGCGCACACACAAACGTTGCACATAACACACATGCACACACACACGTCGCACATAACACACATGCACACACACAGCACACACAACAAACACACGTCGCACATAACACACATGCACACAAACACACAGCACACACAACACACACACGTCGCACATAACACACATGCACACACACAGCACACACAACACACATACGTCGCACATAACACACATGCACACACACAAACACACAGCACACACAACACACACACGTCGCACATAACACAAATGCACACACACACGTCGCACATAACACACATGCACACACACAGCACACACAACACACATACGTCGGACATAACACACATGCACACACACAAACACACAGCACACACAACACACACGCGTCGCACATAACGCACGTGCACACACACAGCACACACAACACACACACGTCGCACATAACACACATGCACACACACAAACACACAGCACACACAAACACGTTGTACATAACACACATGCACACACACACACGTCGCACATAACACACATACACACACACAAACACACAGCACACACAACACACAGAAGTCGTACATAACACACATGCACACACACACGTCGCTCATAACACACATGCACACACAAACACACACATGTCGTACATAACACAGGTGCACACACACAAACAAACAGCACACACAACACACACCCGTCGTACATAACACACATGCACACACACACGTCGCATATAACACACACAAACACACACGTCGCACATAACACACATTCACACACACAAACACACAGCACGCACAACACACACACGTCGTTCATAACACACATGCACACACACACACGTCGCTCATAACACACATGCACACACACACACAAACACACAGAAGACACAACACACACACGTCGCTCATAACACACATGCACACACACAACACACACACGTCGTACATAACACACGTGCACACAACACACACACGTCGCTCATAACACACATGCACACACACAACACACATACGTCGTACATAACACACATGCACACACACAACACACACACATCGTACATAACACACATGCACACACACAACACACACACGTCGTACATAACATACGTGCACACACACAAACACACAGCACACACAACACACACACGTCACACATAACACACATGCACACACACACGTCGTACATAACACACGTGCACACACACAAACACACACACACGTCGTACATAACACACATGCACACACACAAACACACACACACATCGTACATAACACACGTGCACACACACAAAGACACACACACGTCGTACATAACACACACAACACACACAAACACACACACACGTCGTACATAACACACGTGCACACACACAAACAAACACACAGCACATACAACACACATACGTCGCACATGACCACACACAAACACACACACGTCGCACATAACACACGTGCACACACACGTGCACACACACACACGTCGTATATAACACACATGCACACACACACGTCGCACATAACACACATGCACACACACAAACACACAGCACACACACGTCGCACATAACACACATGCACACACAACACACACACGTCGCACATAACACACATGCACACACACAAACACACAGCACACACACGTCGCACATAACAAACATGCACACACAACACACACACGTCGCACATAACACACATGCACACACACAAACACACAGCACACACACGTCGCACATAACACACATGCACACACAACACACACACGTCGCACATAACACACATGCAAACACACAAACACACAGCACACACAACACACACGCGTCGCACATAACGCACGTGCACACACACAGCACACACAACACACACGTCGCACATAACACACGTGCACACACACACGTCGCACATAACACACATGCACACACACAAACACACAAACACACGTCGCCCATAACACACATGCACACACACAAACACACACATGTCGTACATAACACACGTGCACAAAACACACACACGTCGCACATAACACACGTGCACACACACAAACACACACACACGTCGCACATAACACACGTGCACACACACGTCGTTCATAACCCACATGCACACACACAAACACACAGCACACACAACACACACACGTCGCACATAACACACGTGCACACACACAAACACACACACACGTCGTACATAACACAAATGCACACACACACGTCGCACATAACACACATGCACACACACAGCACACACAACACACACACGTCGCACATAACACACATGCACACACACAAACACACACACACGTCGTACATAACACACGTGCACACACACAAACACACAGCACACACAACACACACACGTCGCACATAACACACGTGCACACACACAAACACACACACACGTCGTACATAACACAAATGCACACACACACGTCGCACATAACACACATGCACACACACAAACACACAGCACACACAACACACACGCGTCGCACATAACGCACGTGCACAAACACAGCACACACAACACACACACGTCGCACATAACACACATGCACACACACAAACACACAGCACACACAACACACACGTCGCACATAACACACGTGCACACACACAAACACGTCGTACATAACACACATGCACACACACACGTCGCACATAACACACATACACACACAAACACACAGCACACACAACACACAGAAGTCGTACATAACACACATGCACACACACACGTCACACATAACAAACATGCACACACACAAACAAACAGCACACACAACACACACCCGTCGTACATAACACACATGCACACACACACGTCGCATATAACACACATGCACACACATGTCGCTCATAACACACATGCACACACACACGTCACACATAACACACATGCACACACACAAACAAACAGCACACACAACACACACCCGTCGTACATAACACACATGCACACACACACGTCGCATATAACACACACAAACACACACGTCGCACATAACACATGTGCACACATACAAACACGTCGTACATAACACACATTCACACACACAAACACACAGCACACACAACACACACGTCGTTCATAACACACATGCACACACACACACGTCGCTCATAACACACATGCACACACACACACAAACACACAGAACACACAACACACACACGTCGCACATAACACACATGCACACACACACATCGTTCATAACACACATGCACACACACACGTCGCTCATAACACACATGCACACACACACGTCGCACATAACACACATGCACACACACAAACACACAGCACACACAACACACACACGTCGCACATAACACACATGCACACACACACGTCGCACATAAAACACGTGCACACACAAACGTCGCTTATAACACACATGCACACACACAACACACACACGTCGCACATAACACACGTGCACACACACAAACACACAGCACACACAACACAAACACGTCGCAAATAACACACATGCACACACACAAACAAACACACAGCACACACAACACACATACGTCGCACATAACACACATGCACACAAACACACAGCACACACAACACACACATGTCGCACATAACACACATGCACACACACAAACAAACACACAGCACACACAACACACATACGTCGCACATAACACACGTGCACACACACAAACACACAGCACACACAACACACACGCGTCGCACATAACGCACGTGCACACACACAGCACACACAACACACACACGTCGCACATAACACACATGCACACACACAAACACACAGCACACACAACACACACGTCGCACATAACACACGTGCACACACACAAACATGTCGTACATAACACACATGCACACACACACGTCGCACATAACACACATACACACACACAAACACACAGCACACACAAACACACAGCACACACAAGCACACACACACGTCGCATATAACAAACATGCACACACACGTCGCTCATAACACACATGCACACACAAAAACACACAGCACACACAACACACACACGTCGTTCATAACACACATGCACACACACACACGTCGCTCATAACACACATGCACACACACACACAGCACACACAACACACACACGTCGCACATAACACACGTGCACACACACAAACACTCACATGTCGTACATAACACACATGCACACACACAAACACACACATGTCGTACATAACACACGTGCACACAACACACACACGTTGCACATAACACACGTGCACACACACAAAAACACACACGTCGCACATAACACAGGTGCACACACACGTCGTTCATAACCCACATGCACACACACAAACACACAGCACACACACGTCGCTCATAACACACATGCACACACACAACACACACACGTCGTACATAACACACATGCACACACACAACACACACACGTCGTACATAACACACATGCACACACACAACACACACACGTCGTACATAACACACATGCACACACACAACACACAAACGTCGTACATAACACACATGCACACACACAAACACACACACGTCGTACATAACACACGTGCACAGACACAAACACACAGCACACACAACACACACACGTCACACATAACACACATGCACACACACAAACACACACACACGTCGTACATAACACACATGCACACACACAACACACACACGTCGTACATAACACACGTGCACACAACACACACACGTCGCTCATAACACACATGCACACACACAACACACACACGTCGTACATAACACACATGCACACACACAACACACACACGTCGTACATAACACACATGCACACACACAACACACAAACGTCGTACATAACACACATGCACACACACAAACACACACACGTCGTACATAACACACGTGCACAGACACAAACACACAGCACACACAACACACACACGTCACACATAACACACATGCACACACACAAACACACACACACGTCGTACATAACACACATGCACACACACAAACACACACACACGTCGTACATAACACACATGCACACACACAAACACACACACACGTCGTACATAACACACGTGCACACACACAAATAAACACACAGCACACACAACACACATACGTCGCACATGAACACACAAACACACAGCACACAAAACACACACACGTCGCACATAACACACGTGCACACACACAAACACACACACACGTCGTATATAACACACATGCACACACACGTCGCACATAACACACATGCACACACACAAACACACAGCACACACACGTCGCACATAACACACATGCACACACAACACACACACACGTCGCACATAACACACATGCACACACACAAACACACAGCACACACAACACACACGCGTCGCACATAACGCACGTGCACACACACAGCACACACAACACACACACGTCGCACATAACACACATGCACACACACAAACACACAGCACACACACGTCGCACATAACACACATGCACACACAACACACACACGTCGCACATAACACACATGCAAACACACAAACACACAGCACACACAAAACACACGCGTCGCACATAACGCACGTGCACACACACAGCACACACAACACACACGTCGCACATAACACACGTGCACACACACACGTCGCACATAACACACATGCACACACAAACACACAGCACACACAACACACACACGTCGCACATAACACACGTGCACACACACAAACACGTCGTACATAACACACATTCACACACACAAACACACAGCACACACAACACACACACGTCGTTCATAACACACATGCACACACACACACGTCGCTCATAACACACATGCACACACACACGTCGCTCATAACACACATGCACACACACACAAACACACAGCACACACAACACACACACGTCGCACATAACACACATGCACACACACAATCACACAGCACACACAACACACACCCGTCGTACATAACACACGTCGCACATAACACACATGCACACACACAATCACACAGCACACACAACACACACCCGTCGTACATAACACACACGTTGCACATAACACACATGCACACACACACGTCGCTCATAACACACATGCACACACACACGTTGCACATAACACACATGCACACACACAAACACACAGCACACACACGTCACACATAACACACATGCACACACACAAACACACAGCACACACAACACACACACGTCGCACATAACACACGTGCGCACACACACACGTCGCACATAACACACATGCACACACACAAACACACAGCACACACAACACACACACGTCGCACATAACACACGTGCACACACACAAACACACACACACGTCGTACATAACACACTTGCACACACACAAACACACAGCACACAAAACACACACACGTCGCACATAACACACGTGCACACACACAAACACACACACACGTCGTACATAACACAAATGCACACACACACGTCGCACATAACACACATGCACACACACAGCACACACAACACACACACGTCGCACATAACACACATGCACACACACAAACCCACAGCACACACAACACACACGCGTCGCACATAACGCACGTGCACACACACAGCACACACAACACACACACGTCGCACATAACACACATGCACACACACAAACACGTCGTACATATAACACACATTCACACACAACACACACACGTCGCACATAACACACATGCAAACACACAAACACACAGCACACACAAAACACACGCGTCGCACATAACGCACGTGCACACACACAGCACACACAACACACACGTCGCACATAACACACGTGCACACACACACGTCGCACATAACACACATGCACACACAAACACACAGCACACACAACACACACACGTTGCACATAACACATGTCGCACATAACAAACAACACACACACGTCGCACATAACACACATGCACACACACAAACACACACACACGTCGCTCATAACACACATGCACACACACAAACACACAGCACACACATACGTCGCACATAACACACATGCACACACACAAACACACAGCACACACAACACACACGCGTCGCACATAACGCACGTGCACACACACAGCACACACAACACACACACGTCGAACATAACACACATGCACACACACAAACACACAACACACACGTCGCACATAACACACATGCACAAACACAAACACACAGCACACACAACACACACAAGTCATACAAAACACACATGCACACACACACGTCGCACATAACACACATGCACACACACAAACACACAGCACACACAACACACACACGTCGCACATAACACACATGCACACACACAAACACACAGCACACAAACGTCGCTCATAACACACATGCACACACACAAACACACAGCACACACAACACACACACGTCGCACATAACACACGTGCACACACACAAACACGTCGTACATAACAGACATTCACACACACAAACACACAGCACACACAACACACACACGTCGTTCATAACACACATGCACACACACACACGTCGCTCATAACACACATGCACACACACACGTCGCTCATAACACACATGCACACACACAAACACACAGCACACACAACACACACACGTCGCACATAACACACATGCACACACACAATCACACAGCACACACAACACACACCCGTCGTACATAACACACGTCGCACATAACACACATGCACACACACAATCACACAGCACACACAACACACACCCGTCGTACATAACACACATAAACACACACGTCGCACATAACACACATGCACACAAACAAACACACAGCACACACACGTCGCACATAACACACATGCACACACACAAACACACAGCACACACAACACACACACGTCGCACATAACACACGTGCACACACACAAACACACACACGTCGTACATAACACACTTGCACACACACAAACACACAGCACACAAAACACACACACGTCGCACATAACACACGTGCACACACACAAACACACACACACGTCGTACATAACACAAATGCACACACACACGTCGCACATAACACACATGCACACACACAGCACACACAACACACATACGTCGCACATAACACACATGCACACACACAAACACACAGCACACACAACACACACGCGTCGCACATAACGCACGTGCACACACACAGCACACACAACACACACACGTCGCACATAACACACATGCACACACACAAATACACAGCACACACAACACACACGTCGCACATAACACACGTGCACACACACACACGTCGCACATAACACACATGCACACACACAAACACACAGCACACAAACGTCGCTCATAACACACATGCACACACACAAACACACAGCACACACACGTCGCACATAACACACACATGCACACACACAAACACACAGCACACACACGTCGCACAAAACACACATGCACACACACAAACACACAGCACACACAACACACACATGTCGCACATCACACACGTGCGCACACACACACGTCGCACATAACACACATGCACAGACACAAACACACAGCACACACAACACACACACGTCGCACATAACACACATGCACACACACACGTCGCACATAACACACGTGCACACACACAAACACACACACACGTCGTACATAATACACATGCACACACACAAACACACAGCACACACACACGTCGCTCATAACACACATGCACACACACAAACACACAGCACACACAACACACACACGTCGCACATAACGCACGTGCACACACACAGCACACACAACACACACACGTCGCACATAACACACATGCACACACACAAACACACAACACACACGTCGCACATAACACACGTGCACACACAAAAACACATCGTACATAACACACATGCACACACACAAACACAGAGCACACACAACACACATAAGTCGTACAAAACACACATGCACACACACACGTCGCACATAACACACATGCACACACACAAACACACAGCACACACAACACACACACGTCGCACATAACACACAACACACACGTCGCACATAACACACATGCACACAAATAAACACACAGCACACACAACACACACACGTCGCACATAACACACGTGCACACACACAAACACGTCGTACATAACACACATTCACACACACAAACACACAGCACACACAACACACACACGTCGTTCATAACACACATGCACACACACACACGTCACTCATAACACACATGCACACAAACACGTCGTACATAACACACATTCACACACACAAACACACAGCACACACAACACACACACGTCGTTCATAACACACATGCACACACACACACGTCGCTCATAACACACATGCACACACACACGTCGCTCATAACACACATACACACACACAAACACACAGCACACACAACACACACACGTCGCACATAACACACATGCACACACACACATCGTTCATAACACACATGCACACACACACGTCGCTCATAACACACATGCACACACACACGTCGCACATAACACACATGCACACACACAAACACACAGCACGCACACGTTGCACATAACACACATGCACACACACAAACACACAGCACACACAACACACACACGTCGCACATAACACACGTGCGCACACACACACGTCGCACATAACACACATGCAAACACACAAACACACAGCACACACAACACACACACGTCGCACATAACACACGTGCACACACACAAACACACGTCGCACATAACACACGTGCACACACACAAACACACACACACGTCGTACATAACACAAATGCACACACACACGTCGCACATAACACACATGCACACACACAGTACACACAACACACATACGTCGCACATAACACACATGCACACACACAAACACAGCACACACAACACACACGCGTCGCACATAACGCACGTGCACACACACAGCACACACGTCGCTCATAAAACACATGCACACACACAACACACACACGTCGTACATAACACACATGCACACACACAACACACACACGTCGTACATAACACACATGCACACACACAAACACATACACACGTCGTACATAACACACATGCACACACACAAACACACACACACGTCGTACATAACACACGTGCACACACACAAATAAACACACAGCACACACAACACACATACGTCGCACATGAACACACAAACACACAGCACACAAAACACACACACGTCGCACATAACACACGTGCACACACACAAACACACACACACGTCGTATATAACACACATGCACACACACGTCGCACATAACACACATGCACACACACAAACACACAGCACACACACGTCGCACATAACACACATGCACACACAACACACATACACGTCGCACATAACACACATGCACACACACAAACACACAGCACACACAACACACACGCGTCGCACATAACGCACGTGCACACACACAGCACACACAACACACACACGTCGCACATAACACACATGCACACACACAAACACACAGCACACACACGTCGCACATAACACACATGCACACACAACACACACACGTCGCACATAACACACATGCAAACACACAAACACACAGCACACACAAAACACACGCGTCGCACATAACGCACGTGCACACACACAGCACACACAACACACACGTCGCACATAACACACGTGCACACACACACGTCGCACATAACACACATGCACACACAAACACACAGCACACACAACACACACACGTTGCACATAACACATGTCGCACATAACAAACAACACACACACGTCGCACATAACACACGTGCACACACACAAACACACACACACGTCGCTCATAACACACATGCATACACACAAACACACAGCACACACACGTCGCACATAACAGACATGCACACACACAAACACACAGCACACACAACACACACGCGTCGCACATAACGCACGTGCACACACACAGCACACACAACACACACACGTCGAACATAACACACATGCACACACACAAACACACAACACACACGTCGCACATAACACACATGCACACACACAAACACACAGCACACACAACACACAAAGTCATACAAAACACACATGCACACACACACATCGCACATAACACACATGCACACACACAAACACACAGCACACACAACACACACACGTCGCACATAACACACATGCACACACACAAACACACAGCACACAAACGTCGCTCATAACACACATGCACACACACAAACACACAGCACACACAACACACACACGTCGCACATAACACACGTGCACACACACAAACACGTCGTACATAACACACATTCACACACACAAACACACAGCACACACAACACACAAACGTCGCTCATAACACACATGCACACACACAAACACACAGAACACACAACACACACACGTCGCACATAACACACGTGCACACACACAAACACGTCGTACATAACACACATTCACACACACAAACACACAGCACACACAACACACACACGTCGCTCATAACACACATGCACACACACACGTCGCTCATAACACACATGCACACACACACAAACACACAGCACACACAACACACACACGTCGTTCATAACACACATGCACACACACACACGTCGCTCATAACACACATGCACACACACACGTCGCTCATAACACACATGCACACACACACAAACACACAGCACACACAACACACACACGTCGCACATAACACACATGCACACACACAATCACACAGCACACACAACACACACCCGTCGTACATAACACACGTCGCACATAACACACATGCACACACACAATCACACAGCACACACAACACACACCCGTCGTACATAACACACACGTTGCACATAACACACATGCACACACACACGTCGCTCATAACACACATGCACACACACACGTTGCACATAACACACATGCACACACACAAACACACAGCACACACACGTCACACATAACACACATGCACACACACAAACACACAGCACACACAACACACACACGTCGCACATAACACACGTGCGCACACACACACGTCGCACATAACACACATGCACACACACAAACACACAGCACACACAACACACACACGTCGCACATAACACACGTGCACACACACAAACACACACACACGTCGTACATAACACACTTGCACACACACAAACACACAGCACACAAAACACACACACGTCGCACATAACACACGTGCACACACACAAACACACACACACGTCGTACATAACACAAATGCACACACACACGTCGCACATAACACACATGCACACACACAGCACACACAACACACACACGTCGCACATAACACACATGCACACACACAAACCCACAGCACACACAACACACACGCGTCGCACATAACGCACGTGCACACACACAGCACACACAACACACACACGTCGCACATAACACACATGCACACACACAAACACGTCGTACATATAACACACATTCACACACAACACACACACGTCGCACATAACACACATGCAAACACACAAACACACAGCACACACAAAACACACGCGTCGCACATAACGCACGTGCACACACACAAACACACACACACGTCGTACATAACACAAATGCACACACACACGTCGCACATAACACACATGCACACACACAGCACACACAACACACACACGTCGCACATAACACACATGCACACACACAAACACGTCGTACATATAACACACATTCACACACAACACACACACGTCGCACATAACACACATGCAAACACACAAACACACAGCACACACACAACACACACGTCGCACATAACACACGTGCACACACACACGTCGCACATAACACACATGCACACACAAACACACAGCACACACAACACACACACGTTGCACATAACACATGTCGCACATAACAAACAACACACACACGTCGCACATAACACACATGCACACACACAAACACACACACACGTCGCTCATAACACACATGCACACACACAAACACACAGCACACACATACGTCGCACATAACACACATGCACACACACAAACACACAGCACACACAACACACACGCGTCGCACATAACGCACGTGCACACACACAGCACACACAACACACACACGTCGAACATAACACACATGCACACACACAAACACACAACACACACGTCGCACATAACACACATGCACAAACACAAACACACAGCACACACAACACACACAAGTCATACAAAACACACATGCACACACACACGTCGCACATAACACACATGCACACACACAAACACACAGCACACACAACACACACACGTCGCACATAACACACATGCACACACACAAACACACAGCACACAAACGTCGCTCATAACACACATGCACACACACAAACACACAGCACACACAACACACACACGTCGCACATAACACACGTGCACACACACAAACACGTCGTACATAACACACATTCACACACACAAACACACAGCACACACAACACACACACGTCGTTCATAACACACATGCACACACACACACGTCGCTCATAACACACATGCACACACACACGTCGCTCATAACACACATGCACACACACAAACACACAGCACACACAACACACACACGTCGCACATAACACACATGCACACACACAATCACACAGCACACACAACACACACCCGTCGTACATAACACACGTCGCACATAACACACATGCACAGACACAATCACACAGCACACACAACACACACCCGTCGTACATAACACACATAAACACACACGTCGCACATAACACACATGCACACAAACAAACACACAGCACACACACGTCGCACATAACACACATGCACACACACAAACACACAGCACACACAACACACACACGTCGCACATAACACACGTGCACACACACAAACACACACACACGTCGTACATAACACACTTGCACACACACAAACACACAGCACACAAAACACACACACGTCGCACATAACACACGTGCACACACACAAACACACACACACGTCGTACATAACACAAATGCACACACACACGTCGCACATAACACACATGCACACACACAGCACACACAACACACATACGTCGCACATAACACACATGCACACACACAAACACACAGCACACACAACACACACGCGTCGCACATAACGCACGTGCACACACACAGCACACACAACACACACACGTCGCACATAACACACATGCACACACACAAATACACAGCACACACAACACACACGTCGCACATAACACACGTGCACACACACACGTCGCACATAACACACATGCACACACACAAACACACAGCACACAAACGTCGCTCATAACACACATGCACACACACAAACACACAGCACACACACGTCGCACATAACACACACATGCACACACACAAACACACAGCACACACACGTCGCACAAAACACACATGCACACACACAAACACACAGCACACACAACACACACATGTCGCACATCACACACGTGCACACACACACGTCGCACATAACACACATGCACAGACACAAACACACAGCACACACAACACACACACGTCGCACATAACACACATGCACACACACACGTCGCACATAACACACGTGCACACACACAAACACACACACACGTCGTACATAATACACATGCACACACACAAACACACAGCACACACACACGTCGCTCATAACACACATGCACACACACAAACACACAGCACACACAACACACACACGTCGCACATAACGCACGTGCACACACACAGCACACACAACACACACACGTCGCACATAACACACATGCACACACACAAACACACAACACACACGTCGCACATAACACACGTGCACACACAAAAACACATCGTACATAACACACATGCACACACACAAACACAGAGCACACACAACACACACAAGTCGTACAAAACACACATGCACACACACACGTCGCACATAACACACATGCACACACACAAACACACAGCACACACAACACACACACGTCGCACATAACACACAACACACACGTCGCACATAACACACATGCACACAAATAAACACACAGCACACACAACACACACACGTCGCACATAACACACGTGCACACACACAAACACGTCGTACATAACACACATTCACACACACAAACACACAGCACACACAACACACACACGTCGTTCATAACACACATGCACACACACACACGTCGCTCATAACACACATGCACACAAACACGTCGTACATAACACACATTCACACACACAAACACACAGCACACACAACACACACACGTCGTTCATAACACACATGCACACACACACACGTCGCTCATAACACACATGCACACACACACGTCGCTCATAACACACATACACACACACAAACACACAGCACACACAACACACACACGTCGCACATAACACACATGCACACACACACATCGTTCATAACACACATGCACACACACACGTCGCTCATAACACACATGCACACACACACGTCGCACATAACACACATGCACACACACAAACACACAGCACACACACGTTGCACATAACACACATGCACACACACAAACACACAGCACACACAACACACACACGTCGCACATAACACACGTGCGCACACACACACGTCGCACATAACACACATGCAAACACACAAACACACAGCACACACAACACACACACGTCGCACATAACACACGTGCACACACACAAACACACGTCGTACATAACACACGTGCACACACACAAATCGCACATAACACACATGCACACACACAGTACACACAACACACATACGTCGCACATAACACACATGCACACACACAAACACAGCACACACAACACACACGCGTCGCACATAACGCACGTGCACACACACAGCACACACAACACACACGTCGCACATAACACACATGCACACACACAAACACACAGCACACACAACACACACGTCGCACATAACACACGTGCACACACACACGTCGCACATAACACACATACACACACACAAACACACAGCACACACAACACACACACGTCACACATAACACACATGCACACACACAAACAAACAGCACACACAACACACACCCGTCGTACATAACACACATGCAGACACACACGTCGCATATAACACACATGCACACACATGTCACACATAACACACATGCACACACACAAACACACAGCACACACAACACACACGTCGCACATAACACACATTCACACACACAAACACACAGCACACATAACACACACGTCGCTCATAACACACATGCACACACACACACAAACACACAGAACACACAACACACACACGTCGCACATAACACACATGCACACACACACATCGTTCATAATACACATGCACACACACACGTCGCACATAACACACATGCACACACACAAACACACAGCACACACAACACACACACGTCGCACATAACACACATGCACACACACACGTCGCACATAACACACGTGCACACACACACGTCGCTCATAACACACATGCACACACACAAACACACACATGTCGTACATAACACACGTGCACACACACAACACACACACGTCGCACATAACACACGTGCACACACACAAACACACAGCACACACAACACACACACGTCGCAAATAACACACGTGCACACACAAAAACACATCGTACATAACACACATGCACACACACAAACACACAGCACACACAACACACACAAGTCGTACAAAACACACATGCACACACACACGTCGCACATAACACACATGCACACACACAAACACACAGCACACACAACACACACACGTCGCACATAACACACAACACACACGTCGCACATAACACACATGCACACACACAAACACACAGCACACACAACACACACACGTCGCACATAACACACGTGCACACACACAAACACGTCGTACATAACACACATTCACACACACAAACACACAGCACACACACACACACGTCGTTCATAACACACATGCACACACACACACGTCGCTCATAACACACATGCACACACACACGTCGCTCATAACACACATGCACACACACACAAACACACAGCACACACAACACACACACGTCGCACATAACACACATGCACACACACACATCGTTCATAACACACATGCACACACACAATCACACAGCACACACAACACACACCCGTCGTACATAACACACGTCGCACATAACACACATGCACACACACAATCACACAGCACACACAACACACACCCGTCGTACATAACACACATAAACACACACGTTGCACATAACACACACACACACACACGTCGCACATAACACACATGCACACACACAAACACACAGCACACACACGTCGCACATAACACACATGCACACACACAAACACACAGCACACACAACACACACACGTCGCACATAACACACGTGCGCACACACACACGTCGCACATAACACACATGCAAACACACAAACACACAGCACACACAACACACACACGTCGCACATAACACACGTGCACACACACAAACACACACACACGTCGTACATAACACAAATGCACACACACACGTCGCACATGACACACATGCACACACACAGTACACACAACACACATACGTCGCACATAACACACATGCACACACACAAACACAGCACACACAACATACACGCGTCGCACATAACGCACGTGCACACACACAGCACACACAACACACACCCGTCGTACATAACACACATAAACACACACGTTGCACATAACACACATGCACACACACACGTCGCACATAACACACATGCACACACACAAACACACAGCACACACACGTCGCACATAACACACATGCACACACACAAACACACAGCACACACAACACACACACGTCGCACATAACACACGTGCACACACACAAACACACGTCGCACATAACACACGTGCACACACACAAACACACACACACTTCGTACATAACACAAATGCACACACACACGTCACACATAACACACATGCACACACACAGTACACACAACACACATACGTCGCACATAACACACATGCACACACACAAACACAGCACACACAACACACACGCGTCGCACATAACGCACGTGCACACACACAGCACACACAACACACACGTCGCACATAACACACATGCACACACACAAACACACAGCACACACAACACACACGTCGCACATAACACACATGCACACACACAAACACGTCGTACATAACACACATGCACACACACCCGTCGTACATAACACACATGCACACACATGTCACACATAACACACATGCACACACACAAACACACAGCACACACAACACACACACGTCGCACATAACACATGTGCACACACACAAACACGTCGTACATAACACACATTCACACACACAAACACACAGCACACATAACACACACGTCGCTCATAACACACATGCACACACACACATCGTTCATAACACACATGCACACACACACGTCGCTCATAATACACATGCACACACACACGTCGCACATAACACACATGCACACACACAAACACACAACACACACGTCGCACATAACACACGTGCACACACAAAAACACATCGTACATAACACACATGCACACACACAAACACACAGCACACACAACACACACAAGTCGTACAAAACACACATGCACACACACACGTCGCACATAACACACATGCACACACACAAACACACAGCACACACAACACACACACGTCGCACATAACACACAACACACACGTCGCACATAACACACATGCACACATACAAACACACAGCACACACAACACACACACGTCGCACATAACACACATGCACACACACAAACACACAACACACACGTCGCACATAACACACATGCACACACACAAACACACAGCACACACAACACACACAAGTCGTACAAAACACACATGCACACACACACGTCGCACATAACACACATGCACACACACAAACACACAGCACACACAACACACACACATCGCACATAACACACAACACACACGTCGCACATAACACACATGCACACACACAAACACACAGCACACACAACACACACACGTCGCACATAACACACGTGCACACACACAAACACGTCGTACATAACACACATGCACACACACACGTCGCACATAACACACATTCACACACACAAACACACAGCACACACAACACACACACGTCGTTCATAACACACATGCACACACACACACGTCGCTCATAACACACATGCACACACACACGTCGCTCATAACACACATACACACACACAAACACACAGCACACACAACACACACACGTCGCACATAACACACATGCACACACACACATCGTTCATAACACACATGCACACACACACGTCGCTCATAACACACATGCACACACACACGTCGCACATAACACACATGCACACACACAAACACACAGCACACACACGTCGCACATAACACACATGCACACACACAAACACACAGCACACACAACACACACACGTCGCACATAACACACGTGCGCACACACACACGTCGCACATAACACACATGCAAACACACAAACACACAGCACACACAACACACACACGTCGCACATAACACACGTGCACACACACAAACACACGTCGCATATAACACACGTGCACACACACAAACACACACACACGTCGTACATAACACAAATGCACACACACACGTTGCACATAACACACATGCACACACAGTACACACAACACACATACGTCGCACATAACACACATGCACACACACAAACACAGCACACACAACACACACGCGTCGCACATAACGCACGTGCACACACACAGCACACACAACACACACGTCGCACATAACACACATGCACACACACAAACACACAGCACACACAACACACACGTCGCACATAACACACGTGTACACACACACGTCGCACATAACACACATACACACACACAAACACACAGCACACACAACACACACACGTCACACATAACACACATGCACACACACAAACAAACAGCACACACAACACACACCCGTCGTACATAACACACATGCAGACACACACGTCGCATATAACACACATGCACACACATGTCACACATAACACACATGCACACACACAAACACACAGCACACACAACACACACGTCGCACATAACACACATGCACACACACACATCGTTCATAACACACATGCACACACATGTCACACATAACACACATTCACACACACAAACACACAGCACACATAACACACACGTCGCTCATAACACACATGCACACACACAAACACACAGAACACACAACACACACACGTCGCACATAACACACATGCACACACACACATCGTTCATAACACACATGCACACACACACGTCGCTCATAATACACATGCACACACACACGTCGCACATAACACACATGCACACACACAAACACACAGCACACACAACACACACACGTCGCACATAACACACATGCACACACACACGTCGCACATAACACACGTGCACACACACACGTCGCTCATAACACACATGCACACACACAAACACACACATGTCGTACATAACACACGTGCACACACACAACACACACACGTCGCACATAACACACGTGCACACACAGCACACACAACACACACACGTCGCAAATAACACACGTGCACACACAAAAACACATCGTACATAACACACATGAACACACACAAACACACAGCACACACAACACACACAAGTCGTACAAAACACACATGCACACACACACACGTCGCACATAACACACATGCACACACACAAACACACAGCACACACAACACACACACGTCGCACATAACACACAACACACACGTCGCACATAACACACATGCACACACACAAACACACAGCACACACAACACACACACGTCGCACATAACACACGTGCACACACACAAACACGTCGTACATAACACACATTCACACACACAAACACACAGCACACACAACACACACACGTCGTTCATAACACACATGCACACACACACACGTCGCTCATAACACACATGCACACACACACGTCGCTCATAACACACATGCACACACACACAAACACACAGCACACACAACACACACACGTCGCACATAACACACATGCACACACACACATCGTTCATAACACACATGCACACACACAATCACACAGCACACACAACACACACCCGTCGTACATAACACACGTCGCACATAACACACATGCACACACACAATCACACAGCACACACAACACACACCCGTCGTACATAACACACATAAACACACACGTTGCACATAACACACATGCACACACACACGTCGCACATAACACACATGCACACACACAAACACACAGCACACACACGTCGCACATAACACACATGCACACACACAAACACACAGCACACACAACACACACACGTCGCACATAACACACGTGCGCACACACACACGTCGCACATAACACACATGCAAACACACAAACACACAGCACACACAACACACACACGTCGCACATAACACACGTGCACACACACAAACACACGTCGCACATAACACACGTGCACACACACAAACACACACACACGTCGTACATAACACAAATGCACACACACACGTCGCACATAACACACATGCACACACACAGTACACACAACACACATACGTCGCACATAACACACATGCACACACACAAACACAGCACACACAACATACACGCGTCGCACAGAACGCACGTGCACACACACAGCACACACAACACACACCCGTCGTACATAACACACATGCACACACACACGTCGCACATAACACACATGCACACACACAAACACACAGCACACACACGTCGCACATAACACACATGCACACACACAAACACACAGCACACACAACACACACACGTCGCACATAACACACGTGCACACACACAAACACACGTCGCACATAACACACGTGCACACACACAAACACACACACACGTCGTACATAACACAAATGCACACACACACGTCGCACATAACACACATGCACACACACAGTACACACAACACACATACGTCGCACATAACACACATGCACACACACAAACACAGCACACACAACACACACGCGTCGCACATAACGCACGTGCACACACACAGCACACACAACACACACGTCGCACATAACACACATGCACACACACAAACACACAGCACACACAACACACACGTCGCACATAACACACATGCACACACACAAACACGTCGTACATAACACACATGCACACACACCCGTCGTACATAACACACATGCACACACACACGTCGCATATAACACACATGCACACACATGTCACACATAACACACATGCACACACACAAACACACAGCACACACAACACACACACGTCGCACATAACACATGTGCACACACACAAACACGTCGTACATAACACACATTCACACACACAAACACACAGCACACATAACACACACGTCGCTCATAACACACATGCACACACACACACGTCGCACATAACACACATGCACACACACAAACACACAGCACACACACGTCGCACATAACACACATGCACACACACAAACACACAGCACACACAACACACACACGTCGCACATAACACACGTGCACACACACAAACACACGTCGCACATAACACACGTGCACACACACAAACACACACACACGTCGTACATAACACAAATGCACACACACACGTCGCACATAACACACATGCACACACACAGTACACACAACACACATACGACGCACATAACACACATGCACACACACAAACACAGCACACACAACACACACGCGTCGCACATAACGCACATGCACACACACAGCACACACAACACACACGTCGCACATAACACACATGCACACACACAAACACACAGCACACACAACACACACGTCGCACATAACACACATGCACACACACAAACACGTCGTACATAACACACATGCACACACACCCGTCGTACATAACACACATGCACACACACACGTCGCATATAACACACATGCACACACATGTCACACATAACACACATGCACACACACAAACACACAGCACACACAACACACACACGTCGCACATAACACATGTGCACACACACAAACACGTCGTACATAACACACATTCACACACACAAACACACAGCACACATAACACACACGTCGCTCATAACACACATGCACACACACACATCGTTCATAACACACATGCACACACACACGTCGCTCATAATACACATGCACACACACACGTCGCACATAACACACATGCACACACACAAACACACAGCACACACAACACACACACGTCGCACATAACACACATGCACACACACACGTCGCACATAACACACGTGCACACACACATGTCGCTCATAACACACATGCACACACACAAACACACACATGTCGTACATAACACACGTGCACACACACAACACACACACGTCGCACATAACACACGTGCACACACACAAACACACAGCACACACAACACACACACGTCGCACATCACACACGTGCGCACACACACACGTCGCACATAACACACATGCACACACACAAACAAACACACAGCACACACAACACACACACGTCGCTCATAACACATGCACACACACACGTCGCATATAACACACATGCACACACACACGTCGCTCATAACACACATGCACACACACAGCACACACAACACACACACGTCGCTCATAACACATGCACACACACACGTCGCATATAACACACATGCACACACACGTCGCTCATAACACACATGCACACACACAAACACACAGCACACACACGTCGCACATAACACACACATGCACACACACAAACACACAGCACACACAACACACACACGTCGCACATCACACACGTGCGCACACACACACGTCGCACATAACACACATGCACACACACAAACAAACACACAGCACACACAACACACACACGTCGCATATAACACACATGCACACACACACACGTCGCTCATAACACACATGCACACACACAAACACACAGCACACACAACACACACACGTCGCTCATAACACATGCACACACACACGTCGCATATAACACACATGCACACACACACACGTCGCTCATAACACACATGCACACACACAAACACACAGCACACACAACACACACACGTTGCACATACCACACGTGCACACACACACATCGCTCATAACACACATGCACACACACAAACACACAGCACACACGTCGCACATAACACACATGCACACACACACGTCGCACATAACACACATACACACACACAATCACACAGCACACACAACACACACCCGTCGTACATAACACACGTGCGCACACACACACGTTGCACATAACACACATACACACACACACGTCGCACATAACACACATGCACACACACAAACACACAGCACACAAACGTCGCTCATAACACACATGCACACACACAAACACACAGCACCCACACGTCGCACATAACACACATGCACACACACAAACACACAGCACACACAACACACACACGTCGCACATAACACACATGCACACACACAAACACACAGCACACACAACAAACACACGTCGCACATAACACACATGCACACACACAAACAAACACACAGCACACACAACACACACACGTCGCACATAACACACGTGCACACACACAAACACACACACACGTCGTACATAACACACATGCACACACACAAACACACAGCACACACACGTCACACATGACAGACATACAAACACACAGCACACACAACACACACGTCGCACATAACGCACGTGCACACACACAGCACACACAACACACACACGTCGCACATAACACACATGCACACACACAAACACACAACACACACGTCGCACATAACACACATGCACACACACACGTCGCACATAACACACATGCACACACACAAACACACAGCACACACAACACACACACGTCGCACATAACACACGTGCACACACACAAACACGTCGTACATATAACACACATTCACACACACAAACACACAGCACACACAACACACACACGTCGCACATAACACACGTGCACACACACAAACACGTCGTACATATAACACACATTCACACACACAAACACACAGCACACACACACGTCGCTCATAACACACATGCACACACACAAACACACAGCACACACAACACACACACGTCGCACATAACACATGCACACACACAACACACACACGTCGTACATAACACACATGCACACACACAACACACACACGTCGTACATAACACACATGCACACACACAAACACTCACACGTCGTACATAACACACGTGCACACACACAAAACACAGCACACACAACACACACACGTCGTACATAACACACGTGCACACACACAAAACACAGCACACACAACACACACACGTCGTACATAACACACATGCACACACACAAACACACACAAACGTCGTACATAACACACATGCACACACACAAACACACACAAACGTCGTACATAACACACACAACACACACAAACACACGTCGTACATAACACACACACAAACACACAGCATTACAGTTTGTACAATATACGCTTCATCATATTCATAATTGATCCATTATGAATAAGTTGTCAGGTCTTGACATTGACTGTGACTCACTGGTCCATATATATATATATATATATATATATATATATATATATATATATATATATATATATATATATATATATATATATATATATATATATATATATATATATATATATATATATATATATATATATATATATATATAACTGCTTTTCAAACAGAACTTGTGGTTGCTCTGGTGATGTTCATCCACACTTCCATAAGTCATATTACACAACACTGACATGTCACTTCTCGAGTCCCTAAAACAACCTTCACCACGACACGCTCTGACTTCCATCAGCAAAGACAGAACAATATTCAGTCAGTTCAAAATATAGGCACCAAAATATTCTTTTGCATTGGGTTTATGTAGTTGTAGTATGGATATGAAATACTCCAACTACAGGTGTAACGATTCACAGATCTCATTTTGTGTCATTGTGACAAACAAGAAGACAGCAATTATAATTATTGTTACTGTAAATAATGTGAAAATTGTACAACTGTAGCCTATTGTTTACATATGATCTTATCATATTCCACACGTGAGTTTATCATATTCCACACGTGAGTTTATCATATTCCACACGTGAGTTTATCATATTCCACACGTGAGCTTCTTTACTGCATAAACAATGGCTTCTGCATCTCTAGTTTGGTGAAATGATAAGCCAGATTGACTTACTAGCAATGTACACCGTGACCTAGTTGGCCACACTCACCGCTGTTGCTGAGCGTATACTTTGTCCGTGCAGTTGTGGCGCTCGCTGCCTTGCCCCAGCTCTCATATCGTACATGTATATCGTACATGTATTGCACTGTAAGTGATACGTTGTTACACCCTAAACTCCAATATTATTTCAGTAAAAATGTATAACTTTCCTACAATTCCCCTTGTACCTAAAAAGCCTAAGTTTAAGTCTTACTGTACTTTTCGGACTCTAAGCCGCTATTTTCCCCCACGTTTTGAACCCTGCGGTCATTATAACGGTGCATCTAATTCATACATTTTTAGCAGCCACCAGGGGCCAATCTAGCAGGAACTGCTGTAGAAAACGACGTCAGGGGACACATTGTGTGTTCTATAGTTTAAGCTTCAAAACGCTGCGTGTTTATTACAATAAAACTCATATTCACATAGAAATTAGCCTAATGAGGAAGTGACTCTAGACGCGGCAGAAAAACAAAGACACACGCGGAGCGCGGACATGCGATATACGGCGGTCTGCAGTTCAGAACCTGCCGCAGTGAAATGAGACTTTCTTGGCCAGACCTGACTCACGAGTCAAAGACACATGTGCATCATTATCTGGACCATATTTCTGTGTAAATATCTCATGTCACAGTAACACTCACTCGATGAGTACGAGCTCAAGAGCAGATGAACCAGATGTGAAGACACTGGTAAATCAGCCACACAGAGTCATCAAGGACAGAGGGGACATTAGGGACAGCTGTGATGTGTTTAAGCTTCAAAATGCTGTGTGTTTTATTACAATACAACTATTCACTTAGAAATGAGTCTAATTAGTAACACAGAGCAGTGGACCTCGGGTGCACCGCGAGACCCCCGGTTCAAAAGACACATCACTACCGCGTTTATGTATGTGTAAATATCTCAAGTTACACCATGGGCAACTGCGGCTTTTTGACGTATGTACAAGTTCTAATTTCTTTGTAAATTTCGTGTGAGCAGCTTTTATTCAGGAGCACTGTATAACCCGAAGAGTATGGTAGTTTCAGACCAGATCCAACAGACAACAATTTAATCTCTGTGATCATTTTAGGCAAAAAATGTTTTATACCACTTTAAGGCATATCTTAGGTGTACTTTCTGTTCTTGCTTTGTTTGATCTGAGTCCAAGCGCAACACCTGTTGGTATTAAAACAACATTACTATGAACTACATTATCATTAAGTTCAATGACTTCATTGGGACGATTCTCTGCAGGAGTGAGTGATACTTCAGTTTTATTCCTTGGGCTGAGCAGGGTCAGCGCTGCTGTCTGGGCTGTCAGAGGGAGAGGGGAACTCTTTGATTGTAACTGTGACTAAGTTAGTGGTCACATCTGTTACTACTACATCTTTGCAGCCTGGAGCCAACTGAGGGTGCCATCCAGAAGCCCCCTTGGGTGGGCCCTCACCCCCCTGCTCTGACAGAGCTCCTTCAGCTGGAACAGGTCCTGCTGATGAGGGAACATGGTCTACCTGGTCCTCAGAACCCCCCGGTAAGGCGGCCGGGCTCAGTGCGGCCGGGCTCGGTGCGGCCTGCCTCGGTGCGGCCTGCCTCGGTGCGGCCTGCCTCGGTGCGGCCTGCCTCGGTGCGGCCTGCCTCGGTGCGGCCTGCCTCGGTGCGGCCTGCCTCGGTGCGGCCTGCCTCGATGCAGAGGAGCTGGAGAAGGGTCCTGAAGGAGAAGGAAAAGGATCTCCACACTGCAGTCCAAAAGGCTTCCCGTACATGGGGAACCCAAGCATCTTAAAGGGCGACTGGAAAGGCTTGTAGGGGGCTTCTCCTTTTTTAATGATGCGGTTGCGGGACGGGATATTTTGGCGTCCAGTGGAGAGGCCCCTGCAGCCTGGGGCCCCGCCCCCCTTTCCAGCCTTGTCAATGACCTTCAGGTTGAGAATGATGCGACTCCTCTTGACCTCACGGGGCTTGACTCTGCGGTTGAGGATGCGGACAGTTTCAGAGAAGGGGGACACGTGAGGCCGTGAGTGGATGCCCCCAGCCAAGGACAGGGCTGGAGACATGGAGGGCAGCGGGCGGCGAGACATGCGGTGACAGCGGTGGATGTCCTTCTTTAGCTTGTGAGTTGCAGCCAGGGAGTGCAATTTAGGAGAGGGTGTGGCAATAGAGGGTGCAGAGGGAGGAGTGGAGTGGCCGCTCACCTCTCCTTTCAGAGACCGAGTCTAGAAATAAAAACAGTCAGTACAGCACCTGCAATAACAACAGCTATTTTTTATTTTTCTAAAAAGAATTCATGATAACCTTCAATACTACTTTCTTAGGTTTTGGGCCACGTTTCTTTGGTCCGTTCACATCCCTCTGCCGTTCCCTAAGAGGCAGCACAGGATAGAGACAGGGGGTGGGCGAGTTGTACGTATTGTAACATACATGTAATAGTTGTAAAAACACTTAACTACTAAACTGCTGGAGAACACCTTGTGACTTACTTCTGCTCAAAGCCTAAGATGAGTCTGTCGTCCAGGATGTTCTCCTCTGGCTCCCATGTGCTGTGTCTGAACACAAGCACAGCACATTTACGTCACTGAACAGTGTTTAAGCACTACCAATACAGAATAACAATACATGTACATTTGGTGAAGGACGTCACTAGTCTATCATTTTCCATGTAGCAACAAAGTTCAAATCATCACTTACTTCATTGCCCAGCCCTTCCATTTGACCAGGTATTCCAGTCTGCCCTGTGGAAG
The DNA here is from genome assembly GCF_026437365.1 of Eucyclogobius newberryi. Classification (NCBI taxonomy): domain Eukaryota; kingdom Metazoa; phylum Chordata; class Actinopteri; order Gobiiformes; family Gobiidae; genus Eucyclogobius; species Eucyclogobius newberryi. The sequence goes on from NW_027316056.1 coordinate 2,300,072, forward strand.
AAGCACATGTTACATGTTGTTATTATGTAGTTAACACCCTGGGGCAGGACTGTTCAATTATGTTTCCAGGGAGGGAGGTTTTTTGGGGGACTGTTGTCTGGGGGCCAGACCATCATTTTATTATTTACATCCAATATCCACAAACTACTCACAGTGGTACTACTCAACAGAAATCTACTGTTTCACTGAAAGAAAGAAAGAAACATTGCTTTGTCCCATAAAAAAGACTAAGCAAAGACAAAACCAGTATTGATCAATCCCACAACCTGAATAAGAGCAGTTCATGGCAGCAGACCTGGGTTGTTTTAACACATGTTCGTTGCTCTGTGAAGCGGCCTCAGTGCGCACTATATTTAGATGACTTCTGGTTAGGTCCTGTTCACATGTGCCTCTCCCCATTTTGGCCAAACACCGCACCATGAACCATGTGAGAAGTGATCAGCTGACCACCGCACTTATCTCCATGTCAGTGGGCTTCAAGCGAACAGAGCCCTGTGACCGGCACGTGAGCGCGCCCATCTCTAATCAAGAGGACTGGGTGGGCATCACTGGCACTGACCGAAATTGGTTAAAGATCCCATATCATGCTTTTCTTTTTTTCCCCGTTTCGTAGTCTACCCTAAGGGTATATTTGATGATGATGGATGATAGAATATATATATATATATATATATATATATATATATATATATATATATATATATTATAAATAAATAAATAAATGTCCTTCACCAGTCCCAGCTCAGGCCGTACTTGCAGGGGAGTGTAAACCCAGGGGCCGTATACATACATTTGCAGTCTTATGTCATCACTACTTAAATCTATTTGATGTGTGGATTGGCTCCTGCTCATGGGGCCTCACTGTGGCGCAATGGCGCTAACACTTCGTGGGCCTCTCTGTGCCTGTTTTATTACCCAGAAGCTAACAGCACTTAGCCGAGCAGAGCTAGGCCGTAGAGCAGCCTGTGTGCTCCTTTAGCAGACTGACCAGCAGCAGCACCAGCAGCAGCACCAGCAGCAGCACCAGCAGCAGCACCAGCAGCAGCACCAGCAGCAGCACCAGCAGCAGCACCACCACCAGCACCACCACCACCAGCACCACCACCAGCACCACCACCACCAGCACCACCACCACCACCAGCACCACCACTAGCACCCCCGCCACCGCTGTACCCGGGCTGCAGCCCCGGGTACAGCGGTCACCACCCGGTCTAGCCTCTGGAGCTCACCTTGCGGACGCGCCGTTTGAGAATTGCCTCCGCGGCGAAAATACGATCCCCCGCCGCCGAGGTGTCCATCTTACCCGCCACAACAACTGGACTGGATGTGTCTGTGTTATGGCTCTGTCCAGGCGCAGGTAACAGCAGCAGTGTGGGAAGTGTGAGGGAGCAGCGCAACAATCCACACGCACGTGAAGAGACGTGCAGCCCACGGCGTGCACATGAATGTGCAACTGGGGCCCGCGCGCCCAGGCCCGCGCGCCCAGGCCCGCGCGCCCAGGCCCGCGCGCCCAGGCCCGCGCGCCCAGGCCCGCACTCACACGGCTCTTTTTGGTTAGTGTTCCCAGCATTGATTATTATATTATTATATTGGCTATTATATGATATTTTCAGCACTCCCTTGGATGATTACATTGTAGACATAATTAAGCCCACTGCTATAAGCTGCTTGCCTGACCAGCCATTCCCAACACGTTTTGGCAAACTACTTATCAAAACTGTGTGTGGGTCTGGGGCTCGAGGTTGAGGCTCAGGTTCAATTTCTAGGGCGGAGTTTAGAGCAGAGACAGAACCAATCACATAAACCCAGAAGTGACGCAAAAAACGCGACACGCTTAACCGGATATTACGTAGCCCATGTCAACAAGGCGTGTCCCGCGTTATCTGTCCCCGAACGCAGAAAATGTCTCCTGAATCGCGATGACGGCCTTCGTATAACCGCATCTAACGCACGTTCATCACGGCGAGTAGAGCGGACTTTCCTGATTGTTCAAACCGAAGCGAGAGCAGAAGTAGACACTCGGTCACGAGCCGGGTCAGGACCCCGGTCACGGGCCGGGTCACGGGCCGGGTCACGAGCCGGGTCCGCCATCTTGAATGTTTTGGAACAAATAAGCTGCCATACTTCCCCCAGCATAGTTGCTCCTAGGGCAGTGTAGCTGCAGCTTTATATTTCTGTTCCTAACTGGTCTGACCATAAGCAATTTCACAGAGGAACGTTTTAAGCCTGGACTTAAATGAAGAGACTGTGTCGCCTCTTTAACATGGACAGAGCTGATTCCTAACACAGGAGCTCTACCTCCTACTCTGCTTTTAGAGACTCTTGGGACCACCAAAAGGCTCTACCTCCTACTGTGCTTTTAGAGACTCTTGGGACCACCAGAAGGCTCTACCTCCTACTGTGCCTTTAGAGACTCTTGGGACCACCAGAAGGCTCTACCTCCTACTGTGCCTTTAGAGACTCTTGGGACCACCAGAAGGCTCTACCTCCTACTGTGCCTTTAGAGACTCTTGGGACCACCAGAAGGCTCTACCTCCTACTGTGCCTTTAGAGACTCTTGGGACCACCAGAAGGCTCTACCTCCTACTGTGCCTTTAGAGACTCTTGGGACCACCAGAAGGCTCTACCTCCTACTGTGCCTTTAGAGACTCTTGGGACCACCAGAAGGCTCTACCTCCTACTGTGCTTTTAGAGACTTTTGGGACCACCAGAAGGCTCTACCTCCTACTATGCTTTTAGAGACTCTTGGGACCACCAGAAGGCTCGACCTCCTACTGTGCTTTTAGAGACTTTTGGGACCACCAGAAGGCTCTACCTCCTACTGTGCTTTTAGAGACTTTTGGGACCACCAGAAGGCTCTACCTCCTACTGTGCTTTTAGAGACTCTTGGGACCACCAGAAGGCTCTACCTCCTACTTTGCTTTTAGAGACTCTTGGGACCACCAGAAGGCTCTACTTCCTACTGTGCTTTAAGAGACTCTTAGGACCACCAGAAGGCTCTACCTCCTACTGTGCCTTTAAAGACTCTTGGGACCACCAGAAGGCTCTACCTCCTACTGTGCCTTTAAAGACTCTTGGGACCACCAGAAGGCTCTACCTCCTACTGTGCCTTTAAAGACTCTTGGGACCACCAGAAGGCTCTACCTCCTACTGTGCCTTTAAAGACTCTTGGGACCACCAGAAGGCCAGCATTTAGAGAGTGAAGAGCTCTGTTTGGATGATTTGGTTCTATAGAGCTCATTCACCGACGTCACAAAACCACGTGATCGCATACGTTGCCGCCCCCTTGTCATACGTTGCCGCCCCCTTGTCATACGTTGCCGCCCCCTTGTCATACGTTGCCGCCCCCTTGTCATACGTTGCCGCCCCCTTGTCGCCCCCTTGTCATACGTTGCCGCTCCCTTGTCATACGTTACCGCCCCCTTGGCCGTCACTTGTTGCGTTCCTTTGCACTGATAGAGCGTGGAAAGTGATCTCAAACGTACATTATGGAGCCCCCAGAGCTTTCAGAGTTCACAAACTCCATGGATGAGCTACACAGAGGTCAATATTTAGAAAAGCTGCAATCAATCCACTCAGATCCATATTTTATGCCTAAATCACCGACTCTTCCAGATTTCTCCAAGCCCACTGGTCCCATGGTTCACAAGTCCACATTTTGATCAAACGCTCTACGGCTGAATAAAACTGATGTTATTCTACAGCGTTTATTCTCCGGAGCTCCAGCGCAGGCAGGCGGTGCGTGAGTCTGCATGCCCGGGGTTCAGTCACCTACACCGGGCTGAACAGCTGTCAGCTCCGCCGCGAGCTGCTCCGTCCGCGCGCAAGTGAGTGACAAACGATAAAACTTCAGATCAACAAAGTATCCACGCGCCTAAATTAAACTGATCTTAATTCTACAGCGTGCGCAGAACAGATTATATATATATATATATATATATATATATATATATATATATATATATATATACACATACATATAATCTGTTAGTCTATGTCCATCGCGCTCGTGATAATAGTAAAGAGTGCGACATCATTAATGAAGTTTTGGGCCTCTTTGAGCCGTGTTTCCTCGTAAATCGCAGCAGACAGACTGCGGTATAGAATGGGCTTGTATGGGGAGACACGCACTGAGGACGGACATCATGGCCAAAAGGGCCTGGAGGAGCCTGGGGGAGCGTGGGGGGAGCGTGGGGGGCGGTCGTGTGACGTCACGTGAATGACCTCTATAGCATCTTTGAGGTAGGATGGGGCCATGTCATTTAAGATAAGATAAGATAAGATATGCCTTTATTGTCCACACATGGGGAAATGTTGGTGTTACAACGCAGTAGATACTGAGGGAAAGGACAGATAACTTATATGAAGTTTAAAAAACACTCTTAATAGAAGAACTCTTATGAACAAAAACAAAAACTCTTATTAACAAAACTCCTGTTCTTCGATCTTTCCAGCGCCTTCAACACCATCAGCCGCTGCTCCTGAGGGACAAGCTGGAGACGGCTGGTGTGGAGTATGACCTGGCAGAGTGGATCCTGGACTACCTCACAGACCGACCCCAGTTTGTGAGAGCACGGGACTGTGTGTCTGACACTCGGACCTGCAGTGTGGGGGCGCCCCAGGGCACTGTCCTCCCGCCCTTTCTCTTCACCCTTTACACTGCAGACTTCAGACATGACACGGACAGCTGTGTCCTGCAGAAGTTCTCTGACGACTCTGCCATCATCGGACTCATCACGGACGACGATGATGCGGAGTACAGAGGACTGGCGCAGGACTTTGTGGACTGGTGTCAGCGGAACCACCTCCTCATCAACGCGGGGAAGACCAAGGAGATGGTGGTGGATTTCCACAGACGCCACCCCACTGCCCCCTCACCAGTGAACATCCAGGGACGGGACATTGAGAGAGTGGACTCATACAAGTACCTGGTGTTCATCTGAACCACAAACTGGACTGGACTCATAACACAGACGCACTGTACAGGAAGAGCCAGAGTCGGCTCTACCTCCTGAGGAGACTCAGGTCTTTTGGAGTGACAGGGCCACTCCTGAAGACCTTCTACGACTGTGTGGTGGCATCAGCCCTCCTGTACAGTGTGGCCTGCTGGAGCAGCAGCATCACAGAGAGGGAGAGGAAGAGGCTGGACAGAGTCATCAAGAAGTCCAGCTCCGTCCTGGCTGTGCTCTGGACTCGGTGCAGGAGGTGGGGGACAGAAGGGTCCTGGCTAGATTCACATCTATGCTTGACCATGAGTGTCGCCCCCTGCAGGACACTCTCTCCGCTCTGGAGAGCAGCTTCAGTGAGAGACTGATCCACCCTCGCTGTGGGAAGGAAAGGTTCCGTAGGTCTTTCCTTCCTGCTGCTGTCAGACTTTATAACAAAAACTGTTAGTACTGAACACTCGCAATACTGACCTAACCATGTGCAATTCTGTCATATGTGCAATTGCTGTTGGAATTCATGTGCAATCTATGTGCTGTCGTGACACATATTCATGTGCAATTACTGTCGTGAACACATGCAATGGTATTTATGTATTTATGTATTTATTTATTTGTCTATGGGAGTTTTTATTTATTTATAGGAGATCTTCTACTGAAAGTGTTTTTCAGACTTCCTATAAGTGATCTGTTCTTCTGTATCTACCTCTGTATCTACCTGCGTTGCACCAATGAAATTTCCCCATGTGGGACAATAAAGGAATATCTTATCTTATCTTATATCTTAATAATGGACTGGAGGGAAGAAAATAAAAATAATAATAAAAATAGCTGGCATAAGACAAATAATACTAGTAATAATGGTAAAGTAAACACTCTAATTTACATCAGTTGTATGCACATGAATGACATTAATTGCGTGTGAGTGTGACAGTAATTGCACATGAATATGACGGTATTGCACATGGTTAAGTCAGTCAAGTATTGCACATGTTCAGGGCCAACAGTGTTATAAAGTCTGACAGCAGCAGAAGGAAAGACCTGCGAAACCTTTCCTTCACACAGCGAGGGTGGATCAGTCTCTCACTGAAGCTGCTCTCCAGAGTGGACAGAGTGTCCTGCAGGGGACAGAGTGTCCTGCAGGGGACAGAGTGTCCTGCAGGGGGTGAGACTCATGGTCCAGCATAGATGTGAATCTAGCCAGGACCCTTCTGTCCCCCACCTCCTGCACCGAGTCCAGAGCACAGCCCAGGACGGAGCTGGACTTCTTGATGACTTGATGCTTTTTAAGTCAGGAGGAGGATTTTAAATTTGATTCTAAACTCGTCAGGAGCCAGTGAAGAGACTCCAGCACCGGCGTAATGTGCTCTCTTCTTTTAGTTCCTGTTAGTAATCTTATTAATTGAACCAGTTGAAAGCTTTTTATGGCACTTTTAGGACACGCTGTGAGCGGGGAGTTACAGTAGTCAGAATAAGAATTAGAATCAGAAAAGGGTTATTGCCATTTTCATTGTCACAGGGAACTTGTCTCAACGTTAGGGTGCAACATAAAACAATGAATAATAAAATGAGAATAATAGCATTTTCTATAGGGTCAAATATGGCATGCATAAATTAAGAATGTATGAATGAAGTAAGGTAAAAAATAAACTTGGTCTCGGTATGTACACAGACATTTACACAACAAATTTACAGATGGTCGGATATTGTGCAGAAAGTGAATAATGAATAATGAGTCATTGTTCAAGTGGCAGGTGTTAAGTGCTCATGAGTCCAACGGCAGAGGGAAATAAACTGTTCTTGTGGCGGAAGGTTCTGGTCCAGATGGACCGTAGCCTCCTGCCTGAGGGGAGTGGCCTCCTGCCTGAGGGGAGTGGTCTCCCGCTTGAGGGAAGTGGCCTCCTACCTGAGGGGAGTGGCCTCCTGCCTGAGGGGAGTGGCCTCCTGCCTGAGGGGAGTGGCCTCCTGCCTGAGGGGAGTAGCTCAAATAGTCCGTGTCCAGGGTGAGAAGGGTCGGCTGTGATCTGACCTGTTGGTCCCAGAGTCCTGCAGACGTGCAGGTCCTGCAGAGATGGAAGTCTGCAGCCGATCACCTTCTCAGCACAATGCACTGTAGTCTCCGTTTGTCCCTGGCTGTGGCTCCAGCGTACCACACGGTGATGGAGGAGGTGAGGATGGACTCCTGGCCGTGTAAAACTGCTGGAGTGTCTTTTCTCAAGTCAACGATCTCCACTGTCTTCTGGGCATTGAGCTGCAGGTTGTTACCTCTCTAGATGTTACAAATGCATTCATACATTTTTCAGCATCGCTTTTTGGCTATATTCTTCTGATTTTGGCTTTATTACGCAGATGGAAATAGGCTGTTTTACAGGCTTGATTTATATGAGCTTTAAATGAGAGCTCCTGGTCAAATAAGACTCTGAGGTTTCTTACAGTAGAACTGGAGGCTACACTGACATTGTCCAGTGTAACTATCTGCTCAAATAGAGCGTCTCGTACATGTTTAGGGCCAAGCACAATGACCTCCAGCACAATGACTTGGGCTTTTACAATGTTAAGAAGCAGATAATTAAGTGTCATCCAGGTTTTTATATCCTTCACACAAGCACTAAGTCTGTTACTTGATCGCTCTGATCAGGTTTCATTGACAAATACAGCTGAGTGTCGTCTGCAGAGCAATGGAAGTTAATGCCATGTGACCTGATCACGTGACCTAACGGCAGCATGTAAAGAGTAAATAGAATTGGACCGAATACTGATCCCTGAGGGTGTAAGTTACTTTCGAACAAGGGTGCCCAATACGTCGATCGCGATTGACTGGTTGATCTCAGAGACAGTAAGGGTCAATCCCGCCGAAAAGCGCAGAAACTGGTACCCGAGCTCTCCGATCCTCCTCCTCTCTCACCCTGACTGCACCAACATCCCGACTCAAAACTTTTGGCGACAGAGCATTCTCCCGAACAGCACCCCGACTCTGGAACTCCCTCCCCCAACCTGTCCGCCACTCTCCCTCACTCACAACATTCAAATCCCGCCTAAAAACATACCTCTTCACCCAAGCCTATGACCTCCCCTACCCCTAGCCTCCTCTACCCCATTGCCTACACTTCTACCCCCTGTTACATCCCCATCTTTTTCTCTCTACTTCTTCTGTCTTGTTCATTTTATCTGTATATTAATGTGTTCTGTACGTGTTGTCCCCCCCTGTCTGTAAATACCCCCCCCTTTTTTATTATGTTCAGCGTCTTTGGGTCACTGAAAAGCGCAATATAAATAAAAGTTATTATTATTATTATTATTAGAAAAGCGCCGGAAAGCGCCGAAGTGTGCGCTGTGTGCACGCTGTGTAGAAGAAGGAGGAGAGGAAGATCTGGTTAAACTTAACCTTCGTAGTTGTGGTCAGTATATTTTATTTTCAGAATACTCAGCTGTATCAAATGGTCTAGTTAAATAGTAGATTTTCTCTCTCCTTTTTATATTGCACATTTGTATATGATAAACAATATTGGGCAATTAATGAAAGCCTACATTGTGTTTCTATAGCCTAATTATGGTTAAACAAAAATAAAAACCTGTTTAATACTGACAATAACATTTTTACCATAATTTAGATCTATAGGTAGATCTTCAGGCTTTGTTGAACATAAAAGTAGCTCGTGAGCTGAAAATGTGTGGTCACATCTGCATTAGAGCATGGTGAGGAGCTCTGGTTTACATGAACAAACTGGTACCTATCGATAAATAGGATTTAAAGCAGCTGAGGGCGGGGCCTCTGACACCTACATCACATTCTAACCTCTGCAGTAGAATGTTGTGGTCGATGGTGTCAAACACTGCGCTGAGGTCAGAACCAGGATTGAGACCAGTCCATCGTCAGCGGCTAATAACATATCATTTGTGACTTTAACTAGTGCAGTTTCAGTGCTGTGGTGGGCTCTGAACCCTGCTGTGGTGGGCTCTGAACACTGCTGTGGTGGGCTCTGGACCCTGCTGTGGTGGGCTCTGGACCCTGCTGTGGTGGGCTCTGAACCCTGCTGTGGTGGGCTCTGAACACTGCTGTGGTGGGCTCTGACCCCGCTGTGGTGGGCTCTGAACCCCGCTGTGGTGGGCTCTGGACCCTGCTGTGGTGGGCTCTGGACCCTGCTGTGGTGGGCTCTGAACACTGCTGTGGTGGGCTCTGAACCCTGCTGTGGTGGGCTCTGGACCCTGCTGTGGTGGGCTCTGAACCCTGCTGTGGTGGGCTCTGGACCCTGCTGTGGTGGGCTCTGAACCCTGCTGTGGTGGGCTCTGAACACTGCTGTGGTGGGCTCTGAACCCTGCTGTGGTGGGCTCTGAACCCTGCTGTGGTGGGCTCTGGACCCTGCTGTGGTGGGCTCTGAACCCTGCTGTGGTGGGCTCTGAACACTGCTGTGGTGGGCTCTGAACACTGCTGTGGTGGGCTCTGAACCCTGCTGTGGTGGGCTCTGAACACTGTTGTGGTGGGCTCTGAACACTGCTATGGTGGGCTCTGAACCCTGCTGTGGTGGGCTCTGAACACTGCTGTGGTGGACTCTGAACACTGCTGTGGTGGGCTCTGAACCCCGCTGTGGTGGGCTCTGGACCCTGCTGTGGTGGGCTCTGAACCCTGCTGTGGTGGGCTCTGAACACTGCTGTGGTGGGCTCTGAACCCTGCTGTGGTGGGCTCTGAACACTGCTGTGGTGGGCTCTGAACACTGCTGTGGTGGGCTCTGAACACTGCTGTGGTGGGCTCTGAACACTGTTGTGGTGGGCTCTGAACACTGCTATGGTGGGCTCTGAACCCTGCTGTGGTGGGCTCTGAACACTGCTGTGGTGGACTCTGAACACTGCTGTGGTGGGCTCTGAACCCCGCTGTGGTGGGCTCTGGACCCTGCTGTGGTGGGCTCTGAACCCTGCTGTGGTGGGCTCTGAACACTGCTGTGGTGGGCTCTGAACCCTGCTGTGGTGGGCTCTGGACCCCGCTGTGGTGGGCTCTGAACCCCGCTGTGGTGGGCTCTGAACCCCGCTGTGGTGGGCTCTGAACCCCGCTGTGGTGGGCTCTGAACACTGCTGTGGTGGGCTCTGAACCCCGCTGTGGTGGGCTCTGAACATTGCTATGGTGGGCTCTGAACACTGCTGTGGTGGGCTCTGAACACTGCTGTGGTGGGCTCTGAACACTGCTGTGGTGGGCTCTGAACACTGCTATGGTGGGCTCTGAACCCTGCTGTGGTGGGCTCTGAACACTGCTATGGTGGGCTCTGAACTTCAAGTGGCAGGTTTTGCCTCCAGACCCACTCCTGCTCGGATCTTATGCGGTCTCTGTATAAACTGTTAAAGACTGCTGTGATAATTAAAGGCCATTATAGACTGATATTCCATCTGCCTGTGCTGCTTTTGGGTCCTCGCCATACCTGTGACAGTTGTGTCCATTGCAGGAGTCCTGAGGCCCAAATACACAGTTCTGAAATGCAGTGGGATGATGACATAAATTGTCTGTAACGGTACGTTCACACCGCAGACGCCTTTTTGCGCGTAATGGCGAAGTTGTACGCCTGCACGTATAAAGACAAACGCAAATAAGCCGCGTTCTCGATGCAAGGGAGCAGAGCCGAAATATAACAAGCAGACGCGCGGATATAGAGACAGAAGTATTCACGTATTTGGTTCTGAAAACCCTCATACGGAGGCGCCGGGCTCGGCGACGTGCGTGCGTGGGTTCACCAAATACTACAGAGGCGATCGGAGTTTGGTGAATTCCACCATTTGCTGCAGGAGCTGCGGCTCGACGATCAGCGCTTTCAGCGCTACTTTCGTCTGTCCCGTCCCCAGTTTGACGACCTGTTGTCCCGCATTGGTGCGAGGATAACCCACCAGGACACCAACTACAGACGCTCAATTCCAGCTGCTGAGCGCCTGTCCATCTGTCTTCGGTCAGTAATTATTCATGTAATAACAGAGTGTATTCATACATAGCTAATAAAAGTAACCAGGGTAAATAGTGGACGGTGTTTGAACTATTTTTAAACGGAGCTTGTTGCTCATACAACAGCAAGAGTATTTTTATTAAAATGTCTTTATATTGCCTGTTCTAGTGCACCATTTTAGAATCGATTGTGGTATATTTGATAAAAGTACAAGTAAACTATATTTAGGCTATGTATAGTTTGTCTTATTTAATTGTTTGTTTGTTTTTTATTCAGTTTTCTTGCCACTGGAGACTCCTACAGGACAATTGCCAGCAGCTTCAGGGTTGGTGTGTCCACAGTCTCCTCCATCGTCCCTGAAGTTGCAGCTGTCATCTGGGACTGTCTCGTGGCAGACTTTATGGCTGTGCCCACAGCAGAGGACTGGAGGTCCATTGCAGCAGAGTTCCAGGAGCGGTGGAACTACCCTCTCTGCTGTGGAGCTATGGACGGGAAACATGTCCGGCTGAAGGCCCCCCCAACTCAGGATCCCGCTTTTTTAATTATAAGGGGGATCATTCCCTTGTCCTCCTGGCCGTGGTTGATGCCCGGTATCATTTCCGGGTAATCGACGTGGGGGGATACGGGAGGACGAGTGACGGGGGGATCTTGTCTAACTCTGCCTTTGGTCAGGCCCTGCGTGAAGGCACTCTCCAGCTCCCCTCTGACCAGAACCTGCCCGGGGCTGAAGGCCCACAGCCGCATGTCTTTGTGGCAGATGAAGCCTTCCCGCTGCAAAGACATCTCATGAGACCTTCAACTACCACCTCTCTCGGGCACGGCTGGTGGTTGAAGACGCCTTCGGGATCTGGACCTCACAGTGGAGGATGTTCCTGCGGCGCCTGGAAGTCCACCCTTAAGTTGTGGAGAAGTGCGTGAAGGCGACTTGTCTCCTCCACAATTTCATGCGGGCCACAGCGCCGGAGCATGTGCCTGGAGCGTGGGGAGCTGGAGCACAGGAGGAGCCACTTCCAGGTGTGGGGCTGATCGGGGCAAATAACGCATCCCGAGAGGCCTTGAGGGTGAGGGAGGTGTTCAAGGCCCATTTCTCTGAAGAAGGAGCAGTGCCTTGGCAGCCCAAAGAGTAGTCATGTCCTCCACAGGACTGACCCACAACGGCTCTTTTAAGAGCCACGCACTAAACAACAAAGAGCTTAATTTGAGTCTGTTTATGTACATTTGTCCACAGCCTGTTGTATATGGTGTTTTTATAAAGTGTTTTTCATATTTATAGGCAACGTCTGCAAAGACCACATGATCTGTCAAGTTTGAGCCCAAATGCCAGGCTGTTTACATAGAATAAGATAAAGTTCACCGGTCTGAACGGGGCATAAGACTTTGATGATCTCAGTCCAAAACTTTTGAGCAAAAATCCCCAAAACACGTGATAGTGACCTGCCTCCTGGCTGCCTCAGTGTCTCCAACAGTTAGCTTTTCCATATGAATAATGGGCATTTGGACATTCCAACAAAATTCTCTCCAAACATATAATTTTGTGGTTTTCCACTGGGATGTACATATATCTTCCCATTCTTCATCAGCCAGAACAAAGTGACCCTCTCTTTCCCTCACCTGACCACCCAAAAGGGTCTTGATTCGGACCAGTGGGGGGTGTCAAAAAAACTCTCCAGCATTAACCGGTCCAGCCACCGCCGCTAATTTGTGTCAAGTATCTATCACATGCAGAAGACTTTGTGTCACGTGTCTCTCACATGCAGAAGACTTTGTGTCACGTGTCTCACAAATGCAGAAGACTTTGTGTCACGTGTCTCTCACATGCAGAAGACTTTGTGTCACGTGTCTCACAAATGCAGAAGACTTTGTGTCACGTGTCTCTCACATGCAGAAGACTTTGTGTCACGTGTCTCACAAATGCAGAAGACTTTGTGTCACGTGTCTCTCACATGCAGAAGACTTTGTGTCACGTGTCTCACAAATGCAGAAGACTTTGTGTCACGTGTCTCACAAATGCAGAAGACTTTGTGTCACGTGTCTCACAAATGCAGAAGACTTTGTGTCACGTGTCTCTCACATGCAGAAGACTTTGTGTCACGTGTCTCTCACATACAGAAGACTTCGTGTCTCTCACATGCAGAAGACTTTGTGTCACGTGTCTCTCACATGCAGAAGACTTTGTGTCACGTGTCTCTCACATGCAGAAGACATTTCTGAAATATTTTAGGAACATTAAAGAAAATATATGACTTAATTTAGCTCAGATTTACAGAGTTTAGTGCGTCGCTTGTTGACTCAGCAGAAGTCGGCAACGTTTCTCAGTCTGTGTTATTTGTAAATAACTATAAAAGAATCCTTCAGCATATCAAACTTTTGAAATTATTTTCTTTTAAAATCTAATGAAAAAACATTATACCTTACGTTATATTTTAACATCTTTGTTTAGTTTGCATGTCTTGATCAGCTCCTTCTGTGTTGTAAGAACAGATTTCACCCAAGGATTCTCCACCCAAATGACTCAACCACTTGTCATCTGCCAGTGCGGCCTGCACAGGAACCCCCGGCACAACACTACTCTAATATGTTTCCATTGAGCTTCATACTCTGGGTCACACCAGTACAGCAATCTTCTGATTTGAGCTGAAATAAAGTAATTTTTCAGACAAGGTGAGCCCCAACCTCCTATATCTTTTGATAATTGTAAAGTTTTCAATTGGAAACAGGTCTTTTTTTTCTTGCCATACAAAGAAATTGTTTTATTCCACTCATCAAACAGCTCGAAAGAGTCTGGAACAGATAGACCCAGGACCTAGAGTGGGGGCCACCATCAGCTCCTCATCTAGAAGGCCCAGCAGAGGATGTACTTCCTGCAGCAGCTGAGGAAAGACAAGCCGCCAGCGCAGATGATGTTGCAGTTCTACACGGCCATCATTGAGTCCATCCTCACCTCCTCTATCACCTCCTCCATCACCTCCTCCATCACCTCCTCCATCACCGTGTGGTACGCTGGAGCCACAGCCAGGGACAAGCAGAGACTACAGCGCCCTCTGCTGAGAAGGTGATTGTCTGCACATTGCCATTCCTGCAGGAGGCTGTGGTCCATCCGGACCGGAACACTCTGTGTGCCGTTGGACTCATGAACACTTCCTAACACCTGTCACTTTAACTCAACCACTTTTACTCAACCACTCACTGCACTGTCAATTTAACTGTCAATTTTATGTACATACTAAGTCTATTAATGACAAAAGCAGGTTCCTAGCCTTGGCAATAAACCTTTTCTGTTTCTGATTCTCATAAACAGAGTAGGAGCCACCCAAAGCCGACCGCACAGAAAGGAGCACCCAAGACACGACCTGGCTGGAGAGGGCCCCACGATGCAGAACATCAGCAGGGGCGGCGCATAAGGCTCCACCTGGTCTGTATGTATGTACTTGGTGGCGTTTCATTTGAAAGGTCCCGAGGTGGTGTTGGTTTGGGGATGTGCTGCCCTTGTTATGTGGTGTGTGCAGGAGGAACGGAAGTTGCAGCGACGGTCCGGTGGAAGGAGCTGATGGTGCCATGCAACCTGTGGAACCTCACCGAGAGTTACTATTCCAAGATGAATGGTGAAGATTGATCAATCATCATTGACCATCTTAGTTCACTTTTACTTTTAGGGAATTTTAATTATTTTTATTTGAATTGATTTTAAGATATCTTGGTGATGGTTTTAATTCGGCCGGAACAATATTTGCAACACCCATTCTTATAATAACTAACATCCTGTGACTGTAGCAGCAACATATGATATGGTGCCTTCTGCGGCCCAAGTGATACAAAATATTCAAGTGGATTTTCATTCCATCCAACAAAACTGTTCATTTAAAATTGTTAATGAATTTAAATAAAACAAAATGTATGCTGTTCTCCTAAAGACACTCTACTGACTGTACGGTATGTATTATAACTAGGGCTGGGTAACGATTACAATTTTTAATCGCGATTAATGGCATTATTTCCCTGATTAATCACGATTAATCACATTTTTACGAGCAAAAATGAATTCAAAAGAAGTGTAACGTGCATCAGCAAAATATTAAATATTCACAAAATCCTGAGCCACAATCATTAAATATGAACAGGCCACTTCAGAGGGAACGTCAGAAACATTGTAATCTCATGAAACATTAGACACTCAAAACACATTTTAGGAGCAGCAGAACCAGTCTAGAACCAAATGTCCCTAAAGCAGAAAACACTTCAGTACAGTTTGTACAGTCTTAGAACTTGACACTAAAGCGCCATAACATGAGTTGTGCAAACAAACACTTAACCAGTTCAATACAAATAAATACATTGTACATTTTAACTTAAACAATGTTATCAAACACAAAACTAAAGCTTATTGCCACTGCCAGGGCATCGAAAAGAACCAGAAAAGTTTGTAGATTCCTAAAACTGGGTGTTTTTTTACTCCCCTGCACTAAGCCAGTTGCTAAGGCACCAGATTATTCACGTTTTCAGCTGATAAACCCGCGCGCCGGGCCCTTCTCGTCGGGACCTGCTCACGCGGGCCCCCGGCAGGACCTGCTCACGCACGTTGCCTTTCAGAGACCAGTTCAGAAATGCACCTTCACCGTGGCAAGTGCCACTCTCTTGTCATTTTCGCAACAAAGTCTGTTCCTTTTCTTAATTTATATGTCCAGCATCCTCGAAAAGGATTGCTTCAAAGATAGTATATTATAGTATAGTAGTTATAGAAAAGGACAAGGGAAATGGCCCAGAGGCTGACCTTTTGGCCGTTTTGGGGCCAGGCTGGTGCCAAGACTTAGCCCTAAAAGGAGGGCTTTGAATCAGGGTAAACTCTGGGGCCTGTTCCCTATTCCTTTTGGATCTTTTGGGGCCAGGCTGGTGCCAAAACCTAGCCCAGAAAGGAGGGCTTTGATACAGGCTCGACTCAAGGGCCTTTTCCGTGGTCCTTTTGGGACCAGGCCGGTGCAAAGACTGTGCGAGCCAAGTTTAGTTTATGTATACGTTTTGTATGGAAATCTACACAGTGTTGATATTTTGTTATAAATGTGTAATTTTATGATTCACAGATTAATAATTTGGTTGTTTAAATAAGCTAAATTTATTTGATTACATTTGTCTTATTTGTAGAATGTATTAGTAGTCTTTGGCCTGCTCTGACGTAAATGTGTTACAGTCACTTTAAGAGAGACAGCACAAAGGAACAGGAGACACGGCGCACAATACAGAGTCAAATCATATTCTATTTTTTGAGAATAGCTCAGTGGCGGCTGGTGATTTTTTTTTTAGGTGGGGCTATTTAAAATTTTGAATTTTGTAGATGTGATTTCCTGCATTCTGGTGCATTTTAGGCAAACTTCTCAACCTATTTGTCATCCCAGGGGGAGATAACGCGTAGTAAAGCGGGAGATTCCCCCTCAGAGCGATCGCAGTAAAGTGGCCCGCACGAGAAAATCTGTTGCGCGATATGGCTGTTAATTACGGTAATCGTAAAACTCACGGCAGTGGTGTTTAAAACTAGTGTGCTCACATTAAAACTAGTGTGCTCACATTAAAACTAGTGTGCTCACATTAAAACTAGTGTGCTCATATTAAAACTAGTGTGCTCACATTAAAACTAGTGTGCTCACATTAAAACTAGTGTGCTCATATTAAAACTAGTGTGCTCACATTAAAACTAGCTAACTAGCTCGCTAGGGCATCACTTTGTTTAATCGGCTGTCACTCCGCTATTAACGGAAAATACCTTTCAAACTCGGTGATTGTATTCACAACTAATGTGTTCTTCGTTCTACCAAATATAAAGAAACGGTATGTAGTATTGCACCTGTGAGCCAAGCGGGAGTAGAGTTTTGTTCGGTTATCCTTCAATCTACTCTATGTAAACAATGACATCATGAATCCACATGGCTGAGCACAATACTAGAACTTCTATAAATATCACAATTTCATCACCACAAAAAAATGCTGTGAGTGAACCTCTGGTGATCCTGCCATGAAGACAGAGTCCAACTATCACACGCACAATCTCGGGAAAAGGTTCTGGTGAATGTTTTCCCCTTTTCTCTCGTCTGTTGGGTTATGTTCACTTCTGGCTTGTCAGGTCCGAGTTGTTTTACAATGAGCTTTTCCTCAAAAGTTCTTCTTCAAAGTGATGCAGATGTGAGGATTTGACTGATTTTGCGGCAAATTCATCCGAAGTCGCCATTTGACACACTTCGCAGCTGGAATGAAAACATGTGTAAACAGCAGCTGCCGCGGTGCATCTTGGTACTTTAGGGCGATAGTCTTCAGCGCCCCAAACCCATAAAATTTCTCGACGATGATTGGCGGATGTATATTCTTTTTTGCCTAGCAACAGGAGAGCCATTGGCTTAAATACAGCACAATGGGGCTGATCGAACAAGCGCCCCGGCACGAGCCTATTGGCTCCTACACCAAACATGACAAACGTTCACGTTTTAAACATGGAACTTGAAAGTGAATGTAAATATAATTCTGGAGAGTTCTAAACTCATAAAGCAAAATCATCAATAGCATCTAATTAACACAGGTTATTTTTTCAAAATGAGAGATAATTTAAAAAATAAAATAAAAACAGGCAGTCAGGTCAGGTGGGGCGGCGCCCCAGCGCCCCCTATGGACGAGCCGCCACTGGAACAGCTGTATTTGATTACTCCTGTAAGAAGTGTCACAAAACTGTGGATGAAACTTTGTTAACTATTTTTTACATCGGAGTCCTGTGGGAGTTAATTCTCATCAATTAAAGTACACGAGTAATACCATCGGCAAAAACACAACCTCAGCCACACAAATACTTTGCCCAGAAGGGTGGTCTTTGATTCAGTCTAAAATATGAAGAAAGAAATCACAGGACGTACATCACGACGTCACAAGTCGACTACTGAGCACCAAATTCCCTGCAGCCAAGCGGGGCGTGTCACGAATCATATGAGTCCGATGTGTGTCTTGACCTCCGCTGAACCCCTGGGGTTCCATCGAACCCAGGTTAAGAACCACTGTTCTGAGGAATAAAGTCTGGCGGTAATGCAACAATTGGATGCCAACCGCCATAAAACAACAACAACAACAACAACAACATGTACACGCGCTCAAATTCTGCGTCGGGCGCGATTCGGTTTTGGACGAGGCTTTAGAACTGGTGCGGACCAGGGGAATCCGACCTGCGTTAACGCGCGTTCAAATAATTGATTGCGTTAAATAAATGATGAGTTAACGCGATAATAACGCGTTAACTTACCCAGCCCTAATTATAACACTTGATCCTACTATGATTGAACAAGTACTCTATTACAAATACTTGGATCGATGATAAACTCTCCTTCAACAAACACCTACAAGAGCGACAAATAATCTTAAAGCCAGATTGTCATTCTTCTTTAGAATCTGGCTACATTTCGCTCAGTGCTGGATTATGGTGGTATCATATACAGCGAGGAAAATAAGTATTTGAACACACTGGGATTTTGATCATGATCATAAGAAAGTTGAGGAATCAGCCCAGAAGTACACGGGAGGATCTGGTTAATGACCTACAGAGAGCTGGGTCAAAAACATTTTGGTACAAATTCCGTTGCCATGTTTGGAGGAAGAGGAAGAATGAGTATCATGCCAAGAACACCATCCCTGTGAAGCACGGGGGTGGAAACATCATGTTCTGGGGGTGCTTTTCTGCACAGGGGACAGGACGACTGCAATGTGTTAAGGACAGAATGACTGTGGCCATGTGTTGTGAGACAAGGGTAACAACCTCCTTCCCTCAGTCAGAGCATTGAAGATGGGTCGTGGTTGGGTCTTCCAACATGACAATGACCTGAAGCACACAGCCAGGAGAACCAAGGAGTGGCTCTGTAAGAAGCATATCAAGGTTCTGGAGTGGCCCAGCCAGTCTCCAGACCTAAATCCAATAGAACGTTCTTTGGAGGGAGTTTAAACTCCTTGTTTCTCAGCAACAGCCCTGAAACCTGACAGATCTAGAGAAGCTCTGTGTGGAGGAGTGGCCAGAATCCTGCTGCAGTGTGTGCAAACCTGGCCAAAAACTACAGGAAACATTTGACCTCTGTAACTAAACAAAGGCTTCTGTACTAAACATTAACATTGATTTTCTCACATTTTCAAATACTTAATTGCATACAATGTAATTTCCAGACTTTTATAAGATTCTCTCTCTCACAGTGGAAATGCACGTTCAAACACTTATTTTTCCTCATTGCTTAGTAAATCTGCTGAGTTTATTAGGAAAGTACCAATGTGAGGAAAATAGCCATCCCCTCTTCAGGTTATTATATGATTAGCACAAACATCAGCTCCTTGAATACAGGCTGGAACCAAAAATCTACAAAAACATTACAAGCAGAAAGGACCTTTTTCTATCCACCGTAATTGTACGTTACTCTCTGTATGACAAACCTCCACCTTTTTTATTTCATTTTTTGTATTGTCTTTAGTGACTGTAATCTGTTGTGTTTTTATTTATTCATTATTTATTTTGTTAAAAAAAAAAAAAAAAATCCCTGAGAGTTTTACTGAATCCAGATGAATATCAAAGTCTTATGGGCTTGTGTTATGACCCAATAGATCCATGGTTGTGAGCAGAACTTGTTATTTGGAGGGAGAAGAGGAAGAAGAAGAAGAAGAAGAAGAAGAAGAAGAAGAAGAAGAAGAAGAAGAAGAAGAAGAAGAACAAGAACAAGAACAAGAACAAGAACAAGAAATATAGCCGCAAGCGGCAATGATCGGCCCTCGCCACGCCGCCGCCACGCCGCAAGAGGAGGGGGCGCTAACGCGCCCCAATTGTCCTTTTATTGCGCCTACTGCTGAATCTGTGACGCTGTCACATCTTCTCCCCTTTGTTTTACCATCAAAAAGCAATTTTATTTTGAATTCTTGGCACAATGTGCGGCTTTGCCGCACAGACACCGTGACTCTTTGAATAAAAATGTGGATCACTTTTGATGGTCCACCCCTGAAGATGAGTCTCACCAAATTTCAGGTTAATAGGGCTAACGCCCTAAGAGGAGTTTGTGAAAGTATAAAGTGTAAACATGTTCTGGCGATTTCCCCATTGGAATAACATGGAAGGTTTCGGTCATCGTTACGGCAACGCCATAACAATTATGACATGGCTCTCATTGACTTTTTTGATGGGGATGCTAAAATTGAGTTGTGTGTCAAATTTCATATACTTTCGCAAAACTAAACATTTAACCTCCATATAAAATCTGTAGGGGGCGCTGTGGCGCCAAATGAATTTATTTCACTTCAAGTGGGTTTAGGGCAAAGAGTTTAACAACTGATTCTAATTTGACGCAATTCGGACTTTATCTGCGCAAACGGCAGAAGTTTTAAATATGGGAGATTTCTGAAATTCTAGCTACAGTTTGCGGCTTCGCCGCACAGAGACCGTGAGAGGTATCAATGTAATTTGGATAACTTTTGATGTCCCACTCCTCAGTAGCATTTTCACCAAATTTCAGCTTTTTAGGGCCAACGCCCTGGGAGGAGTTCGTAAAAGTACAACGTTTGGAAAAACTCCAAAATCATGTTTAGCCATTTTTGAAGCAATATGGCCGACATTTGGTTGGGCGGACGGCGTTGCCGTAATAATATTTTTTACTTCTCTTGTCACCATCTACCTCTGCGCCAAATTTCATGATTCTACGATCAGATTTTTTTTGGGTCATTTCCCATCTCTCAATGCATTTTTGGTACATTTGGGGGCGCTGACGCGCCAATTTTTTTTATTTTAGAAAAGGGAAATAGCCAGAATGTAGAGAGGCACGATTTTTAGAGGTGTGCAAATTTTTGTGACTTTTCGTCAATGTTCACTGGGTGAAAAATAGGGGGGTTGGTCCCGAGAAGAAGAAGAAGAAGAAGAAAGAAAGAAAGAAAGAAAGAAAGAAAGAATAATATTCCGATGCGAAAACAATGTTTCCCATTTTTCAAATATCATAAACTATACATTTTCGGAAAGCGCTCGCGCTTTCCTACCTCATGGTGTGGGTCCCTGGTCACTGACGGGTACTTTCGTTAATTTTGAGTGGGCTCCGCCCACTTTGTGTTTTTGGCCCTCTATACAGTAATAATGTTCAATTTTTGCATTACATGCTTATATGCACGGAACATGCAAGAGATGGGGAACGTATTCGTGAGCTACTTAGGGCAAATGAGTGCTTTATATGGGGATGACGACCGCGAAGCGGTCGTCATCCCAATGTAAAGTGCTCGTTTAGTGCGCACTTTTGCACGGGCTTCGCCCGTTTACAACGGTAATGTTCCATTTTCCTACTATTAATTAGTATGCACGGGGCGTGCGTGAGTGAAGGAGTGCGTTAGTGAGTGTTTGGAAGTGGGCGAGCGCTTCGCGCTCGATTTCGTGCGCACTACGTGCGCACTTTCGTAGCCGTGCTTCGCACGGCCTTACGAGATTAATAGGCCTCTCGCCAGCTTGTGGCGCTCGGGCCTAATTAAAGCCGCAAGCGGCATCCAACGGCCCTCGCGGGCCGCCGGCCTTCCGACTCTGCGCTTTCGACTTGATAAAGATGGCGCCCTTATTGTGTGTTGAATAAAAAAAGAACTTGACAGACGGCGACACATTGGACATGGCCAATCCAGTGCAAATGAACACAAGTGTCAGTCAAATTTGCTGCGCCGCCGCACAGAGACCGTAGCACTTGGAATAAAAATATGGATAACTTTTGATGCCCCGCTTGTGTAGATGATTTTTCCCAAATATGAACTTGATCGGACAATCGGCCTAGGAGGAGTTCATTAAAGTGTGAAGCGTAAAAATGTGGTGATTTGAGCAATTCTATGATTTTCCCATAAGGATAACATGGGATGTTTCTGTCATCGCTACGGTTACGCCGTACAAAATATGACTTTGGCTCTCATACTTTTATGATCAGGATGGCAAATTAGAATTTTGTTCAAAATATCATGTCATTTGGAAAAACTCTATTGTTTATAGGCCACTCTGAAGGCCAAATAGTCAGAATTCTGGGAAACGTTTGCGGCTCCGTCGCACAGAGACCGTAAAAGCTATCCTTAAAATTTGGATAACTTTAGATGCCCCACTTGTCTAGAGGACGTACACCGATTTTGAGGTCGGTGGGCAAAACGCACTAGGAGGAGTTCGTTAAAGTGTGAAACATAAAAATGTGGATATTCGAGAGATTTAGCGGTTTTCCCATAGGGATAACATGGGAGGTTTATGTCATCGCTACGACTACGCCGTAAAAATTAAGGCATTTGTCTGATTGGCTTTTTTGATCGCGACGCCAAAATAGAATTTTGGGTAAAGTTTAGAAAATTTTGGTAAAACTAATTTTTGACCTTCAATGTTAATTTAAAGGTCACTCTGTAGGGGGCGCTATCGCGCCCATTTCAATTTTGTCATCATAAACTGGTCCAAACTAGAAAGTTGAACAACTGATTCAAATTTGGTCCTAATCGGACTTGTTTTGATCAAATGGGAACAATTTTTAGATCTGCAATATCCCAAAATAAGTTGTCCAACTTTGCGGCTGCGCCGCACACAGACCGTAAAAGGTATCTCAAAAAATTGGATAACTTTAGATGCCCCACTTGTCCAGAGGACGTCCGCCGATTTTGAAGTCGGTGGGCAAAACGCCCTAGGAGGAGTTCATCAAAGTTTGACGTGAACAAAATGGCTAACACAGCGTGTTTTCATTTTCAAAGGAAGATGGCGGGCATAGGGTAATTCTGGGGGCGTGGCCACAATAATATTTGTATTTTGTCCTCACAAGAGGAATGCGTGTTCCGAATTTCGTTGCTCTACGACAAAGTTGACCTCGGGGCGTCTCCCATAGGCGCAATGTATTTTGACTTTTGTCGGTGGCGCTGTCGCGCCATTTTTTAACGAAAAAAAAAATGGCCCAGAAAAAACAAAATTTTTCGCCGATTTTGAATTTTGGGTAAAGTTTGGTGAGTTTTTGAGCATGTTCATGGGGTCAAATTAGAGCTCAAAAAGCAGAAGAACAAGAAAAATAATAAAAATTAAAGCCGCAAGCGGCATCCAACGGCCCTCGCGGGCCGCCGGCCTTCCGACTCTGCGCTTTCGACTTGATAAAGATGGCGCCCTTATTGTGTGTTGAATTAAAAAAGAACTTGACAGACGGCGACACATTGGACATGGCCAATCCAGTGCAAATCAACACAAGTGTCAGTCAAATTTGCTGCTCCGCCGCACAGAGACCGTAGAACTTGGAATATAAATATGGATAACTTTTGATGCTCCGCTTGTGTAGATGATATTTCCCAAAGTAAAGCTTGATCGAGCTATTGCCCATGGAGGAGTTTGTTAAAGTGTGAAGCGTAAATGTGAACATTTCAAAGATTTGGCGTTTTCCCATTTGTGACAGTATATTTGCAGCTCCACGGCACAGAGACCGTACCACTTAATATCAAAATATGACTAATTTTTTATGCCCCGTTTGTGTAGATGATTTCCCCCAAATATGAGCTTGATCGGGCTTTCGCACTAGGAGGAGTTTGTTAAAGTGTGAAGCATAAAAATGTGGTCATTTTAGAGATTTCGCTGTTTTCCCATTTCTGACATATATTTGCGGGTCCGCCACACAGAGACCGTAGCACTTAGAATCAAAATATGGATAACTTTTGATGCCTCGCTTGTGTAGATGATTTTCCCCAAATATGAGCTTGATCAGACAATCACCCTAGGAGGAGTTCGTTAAAGTGTGAAGCGTAAAAATGTGGTGATTTGAGCAATTTCGCGATTTTCCCATAAGGATATCATGGGATGTTTCTGTCATCGTTACGGTTACGCCGTACAAAATATGACTTTGGCTCTCATACTTTTATGATCAGGATGGCAAATTAGAATTTTGTGCAAAATATAATGTCATTGTTTATAGGCCACTCTGAAGGCCAAATAGTCAGAATTCAGGGAAAAGTTTGCGGCTCCGTCACACAGAGACCGTAAAAGTTATCCTTAAAATTTGGATAACTTTAGATGCCCCACTTGTCTAGGGGACGTACACCGATTTTGAGGTCGGTGGGCAAAACGCACTAGGAGGAGTTCGTTAAAGTGTGAAACAGAAAAATGTGGATATTCGAGAGATTTAGCAATTTTCCCATAGGGATAACATGGGAGGTTTCCGTCATGGCTACGGCTACGCCGTAAAAATTAAGGCATAAGTTTGATTGGCCTTTTGCTCGGGACCCCAAAATAGAATTTTGGGCAAAGTTTAGAACATTTGTGTAAAACCAGTTTTTGTCCATCAATGTTCACTCAAAGGCAACTCTGTAGGGGGCGCTATCGCGCCCATTTCAATTTTGTCATGCTAAACTGGTCCAAACTTGAAAGTTTAACAACTGATTCAAATTTGGTCCTAATCGGACTCGTTTTGATCAAATGGGAGCAATTTTTAGATCTGCAATATTCCAAAATAAGTTGTCCAACTTTGCGGCTGCGCCGCACACAGACCGGTAAAGGTATCTCAAAAAATTGGATAACTTTAGATGCCCCACTCGTCCAGAGGACGTACGCCGATTTTGAAGTCGGTGGGCAAAACGCCCTAGGAGGAGTTCGTCAAAGTTTGACGTGAACAAAATGGCTAACACAGCGTGTTTTCATTTTCAAAGGAAGATGGCGGCCATAGGGTAAGTCTGGGGGCGTGGCCACAATTTATTTTTTTTTTGTCCTCACGAGAGGAATGCGTGTCCCGAATTTTGTAGCTTTACGCCAAAGTTGACCTCGGGGCGTCTCCCATAGGCGCAATGTATTTTGACTTTTGTCGGTGGCGCTGTCGCGCCATTTTTTAACGAAAAAAAAATGGCCCAGAAAAAACAAAATTTTTCGCCGATTCTGAATTTTGGGCAAAGTTTGGTGAGTTTTTGAGCATGTTCAGGGGGTCAAATTAGAGCTCAAAAAGCAGAAGAACAAGAAAAATAATAAAAAATATAGCCGCAAGCGGCAATGATCGGCCCTCGCCACACCGCCGCCACGCCGCAAGAGGAGGGGGCGCTAACGCGCCCCAATTGTCCTTTCATTACGCCTACTGCTGAATCTGTGACGCTGTCACATCTTCTCCCCTTTGTTTTACCATCAAAAAGCTATTTTATTTTGAATTCTTGGCAAAATGTGGGGCTTTGCCGCACAGACACCGTAACTCTTTGAATGAAAATGTGGATAACTTTTGATGGTCCTGAAGATGAGTCTCACCAAATTTCAGGTTAATAGGGCTGACGCCCTGGGAGGAGTTTGTGAAAGTCTAAAGTGTAAACATGTTCTGGCGATTTCCCCATTGGAATAACATGAAAGGTTTCGGTCATCGTTACGGCAACGCCATAACAATTATGACATGGGTCTCATTGACTTTTTTGATGCGGTTGCCAAAATTGAGTTGTGTGTCAAATTTCATATAATTTCGCAAAACTAAACATTTAACCTCCATATAAAATCTGTAGGGGGCGCTGTGGCGCCAAATGAATTTATTTCACTTCAAGTAGGTTTAGGGCAAAGAGTTTAACAACTGATTCTAATTTGACGCAATTCGGACTTTATCTGCGCAAACGGCAGAAATTTTAAATAAGGGAGATTTCTGAAATTCTAGCTACAGTTTGCGGCTTTGCCGCACAGAGATCGTGACAGGTATCAATGTAATTTGGATAACTTTTGATGTCCCACTCCTCAGTAAAATTTTCACCAAATTTCAGCTTTTTAGAGCCAACGCCCTGGGAGGAGTTCGTAAAAGTACGACGTTTGGAAAAACTCCGAAGTCATGTTTAGCCATTTTTGAACCAATATGGCCGACATTTGGTTGGGTGGACGGCGTTGCCGTAATAATATTTTTTACTTCTCTTGTCACCATCTACCTCGGCGCCAAATTTCATGATTCTACGATCAGATTTTTTTTGGGTCATTTCCCATCTCTCAATGCATTTTTGGTACATTTGGGGGCGCTGACGCGCCAGTTTTTTTTGTTTTAGAAAAGGGAAATAGCCAGAATGTAGAGAGGCACGATTTTTAGAGGTGTGAACATTTTTGTGACTTTTCGTCAATGTTCACTGGGTGAAAAATAGGGGGGTTGGTCCCGAGAAGAAGAAAGAATAATATTCCGATGCGAAAACAATGTTTCCCATTTTTCAAATATCATAAACTATACATTTTCGGAAAGCGCTCGCGCTTTCCTACCTCATGGTGTGGGTCCCTGGTCACTGACGGGTACTTTCGTTAATTTTGAGTGGGCTCCGCCCACTTTGTGTTTTTGGCCCTCTAAACAGTAATAATGTTCAATTTTTGCATTACATGTTTATATGCACGGAACATGCAAGAGATGGGGAACGTATTCGTGAGCTACTTAGCGCAAATGAGTGCTTTATATGGGGATGACGATGATCTCAATGTAAAGTGCTCGTTTAGTGCGCACTTTTGCACGGGCTTCGCCCGTTTACAACGGTAATGTTCCATTTTCCTACTACTAATTAGTATGCACGGGGCGTGCATGAGTGGAGGAGTGCGTTAGTGAGTGTTTGGAAGTGGGCGAGCGCTTCGCGCTCGATTTCGTGCGCACTACGTGCGCACTTTCGCAGCCGTGCTTCGCACGGCCTTACGAGATTAATAGGCCTCTCGCCAGCTTGTGGCGCTCGGGCCTAACAAGAACAAGAACAAGAACAAGAACAAGAAGAACAAGAACAAGAACAAGAGAAATCATACAGTCACAAGATGGCCGCGGCCTTTGCCTCCGTAATCCTACACTCTAGCCTTTTCTTAGATCACGTCGTCTGTCAGAAGTCAGACTACGCTAACAGAAGTCAGACTACGCTAACAGCGGATTGCGGCACTTTGACACCTTTTTGAGGTAAGATTACGGTCAACTTCATCCCGATGATTTCCTGTGACTCTTGTGCTTCTGACACGAGGCTGTTGAGCCTGTGGAAGGGACAGTGTTTGTGAGAGAGTAGCATCTGTTAGCATCTCATGTGACAGCGCAGAAGGACATGAGCCGGTTTTCATCTTTAACGTAAAGATGAAACTATTACACAGACAGCTTCAGTGTGATCGTGATGTCTCACAGATGCACTCACTTCTGTAGTGGAGGATATTCTTCTTGAATGTTCTCCAGAATGTGCAGTAAACTTATCCCTCCCTGTTTATATTGCTCTAAAGAAGCTTTCTAACTTTAACTGTACGTGCTAGTCGCCTTAAAGATGGATATGATCATTAAAGCTTATTGTGAAACATTCCAGGCAGAGCATCTCCATGGAGACAAACAGGTGGCTGTATGTTTGGGTTCAGGGTTAGAGCAGATGCCCTCCCCTCTCATCTCATCTCATCCAGTCGACTATGCAACATAATCATGGACTTTACAGACGGAAGAACAGACCATAAGATAACACAGAAGTGAATTTAAAATGTCTTTACTTGGTGTTTTCCCTCATCAAGCTATTTTAGATTAGTATCATTAAAACACTTATTCATACATATCCTCCAGCTGGACCCTTCAGTCACCGTGTTCCACCGTGTTTCACCAGGTTCCACCCCACGTTCCACCGTGTGTCACCGTGTTCCACCGCGTTCCACTCCATGTTCCACCGTGTGTCACCGTGTTCCACCGCGTTCCACTCCATGTTCCACCGTGTGTCACCGTGTGTCACCGTGTTCCACCGCGTTCCACTCCATGTTCCACCGTGTGTCACCGTGTGTCACCGTGTTCCACCGCGTTCCACTCCATGTTCCACCGTGTGTCACCGTGTTCCACCGCGTTCCACTCCATGTTCCACCATGTGTCACCGTGTGTCACCACGTTCCACCGCGTTCCACTCCATGTTCCACCGTGTGTCACCGTGTTCCACCGCGTTCTACTCCATGTTCCACCGTGTGTCACCGTGTGTCACCGTGTTCCACCGCGTTCTACTCCATGTTCCACCGTGTGTCACCGTGTGTCACCGTGTTCCACCGCGTTCTACTCCATGTTCCACCGTGTGTCACCGTGTGTCACCGTGTTCCACCGCGTTCCACAACATGTTCCACCGTGTGTCACCGTGTTCCACCGCGTTCCACTCCATGTTCCACCGTGTGTCACCGTGTTCCACCGCCTTCCACTCCATGTTCCACCGTGTGTCACCGTGTTCCACCGCGTTCCACTCCATGTTCCACCGTGTGTCACCGTGTGTCACCGTGTTCCACCGCGTTCTACTCCATGTTCCACCGTGTGTCACCGTGTTCCACCGCGTTCCACTCCATGTTCCACCGTGTGTCACCTGTGTCACCGTGTTCCACCGCGTTCCACTCCATGTTCCACCGTGTGTCACCGTGTGTCACCGTGTTCCACCGCGTTCCACTCCATGTTCCACCGTGTGTCACCGTGTGTCACCGTGTGTCACCGTGTGTCACCGTGTGTCACCGTGTGTCACCGTGTTCCACCGCGTTCCACTCCATGTTCCACCGTGTGTCACCGTGTTCCACCGCGTTCCACTCCATGTTCCACCGTGTGTCACCTGTGTCACCGTGTTCCACCGCGTTCCACTCCATGTTCCACCGTGTGTCACCGTGTGTCACCGTGTTCCACCGCGTTCCACTCCATGTTCCACCGTGTGTCACCGTGTTCCACCGCGTTCCACTCCATAGTCCACTGTGTGTCACCGTATCACCACGTTCCACCGCGTTCCACCCCATGTTCCACTGTGTGTCACCGTGTGTCACCGTGTGTCACCGTGTGTCACCGTATCACCACGTTCCACCGCGTTCCACCCCATGTTCCACTGTGTGTCACCGTGTGTCACCGTGTGTCACCGTGTGTCACCGTGTGTCACCGTGTTCCACCGCGTTCCACTCCATGTTCCACCGTGTGTCACCGTGTTCCACCGTGTTCCACCGCGTTCCACCCTGTGTTCCACCGCGTTCCACCGTGCTTTAAAGGGGTGGGACACCGTCATGTGGCCCTCCTTTTGTTGAACTAACCACAATCATATATTTTGTCCTGATCTTAGCACGTCTCATCTTGTGTCTTTTCTCAGAGGATGCAGTTCCTGGGTCGCCTGCTGGACACCGTGTCCTCAGTGTCCACCCTCTTCACTAACCCGTACAGGGTGAAGGACGTGCCCCTGAGCGACTACAGTGGGACGGGCCGGCTCCAGCTCAGACTGGAGGGCCGTCTGGTGTTATACAAGAACAGCACCAGCCAATCCTGGGACTGCCTCTTGCTGTGTCCGGAGACCCCCACAGTGGCCCTCAGGTCTGTACCTCCATCAGCTTTGTGTCCCAACAAGTGTCCTCGCTGGGCTGAAGGATGCACCAGCAGGAGGCCGGTCCATGTTTAGTCCTGACTCTGGCACCAGCAGGAGGCCGCTCCATGTTTTGTCCTGACTCTGGCACCAGCAGGAGGCCGGTCCATGTTTAGTCCTGACTCTGGCACCAGCAGGAGGCCGGTCCATGTTTAGTCCTGACTCTGGCACCAGCAGGAGGCCGCTCCATGTTTTGTCCTGACTCTGGCACCAGCAGGAGGCCGGTCCATGTTTAGTCCTGACTCTGGGCACCAGCAGGAGGCCGGTCCATGTTTAGTCCTGACTCTGGCACCAGCAGGAGGCCGGTCCATGTTTAGTCCTGACTCTGGCACCAGCAGGAGGCCGGTCCATGTTTAGTCCTGACTCTGGCACCAGCAGGAGGCCGGTCCATGTTTAGTCCTGACTCTGGCACCAGCAGGAGGCCGGTCCATGTTTAGTCCTGACTCTGGCACCAGCAGGAGGCTGGTGGTACTGGTCCTGGTTCTAGTCAGGACTAATGTGATGGTACTTCCTGGTTCTAGTCAGGACTCATGTGATGGTACTTCCTGGTTCTAGTCAGGACTCATGTGATGGTACTTCCTGGTTCTAGTCAGGACTCATGTGATGGTACTTCCTGGTTCTAGTCAGGACTCATGTGATGGTACTTCCTGGTTCTAGTCAGGACTCATGTGATGGTACTTCCTGGTTCTAGTCAGGACTCATGTGATGGTACTTCCTGGTTCTAGTCAGGACTCATGTGATGGTACTTCCTGGTTCTCGTCAGGACTCATGTGATGGTACTTCCTGGTTCTAGTCAGGACTCATGTGATGGTACTTCCTGGTTCTAGTCAGGACTCATGTGATGGTACTTCCTGGTTCTAGTCAGGACCCGAGTAGCAGATACTGATCACATTGACTCCATGTTTTTTGGGGGTATTTTCCCCCCTAACAACAACAAATATATGTTTGTAATAAATAGACATAATTGTTTATTAAAAATGACTTCTGATCAAATAAAATTTGACCAAATCTATTTAGTTTATAGGATCAGCTGAGTTTTCTCAGCAATTTTAGGCATTGAAGTGCTTCTGCTCATCAATGAACTGTGTGGGCTGAATGCTGCGCGTCATGCTGCGGTGCAGCTGGAGCAGAGCAGGCTGTCATCCTCTGACTTTGGACAGTTTGAGGAAGGAAAACGTCCAGAAGAGACGATGTGTTGTGCCACTTTGGAATGGGCTTTGCATTTTCACTTTCCGTACGCAGCCATTTGGTCATTTGGTGAGAGCACATCTTTCACAGGCCCATGGCTCTTGTTACATTTAAGACACATTCAATGAATGCTTTTTAGTGTGTGTGTGTGCGCGCGAGTGAGCGTGTGTGCGCGAGTGAGCGTGTGCGCGCGAGTGAGCGTGCGTGTGCGCGCGAGTGAGCGTGCGTGTGCGCGCGAGTGAGCGTGCGCGCGCGCGAGTAAGCGTGCGTGTGCGTGTGCGCGTGCGCGCGAGTAAGCGTGCGTGTGCGTGTGCGCGTGCGCGCGAGTGAGCGTGCGTGCGCGCGTGCGCGCGAGTGTGCGTGCGCGCGTGCGCGCGAGTGAGCGTGCGTGCGCGCGTGCGCGCGAGTGAGCGTGCGTGCGCGCGTGCGCGCGAGTGAGCGTGCGAGTGCGCGCGAGTGTGCGCGCGAGTGAGCGTGCGTGCGCGCGAGTGAGCGTGCGAGTGTGCGCGCGAGTGAGCGCGCGTGCGCGCGAGTGAGCGTGCGAGTGCGCGCGAGTGTGCGCGCGAGTGAGCGTGCGTGCGCGCGTGCGCGCGAGTGAGCGTGCAAGTGCGCGCGAGTGAGCGTGCGAGTGCGCGCGAGTGTGCGCGCGAGTGAGCGTGCGAGTGAGCGTGCGTGTGCGCGCGAGTGAGCGTGCGTGTGCGCGCGAGTGTCAAATCAAATCAAATCAATTTATTTTTGTAAGGCCCAAAATCACAACAACAGTTGCCTCTGAGGGCCACAGGGAGAAATGAATCAACAATGTCTGTGGTGGCGATGAAGTCAGACAATGTCTGTGGTGGCGAGGGACGATGTCCCAGGGTCCTCTGTCCTTAGACTCTCCTTCTCGGCCAGGAAAAACTACAAAAAAACCTCTTTAGGAAAAAAGCGTAGAAACCTGGAGGAGTTCCAGTGAAGGAGAGATCCGACTCTCACAGACGGACACGAGGGAGACTGGAGCTGGACCCACTCTTCAGGCAGAAGAGGGACCGTCTGAGTCGAGCTGGACCCACTCTTCAGGCAGATGAGGGACCGTCGGAGGCGAGCTGGACCCACTCTTCAGGCAGATGAGGGACCGACTGAGGCGAACTGGAGCCACTCTTCAGGCAGATGAGGGACCGTCCACACAGGGCAGGGACCACTTCACCAGGGGAGGGGCATCTGGGTCCACAGGTCCTCAGGAGTGAGAGAAAGAAAAGAAGGCGGTGAACAGTTTGCAAGTGGAATCAAAAAATAAATATTGTTTGATAGCATAAGTAGTCAGAAGAAGAAGAGGATAGTGCTCAAGCTGTCATACTTCCCCCAGCATAGTTACTCCTAGGGCAGCGTAGCTGAAGCTGTGGGTTTATCTTTCTGTTCCTAACTACTCTGACCATAAGCGATTTCGAAGAGGAACGTTTTAAGCCTGGACTTAAATGAAGAGACTGTGTCAGCGTATTTAACATGGGTCGGGAGCTGATTCCATAACACAGGAGCTTGGTAGCTAAACGCTCTACCTCCTACAGTACTTTTAGAGACTCTTGGCACCACCAGAAGGCCAGCATTCTGAGAGCGAAGAGCTCTGTTTGGATGATATGGTTCTATAGCATCTTTGAGGTAGGATGGGGCCATGTCATTTATGGCTTTGTAGGTCAGGAGTAGAATTTTGAATTTGATTCTAGACTCGACGGGGAGCCAGTGAAGAGACTCCAGCACCGGCGTAATGTGCTCTCTTCTTTTTGTTCCTGTTAGTAATCTTGCTGCTGCATTTTGAACCAGTTGAAAGCTTTTTATGGAGCTTTTAGGACACGCTGCAAGCAGGAGTTACAGTAGTCTAATCTAGTCGTTACAAATGCATGGATAAGTTTTTCGGCATCACTTTTAGGCAGGATTCTTCTGATTTTGGCGATGTTGCGCAAATGGAAATAGGCTGTTTTACAAGCTTGATTTATATGAGCTTTAAATGAGTGTGCGCGAGAGTGCGCGAGAGTGCGCGGCACCTTGTGTCTTCAGGCTCTACCTCGTGTCCTCAGGCTCTGCCTCGTGTCCTCAGGCTCCTCAGGCTCTGCCGCGTTTCCTCAGGCTCTGCCTCGTGTCCTCAGGCTCTTCCTCGTGTCCTCAGGCTCTTCCTCGTGTCCTCAGGCTCTGCCTCGTGTCCTCGGGCTCCTCAGGCTCTGCCTCGTGTCCTCGGGCTCCTCAGGCTCTGCCTCGTGTCCTCGGGCTCTTCCTCGTGTCCTCGGGCTCTTCCTCGTGTCCTCGGGCTCTTCCTCGTGTCCTCGGGCTCTGCCTCGTGTCCTCGGGCTCTTCCTCGTGTCCTCGGGCTCTGCCTCGTGTCCTCGGGCTCTTCCTCGTGTCCTCGGGCTCTTCCTCGTGTCCTCGGGCTCTGCCTCGTGTCCTCGGGCTCTGCCTCGTGTCCTCGGGCTCTGCCTCGTGTCCTCAGGCTCTGCCTCGTGTCCTCAGGCTCTGCCTCGTGTCCTCAGGCTCTTCTTTGTGTCCTCAGGCTCTTCCAGGTGTGCAGCGAGGACGAGGCTGTAGCCTGCTTCTCTCAGTACTCTCTGAAGCTGCAGCCGTTCTATGAGAGCGTGTCCCTGAAGCCTGAGAGTGCTCAGCTCATTGTGGACTGCATCCGGAACCACCCCGACTGGAGCACTGCACACATCGCCGTGGAGACGGGCCAGAGGGAGTGTCTCAAGCACAACCATGTCCAGAGGTGTCCCAGTCTGCACCACCTCACATACACATGTCTGTTCCAGTCTATACATCTATACATATCTATACGTCTGTAATTCTATATATCTATACCTTTATATTTATTTATTTATTTATTTATATATATATATATATATATATATATATATATATATATATATATATATATATATATATATATATATATGATAGATATAGATATAGATATGATAGATATAGATATAGATGGATGGATGGATGGATGGATGGATGGAGATGGATAAAAACAAAACAAAACCAGTCGACATCCAACGAGTGAAGCTCATATAAACTAAACCAAACATCCCATTTAGCTCATTTTCTCCATGAGCGGTCCACAGCGGTCCACAGCACATGTGTGCACCGTGTTCATGTATTGTATAGACTCAGTCTTATCATATCTATACTATAGATTCTATACAATGTCAGCTTGATTCAATCGGTTTGTTATGTAAACAGAGCTGAATGTTGGTTTATAGGGATATTAAAGAATATATATTTCATGATCAGCGCCTATTTGTTTAGTACCGCATGTCCCCAACTATACAAACAACTATAGCTATTTAAATGAAAGATTTGAATTTATATCATGTGGAACCTTCTAGTCAAAGCAAGAACACTTATATGAGAAAATCAGGGGAAGGTCTTTCCATAGTGCAGCTTCAACATCAAACGACCTCATTTCACTTGAGAATGTTCTGTGGCCTATGGTCTACTATATGTTAGAGAAACACTGCGGTCCCGGTCCGGGCCGATACCCATCAGCCCACCGGGAAAATCCCCGTATATACCAGTTCACACTTGCCGGTCACTCACTGAATCACATACATTTGTGTGTGTTTACTTTATTTACAATTCAGGTTGGATTTTTATTTCGTGCACATGCAGAGTTTCTGTGCGTGGAGACCTTTACACACATGAACATGAAACATTGATGTAGTTTGCCTAGATCTTCAATTGAATTTATTTTTGTAACGCCCAAAATCACAACAATTATCTCTGACGGCGACAGTGAAAAACTGACTAAACCATGTCCATAGGAACGAAGGACGACGTCCCAGAGTCCTCTGTCCTTAGAACCTCCTTCTGTCCTTAGACCCTCCTTCTGTCCTTAGACCCTCCTTCTCAGCCAGGAAAAAGTATAAAACCTCCTTGGGAAAAAGTATAAACCTGGAGGAGTTCCAGATGAAAGAGAGATCTGACTCCTACAGACGGACGCGAGGGAGACAGTGGAGCTGGAGCCACTCAGGAGGAAAACCAGTTCTTCAGGAGGAGAACCAGTTCTTCAGGAGGAGAACCTGTTCTTCAGGAGGAGAGCCAGTTCTTCAGGAAGAGAGCCAGTTCTTCCGGAAGAGAGCCAGTTCTTCAGGAGGAGAGCCAGTTCTTCAGGAAGAGAGCCAGTTCTTCAGGAAGAGAGCCAGTTCTTCCGGAGGAGAGCCAGTTCTTCCGGAGGAGAGCCAGTTCTTCCGGAGGAGAGCCAGTTCTTCCGGAGGCGAGCCAGTTCTTCCGGAGGCGAGCCAGTTCTTCCGGAGGAGAGCCAGTTCTTCAGGAGGAGAGCCAGTTCTTCAGGAGGAGAGCCAGTTCTTCCGGAGGAGAGCCAGTTCTTCAGGAAGAGAGCCAGTTCTTCCGGAGGAGAACCAGTTCTTCAGGAAGAGAGCCAGTTCTTCAGGAGGAGAGCCAGTTCTTCAGGAGGAGAACCTGTTCTTCCGGAGGAGAGCCAGTTCTTCCGGAGGAGAGCCAGTTCTTCCGGAGGAGAGCCAGTTCTTCCGGAGGAGAGCCAGTTCTTCCGGAGGAGAGCCAGTTCTTCCGGAGGAGAGCCAGTTCTTCCGGAGGAGAGCCAGTTCTTCAGGTGGAGAGCCAGTTCTTCAGGAGGAGAGCCAGTTCTTCAGGAGGAGAGCCAGTTCTTCAGGAGGAGAGCCAGTTCTTCAGGAGGAGAGCCAGTTCTTCAGGAGGAGAGCCAGTTCTTCAGGTGGAGAGCCAGTTCTTCAGGAGGAGAGCCAGTTCTTCCGGAGGAGAGCCAGTTCTTCAGGTGGAGAGCCAGTTCTTCAGGAGGAGAGCCAGTTCTTCAGGAGGAGAGCCAGTTCTTCAGGAGGAGAGCCAGTTCTTCAGGAGGAGAGCCAGTTCTTCAGGAGGAGAGCCAGTTCTTCCGGAGGAGAGCCAGTTCTTCCGGAGGAGAGCCAGTTCTTCCGGAGGAGAGCCAGTTCTTCAGGTGGAGAGCCAGTTCTTCAGGAGGAGAGCCAGTTCTTCAGGAGGAGAGCCAGTTCTTCAGGAGGAGAGCCAGTTCTTCAGGAGGAGAGCCAGTTCTTCAGCAGGAGAGCCAGTTCTTCAGGTGGAGAGCCAGTTCTTCAGGAGGAGAGCCAGTTCTTCCGGAGGAGAGCCAGTTCTTCAGGTGGAGAGCCAGTTCTTCAGGAGGAGAGCCAGTTCTTCAGGAGGAGAGCCAGTTCTTCAGGAGGAGAGCCAGTTCTTCAGGAGGAGAACTAGTTCTTCCAGGCAGATGAAGGACTGTCCATATGGAGTAGAGACCGCTTCACCAGGAGCTTCCAGTAATGACTGTCACGCTAGAGACACGCACTCGCTCCGTGGTTACCGAAATTCGCAGACAGTGAAGAGTGCAGTGAGTGATTAAATGAGTTAAAGTGACGGTGTTTAGGAAGTGCTCATGAGTCCAACAGCAGAGGGAAAGAAACTGTTCTTGTGGCGGGAGGAGATGGAAGTCTGCAGACAATCACCTTCTCAGCAGAGGGTGCTGTAGTCTCTGTTTGTCCCTGGCTGTGGCTCCAGCGTACCACACGGTGATGGAGGAGGTGATGGAGGAGGTGATAGAGGAGGTGAGGATGGACTCAATGATGGCCCTGTAGAACTGCAACATCATCTGCGCTGGCGGCTTGTCTTTCCTCAGCTGCTGCAGGAAGTACATCCTCTGCTGGGCCTTCTTTAAACTGATTATCATGTTCAAACATACAATTCCAATCTTGTGAACTATACATATTCTAAAAGTTTAAAGATAATTCTGGCAAGGGCAGTAGGTCTGTAATTCAACAAACTATATAAATTAGCAGCCATGTCCTTAGTCACATGACATTATATAGAATTATAGAAACGTCTATTAGTTTGTGTTGAAAATTGCGTTCTATTGTTTAATATAGACACATTATTGTGGTAATGAAATAGGTATTGACTATCAAACAGTTTTGTTAGTATTGAAATAGTTTTGAATTGTAGTATCATGACCACAATACTTCACTCCTCCTTTAGGGGAGGAGTGAAGTATCATGACCACAATACTTCACTCCTCCTTTAGGGGAGGAGTGAAGTATCATGACCACAATACTACACTTCTCCTTTAGGGGAGGAGTGAAGTATCATGACCACAATACTTCACTCCTCCTTTAGGGGAGGAGTGAAGTATCATGACCACAATACTTCACTCCTCCTTTAGGGGAGGAGTGAAGTATCATGACCACAATACTTCACTCCTCCTTTAGGGGAGGAGTGAAGTATCATGACCACAATACTACACTTCTCCTTTAGGGGAGGAGTGAAGTATCATGACCACAATACTTCACTCCTCCTTTAGGGGAGGAGTGAAGTATCATGACCACAATACTTCACTCCTCCTTTAGGGGAGGAGTGAAGTATCATGACCACAATACTTCACTCCTCCTTTAGGGGAGGAGTGAAGTATCATGACCACAATACTACACTTCTCCTTTAGGGGAGGAGTGAAGTATCATGACCACAATACTTCACTCCTCCTTTAGGGGAGGAGTGAAGTATCATGACTACAATACTTCACGCCTCCTTTAGGGGAGGAGTGAAGTATCATGACTACAATACTTCACTCCTCCCCTAGGAGTGAAGTATCATGACCACAATACTACACTCCTCCTTTAGGGGAGGAGTGAAGTACCACAATACTACACTCCTCCTTTAGGGGAGGAGTGAAGTATCATGACGTTTAGGGGAGGAGTGTAGTATCATGACCACAATACTACACTCCTCCTTTAGGGGAGGAGTGTAGTATCATGGCCACAATACTTCACTCCTCCTTTAGGGGAGGAGTGAAGTATCATGACCACTATACTTCAACATGAAACATAGTAAACAAACCTAGTACAGATGGCTCCTTTTGAAAAGGTTTTGACTGAGTTTCAAAAAGTGTGTCCATGTAAAGTTGTTCTGAACAGCATGTTTGACTGAAGTGGGCTTGTGTTGCAGTAAGATAAACGTCCAGGACAGCTCGGGCCGCACCCCTCTGCACCTGGCCTGTGAGCGGGGGGACGTGGGCTGTGTGCGCGAGTTGCTGGAGGAGAGCCAGGCCCGCACCAACATCAAGGACCACAATGGAGACACAGCCATGCACTATGCAGCCAAGCAGGACTCTCCTTCTGTCATCCAGGTACACCACCCAACACTTCACTGCACCATGTGACTAAAGGTGTAGACCACGTCAGGCATGAAGGGCAACCAGCCTGGAATGTGGCTTTTGAGGGTCTTTGTCATTCAATCAAGCAGTCACTCAAACCTCTTGGAATGATAAATGGAATGGCATTAACATGACTGACCCTGAGTGTGCTTTTGAAGACTTTAGAGTTAGTAGAGTGAGCCCTTCAGTGAGTGAAGTTTAAAAAAGGTGTTACTAAAGGGCCACGTCACAAGAGGCTGTGTCAACACAAAAGACACTCTAATGCAGGACCCCAGAGCGCTGTGCATCTTCATCTTAAAGCCACAGGTCTATGGAAGACCGTGAGGTGAAGATTCTGAGCAGGAGACGAGAGGCCATAGTTTCAAAAAGAGATGATGAGATGATTGTAACCATGGGCCCACTACAGTGGGTATTTTGCGCACCAAAAGGCGCACCGGATTATTAAGCGCACCATCAGCTGTCTACCATGTGTACTGGTCCATACATAAAGCGCACCGGACGATAAAGCGCATAAGATAAACAAAACAGACGGATAAGTCAGAGTCAGTTGAGCTTTATTAAACGCGTTCAACTCATTCAGATCAACATTGTTCAACATCAAAACACACTCTGCTATCGGTTACCCCCCACGAGACCGAAGGTTCGCTAGTCCGAAGGTTCACAAGTCCGAAGGTTTTAAAGGTTCACTAGTCCGAAGGTTCGCTAGTCCGAAGGTTCACAAGTCCGAAGGTTTTAAAGGTTCACTAGTCCTTAGGTTCACTGGTCCGAAGGTTCACTGATCCGAAGGTTCGCTCGTCCGAAAGTTCCTCATAGGCTAAAGTTAAGGTGCAGACGGCATCGGGATGTAGTCAGTCTGTAAAATGTGCACGAAGCACGAAGACACGCACTGGGGCTCGTCACGTTTAATGTACCAGCTGCTCACAGGTGGCTCCATGTTGTACTGTGTATGTGAAAATAACAAGGGAACATCTCGAATCCTCCACTCTATGCCTTCATTTGATCATAAGAAATATGTGTGATCAGAATCCTCCACTCTATGCCTTCATTTGATCATAAGTATAGAAATGATATATATATATATATATATATATATATATATATATATATATATATATATATATATATATATATATATATATATATATATAATAATATAATTCAGCTGGCCAAGACGGGAGTGTCTACAGAGCCGCGGCGCGCGGCCGAAACTGCTGGGCTATTTGAGTTAATTCATTCAATAATAATACGATAAGGAGCTCAGGCTATGCACAGAAACAAGTCGGTTCTGGAAAATACGTGAGTTTAATCATAAAAAGTGCATCAACACTAGAAAAGTCTTAAAAGCAGTGTGTGGGGCAAAGGGAGGCGAGGACAGCCCGCTGCACGGAGACTCACACCTTCGGACTTGTGAACCTTCGGACTAATAAACCTTAACATTTCGGTGAAATTTTTAAAATTTCGGTGAAATTTCGGACTTGTGAACCTTCGGACTCGTGGGCAGCCACCCTGCTATCGCTAACAGACACGTTAGCATATCCAAATCAATTCTCAGTCAAGATCACTTGTAAACACGTAAAATACAAACACAGAACACACTCTGCTACCGCTAAAAGACACGTTAGCATATCCACAACAACTCCCAGCCTCGTTCAGTTGCAACACGTAAAATACAACACAATAAACTCACTTTTTCAGTTCATTCCTCGTCATCAAATCCTTCAAATGCCGCCGAAGTACATCCGGCATAGCTATGACCAGACATCCCGATTTACCTGGGACAGCCCAGTTTTTTACGTCCCATGTCCCGGTTTAATGTCTGCTGGGGCGCAAATGGTAAAAGCAGCCAAAGTGCCGATAGTGCTCCGTGCAAAAATCTCTTTGGTCATGTGATCCCACATGTCGGACCCACGCGGCAGTTCAGTGATGATTCCGGCCTTTTGATTCCCACAGTTGACTGATAATTTAGCCCGTAAGCGCATTTCTTGCGATAATATAACAGATCCAATGGTCTCTGGGCAGGAGCCATCTTGGGCCAAGTTTCTTGGGGTCCTTTATTTACCGGTAGGTGTCTGCGTTATGCCTGACTGAAAATGTTGTTTACGTTTTGACAAAGTGTCGCGTGTGCCGCGTGCAGGTAGACTACTGTTCCCAGAATGCTTTGCACACATGTTGTTGGGACTTCCGGTTCCGGAGTACTGTATAGTCGTGCATCGGCGTCTCGTGTCCCAAATCTTCTTTATACACCGTGTACCACACAATATCTTCGTGGTCAGTAAGCACAACCAGAAATAAACCATATATTAAGCGCACAGACGGCTTTTGAGGACGTTAAAGACTTTTACCTGCGCCTTATAGTGCGGAAAATACGGTATTCTTTCTTTAGCAATTTCTTAGACCTCAAATGTATACCTCTATTCGAATAATGTTATTTTGAAGTAAGAGTACTTTTACTTTAGAGAATTAGAATGAATGGCTACTACTGTCACTTTTAAAGGGGACACATAATGCAAAGTCCACTTTAATGAGCTTTTAACCTCGTTACAACAGTGTCTCCTCATCATTAGTTTATTCAAAGTTGTATTTTGATCCTGTATTGTCCTGCACCCGAGGCTCCATCCAGGGCTCTGAAAACTTTGATTATTCCAAAAATTAAGACTGATAAAAGCAGAGTTCTAAAATGTCATGGAGCCACTTTTCAATATAAAAACATGACTCAGGGCTGATCAATTCTGCAGTGAGTGGACCTTAGTGGACCGGCTTCTAAGAATATAGAAGATTATATATATTTGACCATCTAAAAACATTGCCAAAATCAAAAATATAGTGTCTAAACCAGACTTGGAGAGACTTATCCATGCGTTTGTCTACAGTAGATTAGACTGTAACGGCCGCTCACTGGTCTCTCCAAACGAGCTGTAAAACAGCTGCAGTTCATCCAGAACGCTGCTGCTCGGGTCCTGACTAGAACCAGGAAGTACCATCACATTAGTCCTGACTAGAACCAGGAAGTACCATCACATTAGTCCTGACTAGAACCAGGAAGTACCATCACATTAGTCCTGGCTAGAACTAGGAAGTACCATCACATTAGTCCTGGCTAGAACCAGGAAGTACCATCACATTAGTCCTGACTAGAACCAGGAAGTACCATCACATTAGTCCTGACTAGAACCAGGAAGTACCATCACATTAGTCCTGGCTAGAACTAGGAAGTACCATCACATTAGTCCTGGCTAGAACCAGGAAGTACCATCACATTAGTCCTGACTAGAACCAGGAAGTACCATCACATTAGTCCTGACTAGAACCAGGAAGTACCACCACATTAGTCCTGTTCTCAGGTCTCTGCACTGCCCCCTGTGGCTCAGAGAAGAGACTTTAAAGCAGCTCTGCTTGTGTACAAGTCTCTCCATGGCCTAGCACCAAAGTACATCTTGGGCATGTTAGTGCCATATGAACCATCTCGGACTCTGAGGACCTCAGGACCGGCCTCCTGCTGGTGCCAGAGTCAGGACTAAACATGGACCGGCCTCCTGCTGGTGCCAGAGTCAGGACTAAACATGGACCGGCCTCCTGTTGGTGCCAGAGTCAGGACTAAACATGGACCGGCCTCCTGCTGGTGCTAGAGTCAGGACTAAACATGGACCAGCCTCCTGCTGGTGCTAGAGTCAGGACAAAACATGGAGCGGCCTCCTGCTGGTGCCAGAGTCAGGACTAAACATGGACCGGCCTCCTGCTGGTGCCAGAGTCAGGACTAAACATGGACCGGCCTCCTGATGGTGCCAGAGTCAGGTCTAAACATGGACCGGCCTCCTGCTGGTGCCAGAGTCAGGACTAAACATGGACCGGCCTCCTGCTGGTGCCAGAGTCAGGACTAAACATGGACCGGCCTCCTGATGGTGGCAGAGTCAGGACTAAACATGGACCGGCCTCCTGATGGTGCCAGAGTCAGGACTAAACATGGACCGGCCTCCTGATGGTGCTAGAGTCAGGACTAAACATGGACCGGCCTCCTGCTGGTGCCAAAGTCGGGACTAAACAGGGACCGGCCTCCTGCTTGTGCCAGAGTCAGGACTAAACATGGACCGGCCTCCTGCTGGTGCCAGAGTCGGGTCTAAACATGGACCGGCCTCCTGCTGGTGCCAGAGTCAGGACTGAACATGGACCGGCCTCCTGCTGGTGCCAGAGTCAGGACTAAACATGGGGAATCTGCATTTCAGTTTTATGCAGCTAAAATCTGGAACATTCTTCCTGAAGTTGTGAGACAGGTTCTGCTCTGACAGTGTTCAAATCTAAGCTAAAAACAGTTTAGTTTAGCTGTGCATGTGACAGAAAGGATTTGTCTTTGCAGTCTTAAATTGTTTTGTGATTTCATTAGTTTAGACAATTTCATTAGTTTAGACTCGGACTATCAGTTGGACTGATTTAAAAGGGAGTTTGACTCCGAAAACACACGTTACCCTTTGTGGCTAGGTGTTAGGTCTTATTTTTTTAATTTAGTTAATTTTATGGGAGTGTCTGCAGAGCCGCGGCTCGCGGCCGAAACTGCCATGTTATTTTTGTGCCGGCTCCTGAAACTGTGCCGCTATTTAACCACGTTTTAGTGCCGTTTTAGACCGCGCCGGTCTAAGGTTAGGGTCAGGGTCAGGGTTAGGGTCAGGGTTAGGGTCAAGGTTAAGGTTAAGGTTAAGGTTAAGGTTAAGGTTAAGGTTAAGGTTAAGGTTAAGGTTAAGGTTAAGGTTAAGGTTAAGGTTAAGGTTAAGGTTAAGGTTAAGGTTAAGGTTAAGGTTAAGGTTAAGGTTAAGGTTAAGGTTGGGGTTGGGGTTGGGGTTGGGGTTAGCCATGACGCTATAAGAGAAGTGCCGCGGTTCCTGAAATTGCGCGGCCATTTGACCGTGGGCCGCGGCTCTCCAGCCACGGCCTATTTTTATTCTATATCTGTTTCTGTAATTTCTTTACAAAAATGTAATTTTATTGCATTTTTCCTGCTGTGAAGCACTTTGAATTGCCTTGTGTATGAAATGTGCTCTACAAATAAAGTTGCCTATTGCAGTTTACAATGAACAAAGGTCAAATGATGCAGGTGTTGAATGTGGTCTTTTCCCTTCAGGCGCTGGGCTCTCAGCTGTGTCCGGGGGTGAATGAGCTGAACTCTAATGGAGAGGCTCCGCTCCATGTGGCCTGTCGTCTGGGCCGGGTCCAGGCTGTCAGGGCTCTGCTGGAGGGAGGGGCCAAGTGTGATGTCATGGGAGGCACCGGCTACCCCATTCATACCGCCATGAAGTACAGCGAGAAAGAGTAAACATCTCAATGTTCTTCTTGTGTTCTGTATTCTCAGCTCTCCCTTTATTCTTTTAGGGAAAAACGCGTTTTTATTTCCATAAGATAGACTTTAAAAAAGTGCCATTTAACAGAAATGCCGATGTATTCCTCCAGAGTCTTGATGATGTTTTTACCCCTCTTGTAAGATCATTGACGGTTAGACATGACTGAAGATTGATGTGAGATTTGTGGTACATTTTTGCTTTATGAATTTGAATTCAATTTCATCTCAATTTGGATTAAAACGGACTAAATTGCCCATGTGTGTTGCTGTCTTGTGTGTTTCAGGTGTGTGGTGGAGATTCTGAAGGCAGACGGTGGTCAGCTGCAGGCGGAGGATCCGGTGTACGGTGGGATTCCTCTGCACTGGTCCAAGAACGCAGAGGTGAACACAAACTATTTAACCCTCGGGATGGGATCAAGAACCTGTTCAATCCAACAGGGCCGTCCTCCTTAATGTTTGCTTTAGTCCATGCTACTTAGGGCCACTGTACTTTGAAATGCCGTCCCCACTCAGACCTCGTTAGTTTGGGCTCTATTGTGTCCAAGGCTATATATGAGGTACTTTTCTCAGTGGCGGGTCTGGGGCCGTGGGTCTGGGGCCGTGGGTCTGGGGCCGTGGGTCTGGGGCCGTGGGTCTGGGGCCGTGGGTCTGGGGCCGTGGGTCTGGGGCCGTGGGTCTGGGGCCGTGGGTCTGGGGCCGTGGGTCTGGGGCCTGAGGCCTGGGGTCTGGGGCCTGAGGCCTGGGGTCTGGGGCCTGAGGCCTGGGGTCTGGGGCCTGGGGCCGTGGGTCTGGGGCCTGGGGCCGTGGGTCTGGGGCCTGGGGCCGTGGGTCTGGGGCCTGGGGCCGTGGGTCTGGGGCCTGGGGCCACCGCTTATTACCATCATTATGATGCCATGGCTCTAGACACTATACATTTAGACAGAAACGTGGTTCAACCACACGTTGCGTCACCTTGAATTGCAGGGGAAGAGTACAATACAGTACAGTTAGACTAAGTTCAATATGTCCCTGTTTTTCTTTACCGTTTCATTGTGCAGCTTCATGGCCCTGCATGCGCCCTCGCCCCGTTGTCCGCTCTGTTGAGGTGCCCCCGCGTGTTTGTTGAGCTGTAGATCCACTCGTCCCCAAATGTTTTCCAAAGCAACATTGCGTCGGCGTCGGACGACCTCTCCTTACAATGTCTTAACTTTTCTTGAAAAGTTCGTCTTGAGAAAGGCGTTATAATTGTATCCTTGACCAAATCGATATCTTTTCCTCCTTCCACATTGTGGGTTGAAAAAACAGCTTAGTAGTACACGGATTAATTTGTCTGTCAAATTCAGTTTCCTGGTTCTGAGGTTCTGCATAGGCCCGCCCATAGGACCTGCCTCTCAATATTGGTAATCCAATCAAAAGACGTGCACGTGCTACACCTGCTAGAAGGCGTACAAGAGCCAACTCTGAAGCTGATTGGTTGACGCATCATTTCCATTCACTTTAAGCTACAAGCACCCGAGGAAAGAGGAAAGGCATGAAATGAAGATTATAACTCTTTGGGGAATCCATCCATCCATCTTCTGCCGCTTTATCCGGGGCCTCTTCCCGGTGGGACATGCCTGAAAACACAGATGCCCGAGCCACCTCAGCTGGCTCCTC
Source organism: Eucyclogobius newberryi (assembly GCF_026437365.1). NCBI lineage: Eukaryota > Metazoa > Chordata > Actinopteri > Gobiiformes > Gobiidae > Eucyclogobius > Eucyclogobius newberryi. The sequence continues at coordinate 2,344,550 of NW_027316056.1, forward strand.
TCAACGTGGAAGAGCAGCGGCTCTACTCCGAGCTCCCCCCGTGTGACCGAGCTCCTCACCTTATCTCTAAGGGAGCGCCCAGCCACACGGCGGAGGAAACTCATTTCGACCGCTTGTATACGCGATCTTGTCCTTTTTGTCATTACCCAAAGCTCATGACCATAGGTGAGGGTAGGAACGTAGACCGACCGGTAAATAGAGAGCTTTGCCTTTCGGCTCAGCTCCCTCTTCATCACAACGGTCCGATGCAGCACAGATCCGCCTGTCGATCTCACGCTCCATCCTTCCCTCACTCGTGAACAAGACCCCGAGATACTTGAACTCCTCCACTTGGGGCAAGGACACCCCACCCACCTGAAGAGGGCAAGCCACCTTTTTCCGGTCGAGAACCATGGCCTCGGATTTGGAGGTACTGATTCTCATCCCAGCCGCTTCACACTCGGCTGCAAACCGTCCCAGTGCAGCTGCAGGTCCAGGTTTGATGGAGCCATCAGGACAACATCGTCTGCAAACAGCAGAGATGAGATCCTGTGGTCCCCAAACCGGACACCCTCCGACCCCTGACTGCGCCTAGAAATTCTGTCCATAAAAATTATGAACAGAACCGGTGACAAAGGGCAGCCCTGGCGGAGTCCAACATGCACTGGGAACAGGTCTGACTTACTGCCGGCAATGCGAACACAGCTCCTGCTCCGGTCATACAGGGACCGGACAGCCCTGAGCAAAGGGCCCCGGACCCCGTACTCCCGGAGCCCCCCCCAAAGGACACCCCGAGGGACACGGTCGAAAGCCTTCTCCAGATCCACAAAGCACATGTGGACTGGTTGGGCAAACTCCCATGAACCCTCGAGCACCCGATGGAGGGTATAGAGCTGGTCCAGTGTTCCACGACCGGGACGAAAACCACTCTGCTCCTCCTGAATCCGAGGTTCGACTATCGGTCGGATTCTCCTCTCCAGTACCTTGGAATAGACCTTACCTGGGAGGCTGAGGAGTGTGATCCCTCTGTAGTTGGAACACACCCTCCGGTCCCCCTTCTTGAACAGAGGGACCACCACCCTGGTCTGCCAATCCAGAGGCACGGTCCCCGACCGCCACGCGATGTTGCAGAGACATGTCAACCAAGACACGTCCTACAACATCCAGATACTTTAGGTACTCAGGGCGGATCTCATCCACCCCCGGAGCCCTGCCACCGAGGAGTTTGCGAACAACCTCAGTGACTTCAGCTTGGGTGATGGATGAGCCAGCCTCCGAGTCCCCGGTCTCTACTTCCTCTTCGGAAGACGTGACTGAGGGATTAAGGAGATCCTCAAAGTATTCATTCCACCGTCCAACAACATCCCCAGTCGAGGTCAGCAGGCCTCCACCCGCACCGTAAACGGTGTTGGTGAGACACTGCTTCCCCCTCCTGAGCCGCCGGACGGTTTGCCAGAATTTCTTTGGTGCCGACCGATAGTCCTCCTCCATGGCCTCCCCGAACTCCTCCCAGGCCCGGGTTTTTGCCTCTGCGACAGCACGAGCCGCGGCTCGCTTGGCCTGCCGATACCTGTCGATGACCTCCGGAGACCCACAAGCCAGAATGGCCTGATAGGCCTCATTCTTCAGTCTGACGGCATCCCTTACTTCCGGTGTCCACCACCGGGTTCGGGGGTTGCCGGCACGACAGGCACTGGAGACCTTGCGACCACAGCTCCGAGCAGCCGCATCAACAATGGAGGCGGAGAACATGGTCCATTCGGACTCAATGTCCCCAACCTCCCCCGGGACATGGGAGAAGCTCTCCCGGAGATGCTAGTTGAATACCCTACTGACAGAGGGCTCCAAAAGACGTTCCCAACAGACCCTCACAATGCGCCAATGCGCTTGTGTCTGCCAAGTCCATCCGGCTTCCTCCTTCGCCAGCGGATCCAACTCACCACCAGGTGGTGATCAGTTGACAACTCTGCCCCTCTCTTGCCCAAAATCACAACAACAGTTGCCTCTGAGGGCCACAGGGAGAAATGAATCAACAATGTCTGTGGTGGCGAGGGAGTCAGACAATGTCTGTGGTGGCGAGGGACGATGTCCCAGGGTCCTCTGTCCTTAGACTCTCCTTCTCGGCCAGGAAAAACTACAAAAAAAACCTCTATGGGAAAAAAGCGTAGAAACCTGGAGGAGTTCCAGTGAAGGAGAGATCCGACTCTCACAGACGGACAGACGGACACGAGGGAGACTGGAGCTGGACCCACTCTTCAGGCAGATGAGGGACCGTCGGAGGCGAGCTGGACCCACTCCTCAGGCAGATGAGGGACCGTCGGAGGCGAGCTGGACCCACTCTTCAGGCAGATGAGGGACCGTCGGAGGCGAACTGGAGCCACTCTTCAGGCAGATGAGGGACCGTCCACACAGGGCAGGGACCACTTCACCAGGGGAGGGGCATCTGGGTCCACAGGTCCTCAGGAGTGAGAGAAAGAAGAAGGCGGTGAACAGTTTGCAAGTGGAATTAAAAAATAAATATTGTTTGATAGCATAAGTAGTCAGAAGAAGAGGATAGTGCTCAAGCTGTCATACTTCCCCCAGCATAGTTACTCCTAGGGCAGCGTAGCTAAAGCTGTGGGTTTATGTTTCTGTTCCTAACTGGTCTGACCATAAGCGATTTCGAAGAGGAACGTTTTAAGCCTGGACTTAAATGAAGAGACTGTGTCAGCGTATTTAACATGGGTCGGGAGCTGATTCCATAACACAGGAGCTTGGTAGCTAAACGCTCTACCTCCTACAGTACTTTTAGAGACTCTTGGCACCACCAGAAGGGCAGCATTCTGAGAGCGAAGAGCTCTGTTTGGATGATATGGTTCTATAGCATCTTTGAGGTAGGATGGGGCCATGTCATTTATGGCTTTGTAGGTCAAGAGTAGAATTTTAAATTTGATTCTAAACTGGACAGGAGCCAGTGAAGAGACTCCAGCACTGGCGTAATGTGCTCTCTTCTTTTTGTTCCTGTTAGTAATCTTGCTGCTGCATTTTGAACCAGTTGAAAGCTTTTTATGGAGCTTTTAGGACATGCTGCGAGCAGGAGTTACAGTTGTCTAATCTAGTTGTTACAAATGCATGGATAAGTTTTTCGGCATCACTTTTAGGCAGGATTCTTCTGATTTTGGCTCTTGTTGCGCAAATGGAAATAGGCTGTTTTACAAGCTTGATTTATATGAGCTTTAAATGAGAGCTCCTGGTCAAATAAGACTCCAAGGTTTCTTACAGTAGAACTGGAGGCTTCACTGACATTGTCCAGCGTGACTATCTGCTCTACTATGACATCTGTCTCGTAGATGCTTAGGGCCAAGCACAATGACCTCGGTTTTTTCAGGGTTAAGAAGCAGGTAGTTTAGTGTCATCCAGGTTTTTATCTCCTTCACACAAGTACTAAGTCTGTCTACTTGATCGCTCTGATCAGGTTTCATTGATAAATACAGCTGAGTGTCGTCTGCATAGCAGTGGAAGTTATAGCCATGCTTTCTGATAATGTTGCCTAATGGCAGCATATAAAGAGTAAACAGAATTGGACCGAGTACCGAACCTTGTGGCACACCGTAAATTACTTTAGAGCTTGGTGAGGAGCTCTGATTTACATTAACAAATTGGTACCTATCAGATAAATAGGATTTAAACCAGCTGAGGGCGGAGCCTCTGAGGGCGGGGCCTCTGACACCTACATCACATTCTAACCTCTGCTGTAGAATGTTGTGGTCAATGGTGTCAAACGCTGCGCTGAGGTCCAACAGAACCAGGATTGAGACCAGTCCATCGTCAGCGGCTAATAACAAATCATTTCTGACTTTAACTAGTGCAGTTTCAGTGCTGTGGTGGGCTCTGAACCCCGCTGTGGTGGGCTCTGAACCCTGACTGGAAAACTTCAAATAAGTTATTGTCCTGCAGGTGGCGACAAAGCTGTTTTACTACAACTTTTTCAAGGATTTTAGAGACGAAGGGAAGATTTGAAATAGGTCTGTAGTTTACCAATAGGTCGGGATCTAGATTAGGCTTTTTCAGAAGAGGTTTAATGACTGCATGTTTGAAGGATGTGGAACATAGCCACTTTCGTATGTAGTATTTATTATATTAAGAACAGGGTCTATAATTAGGGGGAGAATGTCTTTCAGGAGTCTGCTTGGAATGGGGTCTAGGACACAAGTTGAGCTTTTAGAGGACATAATGGCTGAAGTTATCTCTCTTGATCAACAGCTGTGAACCTTTCTAAGTTTACAGGTGGATTTATATGGGACGTTAGATTTACAGCTTGGGCTAGTTCAGGGCTAATAGCGGGGGTAATTTCATCTAATTTATCTCTGATTGTTTTTATTTTATTGTTAAAAAATAGGAGGAAATCATCAGAGCTGAGAGCCTTACGCAGAGCCTGCTTATATGACAGCAGGCAACTTTTCCATGCTTTTAGGGATTCTTCTGTGTGAGAGCGACAAAATAATCCCTCTAACTTTCTAACTCTTTGTTTATGTGAACGCAGTTCTTGGTTGTACCATGGGGAGGCGCGCTTTGGCCTAATGACCTCCTGTTTTAACGGCGCTACAACGTCAAGAGCAGACTTCAGAGAATTCATGGTCAAGTCGGCAAATTGATCACTTATACTGGGACTAAAACTGTTCTCAGCAGAATCACATGACATGATCACATAACATGATCACATGACATGATCACATAACATGATCACATGACATGATCACATGACAGGATCACATGACACGATCACATGACATGTCACTGAATATTGGCTCTATTATTTCTTTGAATTTTGAGATAGATTTTTCAGATATTGTCCTTTTCATTATAACTTTATTTTGTGGGACTGGATGATCTGTAAGAATAAACTGAAAGGTAATTAGGAAATGATCTGACAATATAGGGTTTTGAGGGAGGACAATGAGGTCACTAATCTCTGTTCCATACGTTAGGACAAGATCCAGAGTGTTCTTATGAGTGTGAGTCGGTTTATTTACATTCTGAGTGAAACCAATGCTGTCTAACAAGGCGCTGAAGGCATTACAGAGAGCGTCATCACTCATGTTCACGTGGATATTAAAGTCTCCAGCTATAACTATTTTATCCCAGGCTAACACTAAGTTTGATATAAAGTCAGAAAACTCTGTTAAAAACTCTGAGTAGGGACCAGGAGGTCGGTAGATAACTATGAACAAAACTCCTTTTTGGTTTTTCATATTTGGACATGTGATCGACAGCATAAGGCTTTCAAATGAGTGAAATGCATTGTTAGTTTTAGGGCTCATAAGTCGGCTTGAGTGGGAGATCACTGCCACACCACCACCTCGGCCTGTGCTCCTGGCGGTCTGAAAGTTAACATGGGTGGGTGGGGTTAACATGGGTGGGTGGGGTTAACATGGGTGGGTGGGGTGGACTCATTTAGTCTGACGTAGTCGTCTTGTTGAAGCCACGTTTCAGTTAGAGCTAGAAGATCTATGTTATAGTCACTAATTAATTCATTAAATAAGAGCGATTTGGAGGAAATTGCTCTAATGTTTAGCAGTCCACATTTTAAGTGTTTATTCATTTGTTTATTTGTGTCATTTGTGATTGTTATTTTCCTTAAGTTATTTGGTCTGACGCCTGAAATATTTTTATGAGATGTGACTTTTTGGCATTATTTGTACGAGGAACACGAGGGACACGAGGGACACACACAGTCTCTAGCTGTCTTGAATCTGAACACTTCACATGTGACAGAACGGGCGAGAGTTCAGCGACAGAGGAGCGTCTTAAACTGCTGCTCTGCGCCCGGGGCTCATCCCTAGATGGTCACTTAACACGACTAAGACTATCGGTCAAATTCCGAACTAATAGGGATGTACCCTCCGAAGTCGGATGGATGCCATCCCTGCGTATGAGCCCGGGCTTTCCCCAAAAAAAAAGTTATCAATAAAGACTACGTTGTTTTGAGGGCACCATCTAGATAACCAGCTGTTGAATGCTGAAAGACGGCTGTACAATTCAGCATTGATCCGATTTGGCAGGGGACCTGAAAATATTACAGTGTCTGACATCGACTTCGCTAGGTCACACACCGCGGCTACTTGAACTTTGAGCACCTCTGATTGTCTCCGACGGGCGTCGTTACCGCCTGCGTGAATCACGACTCGCCGGAAACGGGTCCTACTCTGCTTTAAGATCCTAAGGTTTCCTTCGATGTCACCCATTCTGGCCCCCGGGTAACACCTAACACTAGCAGCTGGCAGCTTCACTTCTCTAACAATAGAACTCCCGATTACAAGAGTTTCTCTAGTGTGTTCAGCGGGCGTGTGATCGCTGAGGGGAGAAAACCTATTATAGACGTGAAGCTCACGGCGCTCTAAGGTTCGGCGTTTAGTGCCTCGTCCCCTCTGAACTGTCACAAATTGGTCCCTAGTCTGTTCCTGGTCTTGTCCCGGCTGCACGGGAGACGCTGAGGGGCTGAGCTCGGCCTTACTGCTACTGCTAATGCTAATGCTACGCCCCGCAGCGCGGTCCGGTAGCCCTCGCGCTAAAACCGAACTATAACTGGACTTTAGCTCCTCTAAACAGCAGATCCGCGCTTCTAACTCCGTAACCCTGGCCTCCAAAACTACCACTACACTGCACTTCACGCACCTATCATCAGAGAAGGAGCCAGGGTTCTGACTCGACATATGACAGCTCAAACAGGTAACGGTAGATCCAGCCATGACGCTAGAGGCTAGGCTACGCTAGGCTAGTTCAGGCTGGAGCTAGAGAGTGAGGAGGGCTTTTAATCCACGAAATACTGAAAAGCGAGCGGCTTGAGGCTCCGGATTGTTTGCGGAGAAATCAAACGCTCACTTTTGTGTATATGATGTGTAAATAATGTGTATAATTCGTGGATTAATCGGTAAAAGGCTCTAAGAACGAACAGCTCTGAAAACGCGACACACTCACCGGAAATGACGTCACCGGAACTAAGGGGCTATAAGCAAGCCCACACCAGCCCGCCGCCTCTCCCCGCGGGCAACACCAGAGATGTGGAGTGTCCGGTGACGCCGATCCGGGCGACGTAAACGGCCTTGCTTTTGTCGTCATCATAAGAGGCTTCTGAACCGATCTTTGTCTGATCCGTCACCTAGGACCTGTTTGCCTTGGGAGACCCTACCAGGGGCTTGAAGCCCCTGACAACATAGCTCCCGGGATCATTCGGGCACTCAAACCCCTCCACCACGTTAAGTTGTCGGTTCAAGGAGGGTGGGGAATCATTTAATACATATTTGTTGGAAAATATATATATTTTAAAATTATATTCATAATTATTCTGATTATGTTTAGACCAGCAGAGAAGGCCTTACTGACCCCACCACTGCTTTTTCTATTACCCATTAAAAAAAAATTGTCTGACTTACTCAATATCAATGCAATCGTGCAAATGCCTGTTTTATTGTATTATTGAGCATTTGAAGTATACGTAGCAATTTTCATCCATTGACGGACACAAGTCAGAGGTTCAAAGGGCCGCCACCACCGCCATCTGACCTCTCCCTCTGACCTCTCCCTTTGAACTCTCCCTCTGACCTCTCCCTCTGACCTCCCCCTCTGACCTCTCCCTCTGACCTCTCCCTTTGAACTCTCCCTTTGACCTCTCCCTCTGACCTCCCCCTCTGACCTCTCCCTCTGTCCTAGTAGGAGTGTAGCAAGGAGTGTAGCAAGGAGTGTAGCAAGGAGTGTAGCAAGGAGTGTAGCAGGGAGTGTAGCAGGGAGTGTAGCAGGGAGTGTAGCAGGGAGTGTAGCAGGGAGTGTAGCAGGGAGTGTAGCAGGGAGTGGAGCAGGGAGTGGAGCAGGGAGTGGAGCAGGGAGTGGAGCAGGGAGTGGAGCAGGGAGTGGAGCAGGGAGTGGAGCAGGGAGTGGAGCAGGGAGTGGAGCAGGGAGTGGAGCAGGGAGTGGAGCAGGAGGTTTGTTAGTTTTGTCAGAACAGTGAATGTTAATGAACATACATGAAATACATGTTATAAACATGTCAGATTGTGTATTGTGTTGTCCTGCATTCACTCTCACACACACTCTTTCATGCACCAGCATGCTACTTGTTTTAGAGAGCCGGGAAACATGAAAGGGCCAGTCCCCTGGCCCTTGGAGTCCCCTGGCCCATGGAGTCCCCTGGTCCATGGAGTCCCCTGGCCCATGGAGTCCCCTGGCCCATGGAGTCCCCTGGCCCATGGAGTCCCCTGGCCCCTGGAGTCCCCTGGCCCTTGGAGTCCCTGGCCCTTGGGTTCTGGTCTTCCACTATGATCACTGTGGTTTGTCTGTGGCAGGTGTGCCGTCTGCTGCTGGACAGTGGCAGTGCTGTGAACTACCTCAGTCAAACTGGAGAGAGCCCACTGCACATTCTGACCAAGAGAGGGCGATTTGAGGCGTCCATGGTCCTACTCACTCATGGGGCCAACCCAAACCTGAAGGGCCAGAACGGAGACACAGCCTTGCATTTAGCCATGAAGGTACCTGGGCCCCTCTGAGCACAGACAGAGACACACTCGCACACACAGAGACACACTCTCACACACAGGGACACTCGCACACACAGAGACACACTCGCACACACAGAGACACACTCTCACACACAGGGACACACTCTCACACACAGGGACACACTCAGACTACATGTGCATCCTGAGCAGACTACATGTGCATCCTGAGCAGACTACATGTGTATCCTGAGCAGACTACATGTTCATCCTGAGCAGACTACATGTTCATCCTGAGCAGACTACATGTTCATCCTGAGCAGACTACATGTGTATCCTGAGCAGACTACATGTTCATCCTGAGCAGACTACATGTTCATCCTGAGCAGACTACATGTTCATCCTGAGCAGACTACATGTTCATCCTGAGCAGACTACATGTTCATCCTGAGCAGACTACATGTTCATCCTGAGCAGACTACATGTGTACCCTGAGCAGATGGACCATATGGACCTGATCAAAGCTCTCATCGTGTTCGGAGCTGATGTGCGGAGCCACAATGACCTGGGAGAGACCCCTGGGCTCCTGGCTGCTCGCTCCAGCAAAGGTGAGGCCTCCAAACCTTTGGGCATCTGCTGAGCGTAATCAATACACATGAATATAAACACACATATACACATATACACATATGCACATGTACACACGTACACACGTACACACGTGCTCATATACACATATACACATATGCACATGTACACATATACACATATGCACATGTACACATGTACACATATGCACATGTACACATGTACACATATGCACATATACACATATGCACATATACACATATACACATATGCACATGTACACACGTACACACGTGCACACGTACACACATGCACATATACACATATACACATATACACATATGCACATATACACATATACACATATGCACATATGCACATAATACACATATGCACATGTACACATGTACACATATGCACATATGCACATGTACACATTATGCACATGTACACATATGCACATGTACACATTATGCACATGTACACATATGCACATGTACACATTATGCACATGTACACATATGCACATGTACACATATGCACATGTACACATAATGCACATGTACACATTATGCACATGTACACATTATGCACATGTACACATATGCACATGTACACATATGCACATATGCACATGTACACATATACACATATGCACATATGCACATGTACACATATACACATATGCACATATGCCTTTTTTCAGGTACTCAGACATTACTACAACACATGATTTTACATTTTGTTAAAACATAATTAAATAAACCAGTCCATTGACTACGTTTTATTTTGAAAGATCCCCTATCATACTATTTTTCCTGTTTCATAGTCTAGCCTAAGGGTATATTTGATAATAATAAGTGTTGGGCAACACCCATAACATAATAGTTATGAAATATCACCCATACCTTGGACCCGCCCACAAACCAGAAATGCAAACTGCTTGGTTTGAGATTCGCCCCCACCCTGACGAAGAACAATCCGCCTCCCTCGCCCACCCTGTGACGTAGTCTCAGTGAGAGCGTGTGTCCCCCGCCCACCCCGTGACGTAGTCTCAGTGAGAGCGTGTGTCCCCCGCCCACCCCGTGACGTAGTCTCAGTGAGAGCGTGTGTCCCCCGCCCACCCCGTGACGTAGTCTCAGTGAGAGCGTGTGTCCCCCGCCCACCCCGTGACGTAGTCTCAGTGAGAGCGTGTGTCCCCCGCCCACCCCGTGACGTAGTCTCAGTGAGAGCGTGTGTCCCCCGCCCACCCCGTGACGTAATCTCAGTGAGAGCGTGTGTGTCCCCCGCCCACCCCGTGACGTAGTCTCAGTGAGAGCGTGTGTCCCCCGCCCACCCCGTGACGTAGTCTCAGTGAGAGCGTGTGTCCCCCGCCCACCCCGTGACGTAGTCTCAGTGAGAGCGTGTCCCCCGCCCACCCCGTGACGTAGTCTCAATGAGAGCGTGTGTTTTCTTTGAGATGGGACCTTTATTTGATATGAGCCCTTGATGTTGAGGTCTTGTACATCATAAACATGTGTGTTTTAAACAAACAAAGCCCACATACTGTATGTGCAGATGTGAGCCGTGCATGGGACACGTCCCTCTCACTTCTGAAAAGGACTCAGTTGCCCCCCCCCACACTTTTCACAGCAGCCTGCTCATCACAACTAAACATTTTTTTTGAAAGTTTTCTCTGATTTACAGTGAGACTTTTTTCCCGATAGTGGAAACTGCAATGAAAGTCAATTAGGTGCTACACTGTGAGTTTCACTCTTTCCTCAGCAGATCTGCAGCTCATGCACCGTGCGCTCCAGAGCAGAAGCAGCAGATCTGCAGCTCGTGCACCATGCGCTCCAGAGCAGAAGCTGCAATGCCTCCACCAGAGTCACTGAATAAAAACATCCTGGGAAGAACACAACCCATCAGACAAAATCTCCTTTTCCCAAAGAAAATCAACATTAGTCTTATCATTTTGTCAATAAGCCTCTGGGACAAGTTCATAAGCTCAAAGAGAAGCAGATTTATCTTTATAAAAATCTAAAACATCCTCAGCAGCTGATGTGCATTGTAACATTGTAAAGAATTTATGTTCTTACAGGAGAAAATATAATTTCTCGTCATTGAAATTCAAAATGCTGTGATGTAATTTGTCCTTTTAAGTAAATTGTAGATTCCAAAACATTTACAGTACATGTACAGTACTTTTACTTAAGTACTTGGTTACTTTCTACCTCTTGTTTTCTACCTCTGTATTTCCTGGTGTGAAATGAAATGCTACTGTATCAATGCTAACATGTGCATGCTAACATGTGCATGCCCTGTACTAACCCAGCCTGTGCTCTGCCTCTGCTGTGCCGCTTGTGCATGAGTGACAGGTGCCAACAGAAAGATCATGCTGGACATGCTGTGCAGTGTGGGAGCGCAGAGGTGCCACCCCCCTGCACGCTCCCCGGCCCCTGCACGTCCCCCGGCCCCTGAACACTCCAGGCCTACCTCACACTTCAAGCTGCCTCCTAGCATAGGTACAGTGTGCTTGTCTTCTCTTTTACATTACTAACATTGGATTATGTTGTTTGACAAATTTGTATTTTCTTTTTGGGGCCCGAGCACAAAAGTGCATTAGCACTGGTGCAAGAGCCTTCTTGTAACTGTAACATGAGGGGAAAACACAAAAATTAAGTAATGAACAAAAACAAATACAGCAAGTAAATGGTCTCAAAAATTACAGTTCTTTGAGCTCTACCCTCTGGTGCAAGGTGTTTTGGGCAGTGGTCAGGGGCAGGTGCCTATGCGAACAAAGCTATGCACATGGTCTCTATCACTGGGGACATGGAACGTCACCTTGCTGGCAGGGAAGGCACCCGAGCTTGTCAATGTACATAATTCACAAACATAAGAACTTGCTTTGGTGATTCGGTGCAACATAAAACAATGAACAATGATAAAACAACCTATATAAGTAAAAAAAGAAACCATTTTTAAATCTGCTATGGGATAAAAATAGGCTATAATATAAAAACTAAGAATGAAAAAGGCTTACTATGTACACACATTTACAGTTGAATTAACGTTCAGTTTGTAGTGCAGTGGGTGATTAAATTATGCTAAGTGACAGTGTTTAAGAAGTGTTCATGAGTCCAACAGCAGAGGGAAAGAAACTGTTCTTGTGGTGGGAGGTTCTGTTCCGGATGGACCGTAGCCTCCTGCCTGAGGTGAGTGGCCTCCTGCCTGAGGGGAGTGGCTCAAATAGACAATGACCAGTGTGAGAAGTGTCTGCTGTAATTCGACCTGATTGTCCCAAAGCCCTGGAGACGTACAGGTTTTACAGAGATGGTAGTCTGCAGCCGATCACCAGCGGGGGGCTGTCACTGGGGCTGTGACTGGGGCTGTGACTGGGGCTGTGACTGGGGCTGTCACTGGGGCTGTCACTGGGGCTGTCACTGGGGCTGTCACTGGGGCTGTCACTGGGGCTGTGACTGGGGCTGTGACTGGGGCTGTGACTGGGGCTGTCACTGGGACTGTCACTGGGACTGTCACTGGGACTGTCACTGGGGCTGTCACTGGGGCTGTCACTGGGGCTGTCACTGGGACTGTCACTGGGGCTGTCACTGGGGCTGTCACTGGGGCTGTCACTGGGGCTGTCACTGGGGCTGTCACTGGGGCTGTCACTGGGGCTGGGGCTGTCACTGGGGCTGTCACTGGGGCTGTCATTGGGGCTGTCATTGGGGCTGTCATTGGGGCTGTCACTGGGGCTGTCACTGGGGCTGTCACTGGGGCTGAAGTCCTGAAGTCCACGATCATCTCCACTGTCTTCTGGGAGTTGAACTCCAGGTTGTTACTGCTGCACCAGGACACCAGCAGGTCCACCTCCTGTAGACAGACTCATCCCCATCCGAGATGAGCCCCGATGAGGGTGGTGTCGTCCGCAAACTTGATCAATTTTACGTCGTGGCTGGAGGTGCAGCAGTTTGTGTACAGGGAGAAGAGCAGGGGAGAAAGTACACAGCCCTGTGGAGGCTGTGGAGGGCCTCACCTCGACAGACTCAGGTTCTCGAACCACTGTCAAGAGTGGCTGGACTCTACACTTCTCTGGTATTGCCCACGGTGAGAGGTGGCGAGCTTGCTCATAGACCCACAGCTCAGCCGCCATGTGTTGGAGTTTCACCCCAGTGAAAGAGACGGTCGCCTTTGGGCCAGGGATAGGTCTCTAACGGCCTACGGCTGAACAACAATCCATCCTACTCTGAATAGGAGTAGAAAAATGGAAAATTGCCACATTTATACAGCACTTTTCTACCGTCAAGGCACTCGTTCACACACACAATAACACACCAGAGGTTTGTTAAGTGTCTTGCCCAAGGACACAAAGTCAGTATTCACCTGAGGCAGCTGCGATCGCACCGCCGTCAGCGGATCTGACCGCTCTAAGAGAGAGCGGATCAGAAGACGAGCACTCTACCACAGAGCTACTGCCGCCCGGGTGGAACCTCTTATATCCTGTCCTGTTTGACCTGAAACCCATGATCTTTGTTTACCCTAACAGCCCTGTAATGGGCCATAGCAATCCTATTGTTACCTGGCTGAAACTCCCTCAATTACCCCACTCACTGAGTATCTGATTAGCATCAGAATTGCCAGGTGATACCGCCCCATGGCTTCAGAATTCTGCTGTGCACTGCTGGAAGATTGAACCTTAAACCTCCTCTTCTGTTTGAAAAGGGATTTGATTTTTAACAAAAATGGCCTTCTTAACTCCTCTTTCAAATGTTGAAACTCACTGCGTAATCATAAACAAAAACGGGACATGCTGGACATGGAGGTTCCGCCCTGTGGGCAGGGCTTACTCAGAGTAGGAGAAGTATCAAAGTTCTCAGACTAGATCCACAGATTGAGAATGACTCTTGGTTGAGGGTAGAAATGCCTTGTTTTTCTACAACGGTGTCCAGATGACCACAACGGACGCTTTTTCTACAACGGACGCTTTTTCTACAACGGACGCTTTTTCTACAACGGAAGCTTTTTTCTACAACGGATGCTTTTTCTACAACGGGCGCTTTTTCTACAACGGAAAATTTTCCTACAACGGAAGCTTTTTCTACAACGGAAGCTTTTTCTACAACGGAACACTCCTAAACGAACGAGGGATTACGCAGACTTGTTTAAAATTGTATTATATACATCATCGTATTCATGAAAATATCATAGAAACCAAACAAGAACAGTGCCACCGAGAGCCAGGCTAGCAACACTCAAGCTAAGATAACTAGGGGTGGGGAGGCAGCCTGCCCCTGCCTCCCCGCCTGCCCCTGCCTCCCCGCCTGCCCGCAATCTGAGTCCCGGCTCTGAACCAGCCACTGCTCTGGGGAGACCAGGAGCGGGATGGACCAAGTCATTTTAATCGAACTGCAGGATATGACGCGTGATTTAAAATAAATCCAAGATCTACAAACTAGGGTTAGGGATCTGTCTGATTTGAAAGACACAGTATCTACCTTGCAGGCTGACTTGGCAGAAATAACAAGCCGGATTTGCGTCCTGACCGATCAAGTGGCTGACATGGAGAATCGTAAATGCAGAGGCAATCTTGGTTCTACAAATATTTAAAACTTTCAACAAAACCTATTGAAATAAAGCTTGAGCATGCACATTGCCCCCTGGCTCCCTGGACATCTCGACCGGACCAGACAAAACAAGCACCACGTCTCATTTTTCAACGACTACTCATTGAAAGTACCGTACTTTTCGGACTTTTAGCTGCTACTTCTTTCCCACGCTTTGAACTCTGCTGCCAATACAACGGTGCGTCTAATTTATAGATTTTACTACTGGCAAACGGCCACCGGGGGGCCATCGAGTAGGAAGCGTAAGCATTTGACACACTGTAGAAGAAGACGTCCATGGACAGTAGAAGCACTTTGCCGAGGACACGTCGTGTTCTCTTTACTTTAAGCTTCAAAACGCTGTGTTTATTATTACAGTCACATTCACAGAGAACTGTACTGGTAAATAAAAATGTCCTTTTTTCGCACATGAGATCTAATATTAGAATAGAGACGTTTACAGAGGTCAAATGTTTCCTGTAGTTTTTGGCCAGGTTTGCACACACTGCAGCAGGATTCTGGCCACTCCTCCACACAGAGCTTCTCTAGATCTGTCAGGTTTCAGGGCTGTTGCCGAGGATCATATGTGATCATATGTACATATGTGTACATGTGTATATGTGCATATGCGTACATTTAAACTCCCTCCAAAGAACGTTCTATTGGATTTAGGTCTGGAGACTGGCTGGGCCACTCCAGAACCTTGATATGCTTCTTACAGAGCCACTCCTTGGTTCTCCTGGCTGTGTGCTTCAGGTCATTGTCATGTTGGAAGACCCAACCACGACCCATCTTCAATGCTCTGACTGAGGGAAGGAGGTTGTTACCCTTGTCTCACAACACATGGCCACAGTCATTCTGTCCTTAACACAGTGCAGTCGTCCTGTCCCCTGTGCAGGAAAGGACCTGCTTATTCCTCCAAAAATGACGAGTGGAGTTTATACCAAGAAGTTCTATTTTGGTCTCATCTGAACATGTCTTTCTCCCATGACTCCTCTGGATCATCCAGATGGTCATTGGCAAACTTCAGACATGTGTTTACCTGTGGTAATGAGGTAATAAATCACAATGAGGGAGGTCTCTTCCGGACAAACAAATCGGATTAAGACAGCAGCAGCTGTATTTGAAGCTGCTTGTGCCTCTGGAGTCCCACGAACATCATAGTGTAGATCCTCCAGAGGCTTGTAGTTCTGCACAATCCTTCTATTTGGCCCTTAACCAGTGCTCACAAGCAGAAATGGCTCCAGTGGCCCCTGAAATACATGAAGACTCATTTTCAAACAGTCTTGTTCACTGATGAGTGCCGTAGATGGTCCAGATGGATGGAGTGGTGCATGGTTGGTGGACAGCCACCATGTCCCAACAAGGCTATGACGTCAGCAAGGAGGGGGCGGAGTCATGTTTTCGACCAAAATCGTGGGGAGAGCTGGTCGGCCCCTTTAGGGTTCCTAAAGGTGTGAAAATGACCTCTCTAACCCTCTAACTGGATTTTCTGACCGACCACTTTCTTCCATCGTACAAATGGAAGAACTGTGCTTTCTGTAACAAAATCATGCAGGACAGTGCACCATCTCATGCTGCTGGAAAACCACTGCATCATTGGCTGCTATGGACATAAAAGAAGAGGATCTCCTCCCCTGACCTCCCCCATCCTCCCTTGACCTCAAACCTATTGAGAACCTTTGGAGCCTCCTCAAGGCAAAAATCTCTGAGGGCAGGAGGCAGGTCACATTCAAACAGCAGCTCTGGGAGGATATTCTGACTTCCTGTAAGAAATTATAGCAGAAACTCTCCACAAACTCACAAGTTCAGTGGATGCAAGAATTATGAAGCTCCTGTCATATAAGGGCTCCTATGTTCAAATGTAACTGGACCTGTTCAGATGTTTGGATTGAAAAAGCTTTTGATTCCAGTAAATATGACCTGCTAATGCTTCTACTTGAAAAATTACTATTTTCAGTTCTTTACAACTGTAATTATTTTGTGCATAATAATTTGAAATGGTTCATTTTCATCCATCCATCCATCCATCCATCCATTTTCTGCCGCTTATCCGGGGCCGGGTCGTGGGGGCAGCAGTCTGAGCAGGGACTCCCAGACTTCCCTCTCCCCAGACACTTCCTCTAACTCCTCCGGGGGGATCCCGAGGCGTTCCCAGGCCAGCCGAGAGACATAGTCTCTCCCCCCGTGTGGCCGAGCTCCTCACCTTATCTCTAAGGGAGCGCCCAGCCACACGGCGGAGGAAACTCATTTCGACCGCTTGTATCCGCGATCTTGTTCTTTCGGTCACTACCCAAAGCTCATGACCATAGGTGAGGGTAGGAACGTAGACCGACCGGTAAATACAGAGCTTTGCCTTTCGGCTCAGCTCCCTCTTTACCACAACAGTCCGATGCAGCGACTGCATCACTGCAGCCGCTGCGCTGATCCGCCTGTCGATCTCACGCTCCATCCTTCCCTCACTCGTGAACAAGACCCCGAGATACTTGAACTCCTCCACTTGGGGCAAGGACACCCCACCCACCTGAAGAGGGCAAGCCACCTTTTTCCGGTCGAGAACCATGGCCTCGGATTTGGAGGTGCTGATTCTCATCCCAGCCGCTTCACACTTGGCAGCAAACCGTCCCAGTGCATGTTGCAGGTCCGGGTTTGATGGAGCCATCAGGACAACATCGTCTGCAAACAGCAGAGATGGAATCCTGTGGTCCCCAAACCGGACTCCCTCCGACCCCTGACAGCGCCTAGAAATTCTGTCCATAAAAATTATGAACAGAACCGGTGACAAAGGGCAGCCCTGGCGGAGGCCAACATGCACTGGGAACAGGTCTGACTTACTGCCGGCAATGCGAACACAGCTCCTGCTCCGGTCATACAGGGACCGGACAGCCCTGAGCAAAGGGCCCCGGACCCCGTACTCCCGGAGCCCCCCCCAAAGGACACCCAGAGGGACACGGTCGAAAGCCTTCTCCAGATCCACAAAGCACATGTGGACTGGTTGGGCAAACTCCCATGAACCCTCGAGCACCCGATGGAGGGTATAGAGCTGGTCCAGTGTTCCACGACCGGGACGAAAACCACTCTGCTCCTCCTGAATCCGAGGTTCGACTATCGGTCGGATTCTCCTCTCCAGTACCTTGGAATAGACCTTACCCGGGAGGCTGAGGAGTGTGATCCCTCTGTAGTTGGAACACACCCTCCGGTCCCCCTTCTTAAACAGAGGGACCACCACCCCGGTCTGCCAGTCCAGAGGCACGGTCCCCGACCGCCACGCGATGTTGCAGAGACATGTCAACCAAGACACGTCCTACAACATCCAGATACTTTAGGTACTCAGGGCGGATCTCATCCACCCCCGGAGCCCTGCCACCGAGGAGTTTGCGAACAACCTCAGTGACTTCGGCTTGGGTGATGGATGAGCCAGCCTCTGAGTACCCGGTCTCTACTTCCTCTTCGGAAGACGTGACTGAGGGATTAAGGAGATCCTCAAAGTATTCCTTCCACCGTCCGACGACATCCCCAGTCGAGGTCAGCAGGCCTCCACCCGCACCGTAAACGGTGTTGGTGAGACACTGCTTCCCCCTCCTGAGGCGCCGGACGGTTTGCCAGAATTTCTTTGGCGCTGACCGATAGTCCTCCTCCATGGCCTCCCCGAACTCCTCCCAGGCCCGGGTTTTTGCCTCTGCGACAGCACGAGCCGCGGCTCGCTTGGCCTGCCGATATCTGCCGATGACCTCCGGAGACCCACAAGCCTTCTTCAGTCTGACGGCATCCCTTACTTCCGGTGTCCACCACCGGGTTCGGGGGTTGCCGCCACGACAGGCACCGGAGACCTTGCGACCACAGCTTCGAGCAGCCGCATCAACAATGGAGGCGGAGAACCATGGTCTACTCGCACTCAATGTCCCCAACCTCCCCCGGGACATGGGAGAAGCTCTCCCGGAGGTGCGAGTTGAAAACCCTACTGACGAGGGCTCCACAAGGCGTTCCCAACAGACCCTCACAATGCGCTTGGGTCTGCCAAGTCTGTCCGGCTTCCTCCTCCGCCAGCGGATCCAACTCACCACCAGGTGGTGATCGGTTGACAACTCTGCCCCTCTCTTCACCCGAGTGTCCAAGAGACGCGGCCGGAGGTCAGATGACACGACAACAAAGTCGATCATTGACCTCCGGCCTAGGGTGTCCTGGTGCCATGTGCACTGATGAACACCCTTGTGCTTGAACATGGTGTTCGTTATGGACAAACCGTGGCTAGCACAGAAGTCCAATAACTGTACACCGCTCGGGTTCAGTTCGGGGAAGCCGTTCTTCCCGATCACCCCTCCCCAGGTGTCACTGTCATTGCCCACGTGGGCGTTGAAGTCCCCCAGTAGAACAACGGAGTCCCCGGTCGGTGCACTGTTCAGTACTCCTCCCAAGGACTCCAAGAAGGCCGGGTACTCTGCACTGCTGTTCGGCCCGTAGGTTGCCACAACAGTGAGAGACCTGTCCCCCACCCGAAGGCGGAGGGACGTGACCCTCTCGTTCACTGGGGTAAACTCCAACACGTGGCGGCTGAGCTGAGGGGCTATAAGCAAGCCCACACCAGCCCGCCGCCTCTCCCCGCGGGCAACACCAGAGAAGTGGAGCGTCCAGCCCCTCTCGAGGAGATGGGTTCCAGAGCCCAAACTGTGCATGTAGGTGAGGCCGACTATATCTAGTCGGTATCGCTCAACCTCCCACACAAGCTCAGGCTCTTTCCCCCCCAGCGAGGTGACATTCCATGTCCCCAGAGTTAGTCTCTGTGTCTGGAGATCTGGTCGCCGAGGCCCCTGCTGTCGACTGCCGCCCAGATCTCTCTGCACCGGCCCCTTATGGATCCTCCTGCGGGTGGTGGGCCCACGGGAGGGCGGCCCCACGTCGCTCCTTCGGGCTGTGCCCGGCCGGGCCCCGTGGGGTAAGACCCGGCCACCAGGCGCTCGCCATCGAGCACCCATCCCAGGCCTGGCTCCAGGATGGGGCCCCGGTGACGCCCATCCGGGCGACGTAAACGGCCTTGTTCTTTTACTCATCATAGGGGGCTTCTGAACCGATCTTTGTCTGACCCGTCACCTAGGACCTGTTTGCCTTGGGAGACCCTACCAGGGGCTTGAAGCCCCCGACAACATAGCTCCCGGGATCATTCGGGCGCTCAAACCCCTCCACCACGTTAAGGTGTCGGTTCAAGGAGGAGGGTTCATTTTCATTTATTTAAAAAAAAAAATACATTAAAAGGAGGTTTGTTCAATAGTATTTAATTGTACTCTAAAGGTTGAGTTATTATGACTGTCATTGATATTGACTATTTGGCAAAATCTGAGCAAAATGTAATTTTGTCAAATGTTTTTTGCCATGTGGTCATACTACATTCAGACCCTTTATTGTATTGATTACAGCTCAAATGAGCATTTAGGTTAGGTTAGGTTTTGTATTGATTAGTATGAGTAGTATGAGTACTTCCGTACATTAGATGTGACTGTATTCTGGCTTTGCAGGGTTTGAGCCCATGTTTCAGAAGCAGAGCCCTGGAGGAGATCACAACACCTGTGGAGTGAAGACTGCCAAATCCCACAACCGAAAGTAAGAAACGCGAATAGAGTGAATGGAATCTGGAGTTGCCTTTAAGAGCGAAAGTCTCTTTATGTCTCTTTATTCATGCACATGTTCTTTGTTCAAACCTTTGATTATAAATGATCATTTAAAACAAATCTCTATCCATGCATTGTTCTTCATGGTCACAATGTTTAAATCACACTAGATTAGGGCTGGGCAATAATTCAAATTAATTTCGGTGTTTAATAATGTGAAAAATGGCTAATTGGTCACTGTCCCCTGTGCTGTACCCAGAGGTGCACACGGAGCAGACCATCAGCTGCATTACGTTCACTTCAGTGGAGACCTGGGAAAAGTCTTGCTGCTAAACATTTAAATGACGGGTTGTTTTTTGTAAAATGTTCATGCCGTGTCCACCAACAATGCACCAATTCCCTGGGCAACTTGAAAACGACTTTGTAGTATATGTAAAACTTATTTTCAAGCTGCAGCCCTTTGTAAAATAATAGAACCAGAAGGAAGATTACAGATAAGAGATGGAGGTGCCCAAGGCAGCTTCCAGATGAATCTGATTAGTAATTTAGATTTAAGAGACAGGGTTTAAATTTGGCATGTGAATATTCAGACCAGCCAGTTTTCCAAATACATGTTGTGTAAAACGCTCAGTAATAAAAACTGTTTTCTACAAGCTCCTGGACAAATGTCCTCATTTTACACCAACAGTCTATAATGAAGATAGCTCTATCTCCTTGTGAGATTCATGTCCTTTTTGCAACATGTTCAGTTAAATCTTATGCACCTCTTCATAATAAGGCTAATTTTAGGTCGGTAGGCCAATGCAAGACTTAGATCTGCTGTAAAATGTACTGCCTATGATCTTTAGGCCAATTCAGCCGGAGGTCTGTGATCCTTTGAAAATTGAGCCACATTTGGCGTGGTTTGGGCACCCCCCTGGTTGTTTGGACACACCACTGGTGGTTTGGACACACCACTGGTGGTTTGGACACACCACTGGTGGTTTGGACACACCACTGGTGGTTTGGACACCCCTCTGGTGGTTTGGACACCCCTGGTCTACTCTCAAGCGGCCGTGTCCTAGTCCTTTTGAACCATCCATCCATCCATTTTCTGCTGCTTATCCGGGGCCGGGTCGCGGGGGCAGCAGTCTGAGCAGGGACTCCCAGACTTCCTTCTCCCCAGACACTTCCTCCAACTCCTCCGGGTGGATCCCGAGGCGTTCCCAGGCCAGCCGAGAGACATAGTCTCTCCAGCGTGTCCTGGGTCTTCCCCGGGGCCTCTTCCCGGTGGGACATGCCTGAAACACCTCCCGAGGGAGGCGCCCAGGAGGCATCCGGAACAGATGCCCGAGCCACCTCAGCTGGCTCCTCTCAACGTGGAGGAGCAGCGGCTCTACTCCGAGCTCCCCCCGTGTGGCCGAGCTCCTCACCTTATCTCTAAGGGAGCGCCCAGCCACACGGCGGAGGAAACTCATTTTGACCGCTTGCATCCGCGATCTTGTTCTTTCGGTCACTACCCAAAGCTCATGACCATAGGTGAGGGTAGGAACATAGACCGACCGGTAAATAGAGAGCTTTGCCTTTCGGCTCAGCTCCCTCTTCACCACAACAGTCCGATGCAGCGACTGCATCACTGCAGCCGCTTCACCGATCCGCCTGTCGATCTCACGCTCCATCCTTCCCTCACTCGTGAACAATACCCCGAGATACTTGAACTCCTCCCCTTGGGGCAAGGACTCCCCACCCACCTGGAGAGGGCAAGCCACCTTTTTCCGGTCGAGAACCATGGCCTCGGATTTGGAGGTGCTGATTCTCATCCCAGCCGCTTCACACTCGGCTGCAAACCGTCCCAGTGCATGTTGCAGGTCCGGGTTTGATGGAGCCATCAGGACAACATCGTCTGCAAACAGCAGAGATGAGATCCTGTGGTCCCCAAACCGGACACCCTCCGACCCCTGACTGCACCCTAGAAATTCTGTCCATAAAAATTATGAACAGAACCGGTGACAAAGGGCAGCCCTGGCGGAGTCCAACATGCACTGGGAACAGGTCTGACTTACTGCCGGCAATGCGAACACAGCTCCTGCTCCGGTCATACAGGGACCGGACAGCCCTGAGCAAAGGGCTCTGGACCCCGTACTCCCGGAGCACCCCCCAAAGGACACCCAGAGGGACACGGTCGAAAGCCTTCTCCAGATCCACAAAGCACATGTGGACTGGTTGGGCAAACTCCCATGAACCCTCGAGCACCCGATGGAGGGTATAGAGCTGGTCCAGTGTTCCACGACCGGGACGAAAACCACTCTGCTCCTCCTGAATTCGAGGTTCGACTATCAGTCGGATTCTCCTCTCCAGTACCTTGGAATAGACCTTACCCGGGAGGCTGAGGAGTGTGATCCCTCTGCAGTTGGAACACACCCTCCGGTCCCCCTTCTTGAACAGAGGGACCACCACCCCGGTCTGCCAGTCCAGAGGCACGGTCCCCGACCGCCACGCGATGTTGCAGAGAGGTGTCAACCAAGACAGTCCTACAACATCCAGATACTTTAGGTACTCAGGGCGGATCTCATCCACCCCCGGAGCCCTGCCACCGAGGAGTTTGCGAACAACCTCAGTGACTTCGGCTTGGGTGATGGATGAGCCAGCCTCTGAGTACCCGGTCTCTACTTCCTCTTCGGAAGACGTGACTGAGGGATTAAGGAGATCCTCAAAGTATTCCTTCCACCGTCCGACGACATCCCCAGTCGAGGTCAGCAGGCCTCCACCCGCACCGTAAACGGTGTTGGTGAGGCACTGCTTCCCCCTCCTGAGGCGCCGGACGGTTTGCCAGAATTTCTTTGGCGCTGACCGATAGTCCTCCTCCATGGCCTCCCCGAACTCCTCCCAGGCCCGGGTTTTTGCCTCTGCGACAGCACGAGCCGCGGCTCGCTTGGCCTGCCGATATCTGCCGATGACCTCCGGAGACCCACAAGCCTTCTTCAGTCTGACGGCATCCCTTACTTCCGGTGTCCACCACCGGGTTCGGGGGTTGCCGCCACGACAGGCACCGGAGACCTTGCGACCACAGCTTCGAGCAGCCGCATCAACAATGGAGGCGGAGAACCATGGTCTACTCGCACTCAATGTCCCCAACCTCCCCCGGGACATGGGAGAAGCTCTCCCGGAGGTGCGAGTTGAAAACCCTACTGACGAGGGCTCCACAAGGCGTTCCCAACAGACCCTCACAATGCGCTTTGGTCTGCCAAGTCTGTTCGGCTTCCTCCTCCGCCAGCGGATCCAACTCACCACCAGGTGGTGATCGGTTGACAACTCTGCCCCTCTCTTCACCCGAGTGTCCAAGACACGCGGCCGGAGGTCAGATGACACGACAACAAAGTCGATCATTGACCTCCGGCCTAGGGTGTCCTGGTGCAACGTGCACTGATGGACACCCTTGTGCGTGAACATGGTGTTCGTTATGGACAAACCGTGGCTAGCACAGAAGTCCAATAACTGAACACCGCTCGGGTTCAGATCGGGGAAGCCGTTCTTACCGATTACCCCTCCCCAGGTGTCACTGTCATTGCCCACGTGGGCGTTGAAGTCCCCCAGTAGAACAACGGAGTCCCCGGTCGGTGCACTGTCCAGTACTCCTCCCAAGGACTCCAAGAAGGCCGTGTACTCTGCACTGCTGTTCGGCCCGTAGGCCGCCACAACAGTGAGAGACCTGTCCCCCACCCGAAGGCGGAGGGACGCGACCCTCTCGTTCACCGGGGTAAACTCCAACACGTGGCGGCTGAGCTGAGGGGCTATAAGCAAGCCCACACCAGCCCGCCGCCTCTCCCCGCGGGCAACACCAGAGAAGTGGAGCGTCCAGCCCCTCTCGAGGAGATGGGTTCCAGAGCCCAAACTGTGCGTGGAGGTGAGGCCGACTATATCTAGTCGGTATCGCTCAACCTTCCGCACAAGCTCAGGCTCTTTCCCCCCCAGCGAGGTGACATTCCATGTCCCCAGAGTTAGTCTCTGTGTCCGGAGATCTGGTCGCCGAGGCCCCTGCCGTCGACTGCCGCCCAGATCTCTCTGCACCGGCCCCTTATGGATCCTCCTGCGGGTGGTGGGCCCACAGGAGGGCGGCCCCACATCGCTCCTTCGGGCTGTGCCCGGCCGGGCCCCGGGGGTAAGACCCGGCCACCAGGTGCTCGCCATCGGGCACCCATCCCAGGCCTGGCTCCAGGATGGAGCCCCGGTGACGCCGATCCGGGCGACGTAAACGGCCTTGTTCTTTTACTCATCATAGGGGGCTTCCTTTTGAACAATTTGGGTATTTCTGTATTCACAACCAAACCCTGAAGCACTCGCCTTTCCATCTTCTTTATAGAGGCTCTTTTGTTTTTAGCATTCAGCCTCATCAACATTTAAAATTACAATTATTTCAAGAGGTTTTTTTTGAACAATTTTATTGGATAACGTAATTTTGTTTGGTTAGTGTGAAATTCACTTAGAGAAAGCTCAAAAAACCATGTCTTAAATTGCCCGTTGTGTGTAAATAAAGTCGTTAAATGGATGTTTGCCCATGACGTCAGGCTGGAGCGATTGCTGTGTCTGGATGGAGGAGGGATAAAGGGCCTAGTGCTGATCCAGGTGCTCATAGCTCTGGAGAAGGAGACTGGACGTCCCACAAGAGAGCTCTTCGACTGGGTGGCTGGCACCAGTACTGGGGGCATCCTGGCCCTTGCCATCATACATGGTAAAAATCTAACTTTAAATAAATATCTCCTAGAGTCTTTGATATCTTCTAATGCATCTTATATTACACTTATAACCATCAAGATCAACTAGCTTTGCTTAGGGCTGTGTCCAAGAACCAGTTAAAACACCACTGTTCTACTTGTTTGGTCAAAAAAACATGATGAGATTTATTGCACATTTGAAGTATTGCATAAGTAATGGGAGTGAGAAACACTATTTACAATGTTTTAATTTGCATAAAAGGACAGCATAGCCTACTTGCACTGGAGTGGACACAAGTGATGCACCATGCCAAAATCCAGCCATCATGCTGGTTGTTTATACCCCACAATACTTGAAGATCAGGCTGAAATCCTTAGATCTTTAGAGGAGAAATGCAGGGAATGTTTATGCTGGAGTTAAAGTGTTTGGGACTTCATCAAACATGCTATACTTTGGCAAAGATAAAGGCTGCAGGCTTTTGCTTGGTGATAAAAACAAATCTATGCTACTAATAAAGGCCGTGGCTGGAGAGCCGCGGCGCGGTCAAATGGCCGTGCAGTTTCAGGGACCTCGGCATTTCCCTTATAGCCCGTTATAGCCTCATGGCTAACCCTAACCCTAACCTTAACCCTAACCCTAACCCTAACCCTAACCTTAACCCTAACCCTAACCCTAACCCTAACCCTAACCCTAACCCTAAAGGTCCCATAACATGCAAAATAATAATGCGAAATAAGAGCGTGATGGACTTTTATTTATATATATATATATATATAGATATATAGATATATATATATATATATATATATATATATATATATATATAGATATATAGATATATTATATATAGATATATATATATATATATATATATATATATATATATATATATATATAGATATATTATATATAGATATATAGATATATAGATATATAGATATATATATATAGATATAGATATATAGATATATTATATATAGATATATATATATAGATATAGATATATATATATATATATATATATATATATATATATATATATATATATATATATATATATATATATATATATATATATATATATATATATATATATATATAGATATAGATATAGATATAGATATAGATATAGATATATATATATATATATATATATATATATATATATATATATATATATATATATATATATATAGATATATAGATATATAGATATAGATATATAGATATATAGATGTATAGATATAGATGACGCGGTCAAATAGCGGCTCAGTTTCAGGAGCCGCGGCGCGCGGCCGGCACAAAAATAACATGGCTTTTTCGGCCGCGCGCCGCGGCTCTGCAGACACTCCCATTAATAAAAGTTGAACAACCTAACAAGCTTTAGACGCCACAGATATCTATACAGCAAATTTACAGAGGCCATGGTCATGTCTAGTAAAGCCAAACCAAACAGGCTGTGGTTAGTGTGCCCTCTTTAGGACAAAGACTGCTCCTGTAGCCAGGTAACCAACAAACAGTTCTAGAAACAGGGCTAAAAGCTCTTTCCCAGGCATGATGAAACACTCGCTTATCACCCATTGGTGCTTTTAACTGGACTGAAGCAGACTGTGGTCCCAGGGCTAAGGACTCTCCATGTGCTGTCCTGTCTGTAGGGAAGTCCATGGAGTACCTGCGCTGCCTGTATTTCCGTATGAAGGAGCAGGTTTTCAAGGGCTCACGGCCGTACGAGTCTGCGCCGCTGGAGGATTTCCTCAAGAAAGAGTTTGGGGAAGATACAAAGATGACAGATATCCAGTATCCCAGGTATATATGGTTCTGTGTTTTTCTTGAAACGTAAATGTTTCCTTTTCGTGTCCTTTTTAAGCATTCTTTTAGTCAGGTGTACGACTTCTCATCGACATGTTTGGTCTGCAGCTGCAAGCCATCCTCAGAACTGTTACTGGTCTTGGTGGTGACGTGTCACATATCAACTTTTACTTTCTGATGATTCTTATGGTCAGCCTGACGGACCTGGCACGATTGACCACGGCTCCTGCCACCCGAAGTTCATAGGAGAGTAGTGTCCTGTGTGTGACAGAAGGAATGCTAAATCACAGCTGATGGTATCTGTATGTGAGCCTTGCCTCCGGATGATGATTCCTGGTTCATCAGAAAGTGAGGCAACTCTCACCACACGCGTCACCACGGCGATGGCTCGCAGCTCGCAGCTGAAACGTGCCAAGGTAAAAACAAGATGTATACATTTACAATACATTACAGTGGGGCTTAGTTGCCTATATTTGGACAGAGAAGGGAACTTGGGAGTATTCTTTGAAAAAATAAACTCAAAATCTACAAGTACAAAATTTTTTACTACTAAGTACTAAAACATTTTCAGAAATACTATTGAACACAGATTACTGTAAAACTCTAAAAAGGTACATAGTACACAAATGGGCTATACAAACCACAAAATTCTATAACCTGTAAAGCTATAAAAATATTGCTAGTTGCAAGATAAAAAAAACGTCATGTGTTGATGTGATTTTAAAACATAAATATAACGAAAATGTAGCCGATCGCGACAATGATTGGCCAGCACTACACCGCCGCCCTGCTGCGCAAGAGGATGGGGGCGCTCCCCAACCTTCTACTTTTATTACACCCACTGCCAAATCTGTGGTGCTTTTGCGCATTCTCTCCTTTGCTTTGCAGGTAGGGGCATTATTGTGTACTTTTGGGCAAAGTTTGCGGCTCTGCCGCAGAGACCATAGCACTTAAAATTAAAATGTTGATAACATTTGATGTCCCACTCCTCCAAGATGACTCTCACCAAATAATATGTTAATCGGGCTAACGCTGACGCCCAAGGAGGAGTGTAAATGTTTAAATGTAAATGTTCAAATTATAGAGACTGAGTTTCCCATTGGAATAACATGGGAGGTTTCTGTCATTGCTACTGCTATGCTGTAAGAAATGTGACATGGGTTTGATTGGATTTTGTGATCGGCATGCCAAAATAAAATTTTGTCCATCCATTCATTTCCTTCACCCAACTCCTCCGGGGGGGATCCCGAGGCGTTCCCCGGCCAGCCGAGAGACCCTCCAGCGTGTCCCTCCAGCGTGTCCTGGGTCTTCCCCGGGACCTCTTCCCGGTGGGACATGCCTGAAACACCTCCCCAGGGAGGCGCCCAGGAGGCATCCGGGACAGATGCCAGAGCCACCTCAGCTTGCTCCTCTCGACGTGGAGGAGCAGCGGCTCTACTCCGAGCTCCCCCCGTGTGACTGAGCTCCTCATCCAAAATAAAAAATAAATACATTTTTGTGCAAAATGTAATACATTTAGGAAGACTTAAAATGTTCACTCTGTAGGGCTTGCTATTGCACCAAATTAAATAGTTTACTTTCACGCAGGCATAGGGTTTAACAACTGATTCAAATTGTACGCAATTCGGACTTTCTATGTGCAATGGCAGCAAATGAAAAAAAATGTGACATTTCGGAAATGCTCGAAAGATGTCAAAATAATGTGGATATATCTTTTGATGCCACACGCCTCAACACCATTTTCCCAAAATGTCAGCTATTTTGGGGCAACGCCCGAAAAAAAACTTATTGTCTGCTCGTTGAGTTGGAGCAATCAGACTTTAGGTCCTGGTCTGAATTGTGTCCTTGGTCCAGAGCAGTCGTCCCCAAACTTTTTGACTCGAGGGCCACATTGGGTTCTAAAATTTGGCCGAGGGGCCGGGCCAAGAAAATATGGTGTGTTTGTGTGAACTAATGAATTACTATAAATTACAGGCAAGATTTGACCTGTAACTTGTAACAAAGCAACAAATGCAAGGCTCAATGTAAAAAAAAAAATCCAAATGCATTAAATAATGATTAATTTAATTACATTTCAGTTGAATAAACACAGCAGGAAAATTGACCTTCAAGTTCAGTGGGAACAGTGTTGTTGATCTCCCTGTTTTGCATCAAAGTCTGGTGTAAGTTTTGTTGTGGCAATTCTCAGAATCGATCCTTTGGTGTTGGTCAGTGAAGCTGGATCTGTGACGTTCATGTTCATGTTCATGACACTGAATGTCTCTCATATGCAGGTCGAGCCAAACAAGACCAGCATCTTCTGTTCGTCCTCCGGAGGTTTTGTTTCCTTCAGTGAAGCACAAAAGGCGTTAAGTTTAAGAGTGTTGGACCGTTTTTTTATTAGCATTTCTTCTCCCCATAAATGATCTAGTAGTAACAGCATGGAATGATTAATATCCATGAATAAAAAATCTTAATAAATGTCACCAGAATATGCAAACATTTTGACTTTAATGTTACATTTTTGTACTTCTGTCCTTCTCACGTCTCCAGTGGTTGGACACTTTGTCCAGGTTCATGTCTTCGTTTGCTTCTTGCTGTGACTTTATGCTCATCAACTGCTCCAAAATGTACCACTTCAAGACCATTTCTGGATGATATTATTCATAAACTAACAGGGCCGCACCTGTCATAAACCGCATATGAGATATTTACACAGAAATAAACGCAGGAGTGATGCGTCTTTTTAAACCGGGGGCCTCGTGGCGCACGCGGTGCACGCGGCGCAGCAGCGGTCCGCTTTAGTCCTGCTTTAGTCCTGCTTTAGTCCTGCTTTAGACCCGCTTTAGACCCGCTTTAGACCCGCTTTAGTCCTGCTTTAGACCCGCTTTAGACCCGCTTTAGACCCGCTTTAGAACAAATCACAGCTGTCTCTAGTGTCCCCTCTGTCTCCTCTGTCCTTGATGACTCTGTGTGGCTGATTTACCAGTGTCTTCACATCTGGATCATCTGCTCTTGAGCTCGTACTCATCGAGTGAGTGTTACTGTGACATGAGATATTTACACAGAAATATGGTCCAGATAATGATGCACATGTGTCTTTGACTCGTGAGTCAGGTCTGGCCAAGAAAGTCTCATTTACACAATAGTGACACGCCAGTGTCTATTGAACGTGCCCGCGGTCCGCGCTGCGCCCGCGGGCCGCGGTCCGCGCTGCGCTGCGGGACTAATAAGGCTAATTTCTCAGTGAATATGATTCTGATTGTAATAAAACACACAGCGTTTTGAAACTAAAAATGTAGAGAACACGACGTGTCCCCTGGACAGAGCTTCTACTGTCCACAAGATCTACAGTGTGTCAAACACTTGCGCTTCCTGCTTGATGGGCCCCAGTGGCCGTTTGTGGTGAATTTTATTTTCTGCGCGCCATAGATCCTATGTGCGAGCAGTGCGCAATTGCGCAGGCGCAGCTTAGAGGGAACAGTGCCATCTCTTGGGAAAATGTGGGCATTACAGGCGAAAGGGAAAATTAACGGCCACAGTATGAGTTTGACTCCGACATTTGCTAAAAAAAGAAAATGTTTTTAAAAAAAAAAAAAGTAAGATTTTTTAATATAACTTGGACAAGCTTGGCGGGCCGGATTCAAATCAAATCAAATCAATTCATTTTTGTAGAGTCAGACAATGTCTGACGATGTCCCAGGGTCCTCTGTCCTTAGACTCTCCTTCTCGGCCAGGAAAAACTACAAAAAAAACCTCTTTGGGAAAAAAGCGTAGAAACCTGGAGGAGTTCCAGTGAAGGAGAGATCCGACTCTCACAGACGGACACGAGGGAGACTGGAGCTGGACCCACTCTTCAGGCAGATGAGGGACCATCGGAGGCGAGCTGGACCCACTCTTCAGGCAGATGAGGGACCGACTGAGGCGAACTGGACCCACTCTTCAGGAAGATGAGGGACCGTCGGAGGCGAGCTGGACCCACTCTTCAGGCAGATGAGGGATCGACTGAGGCGAGCTGGACCCACTCTTCAGGCAGATGAGGGACCGTCGGAGGCGAGCTGGACCCACTCTTCAGGCAGATGAGGGACCGACTGAGGCGAGCTGGACCCACTCTTCAGGCAGATGAGGGACCGACTGAGGCGAGCTGGACCCACTCTTCAGGCAGATGAGGGACCGTCCACACAGGGCAGGGACCACTTCACCAGGGGAGGGGCATCTGGGTCCACAGGTCCTCAGGAGTGAGAGAAAGAAAAAGAAGGCGGTGAACAGTTTGCAAGTGGAATCAAAAAATAAATATTGTTTGATAGCATAAGTAGTCAGAAGAAGAAGAGGATAGTGCTCAAGCTGTCATACTTCCCCCAGCATAGTTACTCCTAGGGCAGCGTAGCTAAAGCTGTGGGTTTATGTTTCTGTTCCTAACTGGTCTGACCATAAGCGATTTCGAAGAGGAACGTTTTAAGCCTGGACTTAAATGAAGAGACTGTGTCAGCATATTTAACATGGGTCGGGAGCTGATTCCATAACACAGGAGCTTGGTAGCTAAACGCTCTACCTCCTACAGTACTTTTAGAGACTCTTGGCACCACCAGAAGGGCAGCATTCTGAGAGCGAAGAGCTCTGTTTGGATGATATGGTTCTATAGCATCTTTGAGGTAGGATGGGGCCATGTCATTTATGGCTTTGTAGGTCAAGAGTAGAATTTTGAATTTGATTCTAAACTGGACAGGAGCCAGTGAAGAGACTTCAGCACTGGCGTAATGTGCTCTCTTCTTTTTGTTCCTGTTAGTAATCTTGCTGCTGCATTTTGAACCAGTTGAAAGCTTTTTATGGAGCTTTTAGGACATGCTGCGAGCAGGAGTTACAGTAGTCTAATCTAGTTGTTACAAATGCATGGATAAGTTTTTCGGCATCACTTTTAGGCAGAATTCTTCTGATTTTGGCTCTTGTTGCGCAAATGGAAATAGGCTGTTTTACAAGCTTGATTTATATGAGCTTTAAATGAGAGCTCCTGGTCAAATAAGACTCCAAGGTTTCTTACAGTAGAACTGGAGGCTTCACTGACATTGTCCAGCGTGACTATCTGCTCTACTATGACATCTGTCTCGTAGATGCTTAGGGCCAAGTACAATGACCTCGGTTTTTTCAGGGTTAAGAAGCAGGTAGTTTAGTGTCATCCAGGTTTTTATCTCCTTCACACAAGTACTAAGTCTGTCTACTTGATCGCTCTGATCTGCCATGCTTTCTGATAATGTTGCCTAATGGCAGCATATAAAGAGTAAACAGAATTGGACCGAGTACCGAACCCTGTGGCACACCATAAATTACTTTAGAGCATGGTGAGGAGCTCTTGTTTACATTAACAAATTGGAACCTATCAGATAAATAGGATTTAAACCAGCTGAGGGCTGTTCCTCCAACACCTACATCACATTCTAACCTCTGCAGTAGAATGTTGTGGTCGATGGTGTCAAACGCTGCGCTGAGGTCCAACAGGATCAGGATTGAGACCAGTCCATCGTCAGCGGCTAATAACAAATCATTTGTGACTTTAACTAGTGCAGTTTCAGTGCTGTGGTGGGCTCTGAACCCTGACTGGAAAACTTCAAATAAGTTATTGTCCTGTAGGTGGCGACAAAGCTGTTTTGCTACAAATTTTTCAAGGATTTTAGAGACAAAGGGAAGATTTGAAATAGGTCTGTAGTTCACCAATAGGTCGGGATCTAGATTAGGCTTTTTCAGAAGAGGTTTAATGACTGCATGTTTGAAGGACTGTGGAACATAGCCACTTTCGAGTGAAGTATTTATTATATTAAGAATAGGGTCTATAATTAGGGGGAGAATGTCTTTGAGGAGCTTGGAATGGGGTCTAGGATACAAGTTGAGCTTTTAGAGGACATAATGGCTGAAGTTATCTCTGCTTGATCAACAGCTGTGAACCTTTCTAAGTTTACAGGTGGATTTATATGGGACTTTAGATAGATAGACAGCTTGGGCTAGTTCAGGGCTAATAGCGGGGGTAATTTCATCTAATTTATCTCTGATTGTTTTTATTTTATTGTTAAAAATAGGAAGAAATCATCAGAGCTAAGTGTAGCTGGGAGTGAGGGCTCTACTGCACTGTGACAGTTTGTTAGCCTAGCTACAGTGCTGAAAAGGAATTTAGTGTTACTTTTGTTGACTTCTATTAGATTTGAATAATATCTGATTTGGGCCTCACACAGAGCCTGCTTATAGGACAGCAGGCAACTTTTCCATGCTTTTAGGGATTCTTCGGTGTGAGAGCGACGAAATAATCCCTCTAACTTTCTAACTTTCTAACTTTCTAACTCTTTGTTTATGTGAACGCAGTTCTTGGTTGTACCATGGGGAGGCGCGCTTTGGCCTAATGACCTTCTGTTTTACCGGCGCTGCAACATCAAGAGCAGACTTCAGAGAATTCATGGTCAAGTCGGCAAATTGATCACTTATACTGGGACTAAAACTGTTCTCAGCAGGATCACATGACATGATCACATGACATGATCACATGACATGATCACATGACAGGATCACATGACACGATCACATGACATGT
This sequence comes from Eucyclogobius newberryi, assembly GCF_026437365.1. Lineage (NCBI taxonomy): Eukaryota > Metazoa > Chordata > Actinopteri > Gobiiformes > Gobiidae > Eucyclogobius > Eucyclogobius newberryi. Next base: position 2,377,824 of record NW_027316056.1, read on the forward strand.
CACTGAATATTGGCTCTATTATTTCTTTGAATTTTGAGATAGATTTTTCAGATATTGTCCTTTTCATTATAACTTTATTTTGTGGGACTGGATGATCTGTAAGAATAAACTGAAAGGTAATTAGGAAATGATCTGACAATATAGGGTTTTGAGGGAGGACAATGAGGTCACTAATCTCTGTTCCATACGTTAGGACAAGATCCAGAGTGTTCTTATGAGTGAGTCGGTTTATTTACATTCTGAGTGAAACCAATGCTGTCTAACAAGGCGCTGAAGGCATTACAGAGAGAGTCATCACTCATGTTCACGTGGATATTAAAGTCTCCAGCTATAACTATTTTATCCCAGGCTAACACTAAGTTTGATATAAAGTCAGAAAACTCTGTTAAAAACTCTGAATAGGGACCAGGAGGTCAGTAGATAACTATGAACAAAACTCCTTTTTGGTTTTTCATATTTGGACATGTGATCGACAGCATAAGGCTTTCAAATGAGTGAAATGTATTGTTAGTTTTAGGGCTCATAAGTCGGCTTGAGTGTGAGATCACTGCCACACCACCACCTCGGCCGCGGATTGAAAGGCGGAGCGGTAGTTTGGGGACCACTGCTGTATGACTTATGGCGGGGTCATAATATATTTTTTTACATGTCCTCACACGAACAATTTTCATATTTTTACTGCCACTTTTTTTGGCGTTGGGCTCCCATTGGCCCCATGTTAATACATTTTTGAGGTGGCGCTACTGAGCCGCCTTTCAATATTTTTTCACGGAACCTTCACTCAAAATTAGAACTTACGCAGTTCTAATTTTTGATACCACTCACTAACATATCTGTCCTTGTTTACTACTCAATTTTTGCATTTTCCAGCCCACGAATACAATTTTAATAAGTCCCTTGCGATTCTCGTCCTTCGGCTCGGGCGTAAAGATGCAGAATTATCTTCCTCCAACCTGATTGGAAGTTACTATTCTTTTAGGTTTTTTTGTTGTCTTATTAGACGGTTGGTACTCTAATTATGCATACTCTCAAACCAACCATTTCATTGTTACCGTTTTGACAATATATCTCACATGTTTAGTCTCTTGTCCTGGGTAAATGTATTGTCTTCATACAGTTGTAATGGTCTTCTTTGATGTTTGAAAATCTTTCCTAACCCCGTCTTTCTTCACCAGGGTAATGGTGACCAGTGTGCTAGCAGACAGACATCCAGGAGAGCTGCACATGTTCCGTAACTACGATCCACCTTCTCTGCCCAAAGAAGCTCCATACGCCACCACTGCCTCCTTCAAGCCCCTGACGATCCCACAGGGTAAAGCCCTCAGCCCTCTGCTTCCTTTTAATCTTGAGCAGCTCCTGAAATGGACTCATACATTCCGTATAGTTAGAAGTAACGAGGAGTTCTGACTGCACACCATGCAATGCAGTCAAGCCTTTGGTGCTGTGGATTCTTTCCGTTGGATTGAATTTTCACCAGGCGCCAGGTGTAGTATGTGCCAGGTGTAGTATGTGCCAGGTGTAGTATGTGCCAGGTGTAGTGTGTGCCAGGTGTAGTGTGTGCCAGGTGTAGTGTGTGTGCCTGGTGTAGTATGTGCCAGGTGTAGTGTGTGCCAGGTGTAGTGTGTGCCAGGTGTAGTGTGTGCCAGGTGTAGTGTGTGTGCCAGGTGTAGTGTGTGTGCCTGGTGTAGTATGTGCCAGGTGTAGTGTGTGTGCCTGGTGTAGTGTGTGCCAGGTGTAGTGTGTGCCAGGTGTAGTGTGTGCCAGGTGTAGTGTGTGTGCCTGGTGTAGTGTGTGCCAGGTGTAGTGTGTGTGCCAGGTGTAGTGTGTGCCAGGTGTAGTGTGTGCCAGGTGTAGTGTGAGCCAGGTGTAGTGTGTGCCAGGTGGTTTAGTGTGTGCCAGGTGTGGTGTGCGCCAGGTGGTGTGCGCCAGGTGGTGTAGTGCGTGCCAGGCGTAGTGTGTGCTAGGTGTAGTGTGTGCCAGGTGGTTTAGTGTGTGCCAGGTGTGGTGTGCGCCAGGTGGTGTGCGCCAGGTGGTGTGCGCCAGGTGGTGTAGTGCGTGCCAGGCGTAGTGTGTGCTAGGTGTAGTGTGTGCCAGGTGGTGTAGTGTGTGCCAGGCGTAGTGTGTGCTAGGTGTAGTATGTGCCAGGTGGTGTAGTGTGTGCCAGGCGTAGTGTGTGCTAGGTTTAGTGTGTGCCAGGTGGTGTAGTGTGTGCCAGGTGGTGTAGTGTGTGGCAGGTGTAGTGTGTGGCAGGTGTAGTGTGTGGCAGGTGTAGTGTGTGGCAGGTGTAGTGTGTGGCAGGTGGTATGTGGCGGGTGTGGTGTGTGGCGGTTGTAGTGTGTGGCAGGTTTAGTGTGTGGCAGGTTTAGTGTGTGGCAGGTTTAGTGTGTGGCAGGTTTAGTGTGGCAGGTGTAGTGTGTGGCAGGTGTAGTGTGTGGCAGGTGGTATGTGGCGGGTGTGGTGTGTGGCGGGTGTAGTGTGTGGCAGGTTTAGTGTGGCAGGTTTAGTGTGGCAGGGGTAGTGCAGGTGTAGTGTGGCAGGTGTGGTGTGTGGCAGGTGTGTAGTGTGGCAGGGGTAGTGTGGCAGGGGTAGTTTGGCAGGGGTAGTGCAGGTGTAGTGTGGCAGGTGTGGTGTGTGGCAGGTGTGTAGTGTGGCAGGTTTAGTGTGGCAGGGGTAGTGTGGCAGGGGTAGTTTGGCAGGGGTAGTGCAGGTGTAGTGTGGCAGGTGTGGTGTGTGGCAGGGGTAGTACAGGTGTAGTGTGGCAGGTGTAGTGTGTGGCAGGTGTAGTGTGGCAGGTGTGGTGTGTGGCAGGTGTGGTGTGTGGCAGGTGTGGTGTGTGGCAGGTGTGGGGTGTGGCAGGTGTGGCAGGTGTGGGGTGTGGCAGGTGTGGCAGTTGTGGGGTGTGGCAGGTGTGGGGTGTGGCAGGTGTGGGGTGTGGCAGGTGTGGGGTGTGGCAGTTGTGGGGTGTGGCAGTTGTGGGGTGTGGCAGGTGTAGGGTGTGGCAGGTGTGGGGTGTGGCAGTTGTGGGGTGTGGCAGGTGTGGGGTGTGGCAGGTGTGGCAGGTGTGGGGTGTGGCAGGTGTGGCAGGGGATGAAAGAAAGTCCACTTATTGAGACAAACTAATACATGGAACAAGCAGCAAATATTAAAACCGTTTAAAAGGTCATAATGACTTCAGTCCAAATACAGATCCTTCCAGACTGTTCCAGACTCTCTCCCTGTGGTCACTGGACTCTGTTGTTGCTACGGTCACTGGACTCTTTTGTTGCTACGGTCACTGGACTCTGTTGTTGCTACGGTCACTGGACTCTGTTGTTGCTACGGTCACTGGACTCTGTTGTTGCTACGGTCACTGGACTCTGTTGTTGCTACGGTCACTGGACTCTGTTGTTGCTACGGTCACTGGACTCTTGTTGCTACGGTCACTGGACTCTGTTGTTGCTACGGTCACTGGACTCTGTTGTTGCTACGGTCACTGGACTCTGTTGTTGCTACGGTCACTGGACTCTTGTTGCTACGGTCACTGGACTCTGTTGTTGCTACGGTCACTGGACTCTTGTTGCTACGGTCACTGGACTCTTGTTGCTACGGTCACTGGACTCTGTTGTTGCTACGGCCACTGGACTCTGTTGTTGCTACGGTCACTGGACTCTTGTTGCTACGGTCACTGGACTCTGTTGTTGCTACGGTCACTGGACTCTGTTGTTGCTACGGTCACTGGACTCTGTTGTTGCTACGGTCACTGGACTCTGTTGTTGCTACGGTCACTGGACTCTGTTGTTGCTATGGTCACTGGACTCTTGTTGCTACGGTCACTGGACTCTGTTGTTGCTACGGTCACTGGACTCTGTTGTTGCTATGGTCACTGGACTCTTGTTGCTACGGTCACTGGACTCTGTTGTTGCTATGGTCACTGGACTCTTGTTGCTACGGTCACTGGACTCTGTTATTGCTACGGTCACTGGACTCTGTTGTTGCTATGGTCACTGGACTCTGTTGTTGCTATGGTCACTGGACTCTTGTTGCTACGGTCACTGGACTCTGTTGTTGCTACGGTCACTGGACTCTGTTGTTGCTACGGTCACTGGACTCTTGTTGCTACGGTCACTGGACTCTGTTGTTGCTACGGTCACTGGACTCTGTTGTTGCTACGGTCACTGGACTCTGTTGTTGCTATGGTCACTGGACTCTTGTTGCTGTTGCTACGGTCACTGGACTCTGTTGTTGCTACGGTCACTGGACTCTGTTGTTGCTACGGTCACTGGACTCTGTTGTTGCTACGGTCACTGGACTCTGTTGTTGCTACGGTCACTGGACTCTGTTGTTGCTTTTAAAGCTCAAAACCTTTTTATTTAGTCGAGCCTTTTAATTACTTTTGCTTTAGGGACTGATTTGACTGTTTATTGTTGTATGTGTATTTCTCACTGTAAGTTTTTGTGTTTTTATTGTTTCATTCTGTGTTTTTGGGAAGTACGTTGTGACTTCTGTCTGTGAAAGGTGCTGTACAAACTTACTTACTAATGTATATTCTCTAAGACTTGCCATTACACTGTGAACAACATGTGTAAGACTAGAAAGTGAATGTGGCACCATCCGAGCTTGTGCAGCAAAACATACAGTATATACCTACTCAATCTCATTTTCTGAAAGGGGAGTACTCGATTCATTGGCTGACAATTACAACTAAAAAAAATCTACAAAAAGTTCTATGAACCAGAATGATTTTGTGTTTTAATAAACAAAAATATCAAAGCAATGAATGAGACATTTGGTGACATGGGCCATGTTTGGGCTCAACTTGGTTAAAAGAAACGCTGGTATTGAAAAGTAATGTAACTAATCTAAAGGGAAACTACTCTGCTACAGGTCTCACGTGTCCAAGGAAAGGCTCAGATGTGGACCAAGGCCTCCTCAGAGCTCTTTGGAGTCTTAGAGCTGTCTGTGGTGCTGATCTTTGTGCAGGATTTAGTGTCCAAGGTCCGTTGACTTGTGTAAACTTTACTGATGAAAATGGCTGCTTCGGCCATTACCCGAATGCAGATGTGGGAGACAAAGGGACCCCCTCCCAGGTGGGGGAGGGCACCTGGTGTCAGACATGGAGGTGTCTTGTGTTTGAAGAGCCAGATCAAGTACATTCAATTCGACAAACACATTTCAAACGCAGTTCTTATGGCAAACCAAACTAAAACCTGATTTAGTTACAAGTTTTGATCACACAGTAAGCATTAAGTCCATTTAGATGTGAAATATAGTCATTTAAAGACTTTGTTCTGAGAACTATTTAATTCAGCAGAACAAAGAGTGCAAGGTTCCAGTTCACCACAGGGGAGTCATGTGGTGTGAGGTCATGGACCTCTGTGTTATCAGACTGTTGTAGAGACGGTATAGCTGGTCCATGGGAGATGGGTGACATCCCTCGGTCAATCCAGCATTTTGGCTTTATTCTACAGCCGTCAGAATCACAGTAGTTTGTGAATCGTGAAAAGGTCATGTTTTTTAAAGGTCCTTTGGGACGTATATGTCCTCTACAATGAACATAACATCTGATTTCACAGTTGAAGTGAATGTACAACATAATAAACTAGTTCTCAAAGTCTTGTCAAAAGAAACAACTGTGAAAGAAACGCAAATGTTCAAATTAGTTAATATTGTCAACATATGAGATTTACTCCCAGTTAGAAAAGAAGTGAGAGGACTTGCTCTGATCACCAGGTGTTCACACATCTCATTTAGTAAAACACTTAATGGATAATTTGATAAGCCTACTCCATATCTGAATGTGGCGTCTATGTTTAATAAAATATGTCCAGACGACGGCTCATTATGTCTCTCCAAGACTCATCCACTTCTCTGTGAAGTCTTCAAATCTTGTGACGACTGCAGAGTTCAGGCAGAGACCAGGGGAGACATTTCTAATGGTTTACAAAAAGGCATGTGAGTTGACTGTATAAAGCATGGCATAATCATTATAACACTACTATAATATTTACCCTCCACTAGCAGAAAGTAATTATAAAGTAAAAGTGTTTGTAGTAAGTTGGTAATAAGTTTGTTAAAATTGGGAGGACAATAAATAGGAAGGCTAGAAACTGCTACTAGAGCAGGGATCAGTAAGAAAAACAATGGAACAAAGTATTGAGTTATAAATGTGAATTGTACAAAAGAATGTGCCTGGTCTCTCGCCGGTTTGCTTTGTATTTAGAGCCATTGGCCCAAGTTATTGGACGGTTGGTGGCGATTCATGGTGTTGCAGTTGACTGGATGCGGCGTGGAATTGCCTGCTGCGCAGATGGTGTTCTGTTGTGTTTGACTGGACTGGAGGTTTCCATGCGCAGTGTGATTGGCCCAATGTCTGAAATACAGGTCAAATGTACAAACAACTGAAATGATCTCATTCTGGCGCCCCCCTCTGACCTTAAATGGCAAACATAATCTTTTTGATATTTAGGTGTGGTGCTCCATAGAGACTTACCAACAATTAAAATTATACCCCTCTCTTTACTACTATTTAAAAAGATCTCGAAAAATGGAACCTTATCCCCTACTTAAAGGAATAATGAAGGATTTTTCGCTGATTTGAGAACTCAAGCGGAAGTGCTCATGCGCACTCCCCCCGTGCGGAGGCACACAACAGCCTCGCTGCTACACGAGTGTTTGTTCCAGAATCTTCCAATTTCCATCAGGACAAACAGGACTTTTATAGGTTTTTATAGTTTATAGTTTTAAACTTAACCAAGGAATTAATGACCGAGATGTTTATCAAGGCTTTTAAATCTGAACTTTCAAGGGGCATTATATTTTAATTATATGAATGCATTTTTAATCTGGACATATACTCTACTAAATGTATTAAAAACAAGTGGGAGGGAGAGGGTGGTCTTGTTTTATTGGACGAACAGTGGGAAGAGAGAGTTTTGTTGGAAGAATGTATCACGTTTCTTTATAACTCCATGTCAAAGTGCCCATTATTCACAAGAAGGTACAGACTGTTGGAGAAACTGTGGCAGCAGGAGGCAAACCACTATCACGTATTCTGGGACTGTCCTGTGGTTCAGAATTTTGGACTGAAATTAAAGATGCACTGCAGACAGTTTTTGACATTGCCATTCCTCTGGATTTTGGAACTCTACTTGGGCCTGAGGACTGTTACCATGGACACAAATAGTTTCCTCTGGAACATACTCTTGGCAGCGGCGAAAAAAGCCATCACAAAAAAATGTATGACACACTTTCTAACTTAATTTGCAAATAGACAAATGGGACGTTTTCTTTGGGTTCAATGTCTACACATTTTGGTTTCTGTCTTTCCTCTCTGGTCTTCTTCTCGTTCTGTGTTTGTTTTTATGTTTATACATTTTTTTAAAAATTGAAAAAATTACGCTCACTCCAAAAATGTGTTCATGGGAGGACAAAATTGTTATGACCTCGCCCTAACTCATACAGGAAGTCGGCCATATTGGATCAAACACGGCGCTCCTCCTACATTGTTGAAAAAGATTCAGTTGTAGTCATCTGAGTCCGGATGATACAACTGAATCTTTTTCTACAATAGAAAGCTCCTAGATGAATGAGGGATTACGCCGACATCTCCTACGGTTTTCATTGAAGACCTTTCACATTTGGCAACAAGACACAAAACTCATGAGCAAGGAAATGTTTGAATTTGATATGTCATCAGGCAAGGTCATTGTGAATTTTAAACCAAATTGCATTTTTTGGAAAATTTCCCAAAAATCTATGTTTCTTTAAAAAATTTAAATAATTGGAAAATGTTACTAGAGCGTTTGTGAAGATTTCCAAGCTGAATGCAATGATATGCAAATGTAGTGGCTATCAAGGAAAATGGCTCTCTAGCGCAGGGGTCCCCAACCTTTTTGTACCATGAACCGGAATAATGTAGGTTTTATTTTCACGGACCAGTGTGCCAGTTTATGTGTCAGGTGTGTCAGGTTAACTTGCGCGGAAGTGGGCGGGGCTTAGGCTTCCGTTCGATTCAGCTCGGAAAAGACGCGTTTTGTACATTATTAAGTGTACCATACCAAAAGATCCGAATGGGAGTAACATAACGTACAGTTGCACGTGTCCTCACTGTTCTTCTGACTGGTGGAAGCTTGTCAGATAAATATGGCAAAAATAAGTGCATAAAAATTACGACTCACCACAGGCTGAATCAGTGGGGGCCCTGCGCGTGTTTCTGTGCAATGAGATGGTCCCATCTAGGACTGATGGGAGACAATGACACCCGCAGTGTGTTTAAGTCCAGTCTGCTCCGTAATTTTGTCTTGTTACCGTCACGGCGCGGGAAGTAGCGCTCAAACTCTTGTAAAAGTAAAAACAGGTGATCGCGTAGCAGTTGCAGTTTCCTCCAACATCCTCGCTGGCTCCTTGTCTGCTCCTCACTTGGCCTTTTCCCCTATGCAAAAATGCTCTCTAAGACTTGTTTTTCACTCATTTTCGCGAGCTTTTGGGTCTACTTTCAGGCAACGTGTTTGATGCCACGCATCCGCGATGACATATTGCGTATAATGCACGTATCAGAAATGCTATCACGCAGGACAAGAGCAGAGATATAATATACTTGCCATTATGTTCAATGGATTTCATTGGCAATTTCCTATAAGGCTTTTCATTATATATCCACAAACAAGCTTATAATAGCGTGTCATGAGGGACAGGCCAAAGTTACGACAGAGAAGATGCTGTCATAGATTATTTCCTTTTTGTACGGCCCGGTAGCAAACGCGTTGCGGACCGGTACTGGTTGGGGGACCCGTGCTCTAGCGCCCTCTCCAAATTTGACTCATAAAAGACAATTTATTTGTCAAAGACAACTGAAAAAATGTATTATAACAATTTATTTTGTCACCGGTCACAATGTGACAATATCACGTGACTCTAGCTTGAGTTTTCATAGCTGAATTTTTTTTTTCAAAAACTGTCAAAACTTGCTTATCTCTGGCATGAGATGTCCTTTTTCCTGGCGCGGATATATTTTTTGTGCAAAATGATGAGCTGAATGCAATTATATACAATATACATAGTTATATGGCTATATTTACAATGGCAACCTGGCAAGTATTGTCATTGACTTACATGGGTTTTGATTTACTCATTTTGAATGGGTTTAAAAAATGTACTTTGTCATTAACAGTTGAATTTTGTCACACTTATTCTCCACCTCACAATGAACATAAAAGCCGATGGGGACATAAATATCTCGTACCGTGCGGTCGTGAAAATGTTGGATGAAGTAGTATGAAGTTGGTACTGTGTTTGAAGGAGGATTACACCTGTGGACCCAGATGATTATCAACTCTGGAGAAACGGTCTCTACTCCATATGAACGGTTCTTCATTTGCCTGGAAGAACAGGTTCTCCTCCTGAAGAACTGGTTCTCCTCCTGAAAAACTGGTTCTCCTCCTGAAAAACTGGTTCTCCTCCTGAAAAACTGGTTCTCCTCTTAAGTGGCTCCAGCTCCACTGTCTATCTCGTGTTCGTCTGTCCGTCTGAGGGAGTCAGATCTCTCCTTCACTCTGGAACTCCTCCAGGTTTCTACTTTTTCCCAAGGAGGTTTTGTAGTTTTTCCTGGCCGAGAAGGACGGTTTAAGGACAGGGAACCCTGGGACTTTGCCAAGTCCCTATGGACATTGTTTAATCTGTTTTTCTCTGTTTCCCTCCGAGACAACTGCTGTTGTGATTTTGGCCTGACCATAAGCGATTTCAAAGAGGAACGTTTTAAGCCTGGTCTTAAACATGGACAGGAGCTGATTCCATAACACAGGAGCTTGGGAGCTAAACGCTCTACCTCCTACTGTGCTTTTAGAGACTCTTGGGACCACCAGAAGGCCAGCATTCTGAGAGCGAAGAGCTCTGTTTGGATGATATGGTTCTATAGCATCTTTGAGATAGGATGGGGCCATGTCATTTATGGCTTTGTAGGTCAGGAGGAGGAGTTTAAACTTGATTCTGAACTCGACAGGAGCCAGTGAAGAGACTTGAGCACCGGTGTAAATGTGCTCTTATTTTAGTTTGTGTTAGTAATCTTGTCGCTGCATTTTTAACAATTTGAAAGCTTTCCTTGGAGCTTTGGCTGGAGCTTGGCGGTTGCAAGCGAGGCGAGGGCCTTTATCGCCACGCACAGCTTTGATTATTATTAAAGTTTTCTTCTACAAACCACCCCAATTTTGACCCCCTGAACATTAACAAAAATGTTTTTGTTTGTTTTTGACCTAAAATGCAAGGTCTGTGAAATGGTAAACAGTGCCCCATTAAACAAAAAACTTAAAATGGCTCGATAGCGCCCCCTTAAAGGAAATTTGGCACACACATCCTCCTTGGTGTATTGAACAATAAAGCCAATGAGCCAATGTTACTGTGGCAACAGTAAAAATCTGCCATAGAAATACATGGGAATTGGGAAACTGTATATTATTGCCAACAAAATACATGTGTTGATGTGATTTTTATATGACCCTGCATTCAAGATTTGTGAAGGAAAAAAATTTGTGTCTAAAAAATTGATGTTGCAAAATGACTCACCACCTCGGAATTCAAAATACATTATTCAACAATTTCAGGCCTGTCATTGCCGTAAAGTAGTATGAAGTTGGTACTGTTTGTGGGGGAGGGGTGATGAGTGCATATCTCTAGACCAGGGGTGTCAAACTCATTTTGGGCCGCGGGCCGAATTTCGACGCTCAGGCTGGGTCGCGGGCCGAACATAACGTAAAACAATACAAAAATATAAGAAATAAATAACTTTATATAGCCTACGCTGTTTTTGAAGCAATTACTGGATCAATAAAAAGAAATTACAAACACGTTTGTTCTCCAACTGAAATGTATTAAGAAAAACAAGTGTCATTTCACCAACACTGTGCTTCAGTTTCTGTTTACTGCTTCAGTTTATGAGCATTACAACTTCAGATCTGATCTACAGAGATAAACATTTAGTCTATTGTTAAGTATTGTTAAATAGGTATTTGGAACTGAAAAATACAGTATTTGACTTTATAACAAAATAAACTTTAAAAAACCTTTTAAATGTACTAACTAACATTTCCACGCCTGTGTAGTTCTCTGTAGTTCTCTGTAGTTCTCTGTTCACCTGAACTGACACACCACTAAATACAAACACACGTGGAGCGTCTAAGGAGGTTAAGTCACGCCTCTGGTCTCTGAGGTGCGTAAGTGCTGTAAAGTGCGCAAACGCGTGTCTTACTTCCCTCAGCACTTCTCCCGCCGCAGTACACAGGGCAGTGAAGAGCCGCGTGGAGGAGGGGCGGCCACCAGCGGCATTGTGGGACGTGAATTTTTTTTTTTTTTAAATATTAATTCAAAATGTTCGGTGGGCCGGATGTTTAACACCCCTGCTCTAGACCAACGCCATAACCCACATCACAATTCAATTACAATTATATTAATTGCACAGCCTATTATATCCATTTTTTACTGAGGTCCTGTATTTTTCTTCCATTTGACATTTTATGAACTATCATTGAGCCTTATTGCCATGATACGTTGAGCTGGATAGTCATCTGCTGAGGGGTTTTTGTGTTCCAGGTTGGGAGGATGAGGATGTGTTGATAATAGGATATACAGAGGAACCAGCCAGAAAGCGCAGGAAGGTGGCTGACTACGGTGTGTGAGTTTACCAAAAGAAAACTAAAATCTCACTATGTTCATTTGTGTTTTACATTTTTTAACCAGCACGAGCCAGTTTAACTTGTGCATGTTTCAACTTACATAGCAAACACAAACTGCTCCTCTTTGAAAATAAATAACATTATTAGTCCAAAGTGAAAATTCATATTTCAATAGAAGCAAACACACTCAACGCAAACTTTGGTTCACTGTCTGAGCCGAAGTGAATGACCGGCCAGTTCTGAACGTGAGACCTCCAAAAACACACAAAACTGTTTTTTTTGTCCCAGTTTGCAATATTTCAAAAGGTGTTGAAAAGCATAACTCTTTTGGTCAGAGGCAAGGACATATTTGGAGCATGATCTATTGCCTTAGTAGAGATAACGTTGTGTATTGTCATCATCAGAACAGCTGGTATGGAGAGCAGCGCGGTCCAGTGGTGCCGCCCCCACCTACTTTCGGCCAATGGGGCGCTTTCTGGATGGAGGGCTGCTGGCCAATAACCCCACACTGGACGCTCTGGCCGAAATCCACTGGTACAACAAGTCCCTGAAGGCTGCTGTAAGTGAACATGTGGGAGACCTCTAGAGCTTCACTATTGTGTAGTCAAATTAAGAAAAGTAAACCGATCAAGGTAACTTATTTTCACCCATCCTGGTCTTGTGTCTTTCAAATGTATTTTTCCAATTCAAAACATTTGTCAAAAGACTGTACATTGTGTCCAAAATCAGTCAGCGTTTGTTTGCTGAACAACCGCGCGGCCCGTTCATGCCCGTGCGCACCGTCCAACACACACTCATTCATTCCCCGCTTTCCCTGCCGTTACATTCATTAGCACCAGACACACCAGATACATCTTTCCCCGCACTTGGCCGACACTTATCTGCCAAGGGTGCACACTTGCGCGCGTTAGGTTAATTCTAATCTTCATACACGCCAGTTCTTACCAGTTTTCTCTTGCAGCCTCGCGCCGCCGATGCGTCGCGTTGGGCCGAAACCGAGCCAGTACTTCCTGGTAGCTTAATTGGGCGCTGTTCGTGCTGTGGTGCTGAACATGTGAGACCGGTTATTATATGTATTTCTTTTGTGTTATTTTGAACATTTATGTGTAATTATCAATGTCTTATGTTGTAGGAAGATGCCACAACAGTTTGTTGTAAATTTATTGGGGGATTTAATTATCTAAATAGGTTGCTCAGTGGGAGGGGCAAGTGGGGAATAAAGGAGAGCCGCTCTTGGCTGGGGAGAGAGTTAAAGGAGACGTGACGTGAGTTGAACTCCACGATTGAACTCTCTAAATATATGTATTTTTGGGTTTTTGGACATTTTTCCCTCACTGTAAATATTTTCACTATTTTTGCACTTCGGTTTTTGGCACAATAAATCCACCTGAGCACTTTATGATATATATAGTATTTGATTTTAAAAATAATGGCTGAATTCAAAGGGCCTTAGCAAAGACATATTTCATAGTAAGGTTGGCCAAAAGATAACATTTCAATGTTTTATTTTGTTAATATGTCATTTTAGGGTATAACGTCTGCATTCCTATGGTCTTATAGTTTTTTTATTTTAGTGATTTAGTAGGCTACAAGCGTTTTACTGTGCCATCTATTCAATTTAACATGTGTTTGTATTATTTTCATTTTAATTCTACCGTTTTTCTCTCAATCCACTGATTAGATTGTTTAAAAAAGTAGTTAAGTTATTAATCATCATTGTGGTATTGAAATGAGAGACTTTTCCCTTAGTATAGGAATAAAGTATGACATTTTAGTTTTGTAACTAGGGCTGCAACTAAAAATGATTTTAGTTGTCGACTAGTCTAATGAGAGTTATGTGATTACGGTTCTACGAATCCCGGATGCGAGTTGAGTAGAGTATTCAACTCGCACCTCCGGGAGAGCTTCTCCCATGTCCCGGGGCAGGTTGGGGACATTGAGTCCGAATGGACCATGTTCTCCGCCTCCATTGTTGATGCGGCTGCTCGGAGCTGTGGTCGCAAGGTCTCCGGTGCCTGTCATGGCAGCAACCCCCGAACCCGGCGGTGGACACCGGAAGTAAGGGATGTCGTCAGACTGAAGAAGGAAGCCTTTCAGGCCACTCTGGCTTGTGGGTGTCCGGAGGTCATCGACAGGTATCGGCAGGCCAAGCGAGCCGCAGCTCGTGCTGTCGCAGAGGCAAACCCGGGGCTGGGAGGAGTTCGGGGAGGCCATGGAGGAGGACTATCGGTCGGCCCCAAAGAAATTCTGGCAAACCGTACGGCGCCTCAGGAGGGGGAAGCAGTGCTTCACCAACACCGTTTACGGTGCGGGTGGAGACCTGCTGACCTAGACTGGGGATGTCATCGGACGGTGGAAGGAATACTGAGGATCTCCTTAATGCCACCGTCACGTCTTTCGAAGAGGAAGCAGAGACCGGGGACTCGGGGGCTGGCTCGTTCAGCCCGGTGCTGGTGACCGAACCCCGGGCATGCAGACTCACGCACCGCTGTCTGCGCTGGAGCTCCGGAGAATTAACGCTATAGAAATAACATCAGTTTCACTTAGGCGTAGACCCTTTGTTCAAAATTGGGACTTGTGAACCATAGGACTTGTGGGCTTGGATCGTAAATATCCGGGTACGAGATATCTGGAAGAGTCTGTGATTTAGGCTTCCAATATGGATCTAAGTTGATTGATCGCAGCTTTTCTAAATATCGACCTCTGTGTAGCTCATCCAAGGAGTTTGTGGAATCTGAAAGCACTGTGGCCTCCATCATTTACATTTGAGATCCCTTTCCACACTCCAGGAAGGCAATATGGGACAGACATGGGGGCGGCAACGTATGCAATCACGTGGTCGACGAATGAGCTCTATACTCTCCATCGGGTGCTCGAGGGTTCATGGAAGTTTGCCCAACCGGTCCACATGTGCTCTGTGGATCTGGAGAAGGCCACAAAGTGTGGACAGTGTCCCTCGGGGTGTCCTTTGGGGGGGTGCTCCGGGAGTACCAAGTCCCTTTGCTCAGGGCTGTCCGGTCCCTGTATGACTGGAGCAGGAGCTGTGTTCGCATTGCTGGCAGTAAGTCAGACCTGTTCCCAGTGCATGTTGGACTCCGCCAGGGCTGCCCTTTGTCACCGGTTCTGTTCATAGTTTTTATGGACAGAATTTCTAGGCGCAGTCAGGGGTCGGAGGGTATTCGGTTTGGGGACCACAAGATCTTATCTCTGCTGTTTGCGGACGATGTTGTCCTGATGGCTCCATCAAACCCAGACCTGCAGCTGCACTGGGACTGTTTGCAGCCGAGTGTGAAGCGGCTGGGATGAGAATCAGCACCTCCAAATCCGAGGCCATGGTTCTCAACTGGAAAAAGGTGGCTTGCCCTCTCCAGGTGGATATGGAGTCCTTGCCCCAAGTGGAGGAGTTCAAGTATCTTGTTCACGAGTGAGGGAAGGATGGAGTGTGAGATTGACTGTTGGATCGGCACAACAGATGCAGCCGCTGCATCGGACTGTTGTGGTAAAGAAGGCGGTAAAGAGTTGAAAGACAAAGCTCTCGAGTTACTGGTCAATCTACGTTCCTACCCTCACCTATGGTCAGGAGCTTTGGGTAATGACCGAAAGGATAAGATCGCGGATTCAAGCGGTCGAAATTAGTTTCCTCCTCCGTGTGGCTGGGCGCTCCCTTAGGTGAGGAGCTCGGCCACAAGGGAGGAGCTCGGAGTAGAGCCGCTGCTCCTCCACATCGAGAGGAGCCAGCTGAGGTGGCTCGGGCATCTGTTCCGGATTACCTTTGGATAGTCAATCAGAGGTTATATATGCCAACGGCATCCAAGGCTCTGTTCCTGCAGAATCTTCCCGCTGAAACGCAATGATTCTGGGAGATAGAGGAGCTCTGGCAGTCATCTGGGATTCATTGAACCATAGTTACATATATAACTCATTATATTTCATACCTCCTGCCAGAGGCGCTGAAGGACTGAATGTCTGCAAAGTCAAGGAATCCTGAGGTCAGAACACACTGAGTGGACCCAGAAACACATCCAATCCAATCCAATCCATTTTATTTATATAGCACGATTTACACAACCAGAGGGTTCCAAAGTGCTTCACAGCAAGGTAAAAGACTACAGAGGCATAAATAGGATAAAAGTAATACAATAAGATATAAAAACAAAATAAGATAGAAAATTAATCAAACAAACTCACTAAAATCAATGGAATAAAAATAAATAAAATAAAATAAATAAAAGGTGCTGCCCTCCCAACACATAAAAAACATACAATCAACACACTACATGGAGTTAAAGGCCAGAGAAAACAGATGGGTTTTAAGAAGCGATTTAAAAAGAGGCAGTGAGGAGGCTTTTCTTATGAGGAGTGGCAGTTTTTTCCACAGTTTTGGAGCTGCCACTGCAAAGGCTCGTTCACCTCTGACCTTTAGCCTAGCTTGTGGCACTGTAAGGAGTAGCTGGTCAGCTGACCTGAGGGAACGGCTGGGAGTGTAGGGGTGTAGCAGCTCGGAGAGGTAAGGAGGGGCAAGACCATTTAAGGCTTTAAAAGTAAATGAAGAGTTTTAAAATGAATCCTAAAATGAACGGGCAGCCAGTGGAGTGAAGCTAAAATAGGCGAAATGTGCTCATATTTTCGTGTTCCAGTTAAAAGACAGGTAGCAGCATTTTGGACCAGTTGAGGACGAGCAATTGAGGACCCACTAACCCCCATATAGAGAGCATTGCAGTAATCCAGCCGAGTAGTGACAAAGGCGTGGATTACGGTTTCAAAATGCTGTCTCTGAAGGACTGGTTTTATTTTTGCCAGCTGCCTCAACTGGAAGAAGCTTGACTTCACCACAGCTTTTATCTGGCTGTCCAGTTTAAGGTCTGGGTCCACTTTCACCCCCAGATTGCTCATGATAGTTTTTTGATACTGGGCTAGAGGACCCAGGTCAACCATGGGGGTCACAGAAGTCCCACCAAAGACCATAACTTCAGTCTTTTTTTCATTAAAATTTAAAAAGTTCAGAGACATCCAGGCTTTAATGTCTTTTAGGCACTCTAGCAATGGCATAACACTATAGGAGTCAGATTTGTTAAGGGGGACATAGATCTGACTGTCATCTGCATAGCAATGAAAAGAGATGCCATGTTTCCTGAGGATTGAGCCAAGTGGGAGTAGATGGAGAGAAAATAAAAGAGGGCCAAGCACAGAGCCCTGCGGGACCCCATATGAGAGGGGAGCCGTGGAGGACACAGAGTCAGCCAGGCTGACACAGAATGTTCCATGTGACAGGTAGGACCTGAACCATTCTAATGCAGTGCCACTGATGCCCACCCTCTGCTCCAAGCGAGCAATCAGGATTTTATGGTCCACTGTATCAAATGCTGCAGTCAAATCTAAAAGTACAAGGACAACACAGTGACCAGAGTCAGTAGCTTAAAAGATGTCATTAAAAACTCTTAAAAGCTCAGATTTGGTGCTGTGCAAGGTTTTAAAACCAGATTGGAAAATCTCAAGAATATTTTGTTCATTTAAAAAATCCATGAGCTGGGAATAGACCATTTTTTCCAAGATTTTAGAAAGGAAGGGCAGTTTAGAAATAGGCCTGAAATTTGCCAAAACAGTAGGATCCGGCCCGTTTTTTTTTAACAAGGGTTGCACAACGGCATGTTTAAATCTTAACAGGAACCACTCCAGAAGTCAGACTGCTATTAATAACGGTGATAAAAGATGGGCCAACAGTCTGAAAAGCCTCCTTAAAAAGTCGGGGAGGGACAGTGTCACCTGGAGAACCTGAGGTCTTCAAATGATCAACAATCTCCTGCACAAAGGGCAGGGTCACTGGCTCAAACGTGTCCAAAACAGCAGAGCAGGGGACATACACTGAAGGGTCAATGGCAGGAGGTGAAATAAGTGCTCTGGTAGAGGTGACTTTATCAATGAAGAAGTTAAGAAAGTCTTCACACACAGCCGGAGATGCCTCAACTCCAACAGTCTGTGGTGCATTCAGAGCAGAGTTGATAACTTTAAATAAAACATGAGGTTTGTGGGAATTCAACAGGTTAATATCAGAAAAATAATTTTGTTTGCCTCTTTCACAGTGCATTGGTGCATTGGTACATATTAACAAAGTCATTACTACAGTCACATTCACAAAGTGAATACAGGCTACCAAGATGCAGCACGTCTCTTAACTATCTAGAAGAAAAGAACACGCAATATCACTTCAGAAGTCATCCTCTGAAGTCAAGTGGCAGACACGGTGCCTGGACTAAAACTACATGTTCCGTATGTGCTGTGCTTGACAGCCTCTATTTCCGACAGAAATGAGCCCATAGCGAAAAAATTGTAATGCTAATAGTAATGCATCGGCCAAACTAGAAAACAAAAGCATGTGAAGGCAACTGAATTCCACAACCAAAAATATGTCCGGCAAAGAAAAGTGGTCAGACAGTCCTACACCTATAGGAGTGCAGAGACCATACCTGGGTCTCAACAGGGCTCTCAGTTCCACAGCAGTGTCTGCCACTGGGGCTCAACAGGGCTCTGTTCCACAGCAGATTCTGTACCTGGGGCCCAACATGGCGCAGATCAACAGCAGAGACTGTACCTGGGGCTCAACAGGGGTCAGTTCCACAGCAGATTCTGTACCTGGGGCCCAACATGGCGCAGATCAACAGCAGAGACTGTACTTGGGGCTCAACAGGGGTCAGTTCCACAGCAGAGACTGTACCTGGGGCCAAACAGGGCTCAGTCTTATATCAGAGACTGTACCTGGGGCCCAACAGGGCTCAGTTCAACAGCAGAGACTGTACCTGGGGCCCAACATGGCTCAGTCTTACAGCAGAGACTGTACCTGGGGCCCAACATGGCGCAGATCAACAGCAGAGACTGTACCTGGGGCTCAACAGGGGTCAGTTCCACAGCAGAGACTGTACCTGGGGCCAAACAGGGCTCAGTCTTATATCAGAGACTGTACCTGGGGCTCAACAGGGCTCCGTTCCACAGCAGAGACTGTACCTGGGGCCCAACAGTGCTCAGTTCAACAGCAGAGACTGTACCTGGGGCCCAACAGGGCTCAGTCTTACAGCAGAGACTGTACCTGGGGCTCAACAGGGCTCAGTTCAACAGCAGAGACTGTACCTGGGGCCCAACAGGGCTCAGTTCAACAGCAGAGACTGTACCTGGGGCCCAACAGGGCTCAGTTCCACAGCAGATACTGTACCTGGGGCCCAACAGGGCTCAGTCTTATATCAGATACTGTACCTGGGGCCCAACAGGGCTCAGTCTTACAGCAGAGACTGTACCTGGGGCCCAACAGGGCTCAGTTCCACAGCAGAGACTGGACAGCAGGGTTTTCCAGTCAGGGTTCAGAGCCCACCACAGCAGGGTTCAGAGCCCACCACAGCAGGGTTCAGAGCCCACCACAGCACTGAAACTGCACTAGTTAAAGTCACAAATGATTTGTTATTAGCCGCTGATGATGGACTGGTCTCAGTCCTGGTTCTGTTGGACCTCAGCGCAGCGTTTGACACCATTGACCACAACATTCTACTACAGAGGTTAGAATGTGATGCAGGTGTCAGAGGAACAGCCCTCAGCTGGTTTAAATCCTATTTTTTCTGATTTCTAATTTGTTCATGTAAACCAGAGCTCCTCACCTTGTTCTAAAGTAATGTACGGTGTGCCTCAGGGGTCAGTACTCGGTCCAGTTCTGTTTACTCCTTATATGCTGCCGTTAGGTAACATTATCAGGTCACATGGCATTAACTTCCACTGCTATGCAGATGACACTGTATTTATCAATAGAACCTGATCAGAGCGATCAAGTAGACAGACTTAGTGATTGTGTGAAGGATAAAACCTGGATGACACTTAATTATCTGCTTCTTAGCCCTGAAAAAAACGAGGTCATTGTGCTGGAGGTCATTGTGATTGGCCCTAAGCATCTACTAGACGCTCTATTTGAGCAGATAGTTACACTGGACAATATCAGTGTAGCCTCCAGTTCTACTTAAAGAAACCTTGGAGTCTTATTTGACCAGGAGCTCTCATTTAAAGGTCATATAAATCAAGCTTGTAAAACAGCCTATTTCGATCTGCATAATATAGATAAAATCAGAAGAATCCTGCCTAAAAGCGATGTTGAAAAACTTATCCATGCATTTGTAACGACTAGATTAGACTGTAACTCCTGCTTGCAGCGTGTCCTTAAAGCTCCATAAAAAGCTTACAACTAGTTCAAAATGCAGCAGCAAGATTACTAACAGGAACAAAAAGAAGAGAGCACATTACGCCAGTGCTGAAGTCTCTTCACTGGCTCCCCGTCGAGTTTAGAATCAAATTTAAAATTCTACTCTTGACCTACAAAGCCATAAATGACATGGCCCCATCCTACCTCAAAGATGCTATAGAACCATATCATCCAAACAGAGCTCTTGAATCGGTCTCTACCCCATATGGACAGTCCTTCCTCTGCCTGGAAGAACCGGTTCTCCTCCTGAAGAACTGGTTCTCCTCCTGAGTGGATCCAGCTCCACTGTCAGATCTCTCTTTCACTCTGGAACTTCTCCAGGTTTCTACTTTTTCCCAAGGAGGTTTTTGTAGTTTTTCCTGGCGGAGGAGGGGGGTCTAAGGACAGGTGACTGGAACATCGTCCTTTGTCCCCACGGACATCATTTAATCCGTTTTTCACAGTTGTCCTCAGAGGCAACTGTTGTGATTTTGGGCATTACAAAAATAAATCGAATTGAATTTAATGTTTTTATTATTAAAGGTCCCATATCATGCAAAATAGACTTTTCAGAGCTTTTGACCTTCTTACAGTGCTATTGTGTGCTTCATATAATTGATTGATTTCTGCTGTTTTTAGCGAGAGTACAGTTTATGTTCTCCTCCGGGGATCTGCAGAAAAACAGGTGCTTCTCACTTCATCCCCCTTCCCCCCGCCCTCCTCCCCCTTCCCCCCGCCTCCGCACCAAGGGGGAAAGGGGGAGGGGGGGTGAGAGGTGCCGCGGAGACTGTTGCTATACCCGGAGACAGCCTGTACGCGGAAGAGAGCCACCGCGGTTAGTTTCACGTTGCACAGGATAGCCTGCTGCGCTGTGAATCTTTGGACTTGTGGGGTGGAACTTACAACAAAGTTACATTTGAGTGCTGGCACTATTGCCACGATAAAGAAGACGATGGAGCGCGAGAGCTGTATATACACCGTCTCCACGCTGAGACTACGTCACGGGGTGGGCGGGGGACACACGCTCTCACTGAGACTACGTCACGGGGTGGGCGGGGGACACACGCTCTCACTGAGACTACGTCACGGGGTGGGCGGGGGACACACGCTCTCACTGAGAAAACATCACGGGGTGGGCGAGGGACACACACGCTCTCACTGAGACTACGTCACGGGGTGGGCGGGGGACACACGCTCTCACTGAGACTACGTCACGGGGTGGGCGAGGGACACACGCCCTCACTGAGACTACGTCACGGGGTGGGCGGGACACACGCCCTCACTGAGACTACGTCACGGGGTGGGCGAGGGACACACGCCCTCACTGAGACTACGTCGCGGGGTGGGCGGGACACACGCCCTCACTGAGACTACGTCACGGGGTGGGCGGGACACACGCCCTCACTGAGACTACGTCACGGGGTGGGCGGGGGAGCCAGATTGCTCTTCGTAAGGGTGAGGGTGAAGTTTTTTTATTTGGTTAGCACTTCAAATAAATAAGGCCAGCTAAAAAAATCAAAAGCTTTCCCGGCATCCAGACGTATTATTACAGCTTTGTATTTGAACACCCAGCGATTTTTGAAGTTCTCCCACTTAGAAATTATGGAGGGGTCTGAAATTCACTGAAATTCATTGTAGCTGCAGTTTTACTGTGAGAGACAGAATAAAAAAAAATCCAGAAATCGCATTGTATGATTTTAAATAAATTATTTTTCCTGTTTGTTATTGCTGCAAATAAGTATTTGAACACCTGAAAATCAGCAATAATTCTGGCTTTCAAAGACCTGTTAGTCTACCTTTAAAAAGTCCACCTCTACTCCACTTATTCATCTAAGTTAGTAGCTCCTGTTTGAGCTTGTTAGCTGCATAGAGACACCTGTCCACCCCACAATCAGTCAGACTCCAACTACTGCACGGGGGAAGACCAAAGAGCTGTCAGAAGACCCCACAGGCTAAACTGTAGACCTCCTCAAGGCTGGAAAGGGCTACAGGTGATTGAGCAGCTTGTGAAAAAAGATCAACTGTTAGAGCAATTGTTAGAAAATGGAAGAGGCTAAAGACTGTCCCTTGGACTGTGGCTCCATGCAAGATCTCACCTCGTGGGGTTCAATGATGATAAGAAAGGTGAGGAATCAGCCCAGAACTACAGGAGGAGCTGGTCAATGACCTGAGGTGAGGTGGGACCACGCATTCAAAGGTTACTATCGGTAATACACTTAGTTGTCATGGTTTAAAATCATGCATCGCACAGAAGGTTCCCCTGCTTAAGTCAGCACATGTCCAGCCCCATCTGACGTTTGTCAATGACCATCTGAATGATCCAGAGGTCATGTGGTCAGAGGAGACCAAAATAGAAAGTTCGATCTCTGTAATTGTAAACAAATGCTTCTGTACCAAATTTTAACATTGATTTTCTCAGATGTTAAAATATGTATTTGCAGCAAAAACATACAAATAAATTATTTAAAAATCATACAATGTGATTTCCGGATTTTTTATGTATTTAGATTTAGTCTCTCACAGTGGAAATGCACCTACGATAAAACATTTCAGACCCTGCCTTAATTTCTACGTGGGAGAACTTGCAAAATCGCAGGGTGTTCAAATACTTCCATTCCTCACTGTATATCTACCCAAGGGTCATGACGTGACATGGCTGGTGTTACAACTCAAACAGCACATGCCAGAACAGAGTCAGTCAGTGCTCATGGCGGTCAGGAGGGATGACTTTCTTCTGATTAGTCGACGGGTCAAATTAATTTTCTATTGTACAATGAGACTTTAAATACATTCTTTAAGGTAGAATATGGTGACTGAAGGCTTCTAGATAGAGAATATTTACAAATAAAGTGTAATATGGCTGAAAAGAGCTTCTTTTTTTTTTACATTTTGTTTAAAGAATGCTGCCATCTTTGTGAGGTCTTTATAGTACAGAGAACCAAATTAAAATATAATTACTTATTTGTTATTGTCGATAAGTCACAATCAGTCAATCAATAGTTGTAGCCTTAATTGTAGCAAAATTGCGGTAGACCACGTGAACATGAGATATTTACACCGAAATATAGTCCATGGTAGTAATGGAAATGTTGTCTTTTGATCCATGAGTCAGGTCTGCCCGAGAAAGTTTATAGATATGTTATATATCGTATAGATTCACTTCCTCATAAAACTAATTTCTCTTTGAATATGAGTCTGATTGTAATAAAATACAGCGTTTTGAAGCTTAAAATTTAGAAAACACGACAATGTATCCCTTCTTGGACAGTACTTCCTCTACAGTGTCAAATGCTTGCGCTTCCTGCTAGATTACCCCCTGGGGGCTGTTTGCCAGTAAAAATGTATAAATGAAATTCATCGTTATAATGACCGAAGGGTTCAAAGCGTGATAATAAAGTAGCTGCTTAACTTCCGAAAAGTACAGTATTCATTTAGTCATTGCAGCTTTTCAACAGCACAACACACTAGATCTCATGCAAATGCCAGCCAATCTAAACAAAGATGGTTTAAAATTTCCTGAAAAGTCATATTATTAATATTATTTCAATAATTTACTATTAGTCAAGAACCCCTGATTGGAAAACTTGTGTTCTGTTTTCAGGGGCAGAGTGAGGAGGTCAGGAAGGTGGGGTTGGTCGTGTCGCTCGGCACAGGTAAGTCATTACTTTATTGTCCATCATGTGAAAAATAAAAGCCGTACGTTGGTTTTGGAGACTTCCTGTGTACACGCGCTCCCTCTGCTGCTGCAGAAACAAGCATCAAATATATAGTTTGGCCCACATAATCCCAGAAAAGACGAACAAGAGATGAGTGGACAAGGATAACACAGGCCTGGTAAAATTATTATTAAAAACAAAACTGCCGACCCACAGCCCCCACAGCTCTTCACCCGCGGAGGGACGGGGTTCCGCCGGCCCGGATGAAGAATCTCATCTGGTTTCGTCCTGCCGGAGGAAGGAGAAGAGGTGACAATGCACCGGTTATCGCTCATGATGTGTAAAATGAAATCTTTAAATGAGAGCATGCATCGAAGAAGCTGACCAGCATATTTCAGACAATACAGATGATTTGCAGACACCAAGGGATGAGATGAATATGATGCGGGCCCAGCTGATGCTGCTGCAGACTGAGAGCAAGAATATGAAATGTAAGATCCTGGATTTGGAGTCCAGGTCCTGTAGACCTAGCTTCCCGGAGAGGGTGGTCCCAGAGCTCCTTGAAGGCTCTGGAGTTGAAGTCCCCCCATCACATTAGAAAGAGCGCATCGCCTGGGCAAACCAAGACCAGCAACTGATAAACCACGAGGCCTGATGAGGTTTCTTAAAGATCCTGTGATGGAACGTGTTATGAAGGCCGCAAGGGTTAAAGGAGACCTCCAGTTTAAAGGTCAAGTGCGTCTTCTTTGCCCCAGATATTCATGAGGTTAGTGAACAACGAGCAAAGTTCCACCACATCTGTGAGGAGCTCATGAGAAAATTGAGATAAAGGGTGGTGTATCCAGTTCTTTGATAGGATTGGAGCCAGGAGCGGCCAGGGAGCGTTCGGTGGCCCTTCATTAGGAATGTACTTCTCTCTGATCATTTACATGATCAGGGTTTGTGTTCGGTGCATGTTCTCAGTATGAACCCTTTTTTTTTCTATCTTATTCTTTCTTTTTTCATATATATATATATATATATTTACAACATAGAAACAAACACAATGAAAAAGGGTAGACATCCAAATGATGAAGCAAAAAAAAGAGAAAATCAAGGCACACGTAACCCAAAGAAAACGTCCTATTTAGTCCAAAGTCTATCAAATTTGTCCATTTTCAAATTAGGCAGCGGTTATTTTATTACTTGGTTTGCTGATTTTTCAAAATATTTTTTTCTTCATGAAACATTAATATAATAATTCAAGGTAATATGGCAACAGGCAGGAAAAATATAAATGTCAAAGAACACATTTGATGAATTTGGCACCAAAGTCTCTGAGTACGAACAGCGGAGATGACATTTCAACTACATCCACTTTGGAGGAGTCCAGAGGCTTCATCACTTTGGAGGAGTCCGGAGGAGTCCAGAGGCTTCATCACTTTGGAGGAGTCCGGAGGAGTCCAGAGGCTTCATCACTTTGGAGGAGTCCGGAGGAGTCCAGAGGCTTCATCACTTTGGAGGAGTCCGGAGGAGTCCAGAGGCTTCATCACTTTGGAGGAGTCCGGAGGAGTCCAGAGGCTTCATCACTTTGGAGGAGTCCGGAGGAGTCCAGAGGCTTCATCACTTTGGAGGAGTCCGGAGGAGTCCAGAGGCTTCATCGCTGCTGCTGCAGCTGATTTCCATGACATTGTGGTCACATATTTTGTCGGGCAGGTGTCTGTTTAGTACATCTCTAACTGTATCATCCCCATCACCACTTTCATATTTTTTCAAGACTATATGGCCTCCAGATAGTACAGTTATGTGAAACCACACTGGCGCAGGGAGCGCTGAGCGCTCTGAGCGCTGGCCACTGTGGTGTCGCCATTTTAAATACCCATTATGCATCGCGCATAGTACAATGCATTTCATAATAAATTACTCCCGCAGGATTTTGGAAAAAAATTGCTTCACGCGCTCTTATCTTTTGACTTTTATATTTCATTTAATGCTATTTTGCAGTACTTTATTTTAAAAATGTGATAAAAATGTTTTTTATTTATAAATCAGAAATCAATCATCTAAGTGCGGCGGATCCGTAAACCAAGTAATAAAATAACCGCAGCCTTAAGTCCGAATATAATTTTTCAATACTTTGAATGTCCAGTATAATGTCAGTCCAGTCCTTGATCTTTGGAGCATTTTGTCTCATTCATTTTTTGTTATGGCCTTTTTCGCCATTGTCAAGAGGATGACCCAGATATATCTGCTGGTTGTGGCACGAGTCCCGAGGCCCAAATACAGAGTCCCGAGGCCCAAATACAAAGTCCCGAGGCCCAAATACAAAGTCCTGATATCCATTGGGATGGTGATGTCATAAATAGTCTGTAAGGCTTTGCTGATCTCAGTACAAAACTTGTGAACAACAAGGACAATCCCAAAACACATGATAGTGGTTTGTCTCCTGCTGCCACATCCTCTCCAACAGTCTGTATTTCCCTGTGAGTAATGGGCACTTTGACATGGGCTTAGACAGAAACCAGACACACTTTTCCAACAGAATTCCCTCCAAACATGTGATCCTGTGGTTCTCCAGTGAGATGTACATATACTTTCCCACTCTTCATCCTCCAGAACAAAGTGACCCTCTCTTTCTCATTTACTCTTAATGTAATCAGTAGAGTGACTGCCCAGATTGTTAATATATTTATACAATTTAGATATTAATACCCTTGAAAGTCCAGATTTACAAGCTTGAATGAATGTTTCAGTCAAAAGGCTATGATGGTCATTGTTAGGCCTGAGCCGAAGGACTCGTCCCGGCGAGGGACTTATTAAAGTTGTATCCGGGGGCTGGAAAAACACAAAAATGGAGTAGTAAACAAAGATGGACATGCTGGTGAGTGGTATCGAAAATTCTGTGAAAAAACTTTGAAAGACGGCTCAGTAGCGCCGCCTCAAAAATGGATTAACATGGAGCCAATGGGAGCCCGACGCCAAAAAAGTTGCTGTGATGTGGAGACATGTAAAAAATGATAATATGACCCCGCCCTAAATCATACAGGAAGTCGGCCATATTGGATCAAACACGGCGCTGACAAAAGTGCACCCCTTCGTACATTTGGCATCTCCCACAGTTTTCATTGAAAACACTTCACATTTGGACACAAGACACAACCCATGAACAATGAAATGTTGTAGATTTGAAGCTGATATGCCTTTGGGTATCATCGTGAATTTTAAACAAAATTTTTGGAACATTTAAAAAAATCTTCTTTTCTTAAACTTTTTTTAGTTGAAGTTTCATTTCACAGTGAAAATGAATGTACAGTGAACATTTCAGACCCCTCTATCATTTCTGAGTCGGAGAACTTGCAAAATCTTAGGGTGTTCAATACTACTTACTTTCCTCACTGTGGGCAGCCAGTGAAGGGTGTTCAATACTACTTACTTTCCTGGTGGCTCAAATTGGAGAAGCATTATTACGTTTTCATGAACCTTTTAACAGAGTTTTTTTGGACTAGCTGCAAACGTAAAGATCATGGAATGCCATCATAGAGGCTATTGCAATAATTCAGTTGTGATGATCCAGACAAAAGCATGAATCCAAATTTCAAATGGTATAAGATAAGATAAGATATTCCTTTATTGTCCCACATGGGGAAATTTCATTGATGCAACGCAGGTAGATACAGAGGTAGACACAGAAGAAAAGAACAGATCACTTATAGGAAGTCTGAAAAAACACTCTCAGTAGAAGATCTCTTATAGACCATGTCAAACTTTGCGTTTTCCTTAGGATGTCCGCCGGGATAACGTGACGATCTCCGGCTAAGACGACGATACTCCGCAGTTTCATGAGTTCTTCCTTTGTGTAAACACGCACCGGTGCCGGCCGGGGGGGGCCGGGGGGGCACGGAGCCGAGGCACATCGCGACGACACGAAAACACTCAATCCAGCCGAACAAAGTCAAAACAAGTTGAATTAAAGCGATTCCAGTGCGTGTCCCAATTGTTCGTGAAGTTCCTCTTTTATATAAACGTGTACCGCGGCACGGCGTACGTCAGCTGCGGCCGGAGGGCGCGGGGGGCCGGGGGCTAGCTCAGAGCTAGCGTACATCACGACGACAGGACGAAAAACACTCAATATTCAGACTAAAAAAGTCAAAAACAGTTGAATTAAAAACGATTCTAGCGCGTGTCCCTATCGTACAGTAAAATAGAAAAAAATATTTACTAAATATAGAAGATAAAGCACAATAAGTGTGAAAAAAGTGTGAGAAAAGAGTAGAGCGTTTACACCGGGCTGCCAGCTGTACCAGCGCCTTTGTATCTGGAGAGTGATAACTAATTGCCTCAAAGCTAGACTTCACCACAGCACTAATTTGTCAAGTTTAAAGTATTTTTCCTCCCAAGTTTGTAATTGGGTTTGACAAATTGTTTCAAGGATCCTAGATTAACTGAACCAACACCCTTCACTGGCTGCCCACAGTGAGGAAAGTACTTTGTGGGCGTGTCTGTTACAGGCAGGCTCCTCCCTGTGTGACTCTGTTTGTGGGCGTGTCTGTTACAGGCAGGCTCCTCCCTGTGTGACTCTGTTTGTGGGCGTGTCTGTTACAGGCAGGCTCCTCCCTGTGTGACTCTGTTTGTGGGCGTGTCTGTTACAGGCAGGCTCCTCCCTGTGTGACTCTGTTTGTGGGCGTGTCTGTTACAGGCAGGCTCCTCCCTGTGTGACTCTGTTTGTGGGCGTGTCTGTTACAGGCAGGCTCCTCCCTGTGTGACTCTGTTTGTGGGCGTGTCTGTTACAGGCAGGCTCCTCCCTGTGTGACTCTGTTTGTGGGCGTGTCTGTTACAGGCAGGCTCCTCCCTGTGTGACTCTGTTTGTGGGCGTGTCTGTTACAGGCAGGCTCCTCCCTGTGTGACTCTGTTTGTGGGCGTGTCTGTTACAGGCAGGCTCCTCCCTGTGTGACTCTGTTTGTGGGCGTGTCTGTTACAGGCAGGCTCCTCCCTGTGTGACTCTGTTTGTGGGCGTGTCTGTTACAGGCAGGCTCCTCCCTGTGTGACTCTGTTTGTGGGCGTGTCTGTTACAGGCAGGCTCCTCCCTGTGTGACTCTGTTTGTGGGCGTGTCTGTTACAGGCAGGCTCCTCCCTGTGTGACTCTGTTTGTGGGCGTGTCTGTTACAGGCAGGCTCCTCCCTGTGTGACTCTGTTTGTGGGCGTGTCTGTTACAGGCAGGCTCCTCCCTGTGTGACTCTGTTTGTGGGCGTGTCTGTTACAGGCAGGCTCCTCCCTGTGTGACTCTGTTTGTGGGCGTGTCTGTTACAGGAAAGCCTCCTCAGGTGATGGTGAACTCTGTGGATGTCTTCAGACCATCCAATCCTTTAGAACTGGCAAAGAGCATTGTTGGAGCCAAAGAGTTGGGCAAGATGCTGGTGGACTGTGTGAGTGCTGCCGCTGCAGGTCCCACATGCCTTTAGAGCAGGCTGAGGATGACGTGCTCTCTTGTTTGCAGTGCACAGATTCAGACGGCTGCGCAGTGGACAGGGCCAGAGCCTGGTGTGAGATGACCGACACACTGTATCACAGGTCTGTCAAGAACACGTCTTATGACCCCAAAAAGGATCAAACATATTTATAAAAGGACACCGGAGACAAAACGCAAATTCAAAGATTGTATCAATATTCTAGTGTTTAAACTAAAAAAAAAAGAAAACTTTAAAGATGTACTCTGTTACCTTTATGGTGGAGGTTTGAGTCACAATGTTAGTCCAAGTCACACGGTGGCGTGCAATCAGGGCAAGCAAAGCAAGCAGTGATTGACCAATAAAATCTAAAACGTCCTTGTCTCAAAACTATAATAAATTGTTCGGAAATATATGTCCAAATAATCTTTTCCCCCTTCATTTCTGTCGACTGAAGCATGGCTTGAAGTCATGGTGTCTTTGAATGCCCCCTACAGGACACTGAGCATTCTGCAGCCAACATCTGGGTTTGACCTTCTAAAGGGCCCCGCCTCACATCCTCAGCTCTCTACATGTGCCTTTACAACCAGAGCAGAGATCAGCTTGTTTTAGAGCCGGGGTGGGCAAACTACGGCCTGCGGGCCACATACGGCCCGTTTGTCTTTATAATCCGGCTCGCCAAACTGGCATGTATTTAAAAAAAAACGTTTTTCTTTCCCCCCTTAGGCCAGACCTGGGCATTTGTGGCCCCAGGGGCAAGATGTGGCCCTCGGCATGTTTTAATCCGGCCCCTAGAAATATTTTTGTTTCTATTTTCTACTGTCTGTAACATGTGTCTGCACTTGTGTCCTTAAAGGTCCCATAACATGCAAAATCGACTTTTCAGAGCTTTTAACCTTCTTACATTGCTATTTGTGCTTCATATATGTCCAGAGTGTTTTTTTAATTGATTCCCGCAGTGTTTAGCTATAGTACAGACTATCTCCTTTCCTCCAATCTCCAAACTGACGGGGGGTGTTCACAGGACCGCGTCATAACCACAGGCACGCGTCATCATCCCCCCTCCCCCCTCCTCTGCACATGCTCAGTTAGGGCTTCTCTTCTTCTCTGCACATGCTCAGTTAGTGCGTCTCTTCTCCTCTGCACATGCTCAGTTAGAGCTTCTCTTCTCCTCTGCACATGCTCAGTTAGAGCTTCTCTTCTCCTCTGCACATGCTCAGTTAGAGCTTCTTTTCTCCTCTGCACATGCTCAGTTAGAGCTTCTCTTCTCCTCTGCACACGCTCAGTGGGAGCTTCTCCTCTCCTCTGCACATGCTCAGTTAGAGCTTCTTTTCTCCTCTGCACATGCTCAGTTAGAGCTTCTCTTCTCTTCTGCACATGCTCAGTTAGATCTTCTCTTCTCTGCACATGCTCAGTTGGATCTTCTCCTCTGCACATGCTCAGTTAGAGCTTCTCTTCTCTTCTGCACATGCTCAGTTAGATCTTCTCTTCTCTGCACATGCTCAGTTAGGGCTTCTCTTCTCTGCACATGCTCAGTTAGAGCTTCTCTTCTCCTCTGCACATGCTCAGTTAGAGCTTCTCTTCTCCTCTGCACATGCTCAGTTAGATCTTCTCTTCTCTGCACATGCTCAGTTAGAGCTTCTCTTCTCCTCTGCACATGCTCAGTTAGAGCTTCTCTTCTCTGCACATGCTCAGTTAGAGCTTCTCTTCTCCTCTGCACATGCTCAGTTAGAGCTTCACTTCTCCTCTGCACATGCTCAGTTAGAGCTTCTCTTCCCCTCTGCACATGCTCAGTTAGAGCTTCTCTTCTCCTCTGCACATGCTCAGTTAGAGCTTCTCTTCTCCTCTGCACATGCTCAGTTAGAGCTTCTCTTCTCCTCTGCACATGCTCAGTTAGGGCTTCTCTTCTCTGCACATGCTCAGTTAGTGCTTCTCTTCTCCTCTGCACATGCTCAGTTAGAGCTTCTCTTCTCCTCTGCACATGCTCAGTTAGGGCTTCTCTTCTCCTCTGCACATGCTCAGTTAGAGCTTCTCTTCTCCTCTGCACATGCTCAGTTAGAGCTTCTCTTCTCCTCTGCACATGCTCAGTTAGAGCTTCTCTTCTCCTCTGCACATGCTCAGTTAGAGCTTCTCTTCTCCTCTGCACCTCTAAAACACTCTTCGTTGTGACGCTGTAATTTTAGATCCTATTGGTCAAATCACTGCTCGCCTTGATTGCCCTGACTGAACGCCACTGCTAAAATAAAATCATGATTTGAGGTATTTTTTATCATGGTCAAATGAGGGGTGTGGGTCACTTGTTAGCACTGTTAGCACTGTTAGCATTGTTAGCATTGTTAGCAGTGTTAGCAGTGTTAGCAGTGTTAGCAGTCTGACAGCAGCAGAAGGACAGACCTGCTGAACCTGTCCTTCACACAGCGAGGGTCCTTGAAGCTATCGCTCATTGAAACATTGAATTCATTTCAACACATCCAGGAGCGTTAATATCTGAGAGAAGAGCGACTTATGAACTGCTAAACCTAATAATCCAATGCATTTGTGAACATCTTTATCAAGGTTTAACTGAGTCTTGTCCTCTGTCCCTGGCAGGCTGAGTCCACAGCTGTCCCAGGAGGTGATGCTGGACGAGGTGGGGGACGGCGTGCTGGTAGACATGCTCTGGGACACGCAGATGTACCTGTACGAGAAAAGGGACGTGCTGCAGGCTCTGGCCCTAGAGCTGCTGGAGCACTGACCACACCTCTTACTAAACCACTGACCAAATAGTTGACTGCCACTCCAAAAAGCAAGATCTACATGACTTAAACTGACTTTCAGGGTGCGTTCACACTCGTATCTTTTGGAACCTGTTTGACACATTCCCACTAATTCATTTTGGAGTGGAATAGGACGGTCCTAAAGTGTTTCCTCTTGTGGCCCATGAGAGGTCCAGCTTCCAAAGTGGAATGGCTTTTGCCAAGACGGCAAAAAGCTGATATTTTATCATTTCTCACCAAATGCTGACTTGATCTTTTGATAAACTGCTGTATTTCCACAGATTCTAACTTTATATGTTGATCTGACATGATAAATAAAACACCTTTCCAACAGAATTCCCTCCAAACTAGTGATTTTGTGATCCTCCACTGAGATGAACTTATATTTCCCATTCTTCGTCAGTCAAGACAATATTACCCTCTTTCCCATTTGTTTTTAATGTAATTAGTAGTGAGTGAGAGTGGTTACCTAAATAGTTAATACATTTACATACTTTAGATATTATACCCCTTGAAAGTTCTGATTCATAAGCTTTAATAAATATATTGTTTATTTCAATTTCTTGGTTATAATAACTCATCATTTGTTATTACATTTACGTTACATTAAGTTAACATGAATTAAGAATACTTCATTGACTTGAAGGTGTACTAGGCAACTTTTCTGGTAAATGGTCTGCCCTCTAGTGTACTACAGGTTACATAATACTGCTCTAGTGTACTACAGGTTACATAGTACTGCCCTCTAGTGTACTACAGGCTACATAGTACTGCTCTAGTGTACTACAGGTTACATAGTTATGCTCTAGTGTACTACAGGTTACATAGTACTGCTCTAGTGTACTACAGGTTAATTAGTACTGCCCTCTAGTGTACTACAGGCTACATAGTACTGCTCTAGTGTACTACAGGTTACATAGTACTGCTCTAGTGTACTACAGGTTACATAGTACTGCCCTCTAGTGTACTACAGGCTACATAGTACTGCTCTAGTGTACTACAGGTTACATAGTTATGCTCTAGTGTACTACAGGTTACATAGTACTGCTCTAGTGTACTACAGGTTACATAGTACTGCCCTCTAGTGTACTACAGGTTACATAGTACTGCTCTAGTGTACTGCAGGTTACATAGTTGTCATGGAATTAGACATACACCCGATGCTATTCCTTAACACATTGAGAACACAATTCAACTTAGAATATTAAACGACACAGAAACATCAGACATTTGTGTGGCATGCATGGGAGAAAACGCGGGGACTGTGTCAGCCAGGCCGTTGTAAGGAGCCTGGCTGACCCTCCTGCGTCTCACCCCCGCGTCTCACACCCTTTTTTCCCATGCTGGTTGGTTTTATTAGATATTCTGGAATAGGCGGGTCACATTTCTCATTGGTCAGCCTCACATCAAGGCACTTGGTATTTTTCCGTA
Source organism: Eucyclogobius newberryi (assembly GCF_026437365.1). NCBI lineage: Eukaryota > Metazoa > Chordata > Actinopteri > Gobiiformes > Gobiidae > Eucyclogobius > Eucyclogobius newberryi. The sequence goes on from NW_027316056.1 coordinate 2,410,944, forward strand.
GAGATCAAGCCTTGGGTAAACATTACCCAGACTCGTCTGGGTTATCACCCCCCCCTAGGGTAAACATCTTTACGACCCCTTCACAAATCCAGTTTGTCACACACCCGTTCTTCTCTTAGACTAATGATGCAGATAATATATCACTATTATGCAGATAAAATACATCACAGAAATATAATCATATATTCACATTTTATCACATTTCCCTCCTGTTTATCAAAGCATTAGTCTACTGTCTCATATGCCAAACATATCATTCTTTTCAGTTTTCAACATGTCTTTCATATTGGTGTTAAAATGACACTTTTACACTCAAAAAGTTTATGCACGGTTCTCAACATTGAACACATTTCTTTTCTCTCGGCCCACAACATTTCTACTGCATTACTGTCCTATATTTTTAGTCAGATTGGTCAATCTCTGTAATTTGACAAACAGACAGTTTATCTTGTCTATAATTTGGTGCGGTGTGATGGGAAATATAGAAGTACAAGCGGAAAGCCCTTAAACCCGCTGCTCTCTGGTCAGTCACTTTGACTCGTCAGGGACCTCTCTGGACACCCCAATAACATCAAATACGTTGTATCAGGTGCTACTGGAACCAGACTGTCCACTAACCTCTCGACCTTGACCCTGCGGTATGGTTCTGGGTGATGCTGGTCACAAAAGAGACATAGGCACAACGTCCTAGTCCCTTTGTTTCCAAGCCCTCAGCACTGTGTCTCCACACCACCATACGTCCTCGCTTGGTTTCTTAAGAGACCTCCTCCCGCTATCTGCACAGTTAGGTTACACATATGAACTGGTACATTTCCCATCTCAATTCATAATCTCATTAACATTACATGTAGTTATGTTGTAGCAGATAAAAAAGAACTCTCTTAGTTAGTGCAAACAACTGTGGCTGTATAATATGCCATTGTGTTTCTTCAGCTTCTGTCATGTCAATTATACATTGTACATTATCACACATCATGCATTTCATAACCTTTCAAGTTGATCACTTATTTTCTTCCCTCTATTCCAGGTCTGTGTATGTTTCATTTTCCGGTAAACACAGTTGTGTATGTTGATCGATTGTCCCGATTGTCCCGATTGTCCCGATTGTCCCGTGCATAATACAGGTGTTCAGCACCCATATTACCGTCATCACTTGATGATGATAACTCGTTGATTCTTTTTCACAGAGTATGGTACTCTGCGCACCGTAGCCTCTGTCTCTCGTTCATTGTAGCAGAGTATAGTACTTTGCGTACTGTAGAATCTCTGTCTGTTGTCTCTGCATACAAAAACGAAGAATACAAACGAAGTCCTGCGTCTGCGATGTTATGGATCTGGTGCTGTGTTGTCCAGACATTTCTCTCACTTTCCCATGAGAGCACCCATGTTCTCGTCCCTCCAATGGTCGGTGTGAGGACGACACGGTGTGGCTCCGTCCACTGGCTGTCCCACTTGGATTGTCTCTGTAAACACCACATCTCCAACACGTTCTGCTGTGGTGATAAACAAAGTCTTTTCGACAATTCAGTGTATTTCAAACAGTTTTCTTGTTTACAATTTTTTTTTTAGTAAGTATTGATTCGGAATGTTTGTTTACACGTACATATCCCCCCTTTTTGAGATATGGAATTCCCATTTCTCAAACTACTACATTTAAACAAAATTAAATAATCCAGATAGTTTACAATGGCTTTTGCCAAGACGGCAAAAAGCTGATATTTTATCATTTCTCACCAAATGCTGACTTGATCTTTTGATAAACTGCTGTATTTCCACAGATTCTAACTTTATATGTTGATCTGACATGATAAATAAAACACCTTTCCAACAGAATTCCCTCCAAACTAGTGATTTTGTGATCCTCCACTGAGATGAACTTATATTTCCCATTCTTCGTCAGTCAAGACAATATTACCCTCTTTCCCATTTGTTTTTAATGTAATTAGTAGTGAGTGAGAGTGGTTACCTAAATAGTTAATACATTTACATACTTTAGATATTATACCCCTTGAAAGTTCTGATTCATAAGCTTTAATAAATATATTGTTTATTTCAATTTCTTGGTTATAATAACTCATCATTTGTTATTACATTTACGTTACATTAAGTTAACATGAATTAAGAATACTTCATTGACTTGAAGGTGTACTAGGCAACTTTTCTGGTAAATGGTCTGCCCTCTAGTGTACTACAGGTTACATAATACTGCTCTAGTGTACTACAGGTTACATAGTACTGCCCTCTAGTGTACTACAGGCTACATAGTACTGCTCTAGTGTACTACAGGTTACATAGTTATGCTCTAGTGTACTACAGGTTACATAGTACTGCTCTAGTGTACTACAGGTTACATAGTACTGCCCTCTAGTGTACTACAGGCTACATAGTACTGCTCTAGTGTACTACAGGTTACATAGTACTGCCCTCTAGTGTACTACAGGTTACATAGTACTGCTCTAGTGTACTGCAGGTTACATAGTACTGCTCTAGTGTACTACAGGTTACATAGTACTGCCCTCTAGTGTACTACAGGTTACATAGTACTGCTCTAGTGTACTACAGGTTACATAGTACTGCTCTAGTGTACTACAGGTTACATAGTACTTCCCTCTAGTGTACTACAGGTTACATAGTACTGCTCTAGTGTACTACAGGTTACATAGTACTGCCCTCTAGTGTACTACAGGTTACATAGTACTGCTCTAGTGTACTACAGGCTACATAGTACTGCCCTCTAGTGTACTACAGGTTACATAGTACTGCCCTCTAGTGTACTACAGGTTACATATTACAGGTTACACAGAACTGCTCTCTAGTGTACTACATGTTATATAGTACTGCTCTCTAGTGTACTACAGGTTACATAGTACTGCCCTCTAGTGTACTACAGGTTACATAGTACTGCCCTCTAGTGTACTACAGGTTACATAGTACTGCCCTCTAGTGTACTACAGGTTACATAGTACTGCCCTCTAGTGTATTACAGGTTACATAGTACTGCCCTCTAGTGGACTACAGGTTACATAGTACTGCCCTCTAGTGTACTACAGGTTAGATAGTACTGCCCTCTAGTGTACTACAGGTTACATAGTACTGCTCTAGTGTACTACAGGTTACATAGTACTGCCCTCTAGTGTACTACAGGTTACATAGTACTGCTCTAGTGTACTACAGGTTACATAGTACTGCCCTCTAGTGTACTACAGGTTACATAGTACTGCTCTAGTGTACAACAGGTTACATAGTACTGCCCTCTAGTGTACTACAGGCTACATAGTACTGCCCTGTGTACTGCCCTCTAGTGTACTACAGGTTACATAGAACTGCCCTCTAGTGTACTACAGGTTACATAGAACTGCCCTCTAGTGTACTACAGGTTACATAGTACTGCCCTCTAGTGTACTACAGGTTACATAGTACTGCTCTAGTGTACTTCAGGTTACATAGAACTGCCCTCTAGTGTACTACAGGTTACATAGTACTGCCCTCTAGTGTACTACAGGTTACATAGTACTGCTCTAGTGTACTTCAGGTTACATAGTACTGCCCTCTAGTGTACTACAGGTTACATAGTACTGCTCTAGTGTACTACAGGTTACATAGTACTGCTCTAGTGTACTACAGGTTACATAGTACTACCTTTAGTGTACTACAGGTTACATAGTACTACTCTAGTGTACTACAGGTTACATAGAACTGCTCTCTAGTGTACTACAGGTTACATAGTACTGCCGTCTTGTGTACTACAGGTTACATAGTGTACTACAGGTTACATAGTACTGCTCTCTAGTGTACTACAGGTTACATAGTACTGCTCTAGTGTACTACAGGTTACATAATACTGCCCTCTAATGTACTACAGGTTACATAGTACTGCCCTCTAGTGTACTACAGGTTACATAGAACTGCCTTCTATTGTACTACAGGTTACATAGTACTGCTCTCTAGTGTACTACAGGTAACATAGTACTGCTCTCTAGTGTACTACAGGTTACATAGTACTGCTCTCTAGTGTACTACAGGTTACATAGAACTGCCTTCTATTGTACTACAGGTTACATAGTACTGCTCTCTAGTGTACTACAGGTTACATAGTACTGCTCTCTAGTGTACTACAGGTTACATAGAACTTCCTTCTAGTGTACTACAGGTTACATAGTACTGCTCTCTAGTGTACTACAGGTTACATAGTACTGCTCTCTAGTGTACTACAGGTTACATAGAACTGCCCTCTAGTGTACTACAGGTTACATAGTACTGCTTTCTAGTGTACTACAGGTTACATAGTACTGCCCTCTAGTGTACTACAGGTTACATAGTACTGCTCTCTAGTGTACTACAGGTTACATAGTACTGCTCTAGTGTACTACAGGTTACATAGTACTGCCCTCTAGTGTACTACAGGTTACATAGTACTGCTCTAGTTTACTACAGGTTACAGAGTACTGATCTAGTGTACTACAGATTACATAGTACTGCCCTCTAGTTTACTGCAGGTTACATAGAACTGCCCTCTAGTGTACTACAGGTTACATAGAACTGCCCTCTAGTCTACTACAGGTTACATAGTACTGCTCTCTAGTGTACTACAGGTTACATAGTACTGCTCTCTAGTGTACTACAGGTTAATTAGTACTGCCCTCTAGTGTACTACAGGTTACATAGTACTGCTCTAGTGTACTACAGGCTACATAGTACTGCCCTCTAGTGTACTACAGGTTACATAGTACTGCCCTCTAGTGTACTACAGGTTACATATTACAGGTTACATAGAACTGCTCTCTAGTGTACTACAGGTTATATAGTACTGCTCTCTAGTGTACTACAGGTTACATAGTACTGCCCTCTAGTGTACTACAGGTTACATAGTACTGCCCTCTAGTGTACTACAGGTTACATAGTACTGCCCTCTAGTGTACTACAGGTTACATAGTACTGCCCTCTAGTGTATTACAGGTTACATAGTACTGCCCTCTAGTGGACTACAGGTTACATAGTACTGCCCTCTAGTGTACTACAGGTTAGATAGTACTGCCCTCTAGTGTACTACAGGTTACATAGTACTGCTCTAGTGTACTACAGGTTACATAGTACTGCCCTCTAGTGTACTACAGGTTACATAGTACTGCTCTAGTGTACTACAGGTTACATAGTACTGCCCTCTAGTGTACTACAGGTTACATAGTACTGCCCTCTAGTGTACTACAGGTTACATAGTACTGCTCTAGTGTACTACAGGTTACATAGTACTGCCCTGTGTACTGCCCTCTAGTGTACTACAGGTTACATAGAACTGCCCTCTAGTGTACTACAGGTTACATAGTACTGCCCTCTAGTGTACTACAGGTTACATAGTACTGCTCTAGTGTACTACAGGTTACATAGTACTGCCCTCTAGTGTACTACAGGTTACATAGTACTGCCCTCTAGTGTACTACAGGTTACATAGTACTGCCCTCTAGTGTACTACAGGTTACATAGTACTGCTCTAGTGTACTACAGGCTACATAGTACTGCCCTCTAGTGTACTACAGGTTACATAGTACTGCCCTCTAGTGTACTACAGGTTACATATTACAGGTTACATAGAACTGCTCTCTAGTGTACTACAGGTAACATAGTACTGCTCTCTAGTGTACTGCAGGTTACATAGAACTGCCCTCTAGTCTACTACAGGTTACATAGTACTGCTCTCTAGTGTACTACAGGTTACATAGAACTTCCTTCTATTGTACTACAGGTTACATAGTACTGCTCTCTAGTGTACTACAGGTTACATAGTACTGCTCTCTAGTGTACTACAGGTTACATAGAACTGCCCTCTAGTGTACTACAGGTTACATAGTACTGCTTTCTAGTGTACTACAGGTTACATAGTACTGCCCTCTAGTGTACTACAGGTTACATAGTACTGCTCTCTAGTGTACTACAGGTTACATAGTACTGCTCTAGTGTACTACAGGTTACATAGTACTGCCCTCTAGTGTACTACAGGTTACATAGTACTGCTCTAGTTTACTACAGGTTACAGAGTACTGATCTAGTGTACTACAGATTACATAGTACTGCCCTCTAGTTTACTGCAGGTTACATAGAACTGCCCTCTAGTGTACTACAGGTTACATAGAACTGCCCTCTAGTCTACTACAGGTTACATAGTACTGCTCTCTAGTGTACTACAGGTTACATAGTACTGCTCTCTAGTGTACTACAGGTTAATTAGTACTGCCCTCTAGTGTACTACAGGTTACATAGTACTGCTCTAGTTTACTACAGGTTACAGAGTACTGCTCTAGTGTATTACAGGTTACATAGTACTGCCCTCTAATGTACTACAGGTTACATAGAACTGCCCTCTAGTCTACTACAGGTTACATAGTACTGCTCTCTAGTGTACTACAGGTTACATAGTACTGCCCTCTAGTTTACTGCAGGTTACATAGAACTGCCCTCTAGTCTACTACAGGTTACATAGTACTGCTCTCTAGTGTACTACAGGTTACATAGTACTGCCCTCTAGTGAACTACAGGTTACATAGTACTGCTCTAGTGTACTACAGGTTACATATTACAGGTTACATAGAACTGCTCTCTAGTGTACTACAGGTTATATAGTACTGCTCTCTAGTGTACTACAGGTTACATAGTACTGCCCTCTAGTGTACTACAGGTTACATAGTACTGCCCTCTAGTGTATTACAGGTTACATAGTACTGCTCTAGTGTACTACAGGTTACATAGTACTGCCCTCTAGTTTACTACAGGTTACATAGTACTGCCCTCTAGTGTACTACAGGTTAGATAGTACTGCCCTCTAGTGTACTACAGGTTACATTGAACTGCCCTCTAGTGTACTACAGGTTACATAGTACTGCTCTAGTGTACTACAGGTTAGATAGTACTGCCCTCTAGTGTACTACAGGTTACATTGAACTGCCCTCTAGTGTACTACAGGTTACATAGTACTGCTCTAGTGTACTACAGGTTACATAGAACTGCCCTCTAGTGTACTACAGGTTACATAGTACTGCTCTCTAGTGTACTACAGGTTACATAGTACTGCCCTCTAGTGAACTACAGGTTACATAGTACTGCTCTAGTGTACTACAGGTTACATATTACAGGTTACATAGAACTGCTCTCTAGTGTACTACAGGTTATATAGTACTGCTCTCTAGTGTACTACAGGTTACATAGTACTGCCCTCTAGTGTACTACAGGTTACATAGTACTGCCCTCTAGTGTATTACAGGTTACATAGTACTGCTCTAGTGTACTACAGGTTACATAGTACTGCCCTCTAGTTTACTACAGGTTACATAGTACTGCCCTCTAGTGTACTACAGGTTAGATAGTACTGCCCTCTAGTGTACTACAGGTTACATTGAACTGCCCTCTAGTGTACTACAGGTTACATATTACAGGTTACATAGTACTGCTCTAGTGTACTACAGGTTACATAGAACTGCCCTCTAGTGTACTACAGGTTACATAGTACTGCCCTCTAATGTACTACAGGTTACATAGAACTGCCCTCTAGTCTACTACAGGTTACATAGTACTGCTCTCTAGTTTACTACAGGTTACATAGTACTGCTCTAGTGTACTACAGGTTACATAGTACTGCCCTCTAGTTTACTGCAGGTTACATAGAACTGCCCTCTAGTCTACTACAGGTTACACAGTACTGCTTTCTAGTGTACTACAGGTTACATAGTACTGCCCTCTAGTGTACTACAGGTTACATAGTACTGCTCTCTAGTGTACTACAGGTTACATAGTACTGCTCTAGTGTACTACAGGTTACATAGTACTGCCCTCTAGTGTACTACAGGTTACATAGTACTGCTCTAGTTTACTACAGGTTACAGAGTACTGATCTAGTGTACTACAGATTACATAGTACTGCCCTCTAGTTTACTGCAGGTTACATAGAACTGCCCTCCAGTGTACTACAGGTTACATAGTACTGCCCTCTAGTGTACTACAGGTTACATAGTACTGCTCTAGTGTACTACAGGTTACATATTACAGGTTACATAGAACTGCTCTCTAGTGTACAACAGGTTACATAGTACTGCCCTCTAGTGTACTACAGGTTACATAGTACTGCTCTAGTGTACTACAGGTTACATATTACAGGTTACATAGAACTGCTCTCTAGTGTACTACAGGTTACATAGAACTGCCCTCTAGACTACTACAGGTTACATAGTACTGCTCTCTAGTTTACTACAGGTTACATAGTACTGCTCTAGTGTACTACAGGTTACATAGTACTGCCCTCTAGTTTACTGCAGGTTACATAGAACTGCCCTCTAGTCTACTACAGGTTACATAGAACTGCCCTCTAGTGTACTACAGGTTACATAGTACTGCTCTAGTGTACTACAGGTTACATAAGACTGCCCTCTAGTGTACTACAGGTTACATAGTACTGCTCTCTAGTGTACTACAGGTTACAGAGTACTGCTCTAGTGTACTACAGGTTTAATAGTACTGCCCTCTAATGTACTACAGGTTACATAGTACTGCCCTCTAGTGTACTGCAGGTTACATAGAACTGCCCTCTAGTCTACTACAGGTTACATAGTACTGCTCTCTAGTGTACTACAGGTTACATAGAACTGCCCTCTAGTGTACTACAGGTTACATAGTACTGCTCTCTTGTGTACTACAGCTTACATAGTACTGCTCTAGTGTACTACAGGTTACATAGTACTGCTCTCTAGTGTACTACAGGTTACATAGTACTGCCCTCTAGTGTACTACAGGTTACATAGTACTGCCCTCTAGTGTACTACAGGTTACGTAGTTATGCTTTCTAGTGTACTACAGGTTACATAGAAATGCCCTCTAGTGTACTACTGGTTACGTAGTACTGCTTTCTAGTGTACTACAGTTTACAAAGTACTGCTCTCTAGTGTACTACAGGTTACATAGAACTGCCCTCTAGTGTACTACAGGTTACATAGTACTGCTCTCTAGTGTACTACAGGTTACATAGAACTGCCCTCTATTGTACTTCAGGTTACATAGTACTGCTCTCTAGTGTACTACAGGTTATATAGAACTGCCCTCTAGTGTACTATAGGTTACATAGTACTGCTCTCTAGTGTACTACAGCTTACATAGTACTGCCCTCTAGTGTACTACAGGTTAAATAGTACTGCCCTCTAGTGTACTACAGGTTACATAGTACTATCCTCTAGTGTACTACAGGTTACATAGTACTGCCCTCTAGTGTACTAAAGGTTACATAGTACTGCCCTCTAGTGTACTACAGGTTATATAGAACTGCCCTCTAGTGTACTACAGGTTACATAGTACTGCTCTCTAGTGTACTACAGCTTACATAGTACTGCCCTCTAGTGTACTACAGGTTACATAGTACTGGCCTCTAGTGTACTACAGGTTACATAGTACTATCCTCTAGTGTACTACAGGTTACATAGTACTGCCCTCTAGTGTACTACAGGTTATATAGAACTGCCCTCTAGTGTACTACAGGTTACATAGTACTGCTCTCTAGTGTACTACAGCTTACATAGAACTGCCCTCTAGTGTACTACAGGTTATATAGTACTATCCTCTAGTGTACTACAGGTTACATAGTACTGCCCTCTAGTGTACTAAAGGTTACATAGGACTGCCCTCTAGTGTACCACAGGTTACATAGTACTGCCCTCTAGTGTACTACAGGTTACATAGTACTGGCCTCTAGTGTACTACAGGTTACATAGTACTATCCTCTAGTGTACTACAGGTTACATAGTACTGCCCTCTAGTGTACTACAGGTTACATAGTACTGCCCTCTAGTGTACTACAGGTTACACAGTACTGCCCTCTAGTGTACTACAGGTTACATAGAGGTTACATAGTACTGCCCTCTAGTGTACTACAGGTTACATAGTACTGCTCTCTAGTGTACTACATTTTACATAGTACTGCTCTAGTGTACTACAGCTTAAATAGTACTGCTCTAGTGTACTACAGGTTACATAGTACTGCCCTCTAGTGTACTACAGGTTACATAGTACTATTCTAGTGTACAACAGGTTACATAGAACTGCTCTCTAGTGTACTACAGGTTACATAGTACTGCTCTCTAGTGTACTACATTTTACAAAGTACTGCCCTCTAGTGTACTACAGGTTACATAGTACTGCCCTCTAGTCTACTACAGGTTACATAGCACTATCCTCTAGTGTACCACAGGTTACATAGTACTGCCCTCTAGTGTACTACAGGTTACATAGTACTGCCATCTAGTGTACTACAGGTTACATAGTACTGCCCTCTAGTGTACTACAGGTTACATAGTACTGCCCTCTAGTGTACTACAGGTTACATAGAGGTTACATAGTACTGCCCTCTAGTGTACTACAGGTTACATAGTACTGCTCTCTAGTGTACTACAAGTTACATAGTACTGCTCTCTAGTGTACTACATTTTACATAGTACTGCTCTAGTGTACTACAGCTTACATAGTACTGCTCTAGTGTACTACAGGTTACATAGTACTGCCCTCTAGTGTACTACAGGTTACATAGTACTATTCTAGTGTACAACAGGTTACATAGAACTGCTCTCTAGTGTACTACAGGTTACATAGTACTGCTCTCTAGTGTACTACATTTTACAAAGTACTGCCCTCTAGTGTACTACAGGTTACATAGTACTGCCCTCTAGTCTACTACAGGTTACATAGCACTATCCTCTAGTGTACCACAGGTTACATAGTACTGCCCTCTAGTGTACTACAGGTTACATAGTACTGCCATCTAGTGTACTACAGGTTACATAGTACTGCCCTCTAGTGTACTACAGGTTACATAGTACTGCCCTCTAGTGTACCACAGGTTACATAGTACTGCCCTCTAGTGTACTACAGGTTACATAGTACTGGCCTCTAGTGTACTACAGGTTACATAGTACTATCCTCTAGTGTACTACAGGTTACATAGTACTGCCCTCTAGTGTACTACAGGTTACATAGTACTGCCCTCTAGTGTACTACAGGTTACACAGTACTGCCCTCTAGTGTACTACAGGTTACATAGAGGTTACATAGTACTGCCCTCTAGTGTACTACAGGTTACATAGTACTGGCCTCTAGTGTACTACAGGTTACACAGTACTATCCTCTAGTGTACTACAGGTTACATAGTACTGCCCTCTAGTGTACTACAGGTTACATAGTACTGCCCTCTAGTGTACTACAGGTTACACAGTACTGCCCTCTAGTGTACTACAGGTTACATAGAGGTTACATAGTACTGCCCTCTAGTGTACTACAGGTTACATAGTACTGCTCTCTAGTGTACTACATTTTACATAGTACTGCTCTAGTGTACTACAGCTTAAATAGTACTGCTCTAGTGTACTACAGGTTACATAGTACTGCCCTCTAGTGTACTACAGGTTACATAGTACTGTTCTAGTGTACAACAGGTTACATAGAACTGCTCTCTAGTGTACTACAGGTTACATAGTACTGCTCTCTAGTGTACTACATTTTACAAAGTACTGCCCTCTAGTGTACTACAGGTTACATAGTACTGCCCTCTGGTCTACTACAGGTTACATAGTACTATCCTCTAGTGTACTACAGGTTACATAGTACTGCCCTCTAGTGTACTACAGGTTACATAGTACTGCCCTCTAGTGCACTACAGGTTACATAGTACTGCCCTCTAGTGTACTACAGGTTACATAGAGCTTACATCGTACTGCCCTCTAGTGTACTACAGGTTACATAGTACTGCTCTCCAGTGTACTACAAGTTACATAGTACTGCTCTCTAGTGTACTACAGGTTACATAGTACTGCTCTCTTGTGTACTACAGGTTACATAGTACTGCCCTCTAGTGTACTACAGGTTACATAGTACTGCTCTCTAGTGTACTACAGGTTACATAGTACTGCTCTCTAGTGTACTACAGGTTACATAGTACTGCTCTCTTGTGTACTACAGGTTACATAGTACTGCCCTCTAGTGTACTACAGGTTACATAGTACTGCCCTCTAGTGTACTAAAGGTTACATAGTACTGCCCTCTAGTGTACTACAGGTTACATAGTACTGCCCTCTAGTGTACTACAGGTTACATAGTACTGGCCTCTAGTGTACTACAGGTTACATAGTACTGGCCTCTACTGTACTACAGGTTACATAGTACTATCCTCTAGTGTACTACAGGTAACATAGTACTGCCCTCTAGTGTACTACAGGTTACATAGTACTGCCCTCTAGTGTACTACAGGTTACATAGTACTGCCCTCTAGTGTACTACAGGTTACATAGTACTGCTCTAGTGTACTACAGGTTACATAGTACTGCTCTAGTGTACTTACAGGTTACATAGTACTGCCCTCTAGTGTACTACAGGTTACATAGAACTGCTCTCTAGTGTACTACATTTTACATAGTACTGCTCTAGTGTACTACAGCTTAAATAGTACTGCTCTAGTGTACTACAGGTTACATAGTACTGCCCTCTAGTGTACTACAGGTTACATAGTACTACTCTAGTGTACAACAGGTTACATAGAACTGCTCTCTAGTGTACTACAGGTTACATAGTACTGCTCTCTAGTGTACTACAGGTTACATAGTACTGCCCTCTAGTCTACTACAGGTTACATAGTACTATCCTCTAGTGTACTACAGGTTACATAGTACTGCCCTCTAGAGTACTACAGGTTACATAGTACTGCCCTCTAGTGTACTACAGGTTACATAGTACTGCCCTCTAGTGTACTACAGGTTACATAGTACTGCCCTCTAGTGTACTACAGGTTACATAGAGGTTACATAGTACTGTCCTCTAGTGTACTACAGGTTACATAGTACTGCTCTCTAGTGTACTACAAGTTACATAGTACTGCTCTCTAGTGTACTACATTTTACATAGTACTGCTCTAGTGTACTACAGCTTACATAGTACTGCTCTAGTGTACTACAGGTTACATAGTACTGCCCTCTAGTGTACTACAGGTTACATAGTACTGCTCTAGTGTACTACAGGTTACATAGTACTGCTCTAGTGTACTTACAGGTTACATAGTACTGCCCTCTAGTGTACTACAGGTTACATAGAACTGCTCTCTAGTGTACTACAGGTAACATAGTACTGCCGTCTAGTGTACTACAGGTTACATAGTACTGCTCTCTTGTGTACTACAGCTTACATAGTACTGCTCTAGTGTACTTCAGGTTACATAGTACTGCCCTCTAGTGTACTACAGGTTACATAGAAATGCCCTCTAGTGTACTTACAGGTTACATAGTACTGCCCTCTAGTGTACTACAGGTTACATAGAACTGCTCTCTAGTGTACTACAGGTAACATAGTACTGCCGTCTAGTGTACTACAGGTTACATAGTACTGCTCTCTTGTGTACTACAGCTTACATAGTACTGCTCTAGTGTACTTCAGGTTACATAGTACTGCCCTCTAGTGTACTACAGGTTACATAGAAATGCCCTCTAGTGTATTACAGGTTACAAAGTACTGCTCTCTAGTGTACTACAGGTTACATAGAACTGCCCTCTAGTGTACTACAGGTTACATAGTACTGCTCTCTAGTGTACTACATATTACACCAAAACCATCTGCTAAGTTTTATTGCACTTATTATTGTTGCACTTCAACAAAACATTGCACTTAAGTCAAATTGAGATAAAGTATTCTAAATGCATGTCGTTCAGGGATGTGACTGAATATCATTTTTCATACTTTAGTTTGCATATTTTTCAATGGTTCTAAAATTTTTCTCACCAAATATATTAAGAATAGTTTATGAATAAAAAAGACTTATTCTCGTGGCAGATCTTTAAAAAAATGCTAAAATCAAGATAAATACTACTTAAAGTACTGAATAATTATAATGCACTGGTTTTACAATGTAATTCTGTTCAAAACAATTTTTTTTTTTCTTTGGAAATAGTATAATTGTATTCATTGTATTTATTTATTTATTTTTAGGTATTTTATACCTAAAAAAAAATCTTTCTTACCTTTATCTTTGCTGTTCCTGCACTGCACTTTTCTGGACCGAGATGTCTGATGTTTTTCCCCTGGGATCTGTTCAAGCCACTCCTCCAGTTTGGGGGTCACTGACCCAAGTGCTCCGGTATGTATATATATATATATATATATATATATATATATATATATATATATATTAGGGCGGGTAAATTATTATCGCGTTAATTCATCACTCATTTAACTCGATCAATTATTTTAACGCGCATTAACGCAGGTCGGATTCCCCTGGTCCGCACCAGTTCTAGGTGCCAGTCCACACCGCCGCGGCCGAAGCGTCCAGTTTACATTCAAAGTCTATAGTAAACGCGCGTCGAGCATGTAGTGCGTTTCCCGCAGCGCGATTTCTTCGTTTTTGAGGCGCGATTGGCGCGTTTTCTTACGCTCTCGACGCTTTGAGCGCGCGTATGAGGCGACGTGTTCAGATTTGTTCAGCTCGCTGCAGCACATGCGCCGCAGCAGCCAATCAGAGATGACGTCCTACGCACGACCCGGAAAAAGACCCAAAACAAACCCTGCAAGATAAAAAAAAATCTTTAAGACGCAGCTCTTGGAGCAAATACTGATATTGACTAAACTCTATATATGTGGGTCCCAGGAGTGCAGAGGAGTAAAAAAACACCCAGTGTTAGGAATCTACAAACTTTTCTGGTTCTTTTCGATGCCCTGGCAGTGGCAATAAGCTTTAGTTTTGTGTTTGATAACATTGTTTAAGTTAAAATGTACAATGTATTTATTTGTATTGAACTGGTTAAGTGTTTGTTTGCACAACTCATGTTATGGCGCTTTAGTGTCAAGTTCTAAGACTGTACAAACTGTACTGAAGTGTTTTCTGCTTTAGGGACATTTGGTTCTAGACTGGTTCTGCTGCTCCTAAAATGTGTTTTGTGTCTAATGTTTCATGAGATTACAATGTTTCTGACGTTCCCTCTGAAGTGGCCTGTTCATCGTCTGTTCATGATTGTGGCTCAGGATTTTGTGAATATTTAATATTTTATTCAACTGCTACTGAATAAAAATGCTGATGCACTTTACACTTCTTTTGAATTCATTTTGAATTTTGCACGTAAAAATGCGATTAATCATGATTAATCAGGGGAATAATGCGAAAAAAATTTAATCGTTGCCCAGCCCTATATATATATATATATATATATATCTGTGTGTCTGACACTGAGTGTCAGACACACAGTTCTGGGCTCTCACAAACTGGGGTCGGTCTGTGAGGTAGTCCAGGATCCACTCTGCCAGGTCATACTCCACACCAGCAGTCTCCAGCTTGTCCCTCAGGAGCTGATGGTGTTGAAGGCGCTGGAGAGATCAAAGAACAGGATCCTCACAGAGCTGCCAGGCTTCTCCAGGTGAGAGGGATGACCTCCACTCCGATGCCAGGCCGTTATGCAAACTGCAGTGAGTCCATGGCTGAGCTCACGGTGGAGCTGAGGTGGTCCAGGACCAGCCGCTCCAGTGTCTTCATCAGATGGGACGTGAGAGCCACCGGCCTGAAGCTGTTGAGGTCTTTGGCGCGTGGTGTCTTGAGCACAGGTACGAGACAGGAGGTCCCCCAGACCTGTGGTACCAGACAGGAGGTCCTCCAGACCTGTGGTACCAAACAGGAGGTCCCCCAGACCTGTGGTACCAGACAGGAGGTCCTCCAGACCTGTGGTACCAAACAGGAGGTCCTCCAGACCTGTGGTACCACCCTCATAGGCCATGGCAAAAATCTGTACAGGTCTTAGTTTTTGAGTTCGTGGTGACTTTCAGGGGGCAAGACAAATCCACTAGATTTAGATCTGTAGTAAATGCAAAAGTTCCCATGAAAACAGTTGCTCCTTAATTAGTAATAAGCTGTTGATTAGCCACATACTGATGGGATACGAAAAATACAAAGAATGATTTAGAATACAGAGAAAACACATTTACATCTTAAAATAGCAGTGAATGGATAGGGAGATGTATCATAATATAATGATCATAATAATATGTAAATGATTGGGTAATATCAGACTGGCCCCTCGTGGTGACATCATTAATAGTAAGTAGGTAAATTTTATTTGTATAGCACCTTTCACAGACAGAAGTCATAAAGTGCTTCACAAAACACAGAATAAAACAATGAAAACACAAAAAACTTACAGTGAGCAATACATATACAACAATATACAGTAAAACCAGTCCCTAAAACAAATGCATTTAAAAGGCTTGACTAAATAAAAAGGTTTTAAGCTGACCCTTAAAAGCAACAACAGAGTCCAGTGACCGTAGCAACAACAGAGTCCAGTGACCGTAGCAACAACAGAGTCCAGTGACCGTAGCAACAAGAGTCCAGTGACCGTAGCAACAACAGAGTCCAGTGACCGTAGCTACAAGAGTCCAGTGACCGTAGCAACAACAGAGTCCAGTGACCGTAGCAACAACAGAGTCCAGTGACCGTAGCAACAAGAGTCCAGTGACCGTAGCAACAACAGAGTCCAGTGACCGTAGCAACAAGAGTCCAGTGACCGTAGCAACAATAGAGTCCAGTGACCGTAGCAACAACAGAGTCCAGTGACCGTAGCTACAACAGAGTCCAGTGACCGTAGCAACCACAGAGTCCAGTGACCGTAGCAACAACAGAGTCCAGTGACCGTAGCAACAACAGAGTCCAGTGACCGTAGCAACAACAGAGTCCAGTGACCGTAGCTACAAGAGTCCAGTGACCGTAGCAACAACAGAGTCCAGTGACCGTAGCAACAACAGAGTCCAGTGACCGTAGCAACAACAGAGTCCAGTGACCGTAGCAACAACAGAGTCCAGTGACCGTAGGGAGAGCGGAAGATCATTCTAGAGTCTGGAACAGCCTGGAAGGTTCTGTCTCCTCCGGTCAGAAAACGAGTGCGAGGAACCAACAGTTTCTGATCCAAAGACCTCAGTGAGCGAGGGGGAGTGCACGGTTTAATCAGATCGCTGATGTACAAAGGGACCTGACCATGCAAAGCTCTAAAAGTCAGGACTAGAATTTTAAACTGTTTCCATGGAGACCGGCTCCATTGAAGGGCTCTGAGGGTGAAATGTGGCCCTTCTATTTGTGCGGGTCAAGATCCTCGCTGCAGAGTTCTGGACCAGCTGCAGACGAGAGAGTTCCTTCTTGTTTAGACAGGAAAACAAACTGTTACAATCGTCTAAAAGTGAAGAATTATGAATTATAAGTTCCAGATCATTTTGAGACACCATTTTCTTGAGTTTAGAGATTTTCCTCAACTGAAAGAAACCGTTCCTAGTCAACAGCTTGGAGTGGTGCTCTAAAGACATGTCTTTGTCAAAGATAACACCCAAGTTTCTAAGACTTGTGTAGCCCGGGTCATTTTGTAGTCCCACTCCATCTTTGTAGTTCCTCCTCTTTATTTTCCTGACTGTTGCTCCCGTGGTGCGAAGTCTCGCGAGATTTGGCAGCGCTCCCACAAGAGTTTCCGTGGGATTTGCGGGGCTCACTGCCGTGATTAAATTCGCCCCTCAGCTGTGCGTGTGTGGGTGAGAAACTTCGGAGCAGCTTAGGCGCCTCTACCATCCGATGACATATTGTCAAGCTACAACTAAGCTTGAAAAAACAAGAGGGACTTGGCCAGGTTCCATCCATCCATTCATCTCTTCATCCATCCGGTCCATCCATCCGGTGGATTTGAACTTTTGATGGCGAGCTGCCCATATCGAACCATACCATAATACTACCTGTCTACAGTGCGGTAGGAGGCGGAGTGGCCTGCTCCACCTCATGCACCATTTTGTGTTTTTAACTCTTCACTTCCCTCCATGAGCCGAACCACTTCTGGTCACTTCAGCCCAACTATTTTAAATACCATCACTGTTTAATACATGCTACACTTGGTTTAGCAGTCTGGCCTAAAACACCCAAGTACTGGTTTATCCCTGGAATGACATCATCAGGGGCAATAATCAATGTTTCTGTTTTGTCAGCATTTAGCTGCAGAGTTCTTACTCGGCCATTGTTTTATTTGCACTAAACAACTGACTAAGGAGTTCAGCTTCTGGATCTCAGAAGGTTTAAAAGAGCAATATAGCTGAATATCGTCAGCGAACAGGTGGTAGAACTCTGTGATGATCTTTCCCAGGGGGATTTTATGAAGCAAAAATAAGACAGGACCCAAAATGGAGCCTTGAGGAACTCCACACAACAGATCAGCTGAATCAGACATTATTTGGTTTGCAGCAACACTACAACTCTGACCGGATAAATATGAGGAAAACCAATGAAGAACTGACCCTGATAGTCCAATCAGGTCCCTCAATCTGTTTAACAGGATATGATGGTCGACAGTATCAAAGGCAGCAGACAGATCCAGCAGAACTAAAACAGTGCATTTTCCAGAATAGGACATACAATGGAATTTATAGTGTCAAACAACACATTGGGTTTTTTCTTGTTAGATGTAATTAGCTGGAGGAAGAAATCAGCTCTGGAACTTTCCATCATTTCATTGTAAGATGAACTCTTTAGGATATCTTCATTTATCCAAGGACAAGCTTTTTTCTGTGTTGACAAGGTGGATTTTACTGGTGCCACCTGATCTAAAATGGATAAACAGTGGCTGCTAAAGGAATTAATTAAACTGTCCACATCAAGACAATTCAGAACAAGTGAGGATCAAATACAGCAGAAAATTGGACGATCTGTATTTGCAGTGATAATGCGCCTCTGAGACCTGATGTTTGAGGCACAGGCTCAGGAGAAAAGTTCAATTCAAATAAAACACAGCTATGATCGCTCATATCCACACTGAGGTAAGCAACACTCAGGCCAAGTGAAAACACCAAGTCTAAAGCGTGTCCCTTTTGGTGAGTGGGACCAGAGACATGCTGCTCAAAGTTAAATGTTTCAGTCAAGGTTAAAAGATCCTTTGCAGGGCATGATGAGCCGTCGACCCAAATGTTGAAATCCCCAAGAATTAAAACATTTTCCAGCTTTATAATAGAAGATAAACAGTCACTAAAGTCCTTTAAAAAGACCAGGACCAGGAGGCCGGTAGACTAAAACACAGTAAAAAGGACTTGAAGAACCAACCTTGATCATCTGTGATCAAAGGAAGTGAAAGTGTGTGAGTCGATGACTTTACACATGTAACGGTCCTGGGACACGACTGCCAGACCTGCTCCATGTGATGGTCCTGGGACACAACTGCCAGACCTCCTCCACGTTGACCAGGGCGAGGCATCGCAGAAACGGAGCAGCCAGGTGGGTAGAGTTCATTTAGATGAATAAACTCACCCTCTCTCTGCCATGTCTCCGTAAGACACATGAAATCAAGGTTTTGTCTTGTAAAAAGTTCATTCAAGGAAAACGCTTTGTTGGCAATTGAACGTGCATCAACAAGCCGAGCCGGACCGTGGATGACGTCACGTCCATCGGTTCAGCTGAGCGCAGCGGAACCTGTCGAAGGCATGCGTTTCGGTCACGTGATTCCCATCTGTTTTGCCGGTAAGTCGATGAAAACAAGGAAGCGGACGGTGGCGGTGGACCCCAGCGCTCATATTTCCAGCGGCGCACAGCCTCCAGGAAAACAGCCGCCACATCCCGCGCAGGCTCCAGGACCGGTGCAGCCGCGATGGCCCATGCAGGCTCCAGGAAAGCAGCCGCGATGACCCGGGCAGGCGGCGAAGACGGCGACGGCGAACAGCCGCAGACATCGAGGAGCGGGACCAGGCGTAAGCACCGAGCACGTCTCCCAAAGCCCAGGCTCGTGTGCTCCGAACACAAGGCTCGTCTGCGCTTGACTTGCACACCAGACCTTGTGCCTCGTCTCCTCTGCTTCCTCCTTTTCCCCGGGCCTCGGGACAGCAGCAAAACGTCAGGTGAGTTGGGTGGACAAACAAGGGTTGGCGGAAAGGCTTGTTTGTACCTGTCCCATGTGTCGAAAAGCGACTCCATCGTCGCTTTGATGCGGAAAAGTGCGCC
Organism: Eucyclogobius newberryi; assembly: GCF_026437365.1. Lineage (NCBI taxonomy): Eukaryota > Metazoa > Chordata > Actinopteri > Gobiiformes > Gobiidae > Eucyclogobius > Eucyclogobius newberryi. The sequence goes on from NW_027316056.1 coordinate 2,430,946, forward strand.
ACGGTCGTAAACCCGCACAGCAGACACACAACGAACAAAATAATGTCTGGACTGATAAAACTGCATAAGTTGTAATGATCGTCACTAATAAGCGGCATAACAAGAGTCGAGCAGGGGCGTGGCCAAACACAGGCGCCATCTTGACACATTGAACTTCCAAATTAATAGTGAAACATTGATTACACAGTCTGGTAGATAATTCCACAGACAAAGTAAATAGATTAGAAATATAAAGTATAATGTATATACATATAAGATAAGATAAGATAATGCTTTATTGTCCACACAAGGGGAAATTTGGTTGTTACACTGCAGTAGATACAGGAGGAAAGGACAGATTATTGGAAGTTTCAAAAACACTCTTAATAGAAGAACTCTTATGAACAAAAAAAAAACTCTTATTAACAAAACTCCTCTCCAATCTTAATAGGGAATGGAGGAAAATAAATGACAAATAAATAGAATAGAATAAAAAGATAAAAATAAAATAATAAATATAGCCGCAAGCGGCAATGATCGGCCCTCGCCACGCCGCAAGAGGGGGGGGCGCTAACGCGCCCCAATTGTCCTTTTAGTACGCCTAGTGCTGAATCTGTGACGCTGTCATATCTTCTCTCCTTTGTTTTACCATCAAAAAGCAATTTTATTTTGAATTCTTGGCAAAATGTGCGGCTTTGCCGCACAGAGACCGTGACTTTTTGAATAAAAATGTGGATACCTTTTGATGGTCCACCCCTGAAGATGAGTCTCACCAAATTTCAGGTTAATAGGGCAAACGCCCTGGGAGGAGTTTGTGAAAGTATAAAGTGTAAACATGTTCTGGCGATTTCCCCATTGGAATCACATGGGAGGTTTTGGTCATCGCTACGGCAACGCCATAACAATTATGACATGAGTCTCATTGACTTTTTTTAATGGGGATGCTAAAATTGAGTTGTGTGTAAAATTTCATATAATTTTGCAAAACTAAACATTTAACCTCCATATAAAATCTGTAGGGGGCGCTGTGGCGCCAAATTAATTTATTAATGACGCAATTAATTTGACGCAATTCGGACTTTATCTGCGCAAACGGCAGAAATGTTAAATTTGGGAGATTTCTGAAATTCTTGCTAAAGTTTGCGGCTTCGCCGCACAGAGACCGTGACAGGTATCAATGTAATTTGAATAACTTTTGATGTCCCACTCCTCAGCACCATTTTCACCAAATTTCAGCTTTTTAGAGCCAACGCCAACGAAGCAATATGGCCGACATTTGGTTGGGCGGACGGCGTTGCCGTAATAATATTTTTTACTTCTCTTGTCACCATCTACCTCTGCGCCAAATTTCATGATTCTACGATCAGATTTTTTTTTGGGTCATTTCCAATCTCTCAAGGGAATTAGCCAGAATGTAGAAAGGCATGATTTTTAGAGGTGTGCAAATTTTTGTGACTTTTCGTCAATGTTCACTGGGTGAAAAATAGGGGGGTTGGTCCCGAGAAGAAGAAGAAGAAGAAGAAGAAGAAGAAGAAGAAGAAGAAGAAGAAGAAGAAGAAGAAGAAGAAGAAGAAGAAGATTCCCATGCGAAAACAATGTTTCCCATTTTTCAAATATCATAAACTATACATTTTTGGAAAGCTGTGTTTGTGTTTTTGGCCCTCTATACAGTAATAATGTTCAATTTTTGCATTACATGCTTATATGCACGGAACATGCAAGAGATGGGGAACGTATTCGTGAGCTACTTAGCGCAAATGAGTGCTTTATAAGGGGATGACGCCCATTCACTCATTGTTGACTATTTCTGTCATAGCAGGAGTAAGTATGCATGACCCATGCCTTCGGCATGGGCTAGTTCACTGTACTTGCCAGGGGCGATGGGGTACCAAATGCCTTCGGCAGCGTTGCGGGAGCAATAGGCCCTCCGCCCTGCTAGGGCTCGGGCCTAATAATAATATTTTTAGCAAAAACAATATAGCCGTTTCCACTATAACAACAAATTATACATTGTTTGAGAGCTCTAAGCCTTCCCAATGCCGCCATGGGGTGGAATCATCATTACGAGCGCTCACGCGCTTGTCACTCCCTATTCCGTCGGGATGCCCCGCCCACTCCCCATAGACTTCCATTGATTTGAGCAGATACAAGCATGGCCCATGCCTGCGGCATGGATTCTCGTGTACGGGACGATGCTAGGAGGGTTTTTGGAGGAATGCAGCGCTTCGCTACGCCCATTCACTCATTGTGGACTATTTCTGTCATAGCAGGAGTAAGTATGCATGATCCATGCCTTCAGCATGGGCTAGTTCACAGTACTTGCCAGGGGCGACGGGGTACCAAACATGCGGGCTGTGTGTTTGGGCCCGCATGTTTGGTCAGACAGTTGCAACGCTGCCTTCGGCAGCCCTGCTGGGGCTCGGGCCTAATAATATTCCGATGCGAAAACAATGTTTCCCATTTTACAAATATCATAAACTATACATTTTCGGAAAGCGCTCGCGCTTTCCTACCTCATGGTGTGGGTCCCTGGTCCCTGACGGGTACTTTCGTTAATTTTGAGTGGGCTCCGCCCACTTTGTGTTTTTGGCCCTCTATACAGTAATAATGTTCAATTTTTGCATTACATGCTTATATGCACGGAACATGCAAGAGATGGGGAACGTATTCGTGAGCTACTTAGCGCAAATGAGTGCTTTATATGGGTATATATATATAATAATAATAATAGTATATATATCATCATCCCAATGTAAAGTGCTCGTTTAGTGCGCACTTTTGCACGGGCTTCGCCCGTTTTCAACGGTAATGTTCCATTTTCCTACTACTAATTAGTATGCACGGGGCGTGCGTGAGTGAAGGCGTGCGTTAGTGAGTGTTTGGAAGTGGGCGAGCGCTTCGCACTCGATTTCGTGCGCACTACGTGTGCACTTTTGCAGCCGTGCTTCGCACGGCCTTACGAGACTAATAGGCCTCTCGCCAGCTTGTGGCGCTCGGGCCTAATAAAATAAAATAACAATAATAAAGTAAAGTAAAGTAAAAAATAGCTAGCATGAGACTAAAAATACTAATACTAATGGTAAGTAAGTAAACAAAATATGCTCGAAATGCTACAAATGTACCATAAATCACAATAATAGCTGCTCTTGAGCATGTCTTCATTCATCATCATCTGAATCAGAGTCAGATTCAAAATCAGATTTTCTTTCACTTCAGTTGGACATCTGCACAAGTCAGTGCATGGCAATTTCATTTTGCTGCAAGATCATGCACCTTGCAGCCTCCTTTCTTGCATTTGCAGTGCCAGTTTTCAGTACACTGGGTGGAGCAGGATCACCTGACATCCAGTTAAAGAGCCTCACCCTCAATCTTCCAACCATGACCATTTGGAGATGGAGCATTGATGTACGGCAGAAGGGACCTACAATGGATGGCTGCTTGGTAGTTGGCCCTTTTCACATGGTGCAGAAGACAATCCTGGTTGGGTGGCAGTAACTGAGAATCAGATCTACATGTTAACCGAAACAAACCTGGAAACCTCTGAACATTCCTTCTGGCCATACATTGCACCAACGAATCTCTCAGTGGTTGGCAGTACAGATTCTGAAATATCCCACTCAAAGAGGGTTACAAATTCATCTGACTTATGGAGTAAATCAAGAGGTTTTATTTTGCCCTTTCCTTTGAAAGCACTCACTGAGTTTTTCCAGTGAATGTGTGGAAGGAGTGCTCTGCATAGTTGTTTCCCAAGTGTTTCAGCTTGGAGATACAAATGATTCGATGGTTTGCTCCAGAACCAGTGAAGAAGAGCAAGTCAGCAGTTGGGTTTCATGAGACATCTGTGTCAGGACTTTTGAGAACTACAGTTGAGTTGTCCCTGGCAGCATGACTTGCATGCAACAGTAACCGTGTGTCAGCTTCTTCATGGTCAGAAAAAAGATCTGACACTTCATTGACAACTACCTTTGTTTCCTCCACAGACACTGAGTGACACTGATTTTTGTGTGATATTACCAACAGAAAATGATCCAAAACCCGTGGCTCACACTTACCCCAAGACTTGAATTGGAATTCAATCAGGTTTTCCTCATTTGACCCCACAGCCAAGAACTTCTTGAACTGCTTTGGCGTTTTCTGCTCAGGCCTAGTGATTTTAACTAACCCTCCGTTCACGTTCACAGTTCTTAATGCTGTGTGATGGATGGCGATCACATACGAAGTCCACCCTACTACATCTGTACCTTTTGCTCATGCCAACTAATTCACATAAGAGCTCGTTTGCTGGCTGACCAAATGTGGCAGGGATGTTCTGTGCTTGCTGGACGAACGCCATTGCATCTATCATCAAAGCTGATCCCCAAGGTATCTCTCTCACAAACTCAGCCTCTTTCTCTAACTCATGCATCACGTTTGGTTTGTTTGTTTTACTAATGGTACCGTTACCAGTTCCCAAAGACAAAGGCACAGGTGTCAGAGCATAACTCAAGAGATTTTTCAAATCAACCCCCCTGCTCTTTTCAATAATGAGAAGGCGATTGAACATTTCATTGGTAGCTCTTAGTAAAACACTTTCAGATTGCATCTTTGTTTTTGATGTTTTCCCTACTGTGGCAAAGGTCTTTAGTTTATTTGATTTGATTGGCTCTCTCACAGAAATAACACCTTTCTATCTTAGTTTTACAGTGAACCTCCCGTAGCATTGTTTGTCATGCCCTAGTTGATCTATATTGGCAAGTTTCTAGCAATTTCTCGGCAACAACTCGTTGTTCACCATCTAGATGTCTCCACTTATTAGCACAGTCCTTGATTTTTGAGACACAGTTCGCAGAAATTGTCAAAACAGTGCTATTTTCATCACAAACAATGTGATGTTCCATGGGAGCTACAATCGTGGCCCATCTTGCAATTTGATTGGCTTACAGACACTTAGCCACCTATTGCTGAAAATTATAACTAGAAATTGTGAAGAAATATAGTGTAGCCCCCTATTGTTCATAGTCTAAACTAAGCGTAATTGAAATGATGAAAAGGGGCTAATTAATAACTTCAGAGCAACTATTGGCATGGGAACTTTTTGGAAATCACTTGACAATGACATTCTCTCTGAAATAAAAAACAAATGAAGTTGCCTCTTGAGAGTCACCACGAAATGGCAAGATACAGATTGTGTCCCATGGCCCCTCAGCTTCAGGCTCATATTGAAGACATGCTCCATAACTCCACACAGTTCATCTGCGCAATGATCACAGGATTTATTAACAAACGGCAAACACACGACAACATAAGACAATCCTTACACATAATGAATCAAACAAGTTAAACAAACAAAGCCATAATAATTAGTTTGGACGCTGAGAAGCCTTTTGATTCTGTTCGCTGGCCATATTTATTTAAAGTGCTTAACAAATTTCAAATCGACAATTTAATTATACAAAATATTGGGGCTTTTTACGATGGAATTAAAATCAATGGTCATGTGACACTGACTCTGGGAAGGGGAAATTGCATGCTCTGCAGATGATGTTCTATTGTATTTGACCAAACCAGAAATGTCCAGACCATATGTGATGCATTTTCTTCTTTGGTCTAATGTCTGGATACAAAATGAATGTACAAAAAACTTAAATTATTTCATTCTGACATCACCCTGTGACCTTTAGAAAGACTAAGGAATCTCTTAGATATTTAGGTGTGGTACTCCATAGAGACCTACAACAGTTATGGAAAAAAATGATACCCCTCTTTTTATTACTATAAAAAAAGATCTTTCTCTATTTTTTTCTCTCTATCTGTTCCAGACTCTTCCGATTTCCATCCAACCAGCTGTTTGATGAATGGAATAAATCAATCTCAAGATTTTTATGGCAAGGAAAAAGAAAAGTAACTGATTCAAAATGTGGCACTACAGCGGTAAAATATTTTTAAAATGAAAATGTTGCAACAACGGCACCCCCAGACTTTCACGTTTGTATATTTTAGCGTTCTAACTTTGCTGCAATGGTTGTCGGGGAGTTTTGTGGGGGTGGTCTCAGTTGTAGGACGGGGAAGTTGGGTTGTTGTTGAAAAACCCCTGTTACTGACTGTTCTTGAGATTGTTGTCGTTTAAAGCCTAACACGAACAAACCTGTTTCTCGCGACTTTTTCATGCACCGCTCATTACAATATATTATTATATATATTAAACTGTCCAATGATCTTAAAGTTGAAAAATAAAAAAAATCTTAATTAAAAAAAAAAATAATAATAATAGGTTTGTAGGTTTAAATTCAGACTAGGAACTTGCTTTGATGATTCGGTGCAACATACAACAATGAACAAGTATCAAGCAAAATGTATCAAATAATCCATGCATTAAAGAAAAATAATTTAGATTTACAAATAAGAATAGACTTGGTATGTACACAAATCTACAGTTAAATTTACAAAAGTAGTGCAGAAGTAAACAGGGCAATGGGTGGTTGTTGATTAATCTATGGTTTTGTCCCTGGCTGTGGCTCCAGCGTACCACATGGTGATGGAGGAGGTGAGGATGGACTCAATGATGGCCGTGTAGAACTGCACCATCATCTGCACTGAAAGCTTAGCTTTCCTCAGCTGCTGCAGGAAGTACATCCTCTGCTGGGCCTTCTTGATGAGGAGCTGATGGTGGCTCCCACTTGAGGTCCTGGTGATGGTGGTGCTGAGGAAGTGGAAGGAGTTTATGGTGGAGATGGGGGAGTCTGTGATAGTGAAGGGGGACTGGGGGGCTGTGACTTTCCTGAAGTCCACGATCATCTCCACTGTCTTCTGGGTGTTGAGCTCCAGGTTGTTACTGCTGCACCAGGACACCATCTGTCCACAAACAGAATCCTGGTGTAGGTTCCCAGGAAGTCCAGTAAATGGGCCAGTGTGGGCCGAGCTGTAAAGGCAAGCGGTGCCGCAGGCCTCCGTCGCCCCCTGTCTTAGCTGCCCTGACTAGAGAGACCTGTGGCGGACAGGATTGCCCACGGGTCAAATGCTGCAGGAGCAGGTGGATTTGCTTGGCAGTGTGCACAGTGTATGCGTGACCACCCGCAGGTGGAGATGAGAGGAGGAGAGCTCTACGTCAGGTGGATGTATCATCATAGGACACTTGGACCATGTGACTAGAACAACGCTGGTGAAACTTTATGAATGAGGTCTTTTGTCCAGAGCTGTCTAAACATGGGCCATTCACGGACTCATCTCATTGCAGTAATATGGGACCGGGCCATAGCTCTCAGGCCTATTTGAAGTTATACTCTGTATTGTGTATGTTTAAGTTGAGAGAGAGTAGACCATAGGCCACAGAACATTCTCAGGTGAAATGAGGCAGTTTGATGTTAAAGCTGCACTATGGAAGTTTTCTAGTTGAGGGTCCTCCACCCGAGTTTCTCATGAAACTGTTTTTGCTTTGTCTAGAAGGTTCCACTGTATGATATAAACACATCTATCTTTCAATTATCTTGTAAAAAGTGTTTCTCCTGCCTCAAAAGTACATGGTTACATTCTGTACAAAGAATAATAATGAAATTAATACAAAAATCTAAATGAACCAATATTCAGCTCTGTTTATGGAATAAACCTATTGAATCAAGCTGACATTATATAGTAGGATATCATACAACTCTGGCCAACTGAGTCTGTAAAATACATTGATAAAAAGAAGGAAATTATCCCTATTTTCTGATTTATTTCCCCCCTGATTTCTCCTGGGTCCCCCAGACCTGCAGGACTCCCAGAAGTAAATATTACTTCAACTCCTGGGCCACTTTTTTCACCCAATCCGCTCCTGCTACACGGGTCATGAACATGAACAAAATTTTGCTCGTTTTTATAGTAAGTGCACTTAATTAAAAGTGATCAAACAGAAATTGCTGCTGTAATTTGACTCTTTTAAAACAGCATGTCACTTGGATAGATGTGATGGGCGTGGCCACAGCGCACACGTCTGATGTTGCTCACAGTGGTCCAAGATGCCGCTCAGGGAGTTTGAGTGTTTGCTCAGACAGATGAAGAATTAGAGGTAACATTGATCCGGAGCTTCTTGGGGACAGGGACAATGATGAATGACTTGAAACAGGCTGGGACATGGCATGACTCAGGGGGGGTGTTCGAAATTCCACTGCACATTGTCTGAGAGGGACGGGGGAGACACCATCTGGTCCAGCAGCTTTTTGGGGGTTTAGTTCCGAAAGAGTGCATTTACATCCTGACTCTGAACTGAGAGAGTGGTGGGGGTGGTGGGAGGATCCGGGGTTGGGTTGGCAGTGGTGGCCACAGTGGGGGAGGGGGTGGTGGTCTCGAACCTTGAGCAAACTGTGTTGAGTTCTTCAGCCAGTTTGCCGTCATCCGCAGCATGGGGGGCTCTGGGCTTGTAGTTGGTGAGAAGCTGGAGTCCACTCCACACAGAGGCAGGGCCACTCCACACAGAGGCGGGGCCACTCCACACAGAGGCGGGGTTGTTGTTAGAGAACTGCTGTTTCAGACGCGTATTGTACTGAGATCTAGCTCTCGAAACCTCCTGCTAAACCCTTACTTTGGCTCTTTGTAGCGCTCTCTAGCTCCGCCCTGTGCTCCGCCTCCTTCTGCCTCAGCCTCAGTTTAAGTGTGAACCAGGGTTTGTCATTGTTGAAGGTGACTTTAGTGTGAGATGGTCTAATGCTGTCCTCACAGAATCGAATGTATGATGTCACAGTGACAGTGTCCTCATCCAAAGTGTCTGCTCTGGCAGCTCTGAAGACCTCCCAGTCTGTGATGTCGTAGCTCCTCCCAGTCTGTGATGTCGTAGCTCCTCCCAGTCTGTGATGTCGTAGCTCCTCCCAGTCTGTGATGTTGTAGCTCCTCCCAGTCTGTGATGTCGTAGCTCCTCCCAGTCTGTGATGTCGCAGCTCCTCCCAGTCTGTGATGTCGTAGCTCCTCCCAGTCTGTGATGTCGTAGCTCCTCCCAGTCTGTGATGTCGTAGCTCCTCCCAGTCTGTGATGTCCAAACACACACGTAGCCCCTCCCAGTCTGTGATGTCGTAGCTCCTCCCAGTCTGTGATGTCCAAACACACACGTAGCTCCTCCCAGTCTGTGATGTCGTAGCTCCTCCCAGTCTGTGATGTCATAGCTCCTCCCAGTCTGTGATGTTGTAGCTCCTCCCAGTCTGTGATGTCGTAGCTGCTCCCAGTCTGTGATGTCGTAGCTCCTCCCAGTCTGTGATGTCGTAGCTCCTCCCAGTCTGTGATGTCCAAACACACACGTAGCCCCTCCCAGTCTGTGATGTCGTAGCTCCTCCCAGTCTGTGATGTCCAAACACACAAGTAGCTCCTCCCAGTCTGTGATGTCCAAACACACACGTAGCTCCTCCCAGTCTGTAACGTCCAAACACGCACGTAGCTCCTCCTCCTCTGCCTCATTGGTCCACCTCTTAGAAGTCCTCACTACAGGATTGCAGAGCTTCAGCCTCTGTCTGTTCGTGAGGATCAGATGAACCATGACGTGGTCTGATGAGCCCAGCATGGCTCCGCCCACGGCGTGGAAGGCGTGGCTGACTGTTGTGTAGCAGTGATCCAGTGTGTTCCGCTCTCTGGTCGGGACATTAATAAACTGTCCGTACTTTGGTAGGTCGTGGCTGAGTTTCCCCTTGTTAAATTGCCCAGGATAATACACAAGGATTCCAGGAAGGTCCTGGTCCGCGAGCACGCGTTGTGCCTCCTGCACGTTTGCGTTCGGTGGAATGTAAACAGCGGCCAGAATGAATGAGGCGACTCACGTGGAGAGTAGAACGTTTTGCAGTTAATGACCACGCTTGAACCAGACCTTAAGCAAAAAGAGCAAAGTTACAATAAAATCACATCAATCGAAGAAAAAAATTAAAAAACACCGAATGAAACAATTGGTGCATTACTCTCTGTTAAACTGAATACTCTAACTGAATGTCATAATGTTGAGACTAGTCCACAGTTGTTGCGGGCTAAACAGGCCTGTGTCCATTACAATTCTAGTATTAAAGGTGATTTGAGAACTCAGGCGGAAGTGCACATGCCACTCCCCGTGCACATGCCACTGCCCCGTGTGGACTGATACAACCACAAAGTGCGTTTGTTTATTAGCACGACGGATAGCATCACATCTCTTGTCTCTGTAGATTTCCGTCTTCTTCTGAGACAGCTCGCACTGTCTTTCTCCGTCTTGATTTTGTCCCGTACACTGAGGGAACTATATTATGATAGATCAATGTGCTTAGACACAGGGAAACGTGAGGACGATCCGCACGCGGCTGCAGGTGAGCAGTAGGTGCGTTTTATGATTGATACGTGGCAGGACTAATTGGCAGTCCACGCCACGAGGAAATAAGACTCAGATTTGGGCCAAAAAAATGGTCCATTCAACCTTTAAGTAAGCTACACATGTACATGTAATTTCAACATGGATTATGGAGACCATGACTGAATTTTGTCCAACCTGCTGATGTACAAATCTATCAAATAAAGTAAAATGTGTGTCTTGGTTTGTTTTTATATGTTTTTATCTCTTAATTCTGATGAGATTAGAAATCTCCCTCTTAGGGGGGCAATCTCCCTCTTTTTAATGTGTTGTCTCCCACAAACCGCAATGGACAGCCAACAACAGAACGGCAATGTTCTTTTTGCAGTGGGAGAGCAGCTTGCATCTACCGGCTTCCAGCATGCTTAAATCCTAGCGCAAATTACCTAGAATGCGGAGGTAATGTGCACTTGTCCTACCTTATTGAAAGCTCTCTGTTTCAAGGTGAGAGTTGTGTGAGGCCCTCACAGGAGCAACCTAACCATTGGAGCAGTGGCCTTCAAATCCTTCCTTCCCAGCTTCAGAGTTGCCCCAAGAGATGACAGAGTTCAAACGGACGAGGAGCACGTCACGTCAATCTCGGCTCCTACGCCAAACGGAAATGTGTGCCTTTTAAAGACCTTATTGGAACATTAACAATGGCCTAGATTCACAAATGACGCTCTACCACCATTTAAGTCAAACTGCTCGAACTTTGAATATTTGAGGACATTTTTCACTACAAAGCCCAGGCGCTCGCTCCACACGTGAGTTCAATCAAGCCGAGCCAAATTTGGGATTAACAAGTCAACCTGACTTCTCTCGCTGGAAAAGCTGTCCTGGATATGAACTCATATGAACTCATATGCTCACGCAGTCTTTGATGAGCAAATAGACATCATGGACAAAATGTTAAATGAAACGAATGAAATAGTCGCAGACCGGCCAAAAAATCCAAAACGCTGCGAAGTGATGAAGAGGCTGTCCCCAGCGCTGGTTTTGCTACTTTGCTCGCTGCCATACAAAATGTTGAGAGGCTGCAGGAGGAGACTCTGAGCAAGCTGAGCTCGCTCGAAAAATCAGTGGCCATAAACAGTAGCAATATTCAATCCCTCTCTAATAATGTGGATGCTATGGGGAAGCAAGTGGATGAGCTGCTGCAACAGAACACTTCACTGCAGTCTAAAGTGGATTATATGGAAAAGGAGAATATTACTCTCCGCAACAAGTACAATGAGCTAGACGCCTACTCCAGGAGCATGAACCTTCGCATCACGGGTGTCCCGGAACGAGCGGGTGAGGACGTGAAGAAGACGGTAGCCGAGCTGTTCGGGATGATTTCTCCAGCCATCGCAGACCAGCTACCCCTCGTCCTGGACGTGGCGCACTGGTTGGGACCCCGCTCAGAAGACGCGCGATCCAGCCGCCGCATCATCGCCCGGTTCCTATCCAGGACCCACAGGGACCGTGTGTGGAGGGACGCACGCACGGCAGCGATCCTCAAAGAGAGGAACATCACGCTCTCTGAGGAGCTGACACAAGAGACACGGAACGCCAGGAACCAACTGTGGCTTCTGGTTGAAAAAGCCAGGAAGGAAGGAAAGAAAGCAGGCTGGAGAAAGTCATCAAGAAGTCCAGCTCCGTCCTGGGCTGTCCTCTGGACTCGGTGCAGGAGGTGGGGGACAGAAGGGTCCTGACTAGATTCACATCTATGCTGGACCATGAGTGTCACCCCCTGCAGGACACTCTGTCCACTTTTGAGAGCAGCTTCAGGAGAGGTTTCGCAGGTCTTTCCTTCCTGCTACTGTCAGACTTTATAACAAAAACTGTTAGTCCTGAACACTCACAATACTGTGCAATTACTGTCGTGATCACATGCAATGGTATAGATTTATCTATTTTATCTTTATTATTTTCCCCTCCATCCCTTGTTGGGAAATGGGAGGTTTTGTCTATAGGAGTTTTTGTTTATAAGAGAGATCTTCTATTGAGAGTGTTTTTCAAACTTCCTATAAGTTATCTGTTATTTTCCTCTGTATCTACCTCTGTATCTTCCTGCGTTGCAACAATGAAATTTCCCCATGTGTGGACAATAAAGGATTATCTTATCTTATCATAACACCGGAATCCCCCCGCATTTTCACATTATTAATGGTGGGACACAAGTTTGGCCATGGTAATGTTCCAACGAAAAGGTTCTAAAAACGATACCGGAGGGCCTTTTTTTTTCTTCTTTAGAAAATGGTTCCCCCTCCAACCTTTGATCCTGTTTTGGATCAAACACTGGGCTTCTTGCAGTTTTTAGACAAGAGCTCTTTTTTTTCCCAGTTTATTAGTTTTACCATGTCATGTCTAACCATGTTAGATTGTTGTATTTTTTGTGTTTATGTGTTAGGTATAACTGGAGAACATAGTAACAAGAGCAGAGTAGAAAGAATAATTTTAATTTGGCCAATAAAATTACATTAGAAAAAGTAAGAATAGCATCCTTTAATGTAAACGGCATACTGAGCCCAGCTAAACGGACAAAAATAATGACAAAGATGAGAAAAGAAAAAATAGACATTGTGTACCTACAAGAAAATCACCTAAATGACCCAGAACACCAAAAACTATCTAGAGCTGTTTACAATAAGCTTTATACTACTCATACAGGGGCAAACATAAACGGGGCGTGGCTATAATTATCTCAAGTAAAAATGACTTTTGAACAGACTTATGACCATAGAGATAAAGAAGGTCGATTTGTGTTGATAAAGGGAACAATAAATGGAGCTATGTTTACACTGATAAATGTTTATGCTCCACCTGGAAGCGATCTCACCTTCTACACTAAAATAATGGACCTTAGGCAGAGCAAAATAATGTCTGTTTGCCGTAACCCGACCGAGCCATCAAAATTATAGCCGACTGAAAAAAAAGATATCAGCATTTTGTCAAAATTATGCCAAATTCTTTTATTTTTCTTATATTTCGCCGACTCACCGACCTTTTTTTTTTCAAAAAAGCGCCGTGTTGAATAACTTTGTATCACTGGAATTCGCTAAAAATATTACGAAGCCGAAAAAGAAATGAAAATTAAACTTAACACGAGCGGAGAACGTTCAACTCATTGTCTGTTGAAGCCTGACCCCTGGCGGTCACTGCGTGTCACTGGCAGAATTTTAAAAATGGCGACGGCAACATGTGTGTTCAGTGTCAGACCGCACGAAGCAAGCGAAAAGAGGACGTTGACGATTCTACGACATGAAAATGGCCAAAAAATAAAAAGATTCGTCCTGTACAAAAATAGTTTATTGGCTGGACTTATTCATTTTTTTGTTTTGTACACTTACGGTAGCATCTCTTTTATTAACTGATAATATTAACTTAATTTCATAGGCAAATTATCATTAAATTCTATATACAAATTTTGATTTTTTTATGCTTTAAAGTACAAAAAAAAAAGAATTTACCTTCCTACCTACCCACTTGAAAAAAATTGGTAGGGTTACACCAAACATACAATTAATTTTGGATCTTTTTTTTGCCTTCAAAGTTTAAGATATTTTTTTTTTACCTACCTACCTACCCACTTGAAAAATGGTGGGTCGGGTTACAGCAAACAGACAATTTATTTGGGGCAGCCTTATTGTAAACCATTCTGAGGGAACCCTGATCTGTGGCGGCGACTGGAACATACACGTTCAGCCAACATTAGATGTCTCAAACTCACCAAGTGCTGGTAGATTGATAAATAATACATTTCGTAAATTAATACGCAACATTGGGCTAATTGACATCTGGAGAGAGATGAACCCTAATGTACGGCAATATCACACTTCTCTAACCCACATAAGAAATACACTAGAATAGACTATTTCTTCATTTTTAACAAAGACAGATCAAGAATCACTGAGACGGACATTGGAACAATAGATTTAAGTGATCATGCCCCTATCTACATCACGATAGAGCTGGATCAGAAACAGAAAAACACTCTCTGGAGACTCAATACGAGTCTATTCAATGATTCTCAGTTTTTTTTTTTTAAATGTCCAAAGACATTGAGACTTATGTAGAGGAAAATGATAAGGGCGAAGTTGCCCCAGCCATCATTTGGGACGCAGCAAAGGCTGTTCTGAGGGGCAAAGCAATTGCCTTTGCCTCAGCTAAAAAAAAACAAAAGCAAGAACAACAAAACAAATTACAGAACAAATTAAAAGGATTGGAAACTAAACACACAGTAAACAAGAACCCCCAAACCATACAGAAAATTTAAAGAATAAGAGATGAAATGAATGAATTTGCCTCACAAGAAATATTTTTTTAAATGCTGTTCACTAGACAAAGATATTATGAAAGTGGTTCAAAATTCTCTAAATTATTATCATGGAAGCTTAGAAAACAACAGGCGGAGAGAACAATTTTCAAGATACGAGACCAAAACAATGAGATCTTAACTAAACAAGATAAAATACAAAATACAATAACTGGTCGTAGGACGACTCCTTGTAACTGGTCGTAGGGCGACTCCTTGTAACTGGACGTAGGGCGACTCCTTGTAACTGGTCGTAGGGCGACTCCTTGTAACTGGACGTAGGGCGACTCCTTGTAACTGGTTGTAGGGCAACTCCTTGTAACTGGTCGTAGGGCGACTCCTTGTAACTGATCGTAGGGCGACTCCTTGCTGCTCTGTTGCTGTTGCATCCATGCTGCTTTTTGTTTTGATGCACAGCGCGGTGCGACAGCGCAATCGGCCTCTACAACTTCCGAGCTCTCACAACTTAACGGTGTGTTTTTCGCCTAGAAGTTTCTAGAAATCTGACACCTTATTGAACGAAATTAAAAAGAATGAACGTGCCGTTCACAGTTTTGTTCGTTGGCAGTAATACAGTACGTTCAGTTCACCAAAATTATGAACGCATTCATAAACTCATTCAATGAACGCGTTCAGGCACAACACTGGTGAACAGTAATGAACAGACTATGAATGAAATTAAATATTAAATGTTGTTGATAGGAAAAGTAGGAAAAAGTAGATGATAGTGCTGAAGCTGCTATACATTCCCCAGTATAGTTGCACCCAGGGCAGCTGTAGGGTTTTATTCATGCTCCTAACTTGCCTGATAATAAGCTATTTCAAATAAAATATAAGTAAATGATAAATTGCAAAAAATTGGCAAAACGTTGAAGAAACTCCGTGATGTTCTCAAACTGGACCGTGGTGAAGGTTTATTAGTGACCCCTGACCTATACAGCCCTTAATACTGAGATAGTATCTCTCAAATAGAGAGCTTCCTCCAGAAGAAAATTCCGGAGCTTAAATCTGGCATTGAATGTGCGGTCCCTTGCATTCCTATAGAAAGAGCACATCGCCTGGGCCATCGAAGACAAGAATCTGATAAACCACGAGGCCTGATAATGAAGTTTCTTAACCGCTGTGAGAAGGAGCACATCACAAAGGCTGCAAATGTTTACGGAGACCTCCAGTGCAAATTGCACAAGAAATATCATGCGTAATTAATCAACAATCATTATCGTTTTGTCAAGTCCGTGACGATTTCAGGAGATGACAACTGAGGCATTCCTTTTCACACCCGGCAACTCTTACGGTGACTTTTGAAGGTACTGGTGTTCAAAACACCAGTAGAGGCAGTGCTCCTCAGAAAAATACAAAATTGTGAGGGGGCAGTAGACCACACCCTCACTAATCGGGTGATAGGTGGAGGCACTGATTTGGAGGCGCGCTCATCTCAGTGCAGACCAGGTGAAATCCACCACTCTGATTTGGACTCAAGGGGGGAGAACCCGCGATTTTACAAAATTTAAAATTATTGAGGGGTCTAACATTTTAATCGTAGCTGCATTGCCACTGTGAGACACAACATCTGGAAACATATTCCAGAAATCACATTGTATGATTTTTAAAAAATAATTTATTTGTATGTTATTACTGCAAATAAGAATTTGAACACCTGAGACACCTTCGTACAGAAGCCTTTGTTTACAGTTACAGTGGTCAAATGTTTCCTGTAGTTCTTGACCAGGTTTGCACACACTGCAGCAGGATTGTGGCCACACCTCCACACAGAACTTCTCTAGATCTGTCAGGTTTCAGGTCTGTTCTTGAGCCACACAGAGGTTCAGCTCCTAATATTTCCATTGGATTTAGGTCTGGAGACTGGCTGGGCCACTCCAGAACCTTGATATGCTTCTTACAGAGCCACTCCTTGGTTCTCCTGGCTGTGTGCTTCAGGTCATTGTCATGTTGGAAGACCCAACCATGACCCATCTTCAATGCTCTAACTGAGGGAAGAAGGTTTTTGACCAAGATATCACAACACTTAGCCACAGTCATTCTGTCCTGTCCCCTGTGCAGAAAAGCACCCCTAAAGCATGATGTTTCCACCCCCGTGATTCACAGGGATGGTGTTCTTGGCATGATACTCATTCTTCCTCTTCCTCCAAACATGGCAGGTGGAATTTAATTATTTAATTAAATGTTTCCGTGCAATGCATCAATGCATGATTTTAACCATGAAGGCGTAGTGTATTACATTTGAAACTGTGGTCCCAGCTCTCTGCAGGTCATTGACCAGCTCCTCCTTTCTTATCATTATTGAACCCCACGAGGTGAGATCTTGCTTGGAGCCCCAGTTCAAGGGAGATTGACCGTCATCTTTAGCCTCTTCCATGTTCAGTTGATCTTTTTTCACAAGCTGCTCAATCACCTGTAGCGCTTTCCAGCCTTGAGGAGGTCTACAGTTTAGCCTGTGGGGTCTTCTGACAGCTCTTTGGTCTCCCCCCGTGCAGTAGTTGGAGTCTGACTGATTGTGGGGTGGACAGGTGTCTCTATGCAGCTAACAAGCTCAAACAGGAGCTACTAACTTAGATGAATAAGTGGAGTAGAGGTGGACTTTTTAAAGGCAGACTAACAGGTCTTTGAGAGACAGAATTCTTGCTGTTTGGCAGGTGTTCAAATACTTATTTGCAGCAATAACATACAGGACTATTTGTTCCGGCGCACATGCCGAAATGCCGGTACATGTCATCCTCGGTGAAACTGAGAAAAACAGTGTTTTAGTTTTTTTTCCACAAATTTGTGATTTTCGTTTTTTTGCATTATGTGAAAGTTGAAGTTGTAAAGGAGCCCCTCCGTGCTTCAGATATCAGTATTCATTACCTTAAAAGTACACATTGAGCTGTTAAAAATGGGTAGTTTTCGTGTGCCGCGCGGGGGGCGTTACCCTTTTTTCAGCCACGTACTGTTTACATTTTTCCACCAATCAGCTGCTAACCGCATGGCTACAGCTGCGTGCTCTGAACCACATGGCTACAGCTACGTGCCTCCGTGTGTTCTCCACATGCGGTTGGGGGAGACACCTTGTTTTCTCCTCTCAGAGACATTATTTATTCTCCAGACTTTCTCCAGAGATGATTACCTGGACTACATTGCAACGGAACTGAGGTACTTTTACTCTAATTGCTTTAACGCTGTGTTTTAAGGCGGTCTCGTGATCACTTTAGAATCTTACTTTTGCCTCGCGCACCGGAGCAGACACGGAGCAATACTAAGCTAACATGCTGCTTCAGTGCACTGAATCAGGTTATTTTTCTGCGTTTTGTTGGTACAAATTATATACTTATGTAGTATTTCTTGACCCGTAGGTTGTGTGGGTTGTGCTTTATGTCTGTTTTATGATGTCGGTGTAATCCCTTATTCGTCCAGGCGTGTTCCATTGTAGAAAAAGCTTCAGTTGTATCATCTGGACTGAGTTAGAAAAATTAGACGTTTCGACTCTCATCCAAGAGTCATTGTCAATAAAAGAATTTAGGTCGAGAACTCCGATATTTGTACTATTCTGTGGTAAGTCCAGCCCATTGGGCGGAGCCTTCCTGAAGTGGAAAGAGTTGTTTGTTTCGACAGAAACTCCCCCCCTTGTATCTACAGAGCTAGCCTATTCAGACTTTTAATGGGCTATTAGTATCCTCTTTGTCTTTGTGAGATCCTGGCTCACCCACCCTGAGGACCTGATTTACATCTAAATGTCCTGGACCTGGTCCTCTACCTTTCCAGGGGTTCAGTATACCATTATAGATACCAGGAAGATTGAATCTTAGCCCTCCATTCCTGTTTAAAGAAGGTCTTTCTTTTTTAACAAAAAGAGCTTCCTTAACTCCTCTTTCAAACCATCTTTTCTCCCTGCTTAAAATCTTCACCTCACCGTCTTCAAACGAGTGATTAGAGGCTTCAAGATGGAGATGCACGGCGCTCTGTGGTCCTGAACTTGTATTTCTTCTGTGCTGATAGAGCCTCTTGTGTAGAGGCTGTTTAGTCTCACTATGTACCGTTCTTTACAGCTTTCTTCACTGCATTGGATCGAATAAACTACATTGCTCTGTTTTTGAGTCTGCAACTTGTCCTTAGGGTGAACCAGTTTTTGTCTTAAAGTGTTGCCTGGTTTAAAATAAACAGGGACTTCGTGTTGTCTAAAAATTCTCTGCAATTTTTCCGACAATCCAGAGACATAAGGGATAGAAACACCCTTCCTTCTCTGTTCCGTTTCCCTTTTGTCCTGCTTCTTGGTTCTCTTCACTCTGTTGAGAGCCCAAGCGGGGTAACCACAGGCTGAGAGGGCATTTCGGACATGTTTTTCCTCTTTCTTCTTGCCCTCTGAGCTGGTGGGCACACCTTGAGCTCTGTGTTGTAAGGTTCTGATCACACCCAGCTTGTGCTGTAGTGGGTGGTTGGAACCAAAGAGCAGATACTGGTCCGTGTGTGTAGGTTTCCTATATACTTTTATTTGGAGCTTCCCGTCCTCTCCTCTGATTGTGGAACAATCAAGAAAGGCCAAGCGGTTCTCCTTAGCGTCTTCCCTTGTAAACCTGATATGTGGGTCCACAGCATTGATGTGCTCTGAGAAGGCTTCCAGCTCTTGTTTCTTGATCTGTTTTATGATGCATTTCGTTAGTTCTGTTCTGTTTTATGATGCATTTCGTAAGTTTTCGTGGCAAAACCTGCGTTTAGCTCCGGGCTGTGGGGCTAAGTTGGAAGCCAAACTTGCTATCAACCTGTTATCGGGTTATTTTTCTGCGTTTTGTCGGTACAAATTATATACTTATGTAGTATCTCTTGACCCGTAAGTTGTGTGGGTTGTGCACAGACGACAGGACGTCTGAACCAGGTAAGCTTTGCGACTAAACACCTGCTTTTAATCTCTTTAATGTGCGCCGGTTTTAAACTCGAGTGTATGTTCATAGACGCCTTATCAACCGCTGCCGATGCTGGATTTTTAGAGCGCAGGAAAACGCGGAATTTGGTCTGTCTGAATTGTTTGTCTGTGTTTTCTTGTTGTTGTGCTACATATTGATTTGATTGTTGATATATTTATTAATATATATATATATATATATATAATATATAATATATTTATTTTATATATATATATATATTTATTTAATATATAATATATATTTATTTACTATTATTAATATTCATTACCGGTACCAATCGGTTATTTATCTTAACGAAAGGTATTTATATAATGTATTTATACAATTGAATTGATCAACTGTACTGAAGTATTTACTGCATTATTTGTTAATTTAAAGAGATGAACTAAATGACATAGAAGCTAGCTAATGTTTGGGTATTTCACTGATGGTCCTGTCTATTGACCGCAGGCCAGGTGTGCCCAGTGGGGTACCAGAACAAAAGATTGAATTGATGGCGAGCTGAGACCAGCCTGGACCCGGAACCAGAACTGATTCACTGAACTTTACAAACCTACAAATCCTTCAACATGAGTCGCCTGCGGTTATGGTAGGGGCTGATTCAGCCGTCCGATCCCACCCAAAAGACACCACAGACTTTGCAAACTCTCAAATCAGTCACAGCGCTATCTTTTGGACAATACAAAAACTCTATTGCTTGCTCTTTCATGGACACTTTATTGCTATTTCATTGATATGTGCAAATGTTATTTAATATGTGTGTGCACTTCCTACACTGGATGTTTTATGCTGAATCTCATGTTGAACTTTGATTGCAATTTATACAACCAAAGATTGTGAACCTTTCAGTATTTCAGTATATGAAACCATTGAACATCTGCAGATTGTAAATTTTGTAAATATTGGTTTAATTATATGTTGGTTAACCTTCACTGTAAATATATAAGGCACAGCCACACTTTGATTCACTAGTTTGTATTATTGCTTACACGCACCTCCCTGAGTCAAACCTACCTTCTGATCTAGCCCAGTGGCATATTGACACATGCTACATGTGGGTTGTGCTTTATGTGTGTGTTTTATGGTGCTGAATCAAAAGTAAATATTTAATTCAACTCCGACTTCTGGATGGTAGAGATGTGATTTGTTGACGTGAAAATAACTTTCACATTCTTGGATTAATACATTTTTATTATGTACTGAATCACCTGTGAATTCTGTTTATCGACAAATGGCAATAAACCCTATTCTGTTTCATTGATGCTATTCAGGGCCTTTTGCAATCCAAGTATTTCCATTTTAATATAATAACTTCTAATTCTGATTCAAGTCTGTCAGTGTGACAGTCAGTGTGACAGGGGGAGGGCTTATCTCAATGAGATGCAAATGAGCCCCCCTGTGACTCTGGGCTCTCTCAGGTGAGAATCTTTAGAGGCCGTTTTCTCAGTGAAAGGTTTTGAGAGTTGTTTACATTCAAATGACCACAACTTACTCAAATATGATCAGATGTGCATGAGTGAGACATCATTGGAAAGCTTTGAATTAACACTTTCAGAATCTGTGAATAACTCAAAATGTCTCTGGGGTGACATGTAACTGCTTTTTCCATGGTCGGTCACATTTTTTTTTAGATTCTGTCTCTCACAGTGGAACTGCACCTATGGTGAAAATGTCAGACCCCTTCATAATTTTTAAGTGGGAGAACTTGCAAAATTGCAGGGGGTTCAAATATTTACTTTCCTCACTGAATCTATGTAAATAGTTTTGTAGGACTTCCGGGTAAAGCTGAGAACTGGTGCGGACCACGGGGATCCAACTGTTTAATTAACCCTGCTGCAGAAACTAGCTTTAAAATCATTGTTTGACCCACATAATCTCAGAAAAGATGAACAAGAGATAAGTGGACAAGGAAAACACAGGCACTGGTTAAACTATGGAACAAACAAAGCTGCCGATCCGCAGCTCCATTATAGGCTAATATGGCTAGCGGGTCTGATGCCGGCCCAGATTAAGAATCGCACAGCTTCATCCTGCCGGTGGAAGGAGAAGAGGTGTCGCCTCACCAGATAGCCCTCATGATTTGTGAAATGAAATGTGGAATTCAGAGTGACATGGCATTGCTGAGAGTGAAAGTGCCTCGACCAGTTTGAAAGCCACATAAGGGAAATAAAAGTGCCGGGAGGAAACAGAGCATGCACCGAAGAAGCTTAACAGCGTGAGCTGCAGACACTAAGGGCCATCTCGGCCCTTAGTGTCTGCCCAGATGCCCAGGGGGGCCCAGCTGATGGGGGCCCAGCTGATGGGGGCCCAGCTGATGGGGGCCCAGCTGATGGGGGCCCAGCTGATGACGATTTTGCCTTTGAGAAACGGGACATTTATAGGTATTTACAAATAAGTAGTTATCATAACCAAGAATTTAAACTAAGCAACAACCACCGTGGCCCTTTGATTTAAATATGTATTAAAGCTTGTAAATCAGAACTTTCAAGGGGAATGATATTTAAATGTGATAAATGTATTAACTATTTAGGCAGCCACTTTACCAAGTGCATAGGAAAAAAATGGAAAAGAGTGGATCATTTTATTTTTACTAACGAACATCTCGGTTGAGAACCACAAAATACAGGTTTGGAGGGAATTTGCTGGAAAAGTGTTCAAGTGCCCATTACTCACAAGGAAATACAGACTGTTGGCAGCCAGGAGGCAAACCATTTCCATGTTGTTTGGGATTGTCCTGTTGCTCAGGAAATATTCGACTGAAATCAACAAAGAGTTACAGACTATTTATGATATTGCCATTCCATATGATTTCAGAACTATATACATGGGCCTTAAAACCTTTGCCATGGACACAACCAATGATATCTTTGAAGCATAATCCTGGCTGCAGGAAAGAAGACCATTACAAAAAAAAATGATAATTCAAACTGCACCGACAATCAATGATTGGACCAACATTGTAACTAGCATTCAGAATATGGGGAAGACTACATTTGGACATAAATTTAAATTGGAAAAATTTGACCAACTTTGGACCAATTGGAACTATAGTTAGTGTGCATTAGTTTTATTTTGATGTCTTGTTGTTGATTTCTTTTGTCCTTTTTTTCTCTGGTCTTGTTCTGTTTTGTTGTATTTGTTTAGTGTTTTCAAAATGTTGAAAAATTGAAAGAATAAAAAAAAAAAAATCAAATTCAAATAAATAAAAAAGAGCATGGATTAAAGCTCACTGCATACTTCTATGTGTCCATTAAGAAAAGTAGTTGAGTACAGACCACTGGACATCATGGGCATCATGAACATTGTACAGACTAGGTACTGGCCTCTTTAAAGACATCTATGCATTGTTCAATTGATACAGATACATTCTGTTTGTAAATGCCCACTTTATTTAAGTTTATTTAGCTGAGCTTTAGTCTCAGCTAGGAGTTAGTTTTGGACACAATTTCATCAGCTTCTCATCACATTATGCAACATGTTTCTTCACTGATTTGTTTTAATTCAGAAAAGAATGAGACATATCAGAAATGTGTGAGTTTTAAACACACGTTATTTGAGAGGGGAAGTTCCAGAGTGGCCTGGTTCTTCTGTGAGCCCGGTGCAGGCTCGTTGTAGGCATTGATATGTGGAGCTGAACCGCCATGCTCTGAATCAGCTGCAAACTGAGTTTGAGGGTCTGAGGGGCCAGCTTCAGAAGAACCTCCCTCCTGCTCCAGGCCTGGTTTGGTCCTTCTCCTCCTCACACACACCACTGTTCCAGCCAGCAGCGCCAGCCCCAGCAGCAGGGCCAGGGCTGCCAGTGCCGGCTCCATGCTGCCAGACTGTGGCCCAGGAGTTGTGAAGCGGGGCTCCTGAGGGCTGAGAGGGACCTCAGCTGTACGCGCTTCTGTGCATGACACCATCTCTCCCGAGGTGTTGGTGCGCACAACCTTCTCCATGAGTGGGCTGGCACACACGGAGTAGGTGCAGTTGGGCCGCAGTCCTCGCAGTGTGTACTCAAGGTATGAGGCGGGCACTCGCAGGATGATAGGACGGTGGTCAGGGCCCGACAGGTTGCGGTAGGTGAGCCTAATGCCTCGGATGTGTGGCTGAGTCTGGATGAAGAGGTGTAGATCCAGCAGGATGGAGGTGGCCGTCACATGGCGAACGCTGATGGGAACCAGCATGGGCATTGCTGTAGACCAGGGTTTTAAGGAGTGTTCTCTGGTCTCACAGTAAAGGCCGGCAGTCCCAACTGGACATCGGCAGTTCCTCTGACCCTGCTGGTCCACCTGACACCTGCCCCCATTCTGACAGGGGGCCAGACACTGGTTTTGGGCAAACTCAAAGGTTTGAATGGACACAGAGGGGGCCACAGAAGAGGAACCACTCAGCCTGGGTACGGGCCTGGAAGTGGCATTTGTGTGTGCTGTGTCTGGATTTGCAGTCATGTAAGGAACAAAAATGCTCTGAGAAGATGCACTGGCTCCCACTGTAGTAGTGTGCAGGCAACCGAAGTCCTTGTATTCCAATTCTGAGAGCATTTTCCCTGCATTAACCAGAGGGAAGTGGCACCTTGTCTCCTCTGGTCTCCCAAGGTTTAATGCCTTCTCTTTGAGCCACACAGAAAACCAGGCCAAAGGACAGAGGCAGTTGAAAGGGTTCTCTGCTGCTGTGAGGTGGACCAATCGGGGGAAGTGTTCCAGTAGGCCCTGAGGGATACTCTGAAGGTTCAGTCCACTCAGGTCCAGCTCCTGGAGCCCAATGAGTTGGTGGAAGTCTTCAAACTTTAGCTCTCTGAGAGGATTACCAGCCAGATTCAGCCTAATCAGCCCCTCAAGGTTGTCCTGCCTTAAGGCCAGAGGAACCTCGACCAGCTGATTCATTGAGATGTCCAAGTAATGCAAGTTCACTAGAGACGCGATCAGGTTTGTGTCCAAAGAGGTTAGGCCCAAGGAGGAGACTATAAGGGCCTCAAGGTGAGGAATCTGCAGGTCAGCTGGTCCAAGAGTTGGAATGTGGTTGTAACTGAGGTTGAGAAGCAGAAGTCTGGGAAAAGATAGAGCTGGTAGAGATGTGAGCAGGTTTTCGTGGAGTTTTAGTTCTAGTAGGTTCTGTAAACTTTCAAAGGCTCCCATCTGAATGCTTTGAATTTTGTTCCCGTAGAGGTACAGGCGCTCGAGCTGACCTAGCCCAGAGAAGCTGCCTTTGGAGATCTGACTGATCTGGTTAGATGATAGGTCCAGGTTCTTCAGCTTTAAGAGCATCTCAAATGCTCCATTGGGGACCTCGCTCAGCTGGTTCTGACTCAGGTCCAACATCTGCAGCTGCACCAAGTTCAGGAAGTCGTCTGCGCTCAAGGTAGAGATGCCATTGTCGAAGATGTAGAGGTGCTGCGTGCTGGATGCTACACGTGGCACGGTGCTGGATCGGCGTGTGAAGCAGAAGACTGAGTTGTTTGACGGACAGGAGCAATCTGCTGGACAGTCTGAGAACAGCGCCTGGACACACAGGGGTAGGAGTAGCAGAGCAGAGGGCAGCATGATGAGGCAGCTCCTGTGGGGAAAGACACAATACTCATTAAAATGGCAATATATTAATATATTGGCCAGACAATAGAAACAATCAGCAAAAACTTGTTTAAACAGGGAGCACAGGAGGTCGACACCAGGATAAAAAATAACCACATTGTAACACTTGTAAACCCTCCAGCTAGACCACCATCACAAAACCACCTATATTTTTTGCACCTGTAACTGTCCAGGAGATCATCACCAGTCTGAGTTCATTTACATGACCATTCACTCACATAATTAACGTGTTGCTTCTTTTGTCCATGTAGAGGTTGAACAAAAGGGGTCCCAGGATAGACCCTTGGGGCTCCCCACAGGTCAGGGGCATGTGGTTTGAGACACAGCTACCAATTTCAACAAAGTACTTCCTGTCTTCCAGATAGGACCTTAACCAGTTTAGAGCAGTGATTCCCACTCAGTCCTCTAGTCTCTGTAAGAGGATCCCATGATCGACAGTATCAAAAGCAGCACTCAGATCTAACAGAACTGAGAGAATTGAGGCTTTGCTCGTGTCAGTGTTCAGGCGGATGTCATTTGTCACCTTGAAAAGAGCAGTCTCAGTGCTGTGATGAGGTCTAAAACCTGACTGAAAAACATCAAATGAGTTTCAGCTGTAGTCATCTGGACTCAGTTTGAAAAAATAGACGTTTCGACTCTCATCCAAGAGTCATTGTCAATAACAGAATTTAGGTCGAGAACTCCGATATTAATACTGTTCTGTGGTAAGACCCGCCCATTGGGAGGAGCCTTCCTGAAGTAGAAAGAGTTGTTTGTTTCAACAGAAACTCCCCCTTGTATCTACCGAGCTAGCCTATTCAGAATCTTAATGGGCTATTAGAAACCTCTTTGTCTTTGTGAGACCCTGGCTCAACCACCCTGAGTACCTGATTAGCATCTGAATGTCCTTTACCTTTCCAGGGGTTCAGAATCCCATTATAAATAACAGGAAGATGAAACCTAAGCCCTCCATTTCTGTTTAAAGAAGGTCTTTCTTTTAACAAAAATAGCTTCCTTGACTCCTCTTTCAAACCATCTTTTCTCCCTGCTTAAAACCTTCACCTCACCGTCTTCAAACGAGTGATTAGAGGCTTCAAGATGGAGATGCACGGCGCTCTGAGGTCCTGAACTAGTATTTCTTCTGTGCTGATAAAGCCTCTTGTGTAGAGGCTGTTTCGTCTCACCTATGTAACGTTCTTTACAACTTTCTTCACTGCATTGGATCGAATAAACTACATTGCTCTGTTTTTGAGTCGGCAACTTGTCCTTTGGGTGAACCAGTTTTTGTCTTAAAGTGTTTCCTGGTTTAAAATAAACAGGGACTTCGTGTTGTCTAAAAATTCTCTGCAGTTTTTCCGACAGGCCAGACACATAAGGGATAGAAACACCCTTCCTTCTCTGTTCAGTTTCCCTTTTGTCCTGCTTCTTGGTTCTCTTCACTCTGTTGAGAGCCCAAGCGAGGTAACCACAGGCTGAGAGGGCATTTCGGTCCCTGTTTATTTTAAACCAGGAAACACTTTAAGACAAAAACTGGTTCACCCAAAGGACAAGTTGCCGACTCAAAAACAGAGCAATGTAGTTTATTCGATCCAATGCAGTGAAGAAAGTTGTAAAGAACGTTACATAGGTGAGACGAAACAGCCTCTACACAAGAGGCTTTATCAGCACAGAAGAAATACTAGTTCAGGACCTCAGAGCGCCGTGCATCTCCATCTTGAAGCCTCTAATCACTCGTTTGAAGACGGTGAGGTGAAGGTTTTAAGCAGGGAGAAAAGATGGTTTGAAAGAGGAGTCAAGGAAGCTATTTTTGTTAAAAAAGAAAGACCTTCTTTAAACAGAAATGGAGGGCTTAGGTTTCATCTTCCTGTTATTTATAATGGGATTCTGAACCCCTGGAAAGGTAAAGGACATCCAGATGCTAATCAGGTACTCAGGGTGGTTGAGCCAGGGTCTCACAAAGACAAAGAGGTTTCTAATAGCCCATTAAGATTCTGAATAGGCTAGCTCGGTAGATACAAGGGGGAGTTTCTGTTGAAACAAACAACTCTTTCTACTTCAGGAAGGCTCCTCCCAATGGGCGGGTCTTACCACAGAACAGTATTAATATCGGAGTTCTCGACCTAAATTCTGTTATTGACAATGACTCTTGGATGAGAGTCGAAACGTCTATTTTTTCAAACTGAGTCCAGATGACTACAGCTGAAGCTTTTTCTACTATGGAACACGCCTGGACGAATGAGGGATTACACCGACATCAAATGAGTTGTTTATTAAGAGGAAATCTGTGAGCTGTTGTAAACAACCTTTTCAAAGACTTTGACCCAAAATGTCAGATTAGAGATGGGCCGGTCATGACTCAGGACTGCAGCATCAAGACTGCTCTTCTTTAGGAGAGGCTTTATGACCGCAGTTTTCAAAGACATTGGGAATGTTCCAGATTGAAGCGACATATTAACTATGTGAGTGATGGTGCTAACAAACTGTTCAGCACAGACTTTAGAAATCTGGAGTCTCACAAATGGAGGCAGCATGTAGATGAACTCAGACTGGTGATGATCTCATTTTGTCAGTTACAGGTGCAAGTGAGTTAGCTCTAAGTGTTTGGGTGGTTTTAGGGTTATTTTTTGCATTGTGGGATTTATATAATTTTTAATGCCCTGAACTTTGTCATTAAAGAATAATGCAAACTCATTACACTTGGATGTGTAAATTAGTTCTAACGGCAGCTGAGCTGGAGGTTTTGTTAATCTGTTTAATGTGGCAAACAGGACAGGCCAGTTGTTACTGCAGCTTCCAAATATTTCAGAAAAATATCTTTCCCTAGTTTACATAAAATGTGGTTGTACATGTTCAACTTCTCTCTGTAAATCTCTTTTGAACCTGGAGCTTTGAATTGCACTATTTTGTTCGGCTCGGCGGCACTCCCTTTTCTGTGCCCTGATCGATCATAATTTCTACATGGCGCCTTCTGCTTATTTAAAAAAAATGTAGCCTTCATAGGGGCAATGGTGTCTTGAACATTCAAAACACTAGATTCAATTCAATTCAATTCAATTTATTTTAGTAATGCCCAAAATCACAACAACAGTTGCCTCTGAGGGCGACAGTGAAAAATGAATCAAACAATGTCTGTGGTGGCGAGGGACGATGTCCCAGAGTCCTCTGTCCTTAGACCCTCCTTCTCGGCCAGGAAAAACTACAAAAAAACCTCCTTGGGAAAAAGTAGAAACCTGGAGGAGTTCCAGAGTGAAGGAGAGATCCGACTCTCACAGACGCGAGGGAGACAGTGGAACTGGACCCACTCTTCAGGCAGATGAGGGACCATCCATACGGGGCAGGGACCACTTCACAAGGAGAGGGGCATCTGGGTCCACAGGTCCTCAGGAGTGAGACAAAGAAAAAGAAGGCAGTGAACAGTTTGCAAGTGGAATTAAAAATTAAATATTGTTTGATAGAATAAGTAGTCAGAAGAAGAGGATAGTGCTCAAGCTGCCATACTTCCCCCAGCACAGTTGCTCCTAGGGTAGCATAGTTAAAGCTGTAGCTTTATATTTCTGTTCCTAACTGGTCTGACCATAAGCGATTTCAAAGAGGAACGTTTTAAGCCTGGACTTAAATAAAGAGACTGTGTCAGCATATTTAACATGGGCCGGGAGCTGATTCCATAACACAGGAGCTTGGTAGCTAAACGCTCTACCTCCTACAGTACTTTTAGAGACTCTTGGGACCACCAGAAGGCCAGCATTCTGAGAGCAAAGAGCTCTGTTTGGATGATATGGTTCTATAGCATCTTTGAGATAGGATGGGGCCATGTCATTTATGGCTTTGTAAGTCAGGAAGAGAATTTCAAATTTGATTCTAAACTCGACGGGGAGCCAGTGAAGAGACTCCAGGCGTAATGTGCTCTCTTCTTTTAGTTCCTGTTAGTAATCTTGCTGCTGCATTTTGAACCAGTTGAAAGCTTTTTTATGGAGCTTTTAGGACACGCTGCAAGCAGGGAGTTACAGTCTAATCTAGACATTACAAATACATGGATAAGATTTTCAGCATCGCTTTTAGGCAGGATTCTTCTGATTTTGGCTCTTGTTGCGCAAATGGAAATAGGCTGTTTTACAGGCTTGATTTATATGTGCTTTAAATGAGAGCTCCTGGTCAAATAAGACTCTGAGGTTTCTTACAGTAGAACTGGAGGCTACACTGATATTGTCCAGTGTGACTATCTGCTCTGATAGAGCGTCTCGTAGATGTTTAGGGACAAGCACAATGACCTCGGTTTTTTCAGGGTTAAGAAGCAGGTAGTTAAGCATCATCCAGGTTTTTATATCCTTCACACAAGCTCTAAGTCTGTCTACTTGATCACTCTGATCAGGTTTCATTGATAAATACAGCTGAGTGTCATCTGCAGAGCAGTGGAAGTTAATGCCATGCTTTCTGATAATGTTGCCTAACGGCAGCATATAAAGAGTAAACAGAATTGGACCGAGTACCGAACCCTGTGGCACACCGTAGATTACTTTAGAGCAAGGTGAGGAGCTCTGGTTTACATTAACAAATTGGTATCTATCAGATAAATAGGATTTAAACCAGTTAAGGGCTGTTCCTCCGACACCTACATCACATTCTAACCTCTGCAGTAGAATGTTGTGGTTGATGGTGTCAAACGCTGCGCTGAGGTCCAACAGGATCAGGATTGAGACCAGCCCATCGTCAGCAGCTAATAACAAATCATTTGTGATTTTAACTAGTGCAGTTTCAGTGCTGTGGTGGGCTCTGAACCCTGACTGGAAAACTTCAAATAAGTTATTGTCCTGTAGGTGGCGACAAAGCTGTTTTGCTACAAATTTTTCAAGGATTTTAGAGACAAAGGGAAGATTTGAAATAGGTCTGTAGTTTACCAATAGGTCGGGATCTAGATTAGGCTTTTTCAGAAGAGGTTTAATGACGTCATGTTTGAAGGATGTGGAACATAGCCACTTTCGAGTGAAGTATTTATTATAGTAAGAATAGGGTCTATAATTAGGGGGAGAATGTCTTTGAGGAGTCTGCTTGGAATAGGGTCTAGGACACAAGTTGAGCTTTTAGAGGACATAATGGCTATCTCTCTTGATCAACAGCTGTGAACCTTTCTAAATTTACAGGTGGATTTATATGGGACGTTAGTTTTACCGTTTGGAGTAGTTCAGGGCTAATAGTGGGAGTAATTTCATCTAATTTATCTCTGATTGTTTTTATTTTATTGTTAAAAAATAGGAGGAAATCATCACAGCTGAGAGAAGCTGGGAGTGAGGGCTCTACTGCTGTGACAGTTTGTTAGACTGGCCACAGTGCTGAAAAGAAATTTAGTGTTACTTTTGTTGACTTCTATTATATGTGAATAGTATCTGGTTTGGGCCTAACGCAGAGCCTGCTGATAGGACAGTAGCAGCTTTTCCATGCTTTTAGGGGTTCTTCTGTGTGAAAGCGACGAAATAATCCTTCTAGCTTTCTAACTCTTTGTTTATGTGAACGCAGTTCTTCGTTGTACCATGGGGAGGCGCGCTTTGGCCTTATGACCTTCTGTTTTAACGGCGCTGCAACATCAAGAGCAGACTTCAGAGAATTCATGGTCAAGTGGACAGATTGATCACTTATACTGGGACTAAAACTGTTCTCAGCAGGATCACATGACATGATCACATGACATGATCACATAACATGATCACATGACATGATCACATGACATGATCACATAACATGATCACATGACATGATCACATGACATGATCACATGACATGATCACATGACATGATCACATGACATGATCACATGACATGTCACTGAATATTGGCTCTATTATTTTTTTTGAATTTTGAGATAGCTTTTTGGGATATTGTCCTTTTCATTATAACTTTATTCTGTGGCTGGATAATCTTTAAGAACAAACTGAAAGGTAATTAGGAAATTATCTGACAATATAGGGTTTTGATGGAAGACAATGAGGTCACTAATCTCTATTCCATACGTTAGGACAAGATCCAGAGTTTTCTTATGGGTGTGAGTCGCTTTATTTACATTTTGCGTGAAACCGATGCTGTCTAACAAGGCGCTGAAGGCATACTGAGAGAGTCATCACTCACGTTCACGTGGATATTAAATTCACCAGCTATAACAATTTTATCCCAGGCTAACACTAAGTTTGATAAAAAGTCAGAAAACTCTGTTAAAAACTCTGAATAGGGACCAGGAGGTCGGTAGAAAACTATGAACAAAACTCCTTTTGGTTTTTCATATTTGGACATGCGATTGACACATGAGGCTTTAAATGAGTGAAATGTATTGTTAGTTTTAGGGCTCATGAGTCGGCTTGAGTGTGAGATCACTACCACACCACCACCTCGGCCCGTGCTCTTGGAGGTCTGAAAGTTAACATGGGTGGGTAGGGTTAACATGGGTGGGTGGGGTGGACTCATTTAGTCTGAATATCTATGTTATAGTCACTAATTAATTTATTAACTGAAAGCAATTTGGAGGAAATTGCTCTAATGTTTAGCAGTCCACATTTTACGTGTTTATTCATTTTCATATTTGTGTCATTTGTGAGTGTTATTTTTCTTAAGTTATTTGGTCTGACGCCTGAAATAGTTTTTCTGAGGTTTGACTTTTTGGCATTATTTGTACGAGGGACACGAGGGACACACACAGTCTCTATCTGTCTTGAATCTGAACACTTCACATGTGACAGAGCGGGCGAGAGTTCAGCGACAGAGGAGCGTCTTGAACTGCTGCTCTGCACCTGGGGCTCATCCCTGGGTGGTCACTTTACACGACTAAGACTATTGGTCAAATTCCCGAACTAATAGGTATTTACCCTCCGAAGTCGGATGGATTCCATCCCTGCGTATGAGCCTGGACTTTCCCCAAAACGCACTCCAGTTATCAACAAAGACTACGTTGTTTTCAGGGCACCATCTAGATAACCAGCTGTTGAATGCTGAAAGATGGCTGTAAAATCCATTATTGATCCGATTGGGCAGGGGACCAGAAAATATTACAGTGTCTGACATCGACTTTGCCAATTCACACACCGCAACTACTTGTAATTTGAGCATCTCTGATTGTCTCCGCTGGGCGTTGTTACCGCCTGCGTGGATCACCACTCGACGGAACCTCTGTCTACTCTGCTTTAGGAGCCTAAGATTTCTTCGATGTCACCCATTCTGGCCCCCGGGTAACACCTAACGCTTAGCAGCAGCTGGCAGCTTCACGTCTCTAACTATAGAACTCCCGATTACAAGAGTTTCTCTAGTCTGTTCAGCGAGCGTGTGATCGCTGAGGGGAGAAAACCTATTGTAGATGGCAAGCTCGCGGTGCTCTAAGGTTCGGCGTTTAGTGCCTCCTTCCCTCCGAACTGTCACAAATTTGTCCCTATTCTGTTCCAGGTCTAGTCCCGGCTGCATGGGAGACGCTGAGGGGCTGAGCTTGGCCTTACTGCTACTGCTAGTGCTAATGCTACGCCCTGTAGCGCGGTCCGGTAAACCTGATGCTACATCCTGGCTATAGCTGGACTTTAGCTCCTCAAAACAGCGGATCCGCGCTTCTAACTCCGTAACCCTGGCCTCCAAAACTACCACTACACTGCACTTCACGCACCTGTCGTCAGAGAAGGAGCCAGGGTTCTGACTCGACATATGACAGCTTGAGCAGGTAAAGGTAGATCCAGGCATGACGCTAGCGGCTAGGCTACGCTAGAGAGTGAGGAGGGCTTTTAATCCACGAAATACTGAAAAGTGAACGGTTTGAGGCTCCGGATTGTTTGCGGAGCAATCAAACTTTCACTTTTGTGTATATGATGCGAAAATAGTGTGTATAATTCTTGGATTAATCGATAGAAAGTATAGAACAAACAGCTCTGAAAACGCGATACACTCACCGGAAGTGACGTCACCGGAAGTCTACTCATTAGATGTAACAGAGTACAACAAGTCATCTACCGGTCGATCTCAGAGGCAGTGAAGGTTGATCCCGCCGAAGCGCCGAAAAGCGCTGAAAAGCGCCAAAGTGCTGAAAAGCGCAGGAAAGCAGCAGCTGTCTAACGCAAAGGAAGGAGGAGAGAGGAAAGAGCGTGAAGGCAAGAAGCAGGAGGAGGAGAGAGAAAGTTCTGGTTAAGCTCAACCTTCTATCATTTAGCGTAGTTGTGGCCAGTATATTTTATTTTCAAAATATGTATTAAATGGTTTGTTAAATAGAAGATTTTCTCTCTCCTTTTTATATTGCACATTTGTATTTGATAAACAATATTAGGTTATTAATGAAAGCCTACATTGTGTTTCTATAGCCTAATTATGGTTAAACAAAAATAAAAACCTGTTTAATACTAGGGGTCTCGCTACGTACATTCAGGGATGGCGCCCCCGCGACCAGCGAGGCGGGCGCCGCCGTGGTGAGAAAAGTTGGAAAAGCTTTTCTAGCGGCAAGAAGCAGCGCAGCAAACAATCAAGAGATTACGCTCTAGTGACGTGCTACGCACTGCCCGCAAGAAGGACCAACACAAACCCTGCATGAGGTTTCGGCCAATCACAGAAGACGTTATATTCTCACCGAGATGAAGGCGCGTGTTCTGCTTCTGTCATTCTGACATCATGTCTAAACGCAGGTTAGTTTTGACAAGAAACATTAGTTTCTCACTCTCTCATCCTCATGAAACTATTTCAATGTGGTCATCTCACTATTACAGATTGTGAGAGGGAGTTCTCCACTTTATGGAGAATAAAGACCAAGTCAAGGAATTTACTGTCAACAAAGATGCTGGAGAACCTGATGCTCCTGGAACTGAAGGTCCAAATAACCCTGACATCTTGACTATGAGGCCTGTGTCCAATGGAAGAAAAGGCCAAGAAGAGTTTATTCATCCAAATGATTTCAGCCTGATACTGCCATGAGCTAAAACTGTACACATTTTAATTATTGTGAATTATACAAGTGTCCATTGGTAATACATTTAATTACTATGTATTTGTGTTTATTTATCATTTCCATTAAGTTTTGGGTAGCCAATATTCAAATGTCTTGATGGTGGATGGGCCTATACACCATGTAATAGTATATTTAGGCCTATACACCATTTAATAGCATGTTTAGACTTATACACCATGTAATAGTACGTTTAGGCTTATACACCAAGTAATAGTACGTTTAGGCCTATACACCATGTAATAGTATGTTTAGACTTATACACCATGTAATAGTACGTTTAGGCCTATACACAATGTAATAGTACGTTTAGACTTATACACCATGTAATAGTACGTTTAGGCTTATACACCATGTAATAGTACGTTTAGGCCTATACACAATGTAATAGTACGTTTAGACTTATACACCATGTAATAGTACGTTTAGGCCTATACACAATGTAATAGTACGTTTAGACTTATACACCATGTAATAGTATGTTTAGGCTTATACACCATGTAATAGTATGTTTAGGCCTATACACCATGTAATAGTACGTTTATGCCTATACACCATGTAATAGTACGTTTAGACTTATACACCATGTAATAGTATGTTTAGGCTTATACACCATGTAATAGTATGTTTAGGCCTATACACCATGTAATAGTACGTTTATGCCTATACACAATGTAATAGTACGTTTAGACTTATACACCATGTAATAGTATATTTAGGCCTATACACCATGTAATAGTACGTTTTGGCTTATACACCATGTAATAGTGTGTTTAGGCCTAAACACCATGTAAATAGTACGTTTAGACTTATACACCATGTAATAGTATGTATAGGCTTATACACCATGTAATAGTGTGTTTAGGCTTATACACAATGTAATAGTGTGTTTAGGCCTATACACCATGTAATAGTATGTTTAGGCCTATACACCATGTAATAGTGTGTTTAGGCCTATACACCATGTAATAGTACGTTTAAGCCTATACACCATGTAATAGTATGTTTAGAAGCCTTTACACCATTGGGCACGCGCCGGTGGAGGCGCGTGCACAACGCGCGGCTCAGCGTCTCTCCAGATTTAGCGAAATGGTAGTTATCTGCGTACTTGTTTCAAGCATGCTCACTTTCTACAGCCGCCAGGAACTTTTGGACATCGGATCACAAAATTTGGACTACTTTATCAATGGACTACAACTTTTCCCTGAGATTGCTAGGACCACCGAGACAATCAACCCGGCTCCGCCGACCGGAAGTGCTCGCAGGCGGCGTCGAGACCATAAACAAAGACGGGGTAAGAGAGCTGGGCTAAGGGCTAAGCTGAAGCTAACGCCTCACTTTCCCTACCCAGCATTTTACTCGCTAATGTACGGTCTCTGGCGAACAAAATGGATAAGCTACGACTGTGGATCACCACACACAAATGGATTACAGACTGCAATATCATGATTCTCACAGAAACGTGGCTCAACAACTAGAATACCTCATGGTTAAGTGCAGACCGTTCTATCTGCCCAGGGAGTTTACATCTACAATTGTGACTGCAGCCTATATCCCACCCGATGCTAACGCTAAACTGGCAATGAAAGAACTGCATGCTGCCATTAGCAAACAACAGACATCACATCCGGAGGCAGCCTTTATTGTTGCAGGTGACTTCAACCACTCCAACTTGAAGACTGTCCTCCCTAAATTTCATCAACATGTCTCCTGCCCTATAAGAGGAATCAAGACTTTGGATCATGTTTACACCAACATGGCTGATTCTTACAAAGCAGTCCCCCTCCCCCACCTTGGACAGTCTGACCACCTCTCTTTGTTTTTAATCCCCAAGTACTCACCACTCATCAAACGTGTGAAACCCACAGCGAGGACAGTTAAAGTGTGGCCAGAGGGAGCAGACTCAGAACTACAGCAGCGGTTTGAACACACAGACTGGAGTGTGTTTGCTACCCAGACCACACTGGACTCCCACACGGACATTGACTTTCCTCTGTGCTGGATTTCATTAACACCAGCATCAACAGTGTCACCACTCACAAACAGATTACTACATTCCCGAACCAGAAGCCGTGGATGAACAGAGAAGTCCGCCTACTGCTGAAGGCACGTGATGCCGCCTTCAGATCTGGCGATGCACAGGCCTACTCTTCATCCAGGGCTGACCTGAAGAGGGGCATCAGGGTGGCCAAGCACAGCCACAAGCTAAGGATTGAGGAGCACTTTAAGAACAACTCCGATCCCCGACGCATGTGGCAGGGCATCCAGGCCATAACTGACTACAAACCCACCAACACCACCCCAACATCCAACGACGCCTCCTTCCTGGATGAGCTTAACAGCTTTTATGCTCGCTTTGAGAGGGATAACCAGGAGCCAGCCATTAAGGCTGTGCTCACGACAGGACACCAACCCCTCACACTCTCCCTCACCGACGTGTCTGCTGCACTGAGTAGGACCAATGCACGTAAGGCTGCTGGCCCCGATGGCATCCCTGGACGTGTGCTCAGGACCTGTGCTGGGCAGGTAGCTGGGATCTTGACTGACATTTTCAACCTGTCACTGGCCCAAGCAGCTGTCTACACATGCTTCAAAACCACCTCCATCGTGCCAGTGCCAAAACATTCCAAAGCTGAGAGCCTCAACGACTTCCCTGTTGCACTCACCCCCACCATCATGAAGTGCTTCGAGAGGCTGGTCCTGGCTCAGCTCAAAACCTGCCAACCACCCACACTGGACCCCTTCCAATTTGCCTACCGCCAGAATAGGAGCACGGAGGATGCCATCTCCACGGCACTACACTCCGCCCATGCTCACCTGGACAATAACAACACCTATGTGAGAATGCTGTTCATTGACTTTAGCTCAGCGTTCAGCATCTGGCAGAGTGGTGCGCCGCCAACAACCTGTCTCTCAATACCAAGAAGACCAAAGAGCTCATCGTGGACTTCAGGAAGAAGAGTGGCACACACACCCCCATCCTTATTGACGGGATGGAGGTCGAGCGTGTCACCAGCTTCAAGTTCCTGGGTGTCCACATCTCAGAGGATCTCTCTTGGTCTCTCAACACCTCAACCCTGGTCAAGAAGGCACACCAGCGTCTCTTCTTCCTGAGGAGGTTGAAGAAGGCCCATCTGTCTCCTCTGATCCTGATGAACTTTTACCGCTGCACTATCGAGAGCATCCTTAACAACTGTGTCTCAGTATGGTATGGCAGCTGCTCTGCTGCGGACCGGAAGTCACTCCAGAGGGTGGTGAAAACCGCCCAACGCATCACAGGTTCCTCACTCCCCTCTATTGAGACTGTCCAGAGCAAGAGGTGCCTGCGGAGGGTGCGCAGCATCGTCAGAGACAGCTCTCACCCCAGCCACAAACTGTTTGCCCCGCTACAGGGTGCTCCGTTCCCGGACCAGCAGGTTCAGGAAAAGCTTCCTCCCCCCCCCCACACACACACACACACACATGCACACACAGAGACTGTGGACTGCCACACACACACACACACACACACAGTGACTGTGGACACCTATGTTCTATGGTGACCAGGGCTCACCATCACTCCTCCTATTATTGGATTTATCATCTGCTTTTGACACCGTGGACCAGACCATCCGACTCCATCGCCTCCGGTCAATAGTTGGACTTTATGGGACTGCACTCAACTGGTTCCGGTCATATCTCACGGGCAGGACAGAGTTTGTGACCCTAGGACAGTTCAAGTCATTACCACATACAGACAGCTGCGGGATGCCTTTTCACTATCTACATGCTCCCACTCGCTCAGATAATCAATAAACACAAGGTTTCTTTCCACTGTTATGCAGATGACAGTGTACATAAAAATTGACTCCACTTCCCCCACAGTTCTGCCATCTGCACTTTACTCCTACCTGGAGGAGATAAAGGCATGGATGAACAGCAGTAAAACAGAAGCTATTCTCATTGGTACCCCCCACCAAACCCAGTGCTTTGCAAACCTCAACCGTATCCTGACCTTTGATCAGAACATCTCTCTGTCCTCATCCGTTACAAACCTTGGTGTCAGATTTTATTCACATCTCACTTTCGACTCCCACATCCGTCACCTCTGCAAGGTCTCTTTCCTCCACCTTAAAAACATTGCAAAACTCTGCCCCTCCCTCTCCCAACCCGACGCCGAGAAATTAGTCCATGCCTTTGTCTCCTCCAGATTGGACAACTGGCCCTCCTCGTCAGGATCCCTAGTAAAACTCTACAAAAGCTGCAGCACGTCCAGAACTGTGCTGCTCGGGTCCTGACGAGGAGGCGCAAATATGACCACATCACTCCAGTCCTCAGATCCCTTCATTGGCTGCCCATTCAACAAAGAATCCAATACAAACTCTGTCTCCTCACCCACCAGTGTATACATGGAACTAGTTGCCCCTGCCACTGCCCCTGCCCCTCAGTGAGCTCCTCACATCACAAACCGCCCCAAGAACCCTCCGCTCCACCATGTCCACCCACCGCCTGCACCAGCCCAGAGCCAAGGTCTCCACCATGGGAGACAGGGCCTTCCAGGCAGTCGCCTCACGGCTCTGGAGCGCCCTTCTAGAGACACTGAGGGCCCCACAAAGTGTGGAGGCATTCAAAAAAGGCCTTAAGACATTATTATTTAAAAGAGCCTTTTCAAATTATTATGATTTATCTGTGTGTGTGTGTATGCTTTATTGTTTTATCTCTGTGACTTGCTTGTTGTTTTTGTAACACTTTGAGATTCCATTGGAATGTAAAGTGCATTACAAATAAAATGTATTTTTATTATTATTATGTTATTTTCATTGCGCCCACAGTCGAATGTATAGATTAAGCTGTGTTAATTATTTTTGTTTTTATAGGATAAGCCCACTACTGTAGTCTTTTCTTTTCTTTTGTCTTGTTACCAAATTGGAATACTGAGGTTCCTGACACATAAAAATTAAAAGACCCACATTATTTTTTGGAGCTGGTGTCTGGTCCATTATTTTACCACCTGGCCACACATACTATGAAATATATTGGCATGATATATCCCCTTTGTATTTCTAAATACAGGCACATGACTCCATGTATTTGAAATGACAACACATTAAAGGTGCCATAACATGCTTTTTTTCACGTTTCGTAGTCTATCCTAAGTGTCTAATTGATAATAATAAGGGTTGTGCAACACCCTTAACATAATAGTTAAGAAATATCACCCAGACCTTGGACCCCCTCACCAACCCGGAAATGCAAACGGCTTGGTTTGATATTCGCCCCCACCCTTGCGAAGAGCGATCTGGATCCCCCGCCCACCCGTGAGAAACGATAGAACTTAAGATCAACATTACTTTGAGCCTAAATAAATCTGGTGTTTATTCTACAGCGTGCGCAGAACAGATATATCTATAGATCTATATATATATATATATATATATATATATATATATAAAAGTCTTATGTCCATCGCGCTCTTATTTCCTGGTTTTTCGGTATCG
This sequence comes from Eucyclogobius newberryi, assembly GCF_026437365.1. Lineage (NCBI taxonomy): Eukaryota > Metazoa > Chordata > Actinopteri > Gobiiformes > Gobiidae > Eucyclogobius > Eucyclogobius newberryi. The sequence continues at coordinate 2,470,405 of NW_027316056.1, forward strand.
GATAGAACTTCTCTCCGTTTATTTTCCCGGCTGCTGCATCAATTGCCACATAAACCTTCACCATTGTGATAATAGTAAAGAGTGCGACATCATTAATTAAGTTTTGGGCCTCTTTGAGCCGTGTTTCGTCGTAAATCGAAGCAGAAAAACTCCGGCCTTGTATAGGGAGAAGAGCCTGCAGCAGCGCGGAGCCGGGGGGAAGGGGGCGGGAGACGGCAGGTGGGTGGAGAGGGGGGAGGGGGAGGGTGAGGGATGATGACGCGTGCCTGTGGTTATGACGCGGTCCTGTGAACACCCCCCGTCAGTTTGGAGATTGGAGGAAAGGAGATAGTCTGTAATGTAGCTAAACACTGCGGGAATCAATCAAAAAAAAAAACTCTGGACATATATGAAGCACAAATAGCAATGTAAGAAGGTTAAAAGCTCTGAAAAGTTGATTTTGCATGTTATGGGACCTTTAAGGTCATGATGTGATGGTCCTTCTTCCTGCTGCTCTCGTTCAGAACAACTATTGGAAAAGGGTACAGATATGTTTACTAGCTAACCAGTGTCACCCACCTATTTTTAAACTAGGGCTTGGAAACAATAAAAATATACTGTAACCAGTTGATGACACTTTAAGACAAATACTTATTAATATGATTTTATCATTTGAGACATCATATTGACCATCCATCCATCCATCTTCTGCCGCTTTATCCGGGGCCGGGTCGCGGGGGCAGCAGTCTGAGCAGGGACTCCCAGACTTCCTTCTCCCCAGACACTTCCTCTAACTCCTCCGGGGGGATCCCGACGTAGACCGACCGGTAAATAGAGAGCTTTGCCTTTCGGCTCAGCTCCCTCTTTACCACAACAGTCCGATGCAGCGACTGCATCACTGCAGCCGCTGCACCGATCCGCCTGTCGATCTCACGCTCCATCCTTCCCTCACTCGTGAACAAGACCCCGAGATACTTGAACTTCTCCACTTGGGGCAAGGACACCCCACCCACCTGGAGAGGGCAAGCCACCTTTTTCCGGTCGAGAACCATGGCCTCGGATTTGGAGGTGCTGATTCTCATCCCAGCCGCTTCACACTCGGCTGCAAACCGTCCCAGTGCATGTTGCAGATCCGGGTTTGATGGAGCCATCAGGACAACATCGTCTGCAAACAGCAGAGATGAGATCCTGTGGTCCCCAAACCGGACACCCTCCGACCCCTGACTGCGCCTAGAAATTCTGTCCATAAAAATTATGAACAGAACCGGTGACAAAGGGCAGCCCTGGCAGAGTCCAACATGCACTGGGAACAGGTCTGACTTACTGCCGGCAATGCGAACACAGCTCCTGCTCCGGTCATACAGGGACCGGACAGCCCTGAGCAAAGGGCCCCGGACCCCGTACTCCCGGAGCACCCCCCAAAGGACACCCCGAGGGACACGGTCGAAAGCCTACTCCAGATCCACAAAGCACATGTGGACTGGTTGGGCAAACTCCCATGAACCCTCGAGCACCCGATGGAGGGTATAGAGCTGGTCCAGTGTTCCACGACCGGGACGAAAACCACTCTGCTCCTCCTGAATCCGAGGTTCGACTATCGGTCGGATTCTCCTCTCCAGTACCTTGGAATAGACCTTACCCGGGAGGCTGAAGAGTGTGATCCCTCTGTAGTTGGAACACACCCTCCGGTCCCCCTTCTTGAACAGAGGGACCACCACCCCGGTCTGCCAGTCCAGAAGAGGCACGGTCCCCGAACGCCACGCGATGTTGCAGAGACGTGTCAACCAAGACAGTCCTACAACATCCAGATACTTTAGGTACTCAGGGCGGATCTCATCCACCCCCGGAGCCCTGCCACCGAGGAGTTTGCGAACAACCTCAGTGACTTCAGCTTGGGTGATGGATGAGCCAGCCTCCGAGTCCCCGGTCTCTACTTCCTCTTCGGAAGACGTGACTGAGGGATTAAGGAGATCCTCAAAGTATTCCTTCCACCGTCCGACGACATCCCCAGTCGAGGTCAGCAGGCCTCCACTCGCACCGTAAACGGTGTTGGTGAGGCACTGCTTCCCCTCCTGAGGCGCCGGACGGTTTGCCAGAATTTCTTCGGTGCCGACCGATAGTCCTCCTCCATGGCCTCCCCGAACTCCTCCCAGGCCCGGGTTTCTGCCTCTGCGACAGCACGAGCCGCGGCTCGCTTGGCCTGCCGATACCCGTCGATGACCTCCGGAGACCTACAAGCCAGAGTGGCCTGATCATATTGACAGTTTTCAAAAATGCATTTAACTTTTTTGCCTATTCTTTAAACATTGAATATGTTATTTTCATGATATAATAAATTGACTAAATAAACATTTTTGCATGTAATAATTCAATAAATAAATGTTCAAGTTTTTTAGGCCTACATATGTGTAGTTAAACTGTAGTAAATGTCGGTGTTCCGCTTTTGTTCAGTACTAATTCTACAGGCACTCAACCCATCATAAATATGACTGCTCATTGATAGTGGCATTTAATACTTTAATTTTGACAAATTACAAACCACTTTCAAACTTTCCCCCATAGGCTGTACCCTTGAGCAGGAAGTGGAGGAATCTCATTCACAGCTGCAGTGTTGTGTGTGTTTGGAGAGTAAGAAACATCATAGAACTTTGTGAAGAAAGATCAAATTAAATTTGAATTAATACCATTTCAGTTGCATGAAAAAAATGCTCAAAGTGTGACTGTTTTGGTGTCCAAGTTTAAACATTTGGACTGTATGATGCGCTCTTGATCTAATAAACTGTCTAACCTCTGTTTTTCTGTTTTTGAAACAGCTGTTTGTCAAGATGGGGAGTGTCAGTGAATCCAAGTGTAAGCAGTAATGAGAAGCTCACAAGACTTTCAGAGCCAGACCAGTTGAGAAGTTCTACAGCAGCCTGAATCAAGGATCACTGTTCTCTTTGTTGATGGTGCAAGGGACAGTGGAGACATGGTGGTTCACTTATGCAATAAGAGGGTTTAATTTAGGCTTCAATCAACTCTTTAAACTTGGTGTTTTGGTTCTCTGTAATGGACATCATTCTGCATGTAAAGTCTAGTCATGTGGCACAAAGCTTACTGATTATCCCAATAACAAAGTACAACACAAATCTACAACATCATCACCACAGATGGGCTGAGTTTATCTCATGAGTAAAGTTACACAGTGGTGGTCGAGGAAACTACTAAGTAAGAGTAATTTGAAGATATTACTACTCAAGTAATGGTAATTGTAAGAGTAAATGAACATAACATTGGTGTTGTGGGCTCACTACAACACAATGGCCGAGTCGAAAGTTACATTTTTGTGGTTTATTTTGTCCCAAACTCTTCCAGAAAATAATTTATAACCCTTTGCTCTTTACAAAGTGCATAAAAATGTACAGGATCACATCACAAACTCCAGTCTTGAGTTATTCTCCGCTGCACAGGTGTTGCCCACTCAGCAACCACACGCCAACTGACTGGCAGCTCAATTGGCCCCACTTTTTCACGTCAGAAGGCTGTTCTTGTTCAGAATCACAAATGGCGTGATATCAAAAGCCTCCCCAAACCAGACAAACTTGTGTTTGAAACTTGGAATGCTATCAAATTTATGTGACCATGAAAAGTATGCACTCAAAGTCCTGGAACCACATATGTGAGCAGGTGTTCTCCAACATGAACTTTATTAAATACAAACATCGCAAACGGCTCACAGATAACAGCGTTACAATCCTGTGTGAAAAAGAAGGTGATGGCAACAGCACCAATGTGCAGATGCTGTGCACCGAGGTTCAGGAGCAGAAATCACTTTGACCAAGTATGATAAATGTTGTTATTGCCTATTATTTTGCATATATTCATATTTTTTCATTGTTCAGTGAAAAGAAAAAAATATATTGTTCAGGTTAATAGCTGACTGCACGGCACAGTAAAAGGATGGCGGCACAGAGAGAGAGAACAATGTTTTTTTTTTCCATTACTACAAGGACTCATATAGACATTGAGTAATTTTATAATTTTTTGGGATTTAAAAATGTGACTGGTCGCGCTAAAAACCGCCACAAGTCGGCCCCAACCAAACAAGTTGACGTAATGAAGGAGCCCCTCCCCCTGTGTGCTTCAGATAACACTATTGGTTGTCTTAAACGTATACATTAAGCTGTTAAAAATGGGTAATTTTTTCCAGCGCTCCTCGGGGGTGTCACCCATTTCCAGCTAGCGCATTGTTGATATTTTTCGGCCAATCAACTGCTAGCCACATGGCTACTTAAAACACCGTCATACTCCGTGGTGTTGAAGATGGAGTACGGAGTACAAAAAGACGAAAAAAGATCCACGAAAAGAAAGTGCCTGACGTAAGTACTCACAAGATCCCTGCATGCATGCATACATGCTAACATGATATGCACATCGAAAACTAGCTCAGTAGGTGTTGTTGGCTCCTGTGTTAGCAGCTACAGACAAAAGACAACGTTTCACGCCATAAAAAACCCTGAGGGCTCTAAAGAAGATTTGCCACGGCCCCCCACCCTCTGAATCAAACACACGAAGAAGCATCACGCAGGTACAGCTTAAGTTATTTTGTATGTTTGTTCATTATACATTTGTTGTTACACTTGTTGCTCTGTGGTGGCATCAGCTCCTGTAGGTGTGGTCTGCTGGATCAGCAGCATCACAGAGAGGGAGAGGAAGAAGCTGGACAAATCTCCGTCCTGGGCTGTGCTCTGGACTCGGTGCAGGAGGTGGGGGACAGAAGGGTCCTGGCTGAACTCACATCTATGCTGGACCATGAGTGTCGCCCCCTGCAGGACACTCTGTCCACTCTGGAGAGCAGCTTCAGTGACTGATCCACCCTCGCTGTGTGAAGGAGACGTTTCACAGGTCTTTCCTTCTGCTGCTGTCAGACTCTACAACAAACACTGTCATACCCATGTGCAATACTGTCATACCCATGTGCAATACTGTCATAATCATGTGCAATACTGACTTAATCATGTGCAATACTGTCATAATCATGTGCAATACTGTCATACCCATGTGCAATACTGAGTTAATCGTGTGCAATACTGATTTAACCCTGTGCAATACTGACTTAACCATGTGCAATACTGACTTATCATGTGCAATACTGTCATATCCATGTGCAATACTGTCATACCCATGTACAATACTGACATACCCATGTGCAATACTGACTTAACCATGTGCAATACTGACGTATCATGTGCAATTACTGTCATACTCATACGCAATACTGTCATAATCATGTGCATATAACTGCTGTAAATAAGAGTGTTTACTTTGCCATTATTAGGCCCGAGCGCCACAAGCTGGCGAGAGGCCTATTAATCTCGTAAGGCCGTGCGAAGCACGGCTGCGAAAGTGCGCACGTAGTGCGCACGAAATCGAGCGCGAAGCGCTCGCCCACTTCCAAACACTCACTAACGCACTCCTTCACTCACGCACGCCCCGTGCATACTAATTAGTAGTAGGAAAATGGAACATTACCGTTGTAAACGGGCGAAGCCCGTGCAAAAGTGCGCACTAAACAAGCACTTTACGACCGCTTCGCGGTCGTCATCCCAATGTAAAGCACTCATTTGCGCTAAGTACCTCACGAATACGTTCCCCATCTCTTGGATGTTCCGTGCATATAAGCATGTAATGCAAAAATTGAACATTATTACTGTATAGAGGGCCAAAAACACAAAGTGGGCGGAGCCCACTCAAAATTAACGAAAGTACCCGTCAGTGACCAGGGACCCACACCATGAGGTAGGAAAGCGCGAGCGCTTTCCGAAAATGTATAGTTTATGATATTTGAAAAATATGAAACATTGTTTTCGCATCGGAATATTATTAGGCCCGAGCGCCACAAGCTGGCGAGAGGCCTATTAACCTGTTACCACCCACCTATTTTTGCCCTGTGCACAATGGTTGGACATACCCAAATGGCATTGCTTATTAAAAGAGGATCTTATGTTCCACATGCAAGTGTGATGCATCATTAGAAAGCTTAGGCCTTCTAGGTTCTGCAGAACACTGTCAGGGCTTCAGAACTTACACTACAGAGGCCCAAACATAAACAAAACATCCTTTTTTAGTCTCGCCGGACAAGCGCATTCTCGTCCGGCGAGAAACGAAGAAAAGTTTGTTTACTTGACAATATCTCGAAATCGGATAACTTCAGGAAAAATACAAGTGGATATTGTTTTTCAATGATTCCTTACGGACAGACTGAATACAAGGATGTACAGAATTAAAGCCGTTTCGTCCGTCATAAACAGCTAACAGGTAGGACATGCGTTTGTAAAAGTTGAGACTTTCTCACAAACTATTGGCAATTGCTTCTTGGGGCATATTATTCAATGTAAATCAATGACATATTCGTTTTGTTGAGAAAATAAGCTTTAAAATGATGTATAACTTGCTGGTATTGACCGCGGAAATAAAAGTGATGATGTAAGAGAATATTTGAGATATAGAAAATGTTCGCCGGCGGAGAGGTGGGTGGTAAACAAGTTAATCTCGTAAGGCCGTGCAAAGCACGGCTGCGAAAGTGCGCACGTAGTGCGCACAAAATCGAGCGCGAAGCGCTCACCCACTTCCATACACTCACTAACGCACTCCTTCACTCACGCACACCCCGTGCATACTAATTAGTAGTAGGAAAATGGTACATTACTGTTGTAAACGGGCGAAGCCCGTGCAAAAGTGCGCACTAAACGCACTATAAAGCACTCATTTGCGCTAAGTAGCTCACGAATACGTTCTCCATCTCTTGCATGTTCCGTGCATATAAGCATGTAATGCAAAAATTGAACATTATTACTGTATAGAGGGCCAAAAACACAAAGTGGGCGGAGCCCACTCAAAATTAACGAAAGTACCCGTCAGTGACCAGGGACCCACACCATGAGGTAGGAAAGCGCGAGCGCTTTCCGAAAATGTATAGTTTATGATATTTGAAAAATGGGAAACATTGTTTTCGCATCGTAATATTATTCTTTCTTCTTTCTTCTTCTCGGGACCATCCCCCCTATTTTTCACCCAGTGAACATTGACGAAAAGTCACAAAAATGTTCACACCTCTAAAAATCGTGCCTCTCTACATTCTGGCTATTTCCCTTTTCTAAAATAAAAAAAATTGGCGCGTCAGCGCCCCCAAATGTACCAAAAATGCATTGAGAGATGGGAAATGACCCAAAAAAAATCTGATCGTAGAATCATGAAATTTGGCGCCGAGGTAGATGGTGACAAGAGAAGTAAAAAATATTATTACGGCAACGCCGTCCGCCCAACCAAATGTCGGCCATATTGCTTCAAAAATGGCTAAACATGACTTCGGAGTTTTTCCAAACGTCGTACTTTTACGAACTCCTCCCAGGGCGTTGGCCCTAAAAAGCTGAAATTTGGTGAAAATGCTACTGAGGAGTGGGACATCAAAAGTTATCCAAATTACATTGATACCTCTCACGGTCTCTGTGCGACGAAGCCGCAAACTGTAGCTAGAATTTCAGAAATCTCCCATATTTAAAATTTCTGCCGTTTGCGCAGATAAAGTCCGAATTGCGTCAAATTAGAATCAGTTGTTAAACTCTTTGCCCTAAACCTACTTGAAGTGAAATAAATTCATTTGGCGCCACAGCGCCCCCTACAGATTTTATATGGAGGTTAAATGACTCAATTTTGGCATCCCCATCAAAAAAGTCAATGAGACCCATGTCATAATTGTTATGGCGTTGCCGTAACGATGACCGAAACCTTTCATGTTATTCCAATGGGGAAATCGCCAGAACATGTTTACACTTTAGACTTTCACAAACTCCTCTTAGGGCGTTAGCCCTATCAACATGAAATTTGGTGAGACTCATCTTCAGGACCATCAAAAGTTATCCACATTTTCATTCAAAGAGTCACGGTGTCTGTGCGGCAAAGCCGCACATTTTGCCAAGAATTCAAAATAAAATAGCTTTTTGATGGTAAAACAAAGGGGAGAAGATGTGACAGCGTCACAGATTCAGCAGTAGGCGTAATAAAAGGACAATTGGGGCGCGTTAGCGCCCCCTCCTCTTGCGGCGTGGCGGCGGCGTGGCGAGGGCCGATCATTGCCTTCGGCAATGCTGCCGAAGGCAGCATTGCAACTGTCTGACCAAACATGCGGGCGCAGCCCGCATGTTTGGTACCCCGTCGCCCCTGGCAAGTACAGTGAACTAGCCCATGCCGAAGGCATGGATCATGCATACTTACTCCTGCTATGACAGAAATAGTCAACAATTAGTGAATGGGCTACGCCCATTCACTCCTTGTTGACAACAGCAGCGCGAAGCGCTGCATTCCTCCAAAAACCCTCCTGGCATCGTCCCGTACGCGAGAATCCATGCCGCAGGCATGGGCCATGCTTGTATCTGCTCAAATCAATGGAAGTCTATGGGGAGTGGGCGGGGCATCCCGACGGAATAGGGAGTGACGAGCGCGTAAGCGCTCGTAATGATGTTTCCACCCCATGGCGGCATCGGGAAGGCTTAGAGCTTTCAAACTATGTATAATTTGTTGTTATAGTGGAAACGGCTATATTGTTTTTGCTAAAAATATTATTATTTTTATTATTTTTCTTGTTCTTCTGCTTTTTGAGCTCTAATTTGACCCCCTGAACATGCTCAAAAACTCACCAAACTTTACCCAAAATTCAAAATCGTCGAAAAATTTTGTTTTTTCTGGGCCATTTTTTTTTTCGTTAAAAAATGGCGCGACAGCGCCACCGACAAAAGTCAAAATACATTGCGCCTATGGGAGACGCCCCGAGGTCAACTTTGTCGTAGAGCTATGAAATTCGGAACACGCATTCCTCTCATGAGGACAAAAAACAAATATTATTGTGGCCACGCCCCCAGAATTACCCCATGCCCGCCATCTTCCTTTGAAAATGAAAACACGCTGTGTTAGCCATTTTGTTCACGTCAAACTTTGACAAACTCCTCCTAGGGCGTTTTGCCCACCGATTTCAAAATCGGCGGACGTCCTCTGGACAAGTGGGGCATCTAAAGTTATCCAATTTTTTGAGATACCTTTTACGGTCTGTGTGCGGCGCAGCCGCAAAGTTGGACAACTTATTTTGGGATATTGCAGATCTAAAAATTGTTCCCATTTGATCAAAACAAGTCCGATTAGGACCAAATTTGAATCAGTTGTTCAACTTTCTAGTTTGGACCAGTTTATGCTGACAAAATTGAAATTGGCGCGATAGCGCCCCCTACAGAGTGACCTTTAAATTAACATTGAAGGTCAAAAATTAGTTTTACCAAAATTTTCTAAACTTTACCCAAAATTCTATTTTGGCGTCGCGATCAAAAAAGCCAATCAGACAAATGCCTTAATTTTTACGGCGTAGTCGTAGCGATGACATAAACCTCCTATGTTATCCCTATGGGAAAACCGCTTAATCTCTCGAATATCCACATTTTTATGTTTTACACTTTAATGAAGTCCTCCTAGTGCGTTTTGCCCACCGACCTCAAAATCGGTGTACGTCCTCTAGACAAGTGGGGCATCTAAAGTTATCCAAATTTTAAGGATAGCTTTTACGGTCTCTGTGCGACGGAGCCGCAAACGTTTCCCAGAATTCTGACTATTTGGCCTTCAGAGTGGCCTATAAACAATAGAGTTTTTCCAAATGACATGATATTTTGAACAAAATTCTAATTTGCCATCCTGATCACAAAAGTATGAGAGCCAAAGTCATATTTTGTACGGCGTAACCGTAGCGATGACAGAAACATCCCATGTTATCCTTATGGGAAAATCATAGAATTGCTCAAATCACCACATTTTTACGCTTCACACTTTAACGAACTCCTCCTAGGGCGATTGTCCGATCAAGTTCATATTTGGAGAATATCATCTACACAAGCGGGACATCAAAACTTATCCATATTTTGATTCTAAGTGCTACGGTCTCTGTGTGGCGGACCCGCAAATATATGTCAGAAATGGGAAAACAGCGAAATCTCTGAAATGTTCACATTTACGCTTCACACTTTAATGAACTCCTCTGTGGGCAATAGCTCGATCAAGCTCATATTTGGGGAAAATCATCTACACAAGCGGGGCATCAAAAGTTATCCATATTTTTATTCCAAGTTCTACGGTCTCTGTGCGGCGGCGCAGCAAATTTGACTGACACTTGTGTTCATTTGCACTGGATTGGCCATGTCCAATGTGTCGCCGTCTGTCAAGTTCTTTTTTTATTCAACACACAATAAGGGCGCCATCTTTATCAAGTCGAAAGCGCAGAGTCGGAAGGCCGGCGGCCCGCGAGGGCCGTTGGATGCCGCTTGCGGCTTTAATTATTATTATTTTTCTTGTTCTTCTGCTTTTTGATCTCTAATTTGACCCCCTGAACATGTTCAAAAACTCACCAAACTTTGCCCAAAATTCAGAATCGGCGAAAAATTTTGTTTTTTCTGGGCCATTTTTTTTTTCGTTAAAAAATGGCGCGACAGCGCCACCGACAAAAGTCAAAATACATTGCGCCTATGGGAGACGCCCCGAGGTCAACTTTGTCGTAAAGCTACGAAATTCGGGACACGCATTCCTCTCGTGAGGACAAAAAAAAAAAAATCATTGTGGCCACGCCCCCAGACTTACCCTATGGCCGCCATCTTCCTTTGAAAATGAAAACACGCTGTGTTAACCATTTTGTTCACGTCAAACTTTGACGAACTCCTCCTAGGGCGTTTTGTCCACCGACTTCAAAATCGGCGTACGTCCTCTGGACAAGTGGGGCATCTAAAGTTATCCAATTTTTTGAGATACCTTTTACGGTCTGTGTGCGGCGCAGCCGCAAAGTTGGACAACTTATTTTGGAATATTGCAGATCTAAAAATTGCTCCCATTTGATCAAAACGAGTCCGATTAGGACCAAATTTGAATCATCACTTTAATGACCTCCTCTGTGGGCAATAGCTCGATCAAGCTCATATTTTGGGGAAAATCATCTACACAAGCGGAGCATCAAAAGTCATCCATATTTTTATTCCAAGTGTCACGGTCTCTGTGCGCTGGAGCTGCACATTTGACCGACATTTGTGTTCATTTGCACTGGTTAAGCACAGCATTGTACATGTCCAATGTGTCGCTGTCCTAGTTCTTAGACAATTGCGTTAGCGCCATCTCTGTAAAATGCAGAGAGCAGAGTCGGAAGGCCGGCGGCCCGCGAGGGCCGTTGGATGCCGCTTGCGGCTTTAATATTCTTTCTTTCTTCTTCTTCTTCTCGGGACCAACCCCCCTATTTTTCACCCAGTGAACATTGACGAAAAGTCACAAAAATGTACACACCTCTAAAAATCGTGCCTCCTTACATTCTGGCTATCTCCCTTTTCTAAAATTTAAAAAATTGGCGCGTCAGCTCCCTCAAATGTACCAAAAATGCATTAAGATAGAAAATGACCCAAAAAAAATCTTATTCTAGAATCATGAAATTTGGCGCAGAGGTAGATGGTGACAAGATAAGAAAAAAATATTACTACGGCAACGCCGTCCGCCCAACCAAATGTTGGCCATATTGGTTCAAAAATGGCTAATTATGACTTGGGAGTTTTTCCAAACGTCTTACTTTTACAAACTCCTCCCAGGGCGTTGGCCCTAAAAAGCTGAAATTTGGTGAAAATGCTACTGAGGAGTGGGACATCAAAAGTTATCCAAATTACATTGACCCTCTCACGGTCTCTGTGCGGCGAAGCCGCAAACTGTAGCTAGAATTTCAGAAATCTCCCATATTTAAAATTTCTGCCGTTTGCGCAGATAAAGTCCGAATTGCGTCAAATTAGAATCAGTTGTTAAACTCTTTGCCCTAAACCTACTTGAAGTGAAATAAATTTATTTGGCGCCACAGCGCCTCCTACAGATTTTATATGGAGGTTAAATGTTTAGTTTTCCGAAATTTGACACAAAACTCAATTTTGGCAAAAAAGTCAATGAGACCCATGTCATAATTGTTATGGCGTTGCCATGGTATGTTCCAAAGGGACTCACAGGAGTGTTATCAGTTTTAGTAGGTGGTGACCGGCTGACTGAGGCAAACTGCAGGAATATTCAGTGGGCATTTGCTGATGGAGCCACAGAAGAAGATCGACAAGATTTCTTTTTAATCTGTAGATCCATTACAAAATATTCTTCCGGCAAGACTCTGCCAGGGATCATGGGACAGTTTATGCAATCATGAATGTTTTGAGGTACATTTTTCTTTCAAAAACCTATTGTGATACACTTTTGCAATGTTTTTGTTTTTTGTATGCAAATACCCTAACTACTGACATATGTAGTCATGAAGTCATTTGAGCACCTCGTCCTCCCCCACTTCAAGTCCCTCAAGTCCTTCACCTCCGCCCTGCTGGACCCCTTGCTGGACCCCCTGCAGTTCGCCTACAGAGCCAAGGGTTAGTCTGTGGACGACGCCATCAACCTGGCTCTACGCTTCACCCTGCAGCATTTGGACTCCGCGGGAACCTACACCAGGATCCTGTTTGTGGACTTCAGCTCTGCATTCAACACCATCCTCCTGCTCTGCTCCAGGACAAGCTCTTCCAGCTCAACGTGCCTGACTCCACCTGTTTAGTATTCAGTGTGCAATGTTTCTGTTGTTGTGTTGTTTTGAATTCAGTGTTCAATGTTTTGTTGTTTGTGTTGCACCAAATCACCAGGACAAGTTCCTATATGACAAATGGCAATAAAACCTATTCTGATTCTGATTCTGATTCTGAACAAGACAAAAGAAAAGAAAAGACAACAGTGGTGGGCTTATCCTATAAAAACACAAAGAATAAACACAGCTTAATCTATACATTCGACTGTGGGCACAATGAAAATAAAATTACATTAGAATCACAATATATGACAATGAACAGACTGCTCAGACCACACTCAGCACACAAGGACCACAAGCAGTGCTGTCTCCCCTCTGCATTAACCACAAGTACAGTTAATTAACAACCAAAAACACAATCATAAACATGATAATTGACTCACATTTTCACTCACGCCGTCACGTAGTTTGTGACACGCTTCACAGTAGTTAATCTACTTCAATCCTAGTTTTCTACAAATTTAGTGGACAATAATCTTTGAAATTGTCAGATATCGGTTTAAACTGCATCATCTTCCAAGATTATTTTTGAACTCAAAGCTCATTTTAATGAAAGATTCACAATATACAAACCATTTTCTGATCTCTCTGACATCTGCTGGCTAAACTGACAATTGCAACTATAGCGCAGCTGATTAACTCTCAGATCATAAGAATTGTGCAAATTATGACTAAAGCATGAACTGTTTACCAGTGTTTGTACATACCATAAGCTCCATTTTAAGATCGGGAGGTAAATCAGTTTTGACCTCTGAGGTCCACAATGAGGTCCACGACCTCAATTATATTGAAATTTTAATTTTTTCACCATTTTGATGCAGTTTGTCTGTTAAGGGAAGCATAAAACGGATAATGTTGCCATGTGTTAGTCCATTTATCATCTGGAGAGCCTTTATAAATAACAGGATGCAACCATGACAGAACAAGTGCTTTAAATGAGGTCAGTGACCTCAAAAAACAGATTTATTGAAACACACATTTACGTTATTGTGATGTCCAGAACAGCTTGCATAAAATGATGTTGTAAGATCATCTATGCAATCTTAATTTTCAATATACACTAAACATAGTCTATACACTATACACAAAGTGAGGTCTTTTATCTCAAACACATGTATAGTACACACCAGTAAAAGTAATACACACACATTATCCATATATATGCATAGATATTAAGGTGTCTGATTGCACCTAACAGTCTCCCGAACATGCACATAATGCAGTACACTTGAGTGCAGCCTTGGTGCACTTGCAGCTCCCGGTACATTCCTTCTTGCAGCTGCAGTGGATCAGTTCGTGGCAAGATTTTGATGCCTCTGGCAGTGTCTTGATGTGCTACTGGAGTGCTGCCTGTGTGGGGGGGATGTTTTCTAGAGCCCTAGACTTGTGTGCAAAGAGCTGTTTCTTAGCATCATTAACTTCAGTGGTGTCACTGGTGCGGTCATACATAAGCACAACAAAACGCTCCAGCAGTGACATTGACACCTCACTGACATCATTTGGCATGTGTAAGAGTTCTTCAAAAGCATCAGTCACCTGTGGGAACACTTTCCAAATCTCCAAGGCAGTTTTCTTCCCCCTGCCAGCGAAAGAAGACACAGTGTCACACCCTGTGAAGGCATGGAAGATGGGTAGAGTAGCACATTGTCTTGGGTTCATTATGGAAACCAGTTGGTGAACAGCTATGTATTGGAAGCTGGATCCAGTACCAAGAGCTATCCACAGCTCGTCAGGCTTGATGTTGTTGAATGAAGCCACAGCCAATACGACTACATCAGTATGAACAGTGCGTATGGCAACCTTCCTGATCCCCTTCTGCACAGCATCTGCCACATGTAGAAGCAGGCGAGTGTCCGCTTCCTCGTGTGAACATGGGGCGAGGCTGGTCAAGTCAGACTCAGCAGGAGAGCACAGGACCTCTGTTCCACGTGTTGCATACATTTCCTTGCCATCTGCTAGTGGAACCAGGTAACCAAAGAGCTCTCCAAAGAGAGTCTTGTTTTGATCCACACGAAGGAAGTCCTTCCAGTTCTTAGGCATGACAGTAGAGGGAGCCACTCTCTTCCTGATGCCCTTGCCCCTCTTCTGTCTGGTTGTGCCTTTCAGGCTGTCAATCACAATGAGGTATAACATGTTGAAATCGGTTGAAGCGTTAAGGAGTTGAAACTGGCTAAATGAAAATCATGGAAAATATAAAAATAAATATTTTTCACAATACAAGAACATATAGTGCCTGCGTAATATCACGCAGACACTCAATTAAATAATAGATTCAATAGCCTATATTTGACAGAAAAGTGATATTTTATTTGATATGAAATTAATTTTATTTTTCACACCAATGATTGCGGGCCGGCCCTCCGCTAATTGCCTGGATTCGAATATGGCCCTCGGATGAAAATAATTGTCCACCCCTGTTCTGGAGCATCCTCTTGATAATGGCGAAAAAGGCCCTCACAAAAGATGGATGACACAAAATACACACACGACCAAGGACTGAACTGACATTATATGGGACTTTTAAATTCTCAATTTGAAAATGGACAAACTTTGGACAATTGTTTGGGTTTGAGTTTCTATCGTTTTTTGGATGTCTTTTGATCTATGTTGTTTTTTGTTCTCTCTCTGGTGTTGTTTTGTTTGTTGCTTTATTCATGTATTGATTTGCTTATTGTTCTTTAACAATTCGAAAAATGAAAAACGATTCTTATTTATAAAAAGAAAAAGAAACATTTCAACAAAAAAACAAAAAAAGAAGCTAATGCTGCAGGGACACTCATTTATTATGATCCTCCAAAACTCCAGACACAGAATTCAACGTAACGTAAATCACCAAATTATTTTTTCTACAAGTTTGATTGCGTGTCCATAAACATATTGTGTGCACAGCCCTCACACAAAGTCAGTGGGTCAAGTGCCCGTTAATTTTGATTCTTGATGTTGGATTGCTCCAATATTAAAGCATCTACGGTATTCTAAATTTGCTCAGTGCATTAAATAAATAAGTCAAAAGCTTTCTCTGCATCTAGACTTATTATTGCAGCTTTGTTTAGTTGTTTTTGTACATGGGTGATTATGTCTTATGTTTTCTTGTGTTCATTATTTGTCCATAAAACCTCTCTGATCATTGTGAATTAAATTAAATATTTGTTCCATTATTTTGGACATAGTTGAGATGTATATACAGTAATCCACATTCAGAATTGAGATTGGTCTATATAAGGCACAAGGTCCTATTAAAATGTTGATAAAAGCAAAGGAGTAAAGTGTATCTTTTAGAGCTTTATACCACTCTGAGGTGAACCCGCCACTCCCCAGTCATTATTAGCTCGAGCCATTAAAATGGCGAGCGCTATTGTAATTCGTCGGTTTCTTCTTATTATTTTTTTGCCGCCTGAGATCACACTTTTGGCCTCCTGAACGTCGACGAAAAGTCCCACATTGGGGTATAGTCGCAATCACTGTCTAGAGACAGTGAAATTTAACATTCAGCTAATTTTGTACCGTTCGTCCTCTAGAAACAGAGATATTTCCTATACAAATCCTTTCAGACTTTTCAGATTTTGTGCAAAGTGTGTGAAAATTGGCACACACATTGGTCAGATCAAATCTCTCGATAAAGTATATCACATATATATCTGTATTATGTACGGGTTGCCAGTTTAAAGCCATGGTCCATGCCAATACTCAACTGGCGTGCTGCGCTGTGTAAATGGGAGGGAGGGGGATCAGAGCCTGGAGCCAAGTGCACCACCTGGTCATAATACTGGACTTAAAGGTGGAATGGACGATTTTTTCAGCAAATTTTTGTATCATATTTCCTCGTGGCGTGGATAAATCATTTGTCCTGCCACATATCTATCATAAAACGCACCTATCGCTCACCTGCAGCCGCGTGCGGTTCGTCCCCACGTTTCCGCGTGCCTAAGCGCATGGATCTATCATAATATAGTTCCCTCAGTGTACGGGGCAAAATGAAGACGGAGAAAGACAGTTCGAGCTGACGCAGAAGTGAACAGAAATCTACGGGAGACGAGCGATGCGCTCCGTTGCGCTAATAAACAAACGCACGTGTGTGTTGTATCAGTCCGCGCATGCGCACTTCCGCCTGCCTTCTCGAATCGCCGAAAAATCGTCCATTGCGCCTTTAAGCTAAGTCCGACTTCAATCTGAAACTTAAGACCAACTTATAGTTATGACCAGTGCACCAGAAGAACTTAAGCCCTTTGTACGCTACGCCCAGGTGTAACTCTTACGCCTTGTGTGGAGCAGGCGTAAGTCCAGCTACAACATGTGTCCATCTTGTGTATTTATGCTTGACAAATATGTCCTTCATTTATCATTGTTGCGGAACATTGTTCACACTCTGAAATGTAGGTGGAGGTTCATCATCTTGCTCAAGTGGTGATCCTGCCTTATTAAATAACTATTTGAACATTAAAACAAAATGTGTAGTATTTCATTTTTGATTTTTGGTATTTTGCAATCAAATTTAAATTACAAATATAATATTTGATTTCAATAATAGATTGGGAATAGAAAATCCAAATACATTGACCGCTTTCAGTGGCAAAAGACCTAATGTTGAGTCAATGTCCTTTTACTATCTTGGTGTAGTAATAGTTTCTTTATTAATTTAATTCTGCTGGAAGGTTTTGTACATTACCTTTTAATGTGCAGGTTCACAGTGTTCAAAAGGAACATAGGATGAAGGATTTTTTTTCCTAATCCCACGAACGTAAAATAAAAGTATGCTTTTTTTTTAAAATTTGGTTGTTTTTATTGTGAGCGCATCTACACTGCGTGTCCGTGAAGATGTTACTATAATATTCCATAGTATGTCATTACCAATTTTCAAAAGTATAGTTTCAATGTTCTATTTTCATGGAATCATGCATGTTAATGTCCAGTTCTTGGTACTGTTATGTGTGAAAACGCCTTTGAAATGAACGATCAATACAACACAGACCTTGTGATTGCAGTAGATTTTTTGACTGTAGCTACAAATAAAGTTGTACCCTTACCTTCATGGAGAGGCTTTTGCACATGTCCTTGAACAAAAGTTTATTATCCACAGTCACAGCGCCTTTTGTCTTCTGGACAGAACAGACACAGTTGTCGGAGCGAGCACCGAGAAAAGCGTGTCCCTGAGCCTAACCGGCACCTGAACAAACATCAGCACTCCAGCTCACCGCAGCAGGCCACAGGAATGTTCCCAAAAAGAGTGCAACAGGGAGCCGCTTCAGAACCATGCACATGCAGCAGGGTTAAGGCGGAGCTCCACTGCGGTTGTTTCCTGAGGTGTTTTGGTTAGAAAAGGCAACCAGATACAACCCAGCAGTGAAGTAGGGCCAAAACACATCAGAGTCTCAGCCACTCTATTATCTTACTTCATACTTATTTTTGTGTGTCCATCTTTCAAACGCAAAATGTTTTGGGTATCTTGAAAAGCACTGTATAATTATAGTTATGTATGTTATGTGTGTTATGTATTACTAGGCCCAAGCGTCAAAAGTTCCCATCAGTGACCAGGGAACCACACCAGGGCGCAGGAAAGCGTGAGCGCTTTCCGAAAATGTATAGATTATGATATTTGAAAAGTAGAAAACATCAGTATATTATTGGCTCGAGCCATGAAATGACAAGAGCTATTGTTATGCCATTGTTTAGTTTAGTTTAGTTTAGTTTATTAAGATCCTCATTAGCTCCTGCAAACCAGTTGCTATTCTTCCTGGGGTCTCCTCAAATTCATTACATACATTTCTTTATATACCCCACCCACACACACACACACACACTCACACCTCTAAACAAACGCACACATACCTCACACACACATACACACACACACATGAAAGCCCAAGGTATTATATATCTACCTACATACATACAGTATATATACATATATATATATATATATATATATATATATATATATATATATATAAATACACTCACATAGATACATACATATACACATACAGGGTGAAAAAGAAAACAGCAGTAAATAGCTCATTCACGATATCATTATTAGTTATACTACCACTATCATTCCCATAATTAGTAATCAAATCTTAACTCCATCCCTGATGCGCATTATTGTGTAAAAAGGAAAAGCTATAACTTCTTTTGAAATAACTTTTTGTTATTTTCAAGCAACAAAAAAACAGGCAATGCATTCCATGCAACCATGGCCCGATAAACAACAGTGCACTGCATTCTATTGGTTCTGCAAACTGGCAGCACACAGCTTATTTTTCTACTTTGTCGAGTTTCATAATTGTGAGTATCTGAGAAAAAGTCAGTTTATCATAAATTACTACTGGAATTTTGGTTATAATGACATGTCTAATAAATGTTAATAAATAGTACTTCAGTCTGCTTTTGACCCTCAACCAGGCTAATTCGTTGTGCATTGTTATTACATTTGTTCTGTTCAGCCCAAGACTATTCGTGCCGCTTTGTTCTGTGCTACTTGTAACCTGTATAAATTATTTTCACATGTGTTTGACCAAATAACAGACGCATAATCTAACTGAGAAAGTGCTAAGGACTGAATTAATTGTTTGATTAACCATTTTGGAATACATTTCCTACAGTGTTTGATCTTGCCCATACTCCGCCCCATATTCCTCACTACATTGTTTATATGATGATGATGAATAAAGTTACACCCAATAATTTAGTTTCTTCCACTTGTTCAACTACAGTCGCTCCAGCGGTTAAGTGTAGTGTAGGTGTTGTTTTTGACATGTGTTGTGACCCAATTAACATACATTTTGTTTTTTCAATATTGATTACTAATTTATTATGTTGGATCCACCGAACTACTGCATTCAACTCCTCCTGTGAGATGTTACTAAGCTTGTCTGCTGTTGGTGCAGAGGCGTATAATGTAGTGTCATCTGCATATATGGCCATGGTTGCATGTTTTAATATAGATGAAAAGTCATTGGTGAAAAAGAAAATAAAAGCGGGCCAAGGCAACTGCCCTGGGGAACTCCTCAACCCATCCCCTCAACGTCAGAATAGCTACCATTAAAGTAGACTCTATAATCTCGATTATTTAAATAACTTTCACTCCACTTTAATGCTGATGACTCAAATCCATAACAGGTCAATTTGTTTAATAAAATATTGTGGTCTAAAACATCAAAGGCTGCACTCAAATCTAGGAATATTGTCCCTATTAGATTTTTTCGATCAATTTCCTGCAGTGATCTGTGAGTAAGAGCAGTTGTTGTGGAGTGACCCATTTTATATGCATGTTGATAGATGGTATATAACCCTTTAGGCGCCAGAGATTATGGATGAAATAAATGTATAAATAAAAAACTTCCTGAGATACAGCGAACTGAAGCCGGGGCACAGCTCTGGGTCGGCAGTGCCCCTGGAGGCCCGTAGAAGCTCCACACTCCACTTGATTCTTGGATAAAAGTGCCCCCAGCCGGTCTCGAACTCGCTTGAGGCTGGAGCAGGGATCATCCACCCCGCACACGGCCAGACTCAGCCCGGCCAGGGAGCACCTTCTGCGGCTCGGGGGCTCCGGGGAGGACCACCTGGAGCCTGGAGCCCCCACCGGGCCCTGAACGCGGCTGCCGGAGGCAGTGCCTCTTGGATAAAAGTGCCCCCAGCCGGTCTCAAACTCGCTTGAGGCTGGAGCCTGGCGATCCACCCCGCACACGGCCAGACTTTGCCCGGCCAGGGAGCACCTTCTGCGGGTCGGGGGCTCCGGGGAGGACCCCCTGGAGCCCCCACCGGGCCCCGAACGCGGCTGCCGGAGGCAGTGCAGTGCCTCTTGGATAAAAGTGCCAGTCTCGACCTCGCGTGAGGCGGAGCAGGGATCATCCACCCCGCACACGGCCAGACTCAGCCCGGGGAAGGGCCACTCTGGCCGGGCATGGCCTCCGCTGAGCACCCCCTGGAACCCCTGGAGCACCTCCAGAGCCACCCCGCACTCGGCCAGACTCAGCCCGGGGAAGGGCCACTCTGGCCGGGCATGGCCTCCGCTGAGCACCCCCTGGAGCCCCTGGAGCACCTCCAGAGCCACCCCGCACTGGGCCAGACTCAGCCCGGGGAAGGGCCACTATGGCCGGGCATGGCCTCCACTGAGCACCCCCTGGAACCCCTGGAGCCCCCGGAGCACCTCCAGAGCCACCCCACACTCCTCCAGACTCACAGGCGCCGCATTTGACAAACTCAGAGACGAGGAAGGGACCGGAGTCGGACCAAAAATATGCGCTGGCGCTGCCTCTCGCCCCGCGCAGAGCCATCGGACACGTGAGGGTGAGCCGGTGGAAATCAGGACCACAAATGCCTACAACCCCGCAGTGCGCAGGAGCCTTCGAAGCTGGATGAAACCAGAACGGGGCCCTACGATGGCGGTGACCAGCCACGGGTGACCCCAATTGATAGCAAAGTGAGCCCTGGACAGGCGCCGCATTTGACAAACTCAAGAGACAAGGAAGGGACCGGAGTCGGACCAAAAATATGCGCTGGCGCTGCCTCCCGCCCCGCGCAGAGCCATCGGACACGTTGAGGCTGAAGGGGACTGGCGCAGAGCCCTTGGGCCCAGGGGCTAAGCGCAGCCATCATCCTTAAAGCCGCGCCTCCTGCTGCGCGGGGGTGAGTGACAGTGGGCCCGGACTGTGGTTCCGTCGGACGCGTTGAGGCTGAAGGGGACTGGCGCAGAGCCCCTGTCACAGGGGCTAAGCGCAGCCATCATCCTCCAAGCCGCGCGTCCTTCTGCGCGGGGGTGAGTGACAGTGGACCCGAACTGTGTTTCCACCGGACGTGTTGAGGCTGAAGGGGACTGGCTCAGAGCCCCTGGCACAGGGGCTAAGCGCAGCCATCATCCTTCAAGCCGCGCGTCCTACTGCACGGGGGTGAGTGACGGTCCCATCTCCGGAGACAAGGGGCCAGACGCGGGGGAAGCCAGTCAGACTGACGCCCCGCGCCTGGTGGGACCTCCGTGGGAGAGCACCTGGGTGAGACGGGGCGTCTCGGCCTCGCTTCCAACGTGTCCGGCGTGAGGTTAGCCGGAGCAAACCACAGCCGCAAAATGTAAACAAACCCGCAGTGCGCAGGAGCCTTCGAAGCTGGATAAAACCAGAACGGGGCCCTACGATGGCGGGTCTTGAGTGCCAATAGACCAAGCTCCTTGTCCGGTATACATAGATCCATGATTTGTACCATTTTCAATCGCAAAAAAACAGACTGGGCCGCTCTGAAACCACGGAGCCGGGCTCCACCAGAGGATCCAGACCCAGGACCCAGGCTGGAGCTAAGTGTCAGCCCGCACTCCGCTACTCTGATGGCCGTGGGAGGCGCATATGAAGCCGGGGGGAAACTGTGCGTCCCTGGCCGGGTCTGGGCACCTCCAAAACCATGGAGCCGGGCTCCACCAGAGGATCCGTGATCCGTGTCACAACCAGCGCTCATCTCCGCGTACAGCCCGTGGCCAGCCGCTACGCTGATCTGGATTGTCTGGTCTGAGCATTTGATACTATGAATGTCAGCTCAAATGATTATGTCGCTGTAAAGCCGGGACAGTGACACTATGTTGTGCCCCGAGCAATCGGAGCAACCAGGAATGTTCTGCCCATTCTCAAGGTTTTAGTTGTTACAAGGGTTGTACATTAGCCTACACCGCCCTCTTGTGTTCGCCCAGTGCTATTGTTTGTTTTCGTCAAAAAATCCAAGATGGCCGCACGCCATGCTGAGTTTGTCATGTGTTGAGCTCGTGTTTCCCACATACGTGTTGTTGCTTTGGACAATATTTGTCTGTAAGTATCGTGATGTAAAGGTATAAGTTTGTTATTGATTTTGGGTGATTTCTGCATTGTTTTGAGCAGGTTTGAACCTAAATTAATGTGTTAGCCTAGCATTTCATTTGCCTGTCAGCAGCTAATGACATATTTTGTATTCCAGTTTTACGGTTGGTCTAAGAGGACAACAGCTGTATGCTGTTCTTCAATAAATGAACAAAACACCAAGACGTCTGTTTATTGGAGCGCCGTCATCTGGCAGTTTAGCCTTGCAAAGAGAGTAACTTGGGGCGAGGACAGCACAAGGAAGCTTCTGGAGGTGCCCCGGAGTCTGGTGAAATGAAGCCGAGAAAAGCGCGTCTCTTGCCGGGTCTGGGCGGCGCTAAAATCACGGAGCGGGGCTCCACCAGTGTATCTGTGATCCTTGTTACAACCAGCGCTCATCTCCGCGTACAGCCCGTGGCCAGCCGCTACGCTGATCTGGATTGTCTGGTCTGAGCATTTGGTACTATGAATGTCAGCTCAAATGATTATGTCGCTGTAAAGCCGGGACAGTGACACTGTGTTGTGCCCCGAGCAATCGGAGCAACCAGGAAGCTTCTGGAGGTGCCCGGGAGTCTGGTGAAATGAAGCCGAGAATAGCGCGTCTCTTGCCGGGTCTGGGCGGCGCTAAAATCACGGAGCGGGGCTCCACCAGTGGATCCGGAGTTGAACCGAACTATGACGCCTAAATAACTTGACATTACGGCTGTGAAGGAGCCCGGAAGCTGGATAAAACCAGAACGGGGCCCCACGATCGCGGTTCTCTTGTGCCCGTCAAACAAGCTCCTTGTCCGGTAGCCGCACAACCAGGAAATGTACCTGTTTCGATTCCGAAAAACGTCATTCTCAAAAACCGCCCGCCCCTCCCTCCCAGCATTACCATTTTGCACATTCCGCCTGAGAGCAGTGTCAAGAATTTCGCGGGAGCAGCGTGATTCAGCCCGGGAATCTTACTCTGAACGCTTATTCGCACGAGCCAAAAAAGTCCCTCAGGCATATGGTACTATTGATTTGAAACTCGTTTTTTTTTCTAAGTCCAGCAGGGGTATATGGTACTATACTCTGATGGTCAGTTCACCTCCAGGCCCCAGGGGAGTGCTTTTCTGGGGGCAAACAGTGCACTGATGATGGGGAATTATTTAATTTTGCTCATTTTGGTGTTTTTTCACATTTTAACCCATTTTCACCCCTTTTGCTCACATCTTCAAACTCGGGCCCTGATTACAAGTTCTGACCAAATGATGACAAACACGGTATTTATTATGTATTTTTTTCATTTTTTTATTTTTCCAACTTATACATCCATCATTGGTGCCAGGCAGGTTGTGGAGAAAGCAGTGAAGAAAGGAGAGAGCCATCCCAGAAAAGATGTCCATCCAGGGTCAAGGTACCCTGCACTTTTACATATCCAAATGACAGCATTTAAAGTTTTTTAGCGTATGGTATCTCTCGTTGCATGGAACCGCACAGTTTACAGTCCAATCAAGGAGCTTTCTTTAGATGAAATGACAATAGCTTTCAAGGGGAGATCTTCACTAAAATGTTACTCCCCGAATAAACCTGACAAATATGGCTATAGAGTGTATGCCCTGAGTGAAAGCTGTTCAGGGTATGTTTTGCGCTGGTCAATGCACACTGGACAGTACAAAAATAATGCAAGCAACATCAGTGCAACACACGCAGTTGTCCGTGAGTTGGTTTCTCCCTTTACGGGCAAAGGACACGAGATTTACATGGACAGTTACTATACCTCGCCTGTAATTGCAAATGTATTAGCAGATTTGGAAACTGGACTGTGTGGGACGGTAAGGATTACCAGGTTGGGGATGCCAAAATGCCTTGGTAAAAGTGTCTTACAGCTGAAAAAAGAAGATGACCCAGTTTTTTGCAGAAAGGGAAAACTCCTGGCTTGTGCTTGGCACGATACTAAACGTCTCACCATGTTGTCCACAGTCCATGGAAATGATTGTGTTCAGAGGAGGATCCGATCCAAGACAGATGACACTGGCTTCCGTGACATCAAAAGACCTGTATGTGTCGACCAGTACAACGCCTACATGGGTGGAGTGGACACTGCTGACCAGAGGATGAAGACATACCTCTTTCCACACAGGTCCCGGAAATGGTATCATCGCATATTCAATGCCATTATAAGCATAAGTATTGTCAACTCACACATCATATACACCAAATCCACTCCAGGCCCACACAAACCTTTAAAGGTTTACTTTCAGAACATTATTGATGCATTACTGGCTGATCACTCCAAAAAACAAGAGAGGCGCTCAAGACCGGAGGGTGAAATGCCACAGAGACTCACAGAGCGTCATTGGCTTTGTCAAGCAGAGGGACGTCCAGACTGCGCCGTGTGCTCTGACCGCTCTCGTACCAAAGGCAGGCGGCAAACAAAGTACAGGTGCCGTCAGTGTGGCGTTGGCCTCTGTGCGGTTCCATGCAACGAGAGATACCATACGCTAAAAAACTTTAAATGCTGTCATTTGGATATGTAAAAGTGCAGGTTACCTTGACCCTGGATGGACATCTTTTCTGGGATGGCTCTCTCCTTTCTTCACTGCTTTCTCCACAACCTGCCTGGCACCAATGATGGATGTATAAGTTGGAAAAATAAAAAAATGAAAAAAATACATAATAAATACCGTGTTTGTCATCATTTGGTCAGAACTTGTAATCAGGGCCCGAGTTTGAAGATGTGAGCAAAAGGGGTGAAAATGGGTTAATCGAAACAGGTACATTTCCTGGTTGTGCGGCTACCGGACAAGGAGCTCGTTTGACGGGCACACGAGAACCGCGATCGATGGGCCCCGTTCTGGTTTTATCCAGCTTCCAAGGCTCCTTCACAGCCGTAATGTCAAGTTATTTAGGCGTCATAGTTCGGTTCAACTCCGGATCCACTGGTGGAGCCCCGCTCCGTGATTTTAGCGCCGCCCAGACCCGGCAAGAGACGCGCTTTTCTCGGCTTCATTTCACCAGACTCCGGGGCACCTCCAGAAGCTTCCTGGTTGCTCCGATTGCTCGGGGCACAACACAGTGTCACTGTCCCGGCTTTACAGCGACATAATCATTTGAGCTGACATTCATAGTATCAAATGCTCAGATCAGACAATCCAGATCAGCGTAGCGGCTGGCCACGGGCTGTACGGGGAGATGAGCGCTGGTTGTGACACGGATCACGGATCCTCTGGTGGTCCGGCTCCGTGGTTTTGGAGGTGCCCAGACCCGGCCAGGGACGCGCAGTTTCCCCCCGGCTTCATATGCGCCTCCCATGGCCATAAGAGTAGCGGAGTGCGGGCTGACACTTAGCTCCAGCCTGGGTCCTGGGTCTGGATCCTCTGGTGGAGCCCGGCTCCGTGGTTTCAGAGCGGCCCAGACCCGGCCAGGGTCTGGTTTTTTGCGATTGAAAATGGTACAA
This sequence comes from Eucyclogobius newberryi, assembly GCF_026437365.1. NCBI lineage: Eukaryota > Metazoa > Chordata > Actinopteri > Gobiiformes > Gobiidae > Eucyclogobius > Eucyclogobius newberryi. The sequence continues at coordinate 2,496,269 of NW_027316056.1, forward strand.
ATCATGGTTCTATGTATACCGGACAAGGAGCTTGGTCTATTGGCACTCAAGACCCGCCATCGTAGGGCCCCGTTCTGGTTTTATCCAGCTTCTAAGGCTCCTGCGCACTGCGGGTTTGTTTACATTTTACGGCTGTGGTTTGCTCCGGCTAACCTCACGCCGGACACGTTGGAAGCGAGGCCGAGACGCCCCGTCTCACCCAGGTGCTCTCCCACGGAGGTCCCACCAGGCGCGGGGCGTCAGTCTGACTGGCTTCCCCCGCGCCTGGCCCCTTGTCTCCGGAGATGGGACCGTCATTCACCCCTGTGCAGTAGGACGCGCGGCTTGAAGGATGATAGCTGCGCTTAGCCCCTGTGCCAGGGGCTCTGAGACAGTCCCCTTCAGCCTCAACGCGTCCGGTGGAACAACAGTCCAGGCCCACTGTCACTCACCCCCGCACAGAAGGACGCGCGGCTTGAAGGATGATGGCTGCGCTTAGCCCCTGTGCCAGGGGCTCTGCGCCAGTCCCCTTCAGCCTCAACACGTCCGACGGAACCACAGTCCGGGCCCACTGTCACTCACCCCCGCGCAGCAGGAGGCGCGGCTTGAAGGATGATGGCTACGCTTAGCCCCTGGGCCCAAGGGCTCTGCGCCAGTCCCCTTCAGCCTCAACGTGTCCGATGGCTCTGCGCGGGGCGGGGGGCAGCGCCAGCGCATATTTTTGGTCCGACTCCGGTCCCTTCCTCGTCTCTGAGTTTGTCAAATGCGGCGCCTGTCCAGGGCTCACTTTGCTATCAATTGGGGTCACCTGTGGCTGGTCACCGCCATCGTAGGGCCCCGTTCTGGTTTCATCCAGCTTCGAAGGCTCCTGCGCACTGCGGGGTTGTAGGCATTTGTGGTCCAGAGTCCCGGCTCTAAATTAAACCTGTTACCCTAGTAGGCCGGCCTCCGGGTCCACCTCTCTTCTTCGGTTAAGGAGTACACTGGGCGCAGGGGCAGCCAGTGGAGGGCAAGGGCCCTGCCTCCAAGTGTGGTGCAGGGGACAGGGGAGCCAGGGCCTTGGGGCCCTGGTTCTATTTTATTTTTTAAAGTGGCTCAGAGTACCAAGGGCACGGACTTCCAGGGGGCTGCACCAAGGGGTGTGGGGGTGCTTAAGTGTGGGTACCCGGGGACGAAAGGTGGGCCGGGGCCGGCGCGAGCCCCTGTGGTGAGTGCTGGGCCGTTCCCTTGGTACTCCAGTCAGAGTACCAAGGGCACGGACTTCCATGGTATAGTACCAAGGGCAAGGACCTCCAGGGGGCTGGCCCTTCCCCGGGTAGAGTCTGGGGGGAGTGGGGGGTGGCTCTGGAGGTGCTCCAGGGGCTCCGGGGGTTACAGGGGGTGCTCAGCGGAGGCCATGCCCAGCCAGAGTGGCCCTTCCCCGGGCAGAGTCTGGGGAGAGTGGGGGGTGGCCTTGGAGGTGCTCCGGGGGTTCCAGGGGGTGCTCAGTGGAGGCCATGCCCAGCCAGAGTGGCCCTTCCCCGGGCTGAGTCTGAAGGAGTGGGGGGGTGGCTCTGGAGGTGCTCCGGGGGCTCCAGGGGTTCCAGGGGGTGCTCAGTGGAGGCCATAGCCAGCCAGAGTGGCCCTTCCCCGGGGTGAGTCTGGAGGAGTGGGGGGTGGCTCTGGAGGTGCTCCGGGGGTTCCAGGGGGTGCTCAGTGGAGGCCATGCCCAGCCAGAGTGGCCCTTCCCCGGGGTGAGTCTGGAGGAGTGGGGGGGTGGCTCTGGAGGTGCTCCGGGGGCTCCAGGGGTTCCAGGGGGTGCTCAGTGGAGGCCATGCCCAGCCAGAGTGGCTCTTCCCCGGGCAGAGTCTGGGGGGAGTGGGGGGTGGCTCTGGAGGTGCTCCAGGGGCTCCGGGGGTTCCAGGGGGTGCTCAGCGGAGGCCATGCCCGGCCAGAGTGGCCCTTCCCCGGGCAGAGTCTGGGGGAGTGGGGGGTGGCTCTGGAGGTGCTCCGGGGGCTCCAGGGGTTCCAGGGGGTGCTCAGTGGAGGCCATGCCCAGCCAGAGTGGCCCTTCCCCGGGCAGAGTCTGGCCGTGTGAGGGGGGGATGATCCCTGCTCCGCCTCACGCGAGTTCGAGACCGGCTGGGTGCACTTTTATCCATGAGGCACTGCACTGCCTCCGGCAGCCGAGTTCGGGGCCCGGTGGGGGCTCCAGGCTCCAGGGGCTCCGACCCGGAGCCTTCGACCCGCAGAAGGTGCTCCCTGGCCGGGCTGAGTCTGGCCGTGTGCGGGGTGGATGATCCCTGCTCCGCCTCACGCGAGTTCGAGACCGGCTGGGTGCACTTTTATCCAAGAATCAACTGGAGTGTGGAGCTTCTACGGGCCTCCAGGGGGACTGCCGACCCAGAGCTGTGCCCCGGCTTCAGTTCTCTGTATCTCAGGAAGTTTTTTATTTATACATTTATTTCATCCATTATCTCTGGCGCCTAAAAGGTTAACCTGTCACCTGCACTCCGGCGCGCAGTTGCTCAGTGGTAGAGCGCATGCTTAGCTTGTATGAGGCCCTGGGTTCAATCTCCAGCATCTCCAGACAATGCTTTAGTCATTGCAAGTTGCCATATTACACTGGAAGGAATTTCAGATACCTGTCACCTGCACGCCGGCGCGCTGTTTCCAAATTACAAAAGTTCTCTTACATCATCTCTTTTATTTCCGCGGTCAATACAAGCAAGTTATACATCATTTTAAAGGTTATTTTCTCAACAAAACGAATATGTCATTGATTTACATTGAATAATATGCCCCAAGAAGCAATTACCAATAGTTTGTGAGAAAGTCTCAACTTTTACAAACGCATGTCCTACCTGTTTGCTTTTTATGACGGTTAAAACGGCTTCCAATCCGTACATTCTTGTACTCAGTCTGTCAGTAAGGATCCATAGAAAAACAGTATCCACTTGTATTTTTCCTGAAGTTATCCGATTTCGAGATATTGTCAAGTAAACAACGTTTTCTTCAGTGAAAATATCCACATAAAGGCTCCTACGGCGCATTTCTCCGTCCATATCAAATGACCTGTTTGACTTATAAGATGGTGTTTGGCATCGATCTTTTCTTCAGACTGTTAGCTACAGAATGAGACCACAATTGTTTTTGTCCGCGGGTTTGTTCTTTACAGCCGCCGCAAAAAACAAAAGGCGCCGCTTCCGACGCGGGCATCCATCTTGTTTACGTCCACTTAGCGCTAGCATGCGGTTTCCGTAGAATGATGTTTGCGGAAACCAGATTGAAAAGAGTCGTGAATGTTTGACTGATCAAGGAAATCTGACAATTGTTCAGAGACCACCTTCTCAAGGATCTTGGACATGAACGGGAGCTTTGAAATAGGTCTGAAACTTTTGGGGTCTGTCGGGTCCAAGTTTGTTTTTTTCAGTAAAGGCTCAACTATGGCATGTTTAAATGGACCAGGAAACACACCAGTAGAAAGAGAGAGATTTACCATTTTGGTAACCCAGGGGCCAATAACATCAAACACTTTGAGGAAGAGCCTGCAGGAAAGGGCATCTGATGTACAAGAGGAGGGTTTCATCTTGGTCACCAGAGCTGAGATGTCTTCTAGAGTGACAGGCTTAAAAGCAGACCAGTTTTGGGAAACGGGCTCCACAGAAACAGGTTTATCAGACAATGGGACTGGGATTTGGTCTTTGATCATCTTGATCTTATCGATAAAGAACCTGAGGAATTCATTGCTGTCAGCTTTGCAGGAAACAGGAGTAACTGCAGCTGAAGGACAAACAATAGAATTTATAGTGTCAAGCAACACTTTGGGGTTTTTCTTGTTGGATGTTATTAGCTGGCGGAAGTAATCAGATCTGGAACTTTCCATCATTTCATTGTAAGATGACACAAGATCTCTGAGGTGTAACCTATGGACCTCAAGACTGGAGGTTTTCCACAGACGCTCAGTTTTCCGACATAGTCTCTTTAGGTTTAGGATATCTTCATTTATCCAAGGACAAGCTTTTTTCTGTGATGACACAGTGGATTTTACAGGTGCCACCTGATCTAAAATGGATACACAGTGGCTGTTAAAGGAATTAATTAAACTGTCCACATCAAGACAATTCATAATTAAATGAGGATCAAATACAGCAGAAAATTGGACGGCTGTATTTGCAGTGATAATGCGCCTCTGAGACCTGATGTTTGAGGGCACAGGCTCAGGAGAAAAGTTCAATTCAAATAAAACACAGCTATGATCGCTCATATGGACATCCTCCACACAGAGGTTAGCAACACTCAGGCCAAGTGAAAACACCAGGTCTAAAGTGTGTCCCTTTTGGTGAGTGGGACCAGAGACATGCTGCTCAAAGTTAAATGTTTCGGTCAAGGTTAAAAGATCCTTTGCAGGGCATGATGAGCCATCGACCCAAATGTTAAAATCCCCAAGAATTAAAACGTTTTCCAGCTTTATAATAGAAGATAAATAGTCACTAAAGTCCTTTAAAAAGACAGCAGCAGGACCAGGGGGCCGGTAGACTAAAACACAGTAAAAAGGACTTGAAGAATCAACCTTAATCATCTGTGATTCAAAGGAAGTGAAAGTGTGTGAGTCGATGACTTTACACATGTAACGGTCCTGGGACACGACTGCCAGACCTCCTCCACGTCGACCAGGGCGAGGCATCGCAGAAACGGAGCAGCCCGGTGGGCAGAGTTCATTTAGATGAATAAACTCACCCTCTCTCTGCCATGTCTCCGTAAGACACATGAAATCAAGGTTTTGTCTTGTAAAAAGTTCATTCAAGGAAAACGCTTTGTTGGCAATTGAACGGGCATTCAACAAGCCGAGCCGGACCGTGGATGACGTCACGTCCATCGGTTCAGCTGAGCGCAGCGGGACCTGTCGAAGGCATGCGTTACGGTCACGTGATTCCCATCTGTTTCGCCGGTAAGCCGACGAAAACAAGGAAGCGGACGGTGGACCCCAGCGCTCATAATTCCAGCGGCGCGCGGGCTCCAGGAAAACAGCCGCCACATCCCGCGCAGGCTCCAGGACCGGTGCGGCCCCGATGGCCCGTGCAGGCAGCGGGAAAACAGCCGCGATGACACGGGCAGGCTCCGGGAAAGCAGCCGCAATGACCCGTGCAGGCTCCGGGAAAGCAGCCGCGATGACAAGGGCAGGCTTTGGGAAAGCAGCCGCGATGGCCCGTGCAGGCAGCGGGAAAGCAGCCGCGATGGCCCGTGCAGGCAGCGGGAAGGCAGCCGCGATGACACGGGCAGGCGGCGAAGACGGCGACGGCGAACAGCCGCAAACATCGAGGAGCGGGACCAGGCCCAAGCACCGAGCACGTCTCCCAAAGTCCAGGCTCGTGTGCTCCGAACACAAGGCTCGTCTGCGCTTGACTTGCACACCAGACCTTGTGCCTCGTCTCCTCTGCTTCCTCCTCTTCCCCGGGCCTCGGGACAGCAGCAAAACGTCAGGTGAGTTGGGTGGACAAACAAGGGGTGGCGGAAAGGCTTGTTTGTACCTGTCCCAAGTGTCGAAAAGCGACTCCATCGTCGCTTTGATGCAGAAAAGTGCGCCACGGTCATAAACCCGCACAGCAGACACACAACAGACTAATGTCTGGGCTGATAAAACTGCATACGATGTAACGATCGTCACAAATAAGCGGCATAACAGGAGTCGAGCAGTGGCGTGGCCGAACACAGGCGCCATCTTGGATCAAATGTAATACAGGAACCCACCTGGGGATTATTGTCACATGTACTACACAGCTAGCATAGGTACAGGAACACTTGTGGACTGGGTGATCAGACCAAAGAAGTAACTGTAACACACAAAAAGCGATGCTTATTTAAGTAAAGTAACAATGGCACAGACCTTTGTGTCATTACCAGTGAAAGAGGAATTCATTCTTGAATTTCCTCTCCGATCACTGTTTGTGTTCTGATGCAGCTCAGTGGTAGAGCACATGCTTCGCATGTATGAGGGCCTGGGTTCAATCCCCAGCATCTCCAGACAATGCTTTAGTCATTGCAAGTTGCCATATTACACTGATATTACACTAGAAGGAATTTCAGATACCTGTCACCTGCACGCCGGCGCGCAATTTCCAAATTACAAAAGTTCTCATCATCTCCTTTATTTCCGCGGTCAATACCAGCAAGTTATACATCATTTTAAAGGTTATTTTCTCAACAAAACGAATATGTCATTGATTTACATTGAATAATATGCCCCATGAAGCAATTACCAATAGTTTGTGAGAAAGTCTCAACTTTTACAAATGCATGTCCTACCTGTTTGCTTTTTATGACGGACAAAACGGCTTCCAATCTGTACATTCTTGTACTCAGTCTGTCGGTAAGGATCCATAGAAAAACAATATCCACTTGTATTTTTCCTGAAGTTATCCGATTTCGAGATATTGTCAAGTAAACAACGTTTTCTTCAGTGAAAATATCCACATAAAGGCTCTGTCCGGCGCATTTCTCAATCCATATCAAATGACCTGTTTGACTTATAAGATGGTGTTTGGCATCGATCTTTTCTTCAGACTGTTAGCTACAGAATGAGACCATCCACAATTGTTTCTGTCCGCGGGTTTGTTCTTTACAGCCGCCGCAAAAAACAAAAGGCGCCGCTGCAGACGCGGGCATCCATCTTGTTTACGTCCACTTAACGCTAGCATGCGGTGACGTAGAAGACTTTGATTGAGATATTATTCTAGCCAATAAGAATACCTTTCGAATGGTGGGTGGGACTTAGGGCTTCTTCCACAGAGGCTTTGGAACATATATACATAGTATTTCTAGAAAAAGCGGGTTAGTGGTAGAGCGCATACCTTTGTTCATTTGTGTTGTTTCTAAACCATCATATATGTTCCGTTTGTGTCCATTCTATCATTTTGGAGAATTGAACCAAAGGGGATGTAGTTCAGTGGTAGAGCATGTATGAGGTCCTGGGTTCAATCCCCAGCATCTCCTGACACTGCTTTAGTCATTAAAAGCTGCCATATTACAGTGCAAGGAATTTCAGAGACCTTGACTTTAATATGCCATGTCAACACTTCTGACATCCACAGTGGCCTAATGGATGTCAGAAGCTAATATTTGGTAAGTTTAGACCATTCAGTGCTTTGACCAGTATAAATCATAGCATCACTCTTTGGCTAATGGATATTCAAAAATCAACTTTTCATCCACAAGCTTAAAAAAAACTATAAATCCATTGTGCACTGTCACCCTGCCAAATTATAACTCAGTGATTGTTAGATACCTTTTGTTGAAATATCCGTCAGTAAAAGTGTATGTATGGTATAGTGTAGGATTATTGTCATCTGATGCCGAGATAGATGCTCAAACTCAAGCTTAAGTGCAAACTCCCAGTCCCACATTACGGTTGAATCTTGCAGCACTTATAAAATATATACAAGTACAATAAGTCTGGATGGGTGTCAAGAGAGGCTTTGAAACATGGCATCTATTCAGGCGCAACATTTTGAAATCAATTTTTTTGTTTTTCCATGCATCTATGGACTAGCAGGTTTGATGGTGTTTCTTTTTGGAGTATTTCTAGACAAAGTGGTTCAGTGGTAGAGCGCATACCTTTGTTCATTTGGGATCAGACATGTTTTCCAGCAATGCTTGACTGGACAAGCATACCTTGATTTTTAATTGGTCTCAAGATTTCACAGTAATTTTCCAAAGATGCAGTATTGTGGTGGCCAGGTGGACAAGCCAATGGGCAAAAAATCCATTGGCATTGCTTCATATTTCTTTGAACCCTGCCGGAAATATACCTTTCTCTTCCCCTTGACCAGCAAAGGACGTCACCTGCTTAACAGTGCTGGATTTGTGAATATATAGGTACAGGAACACTTGTGGACTGGGTGATCAGACCAAAGAAGTAACTGTAACACACAAAAAGTGACGCTTATGTAAGTAAAGTAACAATGGCACAGACCTTTGTGTCATTACCAGTGAAAGAGGAATTTATTCTTGAATTTTCTATCCGATCACTGTTTGTGTTCTGTTCCTAAGCCATCATATCTGTTCCGTTTTGGTCCATTCTATCATTTTTGCTTACAGTTCCGAAGGGGATATAGCTCAGTGGTAGAGAGCATGCTTAGCATGTATGAGGCCCTGGGTTCAAACCCCAGCATCTCCAGACAATCCTTTCAGTCATTTCAAGTTGCCATATTACACTGGAAGGAATTTCAGATACCTGTCACCTGCACGCCAGCGTGCATTTTCCAAATTAGAAAAGTTCTCTTACATCATCTCTTTTATTTCCGCGGTCAATACCAGCAAGTTATACATCTTTTTAAAGGTTATTTTCTCAACAAAACGAATATGTCGTTGATTTACATTGAATAATATGCCACAAGAAGCAATTACCAATAGTTTGTGAGAAAGTCTCAACTTTTACAAACGCATGTCCTACCTGTTTGCTTTTTATGACGGACAAAACGGCTTCCAATCTGTACATTCTTGTACGCAGTCTGTCGGTAAGGATCCATAGAAAAACAATATCCACTTGTATTTTTCCTGAAGTTATCCGATTTTGAGATATTGTCAAGTAAACAACGTTTTCTTCAGTGAAAATATCCACATAAAGGCTCGTCCGGCGCATTTCTCAATCCATATCAAATGACCTGTTTGACTTATAAGATGGTGTTTGGCATCGATCTTTTCTTCAGACTGTTAGCTACAGAATGAGACCATCCACAATTGTTTCTGTCCGCGGGTTTGTTCTTTACAGCCGCCGCAAAAAACAAAAGGCGCCGCTTCCGACGCGGGCATCCATCTTGTTTACGTCCACTTAGCGCTAGCATGCGGTGACGTATAGACTTTGATTGAGATATTATTCTAGCCAATAAGAATACCTTTCGAATGGTGGGTGGGACTTAGGGCTTCTTCATACAGAGGCTTTGTAACATATATACATAGTATTTCTAGAAAAAGCGGGTTAGTGGTAGAGCGCATACCTTTGTTCATTTGTGTTGTTTCTAAACCATCATATCTGTTCCGTTTTTGTCCATTCTATCATTTTGGAGAATTGAACCAAAGGGGATGTAGCTCAGTGGTAGAGCATGTATGAGGTCCTGGGTTCAATCCCCAGCATCTCCTGACACTGCTTTAGTCATTGCAAGCTGCCATATTACACTGGAAGGAATTTTAGAGACCTTGACTTAAATATGCCATGTCAACACTTCTGACATCCACAGTGGCCTAATGGATGTCAGAAGCTAATATTTGGTAAGTTTAGACCATTCAGTGCTTTGACCAGTATAAATCATAGCTCCCACTCTTTGGCTAATGGATATTCAAAAATCAACTTTTCATCCACAAGCTTAAAAAAAACTATAAATCCATTGTGCACTGTCACCCTGCCAAATTATAACTCAGTGATTGTTAGATATCTTTTGTTGAAATATCCGTCAGTAAAAGTGTATGTATGGTATAGTGTAGGTTTATTGTCATCTGATGCCGAGATAGATGCTCAAACTCAAGCTTAAGTGCAAACTCCCAGTCCCACATTATGGTTGAATCTTGCAGCACTTATAAAATATATACAAGTACAATAAGTCTGAATGGGTGTCAAGAGAGGCTTTGAAACATGGCATCCATTCAGGCGCAACATTTTGAAATCAAATTTTTGTTTTTCCATGCATCTATGGACTAGCAGGTTTGATGGTGTTTCTTTTTGGAGTATTTCTAGACAAAGTGGTTCAGTGGTAGAGCACATACCTTTGTTCATTTGGGATCAGACATGTTTTCCAGCAATGCTTGACTGGACAAGCATACCTTGATTTTTAATTGGTCTCAAGATTTCACAGTAATTTTCCAAAGATGCAGTATTGTGGTGGCCAGGTGGACAAGCCAATGGGCAAAAAATCCATTGGCATTGCTTCATATTTCTTTGAACCCTGCCGGAAATATACCTTTCTCTTCCCCTTGACCAGCAAAGGACGTCACCTGCTTAACAGTGCTGGATTTGTGAATATATAGGTACAGGAACACTTGTGGACTGGGTGATCAGACCAAAGAAGTAACTGTAACACACAAAAAGTGACGCTTATGTAAGTAAAGTAACAATGGCACAGACCTTTGTGTCATTACCAGTGAAAGAGGAATTTATTCTTGAATTTTCTATCCGATCACTGTTTGTGTTCTGTTCCTAAGCCATCATATCTGTTCCGTTTTGGTCCATTCTATCATTTTTGCTTACAGTTCCGAAGGGGATATAGCTCAGTGGTAGAGCCCATGGTTTGCATGTATGAGGCCCTGGGTTCAATCCCCAGCATCTCCAGACAATCCTTTCAGTCATTGCAAGTTGCCATATTACACTGGAAGGAATTTCAGATACCTGTCACCTGCACACCGGCACGCAGTTTCCAAATTACAAAAGTTCTCTTACATCATCTCTTTTATTTCCGCGGTCAATACCAGCAAGTTATACATCTTTTTAAAGGTTATTTTCTCAACAAAACGAATATGTCATTGATTTACATTGAATAATATGCCCCAAGAAGCAATTACCAATAGTTTGTGAGAAAGTCTCAACTTTTACAAACGCATGTCCTACCTGTTTGCTTTTTATGACGGACAAAACGGCTTCCAATCTGTACATTCTTGTACTCAGTCTGTCGGTAAGGATCCATAGAAAAACAATATCCACTTGTATTTTTCCTGAAGTTATCCGATTTTGAGATATTTTCAAGTAAACAACGTTTTCTTCAGTGAAAATATCCACATAAAGGCTCGTCCGGCGCATTTCTCAATCCATATCAAATGACCTGTTTGACTTATAAGATGGTGTTTGGCATCGATCTTTTCTTCAGACTGTTAGCTACAGAATGAGACCGGGCTCTAAGCGCCGCTCAGACCCGGCATGAGAGGGTCTATTTTCGGCTTGATTTTACCAGACTCCCGGGCACTTCCAGAAGCTTCCTGTTTGCTCTGATTGCTCGGGGCAGAGCACGGTGTCACGCTGACCACGGGCTGTACGCGGAGGTGACCCGCTCCGTGATCTTAGCGCCGCCCAGACCCAGGGCCATCCACCCCGCACACGGCCAGACTTTGCCCGGCCAGGGAGCACCTTCTGCGGGTCGGAGGCTCCGGGTCGGAGCCCCTGGAGCCCTCACCGGGCCCCGAACTCGGCTGCCGGAGGCAGTGCAGTGCCTCATGGATAAAAGGCACCCAGCCGTCCAACTCGCGTGAGGCGGAGCAGGGATCATCCATGAATCAACCATGAAAATGGTACAAATCATGGTTCTATGTATACCAGACAAGGAGCTTGGTCTATTGGCACTCAAGACCCGCCATCGTAGGGCCCCGTTCTGGTTTTATCCAGCTTCGAAGGCTCCTGCGCACTGCGGGGTTGTTGGCATTTGTGGTCCAGAGCCCCGGCTCTAAATTAAACCTGTTACCCTAGTAGGCCGGCCTCCGGGTCCCCCTCTCTTCTTCGGTTATGGAGTACATTGGGCGCGGGGGCAGCCAGTGGAGGGCAAGGGCCCTGCCTCCAAGTGTGGTGTAGGGGACAGGGGAGCCAGGGCCTTGGGGTCCTGGTGCTTTTTATCTTTTAAAGTGGCTCAGAGTACCAAGGGCACGGACTTCCAGGGGGCTGCACCAAGGGTGTGTAGCTCGTGTTGGGGTGCTTAAGTGTGGGTACCCGGGGACGAAAGGTGGGCCGGGGCCGGCGCGAGCCTCTGTGGTGAGTGCTGGGCCGTTCCCTTGGTACTCCAGTCGGAGTACCAAGGGCACGGACTTCCATGGTATAGTACCAAGGGCACGGACCTCCAGGGGGCTGAAACAAGGGTGTGTAGCCCGTGTGGGGGTGCTTAAGTGTGGGTCCCCGGGTTCGAAGGGAGGGCCTGGTCCCCGGTGGTCATCCCCGGAGTCCCAGAGCCTGCAACCCGGGGAAGAGTGGCCCGTCCCCAGACTGAGTTTGGGGGAATGCGGGGTGGCTCTGGAGGGGCTCCAGGGGTTCCAGGGGGTGCTCGGCGGAGGCCATGCCCAGCCAGAGTGGCCCTTCCCCGGGCAGAGTCTGGAGGAGTGGGGGGTGGCCCTGGAGGTGCTCCAGGGGTTCCAGGGGGTGCTCGGCGGAGGCCATGCCCAGCCAGAGTGGCCCTTCCCCGGGGTTAGTCTGGAGTAGTGGGGGGTGGCTCTGGAGGGCCTCCGGGGGTTCCAGGGGGTGCTCAGCGGAGGCCATGCCCGGCCGGAGTGGCCCTTCCCCGGGGTGAGTCTGGGGAGAGTGGGGGGTGGCTGTGGAGGGCCTCCGGTGGCTCCAGGGGTTCAAGGGGGTGCTCAGCGGAGGCCATGCCCGGCCAGAGTGTCCCTTCCCCGGGCAGAGTCTGGGGAGAGTGGGGGGTGGCTCTGGAGCTGCTCCGGGGGTCCAGGGGTTCCAGGGGGTGGGCAGCGGAGGCCATGCCCAGCCAGAGTGGCCCTTCCCCGGGCAGAGTCTGGAGGAGTGGGGGGTGGCTCTGGAGGTGCTCCGGGGGCTCCAGGGGGTGCTCAGCGGAGGCCATGCCCGGCCAGAGTGTCCCTTCCCCGGGCAGAGTCTGGGGAGAGTGGGGGGTGGCTCTGGAGCTGCTCCGGGGGCTCCAGGGGTTCCAGGGGGTGCTCGGCGGAGGCCATGCCCGGCCAGAGTGTCCCTTCCCCGTGCAGAGTCTGGGGAGAGTGGGGGGTGGCTCTGGAGGTCCTCCGGGGGCTCCAGGGGTTCCAGGGGGTGATCAGCGGGGGCCATGCCCGGCCGGAGGTGCCCGGAGCTCTCCAAGGTGGCTCCAGGGGCCCGGAGCTGTCCATGGTGGCTCGAGGGGCCCGGAGCTCTCCGAGGTGGCTCCAGGCGGTGCTCAGCGGAGGCCATGCCCGGCCGGAGTGGCCCTTCCCCGGGGTGAGTCTGGGGAGAGTGGGGGGTGGCTGTGGAGGGCCTCCGGTGGCTCCAGGGGTTCAAGGGGGTGCTCAGCGGAGGCAATGCCCGGCCAGAGTTTCCCTTCCCCGGGCAGAGTCTGGGGAGAGTGGGGGGTGGCTCTGGAGCTGCTCCGGGGGCTCCAGGGGTTCCAGGGGGTGGTCAGCGGAGGCCATGCCCAGCCAGAGTGGCCCTTCCCCGGGCAGAGTCTGGAGGAGTGGGGGGTGGCTCTGGAGGTGCTCCGGGGGCTCCAGGGGGTGCTCAGTGGAGGCCATGCCCAGCCAGAGTGGCCCTTCCCCGGGCAGAGTCTGGAGGAGTGGGGGGTGGCTCTGGAGGTGCTCCGGGGGCTCCAGGGGTTCCAGGGGGTGCTCAGTGGGGGCCATGCCCAGCCAGAGTGGCCCTTCCCCGGGGTGAGTCTGGAGGAGTGGGGGGTGGCTCTGGAGGTGCTCCGGGGGCTCCAGGGGGTGCTCAGTGGAGGCCATGCCCAGCCAGAGTGGCCCTTCCCCGGGCAGAGTCTGGAGGAGTGGGGGGTGGCTCTGGAGGTGCTCCGGGGGCTCCAGGGGTTCCAGGGGGTGCTCAGTGGGGGCCATGCCCAGCCAGAGTGGCCCTTCCCCGGGGTGAGTCTGGAGGAGTGGGGGGTGGCTCTGGAGGGGCTCCAGGGGTTCCAGGGGGTGCTCGGCGGAGGCCATGCCCAGCCAGAGTGGCCCTTCCCCGGGCATAGTCTGGGGAGAGTGGGGGGTGGCTCTGGAGGTGCTCCGGGGGCTCCAGGGGGTGCTCAGTGGAGGCCATGCCCAGCCAGAGTGTCCCTTCCCCGGGCAGAGTCTGGAGGAGTGGGGGGTGGCTCTGGAGGTGCTCCGGGGGCTCCAGGGGGTGCTCAGTGGAGGCCATGCCCAGCCAGAGTGGCCCTTCCCCGGGCAGAGTCTGGAGGAGTGGGGGGTGGCTCTGGAGGTGCTCCGGGGGCTCCAGGGGGTGCTCAGTGGAGGCCATGCCCAGCCAGAGTGGCCCTTCCCCGGGCAGAGTCTGGAGGAGTGGGGGGTGGCTCTGGAGGTGCTCCGGGGGCTCCAGGGGGTGCTCAGTGGAGGCCATGCCCAGCCAGAGTGGCCCTTCCCCGGGCAGAGTCTGGAGGAGTGGGGGGTGGCTCTGGAGGTGCTCCGGGGGCTCCAGGGGGTGCTCAGTGGAGGCCATGCCCAGCCAGAGTGGCCCTTCCCCGGGCAGAGTCTGGAGGAGTGGGGGGTGGCTCTGGAGGTGCTCCGGGGGCTCCAGGGGGTGCTCAGTGGAGGCCATGCCCAGCCAGAGTGGCCCTTCCCCGGGCAGAGTCTGGAGGAGTGGGGGGTTGCTCTGGAGGTGCTCCGGGGGCTCCAGGGGTTCCAGGGGGTGCTCAGTGGGCACCCCCTGGAACCCCAGAGTGGCCCTTCCCCGGGCAAAGTCTGGCCGTGTGCGGGGTGGATGATCCCTGCTCCGCCTCACGCGAGTTCGAGACCGGCTGGGTGCCCTTTTATCCATGAGGCACTGCACTGCCTCCGGCAGCCGAGTTCGGGGCCCGGTGAGGGCTCCAGGCTCCAGGGGCTCCGACCCGGAGCCTCCGACCCGCAGAAGGTGCTCCCTGGCCGGGCAAAGTCTGGCAGTGTGCGGGGTGGATGATCCCTGCTCCGCCTCACGCGAGTTCGAGACCGGCTGGGTGCCCTTTTATCCATGAGGCACTGCACTGCCTCCGGCAGCCGAGTTCGGGGCCCGGTGAGGGCTCCAGGCTCCAGGGGCTCCGACCCGGAGCCTCCGACCCGCAGAAGGTGCTCCCTGGCCGGGCAAAGTCTGGCAGTGTGCGGGGTGGATGATCCCTGCTCCGCCTCACGCGAGTTCGAGACCGGCTGGGTGCCCTTTTATCCATGAGGCACTGCACTGCCTCCGGCAGCCGAGTTCGGGGCCCGGTGAGGGCTCCAGGCTCCAGGGGCTCCGACCCGGAGCCTCCGACCCGCAGAAGGTGCTCCCTGGCCGGGCAAAGTCTGGCCGTGTGCGGGGTGGATGATCCCTGCTCCGCCTCACGCGAGTTCGAGACCGGCTGGGTGCCCTTTTATCCATGAGGCACTGCACTGCCTCCGGCAGCCGAGTTCGGGGCCCGGTGAGGGCTCCAGGCTCCAGGGGCTCCGACCCGGAGCCTCCGACCCGCAGAAGGTGCTCCCTGGCCGGGCAAAGTCTGGCCGTGTGCGGGGTGGATGATCCCTGCTCCGCCTCACGCGAGTTCGAGACCGGCTGGGTGCCCTTTTATCCATGAGGCACTGCACTGCCTCCGGCAGCCGAGTTCGGGGCCCGGTGAGGGCTCCAGGCTCCAGGGGCTCCGACCCGGAGCCTCCGACCCGCAGAAGGTGCTCCCTGGCCGGGCAAAGTCTGGCCGTGTGCGGGGTGGATGATCCCTGCTCCGCCTCACGCGAGTTCGAGACCGGCTGGGTGCCCTTTTATCCATGAGGCACTGCACTGCCTCCGGCAGCCGAGTTCGGGGCCCGGTGAGGGCTCCAGGCTCCAGGGGCTCCGACCCGGAGCCTCCGACCCGCAGAAGGTGCTCCCTGGCCGGGCAAAGTCTGGCCGTGTGCGGGGTGGATGATCCCTGCTCCGCCTCACGCGAGTTCGAGACCGGCTGGGTGCCCTTTTATCCATGAGGCACTGCACTGCCTCCGGCAGCCGAGTTCGGGGCCCGGTGAGGGCTCCAGGCTCCAGGGGCTCCGACCCGGAGCCTCCGACCCGCAGAAGGTGCTCCCTGGCCGGGCAAAGTCTGGCAGTGTGCGGGGTGGATGATCCCTGCTCCGCCTCACGCGAGTTCGAGACCGGCTGGGTGCCCTTTTATCCATGAGGCACTGCACTGCCTCCGGCAGCCGAGTTCGGGGCCCGGTGAGGGCTCCAGGCTCCAGGGGCTCCGACCCGGAGCCTCCGACCCGCAGAAGGTGCTCCCTGGCCGGGCAAAGTCTGGCCGTGTGCGGGGTGGATGATCCCTGCTCCGCCTCACGCGAGTTCGAGACCGGCTGGGTGCCCTTTTATCCATGAGGCACTGCACTGCCTCCGGCAGCCGAGTTCGGGGCCCGGTGAGGGCTCCAGGCTCCAGGGGCTCCGACCCGGAGCCTCCGACCCGCAGAAGGTGCTCCCTGGCCGGGCAAAGTCTGGCCGTGTGCGGGGTGGATGATCCCTGCTCCGCCTCACGCGAGTTCGAGACCGGCTGGGTGCCCTTTTATCCATGAGGCACTGCACTGCCTCCGGCAGCCGAGTTCGGGGCCCGGTGAGGGCTCCAGGCTCCAGGGGCTCCGACCCGGAGCCTCCGACCCGCAGAAGGTGCTCCCTGGCCGGGCAAAGTCTGGCCGTGTGCGGGGTGGATGATCCCTGCTCCGCCTCACGCGAGTTCGAGACCGGCTGGGTGCCCTTTTATCCATGAGGCACTGCACTGCCTCCGGCAGCCGAGTTCGGGGCCCGGTGAGGGCTCCAGGCTCCAGGGGCTCCGACCCGGAGCCTCCGACCCGCAGAAGGTGCTCCCTGGCCGGGCAAAGTCTGGCCGTGTGCGGGGTGGATGATCCCTGCTCCGCCTCACGCGAGTTCGAGACCGGCTGGGTGCCCTTTTATCCAAGAATCAACTGGAGTGTGGAGCTTCTACGGGCCTCCAGGGGCACTGCCGACCCAGAGCTGTGCCCCGGCTTCAGTTCTCTTTATCTCAGGAAGTTTTTTATTTATACATTTATTTCATCCATAATCTCTGGCGCCTAAAGGGTTATCAGTCCTTGGGGCTTGGGGCTAGGCTTGGCGTTTGTCAAATATTTATTTATTTTTGTCCACCTTTATTTACAAAAAATACAGAAGATGGCAGCAGATGATAAGGTATTGAAACCAAAAACTCTGTATTCTAACCCTTTAAGCGCCAAAGTCGCAGAAATGCAACTTTACCGCACAAGGAAATTAATGAAATAATAGTAGAAAATGAATCACTTCAGTCATTGGTCGGTTCGGTGCAACTTCCCTTTATTAGCCAGGTATGATCCAGGGCAGATCCGGTAAGGAAAAAAATGGCTGGAGGAAGTACACGTGGCATGCAATTTACAGCAGATTCTGACTCTGAAGGGTATTATCTCCCCGAGAGTGACGATGGATTTCCAAGTGGAGATGAAGGGACTTCGAAACAACGGACAGGTGCAAAGGACAGACGGAGGCGAGGAACCAGTGGAACCAGTGGCTGCAGTAAAACTTGCCCGGTGGATGAGAGCTGGGACATGCTGAGAGAGGTCGAGGTATTTGAGGCATGGATCAAACCTTTTGAAGACCCAGTTGGCTACACAGGAGAGATGGATCTGACGGATGCTAATCCATTTGATATTCTGTCACTCTTTCTGACCGATCAGTTTTGGACTTTCATTACTGATGAGACAAATAGATATGCACATCAGTGTATGGCACCTATGATTCTGAATCCACATTCAAGATTTCTTGAGTGGTATGATGTATCAGTCACCGAAATGAAAGCTTTCTTCGCTTTGCATCTCTCCATGGGCCTTGTTGAGAAACCTGAAATCGAGGATTACTGGGGAACATTTTGGCTTACACAAACGCCTGGATTTGGAAATGTAATGTCAAGAAACAGATTTGAAATCATTCTTTCGTTCTTTCATTTTGTCAACAATAATGATTATGTGAGAACAGGCGAGCCCGGGCACGATAAACTGTTCAAAGTCCGCCCAATAATAGATTTGATTATTCCCAAATTTGCAGCAGTTTACAGTCCAATCAAGGAGCTTTCTTTAGATGAAATGACAATAGCTTTCAAGGGGAGATCTTCACTAAAATGTTACTCTCCGAATAAACCTGACAAATATGGCTATAGAGTGTATGCCCTGAGTGAAAGCTGTTCAGGGTATGTTTTGCGCTGGTCAATGCACACTGGACAGTACAAAAATAATGCAAGCAACATCAGTGCAACACACGCAGTTGTCCGTGAGTTGGTTTCTCCCTTTACGGGCAAAGGACACGAGATTTACATGGACAGTTACTATACCTCGCCTGTAATTGCAAATGAATTAGCAGATTTGGAAACTGGACTGTGTGGGACGGTAAGGATTACCAGGTTGGGGATGCCAAAATGCCTTGGTAAAAGTGTCTTACAGCTGAAAAAAGGAGATGACCCAGTTTTTTGCAGAAAGGGAAAACTCCTGGCTTGTGCTTGGCACGATACTAAACGTCTCACCATGTTGTCCACAGTCCATGGAAATGATTGTGTTCAGAGGAGGATCCGATCCAAGACAGATGACACTGGCTTCCGTGACATCAAAAGACCTGTATGTGTCGACCAGTACAACGCCTACATGGGTGGAGTGGACACTGCTGACCAGAGGATGAAGACATACCTCTTTCCACACAGGTCCCGGAAATGGTATCATCGCATATTCAATGCCATTATAAGCATAAGTATTGTCAACTCACACATCATATACACCAAATCCACTCCAGGCCCACACAAACCTTTAAAGGTTTACATTCAGAACATTATTGATGCATTACTGGCTGATCACTCCAAAAAACAAGAAAGGCGCTCAAGACCGGAGGGTGAAATGCCACAGAGACTCACAGAGCGTCATTGGCTTTGTCAAGCAGAGGGACGTCCAGACTGCGCCGTGTGCTCTGACCGCTCTCGTACCAAAGGCAGGCGGCAAACAAAGTACAGGTGCCGTCAGTGTGGCGTTGGCCTCTGTGCGGTTCCATGCAACGAGAGATACCATACGCTAAAAAACTTTAAATGCTGTCATTTGGATATGTAAAAGTGCAGGGTACCTTGACCCTGGATGGACATCTTTTCTGTGATGGCTCTCTCCTTTCTTCACTGCTTTCTCCACAACCTGCCTGGCACCAATGATGGATGTATAAGTTGGAAAAATAAAAAAAAATGAAAAAAATACATAATAAATACCGTGTTTGTCATCATTTGGTCAGAACTTGTAATCAGGGCCCGAGTTTGAAGATGTGAGCAAAAGGGGTGAAAATGGGTTAAAATGTGAAAAAACACCAAAATGAGCAAAATGAAATAATCCCCCATCATCAGTGCACAGTTTGCCCCCAGAAAAGCACTCCCCTGGGGCCTGGAGGTGATCTGACCACCAGAATATAGTACCATATACCCCTGCTGGACTTAGAAAAAAAACCGAGCTTCCAGCCAATAGTACACTATACCCGAGGGACTCTGTCGTTTTTCGGCAATAGTACACTATACCCGAGGGACTCTGTCGTTTTTCGGCAATAGTACACTATACCCGAGGGACTCTGTCGTTTTTCGGCAATAGTACACTATACCCGAGGGACTCTGTCGTTTTTCGGCAATAGTACACTATACCCGAGGGACTCTGTCGTTTTTCGGCAATAGTACACTATACCCGAGCGACTCTGTCGTTTTTCCGGGCCGTAGTATGAAGTTGTGAGCAAAAGGGGTGAAAATGGGTTAAAATGTGAAAAAACACCAAAATGAGCAAAATGAAATAATCCCCCATCATCAGTGCACTGTTTGCCCCCAGAAAAGCACTCCCCTGGGGCCTGGAGGTGATCTGACCATCAGAGTATAGCACCATATGCCCCTGAGGGACTTAGAGTAAAAACCGAAATAGTACACTATACCTGAAAAGACTCTGTCATTTTTCGGCAATAGTACACTATACCCGAGCGACTCTGTCGTTTTTCCGGGCCGTAGTATGAAGTTGTGAGCAAAAGGGGTGAAAATGGGTTAAAATGTGAAAAAACACCAAAATGAGCAAAATGAAATAATCCCCCATCATCAGTGCACTGTTTGCCCCCAGAAAAGCACTCCCCTGGGGCCTGGAGGTGATCTGACCATCAGAGTATAGCACCATATGCCCCTGAGGGACTTAGAGTAAAAACCGAAATAGTACACTATACCTGAAAAGACTCTGTCATTTTTCGGCAATAGTACACTATATACCGTTGGACTTAGTCGTTTTTTGGGCTCGTGGGAATAAGCGTTCAGCTCAAGATTCCCGGGCTAAATCACGCTGCTCGCGAGAAATTCTTACGCTGCTCTCACGCGGAATGTGCAAAATGGTAATGCTGGGAGGGAGGGGCGGGCGGTTTTTGAGAATGACGTTTTTCGCAATCGAAACAGGTACATTTCCTGGTTGTGCGGCTACCGGGCAAGGAGCTCGTTTGACGGGCACACGAGAACCGCGATCGATGGGCCCCGTTCTGGTTTTATCCAGCTTCCAAGGCTCCTTCACAGCCGTAATGTCAAGTCATGGTTCGGAGGTGCGGAGGTGAGCGTCGGATCACGGAGCCTCTGAATGTAGCCCCGCGCTCCGCGCTCCTCCGCGGTCTAAGCACCGCTCAGACCCGGCATGAGAGGGTCTATTTTCGGCTTGATTTTACCAGACTCCCGGGCACTTCCAGAAGCTTCCTGTTTGCTCTGATTGCTCGGGGCAGAGCACGGTGTCACGCTGACCACGGGCTGTACGCGGAGGTGAGAGCTGGTTGTAAGGCGGATCACGGAGCCTCTGAATGTAGCCCCGCGCTCCGCGCTCCTCCGGGCTCTAAGCGCCGCTCAGACCCGGCATGAGAGGGTCTATTTTCGGCTTGATTTTACCAGACTCCCGGGCACTTCCAGAAGCTTCCTGTTTGCTCTGATTGCTCGGGGCAGAGCACGGTGTCACGCTGACCACGGGCTGTACGCGGAGGTGAGAGCTGGTTGTAAGGCGGATCACGGAGCCTCTGAATGTAGCCCCGCGCTCCGCGCTCCTCCGGGCTCTAAGCGCCGCTCAGACCCGGCATGAGAGGGTCTATTTTCGGCTTGATTTTACCAGACTCCCGGGCACTTCCAGAAGCTTCCTGTTTGCTCTGATTGCTCGGGGCAGAGCACGGTGTCACGCTGACCACGGGCTGTACGCGGAGGTGACCCGCTCCGTGATCTTAGCGCCGCCCAGACCCAGGGCCATCCACCCCGCACACGGCCAGACTTTGCCCGGCCAGGGAGCACCTTCTGCGGGTCGGAGGCTCCGGGTCGGAGCCCCTGGAGCCCTCACCGGGCCCCGAACTCGGCTGCCGGAGGCAGTGCAGTGCCTCATGGATAAAAGGCACCCAGCCGTCCAACTCGCGTGAGGCGGAGCAGGGATCATCCATGAATCAACCATGAAAATGGTACAAATCATGGTTCTATGTATACCAGACAAGGAGCTTGGTCTATTGGCACTCAAGACCCGCCATCGTAGGGCCCCGTTCTGGTTTTATCCAGCTTCGAAGGCTCCTGCGCACTGCGGGGTTGTTGGCATTTGTGGTCCAGAGCCCCGGCTCTAAATTAAACCTGTTACCCTAGTAGGCCGGCCTCCGGGTCCCCCTCTCTTCTTCGGTTATGGAGTACATTGGGCGCGGGGGCAGCCAGTGGAGGGCAAGGGCCCTGCCTCCAAGTGTGGTGTAGGGGACAGGGGAGCCAGGGCCTTGGGGTCCTGGTGCTTTTTATCTTTTAAAGTGGCTCAGAGTACCAAGGGCACGGACTTCCAGGGGGCTGCACCAAGGGTGTGTAGCTCGTGTTGGGGTGCTTAAGTGTGGGTACCCGGGGACGAAAGGTGGGCCGGGGCCGGCGCGAGCCTCTGTGGTGAGTGCTGGGCCGTTCCCTTGGTACTCCAGTCATAGTACCAAGGGCACGGACTTCCATGGTATAGTACCAAGGGCACGGACCTCCAGGGGGCTGAAACAAGGGTGTGTAGCCCGTGTGGGGGTGCTTAAGTGTGGGTCCCCGGGTTCGAAGGGAGGGCCTGGTCCCCGGTGGTCATCCCCGGAGTCCCAGAGCCTGCAACCCGGGGAAGAGTGGCCCGTCCCCAGACTGAGTTTGGGGGAATGCGGGGTGGCTCTGGAGGGGCTCCAGGGGTTCCAGGGGGTGCTCGGCGGAGGCCATGCCCAGCCAGAGTGGCCCTTCCCCGGGGTGAGTCTGGAGGAGTGGGGGGTGGCTCTGGAGGGGCTCCAGGGGTTCCAGGGGGTGCTCGGCGGAGGCCATGCCCGGCCGGAGTGGCCCTTCCCCGGGGTGAGTCTGGGGAGAGTGGGGGGTGGCTGTGGAGGGCCTCCGGTGGCTCCAGGGGTTCAAGGGGGTGCTCAGCGGAGGCCATGCCCAGCCAGAGTGGCCCTTCCCCGGGCAGAGTCTGGAGGAGTGGGGGGTGGCTCTGGAGGTGCTCCGGGGGCTCCAGGGGTTCCAGGGGGTGCTCAGTGGGGGCCATGCCCAGCCAGAGTGGCCCTTCCCCGGGGTGAGTCTGGAGGAGTGGGGGGTGGCTCTGGAGGTGCTCCGGGGGCTCCAGGGGGTGCTCAGTGGAGGCCATGCCCAGCCAGAGTGGCCCTTCCCCGGGCAGAGTCTGGAGGAGTGGGGGGTGGCTCTGGAGGTGCTCCGGGGGCTCCAGGGGTTCCAGGGGGTGCTCAGTGGGGGCCATGCCCAGCCAGAGTGGCCCTTCCCCGGGGTGAGTCTGGAGGAGTGGGGGGTGGCTCTGGAGGGGCTCCAGGGGTTCCAGGGGGTGCTCGGCGAAGGCCATGCCCAGCCAGAGTGGCCCTTCCCCGGGCATAGTCTGGGGAGAGTGGGGGGTGGCTCTGGAGGTGCTCCGGGGGCTCCAGGGGGTGCTCAGTGGAGGCCATGCCCAGCCAGAGTGGCCCTTCCCCGGGGTGAGTCTGGAGGAGTGGGGGGTGGCTCTGGAGGTGCTCCGGGGGCTCCAGGGGGTGCTCAGTGGAGGCCATGCCCAGCCAGAGTGGCCCTTCCCCGGGCAGAGTCTGGAGGAGTGGGGGGTGGCTCTGGAGGGGCTCCAGGGGTTCCAGGGGGTGCTCGGCGGAGGCCATGCCCAGCCAGAGTGGCCCTTCCCCGGGCATAGTCTGGGGAGAGTGGGGGGTGGCTCTGGAGGTGCTCCGGGGGCTCCAGGGGTTCCAGGGGGTGCTCAGTGGGGGCCATGCCCAGCCAGAGTGGCCCTTCCCCGGGGTGAGTCTGGAGGAGTGGGGGGTGGCTCTGGAGGTGCTCCGGGGGCTCCAGGGGGTGCTCAGTGGAGGCCATGCCCAGCCAGAGTGGCCCTTCCCCGGGGTGAGTCTGGAGGAGTGGGGGGTGGCTCTGGAGGTGCTCCGGGGGCCATGCCCAGCCAGAGTGGCCCTTCCCCGGGCAGAATCTGGGGAGAGTGGGGGGTGGCTCTGGAGGTGCTCCGGGGGCTCCAGGGGTTCCAGGGGGTGCTCAGTGGGGGCCATGCCCAGCCAGAGTGGCTCTTCCCCGGGCAGAGTCTGGAGGAGTGGGGGGTGGCTCTGGAGGTGCTCCGGGGGCTCCAGGGGTTCCAGGGGGTGCTCAGTGGGGGCCATGCCCAGCCAGAGTGGCCCTTCCCCGGGGTGAGTCTGGAGGAGTGGGGGGTGGCTCTGGAGGTGCTCCGGGGGCTCCAGGGGGTGCTCAGTGGAGGCCATGCCCAGCCAGAGTGTCCCTTCCCCGGGCAGAGTCTGGAGGAGTGGGGGGTGGCTCTGGAGGTGCTCCGGGGGCTCCAGGGGGTGCTCAGTGGAGGCCATGCCCAGCCAGAGTGGCCCTTCCCCGGGCAGAGTCTGGAGGAGTGGGGGGTGGCTCTGGAGGTGCTCCGGGGGCTCCAGGGGGTGCTCAGTGGAGGCCATGCCCAGCCAGAGTGGCCCTTCCCCGGGCAGAGTCTGGAGGAGTGGGGGGTGGCTCTGGAGGTGCTCCGGGGGCTCCAGGGGGTGCTCAGTGGAGGCCATGCCCAGCCAGAGTGGCCCTTCCCCGGGCAGAGTCTGGAGGAGTGGGGGGTGGCTCTGGAGGTGCTCCGGGGGCTCCAGGGGGTGCTCAGTGGAGGCCATGCCCAGCCAGAGTGGCCCTTCCCCGGGCAGAGTCTGGAGGAGTGGGGGGTGGCTCTGGACGTGCTCCGGGGGCTCCAGGGGTTCCAGGGGGTGCTCAGTGGGGGCCATGCCCAGCCAGAGTGGCCCTTCCCCGGGCAAAGTCTGGTCGTGTGCGGGGTGGATGATCCCTGCTCCGCCTCACGCGAGTTCGAGACCGGCTGGGTGCCCTTTTATCCATGAGGCACTGCACTGCCTCCGGCAGCCGAGTTCGGGGCCCGGTGAGGGCTCCAGGCTCCAGGGACTCCGACCCGGAGCCTCCGACCCGCAGAAGGTGCTCCCTGGCCGGGCAAAGTCTGGCCGTGTGCGGGGTGGATGATCCCTGCTCCGCCTCACGCGAGTTCGAGACCGGCTGGGTGCCCTTTTATCCATGAGGCACTGCACTGCCTCCGGCAGCCGAGTTCGGGGCCCGGTGAGGGCTCCAGGCTCCAGGGGCTCCGACCCAAAGCCTCCGACCCGCAGAAGGTGCTCCCTGGCCGGGCAAAGTCTGGCCGTGTGCGGGGTGGATGATCCCTGCTCCGCCTCACGCGAGTTCGAGACCGGCTGGGTGCCCTTTTATCCATGAGGCACTGCACTGCCTCCGGCAGCCGAGTTCGGGGCCCGGTGAGGGCTCCAGGCTCCAGGGGCTCCGACCCGGAGCCTCCGACCCGCAGAAGGTGCTCCCTGGCCGGGCAAAGTCTGGCCGTGTGCGGGGTGGATGATCCCTGCTCCGCCTCACGCGAGTTCGAGACCGGCTGGGTGCCCTTTTATCCATGAGGCACTGCACTGCCTCCGGCAGCCGAGTTCGGGGCCCGGTGAGGGCTCCAGGCTCCAGGGGCTCCGACCCGGAGCCTCCGACCCGCAGAAGGTGCTCCCTGGCCGGGCAAAGTCTGGCCGTGTGCGGGGTGGATGATCCCTGCTCCGCCTCACGCGAGTTCGAGACCGGCTGGGTGCCCTTTTATCCATGAGGCACTGCACTGCCTCCGGCAGCCGAGTTCGGGGCCCGGTGAGGGCTCCAGGCTCCAGGGGCTCCGACCCGGAGCCTCCGACCCGCAGAAGGTGCTCCCTGGCCGGGCAAAGTCTGGCCGTGTGCGGGGTGGATGATCCCTGCTCCGCCTCACGCGAGTTCGAGACCGGCTGGGTGCCCTTTTATCCATGAGGCACTGCACTGCCTCCGGCAGCCGAGTTCGGGGCTCGGTGAGGGCTCCAGGCTCCAGGGGCTCCGACCCGGAGCCTCCGACCCGCAGAAGGTGCTCCCTGGCCGGGCAAAGTCTGGCCGTGTGCGGGGTGGATGATCCCTGCTCCGCCTCACGCGAGTTCGAGACCGGCTGGGTGCCCTTTTATCCAAGAATCAACTGGAGTGTGGAGCTTCTACGGGCCTCCAGGGGCACTGCCGACCCAGAGCTGTGCCCCGGCTTCAGTTCTCTTTATCTCAGGAAGTTTTTTATTTATACATTTATTTCATCCATAATCTCTGGCGCCTAAAGGGCTAATATTTGGTAAGTTTAGACCATTCAGTGCTTTGACCAGTATAAATCATAGCATCACTCTTTGGCTAATGGATATTCAAATATCAACATTTCATCCACAAGCTTAAAAAAAACTATAAATCCATTGTGCACTGTCACCCTGCCAAATTATAACTCAGTGATTGTTAGATATCTTTTGTTGAAATATCCGTCAGTAAAAGTGTATGTATGGTATAGTGTAGGTTTATTGTCATCTGATGCCGAGATAGATGCTCAAACTCAAGCTTAAGTGCAAACTCCCAGTCCCACATTACGGTTGAATCTTGCAGCACTTATAAAATATATACAAGTACAATAAGTCTGGATGGGTGTCAAGAGAGGCTTTGAAACATGGCATCCATTCAGGCGCAACATTTTGAAATCAACTTTTTGTTTTTCCATGCATCTATGGACTAGCAGGTTTGATGGTGTTTCTTTTTGGAGTGTTTCTAGACAAAGTGGTTCAGTGGTAGCGCGCATACCTTTGTTCATTTGGGATCAGACATGTTTTCCAGCAAGGCTTGACTGGACAAGCATACCTTGATTTTTAATTGGTCTCAAGATTTCACAGTCATTTTCCAAAGATGCAGTATTGTGGTGGCCAGGTGGACAAGCCAATGAGAAAAAAATACATTGGCATTGCTTCATATTTCTTTGAACCCTGCCGGAAACATACCTTTCTCTTCCCCTTGACCAGCAAAGGACGTCACCTGCTTAACAGTGCTCGATTTGTGAATATATAGGTACAGGAACACTTGTGGACTGGGTGATCAGACCAAAGAAGTAACTGTAACACACAAAAAGTGACGCTTATGTAAGTAAAGTAACAATGGCACAGACCTTTGTGTCATTACCAGTGAAAGAGGAATTTATTCTTGAATTTTCTATCCGATCACTATTTGTGTTCTGTTCCTAAGCCATCAAATCTGTTCCGTTTTGGTCCATTCTATCATTTTTGCTTACAGTTTCGAAGGGGATGTAGCTCAGTGGTAGAGCGCATGCTTAGCATGTATGAGGCCCTGGTTCAATCCCCAGCATCTCCAGACAATGCTTTAGTCATTGCAAGTTGCCATATTACACTGGAAGGAATTTCAGATACCTGTCACCTGCACGCCGGCGCGCAGTTTCCAAATTACAAAAGTTCTCTTGATGTAAAATGATGTATAACTTGCGGTCAATACCAGCAAGTTATACATCATTTTAAAGGTTATTTTCTCAACAAAACGAATATGTCATTGATTTACATTGAATAATATGCCCCAAGAAGCAATTACCAATAGTTTGTGAGAAAGTCTCAACTTTTACAAACGCATGTCCTACCTGTTTGCTTTTTATGACGGACAAAACGGCTTCCAATCTGTACATTCTTGTACTCAGTCTGTCGGTAAGGATCCATAGAAAAACAATATCCACTTGTATTTTTCCTGAAGTTATCGGATTTTGAGATATTGTCAAGTAAACAACGTTTTCTACAGTGAAAATATCCACATAAAGGCTCTGTCCGGCGCATTTCTCAATCCATATCAAATGACCTGTTTGACTTATAAGATGGTGTTTGGCATCGATCTTTTCTTCAGACTGTTAGCTACAGAATGAGACCATCCACAATTGTTTCTGTCCGCGGGTTTGTTCTTTACAGCCGCCGCAAAAAAAAAGGCGCCGCTTCCGACGCGGGCATCCATCTTGTTTACGTCCACTTAGCGCTAGCATGCGGTGACGTAGAAGACTTTGATTGAGATATTATTCTAGCCAATAAGAATACCTTTCGAATGGTGGGTGGGACTTAGGGCTTCTTCACACAGAGGCTTTGTAACATATATACATAGTATTTCTAGAAAAAGCGGGTTAGTGGTAGAGCGCATACCTTTGTTCATTTGTGTTGTTTCTAAACCATCAAATCTGTTCCGTTTTTGTCCATTCTATCATTTTGGAGAATTGAACCAAAGGGGATGTAGCTCAGTGGTAGAGCATGTATGAGGTCCTGGGTTCAATCCCCAGCATCTCCTGACACTGCTTTAGTCATTGCAAGCTGCCATATTACACTGGAAGGAATTTTAGAGACCTTGACTTAAATATGCCATGTCAACACTTCTGACATCCACAGTGGCCTAATGGATGTCAGAAGCTAATATTTGGTAAGTTTAGACCATTCAGTGCTTTGACCAGTATAAATCATAGCTCCCACTCTTTGGCTAATGGATATTCAAAAATCAACTTTTCATCCACAAGCTTAAAAAAAACTATAAATCCATTGTGCACTGTCACCCTGCCAAATTATAACTCAGTGATTGTTAGATACCTTTTGTTGAAATATCCGTCAGTAAAAGTGTATGTATGGTATAGTGTAGGATTATTGTAGTCTGATGCCGAGATAGATGCTCAAACTCAAGCTTAAGTGCAAACTCCCAGTCCCACATTACGGTTGAATCTTGCAGCACTTATAAAATATATACAAGTACAATAAGTCTGGATGGGTGTCAAGAGAGGCTTTGAAACATGGCATCCATTCAGGCGCAACATTTTGAAATCAAATTTTTGTTTTTCCATGCATCTATGGACTAGCAGGTTTGATGGTGTTTCTTTTTGGAGTATTTCTAGACAAAGTGGTTCAGTGGTAGAGCACATACCTTTGTTCATTTGGGATCAGACATGTTTTCCAGCAAGGCTTGACTGGACAAGCATACCTTGATTTTTAATTGGTCTCAAGATTTCACAGTAATTTTCCAAAGATGCAGTATTGTGGTGGCCAGGTGGACAAGCCAATGGGCAAAAAATACATTGGCATTGCTTCATATTTCTTTGAACCCTGCCGGAAACATACCTTTCTCTTCCCCTTGACCAGCAAAGGACGTCACCTGCTTAACAGTGCTTGATTTGTGAATATATAGCTACAGGAACACTTGTGGACTGGGTGATTAGACCAAAGAAGTAACTGTAACACACAAAAAGCGATGCTTATTTAAATAAAGTAACAATGGCACAGACCTTTGTGTCATTACCAGTGAAAGAGGAATTTATTCTTGAATTTTCTATCCGATCACTGTTTGTGTTCTGTTCCAAAGCCATTAAATCTGTTCCGTTTTGGTCCATTCTATCATTTTTCCTCACACTTCTGAAGGGGGATGTAGCTTAGTGGTAGAGCGCATGCTTCGCATGTATGAGGTCCTGGATTCAATCCCCAGCATCTCCAGACACTGCTTTAGTCATGACAAGCTGCCATATTACACTGCAAGGAATTTCAGAGACACTTCTGACTTCTGACATCCACAGTGGCCTAATGGATGTCAGAAGCTAATATTTGGTAAGTTTAGACCATTCAGTGCTTTGACCAGTATAAATCATAGCATCACTCTTTGGCTAATGGATATTCAAAAATCAACATTTCATTCACAAGCTTAAAAAAAACTATAAATCCATTGTGCACTGTCACCCTGCCAAATTATAACTCAGTGATTGTTAGATATCTTTTGTTGAAATATCCGTCAGTAAAAGTGTATGTACGGTATAGTGTAGGTTTATTGTCATCTGATGCCGAGATAGATGCTCAAACTCAAGCTTAAGTGCAAACTCCCAGTCCCACATTACGGTTGAATCTTGCAGCACTTATAAAATATATACAAGTACAATAAGTCTGGATGGGTGTCAAGAGAGGCTTTGAAACATGGCATCCATTCAGGCGCAACATTTTGAAATCAACTTTTTGTTTTTCCATGCATCTATGGACTAGCAGGTTTGATGGTGTTTCTTTTTGGAGTGTTTCTAGACAAAGTGGTTCAGTGGTAGCGCGCATACCTTTGTTCATTTGGGATCAGACATGTTTTCCAGCAATGCTTGACTGGACAAGCATACCTTGATTTTTAATTGGTCTCAAGATTTCACAGTCATTTTCCAAAGATGCAGTATTGTGGTGGCCAGGTGGACAAGCCAATGAGAAAAAAATACATTGGCATTGCTTCATATTTCTTTGAACCCTGCCGGAAACATACCTTTCTCTTCCCCTTGACCAGCAAAGGACGTCACCTTCTTAACAGTGCTCGATTTGTGAATAATAGGTACAGGAACACTTGTGGACTGGGTGATCAGACCAAAGAAGTAACTGTAACACACAAAAAGTGACGCTTATGTAAGTAAAGTAACAATGGCACAGACCTTTGTGTCATTACCAGTGAAAGAGGAATTTATTCTTGAATTTTCTATCCGATCACTATTTGTGTTCTGTTCCTAAGCCATCATATCTGTTCCGTTTTGGTTCATTCTATCATTTTTGCCTACAGTTCCGAAGGGGATGTAGCTCAGTGGTAGAGCGCATGCTTTGCATGTTTGAGGTCCTGAGTTCAATTCCCAGCATCTCCAGACACTGCTTTAGTCATGGCAAGCTGCCATCTAACACTGCAAGGAATTTCAGAGACACTTCTGACATCCACAGTGGCCTAATGGATGTCAGAAGCTAATATTTGGTAAGTTTAGACCATTCAGTGCTTTGACCAGTATAAATCATAGCATCACTCTTTGGCTAATGGATATTCAAAAATCAACATTTCATCCACAAGCTTAAAAAAAACTATAAATCCACTGTGCACTGTCACCCTGCCAAATTATAACTCAGTGATTGTTAGATATCTTTTGTTGAAATATCCGTCAGTAAAAGTGTATGTATGGTATAGTGTAGGTTTATTGTCATCTGATGCCGAGATAGATGCTCAAACTCAAGCTTAAGTGCAAACTCCCAGTCCCACATTACGGTTGAATCTTGCAGCACTTATAAAATATATACAAGTACAATAAGTCTGGATGGGTGTCAAGAGAGGCTTTGAAACATGGCATCCATTCAGGCGCAACATTTTGAAATCAAATTTTTGTTTTTCCATGCATCTATGGACTAGCAGGTTTGATGGTGTTTCTTTTTGGAGTATTTCTAGACAAAGTGGTTCAGTGGTAGAGCACATACCTTTGTTCATTTGGGATCAGACATGTTTTCCAGCAAGGCTTGACTGGACAAGCATACCTTGATTTTTAATTGGTCTCAAGATTTCACAGTAATTTTCCAAAGATGCAGTATTGTGGTGGCCAGGTGGACAAGCCAATGGGCAAAAAATACATTGGCATTGCTTCATATTTCTTTGAACCCTGCCGGAAACATACCTTTCTCTTCCCCTTGACCAGCAAAGGACGTCACCTGCTTAACAGTGCTTGATTTGTGAATATATAGCTACAGGAACACTTGTGGACTGGGTGATTAGACCAAAGAAGTAACTGTAACACACAAAAAGCGATGCTTATTTAAATAAAGTAACAATGGCACAGACCTTTGTGTCATTACCAGTGAAAGAGGAATTTATTCTTGAATTTTCTATCCGATCACTGTTTGTGTTCTGTTCCAAAGCCATCAAATCTGTTCCGTTTTGGTCCATTCTATCATTTTTCCTCACACTTCTGAAGGGGGATGTAGCTTAGTGGTAGAGCGCATGCTTCGCATGTATGAGGTCCTGGATTCAATCCCCAGCATCTCCAGACACTGCTTTAGTCATGACAAGCTGCCATATTACACTGCAAGGAATTTCAGAGACACTTCTGACTTCTGACATCCACAGTGGCCTAATGGATGTCAGAAGCTAATATTTGGTAAGTTTAGACCATTCAGTGCTTTGACCAGTATAAATCATAGCATCACTCTTTGGCTAATGGATATTCAAAAATCAACATTTCATTCACAAGCTTAAAAAAAAGCTATAAATCCATTGTGCACTGTCACCCTGCCAAATTATAACTCAGTGATTGTTAGATATCTTTTGTTGAAATATCCGTCAGTAAAAGTGTATGTACGGTATAGTGTAGGTTTATTGTCATCTGATGCCGAGATAGATGCTCAAACTCAAGCTTAAGTGCAAACTCCCAGTCCCACATTACGGTTGAATCTTGCAGCACTTATAAAATATATACAAGTACAATAAGTCTGGATGGGTGTCAAGAGAGGCTTTGAAACATGGCATCCATTCAGGCGCAACATTTTGAAATCAACTTTTTGTTTTTCCATGCATCTATGGACTAGCAGGTTTGATGGTGTTTCTTTTTGGAGTGTTTCTAGACAAAGTGGTTCAGTGGTAGCGCGCATACCTTTGTTCATTTGGGATCAGACATGTTTTCCAGCAATGCTTGACTGGACAAGCATACCTTGATTTTTAATTGGTCTCAAGATTTCACAGTCATTTTCCAAAGATGCAGTATTGTGGTGGCCAGGTGGACAAGCCAATGAGAAAAAAATACATTGGCATTGCTTCATATTTCTTTGAACCCTGCCGGAAACATACCTTTCTCTTCCCCTTGACCAGCAAAGGACGTCACCTGCTTAACGGTGCTCGATTTGTGAATATATAGGTACAGGAACACTTGTGGACTGGGTGATCAGACCAAAGAAGTAACTGTAACACACAAAAAGTGACGCTTATGTAAGTAAAGTAACAATGGCACAGACCTTTGTGTCATTACCAGTGAAAGAGGAATTTATTCTTGAATTTTCTATCCGATCACTATTTGTGTTCTGTTCCTAAGCCATTATATCTGTTCCATTTTGGTCCATTGTATCATTTTTGCTTACAGTTCTGAAGGGGATGTAGCTCAGTGGTAGAGCGCATGCTTAGCATGTATGAGGTCCTGGGTTCAATCCCCAGCATCTCCAGATGCAATTTGCCATATTACACTGGAAGGAATTTCAGATACCTGTCACCTGCACGCCGGCGCGCAGTTTCCAAATTACAAAAGTTCTCTTACATCATCTCTTTTATTTCCGCGGTCAATACCAGCAAGTTATACATCATTTTAAAGGTTATTTTCTCAACAAAACGAATATGTCATTGATTTGCATTGAATAATATGCCCCAAGAAGCAATTACCAATAGTTTGTGAGAAAGTCTCAACTTTTACAAACGCATGTCCTACCTGTTTGCTTTTTATGACGGACAAAACGGCTTCCAATCTGTACATTCTTGTACTCAGTCTGTCGGTAAGGATCCATAGAAAAACAATATCCACTTGTATTTTTCCTGAAGTTATCGGATTTTGAGATATTGTCAAGTAAACAACGTTTTCTACAGTGAAAATATCCACATAAAGGCTCTGTCCGGCGCATTTCTCAATCCATATCAAATGACCTGTTTGACTTATAAGATGGTGTTTGGCATCGATCTTTTCTTCAGACTGTTAGCTACAGAATGAGACCATCCACAATTGTTTCTGTCCGCGGGTTTGTTCTTTACAGCCGCCGCAAAAAAAAAGGCGCCGCTTCCGACGCGGGCATCCATCTTGTTTACGTCCACTTAGCGCTAGCATGCGGTGACGTAGAAGACTTTGATTGAGATATTATTCTAGCCAATAAGAATACCTTTCGAATGGTGGGTGGGACTTAGGGCTTCTTCACACAGAGGCTTTGTAACATATATACATAGTATTTCTAGAAAAAGCGGGTTAGTGGTAGAGCGCATACCTTTGTTCATTTTTGTTGTTTCTAAACCATCAAATCTGTTCCGTTTTTGTCCATTCTATCATTTTGGAGAATTGAACCAAAGGGGATGTAGCTCAGTGGTAGAGCATGTATGAGGTCCTGGGTTCAATCCCCAGCATCTCCTGACACTGCTTTAGTCATTGCAAGCTGCCATATTACACTGGAAGGAATTTTAGAGACCTTGACTTAAATATGCCATGTCAACACTTCTGACATCCACAGTGGCCTAATGGATGTCAGAAGCTAATATTTGGTAAGTTTAGACCATTCAGTGCTTTGACCAGTATAAATCATAGCTCCCACTCTTTGGCTAATGGATATTCAAAAATCAACTTTTCATCCACAAGCTTAAAAAAAACTATAAATCCATTGTGCACTGTCACCCTGCCAAATTATAACTCAGTGATTGTTAGATACCTTTTGTTGAAATATCCGTCAGTAAAAGTGTATGTATGGTATAGTGTAGGTTTATTGTCATCTGATGCCGAGATAGATGCTCAAACTCAAGCTTAAGTGCAAACTCCCAGTCCCACATTACGGTTGAATCTTGCAGCACTTATAAAATATATACAAGTACAATAAGTCTGGATGGGTGTCAAGAGAGGCTTTGAAACATGGCATCCATTCAGGCGCAACATTTTGAAATCAACTTTTTGTTTTTCCATGCATCTATGGACTAGCAGGTTTGATGGTGTTTCTTTTTGGAGTGTTTCTAGACAAAGTGGTTCAGTGGTAGCGCGCATACCTTTGTTCATTTGGGATCAGACATGTTTTCCAGCAATGCTTGACTGGACAAGCATACCTTGATTTTTAATTGGTCTCAAGATTTCACAGTAATTTTCCAAAGATGCAGTATTGTGGTGGCCAGGTGGACAAGCCAATGGGCAAAAAATACATTGGCATTGCTTCATATTTCTTTGAACCCTGCCGGAAACATACCTTTCTCTTCCCCTTGACCAGCAAAGGACGTCACCTGCTTAACAGTGCTTGATTTGTGAATATATAGCTACAGGAACACTTGTGGACTGGGTGATTAGACCAAAGAAGTAACTGTAACACACAAAAAGCGATGCTTATTTAAATAAAGTAACAATGGCACAGACCTTTGTGTCATTACCAGTGAAAGAGGAATTTATTCTTGAATTTTCTATCCGATCACTGTTTGTGTTCTGTTCCAAAGCCATCAAATCTGTTCCGTTTTGGTCCATTCTATCATTTTTCCTCACACTTCTGAAGGGGGATGTAGCTTAGTGGTAGAGCGCATGCTTCGCATGTATGAGGTCCTGGATTCAATCCCCAGCATCTCCAGACACTGCTTTAGTCATGACAAGCTGCCATATTACACTGCAAGGAATTTCAGAGACACTTCTGACTTCTGACATCCACAGTGGCCTAATGGATGTCAGAAGCTAATATTTGGTAAGTTTAGACCATTCAGTGCTTTGACCAGTATAAATCATAGCATCACTCTTTGGCTAATGGATATTCAAAAATCAACATTTCATTCACAAGCTTAAAAAAAAGCTATAAATCCATTGTGCACTGTCACCCTGCCAAATTATAACTCAGTGATTGTTAGATATCTTTTGTTGAAATATCCGTCAGTAAAAGTGTATGTACGGTATAGTGTAGGTTTATTGTCATCTGATGCCGAGATAGATGCTCAAACTCAAGCTTAAGTGCAAACTCCCAGTCCCACATTACGGTTGAATCTTGCAGCACTTATAAAATATATACAAGTACAATAAGTCTGGATGGGTGTCAAGAGAGGCTTTGAAACATGGCATCCATTCAGGCGCAACATTTTGAAATCAACTTTTTGTTTTTCCATGCATCTATGGACTAGCAGGTTTGATGGTGTTTCTTTTTGGAGTGTTTCTAGACAAAGTGGTTCAGTGGTAGCGCGCATACCTTTGTTCATTTGGGATCAGACATGTTTTCCAGCAATGCTTGACTGGACAAGCATACCTTGATTTTTAATTGGTCTCAAGATTTCACAGTCATTTTCCAAAGATGCAGTATTGTGGTGGCCAGGTGGACAAGCCAATGAGAAAAAAATACATTGGCATTGCTTCATATTTCTTTGAACCCTGCCGGAAACATACCTTTCTCTTCCCCTTGACCAGCAAAGGACGTCACCTGCTTAACGGTGCTCGATTTGTGAATATATAGGTACAGGAACACTTGTGGACTGGGTGATCAGACCAAAGAAGTAACTGTAACACACAAAAAGTGACGCTTATGTAAGTAAAGTAACAATGGCACAGACCTTTGTGTCATTACCAGTGAAAGAGGAATTTATTCTTGAATTTTCTATCCGATCACTATTTGTGTTCTGTTCCTAAGCCATTATATCTGTTCCATTTTGGTCCATTGTATCATTTTTGCTTACAGTTCTGAAGGGGATGTAGCTCAGTGGTAGAGCGCATGCTTAGCATGTATGAGGTCCTGGGTTCAATCCCCAGCATCTCCAGATGCAATTTGCCATATTACACTGGAAGGAATTTCAGATACCTGTCACCTGCACGCCGGCGCGCAGTTTCCAAATTACAAAAGTTCTCTTACATCATCTCTTTTATTTCCGCGGTCAATACCAGCAAGTTATACATCATTTTAAAGGTTATTTTCTCAACAAAACGAATATGTCATTGATTTGCATTGAATAATATGCCCCAAGAAGCAATTACCAATAGTTTGTGAGAAAGTCTCAACTTTTACAAACGCATGTCCTACCTGTTTGCTTTTTATGACGGACAAAACGGCTTCCAATCTGTACATTCTTGTACTCAGTCTGTCGGTAAGGATCCATAGAAAAACAATATCCACTTGTATTTTTCCTGAAGTTATCGGATTTTGAGATATTGTCAAGTAAACAACGTTTTCTACAGTGAAAATATCCACATAAAGGCTCTGTCCGGCGCATTTCTCAATCCATATCAAATGACCTGTTTGACTTATAAGATGGTGTTTGGCATCGATCTTTTCTTCAGACTGTTAGCTACAGAATGAGACCATCCACAATTGTTTCTGTCCGCGGGTTTGTTCTTTACAGCCGCCGCAAAAAAAAAGGCGCCGCTTCCGACGCGGGCATCCATCTTGTTTACGTCCACTTAGCGCTAGCATGCGGTGACGTAGAAGACTTTGATTGAGATATTATTCTAGCCAATAAGAATACCTTTCGAATGGTGGGTGGGACTTAGGGCTTCTTCACACAGAGGCTTTGTAACATATATACATAGTATTTCTAGAAAAAGCGGGTTAGTGGTAGAGCGCATACCTTTGTTCATTTTTGTTGTTTCTAAACCATCAAATCTGTTCCGTTTTTGTCCATTCTATCATTTTGGAGAATTGAACCAAAGGGGATGTAGCTCAGTGGTAGAGCATGTATGAGGTCCTGGGTTCAATCCCCAGCATCTCCTGACACTGCTTTAGTCATTGCAAGCTGCCATATTACACTGGAAGGAATTTTAGAGACCTTGACTTAAATATGCCATGTCAACACTTCTGACATCCACAGTGGCCTAATGGATGTCAGAAGCTAATATTTGGTAAGTTTAGACCATTCAGTGCTTTGACCAGTATAAATCATAGCTCCCACTCTTTGGCTAATGGATATTCAAAAATCAACTTTTCATCCACAAGCTTAAAAAAAACTATAAATCCATTGTGCACTGTCACCCTGCCAAATTATAACTCAGTGATTGTTAGATACCTTTTGTTGAAATATCCGTCAGTAAAAGTGTATGTATGGTATAGTGTAGGTTTATTGTCATCTGATGCCGAGATAGATGCTCAAACTCAAGCTTAAGTGCAAACTCCCAGTCCCACATTACGGTTGAATCTTGCAGCACTTATAAAATATATACAAGTACAATAAGTCTGGATGGGTGTCAAGAGAGGCTTTGAAACATGGCATCCATTCAGGCGCAACATTTTGAAATCAACTTTTTGTTTTTCCATGCATCTATGGACTAGCAGGTTTGATGGTGTTTCTTTTTGGAGTGTTTCTAGACAAAGTGGTTCAGTGGTAGCGCGCATACCTTTGTTCATTTGGGATCAGACATGTTTTCCAGCAATGCTTGACTGGACAAGCATACCTTGATTTTTAATTGGTCTCAAGATTTCACAGTCATTTTCCAAAGATGCAGTATTGTGGTGGC
Source organism: Eucyclogobius newberryi (assembly GCF_026437365.1). Lineage (NCBI taxonomy): Eukaryota > Metazoa > Chordata > Actinopteri > Gobiiformes > Gobiidae > Eucyclogobius > Eucyclogobius newberryi. Next base: position 2,533,151 of record NW_027316056.1, read on the forward strand.
CAGGTGGACAAGCCAATGAGAAAAAAATACATTGGCATTGCTTCATATTTCTTTGAACCCTGCCGGAAACATACCTTTCTCTTCCCCTTGACCAGCAAAGGACGTCACCTGCTTAACAGTGCTCGATTTGTGAATATATAGGTACAGGAACACTTGTGGACTGGGTGATCAGACCAAAGAAGTAACTGTAACACACAAAAAGTGACGCTTATGTAAGTAAAGTAACAATGGCACAGACCTTTGTGTCATTACCAGTGAAAGAGGAATTTATTCTTGAATTTTCTATCCGATCACTATTTGTGTTCTGTTCCTAAGCCATCATATCTGTTCCGTTTTGGTCCATTCTATCATTTTTGCTTACAGTTCCGAAGGGGATGTAGCTCAGTGGTAGAGCGCATGCTTAGCATGTATGAGGCCCTGGGTTCAATCCCCAGCATCTCCAGACAATGCTTTAGTCATCGCAAGTTGCCATATTACACTGGAAGGAATTTCAGATACCTGTCACCTGCACGCCGGCGCGCAGTTTCCAAATTACAAAAGTTCTCTTGATGTAAAATGATGTATAACTTGCGGTCAATACCAGCAAGTTATACATCATTTTAAAGGTTATTTTCTCAACAAAACGAATATGTCATTGATTTACATTGAATAATATGCCCCAAGAAGCAATTACCAATAGTTTGTGAGAAAGTCTCAACTTTTACAAACGCATGTCCTACCTGTTTGCTTTTTATGACGGACAAAACGGCTTCCAATCTGTACATTCTTGTACTCAGTCTGTCGGTAAGGATCCATAGAAAAACAATATCCACTTGTATTTTTCCTGAAGTTATCGGATTTTGAGATATTGTCAAGTAAACAACGTTTTCTACAGTGAAAATATCCACATAAAGGCTCTGTCCGGCGCATTTCTCAATCCATATCAAATGACCTGTTTGACTTATAAGATGGTGTTTGGCATCGATCTTTTCTTCAGACTGTTAGCTACAGAATGAGACCATCCACAATTGTTTCTGTCCGCGGGTTTGTTCTTTACAGCCGCCGCAAAAAAAAAGGCGCCGCTTCCGACGCGGGCATCCATCTTGTTTACGTCCACTTAGCGCTAGCATGCGGTGACGTAGAAGACTTTGATTGAGATATTATTCTAGCCAATAAGAATACCTTTCGAATGGTGGGTGGGACTTAGGGCTTCTTCACACAGAGGCTTTGTAACATATATACATAGTATTTCTAGAAAAAGCGGGTTAGTGGTAGAGCGCATACCTTTGTTCATTTGTGTTGTTTCTAAACCATCAAATCTGTTCCGTTTTTGTCCATTCTATCATTTTGGAGAATTGAACCAAAGGGGATGTAGCTCAGTGGTAGAGCATGTATGAGGTCCTGGGTTCAATCCCCAGCATCTCCTGACACTGCTTTAGTCATTGCAAGCTGCCATATTACACTGGAAGGAATTTTAGAGACCTTGACTTAAATATGCCATGTCAACACTTCTGACATCCACAGTGGCCTAATGGATGTCAGAAGCTAATATTTGGTAAGTTTAGACCATTCAGTGCTTTGACCAGTATAAATCATAGCTCCCACTCTTTGGCTAATGGATATTCAAAAATCAACTTTTCATCCACAAGCTTAAAAAAAACTATAAATCCATTGTGCACTGTCACCCTGCCAAATTATAACTCAGTGATTGTTAGATACCTTTTGTTGAAATATCCGTCAGTAAAAGTGTATGTATGGTATAGTGTAGGTTTATTGTCATCTGATGCCGAGATAGATGCTCAAACTCAAGCTTAAGTGCAAACTCCCAGTCCCACATTACGGTTGAATCTTGCAGCACTTATAAAATATATACAAGTACAATAAGTCTGGATGGGTGTCAAGAGAGGCTTTGAAACATGGCATCCATTCAGGCGCAACATTTTGAAATCAAATTTTTGTTTTTCCATGCATCTATGGACTAGCAGGTTTGATGGTGTTTCTTTTTGGAGTATTTCTAGACAAAGTGGTTCAGTGGTAGAGCACATACCTTTGTTCATTTGGGATCAGACATGTTTTCCAGCAAGGCTTGACTGGACAAGCATACCTTGATTTTTAATTGGTCTCAAGATTTCACAGTAATTTTCCAAAGATGCAGTATTGTGGTGGCCAGGTGGACAAGCCAATGGGCAAAAAATACATTGGCATTGCTTCATATTTCTTTGAACCCTGCCGGAAACATACCTTTCTCTTCCCCTTGACCAGCAAAGGACGTCACCTGCTTAACAGTGCTTGATTTGTGAATATATAGCTACAGGAACACTTGTGGACTGGGTGATTAGACCAAAGAAGTAACTGTAACACACAAAAAGCGATGCTTATTTAAATAAAGTAACAATGGCACAGACCTTTGTGTCATTACCAGTGAAAGAGGAATTTATTCTTGAATTTTCTATCCGATCACTGTTTGTGTTCTGTTCCAAAGCCATCAAATCTGTTCCGTTTTGGTCCATTCTATCATTTTTCCTCACACTTCTGAAGGGGGATGTAGCTTAGTGGTAGAGCGCATGCTTCGCATGTATGAGGTCCTGGATTCAATCCCCAGCATCTCCAGACACTGCTTTAGTCATGACAAGCTGCCATATTACACTGCAAGGAATTTCAGAGACACTTCTGACTTCTGACATCCACAGTGGCCTAATGGATGTCAGAAGCTAATATTTGGTAAGTTTAGACCATTCAGTGCTTTGACCAGTATAAATCATAGCATCACTCTTTGGCTAATGGATATTCAAAAATCAACATTTCATTCACAAGCTTAAAAAAAAGCTATAAATCCATTGTGCACTGTCACCCTGCCAAATTATAACTCAGTGATTGTTAGATATCTTTTGTTGAAATATCCGTCAGTAAAAGTGTATGTACGGTATAGTGTAGGTTTATTGTCATCTGATGCCGAGATAGATGCTCAAACTCAAGCTTAAGTGCAAACTCCCAGTCCCACATTACGGTTGAATCTTGCAGCACTTATAAAATATATACAAGTACAATAAGTCTGGATGGGTGTCAAGAGAGGCTTTGAAACATGGCATCCATTCAGGCGCAACATTTTGAAATCAACTTTTTGTTTTTCCATGCATCTATGGACTAGCAGGTTTGATGGTGTTTCTTTTTGGAGTGTTTCTAGACAAAGTGGTTCAGTGGTAGCGCGCATACCTTTGTTCATTTGGGATCAGACATGTTTTCCAGCAATGCTTGACTGGACAAGCATACCTTGATTTTTAATTGGTCTCAAGATTTCACAGTCATTTTCCAAAGATGCAGTATTGTGGTGGCCAGGTGGACAAGCCAATGAGAAAAAAAAACATTGGCATTGCTTCATATTTCTTTGAACCCTGCCGGAAACATACCTTTCTCTTCCCCTTGACCAGCAAAGGACGTCACCTTCTTAACAGTGCTCGATTTGTGAATAATAGGTACAGGAACACTTGTGGACTGGGTGATCAGACCAAAGAAGTAACTGTAACACACAAAAAGTGACGCTTATGTAAGTAAAGTAACAATGGCACAGACCTTTGTGTCATTACCAGTGAAAGAGGAATTTATTCTTGAATTTTCTATCCGATCACTATTTGTGTTCTGTTCCTAAGCCATCATATCTGTTCCGTTTTGGTTCATTCTATCATTTTTGCCTACAGTTCCGAAGGGGATGTAGCTCAGTGGTAGAGCGCATGCTTCGCATGTATGAGGTCCTGGATTCAATCCCCAGCATCTCCAGACACTGCTTTAGTCATGACAAGCTGCCATATTACACTGCAAGGAATTTCAGAGACACTTCTGACTTCTGACATCCACAGTGGCCTAATGGATGTCAGAAGCTAATATTTGGTAAGTTTAGACCATTCAGTGCTTTGACCAGTATAAATCATAGCATCACTCTTTGGCTAATGGATATTCAAAAATCAACATTTCATCCACAAGCTTAAAAAAAACTATAAATCCACTGTGCACTGTCACCCTGCCAAATTATAACTCAGTGATTGTTAGATATCTTTTGTTGAAATATCCGTCAGTAAAAGTGTATGTATGGTATAGTGTAGGTTTATTGTCATCTGATGCCGAGATAGATGCTCAAACTCAAGCTTAAGTGCAAACTCCCAGTCCCACATTACGGTTGAATCTTGCAGCACTTATAAAATATATACAAGTACAATAAGTCTGGATGGGTGTCAAGAGAGGCTTTGAAACATGGCATCCATTCAGGCGCAACATTTTGAAATCAACTTTTTGTTTTTCCATGCATCTATGGACTAGCAGGTTTGATGGTGTTTCTTTTTGGAGTATTTCTAGACAAAGTGGTTCAGTGGTAGAGCACATACCTTTGTTCATTTGGGATCAGACATGTTTTCCAGCAAGGCTTGACTGGACAAGCATACCTTGATTTTTAATTGGTCTCAAGATTTCACAGTAATTTTCCAAAGATGCAGTATTGTGGTGGCCAGGTGGACAAGCCAATGGGCAAAAAATACATTGGCATTGCTTCATATTTCTTTGAACCCTGCCGGAAACATACCTTTCTCTTCCCCTTGACCAGCAAAGGACGTCACCTGCTTAACAGTGCTTGATTTGTGAATATATAGCTACAGGAACACTTGTGGACTGGGTGATTAGACCAAAGAAGTAACTGTAACACACAAAAAGCGATGCTTATTTAAATAAAGTAACAATGGCACAGACCTTTGTGTCATTACCAGTGAAAGAGGAATTTATTCTTGAATTTTCTATCCGATCACTATTTGTGTTCTGTTCCTAAGCCATTATATCTGTTCCATTTTGGTCCATTGTATCATTTTTGCTTACAGTTCCGAAGGGGATGTAGCTCAGTGGTAGAGCGCATGCTTAGCATGTATGAGGTCCTTGGTTCAATCCCCAGCATCTCCAGATGCAAGTTGCCATATTACACTGGAAGGAATTTCAGATACCTGTCACCTGCACGCCGGCGCGCAGTTTCCAAATTACAAAAGTTCTCTTACATCATCTCTTTTATTTCCGCGGTCAATACCAGCAAGTTATACATCATTTTAAAGGTTATTTTCTCAACAAAACGAATATGTCATTGATTTGCATTGAATAATATGCCCCAAGAAGCAATTACCAATAGTTTGTGAGAAAGTCTCAACTTTTACAAACGCATGTCCTACCTGTTTGCTTTTTATGACGGACAAAACGGCTTCCAATCTGTACATTCTTGTACTCAGTCTGTCGGTAAGGATCCATAGAAAAACAATATCCACTTGTATTTTTCCTGAAGTTATCGGATTTTGAGATATTGTCAAGTAAACAACGTTTTCTACAGTGAAAATATCCACATAAAGGCTCTGTCCGGCGCATTTCTCAATCCATATCAAATGACCTGTTTGACTTATAAGATGGTGTTTGGCATCGATCTTTTCTTCAGACTGTTAGCTACAGAATGAGACCATCCACAATTGTTTCTGTCCGCGGGTTTGTTCTTTACAGCCGCCGCAAAAAAAAGGCGCCGCTTCCGACGCGGGCATCCATCTTGTTTACGTCCACTTAGCGCTAGCATGCGGTGACGTAGAAGACTTTGATTGAGATATTATTCTAGCCAATAAGAATACCTTTCGAATGGTGGGTGGGACTTAGGGCTTCTTCACACAGAGGCTTTGTAACATATATACATAGTATTTCTAGAAAAAGCGGGTTAGTGGTAGAGCGCATACCTTTGTTCATTTTTGTTGTTTCTAAACCATCAAATCTGTTCCGTTTTTGTCCATTCTATCATTTTGGAGAATTGAACCAAAGGGGATGTAGCTCAGTGGTAGAGCATGTATGAGGTCCTGGGTTCAATCCCCAGCATCTCCTGACACTGCTTTAGTCATTGCAAGCTGCCATATTACACTGGAAGGAATTTTAGAGACCTTGACTTAAATATGCCATGTCAACACTTCTGACATCCACAGTGGCCTAATGGATGTCAGAAGCTAATATTTGGTAAGTTTAGACCATTCAGTGCTTTGACCAGTATAAATCATAGCTCCCACTCTTTGGCTAATGGATATTCAAAAATCAACTTTTCATCCACAAGCTTAAAAAAAACTATAAATCCATTGTGCACTGTCACCCTGCCAAATTATAACTCAGTGATTGTTAGATACCTTTTGTTGAAATATCCGTCAGTAAAAGTGTATGTATGGTATAGTGTAGGTTTATTGTCATCTGATGCCGAGATAGATGCTCAAACTCAAGCTTAAGTGCAAACTCCCAGTCCCACATTACGGTTGAATCTTGCAGCACTTATAAAATATATACAAGTACAATAAGTCTGGATGGGTGTCAAGAGAGGCTTTGAAACATGGCATCCATTCAGGCGCAACATTTTGAAATCAACTTTTTGTTTTTCCATGCATCTATGGACTAGCAGGTTTGATGGTGTTTCTTTTTGGAGTGTTTCTAGACAAAGTGGTTCAGTGGTAGCGCGCATACCTTTGTTCATTTGGGATCAGACATGTTTTCCAGCAATGCTTGACTGGACAAGCATACCTTGATTTTTAATTGGTCTCAAGATTTCACAGTCATTTTCCAAAGATGCAGTATTGTGGTGGCCAGGTGGACAAGCCAATGAGAAAAAAATACATTGGCATTGCTTCATATTTCTTTGAACCCTGCCGGAAACATACCTTTCTCTTCCCCTTGACCAGCAAAGGACGTCACCTGCTTAACAGTGCTCGATTTGTGAATATATAGGTACAGGAACACTTGTGGACTGGGTGATCAGACCAAAGAAGTAACTGTAACACACAAAAAGTGACGCTTATGTAAGTAAAGTAACAATGGCACAGACCTTTGTGTCATTACCAGTGAAAGAGGAATTTATTCTTGAATTTTCTATCCGATCACTATTTGTGTTCTGTTCCTAAGCCATCATATCTGTTCCGTTTTGGTCCATTCTATCATTTTTGCTTACAGTTCCGAAGGGGATGTAGCTCAGTGGTAGAGCGCATGCTTAGCATGTAAGAGGCCCTGGGTTCAATCCCCAGCATCTCCAGACAATGCTTTAGTCATCGCAAGTTGCCATATTACACTGGAAGGAATTTCAGATACCTGTCACCTGCACGCCGGCGCGCAGTTTCCAAATTACAAAAGTTCTCTTGATGTAAAATGATGTATAACTTGCGGTCAATACCAGCAAGTTATACATCATTTTAAAGGTTATTTTCTCAACAAAACGAATATGTCATTGATTTACATTGAATAATATGCCCCAAGAAGCAATTACCAATAGTTTGTGAGAAAGTCTCAACTTTTACAAACGCATGTCCTACCTGTTTGCTTTTTATGACGGACAAAACGGCTTCCAATTTGTACATTCTTGTACTCAGTCTGTCGGTAAGGATCCATAGAAAAACAATATCCACTTGTATTTTTCCTGAAGTTATCGGATTTTGAGATATTGTCAAGTAAACAACGTTTTCTACAGTGAAAATATCCACATAAAGGCTCTGTCCGGCGCATTTCTCAATCCATATCAAATGACCTGTTTGACTTATAAGATGGTGTTTGGCATCGATCTTTTCTTCAGACTGTTAGCTACAGAATGAGACCATCCACAATTGTTTCTGTCCGCGGGTTTGTTCTTTACAGCCGCCGCAAAAAAAAAGGCGCCGCTTCCGACGCGGGCATCCATCTTGTTTACGTCCACTTAGCGCTAGCATGCGGTGACGTAGAAGACTTTGATTGAGATATTATTCTAGCCAATAAGAATACCTTTCGAATGGTGGGTGGGACTTAGGGCTTCTTCACACAGAGGCTTTGTAACATATATACATAGTATTTCTAGAAAAAGCGGGTTAGTGGTAGAGCGCATACCTTTGTTCATTTGTGTTGTTTCTAAACCATCAAATCTGTTCCGTTTTTGTCCATTCTATCATTTTGGAGAATTGAACCAAAGGGGATGTAGCTCAGTGGTAGAGCATGTATGAGGTCCTTGGTTCAATCCCCAGCATCTCCTGACACTGCTTTAGTCATTGCAAGCTGCCATATTACACTGGAAGGAATTTTAGAGACCTTGACTTAAATATGCCATGTCAACACTTCTGACATCCACAGTGGCCTAATGGATGTCAGAAGCTAATATTTGGTAAGTTTAGACCATTCAGTGCTTTGACCAGTATAAATCATAGCTCCCACTCTTTGGCTAATGGATATTCAAAAATCAACTTTTCATCCACAAGCTTAAAAAAAACTATAAATCCATTGTGCACTGTCACCCTGCCAAATTATAACTCAGTGATTGTTAGATACCTTTTGTTGAAATATCCGTCAGTAAAAGTGTATGTATGGTATAGTGTAGGTTTATTGTCATCTGATGCCGAGATAGATGCTCAAACTCAAGCTTAAGTGCAAACTCCCAGTCCCACATTACGGTTGAATCTTGCAGCACTTATAAAATATATACAAGTACAATAAGTCTGGATGGGTGTCAAGAGAGGCTTTGAAACATGGCATCCATTCAGGCGCAACATTTTGAAATCAAATTTTTGTTTTTCCATGCATCTATGGACTAGCAGGTTTGATGGTGTTTCTTTTTGGAGTATTTCTAGACAAGGTGGTTCAGTGGTAGAGCACATACCTTTGTTCATTTGGGATCAGACATGTTTTCCAGCAAGGCTTGACTGGACAAGCATACCTTGATTTTTAATTGGTCTCAAGATTTCACAGTAATTTTCCAAAGATGCAGTATTGTGGTGGCCAGGTGGACAAGCCAATGGGCAAAAAATACATTGGCATTGCTTCATATTTCTTTGAACCCTGCCGGAAACATACCTTTCTCTTCCCCTTGACCAGCAAAGGACGTCACCTGCTTAACAGTGCTTGATTTGTGAATATATAGCTACAGGAACACTTGTGGACTGGGTGATTAGACCAAAGAAGTAACTGTAACACACAAAAAGCGATGCTTATTTAAATAAAGTAACAATGGCACAGACCTTTGTGTCATTACCAGTGAAAGAGGAATTTATTCTTGAATTTTCTATCCGATCACTGTTTGTGTTCTGTTCCAAAGCCATCAAATCTGTTCCGTTTTGGTCCATTCTATCATTTTTCCTCACACTTCTGAAGGGGGATGTAGCTTAGTGGTAGAGCGCATGCTTCGCATGTATGAGGTCCTGGATTCAATCCCCAGCATCTCCAGACACTGCTTTAGTCATGACAAGCTGCCATATTACACTGCAAGGAATTTCAGAGACACTTCTGACTTCTGACATCCACAGTGGCCTAATGGATGTCAGAAGCTAATATTTGGTAAGTTTAGACCATTCAGTGCTTTGACCAGTATAAATCATAGCATCACTCTTTGGCTAATGGATATTCAAAAATCAACATTTCATTCACAAGCTTAAAAAAAAGCTATAAATCCATTGTGCACTGTCACCCTGCCAAATTATAACTCAGTGATTGTTAGATATCTTTTGTTGAAATATCCGTCAGTAAAAGTGTATGTACGGTATAGTGTAGGTTTATTGTCATCTGATGCCGAGATAGATGCTCAAACTCAAGCTTAAGTGCAAACTCCCAGTCCCACATTACGGTTGAATCTTGCAGCACTTATAAAATATATACAAGTACAATAAGTCTGGATGGGTGTCAAGAGAGGCTTTGAAACATGGCATCCATTCAGGCGCAACATTTTGAAATCAACTTTTTGTTTTTCCATGCATCTATGGACTAGCAGGTTTGATGGTGTTTCTTTTTGGAGTGTTTCTAGACAAAGTGGTTCAGTGGTAGCGCGCATACCTTTGTTCATTTGGGATCAGACATGTTTTCCAGCAATGCTTGACTGGACAAGCATACCTTGATTTTTAATTGGTCTCAAGATTTCACAGTCATTTTCCAAAGATGCAGTATTGTGGTGGCCAGGTGGACAAGCCAATGAGAAAAAAATACATTGGCATTGCTTCATATTTCTTTGAACCCTGCCGGAAACATACCTTTCTCTTCCCCTTGACCAGCAAAGGACGTCACCTTCTTAACAGTGCTCGATTTGTGAATAATAGGTACAGGAACACTTGTGGACTGGGTGATCAGACCAAAGAAGTAACTGTAACACACAAAAAGTGACGCTTATGTAAGTAAAGTAACAATGGCACAGACCTTTGTGTCATTACCAGTGAAAGAGGAATTTATTCTTGAATTTTCTATCCGATCACTATTTGTGTTCTGTTCCTAAGCCATCATATCTGTTCCGTTTTGGTTCATTCTATCATTTTTGCTTACAGTTCCGAAGGGGATGTAGCTCAGTGGTAGAGCGCATGCTTCGCATGTTTGAGGTCCTGAGTTCAATTCCCAGCATCTCCAGACACTGCTTTAGTCATGGCAAGCTGCCATATTACACTGCAAGGAATTTCAGAGACACTTCTGACTTCTGACATCCACAGTGGCCTAATGGATGTCAGAAGCTAATATTTGGTAAGTTTAGACCATTCAGTGCTTTGACCAGTATAAATCATAGCATCACTCTTTGGCTAATGGATATTCAAAAATCAACATTTCATCCACAAGCTTAAAAAAAACTATAAATCCATTGTGCACTGTCACCCTGCCAAATTATAACTCAGTGATTGTTAGATATCTTTTGTTGAAATATCCGTCAGTAAAAGTGTATGTATGGTATAGTGTAGGTTTATTGTCATCTGATGCCGAGATAGATGCTCAAACTCAAGCTTAAGTGCAAACTCCCAGTCCCACATTACGGTTGAATCTTGCAGCACTTATAAAATATATACAAGTACAATAAGTCTGGATGGGTGTCAAGAGAGGCTTTGAAACATGGCATCCATTCAGGCGCAACATTTTGAAATCAACTTTTTGTTTTTCCATGCATCTATGGACTAGCAGGTTTGATGGTGTTTCTTTTTGGAGTGTTTCTAGACAAAGTGGTTCAGTGGTAGCGCGCATACCTTTGTTCATTTGGGATCAGACATGTTTTCCAGCAATGCTTGACTGGACAAGCATACCTAGATTTTTAATTGGTCTCAAGATTTCACAGTCATTTTCCAAAGATGCAGTATTGTGGTGGCCAGGTGGACAAGCCAATGAGAAAAAAATACATTGGCATTGCTTCATATTTCTTTGAACCCTGCCGGAAACATACCTTTCTCTTCCCCTTGACCAGCAAAGGACGTCACCTGCTTAACAGTGCTCGATTTGTGAATATATAGGTACAGGAACACTTGTGGACTGGGTGATCAGACCAAAGAAGTAACTGTAACACACAAAAAGTGACGCTTATGTAAGTAAAGTAACAATGGCACAGACCTTTGTGTCATTACCAGTGAAAGAGGAATTTATTCTTGAATTTTCTATCCGATCACTATTTGTGTTCTGTTCCTAAGCCATTATATCTGTTCCGTTTTGGTCCATCATTTTTGCTTACAGTTCCGAAGGGGATGTAGCTCAGTGGTAGAGCGCATGCTTAGCATGTATGAGGTCCTGGGTTCAATCCCCAGCATCTCCATATGCGAGTTGCCATATTACACTGGAAGGAATTTCAGATACCTGTCACCTGCACGCCGGCGCGCAGTTTCCAAATTACAAAAGTTCTCTTACATCATCTCTTTTATTTCCGCGGTCAATACCAGCAAGTTATACATCATTTTAAAGGTTATTTTCTCAACAAAACGAATATGTCATTGATTTACATTGAATAATATGCCCCAAGAAGCAATTACCAATAGTTTGTGAGAAAGTCTCAACTTTTACAAACGCATGTCCTACCTGTTTGCTTTTTATGACGGACAAAACGGCTTCCAATCTGTACATTCTTGTACTCAGTCTGTCGGTAAGGATCCATAGAAAAACAATATCCACTTGTATTTTTCCTGAAGTTATCGGATTTTGAGATATTGTCAAGTAAACAACGTTTTCTACAGTGAAAATATCCACATAAAGGCTCTGTCCGGCGCATTTCTCAATCCATATCAAATGACCTGTTTGACTTATAAGATGGTGTTTGGCATCGATCTTTTCTTCAGACTGTTAGCTACAGAATGAGACCATCCACAATTGTTTCTGTCCGCGGGTTTGTTCTTTACAGCCGCCGCAAAAAAAAAGGCGCCGCTTCCGACGCGGGCATCCATCTTGTTTACGTCCACTTAGCGCTAGCATGCGGTGACGTAGAAGACTTTGATTGAGATATTATTCTAGCCAATAAGAATACCTTTCGAATGGTGGGTGGGACTTAGGGCTTCTTCACACAGAGGCTTTGTAACATATATACATAGTATTTCTAGAAAAAGCGGGTTAGTGGTAGAGCGCATACCTTTGTTCATTTTTGTTGTTTCTAAACCATCAAATCTGTTCCGTTTTTGTCCATTCTATCATTTTGGAGAATTGAACCAAAGGGGATGTAGCTCAGTGGTAGAGCATGTATGAGGTCCTGGGTTCAATCCCCAGCATCTCCTGACACTGCTTTAGTCATTGCAAGCTGCCATATTACACTGGAAGGAATTTTAGAGACCTTGACTTAAATATGCCATGTCAACACTTCTGACATCCACAGTGGCCTAATGGATGTCAGAAGCTAATATTTGGTAAGTTTAGACCATTCAGTGCTTTGACCAGTATAAATCATAGCTCCCACTCTTTGGCTAATGGATATTCAAAAATCAACTTTTCATCCACAAGCTTAAAAAAAACTATAAATCCATTGTGCACTGTCACCCTGCCAAATTATAACTCAGTGATTGTTAGATACCTTTTGTTGAAATATCCGTCAGTAAAAGTGTATGTATGGTATAGTGTAGGTTTATTGTCATCTGATGCCGAGATAGATGCTCAAACTCAAGCTTAAGTGCAAACTCCCAGTCCCACATTACGGTTGAATCTTGCAGCACTTATAAAATATATACAAGTACAATAAGTCTGGATGGGTGTCAAGAGAGGCTTTGAAACATGGCATCCATTCAGGCGCAACATTTTGAAATCAAATTTTTGTTTTTCCATGCATCTATGGACTAGCAGGTTTGATGGTGTTTCTTTTTGGAGTATTTCTAGACAAAGTGGTTCAGTGGTAGAGCACATACCTTTGTTCATTTGGGATCAGACATGTTTTCCAGCAAGGCTTGACTGGACAAGCATACCTTGATTTTTAATTGGTCTCAAGATTTCACAGTAATTTTCCAAAGATGCAGTATTGTGGTGGCCAGGTGGACAAGCCAATGGGCAAAAAATACATTGGCATTGCTTCATATTTCTTTGAACCCTGCCGGAAACATACCTTTCTCTTCCCCTTGACCAGCAAAGGACGTCACCTGCTTAACAGTGCTTGATTTGTGAATATATAGCTACAGGAACACTTGTGGACTGGGTGATTAGACCAAAGAAGTAACTGTAACACACAAAAAGCGATGCTTATTTAAATAAAGTAACAATGGCACAGACCTTTGTGTCATTACCAGTGAAAGAGGAATTTATTCTTGAATTTTCTATCCGATCACTGTTTGTGTTCTGTTCCAAAGCCATCATATCTGTTCCGTTTTGGTTCATTCTATCATTTTTGCCTACAGTTCCGAAGGGGATGTAGCTCAGTGGTAGAGCGCATGCTTCGCATGTTTGAGGTCCTGAGTTCAATTCCCAGCATCTCCAGACACTGCTTTTGTCATGGCAAGCTGCCATATAACACTGCAAGGAATTTCAGAGACACTTCTGACTTCTGACATCCACAGTGGCCTAATGGATGTCAGAAGCTAATATTTGGTAAGTTTAGACCATTCAGTGCTTTGACCAGTATAAATCATAGCATCACTCTTTGGCTAATGGATATTCAAAAATCAACATTTCATCCACAAGCTTAAAAAAAACTATAAATCCACTGTGCACTGTCACCCTGCCAAATTATAACTCAGTGATTGTTAGATATCTTTTGTTGAAATATCCGTCAGTAAAAGTGTATGTATGGTATAGTGTAGGTTTATTGTCATCTGATGCCGAGATAGATGCTCAAACTCAAGCTTAAGTGCAAACTCCCAGTCCCACATTACGGTTGAATCTTGCAGCACTTATAAAATATATACAAGTACAATAAGTCTGGATGGGTGTCAAGAGAGGCTTTGAAACATGGCATCCATTCAGGCGCAACATTTTGAAATCAACTTTTTGTTTTTCCATGCATCTATGGACTAGCAGGTTTGATGGTGTTTCTTTTTGGAGTGTTTCTAGACAAAGTGGTTCAGTGGTAGCGCGCATACCTTTGTTCATTTGGGATCAGACATGTTTTCCAGCAATGCTTGACTGGACAAGCATACCTTGATTTTTAATTGGTCTCAAGATTTCACAGTCATTTTCCAAAGATGCAGTATTGTGGTGGCCAGGTGGACAAGCCAATGAGAAAAAAATACATTGGCATTGCTTCATATTTCTTTGAACCCTGCCGGAAACATACCTTTCTTTTCCCCTTGACCAGCAAAGGACGTCACCTGCTTAACAGTGCTCGATTTGTGAATATATAGGTACAGGAACACTTGTGGACTGGGTGATCAGACCAAAGAAGTAACTGTAACACACAAAAAGTGACGCTTATGTAAGTAAAGTAACAATGGCACAGACCTTTGTGTCATTACCAGTGAAATATGTCGGTGTAATCCCTCATTCGTCCAGGCGTGTTCCATAGTAGAAAAAGCTTCAGTTGTAGTCATCTGGGTCAAACTGAGTCCAGATCATCTGGGTCAAACTGAGTCCAGATGACTACAACTGAAGCTTTTTCTACTATTACCAGTGAAAGAGGAATTTATTCTTGAATTTTCTATCCGATCACTATTTGTGTTCTGTTCCTAAGCCATTATATCTGTTCCGTTTTGGTCCATCATTTTTGCTTACAGTTCCGAAGGGGATGTAGCTCAGTGGTAGAGTGCATGCTTAGCATGTATGAGGTCCTGGGTTCAATCCCCAGCATCTCCAGATGCAAGTTGCCATATTACACTGGAAGGAATTTCAGATACCTGTCACCTGCACGCCGGCGCGCAGTTTCCAAATTACAAAAGTTCTCTTACATCATCTCTTTTATTTCCGCGGTCAATACCAGCAAGTTATACATCATTTTAAAGGTTATTTTCTCAACAAAACGAATATGTCATTGATTTACATTGAATAATATGCCCCAAGAAGCAATTACCAATAGTTTGTGAGAAAGTCTCAACTTTTACAAACGCATGTCCTACCTGTTTGCTTTTTATGACGGACAAAACGGCTTCCAATCTGTACATTCTTGTACTCAGTCTGTCGGTAAGGATCCATAGAAAAACAATATCCACTTGTATTTTTCCTGAAGTTATCGGATTTTGAGATATTGTCAAGTAAACAACGTTTTCTACAGTGAAAATATCCACATAAAGGCTCTGTCCGGCGCATTTCTCAATCCATATCAAATGACCTGTTTGACTTATAAGATGGTGTTTGGCATCGATCTTTTCTTCAGACTGTTAGCTACAGAATGAGACCATCCACAATTGTTTCTGTCCGCGGGTTTGTTCTTTACAGCCGCCGCAAAAAAAAAGGCGCCGCTTCCGACGCGGGCATCCATCTTGTTTACGTCCACTTAGCGCTAGCATGCGGTGACGTAGAAGACTTTGATTGAGATATTATTCTAGCCAATAAGAATACCTTTCGAATGGTGGGTGGGACTTAGGGCTTCTTCACACAGAGGCTTTGTAACATATATACATAGTATTTCTAGAAAAAGCGGGTTAGTGGTAGAGCGCATACCTTTGTTCATTTTTGTTGTTTCTAAACCATCAAATCTGTTCCGTTTTTGTCCATTCTATCATTTTGGAGAATTGAACCAAAGGGGATGTAGCTCAGTGGTAGAGCATGTATGAGGTCCTGGGTTCAATCCCCAGCATCTCCTGACACTGCTTTAGTCATTGCAAGCTGCCATATTACACTGGAAGGAATTTTAGAGACCTTGACTTAAATATGCCATGTCAACACTTCTGACATCCACAGTGGCCTAATGGATGTCAGAAGCTAATATTTGGTAAGTTTAGACCATTCAGTGCTTTGACCAGTATAAATCATAGCTCCCACTCTTTGGCTAATGGATATTCAAAAATCAACTTTTCATCCACAAGCTTAAAAAAAACTATAAATCCATTGTGCACTGTCACCCTGCCAAATTATAACTCAGTGATTGTTAGATACCTTTTGTTGAAATATCCGTCAGTAAAAGTGTATGTATGGTATAGTGTAGGATTATTGTAGTCTGATGCCGAGATAGATGCTCAAACTCAAGCTTAAGTGCAAACTCCCAGTCCCACATTACGGTTGAATCTTGCAGCACTTATAAAATATATACAAGTACAATAAGTCTGGATGGGTGTCAAGAGAGGCTTTGAAACATGGCATCCATTCAGGCGCAACATTTTGAAATCAAATTTTTGTTTTTCCATGCATCTATGGACTAGCAGGTTTGATGGTGTTTCTTTTTGGAGTATTTCTAGACAAAGTGGTTCAGTGGTAGAGCACATACCTTTGTTCATTTGGGATCAGACATGTTTTCCAGCAAGGCTTGACTGGACAAGCATACCTTGATTTTTAATTGGTCTCAAGATTTCACAGTAATTTTCCAAAGATGCAGTATTGTGGTGGCCAGGTGGACAAGCCAATGGGCAAAAAATACATTGGCATTGCTTCATATTTCTTTGAACCCTGCCGGAAACATACCTTTCTCTTCCCCTTGACCAGCAAAGGACGTCACCTGCTTAACAGTGCTTGATTTGTGAATATATAGCTACAGGAACACTTGTGGACTGGGTGATTAGACCAAAGAAGTAACTGTAACACACAAAAATCGATGCTTACTTAAATAAAGTAACAATGGCACAGACCTTTGTGTCATTACCAGTGAAAGAGGAATTTATTCTTGAATTTTCTATCCGATCACTGTTTGTGTTCTGTTCCAAAGCCATCAAATCTGTTCCGTTTTGGTCCATTCTATCATTTTTTCTCACACTTCTGAAGGGGGATGTAACTCAGTGGTAGAGCGCATGCTTCGCATGTATGAGGTCCTGGATTCAATCCCCAGCATCTCCAGACACTGCTTTAGTCATGGCAAGCTGCCATATTACACTGCAAGGAATTTCAGAGACACTTCTGACTTCTGACATCCACAGTGGCCTAATGGATGTCAGAAGCTAATATTTGGTAAGTTTAGACCATTCAGTGCTTTGACCAGTATAAATCATAGCATCACTCTTTGGCTAATGGATATTCAAAAATCAACATTTCATCCACAAGCTTAAAAAAAACTATAAATCCATTGTGCACTGTCACCCTGCCAAATTATAACTCAGTGATTGTTAGATATCTTTTGTTGAAATATCCGTCAGTAAAAGTGTATGTATGGTATAGTGTAGGTTTATTGTCATCTGATGCCGAGATAGATGCTCAAACTCAAGCTTAAGTGCAAACTCCCAGTCCCACATTACGGTTGAATCTTGCAGCACTTATAAAATATATACAAGTACAATAAGTCTGGATGGGTGTCAAGAGAGGCTTTGAAACATGGCATCCATTCAGGCGCAACATTTTGAAATCAACTTTTTGTTTTTCCATGCATCTATGGACTAGCAGGTTTGATGGTGTTTCTTTTTGGAGTGTTTCTAGACAAAGTGGTTCAGTGGTAGCGCGCATACCTTTGTTCATTTGGGATCAGACATGTTTTCCAGCAATGCTTGACTGGACAAGCATACCTTGATTTTTAATTGGTCTCAAGATTTCACAGTCATTTTCCAAAGATGCAGTATTGTGGTGGCCAGGTGGACAAGCCAATGAGAAAAAAATACATTGGCATTGCTTCATATTTCTTTGAACCCTGCCGGAAACATACCTTTCTTTTCCCCTTGACCAGCAAAGGACGTCACCTGCTTAACAGTGCTCGATTTGTGAATATATAGGTACAGGAACACTTGTGGACTGGGTGATCAGACCAAAGAAGTAACTGTAACACACAAAAAGTGACGCTTATGTAAGTAAAGTAACAATGGCACAGACCTTTGTGTCATTACCAGTGAAATATGTCGGTGTAATCCCTCATTCGTCCAGGCGTGTTCCATAGTAGAAAAAGCTTCAGTTGTAGTCATCTGGGTCAAACTGAGTCCAGATCATCTGGGTCAAACTGAGTCCAGATGACTACAACTGAAGCTTTTTCTACTATTACCAGTGAAAGAGGAATTTATTCTTGAATTTTCTATCCGATCACTATTTGTGTTCTGTTCCTAAGCCATTATATCTGTTCCATTTTGGTCCATCATTTTTGCTTACAGTTCCGAAGGGGATGTAGCTCAGTGGTAGAGCGCATGCTTAGCATGTATGAGGTCCTGGGTTCAATCCCCAGCATCTCCAGATGCAAGTTGCCATATTACACTGGAAGGAATTTCAGATACCTGTCACCTGCACGCCGGCGCGCAGTTTCCAAATTACAAAAGTTCTCTTACATCATCTCTTTTATTTCCGCGGTCAATACCAGCAAGTTATACATCATTTTAAAGGTTATTTTCTCAACAAAACGAATATGTCATTGATTTACATTGAATAATATGCCCCAAGAAGCAATTACCAATAGTTTGTGAGAAAGTCTCAACTTTTACAAACGCATGTCCTACCTGTTTGCTTTTTATGACGGACAAAACGGCTTCCAATCTGTACATTCTTGTACTCAGTCTGTCGGTAAGGATCCATAGAAAAACAATATCCACTTGTATTTTTCCTGAAGTTATCGGATTTTGAGATATTGTCAAGTAAACAACGTTTTCTACAGTGAAAATATCCACATAAAGGCTCTGTCCGGCGCATTTCTCAATCCATATCAAATGACCTGTTTGACTTATAAGATGGTGTTTGGCATCGATCTTTTCTTCAGACTGTTAGCTACAGAATGAGACCATCCACAATTGTTTCTGTCCGCGGGTTTGTTCTTTACAGCCGCCGCAAAAAAAAAGGCGCCGCTTCCGACGCGGGCATCCATCTTGTTTACGTCCACTTAGCGCTAGCATGCGGTGACGTAGAAGACTTTGATTGAGATATTATTCTAGCCAATAAGAATACCTTTCGAATGGTGGGTGGGACTTAGGGCTTCTTCACACAGAGGCTTTGTAACATATATACATAGTATTTCTAGAAAAAGCGGGTTAGTGGTAGAGCGCATACCTTTGTTCATTTTTGTTGTTTCTAAACCATCAAATCTGTTCCGTTTTTGTCCATTCTATCATTTTGGAGAATTGAACCAAAGGGGATGTAGCTCAGTGGTAGAGCATGTATGAGGTCCTGGGTTCAATCCCCAGCATCTCCTGACACTGCTTTAGTCATTGCAAGCTGCCATATTACACTGGAAGGAATTTTAGAGACCTTGACTTAAATATGCCATGTCAACACTTCTGACATCCACAGTGGCCTAATGGATGTCAGAAGCTAATATTTGGTAAGTTTAGACCATTCAGTGCTTTGACCAGTATAAATCATAGCTCCCACTCTTTGGCTAATGGATATTCAAAAATCAACTTTTCATCCACAAGCTTAAAAAAAACTATAAATCCATTGTGCACTGTCACCCTGCCAAATTATAACTCAGTGATTGTTAGATACCTTTTGTTGAAATATCCGTCAGTAAAAGTGTATGTATGGTATAGTGTAGGATTATTGTAGTCTGATGCCGAGATAGATGCTCAAACTCAAGCTTAAGTGCAAACTCCCAGTCCCACATTACGGTTGAATCTTGCAGCACTTATAAAATATATACAAGTACAATAAGTCTGGATGGGTGTCAAGAGAGGCTTTGAAACATGGCATCCATTCAGGCGCAACATTTTGAAATCAAATTTTTGTTTTTCCATGCATCTATGGACTAGCAGGTTTGATGGTGTTTCTTTTTGGAGTATTTCTAGACAAAGTGGTTCAGTGGTAGAGCACATACCTTTGTTCATTTGGGATCAGACATGTTTTCCAGCAAGGCTTGACTGGACAAGCATACCTTGATTTTTAATTGGTCTCAAGATTTCACAGTAATTTTCCAAAGATGCAGTATTGTGGTGGCCAGGTGGACAAGCCAATGGGCAAAAAATACATTGGCATTGCTTCATATTTCTTTGAACCCTGCCGGAAACATACCTTTCTCTTCCCCTTGACCAGCAAAGCAAAGGACGTCACCTGCTTAACAGTGCTTGATTTGTGAATATATAGCTACAGGAACACTTGTGGACTGGGTGATTAGACCAAAGAAGTAACTGTAACACACAAAAATCGATGCTTACTTAAATAAAGTAACAATGGCACAGACCTTTGTGTCATTACCAGTGAAAGAGGAATTTATTCTTGAATTTTCTATCCGATCACTGTTTGTGTTCTGTTCCAAAGCCATCAAATCTGTTCCGTTTTGGTCCATTCTATCATTTTTTCTCACACTTCTGAAGGGGGATGTAACTCAGTGGTAGAGCGCATGCTTCGCATGTATGAGGTCCTGGATTCAATCCCCAGCATCTCCAGACACTGCTTTAGTCATGGCAAGCTGCCATATTACACTGCAAGGAATTTCAGAGACACTTCTGACTTCTGACATCCACAGTGGCCTAATGGATGTCAGAAGCTAATATTTGGTAAGTTTAGACCATTCAGTGCTTTGACCAGTATAAATCATAGCATCACTCTTTGGCTAATGGATATTCAAAAATCAACATTTCATCCACAAGCTTAAAAAAAACTATAAATCCATTGTGCACTGTCACCCTGCCAAATTATAACTCAGTGATTGTTAGATATCTTTTGTTGAAATATCCGTCAGTAAAAGTGTATGTATGGTATAGTGTAGGTTTATTGTCATCTGATGCCGAGATAGATGCTCAAACTCAAGCTTAAGTGCAAACTCCCAGTCCCACATTACGGTTGAATCTTGCAGCACTTATAAAATATATACAAGTACAATAAGTCTGGATGGGTGTCAAGAGAGGCTTTGAAACATGGCATCCATTCAGGCGCAACATTTTGAAATCAACTTTTTGTTTTTCCATGCATCTATGGACTAGCAGGTTTGATGGTGTTTCTTTTTGGAGTGTTTCTAGACAAAGTGGTTCAGTGGTAGCGCGCATACCTTTGTTCATTTGGGATCAGACATGTTTTCCAGCAATGCTTGACTGGACAAGCATACCTTGATTTTTAATTGGTCTCAAGATTTCACAGTCATTTTCCAAAGATGCAGTATTGTGGTGGCCAGGTGGACAAGCCAATGAGAAAAAAATACATTGGCATTGCTTCATATTTCTTTGAACCCTGCCGGAAACATACCTTTCTTTTCCCCTTGACCAGCAAAGGACGTCACCTGCTTAACAGTGCTCGATTTGTGAATATATAGGTACAGGAACACTTGTGGACTGGGTGATCAGACCAAAGAAGTAACTGTAACACACAAAAAGTGACGCTTATGTAAGTAAAGTAACAATGGCACAGACCTTTGTGTCATTACCAGTGAAATATGTCGGTGTAATCCCTCATTCGTCCAGGCGTGTTCCATAGTAGAAAAAGCTTCAGTTGTAGTCATCTGGGTCAAACTGAGTCCAGATCATCTGGGTCAAACTGAGTCCAGATGACTACAACTGAAGCTTTTTCTACTATTACCAGTGAAAGAGGAATTTATTCTTGAATTTTCTATCCGATCACTATTTGTGTTCTGTTCCTAAGCCATTATATCTGTTCCATTTTGGTCCATCATTTTTGCTTACAGTTCCGAAGGGGATGTAGCTCAGTGGTAGAGCGCATGCTTAGCATGTATGAGGTCCTGGGTTCAATCCCCAGCATCTCCAGATGCAAGTTGCCATATTACACTGGAAGGAATTTCAGATACCTGTCACCTGCACGCCGGCGCGCAGTTTCCAAATTACAAAAGTTCTCTTACATCATCTCTTTTATTTCCGCGGTCAATACCAGCAAGTTATACATCATTTTAAAGGTTATTTTCTCAACAAAACGAATATGTCATTGATTTACATTGAATAATATGCCCCAAGAAGCAATTACCAATAGTTTGTGAGAAAGTCTCAACTTTTACAAACGCATGTCCTACCTGTTTGCTTTTTATGACGGACAAAACGGCTTCCAATCTGTACATTCTTGTACTCAGTCTGTCGGTAAGGATCCATAGAAAAACAATATCCACTTGTATTTTTCCTGAAGTTATCGGATTTTGAGATATTGTCAAGTAAACAACGTTTTCTACAGTGAAAATATCCACATAAAGGCTCTGTCCGGCGCATTTCTCAATCCATATCAAATGACCTGTTTGACTTATAAGATGGTGTTTGGCATCGATCTTTTCTTCAGACTGTTAGCTACAGAATGAGACCATCCACAATTGTTTCTGTCCGCGGGTTTGTTCTTTACAGCCGCCGCAAAAAAAAAGGCGCCGCTTCCGACGCGGGCATCCATCTTGTTTACGTCCACTTAGCGCTAGCATGCGGTGACGTAGAAGACTTTGATTGAGATATTATTCTAGCCAATAAGAATACCTTTCGAATGGTGGGTGGGACTTAGGGCTTCTTCACACAGAGGCTTTGTAACATATATACATAGTATTTCTAGAAAAAGCGGGTTAGTGGTAGAGCGCATACCTTTGTTCATTTTTGTTGTTTCTAAACCATCAAATCTGTTCCGTTTTTGTCCATTCTATCATTTTGGAGAATTGAACCAAAGGGGATGTAGCTCAGTGGTAGAGCATGTATGAGGTCCTGGGTTCAATCCCCAGCATCTCCTGACACTGCTTTAGTCATTGCAAGCTGCCATATTACACTGGAAGGAATTTTAGAGACCTTGACTTAAATATGCCATGTCAACACTTCTGACATCCACAGTGGCCTAATGGATGTCAGAAGCTAATATTTGGTAAGTTTAGACCATTCAGTGCTTTGACCAGTATAAATCATAGCTCCCACTCTTTGGCTAATGGATATTCAAAAATCAACTTTTCATCCACAAGCTTAAAAAAAACTATAAATCCATTGTGCACTGTCACCCTGCCAAATTATAACTCAGTGATTGTTAGATACCTTTTGTTGAAATATCCGTCAGTAAAAGTGTATGTATGGTATAGTGTAGGATTATTGTAGTCTGATGCCGAGATAGATGCTCAAACTCAAGCTTAAGTGCAAACTCCCAGTCCCACATTACGGTTGAATCTTGCAGCACTTATAAAATATATACAAGTACAATAAGTCTGGATGGGTGTCAAGAGAGGCTTTGAAACATGGCATCCATTCAGGCGCAACATTTTGAAATCAAATTTTTGTTTTTCCATGCATCTATGGACTAGCAGGTTTGATGGTGTTTCTTTTTGGAGTATTTCTAGACAAAGTGGTTCAGTGGTAGAGCACATACCTTTGTTCATTTGGGATCAGACATGTTTTCCAGCAAGGCTTGACTGGACAAGCATACCTTGATTTTTAATTGGTCTCAAGATTTCACAGTAATTTTCCAAAGATGCAGTATTGTGGTGGCCAGGTGGACAAGCCAATGGGCAAAAAATACATTGGCATTGCTTCATATTTCTTTGAACCCTGCCGGAAACATACCTTTCTCTTCCCCTTGACCAGCAAAGCAAAGGACGTCACCTGCTTAACAGTGCTTGATTTGTGAATATATAGCTACAGGAACACTTGTGGACTGGGTGATTAGACCAAAGAAGTAACTGTAACACACAAAAATCGATGCTTACTTAAATAAAGTAACAATGGCACAGACCTTTGTGTCATTACCAGTGAAAGAGGAATTTATTCTTGAATTTTCTATCCGATCACTGTTTGTGTTCTGTTCCAAAGCCATCAAATCTGTTCCGTTTTGGTCCATTCTATCATTTTTTCTCACACTTCTGAAGGGGGATGTAACTCAGTGGTAGAGCGCATGCTTCGCATGTATGAGGTCCTGGATTCAATCCCCAGCATCTCCAGACACTGCTTTAGTCATGGCAAGCTGCCATATTACACTGCAAGGAATTTCAGAGACACTTCTGACTTCTGACATCCACAGTGGCCTAATGGATGTCAGAAGCTAATATTTGGTAAGTTTAGACCATTCAGTGCTTTGACCAGTATAAATCATAGCATCACTCTTTGGCTAATGGATATTCAAAAATCAACATTTCATCCACAAGCTTAAAAAAAACTATAAATCCATTGTGCACTGTCACCCTGCCAAATTATAACTCAGTGATTGTTAGATATCTTTTGTTGAAATATCCGTCAGTAAAAGTGTATGGTATAGTGTAGGTTTATTGTCATCTGATGCCGAGATAGATGCTCAAACTCAAGCTTAAGTGCAAACTCCCAGTCCCACATTACGGTTGAATCTTGCAGCACTTATAAAATATATACAAGTACAATAAGTCTGGATGGGTGTCAAGAGAGGCTTTGAAACATGGCATCCATTCAGGCGCAACATTTTGAAATCAACTTTTTGTTTTTCCATGCATCTATGGACTAGCAGGTTTGATGGTGTTTCTTTTTGGAGTGTTTCTAGACAAAGTGGTTCAGTGGTAGCGCGCATACCTTTGTTCATTTGGGATCAGACATGTTTTCCAGCAATGCTTGACTGGACAAGCATACCTTGATTTTTAATTGGTCTCAAGATTTCACAGTCATTTTCCAAAGATGCAGTATTGTGGTGGCCAGGTGGACAAGCCAATGAGAAAAAAATACATTGGCATTGCTTCATATTTCTTTGAACCCTGCCGGAAACATACCTTTCTCTTCCCCTTGACCAGCAAAGGACGTCACCTGCTTAACAGTGCTCGATTTGTGAATATATAGGTACAGGAACACTTGTGGACTGGGTGATCAGACCAAAGAAGTAACTGTAACACACAAAAAGTGACGCTTATGTAAGTAAAGTAACAATGGCACAGACCTTTGTGTCATTACCAGTGAAAGAGGAATTTATTCTTGAATTTTCTATCCGATCACTATTTGTGTTCTGTTCCTAAGCCATTATATCTGTTCCGTTTTGGTCCATTCTATCATTTTTGCTTACAGTTCCGAAGGGGATGTAGCTCAGTGGTAGAGCACATGCTTAGCATGTATGAGGCCCTGGGTTCAATCCCCAGCATCTCCAGACAATGCTTTAGTCATTGCAAGTTGCCATATTACACTGGAAGGAATTTCAGATACCTGTCACCTGCACGCCGGCGCGCAGTTTCCAAATTACAAAAGTTCTCTTACATCATCTCTTTTATTTCCGCGGTCAATACCAGCAAGTTATACATCATTTTAAAGGTTATTTTCTCAACAAAACGAATATGTCATTGATTTACATTGAATAATATGCCCCAAGAAGCAATTACCAATAGTTTGTGAGAAAGTCTCAACTTTTACAAACGCATGTCCTACCTGTTTGCTTTTTATGACGGACAAAACGGCTTCCAATCTGTACATTCTTGTACTCAGTCTGTCGGTAAGGATCCATAGAAAAACAATATCCACTTGTATTTTTCCTGAAGTTATCGGATTTTGAGATATTGTCAAGTAAACAACGTTTTCTACAGTGAAAATATCCACATAAAGGCTCTGTCCGGCGCATTTCTCAATCCATATCAAATGACCTGTTTGACTTATAAGATGGTGTTTGGCATCGATCTTTTCTTCAGACTGTTAGCTACAGAATGAGACCATCCACAATTGTTTCTGTCCGCGGGTTTGTTCTTTACAGCCGCCGCAAAAAAAAAGGCGCCGCTTCCGACGCGGGCATCCATCTTGTTTACGTCCACTTAGCGCTAGCATGCGGTGACGTAGAAGACTTTGATTGAGATATTATTCTAGCCAATAAGAATACCTTTCGAATGGTGGGTGGGACTTAGGGCTTCTTCACACAGAGGCTTTGTAACATATATACATAGTATTTCTAGAAAAAGCGGGTTAGTGGTAGAGCGCATACCTTTGTTCATTTTTGTTGTTTCTAAACCATCAAATCTGTTCCGTTTTTGTCCATTCTATCATTTTGGAGAATTGAACCAAAGGGGATGTAGCTCAGTGGTAGAGCATGTATGAGGTCCTGGGTTCAATCCCCAGCATCTCCTGACACTGCTTTAGTCATTGCAAGCTGCCATATTACACTGGAAGGAATTTTAGAGACCTTGACTTAAATATGCCATGTCAACACTTCTGACATCCACAGTGGCCTAATGGATGTCAGAAGCTAATATTTGGTAAGTTTAGACCATTCAGTGCTTTGACCAGTATAAATCATAGCTCCCACTCTTTGGCTAATGGATATTCAAAAATCAACTTTTCATCCACAAGCTTAAAAAAAACTATAAATCCATTGTGCACTGTCACCCTGCCAAATTATAACTCAGTGATTGTTAGATACCTTTTGTTGAAATATCCGTCAGTAAAAGTGTATGTATGGTATAGTGTAGGATTATTGTAGTCTGATGCCGAGATAGATGCTCAAACTCAAGCTTAAGTGCAAACTCCCAGTCCCACATTACGGTTGAATCTTGCAGCACTTATAAAATATATACAAGTACAATAAGTCTGGATGGGTGTCAAGAGAGGCTTTGAAACATGGCATCCATTCAGGCGCAACATTTTGAAATCAAATTTTTGTTTTTCCATGCATCTATGGACTAGCAGGTTTGATGGTGTTTCTTTTTGGAGTGTTTCTAGACAAAGTGGTTCAGTGGTAGCGCGCATACCTTTGTTCATTTGGGATCAGACATGTTTTCCAGCAATGCTTGACTGGACAAGCATACCTTGATTTTTAATTGGTCTCAAGATTTCACAGTCATTTTCCAAAGATGCAGTATTGTGGTGGCCAGGTGGACAAGCCAATGAGAAAAAAATACATTGGCATTGCTTCATATTTCTTTGAACCCTGCCGGAAACATACCTTTCTTTTCCCCTTGACCAGCAAAGGACGTCACCTGCTTAACAGTGCTCGATTTGTGAATATATAGGTACAGGAACACTTGTGGACTGGGTGATCAGACCAAAGAAGTAACTGTAACACACAAAAAGTGACGCTTATGTAAGTAAAGTAACAATGGCACAGACCTTTGTGTCATTACCAGTGAAATATGTCGGTGTAATCCCTCATTCGTCCAGGCGTGTTCCATAGTAGAAAAAGCTTCAGTTGTAGTCATCTGGGTCAAACTGAGTCCAGATCATCTGGGTCAAACTGAGTCCAGATGACTACAACTGAAGCTTTTTCTACTATTACCAGTGAAAGAGGAATTTATTCTTGAATTTTCTATCCGATCACTATTTGTGTTCTGTTCCTAAGCCATTATATCTGTTCCGTTTTGGTCCATCATTTTTGCTTACAGTTCCGAAGGGGATGTAGCTCAGTGGTAGAGCGCATGCTTAGCATGTATGAGGTCCTGGGTTCAATCCCCAGCATCTCCAGATGCAAGTTGCCATATTACACTGGAAGGAATTTCAGATACCTGTCACCTGCACGCCGGCGCGCAGTTTCCAAATTACAAAAGTTCTCTTACATCATCTCTTTTATTTCCGCGGTCAATACCAGCAAGTTATACATCATTTTAAAGGTTATTTTCTCAACAAAACGAATATGTCATTGATTTACATTGAATAATATGCCCCAAGAAGCAATTACCAATAGTTTGTGAGAAAGTCTCAACTTTTACAAACGCATGTCCTACCTGTTTGCTTTTTATGACGGACAAAACGGCTTCCAATCTGTACATTCTTGTACTCAGTCTGTCGGTAAGGATCCATAGAAAAACAATATCCACTTGTATTTTTCCTGAAGTTATCGGATTTTGAGATATTGTTAAGTAAACAACGTTTTCTACAGTGAAAATATCCACATAAAGGCTCTGTCCGGCGCATTTCTCAATCCATATCAAATGACCTGTTTGACTTATAAGATGGTGTTTGGCATCGATCTTTTCTTCAGACTGTTAGCTACAGAATGAGACCATCCACAATTGTTTCTGTCCGCGGGTTTGTTCTTTACAGCCGCCGCAAAAAAAAAGGCGCCGCTTCCGACGCGGGCATCCATCTTGTTTACGTCCACTTAGCGCTAGCATGCGGTGACGTAGAAGACTTTGATTGAGATATTATTCTAGCCAATAAGAATACCTTTCGAATGGTGGGTGGGACTTAGGGCTTCTTCACACAGAGGCTTTGTAACATATATACATAGTATTTCTAGAAAAAGCGGGTTAGTGGTAGAGCGCATACCTTTGTTCATTTTTGTTGTTTCTAAACCATCAAATCTGTTCCGTTTTTGTCCATTCTATCATTTTGGAGAATTGAACCAAAGGGGATGTAGCTCAGTGGTAGAGCATGTATGAGGTCCTGGGTTCAATCCCCAGCATCTCCTGACACTGCTTTAGTCATTGCAAGCTGCCATATTACACTGGAAGGAATTTTAGAGACCTTGACTTAAATATGCCATGTCAACACTTCTGACATCCACAGTGGCCTAATGGATGTCAGAAGCTAATATTTGGTAAGTTTAGACCATTCAGTGCTTTGACCAGTATAAATCATAGCTCCCACTCTTTGGCTAATGGATATTCAAAAATCAACTTTTCATCCACAAGCTTAAAAAAAAATATAAATCCATTGTGCACTGTCACCCTGCCAAATTATAACTCAGTGATTGTTAGATACCTTTTGTTGAAATATCCGTCAGTAAAAGTGTATGTATGGTATAGTGTAGGATTATTGTAGTCTGATGCCGAGATAGATGCTCAAACTCAAGCTTAAGTGCAAACTCCCAGTCCCACATTACGGTTGAATCTTGCAGCACTTATAAAATATATACAAGTACAATAAGTCTGGATGGGTGTCAAGAGAGGCTTTGAAACATGGCATCCATTCAGGCGCAACATTTTGAAATCAAATTTTTGTTTTTCCATGCATCTATGGACTAGCAGGTTTGATGGTGTTTCTTTTTGGAGTATTTCTAGACAAAGTGGTTCAGTGGTAGAGCACATACCTTTGTTCATTTGGGATCAGACATGTTTTCCAGCAAGGCTTGACTGGACAAGCATACCTTGATTTTTAATTGGTCTCAAGATTTCACAGTAATTTTCCAAAGATGCAGTATTGTGGTGGCCAGGTGGACAAGCCAATGGGCAAAAAATACATTGGCATTGCTTCATATTTCTTTGAACCCTGCCGGAAACATACCTTTCTCTTCCCCTTGACCAGCAAAGGACGTCACCTGCTTAACAGTGCTTGATTTGTGAATATATAGCTACAGGAACACTTGTGGACTGGGTGATTAGACCAAAGAAGTAACTGTAACACACAAAAATCGATGCTTACTTAAATAAAGTAACAATGGCACAGACCTTTGTGTCATTACCAGTGAAAGAGGAATTTATTCTTGAATTTTCTATCCGATCACTGTTTGTGTTCTGTTCCAAAGCCATCAAATCTGTTCCGTTTTGGTCCATTCTATCATTTTTTCTCACACTTCTGAAGGGGGATGTAACTCAGTGGTAGAGCGCATGCTTCGCATGTATGAGGTCCTGGATTCAGCATCTCCAGACACTGCTTTAGTCATGGCAAGCTGCCATATTACACTGCAAGGAATTTCAGAGACACTTCTGACTTCTGACATCCACAGTGGCCTAATGGATGTCAGAAGCTAATATTTGGTAAGTTTAGACCATTCAGTGCTTTGACCAGTATAAATCATAGCATCACTCTTTGGCTAATGGATATTCAAAAATCAACATTTCATCCACAAGCTTAAAAAAAACTATAAATCCATTGTGCACTGTCACCCTGCCAAATTATAACTCAGTGATTGTTAGATATCTTTTGTTGAAATATCCGTCAGTAAAAGTGTATGTATGGTATAGTGTAGGTTTATTGTCATCTGATGCCGAGATAGATGCTCAAACTCAAGCTTAAGTGCAAACTCCCAGTCCCACATTACGGTTGAATCTTGCAGCACTTATAAAATATATACAAGTACAATAAGTCTGGATGGGTGTCAAGAGAGGCTTTGAAACATGGCATCCATTCAGGCGCAACATTTTGAAATCAACTTTTTGTTTTTCCATGCATCTATGGACTAGCAGGTTTGATGGTGTTTCTTTTTGGAGTGTTTCTAGACAAAGTGGTTCAGTGGTAGCGCGCATACCTTTGTTCATTTGGGATCAGACATGTTTTCCAGCAATGCTTGACTGGACAAGCATACCTTGATTTTTAATTGGTCTCAAGATTTCACAGTCATTTTCCAAAGATGCAGTATTGTGGTGGCCAGGTGGACAAGCCAATGAGAAAAAAATACATTGGCATTGCTTCATATTTCTTTGAACCCTGCCGGAAACATACCTTTCTCTTCCCCTTGACCAGCAAAGGACGTCACCTGCTTAACAGTGCTCGATTTGTGAATATATAGGTACAGGAACACTTGTGGACTGGGTGATCAGACCAAAGAAGTAACTGTAACACACAAAAAGTGACGCTTATGTAAGTAAAGTAACAATGGCACAGACCTTTGTGTCATTACCAGTGAAAGAGGAATTTATTCTTGAATTTTCTATCCGATCACTATTTGTGTTCTGTTCCTAAGCCATTATATCTGTTCCGTTTTGGTCCATTCTATCATTTTTGCTTACAGTTCCGAAGGGGATGTAGCTCAGTGGTAGAGCACATGCTTAGCATGTATGAGGCCCTGGGTTCAATCCCCAGCATCTCCAGACAATGCTTTAGTCATTGCAAGTTGCCATATTACACTGGAAGGAATTTCAGATACCTGTCACCTGCACGCCGGCGCGCAGTTTCCAAATTACAAAAGTTCTCTTACATCATCTCTTTTATTTCCGCGGTCAATACCAGCAAGTTATACATCATTTTAAAGGTTATTTTCTCAACAAAACGAATATGTCATTGATTTACATTGAATAATATGCCCCAAGAAGCAATTACCAATAGTTTGTGAGAAAGTCTCAACTTTTACAAACGCATGTCCTACCTGTTTGCTTTTTATGACGGACAAAACGGCTTCCAATCTGTACATTCTTGTACTCAGTCTGTCGGTAAGGATCCATAGAAAAACAATATCCACTTGTATTTTTCCTGAAGTTATCGGATTTTGAGATATTGTCAAGTAAACAACGTTTTCTACAGTGAAAATATCCACATAAAGGCTCTGTCCGGCGCATTTCTCAATCCATATCAAATGACCTGTTTGACTTATAAGATGGTGTTTGGCATCGATCTTTTCTTCAGACTGTTAGCTACAGAATGAGACCATCCACAATTGTTTCTGTCCGCGGGTTTGTTCTTTACAGCCGCCGCAAAAAAAAAGGCGCCGCTTCCGACGCGGGCATCCATCTTGTTTACGTCCACTTAGCGCTAGCATGCGGTGACGTAGAAGACTTTGATTGAGATATTATTCTAGCCAATAAGAATACCTTTCGAATGGTGGGTGGGACTTAGGGCTTCTTCACACAGAGGCTTTGTAACATATATACATAGTATTTCTAGAAAAAGCGGGTTAGTGGTAGAGCGCATACCTTTGTTCATTTTTGTTGTTTCTAAACCATCAAATCTGTTCCGTTTTTGTCCATTCTATCATTTTGGAGAATTGAACCAAAGGGGATGTAGCTCAGTGGTAGAGCATGTATGAGGTCCTGGGTTCAATCCCCAGCATCTCCTGACACTGCTTTAGTCATTGCAAGCTGCCATATTACACTGGAAGGAATTTTAGAGACCTTGACTTAAATATGCCATGTCAACACTTCTGACATCCACAGTGGCCTAATGGATGTCAGAAGCTAATATTTGGTAAGTTTAGACCATTCAGTGCTTTGACCAGTATAAATCATAGCTCCCACTCTTTGGCTAATGGATATTCAAAAATCAACTTTTCATCCACAAGCTTAAAAAAAACTATAAATCCATTGTGCACTGTCACCCTGCCAAATTATAACTCAGTGATTGTTAGATACCTTTTGTTGAAATATCCGTCAGTAAAAGTGTATGTATGGTATAGTGTAGGATTATTGTCATCTGATGCCGAGATAGATGCTCAAACTCAAGCTTAAGTGCAAACTCCCAGTCCCACATTACGGTTGAATCTTGCAGCACTTATAAAATATATACAAGTACAATAAGTCTGGATGGGTGTCAAGAGAGGCTTTGAAACATGGCATCCATTCAGGCGCAACATTTTGAAATCAAATTTTTGTTTTTCCATGCATCTATGGACTAGCAGGTTTGATGGTGTTTCTTTTTGGAGTATTTCTAGACAAAGTGGTTCAGTGGTAGAGCACATACCTTTGTTCATTTGGGATCAGACATGTTTTCCAGCAAGGCTTGACTGGACAAGCATACCTTGATTTTTAATTGGTCTCAAGATTTCACAGTAATTTTCCAAAGATGCAGTATTGTGGTGGCCAGGTGGACAAGCCAATGGGCAAAAAATACATTGGCATTGCTTCATATTTCTTTGAACCCTGCCGGAAACATACCTTTCTCTTCCCCTTGACCAGCAAAGGACGTCACCTGCTTAACAGTGCTTGATTTGTGAATATATAGCTACAGGAACACTTGTGGACTGGGTGATTAGACCAAAGAAGTAACTGTAACACACAAAAATCGATGCTTACTTAAATAAAGTAACAATGGCACAGACCTTTGTGTCATTACCAGTGAAAGAGGAATTTATTCTTGAATTTTCTATCCGATCACTGTTTGTGTTCTGTTCCAAAGCCATCAAATCTGTTCCGTTTTGGTCCATTCTATCATTTTTTCTCACACTTCTGAAGGGGGATGTAACTCAGTGGTAGAGCGCATGCTTCGCATGTATGAGGTCCTGGATTCAATCCCCAGCATCTCCAGACACTGCTTTAGTCATGGCAAGCTGCCATATTACACTGCAAGGAATTTCAGAGACACTTCTGACTTCTGACATCCACAGTGGCCTAATGGATGTCAGAAGCTAATATTTGGTAAGTTTAGACCATTCAGTGCTTTGACCAGTATAAATCATAGCATCACTCTTTGGCTAATGGATATTCAAAAATCAACATTTCATCCACAAGCTTAAAAAAAACTATAAATCCATTGTGCACTGTCACCCTGCCAAATTATAACTCAGTGATTGTTAGATATCTTTTGTTGAAATATCCGTCAGTAAAAGTGTATGTATGGTATAGTGTAGGTTTATTGTCATCTGATGCCGAGATAGATGCTCAAACTCAAGCTTAAGTGCAAACTCCCAGTCCCACATTACGGTTGAATCTTGCAGCACTTATAAAATATATACAAGTACAATAAGTCTGGATGGGTGTCAAGAGAGGCTTTGAAACATGGCATCCATTCAGGCGCAACATTTTGAAATCAACTTTTTGTTTTTCCATGCATCTATGGACTAGCAGGTTTGATGGTGTTTCTTTTTGGAGTGTTTCTAGACAAAGTGGTTCAGTGGTAGCGCGCATACCTTTGTTCATTTGGGATCAGACATGTTTTCCAGCAATGCTTGACTGGACAAGCATACCTTGATTTTTAATTGGTCTCAAGATTTCACAGTCATTTTCCAAAGATGCAGTATTGTGGTGGCCAGGTGGACAAGCCAATGAGAAAAAAATACATTGGCATTGCTTCATATTTCTTTGAACCCTGCCGGAAACATACCTTTCTCTTCCCCTTGACCAGCAAAGGACGTCACCTGCTTAACAGTGCTCGATTTGTGAATATATAGGTACAGGAACACTTGTGGACTGGGTGATCAGACCAAAGAAGTAACTGTAACACACAAAAAGTGACGCTTATGTAAGTAAAGTAACAATGGCACAGACCTTTGTGTCATTACCAGTGAAAGAGGAATTTATTCTTGAATTTTCTATCCGATCACTATTTGTGTTCTGTTCCTAAGCCATTATATCTGTTCCGTTTTGGTCCATTCTATCATTTTTGCTTACAGTTCCGAAGGGGATGTAGCTCAGTGGTAGAGCACATGCTTAGCATGTATGAGGCCCTGGGTTCAATCCCCAGCATCTCCAGACAATGCTTTAGTCATTGCAAGTTGCCATATTACACTGGAAGGAATTTCAGATACCTGTCACCTGCACGCCGGCGCGCAGTTTCCAAATTACAAAAGTTCTCTTACATCATCTCTTTTATTTCCGCGGTCAATACCAGCAAGTTATACATCATTTTAAAGGTTATTTTCTCAACAAAACGAATATGTCATTGATTTACATTGAATAATATGCCCCAAGAAGCAATTACCAATAGTTTGTGAGAAAGTCTCAACTTTTACAAACGCATGTCCTACCTGTTTGCTTTTTATGACGGACAAAACGGCTTCCAATCTGTACATTCTTGTACTCAGTCTGTCGGTAAGGATCCATAGAAAAACAATATCCACTTGTATTTTTCCTGAAGTTATCGGATTTTGAGATATTGTCAAGTAAACAACGTTTTCTACAGTGAAAATATCCACATAAAGGCTCTGTCCGGCGCATTTCTCAATCCATATCAAATGACCTGTTTGACTTATAAGATGGTGTTTGGCATCGATCTTTTCTTCAGACTGTTAGCTACAGAATGAGACCATCCACAATTGTTTCTGTCCGCGGGTTTGTTCTTTACAGCCGCCGCAAAAAAAAAGGCGCCGCTTCCGACGCGGGCATCCATCTTGTTTACGTCCACTTAGCGCTAGCATGCGGTGACGTAGAAGACTTTGATTGAGATATTATTCTAGCCAATAAGAATACCTTTCGAATGGTGGGTGGGACTTAGGGCTTCTTCACACAGAGGCTTTGTAACATATATACATAGTATTTCTAGAAAAAGCGGGTTAGTGGTAGAGCGCATACCTTTGTTCATTTTTGTTGTTTCTAAACCATCAAATCTGTTCCGTTTTTGTCCATTCTATCATTTTGGAGAATTGAACCAAAGGGGATGTAGCTCAGTGGTAGAGCATGTATGAGGTCCTGGGTTCAATCCCCAGCATCTCCTGACACTGCTTTAGTCATTGCAAGCTGCCATATTACACTGGAAGGAATTTTAGAGACCTTGACTTAAATATGCCATGTCAACACTTCTGACATCCACAGTGGCCTAATGGATGTCAGAAGCTAATATTTGGTAAGTTTAGACCATTCAGTGCTTTGACCAGTATAAATCATAGCATCACTCTTTGGCTAATGGATATTCAAAAATCAACATTTCATCCACAAGCTTAAAAAAAACTATAAATCCATTGTGCACTGTCACCCTGCCAAATTATAACTCAGTGATTGTTAGATATCTTTTGTTGAAATATCCGTCAGTAAAAGTGTATGTATGGTATAGTGTAGGTTTATTGTCATCTGATGCCGAGATAGATGCTCAAACTCAAGCTTAAGTGCAAACTCCCAGTCCCACATTACGGTTGAATCTTGCAGCACTTATAAAATATATACAAGTACAATAAGTCTGGATGGGTGTCAAGAGAGGCTTTGAAACATGGCATCCATTCAGGCGCAACATTTTGAAATCAACTTTTTGTTTTTCCATGCATCTATGGACTAGCAGGTTTGATGGTGTTTCTTTTTGGAGTATTTCTAGACAAAGTGGTTCAGTGGTAGAGCACATACCTTTGTTCATTTGGGATCAGACATGTTTTCCAGCAAGGCTTGACTGGACAAGCATACCTTGATTTTTAATTGGTCTCAAGATTTCACAGTAATTTTCCAAAGATGCAGTATTGTGGTGGCCAGGTGGACAAGCCAATGAGAAAAAAATACATTGGCATTGCTTCATATTTCTTTGAACCCTGCCGGAAACATACCTTTCTCTTCCCCTTGACCAGCAAAGGACGTCACCTGCTTAACAGTGCTCGATTTGTGAATAATAGGTACAGGAACACTTGTGGACTGGGTGATTAGACCAAAGAAGTAACTGTAACACACAAAAAGTGACGCTTATGTAAGTAAAGTAACAATGGCACAGACCTTTGTGTCATTACCAGTGAAAGAGGAATTTATTCTTGAATTTTCTATCCGATCACTATTTGTGTTCTGTTCCTAAGCCATCATATCTGTTCCGTTTTGGTCCATTCTATCATTTTTGCTTACAGTTCCGAAGGGGATGTAGCTCAGTGGTAGAGCGCATGCTTCGCATGTATGAGGTCCTGGGTTCAATCCCCAGCATCTCCAGACACTGCTTTAGTCATGGCAAGCTGCCATATTACACTGCAAGGAATTTCAGAGACACTTCTGACTTCTGACATCCACAGTGGCCTAATGGATGTCAGAAGCTAATATTTGGTAAGTTTAGACCATTCAGTGCTTTGACCAGTATAAATCATAGCATCACTCTTTGGCTAATGGATATTCAAAAATCAACATTTCATCCACAAGCTTAAAAAAAACTATAAATCCATTGTGCACTGTCACCCTGCCAAATTATAACTCAGTGATTGTTAGATATCTTTTGTTGAAATATCCGTCAGTAAAAGTGTATGTATGGTATAGTGTAGGTTTATTGTCATCTGATGCCGAGATAGATGCTCAAACTCAAGCTTAAGTGCAAACTCCCAGTCCCACATTACGGTTGAATCTTGCAGCACTTATAAAATATATACAAGTACAATAAGTCTGGATGGGTGTCAAGAGAGGCTTTGAAACATGGCATCCATTCAGGCGCAACATTTTGAAATCAACTTTTTGTTTTTCCATGCATCTATGGACTAGCAGGTTTGATGGTGTTTCTTTTTGGAGTGTTTCTAGACAAAGTGGTTCAGTGGTAGCGCGCATACCTTTGTTCATTTGGGATCAGACATGTTTTCCAGCAATGCTTGACTGGACAAGCATACCTTGATTTTTAATTGGTCTCAAGATTTCACAGTCATTTTCCAAAGATGCAGTATTGTGGTGGCCAGGTGGACAAGCCAATGAGAAAAAAATACATTGGCATTGCTTCATATTTCTTTGAACCCTGCCGGAAACATACCTTTCTCTTCCCCTTGACCAGCAAAGGACGTCACCTGCTTAACAGTGCTCGATTTGTGAATATATAGGTACAGGAACACTTGTGGACTGGGTGATCAGACCAAAGAAGTAACTGTAACACACAAAAAGTGACGCTTATGTAAGTAAAGTAACAATGGCACAGACCTTTGTGTCATTACCAGTGAAAGAGGAATTTATTCTTGAATTTTCTATCCGATCACTATTTGTGTTCTGTTCCTAAGCCATTATATCTGTTCCGTTTTGGTCCATTCTATCATTTTTGCTTACAGTTCCGAAGGGGATGTAGCTCAGTGGTAGAGCACATGCTTAGCATGTATGAGGCCCTGGGTTCAATCCCCAGCATCTCCAGACAATGCTTTAGTCATTGCAAGTTGCCATATTACACTGGAAGGAATTTCAGATACCTGTCACCTGCACGCCGGCGCGCAGTTTCCAAATTACAAAAGTTCTCTTACATCATCTCTTTTATTTCCGCGGTCAATACCAGCAAGTTATACATCATTTTAAAGGTTATTTTCTCAACAAAACGAATATGTCATTGATTTACATTGAATAATATGCCCCAAGAAGCAATTACCAATAGTTTGTGAGAAAGTCTCAACTTTTACAAACGCATGTCCTACCTGTTTGCTTTTTATGACGGACAAAACGGCTTCCAATCTGTACATTCTTGTACTCAGTCTGTCGGTAAGGATCCATAGAAAAACAATATCCACTTGTATTTTTCCTGAAGTTATCGGATTTTGAGATATTGTCAAGTAAACAACGTTTTCTACAGTGAAAATATCCACATAAAGGCTCTGTCCGGCGCATTTCTCAATCCATATCAAATGACCTGTTTGACTTATAAGATGGTGTTTGGCATCGATCTTTTCTTCAGACTGTTAGCTACAGAATGAGACCATCCACAATTGTTTCTGTCCGCGGGTTTGTTCTTTACAGCCGCCGCAAAAAAAAAGGCGCCGCTTCCGACGCGGGCATCCATCTTGTTTACGTCCACTTAGCGCTAGCATGCGGTGACGTAGAAGACTTTGATTGAGATATTATTCTAGCCAATAAGAATACCTTTCGAATGGTGGGTGGGACTTAGGGCTTCTTCACACAGAGGCTTTGTAACATATATACATAGTATTTCTAGAAAAAGCGGGTTAGTGGTAGAGCGCATACCTTTGTTCATTTTTGTTGTTTCTAAACCATCAAATCTGTTCCGTTTTTGTCCATTCTATCATTTTGGAGAATTGAACCAAAGGGGATGTAGCTCAGTGGTAGAGCATGTATGAGGTCCTGGGTTCAATCCCCAGCATCTCCTGACACTGCTTTAGTCATTGCAAGCTGCCATATTACACTGGAAGGAATTTTAGAGACCTTGACTTAAATATGCCATGTCAACACTTCTGACATCCACAGTGGCCTAATGGATGTCAGAAGCTAATATTTGGTAAGTTTAGACCATTCAGTGCTTTGACCAGTATAAATCATAGCTCCCACTCTTTGGCTAATGGATATTCAAAAATCAACTTTTCATCCACAAGCTTAAAAAAAACTATAAATCCATTGTGCACTGTCACCCTGCCAAATTATAACTCAGTGATTGTTAGATACCTTTTGTTGAAATATCCGTCAGTAAAAGTGTATGTATGGTATAGTGTAGGATTATTGTAGTCTGATGCCGAGATAGATGCTCAAACTCAAGCTTAAGTGCAAACTCCCAGTCCCACATTACGGTTGAATCTTGCAGCACTTATAAAATATATACAAGTACAATAAGTCTGGATGGGTGTCAAGAGAGGCTTTGAAACATGGCATCCATTCAGGCGCAACATTTTGAAATCAAATTTTTGTTTTTCCATGCATCTATGGACTAGCAGGTTTGATGGTGTTTCTTTTTGGAGTATTTCTAGACAAAGTGGTTCAGTGGTAGAGCACATACCTTTGTTCATTTGGGATCAGACATGTTTTCCAGCAAGGCTTGACTGGACAAGCATACCTTGATTTTTAATTGGTCTCAAGATTTCACAGTAATTTTCCAAAGATGCAGTATTGTGGTGGCCAGGTGGACAAGCCAATGGGCAAAAAATACATTGGCATTGCTTCATATTTCTTTGAACCCTGCCGGAAACATACCTTTCTCTTCCCCTTGACCAGCAAAGGACGTCACCTGCTTAACAGTGCTTGATTTGTGAATATATAGCTACAGGAACACTTGTGGACTGGGTGATTAGACCAAAGAAGTAACTGTAACACACAAAAATCGATGCTTACTTAAATAAAGTAACAATGGCACAGACCTTTGTGTCATTACCAGTGAAAGAGGAATTTATTCTTGAATTTTCTATCCGATCACTGTTTGTGTTCTGTTCCAAAGCCATCAAATCTGTTCCGTTTTGGTCCATTCTATCATTTTTTCTCACACTTCTGAAGGGGGATGTAACTCAGTGGTAGAGCGCATGCTTCGCATGTATGAGGTCCTGGATTCAATCCCCAGCATCTCCAGACACTGCTTTAGTCATGGCAAGCTGCCATATTACACTGCAAGGAATTTCAGAGACACTTCTGACTTCTGACATCCACAGTGGCCTAATGGATGTCAGAAGCTAATATTTGGTAAGTTTAGACCATTCAGTGCTTTGACCAGTATAAATCATAGCATCACTCTTTGGCTAATGGATATTCAAAAATCAACATTTCATCCACAAGCTTAAAAAAAACTATAAATCCATTGTGCACTGTCACCCTGCCAAATTATAACTCAGTGATTGTTAGATATCTTTTGTTGAAATATCCGTCAGTAAAAGTGTATGTATGGTATAGTGTAGGTTTATTGTCATCTGATGCCGAGATAGATGCTCAAACTCAAGCTTAAGTGCAAACTCCCAGTCCCACATTACGGTTGAATCTTGCAGCACTTATAAAATATATACAAGTACAATAAGTCTGGATGGGTGTCAAGAGAGGCTTTGAAACATGGCATCCATTCAGGCGCAACATTTTGAAATCAACTTTTTGTTTTTCCATGCATCTATGGACTAGCAGGTTTGATGGTGTTTCTTTTTGGAGTGTTTCTAGACAAAGTGGTTCAGTGGTAGCGCGCATACCTTTGTTCATTTGGGATCAGACATGTTTTCCAGCAATGCTTGACTGGACAAGCATACCTTGATTTTTAATTGGTCTCAAGATTTCACAGTCATTTTCCAAAGATGCAGTATTGTGGTGGCCAGGTGGACAAGCCAATGAGAAAAAAATACATTGGCATTGCTTCATATTTCTTTGAACCCTGCCGGAAACATACCTTTCTCTTCCCCTTGACCAGCAAAGGACGTCACCTGCTTAACAGTGCTCGATTTGTGAATATATAGGTACAGGAACACTTGTGGACTGGGTGATCAGACCAAAGAAGTAACTGTAACACACAAAAAGTGACGCTTATGTAAGTAAAGTAACAATGGCACAGACCTTTGTGTCATTACCAGTGAAAGAGGAATTTATTCTTGAATTTTCTATCCGATCACTATTTGTGTTCTGTTCCTAAGCCATTATATCTGTTCCGTTTTGGTCCATTCTATCATTTTTGCTTACAGTTCCGAAGGGGATGTAGCTCAGTGGTAGAGCACATGCTTAGCATGTATGAGGCCCTGGGTTCAATCCCCAGCATCTCCAGACAATGCTTTAGTCATTGCAAGTTGCCATATTACACTGGAAGGAATTTCAGATACCTGTCACCTGCACGCCGGCGCGCAGTTTCCAAATTACAAAAGTTCTCTTACATCATCTCTTTTATTTCCGCGGTCAATACCAGCAAGTTATACATCATTTTAAAGGTTATTTTCTCAACAAAACGAATATGTCATTGATTTACATTGAATAATATGCCCCAAGAAGCAATTACCAATAGTTTGTGAGAAAGTCTCAACTTTTACAAACGCATGTCCTACCTGTTTGCTTTTTATGACGGACAAAACGGCTTCCAATCTGTACATTCTTGTACTCAGTCTGTCGGTAAGGATCCATAGAAAAACAATATCCACTTGTATTTTTCCTGAAGTTATCGGATTTTGAGATATTGTCAAGTAAACAACGTTTTCTACAGTGAAAATATCCACATAAAGGCTCTGTCCGGCGCATTTCTCAATCCATATCAAATGACCTGTTTGACTTATAAGATGGTGTTTGGCATCGATCTTTTCTTCAGACTGTTAGCTACAGAATGAGACCATCCACAATTGTTTCTGTCCGCGGGTTTGTTCTTTACAGCCGCCGCAAAAAAAAAGGCGCCGCTTCCGACGCGGGCATCCATCTTGTTTACGTCCACTTAGCGCTAGCATGCGGTGACGTAGAAGACTTTGATTGAGATATTATTCTAGCCAATAAGAATACCTTTCGAATGGTGGGTGGGACTTAGGGCTTCTTCACACAGAGGCTTTGTAACATATATACATAGTATTTCTAGAAAAAGCGGGTTAGTGGTAGAGCGCATACCTTTGTTCATTTTTGTTGTTTCTAAACCATCAAATCTGTTCCGTTTTTGTCCATTCTATCATTTTGGAGAATTGAACCAAAGGGGATGTAGCTCAGTGGTAGAGCATGTATGAGGTCCTGGGTTCAATCCCCAGCATCTCCTGACACTGCTTTAGTCATTGCAAGCTGCCATATTACACTGGAAGGAATTTTAGAGACCTTGACTTAAATATGCCATGTCAACACTTCTGACATCCACAGTGGCCTAATGGATGTCAGAAGCTAATATTTGGTAAGTTTAGACCATTCAGTGCTTTGACCAGTATAAATCATAGCTCCCACTCTTTGGCTAATGGATATTCAAAAATCAACTTTTCATCCACAAGCTTAAAAAAAACTATAAATCCATTGTGCACTGTCACCCTGCCAAATTATAACTCAGTGATTGTTAGATACCTTTTGTTGAAATATCCGTCAGTAAAAGTGTATGTATGGTATAGTGTAGGATTATTGTAGTCTGATGCCGAGATAGATGCTCAAACTAAAGCTTAAGTGCAAACTCCCAGTCCCACATTACGGTTGAATCTTGCAGCACTTATAAAATATATACAAGTACAATAAGTCTGGATGGGTGTCAAGAGAGGCTTTGAAACATGGCATCCATTCAGGCGCAACATTTTGAAATCAAATTTTTGTTTTTCCATGCATCTATGGACTAGCAGGTTTGATGGTGTTTCTTTTTGGAGTATTTCTAGACAAAGTGGTTCAGTGGTAGAGCACATACCTTTGTTCATTTGGGATCAGACATGTTTTCCAGCAAGGCTTGACTGGACAAGCATACCTTGATTTTTAATTGGTCTCAAGATTTCACAGTAATTTTCCAAAGATGCAGTATTGTGGTGGCCAGGTGGACAAGCCAATGGGCAAAAAATACATTGGCATTGCTTCATATTTCTTTGAACCCTGCCGGAAACATACCTTTCTCTTCCCCTTGACCAGCAAAGGACGTCACCTGCTTAACAGTGCTTGATTTGTGAATATATAGCTACAGGAACACTTGTGGACTGGGTGATTAGACCAAAGAAGTAACTGTAACACACAAAAATCGATGCTTACTTAAATAAAGTAACAATGGCACAGACCTTTGTGTCATTACCAGTGAAAGAGGAATTTATTCTTGAATTTTCTATCCGATCACTGTTTGTGTTCTGTTCCAAAGCCATCAAATCTGTTCCGTTTTGGTCCATTCTATCATTTTTTCTCACACTTCTGAAGGGGGATGTAACTCAGTGGTAGAGCGCATGCTTCGCATGTATGAGGTCCTGGATTCAATCCCCAGCATCTCCAGACACTGCTTTAGTCATGGCAAGCTGCCATATTACACTGCAAGGAATTTCAGAGACACTTCTGACTTCTGACATCCACAGTGGCCTAATGGATGTCAGAAGCTAATATTTGGTAAGTTTAGACCATTCAGTGCTTTGACCAGTATAAATCATAGCATCACTCTTTGGCTAATGGATATTCAAAAATCAACATTTCATCCACAAGCTTAAAAAAAACTATAAATCCATTGTGCACTGTCACCCTGCCAAATTATAACTCAGTGATTGTTAGATATCTTTTGTTGAAATATCCGTCAGTAAAAGTGTATGTATGGTATAGTGTAGGTTTATTGTCATCTGATGCCGAGATAGATGCTCAAACTCAAGCTTAAGTGCAAACTCCCAGTCCCACATTACGGTTGAATCTTGCAGCACTTATAAAATATATACAAGTACAATAAGTCTGGATGGGTGTCAAGAGAGGCTTTGAAACATGGCATCCATTCAGGCGCAACATTTTGAAATCAACTTTTTGTTTTTCCATGCATCTATGGACTAGCAGGTTTGATGGTGTTTCTTTTTGGAGTGTTTCTAGACAAAGTGGTTCAGTGGTAGCGCGCATACCTTTGTTCATTTGGGATCAGACATGTTTTCCAGCAATGCTTGACTGGACAAGCATACCTTGATTTTTAATTGGTCTCAAGATTTCACAGTCATTTTCCAAAGATGCAGTATTGTGGTGGCCAGGTGGACAAGCCAATG
The DNA here is from genome assembly GCF_026437365.1 of Eucyclogobius newberryi. Taxonomy (NCBI): domain Eukaryota; kingdom Metazoa; phylum Chordata; class Actinopteri; order Gobiiformes; family Gobiidae; genus Eucyclogobius; species Eucyclogobius newberryi. Next base: position 2,576,675 of record NW_027316056.1, read on the forward strand.
AGAAAAAAATACATTGGCATTGCTTCATATTTCTTTGAACCCTGCCGGAAACATACCTTTCTCTTCCCCTTGACCAGCAAAGGACGTCACCTGCTTAACAGTGCTCGATTTGTGAATATATAGGTACAGGAACACTTGTGGACTGGGTGATCAGACCAAAGAAGTAACTGTAACACACAAAAAGTGACGCTTATGTAAGTAAAGTAACAATGGCACAGACCTTTGTGTCATTACCAGTGAAAGAGGAATTTATTCTTGAATTTTCTATCCGATCACTATTTGTGTTCTGTTCCTAAGCCATTATATCTGTTCCGTTTTGGTCCATTCTATCATTTTTGCTTACAGTTCCGAAGGGGATGTAGCTCAGTGGTAGAGCACATGCTTAGCATGTATGAGGCCCTGGGTTCAATCCCCAGCATCTCCAGACAATGCTTTAGTCATTGCAAGTTGCCATATTACACTGGAAGGAATTTCAGATACCTGTCACCTGCACGCCGGCGCGCAGTTTCCAAATTACAAAAGTTCTCTTACATCATCTCTTTTATTTCCGCGGTCAATACCAGCAAGTTATACATCATTTTAAAGGTTATTTTCTCAACAAAACGAATATGTCATTGATTTACATTGAATAATATGCCCCAAGAAGCAATTACCAATAGTTTGTGAGAAAGTCTCAACTTTTACAAACGCATGTCCTACCTGTTTGCTTTTTATGACGGACAAAACGGCTTCCAATCTGTACATTCTTGTACTCAGTCTGTCGGTAAGGATCCATAGAAAAACAATATCCACTTGTATTTTTCCTGAAGTTATCGGATTTTGAGATATTGTCAAGTAAACAACGTTTTCTACAGTGAAAATATCCACATAAAGGCTCTGTCCGGCGCATTTCTCAATCCATATCAAATGACCTGTTTGACTTATAAGATGGTGTTTGGCATCGATCTTTTCTTCAGACTGTTAGCTACAGAATGAGACCATCCACAATTGTTTCTGTCCGCGGGTTTGTTCTTTACAGCCGCCGCAAAAAAAAAGGCGCCGCTTCCGACGCGGGCATCCATCTTGTTTACGTCCACTTAGCGCTAGCATGCGGTGACGTAGAAGACTTTGATTGAGATATTATTCTAGCCAATAAGAATACCTTTCGAATGGTGGGTGGGACTTAGGGCTTCTTCACACAGAGGCTTTGTAACATATATACATAGTATTTCTAGAAAAAGCGGGTTAGTGGTAGAGCGCATACCTTTGTTCATTTTTGTTGTTTCTAAACCATCAAATCTGTTCCGTTTTTGTCCATTCTATCATTTTGGAGAATTGAACCAAAGGGGATGTAGCTCAGTGGTAGAGCATGTATGAGGTCCTGGGTTCAATCCCCAGCATCTCCTGACACTGCTTTAGTCATTGCAAGCTGCCATATTACACTGGAAGGAATTTTAGAGACCTTGACTTAAATATGCCATGTCAACACTTCTGACATCCACAGTGGCCTAATGGATGTCAGAAGCTAATATTTGGTAAGTTTAGACCATTCAGTGCTTTGACCAGTATAAATCATAGCATCACTCTTTGGCTAATGGATATTCAAAAATCAACATTTCATCCACAAGCTTAAAAAAAACTATAAATCCATTGTGCACTGTCACCCTGCCAAATTATAACTCAGTGATTGTTAGATATCTTTTGTTGAAATATCCGTCAGTAAAAGTGTATGTATGGTATAGTGTAGGTTTATTGTCATCTGATGCCGAGATAGATGCTCAAACTCAAGCTTAAGTGCAAACTCCCAGTCCCACATTACGGTTGAATCTTGCAGCACTTATAAAATATATACAAGTACAATAAGTCTGGATGGGTGTCAAGAGAGGCTTTGAAACATGGCATCCATTCAGGCGCAACATTTTGAAATCAAATTTTTGTTTTTCCATGCATCTATGGACTAGCAGGTTTGATGGTGTTTCTTTTTGGAGTATTTCTAGACAAAGTGGTTCAGTGGTAGAGCACATACCTTTGTTCATTTGGGATCAGACATGTTTTCCAGCAAGGCTTGACTGGACAAGCATACCTTGATTTTTAATTGGTCTCAAGATTTCACAGTAATTTTCCAAAGATGCAGTATTGTGGTGGCCAGGTGGACAAGCCAATGAGAAAAAAATACATTGGCATTGCTTCATATTTCTTTGAACCCTGCCGGAAACATACCTTTCTCTTCCCCTTGACCAGCAAAGGACGTCACCTGCTTAACAGTGCTCGATTTGTGAATAATAGGTACAGGAACACTTGTGGACTGGGTGATTAGACCAAAGAAGTAACTGTAACACACAAAAAGTGACGCTTATGTAAGTAAAGTAACAATGGCACAGACCTTTGTGTCATTACCAGTGAAAGAGGAATTTATTCTTGAATTTTCTATCCGATCACTATTTGTGTTCTGTTCCTAAGCCATCATATCTGTTCCGTTTTGGTCCATTCTATCATTTTTGCTTACAGTTCCGAAGGGGATGTAGCTCAGTGGTAGAGCGCATGCTTCGCATGTATGAGGTCCTGGGTTCAATCCCCAGCATCTCCAGACACTGCTTTAGTCATGGCAAGCTGCCATATTACACTGCAAGGAATTTCAGAGACACTTCTGACTTCTGACATCCACAGTGGCCTAATGGATGTCAGAAGCTAATATTTGGTAAGTTTAGACCATTCAGTGCTTTGACCAGTATAAATCATAGCATCACTCTTTGGCTAATGGATATTCAAAAATCAACATTTCATCCACAAGCTTAAAAAAAACTATAAATCCATTGTGCACTGTCACCCTGCCAAATTATAACTCAGTGATTGTTAGATATCTTTTGTTGAAATATCCGTCAGTAAAAGTGTATGTATGGTATAGTGTAGGTTTATTGTCATCTGATGCCGAGATAGATGCTCAAACTCAAGCTTAAGTGCAAACTCCCAGTCCCACATTACGGTTGAATCTTGCAGCACTTATAAAATATATACAAGTACAATAAGTCTGGATGGGTGTCAAGAGAGGCTTTGAAACATGGCATCCATTCAGGCGCAACATTTTGAAATCAACTTTTTGTTTTTCCATGCATCTATGGACTAGCAGGTTTGATGGTGTTTCTTTTTGGAGTGTTTCTAGACAAAGTGGTTCAGTGGTAGTGCGCATACCTTTGTTCATTTGGGATCAGACATGTTTTCCAGCAATGCTTGACTGGACAAGCATACCTTGATTTTTAATTGGTCTCAAGATTTCACAGTCATTTTCCAAAGATGCAGTATTGTGGTGGCCAGGTGGACAAGCCAATGAGAAAAAAATACATTGGCATTGCTTCATATTTCTTTGAACCCTGCCGGAAACATACCTTTCTCTTCCCCTTGACCAGCAAAGGACGTCACCTGCTTAACAGTGCTCGATTTGTGAATAATAGGTACAGGAACACTTGTGGACTGGGTGATCAGACCAAAGAAGTAACTGTAACACACAAAAAGTGACGCTTATGTAAGTAAAGTAACAATGGCACAGACCTTTGTGTCATTACCAGTGAAAGAGGAATTTATTCTTGAATTTTCTATCCGATCACTATTTGTGTTCTGTTCCTAAGCCATCATATCTGTTCCGTTTTGGTCCATTCTATCATTTTTGCTTACAGTTCCGAAGGGGATGTATCTCAGTGGTAGAGCGCATGCTTAGCATGTATGGGTTCAATCCCCAGCATCTCCAGACAATGCTTTAGTCATTGCAAGTTGCCATATTACACTGGAAGGAATTTCAGATACCTGTCACCTGCACGCCGGCGCGCAGTTTCCAAATTACAAAAGTTCTCTTGATGTAAAATGATGTATAACTTGCGGTCAATACCAGCAAGTTATACATCATTTTAAAGGTTATTTTCTCAACAAAACGAATATGTCATTGATTTACATTGAATAATATGCCCCAAGAAGCAATTACCAATAGTTTGTGAGAAAGTCTCAACTTTTACAAACGCATGTCCTACCTGTTTGCTTTTTATGACGGACAAAACGGCTTCCAATCTGTACATTCTTGTACTCAGTCTGTCGGTAAGGATCCATAGAAAAACAATATCCACTTGTATTTTTCCTGAAGTTATCGGATTTTGAGATATTGTCAAGTAAACAACGTTTTCTACAGTGAAAATATCCACATAAAGGCTCTGTCCGGCGCATTTCTCAATCCATATCAAATGACCTGTTTGACTTATAAGATGGTGTTTGGCATCGATCTTTTCTTCAGACCGTTAGCTACAGAATGAGACCATCCACAATTGTTTCTGTCCGCGGGTTTGTTCTTTACAGCCGCCGCAAAAAAAAAAGGCGCCGCTTCCGACGCGGGCATCCATCTTGTTTACGTCCACTTAGCGCTAGCATGCGGTGACGTAGAAGACTTTGATTGAGATATTATTCTAGCCAATAAGAATACCTTTCGAATGGTGGGTGGGACTTAGGGCTTCTTCACACAGAGGCTTTGTAACATATATACATAGTATTTCTAGAAAAAGCGGGTTAGTGGTAGAGCGCATACCTTTGTTCATTTGTGTTGTTTCTAAACCATCAAATCTGTTCCGTTTTTGTCCATTCTATCATTTTGGAGAATTGAACCAAAGGGGATGTAGCTCAGTGGTAGAGCATGTATGAGGTCCTGGGTTCAATCCCCAGCATCTCCTGACACTGCTTTAGTCATTGCAAGCTGCCATATTACACTGGAAGGAATTTTAGAGACCTTGACTTAAATATGCCATGTCAACACTTCTGACATCCACAGTGGCCTAATGGATGTCAGAAGCTAATATTTGGTAAGTTTAGACCATTCAGTGCTTTGACCAGTATAAATCATAGCTCCCACTCTTTGGCTAATGGATATTCAAAAATCAACTTTTCATCCACAAGCTTAAAAAAAACTATAAATCCATTGTGCACTGTCACCCTGCCAAATTATAACTCAGTGATTGTTAGATACCTTTTGTTGAAATATCCGTCAGTAAAAGTGTATGTATGGTATAGTGTAGGATTATTGTAGTCTGATGCCGAGATAGATGCTCAAACTCAAGCTTAAGTGCAAACTCCCAGTCCCACATTACGGTTGAATCTTGCAGCACTTATAAAATATATACAAGTACAATAAGTCTGGATGGGTGTCAAGAGAGGCTTTGAAACATGGCATCCATTCAGGCGCAACATTTTGAAATCAAATTTTTGTTTTTCCATGCATCTATGGACTAGCAGGTTTGATGGTGTTTCTTTTTGGAGTATTTCTAGACAAAGTGGTTCAGTGGTAGAGCACATACCTTTGTTCATTTGGGATCAGACATGTTTTCCAGCAAGGCTTGACTGGACAAGCATACCTTGATTTTTAATTGGTCTCAAGATTTCACAGTAATTTTCCAAAGATGCAGTATTGTGGTGGCCAGGTGGACAAGCCAATGGGCAAAAAATACATTGGCATTGCTTCATATTTCTTTGAACCCTGCCGGAAACATACCTTTCTCTTCCCCTTGACCAGCAAAGGACGTCACCTGCTTAACAGTGCTCGATTTGTGAATATATAGGTACAGGAACACTTGTGGACTGGGTGATCAGACCAAAGAAGTAACTGTAACACACAAAAAGTGACGCTTATGTAAGTAAAGTAACAATGGCACAGACCTTTGTGTCATTACCAGTGAAAGAGGAATTTATTCTTGAATTTTCTATCCGATCACTATTTGTGTTCTGTTCCTAAGCCATTATATCTGTTCCGTTTTGGTCCATTGTATCATTTTTGCTTACAGTTCCGAAGGGGATGTAGCTCAGTGGTAGAGCACATGCTTAGCATGTATGAGGCCCTGGGTTCAATCCCCAGCATCTCCAGACAATGCTTTAGTCATTGCAAGTTGCCATATTACACTAGAAGGAATTTCAGATACCTGTCACCTGCACGCCGGCGCGCAGTTTCCAAATTACAAAAGTTCTCTTACATCATCTCTTTTATTTCCGCGGTCAATACCAGCAAGTTATACATCATTTTAAAGGTTATTTTCTCAACAAAACGAATATGTCATTGATTTACATTGAATAATATGCCCCAAGAAGCAATTACCAATAGTTTGTGAGAAAGTCTCAACTTTTACAAACGCATGTCCTACCTGTTTGCTTTTTATGACGGACAAAACGGCTTCCAATCTGTACATTCTTGTACTCAGTCTGTCGGTAAGGATCCATAGAAAAACAATATCCACTTGTATTTTTCCTGAAGTTATCGGATTTTGAGATATTGTCAAGTAAACAACGTTTTCTACAGTGAAAATATCCACATAAAGGCTCTGTCCGGCGCATTTCTCAATCCATATCAAATGACCTGTTTGACTTATAAGATGGTGTTTGGCATCGATCTTTTCTTCAGACCGTTAGCTACAGAATGAGACCATCCACAATTGTTTCTGTCCGCGGGTTTGTTCTTTACAGCCGCCGCAAAAAAAAAAGGCGCCGCTTCCGACGCGGGCATCCATCTTGTTTACGTCCACTTAGCGCTAGCATGCGGTGACGTAGAAGACTTTGATTGAGATATTATTCTAGCCAATAAGAATACCTTTCGAATGGTGGGTGGGACTTAGGGCTTCTTCACACAGAGGCTTTGTAACATATATACATAGTATTTCTAGAAAAAGCGGGTTAGTGGTAGAGCGCATACCTTTGTTCATTTGTGTTGTTTCTAAACCATCAAATCTGTTCCGTTTTTGTCCATTCTATCATTTTGGAGAATTGAACCAAAGGGGATGTAGCTCAGTGGTAGAGCATGTATGAGGTCCTGGGTTCAATCCCCAGCATCTCCTGACACTGCTTTAGTCATTGCAAGCTGCCATATTACACTGGAAGGAATTTTAGAGACCTTGACTTAAATATGCCATGTCAACACTTCTGACATCCACAGTGGCCTAATGGATGTCAGAAGCTAATATTTGGTAAGTTTAGACCATTCAGTGCTTTGACCAGTATAAATCATAGCTCCCACTCTTTGGCTAATGGATATTCAAAAATCAACTTTTCATCCACAAGCTTAAAAAAAACTATAAATCCATTGTGCACTGTCACCCTGCCAAATTATAACTCAGTGATTGTTAGATACCTTTTGTTGAAATATCCGTCAGTAAAAGTGTATGTATGGTATAGTGTAGGATTATTGTAGTCTGATGCCGAGATAGATGCTCAAACTCAAGCTTAAGTGCAAACTCCCAGTCCCACATTACGGTTGAATCTTGCAGCACTTATAAAATATATACAAGTACAATAAGTCTGGATGGGTGTCAAGAGAGGCTTTGAAACATGGCATCCATTCAGGCGCAACATTTTGAAATCAAATTTTTGTTTTTCCATGCATCTATGGACTAGCAGGTTTGATGGTGTTTCTTTTTGGAGTATTTCTAGACAAAGTGGTTCAGTGGTAGAGCACATACCTTTGTTCATTTGGGATCAGACATGTTTTCCAGCAAGGCTTGACTGGACAAGCATACCTTGATTTTTAATTGGTCTCAAGATTTCACAGTAATTTTCCAAAGATGCAGTATTGTGGTGGCCAGGTGGACAAGCCAATGGGCAAAAAATACATTGGCATTGCTTCATATTTCTTTGAACCCTGCCGGAAACATACCTTTCTCTTCCCCTTGACCAGCAAAGGACGTCACCTGCTTAACAGTGCTCGATTTGTGAATATATAGGTACAGGAACACTTGTGGACTGGGTGATCAGACCAAAGAAGTAACTGTAACACACAAAAAGTGACGCTTATGTAAGTAAAGTAACAATGGCACAGACCTTTGTGTCATTACCAGTGAAAGAGGAATTTATTCTTGAATTTTCTATCCGATCACTATTTGTGTTCTGTTCCTAAGCCATTATATCTGTTCCGTTTTGGTCCATTGTATCATTTTTGCTTACAGTTCCGAAGGGGATGTAGCTCAGTGGTAGAGCACATGCTTAGCATGTATGAGGCCCTGGGTTCAATCCCCAGCATCTCCAGACAATGCTTTAGTCATTGCAAGTTGCCATATTACACTAGAAGGAATTTCAGATACCTGTCACCTGCACGCCGGCGCGCAGTTTCCAAATTACAAAAGTTCTCTTACATCATCTCTTTTATTTCCGCGGTCAATACCAGCAAGTTATACATCATTTTAAAGGTTATTTTCTCAACAAAACGAATATGTCATTGATTTACATTGAATAATATGCCCCAAGAAGCAATTACCAATAGTTTGTGAGAAAGTCTCAACTTTTACAAACGCATGTCCTACCTGTTTGCTTTTTATGACGGACAAAACGGCTTCCAATCTGTACATTCTTGTACTCAGTCTGTCGGTAAGGATCCATAGAAAAACAATATCCACTTGTATTTTTCCTGAAGTTATCGGATTTTGAGATATTGTCAAGTAAACAACGTTTTCTACAGTGAAAATATCCACATAAAGGCTCTGTCCGGCGCATTTCTCAATCCATATCAAATGACCTGTTTGACTTATAAGATGGTGTTTGGCATCGATCTTTTCTTCAGACTGTTAGCTACAGAATGAGACCATCCACAATTGTTTCTGTCCGCGGGTTTGTTCTTTACAGCCGCCGCAAAAAAAAAGGCGCCGCTTCCGACGCGGGCATCCATCTTGTTTACGTCCACTTAGCGCTAGCATGCGGTGACGTAGAAGACTTTGATTGAGATATTATTCTAGCCAATAAGAATACCTTTCGAATGGTGGGTGGGACTTAGGGCTTCTTCACACAGAGGCTTTGTAACATATATACATAGTATTTCTAGAAAAAGCGGGTTAGTGGTAGAGCGCATACCTTTGTTCATTTGTGTTGTTTCTAAACCATCAAATCTGTTCCGTTTTTGTCCATTCTATCATTTTGGAGAATTGAACCAAAGGGGATGTAGCTCAGTGGTAGAGCATGTATGAGGTCCTGGGTTCAATCCCCAGCATCTCCTGACACTGCTTTAGTCATTGCAAGCTGCCATATTACACTGGAAGGAATTTTAGAGACCTTGACTTAAATATGCCATGTCAACACTTCTGACATCCACAGTGGCCTAATGGATGTCAGAAGCTAATATTTGGTAAGTTTAGACCATTCAGTGCTTTGACCAGTATAAATCATAGCTCCCACTCTTTGGCTAATGGATATTCAAAAATCAACTTTTCATCCACAAGCTTAAAAAAAACTATAAATCCATTGTGCACTGTCACCCTGCCAAATTATAACTCAGTGATTGTTAGATACCTTTTGTTGAAATATCCGTCAGTAAAAGTGTATGTATGGTATAGTGTAGGTTTATTGTCATCTGATGCCGAGATAGATGCTCAAACTCAAGCTTAAGTGCAAACTCCCAGTCCCACATTACGGTTGAATCTTGCAGCACTTATAAAATATATACAAGTACAATAAGTCTGGATGGGTGTCAAGAGAGGCTTTGAAACATGGCATCCATTCAGGCGCAACATTTTGAAATCAAATTTTTGTTTTTCCATGCATCTATGGACTAGCAGGTTTGATGGTGTTTCTTTTTGGAGTATTTCTAGACAAAGTGGTTCAGTGGTAGAGCACATACCTTTGTTCATTTGGGATCAGACATGTTTTCCAGCAAGGCTTGACTGGACAAGCATACCTTGATTTTTAATTGGTCTCAAGATTTCACAGTAATTTTCCAAAGATGCAGTATTGTGGTGGCCAGGTGGACAAGCCAATGAGAAAAAAATACATTGGCATTGCTTCATATTTCTTTGAACCCTGCCGGAAACATACCTTTCTCTTCCCCTTGACCAGCAAAGGACGTCACCTGCTTAACAGTGCTCGATTTGTGAATATATAGGTACAGGAACACTTGTGGACTGGGTGATCAGACCAAAGAAGTAACTGTAACACACAAAAAGTGACGCTTATGTAAGTAAAGTAACAATGGCACAGACCTTTGTGTCATTACCAGTGAAAGAGGAATTTATTCTTGAATTTTCTATCCGATCACTATTTGTGTTCTGTTCCTAAGCCATTATATCTGTTCCGTTTTGGTCCATTGTATCATTTTTGCTTACAGTTCCGAAGGGGATGTAGCTCAGTGGTAGAGCACATGCTTAGCATGTATGAGGCCCTGGGTTCAATCCCCAGCATCTCCAGACAATGCTTTAGTCATTGCAAGTTGCCATATTACACTAGAAGGAATTTCAGATACCTGTCACCTGCACGCCGGCGCGCAGTTTCCAAATTACAAAAGTTCTCTTACATCATCTCTTTTATTTCCGCGGTCAATACCAGCAAGTTATACATCATTTTAAAGGTTATTTTCTCAACAAAACGAATATGTCATTGATTTACATTGAATAATATGCCCCAAGAAGCAATTACCAATAGTTTGTGAGAAAGTCTCAACTTTTACAAACGCATGTCCTACCTGTTTGCTTTTTATGACGGACAAAACGGCTTCCAATCTGTACATTCTTGTACTCAGTCTGTCGGTAAGGATCCATAGAAAAACAATATCCACTTGTATTTTTCCTGAAGTTATCGGATTTTGAGATATTGTCAAGTAAACAACGTTTTCTACAGTGAAAATATCCACATAAAGGCTCTGTCCGGCGCATTTCTCAATCCATATCAAATGACCTGTTTGACTTATAAGATGGTGTTTGGCATCGATCTTTTCTTCAGACTGTTAGCTACAGAATGAGACCATCCACAATTGTTTCTGTCCGCGGGTTTGTTCTTTACAGCCGCCGCAAAAAAAAAGGCGCCGCTTCCGACGCGGGCATCCATCTTGTTTACGTCCACTTAGCGCTAGCATGCGGTGACGTAGAAGACTTTGATTGAGATATTATTCTAGCCAATAAGAATACCTTTCGAATGGTGGGTGGGACTTAGGGCTTCTTCACACAGAGGCTTTGTAACATATATACATAGTATTTCTAGAAAAAGCGGGTTAGTGGTAGAGCGCATACCTTTGTTCATTTGTGTTGTTTCTAAACCATCAAATCTGTTCCGTTTTTGTCCATTCTATCATTTTGGAGAATTGAACCAAAGGGGATGTAGCTCAGTGGTAGAGCATGTATGAGGTCCTGGGTTCAATCCCCAGCATCTCCTGACACTGCTTTAGTCATTGCAAGCTGCCATATTACACTGGAAGGAATTTTAGAGACCTTGACTTAAATATGCCATGTCAACACTTCTGACATCCACAGTGGCCTAATGGATGTCAGAAGCTAATATTTGGTAAGTTTAGACCATTCAGTGCTTTGACCAGTATAAATCATAGCTCCCACTCTTTGGCTAATGGATATTCAAAAATCAACTTTTCATCCACAAGCTTAAAAAAAACTATAAATCCATTGTGCACTGTCACCCTGCCAAATTATAACTCAGTGATTGTTAGATACCTTTTGTTGAAATATCCGTCAGTAAAAGTGTATGTATGGTATAGTGTAGGTTTATTGTCATCTGATGCCGAGATAGATGCTCAAACTCAAGCTTAAGTACAAACTCCCAGTCCCACATTACGGTTGAATCTTGCAGCACTTATAAAATATATACAAGTACAATAAGTCTGGATGGGTGTCAAGAGAGGCTTTGAAACATGGCATCCATTCAGGCGCAACATTTTGAAATCAAATTTTTGTTTTTCCATGCATCTATGGACTAGCAGGTTTGATGGTGTTTCTTTTTGGAGTATTTCTAGACAAAGTGGTTCAGTGGTAGAGCACATACCTTTGTTCATTTGGGATCAGACATGTTTTCCAGCAAGGCTTGACTGGACAAGCATACCTTGATTTTTAATTGGTCTCAAGATTTCACAGTAATTTTCCAAAGATGCAGTATTGTGGTGGCCAGGTGGACAAGCCAATGGGCAAAAAATACATTGGCATTGCTTCATATTTCTTTGAACCCTGCCGGAAACATACCTTTCTCTTCCCCTTGACCAGCAAAGGACGTCACCTGCTTAACAGTGCTTGATTTGTGAATATATAGCTACAGGAACACTTGTGGACTGGGTGATTAGACCAAAGAAGTAACTGTAACACACAAAGATCGATGCTTACTTAAATAAAGTAACAATGGCACAGACCTTTGTGTCATTACCAGTGAAAGAGGAATTTATTCTTGAATTTTCTATCCGATCACTGTTTGTGTTCTGTTCCAAAGCCATCAAATCTGTTCCGTTTTGGTCCATTCTATCATTTTTCCTCACACTTCTGAAGGGGGATGTAACTCAGTGGTAGACCGCATGCTTCGCATGTATGAGGTCCTGGGTTCAATCCCCAGCATCTCCAGACACTGCTTTAGTCATGGCAAGCTGCCATATTACACTGCAAGGAATTTCAGAGACACTTCTGACTTCTGACATCCACAGTGGCCTAATGGATGTCAGAAGCTAATATTTGGTAAGTTTAGACCATTCAGTGCTTTGACCAGTATAAATCATAGCATCACTCTTTGGCTAATGGATATTCAAAAATCAACATTTCATCCACAAGCTTAAAAAAAACTATAAATCCATTGTGCACTGTCACCCTGCCAAATTATAACTCAGTGATTGTTAGATATCTTTTGTTGAAATATCCGTCAGTAAAAGTGTATGTATGGTATAGTGTAGGATTATTGTAGTCTGATGCCGAGATAGATGCTCAAACTCAAGCTTAAGTGCAAACTCCCAGTCCCACATCACGGTTGAATCTTGCAGCACTTATAAAATATATACAAGTACAATAAGTCTGGATGGGTGTCAAGAGAGGCTTTGAAACATGGCATCCATTCAGGCGCAACATTTTGAAATCAAATTTTTGTTTTTCCATGCATCTATGGACTAGCAGGTTTGATGGTGTTTATTTTTGGAGTATTTCTAGACAAAGTGGTTCAGTGGTAGAGCACATACCTTTGTTCATTTGGGATCAGACATGTTTTCCAGCAAGGCTTGACTGGACAAGCATACCTTGATTTTTAATTGGTCTCAAGATTTCACAGTCATTTTCCAAAGATGCAGTATTGTGGTGGCCAGGTGGACAAGCCAATGAGAAAAAAATACATTGGCATTGCTTCATATTTCTTTGAACCCTGCCGGAAACATACCTTTCTCTTCCCCTTGACCAGCAAAGGACGTCACCTGCTTAACAGTGCTCGATTTGTGAATAATAGGTACAGGAACACTTGTGGACTGGGTGATTAGACCAAAGAAGTAACTGTAACACACAAAAAGTGACGCTTATGTAAGTAAAGTAACAATGGCACAGACCTTTGTGTCATTACCAGTGAAAGAGGAATTTATTCTTGAATTTTCTATCCGATCACTATTTGTGTTCTGTTCCTAAGCCATCATATCTGTTCCGTTTTGGTCCATTCTATCATTTTTGCTTACAGTTCCGAAGGGGATGTAGCTCAGTGGTAGAGCGCATGCTTCGCATGTATGAGGTCCTGGGTTCAATCCCCAGCATCTCCAGACACTGCTTTAGTCATGGCAAGCTGCCATATTACACTGCAAGGAATTTCAGAGACACTTCTGACTTCTGACATCCACAGTGGCCTAATGGATGTCAGAAGCTAATATTTGGTAAGTTTAGACCATTCAGTGCTTTGACCAGTATAAATCATAGCATCACTCTTTGGCTAATGGATATTCAAAAATCAACATTTCATCCACAAGCTTAAAAAAAACTATAAATCCATTGTGCACTGTCACCCTGCCAAATTATAACTCAGTGATTGTTAGATATCTTTTGTTGAAATATCCGTCAGTAAAAGTGTATGTATGGTATAGTGTAGGTTTATTGTCATCTGATGCCGAGATAGATGCTCAAACTCAAGCTTAAGTGCAAACTCCCAGTCCCACATTACGGTTGAATCTTGCAGCACTTATAAAATATATACAAGTACAATAAGTCTGGATGGGTGTCAAGAGAGGCTTTGAAACATGGCATCCATTCAGGCGCAACATTTTGAAATCAAATTTTTGTTTTTCCATGCATCTATGGACTAGCAGGTTTGATGGTGTTTCTTTTTGGAGTATTTCTAGACAAAGTGGTTCAGTGGTAGAGCACATACCTTTGTTCATTTGGGATCAGACATGTTTTCCAGCAAGGCTTGACTGGACAAGCATACCTTGATTTTTAATTGGTCTCAAGATTTCACAGTAATTTTCCAAAGATGCAGTATTGTGGTGGCCAGGTGGACAAGCCAATGAGAAAAAAATACATTGGCATTGCTTCATATTTCTTTGAACCCTGCCGGAAACATACCTTTCTCTTCCCCTTGACCAGCAAAGGACGTCACCTGCTTAACAGTGCTCGATTTGTGAATAATAGGTACAGGAACACTTGTGGACTGGGTGATTAGACCAAAGAAGTAACTGTAACACACAAAAAGTGACGCTTATGTAAGTAAAGTAACAATGGCACAGACCTTTGTGTCATTACCAGTGAAAGAGGAATTTATTCTTGAATTTTCTATCCGATCACTATTTGTGTTCTGTTCCTAAGCCATCATATCTGTTCCGTTTTGGTCCATTCTATCATTTTTGCTTACAGTTCCGAAGGGGATGTAGCTCAGTGGTAGAGCGCATGCTTCGCATGTATGAGGTCCTGGGTTCAATCCCCAGCATCTCCAGACACTGCTTTAGTCATGGCAAGCTGCCATATTACACTGCAAGGAATTTCAGAGACACTTCTGACTTCTGACATCCACAGTGGCCTAATGGATGTCAGAAGCTAATATTTGGTAAGTTTAGACCATTCAGTGCTTTGACCAGTATAAATCATAGCATCACTCTTTGGCTAATGGATATTCAAAAATCAACATTTCATCCACAAGCTTAAAAAAAACTATAAATCCATTGTGCACTGTCACCCTGCCAAATTATAACTCAGTGATTGTTAGATATCTTTTGTTGAAATATCCGTCAGTAAAAGTGTATGTATGGTATAGTGTAGGTTTATTGTCATCTGATGCCGAGATAGATGCTCAAACTCAAGCTTAAGTGCAAACTCCCAGTCCCACATTACGGTTGAATCTTGCAGCACTTATAAAATATATACAAGTACAATAAGTCTGGATGGGTGTCAAGAGAGGCTTTTAAACATGGCATCCATTCAGGCGCAACATTTTGAAATCAACTTTTTGTTTTTCCATGCATCTATGGACTAGCAGGTTTGATGGTGTTTCTTTTTGGAGTGTTTCTAGACAAAGTGGTTCAGTGGTAGTGCGCATACCTTTGTTCATTTGGGATCAGACATGTTTTCCAGCAATGCTTGACTGGACAAGCATACCTTGATTTTTAATTGGTCTCAAGATTTCACAGTCATTTTCCAAAGATGCAGTATTGTGGTGGCCAGGTGGACAAGCCAATGAGAAAAAAATACATTGGCATTGCTTCATATTTCTTTGAACCCTGCCGGAAACATACCTTTCTCTTCCCCTTGACCAGCAAAGGACGTCACCTGCTTAACAGTGCTCGATTTGTGAATAATAGGTACAGGAACACTTGTGGACTGGGTGATCAGACCAAAGAAGTAACTGTAACACACAAAAAGTGACGCTTATGTAAGTAAAGTAACAATGGCACAGACCTTTGTGTCATTACCAGTGAAAGAGGAATTTATTCTTGAATTTTCTATCCGATCACTATTTGTGTTCTGTTCCTAAGCCATCATATCTGTTCCGTTTTGGTCCATTCTATCATTTTTGCTTACAGTTCCGAAGGGGATGTATCTCAGTGGTAGAGCGCATGCTTAGCATGTATGGGTTCAATCCCCAGCATCTCCAGACAATGCTTTAGTCATTGCAAGTTGCCATATTACACTGGAAGGAATTTCAGATACCTGTCACCTGCACGCCGGCGCGCAGTTTCCAAATTACAAAAGTTCTCTTGATGTAAAATGATGTATAACTTGCGGTCAATACCAGCAAGTTATACATCATTTTAAAGGTTATTTTCTCAACAAAACGAATATGTCATTGATTTACATTGAATAATATGCCCCAAGAAGCAATTACCAATAGTTTGTGAGAAAGTCTCAACTTTTACAAACGCATGTCCTACCTGTTTGCTTTTTATGACGGACAAAACGGCTTCCAATCTGTACATTCTTGTACTCAGTCTGTCGGTAAGGATCCATAGAAAAACAATATCCACTTGTATTTTTCCTGAAGTTATCGGATTTTGAGATATTGTCAAGTAAACAACGTTTTCTACAGTGAAAATATCCACATAAAGGCTCTGTCCGGCGCATTTCTCAATCCATATCAAATGACCTGTTTGACTTATAAGATGGTGTTTGGCATCGATCTTTTCTTCAGACTGTTAGCTACAGAATGAGACCATCCACAATTGTTTCTGTCCGCGGGTTTGTTCTTTACAGCCGCCGCAAAAAAAAAGGCGCCGCTTCCGACGCGGGCATCCATCTTGTTTACGTCCACTTAGCGCTAGCATGCGGTGACGTAGAAGACTTTGATTGAGATATTATTCTAGCCAATAAGAATACCTTTCGAATGGTGGGTGGGACTTAGGGCTTCTTCACACAGAGGCTTTGTAACATATATACATAGTATTTCTAGAAAAAGCGGGTTAGTGGTAGAGCGCATACCTTTGTTCATTTGTGTTGTTTCTAAACCATCAAATCTGTTCCGTTTTTGTCCATTCTATCATTTTGGAGAATTGAACCAAAGGGGATGTAGCTCAGTGGTAGAGCATGTATGAGGTCCTGGGTTCAATCCCCAGCATCTCCTGACACTGCTTTAGTCATTGCAAGCTGCCATATTACACTGGAAGGAATTTTAGAGACCTTGACTTAAATATGCCATGTCAACACTTCTGACATCCACAGTGGCCTAATGGATGTCAGAAGCTAATATTTGGTAAGTTTAGACCATTCAGTGCTTTGACCAGTATAAATCATAGCTCCCACTCTTTGGCTAATGGATATTCAAAAATCAACTTTTCATCCACAAGCTTAAAAAAAACTATAAATCCATTGTGCACTGTCACCCTGCCAAATTATAACTCAGTGATTGTTAGATACCTTTTGTTGAAATATCCGTCAGTAAAAGTGTATGTATGGTATAGTGTAGGATTATTGTAGTCTGATGCCGAGATAGATGCTCAAACTCAAGCTTAAGTGCAAACTCCCAGTCCCACATTACGGTTGAATCTTGCAGCACTTATAAAATATATACAAGTACAATAAGTCTGGATGGGTGTCAAGAGAGGCTTTGAAACATGGCATCCATTCAGGCGCAACATTTTGAAATCAAATTTTTGTTTTTCCATGCATCTATGGACTAGCAGGTTTGATGGTGTTTCTTTTTGGAGTATTTCTAGACAAAGTGGTTCAGTGGTAGAGCACATACCTTTGTTCATTTGGGATCAGACATGTTTTCCAGCAAGGCTTGACTGGACAAGCATACCTTGATTTTTAATTGGTCTCAAGATTTCACAGTAATTTTCCAAAGATGCAGTATTGTGGTGGCCAGGTGGACAAGCCAATGGGCAAAAAATACATTGGCATTGCTTCATATTTCTTTGAACCCTGCCGGAAACATACCTTTCTCTTCCCCTTGACCAGCAAAGGACGTCACCTGCTTAACAGTGCTTGATTTGTGAATATATAGCTACAGGAACACTTGTGGACTGGGTGATTAGACCAAAGAAGTAACTGTAACACACAAAAATCGATGCTTACTTAAATAAAGTAACAATGGCACAGACCTTTGTGTCATTACCAGTGAAAGAGGAATTTATTCTTGAATTTTCTATCCGATCACTATTTGTGTTCTGTTCCTAAGCCATCATATCTGTTCCGTTTTGGTCCATTCTATCATTTTTGCTTACAGTTCCGAAGGGGATGTAGCTCAGTGGTAGAGCGCATGCTTAGCATGTATGGGTTCAATCCCCAGCATCTCCAGACAATGCTTTAGTCATTGCAAGTTGCCATATTACACTGGAAGGAATTTCAGATACCTGTCACCTGCACGCCGGCGCGCAGTTTCCAAATTACAAAAGTTCTCTTGATGTAAAATGATGTATAACTTGCGGTCAATACCAGCAAGTTATACATCATTTTAAAGGTTATTTTCTCAACAAAACGAATATGTCATTGATTTACATTGAATAATATGCCCCAAGAAGCAATTACCAATAGTTTGTGAGAAAGTCTCAACTTTTACAAACGCATGTCCTACCTGTTTGCTTTTTATGACGGACAAAACGGCTTCCAATCTGTACATTCTTGTACTCAGTCTGTCGGTAAGGATCCATAGAAAAACAATATCCACTTGTATTTTTCCTGAAGTTATCGGATTTTGAGATATTGTCAAGTAAACAACGTTTTCTACAGTGAAAATATCCACATAAAGGCTCTGTCCGGCGCATTTCTCAATCCATATCAAATGACCTGTTTGACTTATAAGATGGTGTTTGGCATCGATCTTTTCTTCAGACCGTTAGCTACAGAATGAGACCATCCACAATTGTTTCTGTCCGCGGGTTTGTTCTTTACAGCCGCCGCAAAAAAAAAGGCGCCGCTTCCGACGCGGGCATCCATCTTGTTTACGTCCACTTAGCGCTAGCATGCGGTGACGTAGAAGACTTTGATTGAGATATTATTCTAGCCAATAAGAATACCTTTCGAATGGTGGGTGGGACTTAGGGCTTCTTCACACAGAGGCTTTGTAACATATATACATAGTATTTCTAGAAAAAGCGGGTTAGTGGTAGAGCGCATACCTTTGTTCATTTTTGTTGTTTCTAAACCATCAAATCTGTTCCGTTTTTGTCCATTCTATCATTTTGGAGAATTGAACCAAAGGGGATGTAGCTCAGTGGTAGAGCATGTATGAGGTCCTGGGTTCAATCCCCAGCATCTCCTGACACTGCTTTAGTCATTGCAAGCTGCCATATTACACTGGAAGGAATTTTAGAGACCTTGACTTAAATATGCCATGTCAACACTTCTGACATCCACAGTGGCCTAATGGATGTCAGAAGCTAATATTTGGTAAGTTTAGACCATTCAGTGCTTTGACCAGTATAAATCATAGCATCACTCTTTGGCTAATGGATATTCAAAAATCAACATTTCATCCACAAGCTTAAAAAAAACTATAAATCCATTGTGCACTGTCACCCTGCCAAATTATAACTCAGTGATTGTTAGATATCTTTTGTTGAAATATCCGTCAGTAAAAGTGTATGTATGGTATAGTGTAGGTTTATTGTCATCTGATGCCGAGATAGATGCTCAAACTCAAGCTTAAGTGCAAACTCCCAGTCCCACATTACGGTTGAATCTTGCAGCACTTATAAAATATATACAAGTACAATAAGTCTGGATGGGTGTCAAGAGAGGCTTTGAAACATGGCATCCATTCAGGCGCAACATTTTGAAATCAACTTTTTGTTTTTCCATGCATCTATGGACTAGCAGGTTTGATGGTGTTTCTTTTTGGAGTGTTTCTAGACAAAGTGGTTCAGTGGTAGCGCGCATACCTTTGTTCATTTGGGATCAGACATGTTTTCCAGCAATGCTTGACTGGACAAGCATACCTTGATTTTTAATTGGTCTCAAGATTTCACAGTCATTTTCCAAAGATGCAGTATTGTGGTGGCCAGGTGGACAAGCCAATGAGAAAAAAATACATTGGCATTGCTTCATATTTCTTTGAACCCTGCCGGAAACATACCTTTCTCTTCCCCTTGACCAGCAAAGGACGTCACCTGCTTAACAGTGCTCGATTTGTGAATATATAGGTACAGGAACACTTGTGGACTGGGTGATCAGACCAAAGAAGTAACTGTAACACACAAAAAGTGACGCTTATGTAAGTAAAGTAACAATGGCACAGACCTTTGTGTCATTACCAGTGAAAGAGGAATTTATTCTTGAATTTTCTATCCGATCACTATTTGTGTTCTGTTCCTAAGCCATCATATCTGTTCCGTTTTGGTCCATTCTATCATTTTTGCTTACAGTTCCGAAGGGGATGTAGCTCAGTGGTAGAGCGCATGCTTAGCATGTATGAGGCCCTGGGTTCAATCCCCAGCATCTCCAGACAATGCTTTAGTCATTGCAAGTTGCCATATTACACTGGAAGGAATTTCAGATACCTGTCACCTGCACGCCGGCGCGCAGTTTCCAAATTACAAAAGTTCTCTTGATGTAAAATGATGTATAACTTGCGGTCAATACCAGCAAGTTATACATCATTTTAAAGGTTATTTTCTCAACAAAACGAATATGTCATTGATTTACATTGAATAATATGCCCCAAGAAGCAATTACCAATAGTTTGTGAGAAAGTCTCAACTTTTACAAACGCATGTCCTACCTGTTTGCTTTTTATGACGGACAAAACGGCTTCCAATCTGTACATTCTTGTACTCAGTCTGTCGGTAAGGATCCATAGAAAAACAATATCCACTTGTATTTTTCCTGAAGTTATCGGATTTTGAGATATTGTCAAGTAAACAACGTTTTCTACAGTGAAAATATCCACATAAAGGCTCTGTCCGGCGCATTTCTCAATCCATATCAAATGACCTGTTTGACTTATAAGATGGTGTTTGGCATCGATCTTTTCTTCAGACCGTTAGCTACAGAATGAGACCATCCACAATTGTTTCTGTCCGCGGGTTTGTTCTTTACAGCCGCCGCAAAAAAAAAAGGCGCCGCTTCCGACGCGGGCATCCATCTTGTTTACGTCCACTTAGCGCTAGCATGCGGTGACGTAGAAGACTTTGATTGAGATATTATTCTAGCCAATAAGAATACCTTTCGAATGGTGGGTGGGACTTAGGGCTTCTTCACACAGAGGCTTTGTAACATATATACATAGTATTTCTAGAAAAAGCGGGTTAGTGGTAGAGCGCATACCTTTGTTCATTTGTGTTGTTTCTAAACCATCAAATCTGTTCCGTTTTTGTCCATTCTATCATTTTGGAGAATTGAACCAAAGGGGATGTAGCTCAGTGGTAGAGCATGTATGAGGTCCTGGGTTCAATCCCCAGCATCTCCTGACACTGCTTTAGTCATTGCAAGCTGCCATATTACACTGGAAGGAATTTTAGAGACCTTGACTTAAATATGCCATGTCAACACTTCTGACATCCACAGTGGCCTAATGGATGTCAGAAGCTAATATTTGGTAAGTTTAGACCATTCAGTGCTTTGACCAGTATAAATCATAGCTCCCACTCTTTGGCTAATGGATATTCAAAAATCAACTTTTCATCCACAAGCTTAAAAAAAACTATAAATCCATTGTGCACTGTCACCCTGCCAAATTATAACTCAGTGATTGTTAGATACCTTTTGTTGAAATATCCGTCAGTAAAAGTGTATGTATGGTATAGTGTAGGATTATTGTAGTCTGATGCCGAGATAGATGCTCAAACTCAAGCTTAAGTGCAAACTCCCAGTCCCACATTATGGTTGAATCTTGCAGCACTTATAAAATATATACAAGTACAATAAGTCTGGATGGGTGTCAAGAGAGGCTTTGAAACATGGCATCCATTCAGGCGCAACATTTTGAAATCAAATTTTTGTTTTTCCATGCATCTATGGACTAGCAGGTTTGATGGTGTTTCTTTTTGGAGTATTTCTAGACAAAGTGGTTCAGTGGTAGAGCACATACCTTTGTTCATTTGGGATCAGACATGTTTTCCAGCAAGGCTTGACTGGACAAGCATACCTTGATTTTTAATTGGTCTCAAGATTTCACAGTAATTTTCCAAAGATGCAGTATTGTGGTGGCCAGGTGGACAAGCCAATGGGCAAAAAATACATTGGCATTGCTTCATATTTCTTTGAACCCTGCCGGAAACATACCTTTCTCTTCCCCTTGACCAGCAAAGGACGTCACCTGCTTAACAGTGCTCGATTTGTGAATAATAGGTACAGGAACACTTGTGGACTGGGTGATCAGACCAAAGAAGTAACTGTAACACACAAAAAGTGATGCTTATGTAAGTAAAGTAACAATGGCACAGACCTTTGTGTCATTACCAGTGAAAGAGGAATTTATTCTTGAATTTTCTATCCGATCACTATTTGTGTTCTGTTCCTAAGCCATCATATCTGTTCTGTTTTGGTCCATTCTATCATTTTTTATTACGGTTCCGAAGGGGATGTAGCTCAGTGGTAGAGCGCATGCTTCGCATGTATGAGGTCATGGGTTCAATCCCCAGCATTTCCAGACACTGCTTTAGTCATGGCAAGCTGCCATATTACACTGCAAGGAATTTCAGAGACACTTCTGACTTCTGACATCCACAGTGGCCTAATGGATGTCAGAAGCTAATATTTGGTAAGTTTAGACCATTCAGTGCTTTGACCAGTATAAATCATAGCATCACTCTTTGGCTAATGGATATTCAAAAATCAACATTTCATCCACAAGCTTAAAAAAAACTATAAATCCATTGTGCACTGTCACCCTGCCAAATTATAACTCAGTTATTGTTAGATATCTTTTGTTGAAATATCCGTCAGTAAAAGTGTATGTATGGTATAGTGTAGGTTTATTGTCATCTGATGCCGAGATAGATGCTCAAACTCAAGCTTAAGTGCAAACTCCCAGTCCCACATTACGGTTGAATCTTGCAGCACTTATAAAATATATACAAGTACAATAAGTCTGGATGGGTGTCAAGAGAGGCTTTGAAACATGGCATCCATTCAGGCGCAACATTTTGAAATCAACTTTTTGTTTTTCCATGCATCTATGGACTAGCAGGTTTGATGGTGTTTCTTTTTGGAGTGTTTCTAGACAAAGTGGTTCAGTGGTAGCGCGCATACCTTTGTTCATTTGGGATCAGACATGTTTTCCAGCAATGCTTGACTGGACAAGCATACCTTGATTTTTAATTGGTCTCAAGATTTCACAGTCATTTTCCAAAGATGCAGTATTGTGGTGGCCAGGTGGACAAGCCAATGAGAAAAAAATACATTGGCATTGCTTCATATTTCTTTGAACCCTGCCGGAAACATACCTTTCTCTTCCCCTTGACCAGCAAAGGACGTCACCTGCTTAACAGTGCTCGATTTGTGAATATATAGGTACAGGAACACTTGTGGACTGGGTGATCAGACCAAAGAAGTAACTGTAACACACAAAAAGTGACGCTTATGTAAGTAAAGTAACAATGGCACAGACCTTTGTGTCATTACCAGTGAAAGAGGAATTTATTCTTGAATTTTCTATCCGATCACTATTTGTGTTCTGTTCCTAAGCCATCATATCTGTTCCGTTTTGGTCCATTCTATCATTTTTGCTTACAGTTCCGAAGGGGATGTAGCTCAGTGGTAGAGCGCATGCTTAGCATGTATGGGTTCAATCCCCAGCATCTCCAGACAATGCTTTAGTCATTGCAAGTTGCCATATTACACTGGTGGAATTTCAGATACCTGTCACCTGCACGCCGGCGCGCAGTTTCCAAATTACAAAAGTTCTCTTGATGTAAAATGATGTATAACTTGCGGTCAATACCAGCAAGTTATACATCATTTTAAAGGTTATTTTCTCAACAAAACGAATATGTCATTGATTTACATTGAATAATATGCCCCAAGAAGCAATTACCAATAGTTTGTGAGAAAGTCTCAACTTTTACAAACGCATGTCCTACCTGTTTGCTTTTTATGACGGACAAAACGGCTTCCAATCTGTACATTCTTGTACTCAGTCTGTCGGTAAGGATCCATAGAAAAACAATATCCACTTGTATTTTTCCTGAAGTTATCGGATTTTGAGATATTGTCAAGTAAACAACGTTTTCTACAGTGAAAATATCCACATAAAGGCTCTGTCCGGCGCATTTCTCAATCCATATCAAATGACCTGTTTGACTTATAAGATGGTGTTTGGCATCGATCTTTTCTTCAGACCGTTAGCTACAGAATGAGACCATCCACAATTGTTTCTGTCCGCGGGTTTGTTCTTTACAGCCGCCGCAAAAAAAAAGGCGCCGCTTCCGACGCGGGCATCCATCTTGTTTACGTCCACTTAGCGCTAGCATGCGGTGACGTAGAAGACTTTGATTGAGATATTATTCTAGCCAATAAGAATACCTTTCAAATGGTGGGTGGGACTTAGGGCTTCTTCACACAGAGGCTTTGTAACATATATACATAGTATTTCTAGAAAAAGCGGGTTAGTGGTAGAGCGCATACCTTTGTTCATTTGTGTTGTTTCTAAACCATCAAATCTGTTCCGTTTTTGTCCATTCTATCATTTTGGAGAATTGAACCAAAGGGGATGTAGCTCAGTGGTAGAGCATGTATGAGGTCCTGGGTTCAATCCCCAGCATCTCCTGACACTGCTTTAGTCATTGCAAGCTGCCATATTACACTGGAAGGAATTTTAGAGACCTTGACTTAAATATGCCATGTCAACACTTCTGACATCCACAGTGGCCTAATGGATGTCAGAAGCTAATATTTGGTAAGTTTAGACCATTCAGTGCTTCCACTCTTTGGCTAATGGATATTCAAAAATCAACTTTTCATCCACAAGCTTAAAAAAAACTATAAATCCATTGTGCACTGTCACCCTGCCAAATTATAACTCAGTGATTGTTAGATACCTTTTGTTGAAATATCCGTCAGTAAAAGTGTATGTATGGTATAGTGTAGGATTATTGTAGTCTGATGCCGAGATAGATGCTCAAACTCAAGCTTAAGTGCAAACTCCCAGTCCCACATTACGGTTGAATCTTGCAGCACTTATAAAATATATACAAGTACAATAAGTCTGGATGGGTGTCAAGAGAGGCTTTGAAACATGGCATCCATTCAGGCGCAACATTTTGAAATCAAATTTTTGTTTTTCCATGCATCTATGGACTAGCAGGTTTGATGGTGTTTCTTTTTGGAGTATTTCTAGACAAAGTGGTTCAGTGGTAGAGCACATACCTTTGTTCATTTGGGATCAGACATGTTTTCCAGCAAGGCTTGACTGGACAAGCATACCTTGATTTTTAATTGGTCTCAAGATTTCACAGTAATTTTCCAAAGATGCAGTATTGTGGTGGCCAGGTGGACAAGCCAATGGGCAAAAAATACATTGGCATTGCTTCATATTTCTTTGAACCCTGCCGGAAACATACCTTTCTCTTCCCCTTGACCAGCAAAGGACGTCACCTGCTTAACAGTGCTTGATTTGTGAATATATAGCTACAGGAACACTTCTGGACTGGGTGATTAGACCAAAGAAGTAACTGTAACACACAAAAATCGATGCTTACTTAAATAAAGTAACAATGGCACAGACCTTTGTGTCATTACCAGTGAAAGAGGAATTTATTCTTGAATTTTCTATCCGATCACTGTTTGTGTTCTGTTCCAAAGCCATCAAATCTGTTCCGTTTTGGTCCATTCTATCATTTTTCCTAAAACTTCTGAAGGCGGATGTAACTCAGTGGTAGAGCGCATGCTTCGCATGTATGAGGTCCTGGGTTCAATCCCCAGCATCTCCAGACACTGCTTTAGTCATGGCAAGGAATTTCAGAGACACTTCTGACTTCTGACATCCACAGTGGCCTAATGGATGTCAGAAGCTAATATTTGGTAAGTTTAGACCATTCAGTGCTTTGACCAGTATAAATCATAGCATCACTCTTTGGCTAATGGATATTCAAAAATCAACATTTCATCCACAAGCTTAAAAAAAACTATAAATCCATTGTGCACTGTCACCCTGCCAAATTATAACTCAGTGATTGTTAGATATCTTTTGTTGAAATATCCGTCAGTAAAAGTGTATGTATGGTATAGTGTAGGTTTATTGTCATCTGATGCCGAGATAGATGCTCAAACTCAAGCTTAAGTGCAAACTCCCAGTCCCACATTACGGTTGAATCTTGCAGCACTTATAAAATATATACAAGTACAATAAGTCTGGATGGGTGTCAAGAGAGGCTTTGAAACATGGCATCCATTCAGGCGCAACATTTTGAAATCAACTTTTTGTTTTTCCATGCATCTATGGACTAGCAGGTTTGATGGTGTTTCTTTTTGGAGTGTTTCTAGACAAAGTGGTTCAGTGGTAGCGCGCATACCTTTGTTCATTTGGGATCAGACATGTTTTCCAGCAATGCTTGACTGGACAAGCATACCTTGATTTTTAATTGGTCTCAAGATTTCACAGTCATTTTCCAAAGATGCAGTATTGTGGTGGCCAGGTGGACAAGCCAATGAGAAAAAAATACATTGGCATTGCTTCATATTTCTTTGAACCCTGCCGGAAACATACCTTTCTCTTCCCCTTGACCAGCAAAGGACGTCACCTGCTTAACAGTGCTCGATTTGTGAATATATAGGTACAGGAACACTTGTGGACTGGGTGATCAGACCAAAGAAGTAACTGTAACACACAAAAAGTGACGCTTATGTAAGTAAAGTAACAATGGCACAGACCTTTGTGTCATTACCAGTGAAAGAGGAATTTATTCTTGAATTTTCTATCCGATCACTATTTGTGTTCTGTTCCTAAGCCATCATATCTGTTCCGTTTTGGTCCATTCTATCATTTTTGCTTACAGTTCCGAAGGGGATGTAGCTCAGTGGTAGAGCGCATGCTTAGCATGTATGGGTTCAATCCCCAGCATCTCCAGACAATGCTTTAGTCATTGCAAGTTGCCATATTACACTGGAAGGAATTTCAGATACCTGTCACCTGCACGCCGGCGCGCAGTTTCCAAATTACAAAAGTTCTCTTGATGTAAAATGATGTATAACTTGCGGTCAATACCAGCAAGTTATACATCATTTTAAAGGTTATTTTCTCAACAAAACGAATATGTCATTGATTTACATTGAATAATATGCCCCAAGAAGCAATTACCAATAGTTTGTGAGAAAGTCTCAACTTTTACAAACGCATGTCCTACCTGTTTGCTTTTTATGACGGACAAAACGGCTTCCAATCTGTACATTCTTGTACTCAGTCTGTCGGTAAGGATCCATAGAAAAACAATATCCACTTGTATTTTTCCTGAAGTTATCGGATTTTGAGATATTGTCAAGTAAACAACGTTTTCTACAGTGAAAATATCCACATAAAGGCTCTGTCCGGCGCATTTCTCAATCCATATCAAATGACCTGTTTGACTTATAAGATGGTGTTTGGCATCGATCTTTTCTTCAGACCGTTAGCTACAGAATGAGACCATCCACAATTGTTTCTGTCCGCGGGTTTGTTCTTTACAGCCGCCGCAAAAAAAAAGGCGCCGCTTCCGACGCGGGCATCCATCTTGTTTACGTCCACTTAGCGCTAGCATGCGGTGACGTAGAAGACTTTGATTGAGATATTATTCTAGCCAATAAGAATACCTTTCAAATGGTGGGTGGGACTTAGGGCTTCTTCACACAGAGGCTTTGTAACATATATACATAGTATTTCTAGAAAAAGCGGGTTAGTGGTAGAGCGCATACCTTTGTTCATTTGTGTTGTTTCTAAACCATCAAATCTGTTCCGTTTTTGTCCATTCTATCATTTTGGAGAATTGAACCAAAGGGGATGTAGCTCAGTGGTAGAGCATGTATGAGGTCCTGGGTTCAATCCCCAGCATCTCCTGACACTGCTTTAGTCATTGCAAGCTGCCATATTACACTGGAAGGAATTTTAGAGACCTTGACTTAAATATGCCATGTCAACACTTCTGACATCCACAGTGGCCTAATGGATGTCAGAAGCTAATATTTGGTAAGTTTAGACCATTCAGTGCTTTGACCAGTATAAATCATAGCTTCCACTCTTTGGCTAATGGATATTCAAAAATCAACTTTTCATCCACAAGCTTAAAAAAAACTATAAATCCATTGTGCACTGTCACCCTGCCAAATTATAACTCAGTGATTGTTAGATACCTTTTGTTGAAATATCCGTCAGTAAAAGTGTATGTATGGTATAGTGTAGGATTATTGTAGTCTGATGCCGAGATAGATGCTCAAACTCAAGCTTAAGTGCAAACTCCCAGTCCCACATTACGGTTGAATCTTGCAGCACTTATAAAATATATACAAGTACAATAAGTCTGGATGGGTGTCAAGAGAGGCTTTGAAACATGGCATCCATTCAGGCGCAACATTTTGAAATCAAATTTTTGTTTTTCCATGCATCTATGGACTAGCAGGTTTGATGGTGTTTCTTTTTGGAGTATTTCTAGACAAAGTGGTTCAGTGGTAGAGCACATACCTTTGTTCATTTGGGATCAGACATGTTTTCCAGCAAGGCTTGACTGGACAAGCATACCTTGATTTTTAATTGGTCTCAAGATTTCACAGTAATTTTCCAAAGATGCAGTATTGTGGTGGCCAGGTGGACAAGCCAATGGGCAAAAAATACATTGGCATTGCTTCATATTTCTTTGAACCCTGCCGGAAACATACCTTTCTCTTCCCCTTGACCAGCAAAGGACATCACCTGCTTAACAGTGCTTGATTTGTGAATATATAGCTACAGGAACACTTCTGGACTGGGTGATTAGACCAAAGAAGTAACTGTAACACACAAAAATCGATGCTTACTTAAATAAAGTAACAATAGCACAGACCTTTGTGTCATTACCAGTGAAAGAGGAATTTATTCTTGAATTTTCTATCCGATCACTGTTTGTGTTCTGTTCCAAAGCCATCAAATCTGTTCCGTTTTGGTCCATTCTATCATTTTTCCTCAAACTTCTGAAGGCGGATGTAACTCAGTGGTAGAGCGCATGCTTCGCATGTATGCGGTCCTGGGTTCAATCCCCAGCATCTCCAGACACTGCTTTAGTCATGGCAAGCTGCCATATTACACTGCAAGGAATTTCAGAGACACTTCTGACTTCTGACATCCACAGTGGCCTAATGGATGTCAGAAGCTAATATTTGGTAAGTTTAGACCATTCAGTGCTTTGACCAGTATAAATCATAGCATCACTCTTTGGCTAATGGATATTCAAAAATCAACATTTCATCCACAAGCTTAAAAAAAACTATAAATCCATTGTGCACTGTCACCCTGCCAAATTATAACTCAGTGATTGTTAGATATCTTTTGTTGAAATATCCGTCAGTAAAAGTGTATGTATGGTATAGTGTAGGTTTATTGTCATCTGATGCCGAGATAGATGCTCAAACTCAAGCTTAAGTGCAAACTCCCAGTCCCACATTACGGTTGAATCTTGCAGCACTTATAAAATATATACAAGTACAATAAGTCTGGATGGGTGTCAAGAGAGGCTTTGAAACATGGCATCCATTCAGGCGCAACATTTTGAAATCAACTTTTTGTTTTTCCATGCATCTATGGACTAGCAGGTTTGATAGTGTTTCTTTTTGGAGTGTTTCTAGACAAAGTGGTTCAGTGGTAGCGCGCATACCTTTGTTCATTTGGGATCAGACATGTTTTCCAGCAATGCTTGACTGGACAAGCATACCTTGATTTTTAATTGGTCTCAAGATTTCACAGTCATTTTCCAAAGATGCAGTATTGTGGTGGCCAGGTGGACAAGCCAATGAGAAAAAAATACATTGGCATTGCTTCATATTTCTTTGAACCCTGCCGGAAACATACCTTTCTCTTCCCCTTGACCAGCAAAGGACGTCACCTGCTTAACAGTGCTCGATTTGTGAATATATAGGTACAGGAACACTTGTGGACTGGGTGATCAGACCAAAGAAGTAACTGTAACACACAAAAAGTGACGCTTATGTAAGTAAAGTAACAATGGCACTGACCTTTGTGTCATTACCAGTGAAAGAGGAATTTATTCTTGAATTTTCTATCCGATCACTATTTGTGTTCTGTTCCTAAGCCATCATATCTGTTCCGTTTTGGTCCATTCTATCATTTTTGCTTACAGTTTCGAAGGGGATGTAGCTCAGTGGTAGAGCGCATGCTTAGCATGTATGAGGCCCTGGGTTCAATCCCCAGCATCTCCAGACAATGCTTTAGTCATCGCAAGTTGCCATATTACACTGGAAGGAATTTCAGATACCTGTCACCTGCACGCCGGCGCGCAGTTTCCAAATTACAAAACTTCTCTTGATGTAAAATTATGTATAACTTGCGGTCAATACCAGCAAGTTATACATCATTTTAAAGGTTATTTTCTCAACAAAACGAATATGTCATTGATTTACATTGAATAATATGCCCCAAGAAGCAATTACCAATAGTTTGTGAGAAAGTCTCAACTTTTACAAACGCATGTCCTACCTGTTTGCTTTTTATGACGGACAAAACGGCTTCCAATCTGTACATTCTTGTACTCAGTCTGTCGGTAAGGATCCATAGAAAAACAATATCCACTTGTATTTTTCCTGAAGTTATCGGATTTTGAGATATTGTCAAGTAAACAACGTTTTCTACAGTGAAAATATCCACATAAAGGCTCTGTCCGGCGCATTTCTCAATCCATATCAAATGACCTGTTTGACTTATAAGATGGTGTTTGGCATCGATCTTTTCTTCAGACCGTTAGCTACAGAATGAGACCATCCACAATTGTTTCTGTCCGCGGGTTTGTTCTTTACAGCCGCCGCAAAAAAAAAAGGCGCCGCTTCCGACGCGGGCATCCATCTTGTTTACGTCCACTTAGCGCTAGCATGCGGTGACGTAGAAGACTTTGATTGAGATATTATTCTAGCCAATAAGAATACCTTTCGAATGGTGGGTGGGACTTAGGGCTTCTTCACACAGAGGCTTTGTAACATATATACATAGTATTTCTAGAAAAAGCGGGTTAGTGGTAGAGCGCATACCTTTGTTCATTTGTGTTGTTTCTAAACCATCAAATCTGTTCCGTTTTTGTCCATTCTATCATTTTGGAGAATTGAACCAAAGGGGATGTAGCTCAGTGGTAGAGCATGTATGAGGTCCTGGGTTCAATCCCCAGCATCTCCTGACACTGCTTTAGTCATTGCAAGCTGCCATATTACACTGGAAGGAATTTTAGAGACCTTGACTTAAATATGCCATGTCAACACTTCTGACATCCACAGTGGCCTAATGGATGTCAGAAGCTAATATTTGGTAAGTTTAGACCATTCAGTGCTTTGACCAGTATAAATCATAGCATCACTCTTTGGCTAATGGATATTCAAAAATCAACATTTCATCCACAAGCTTAAAAAAAACTATAAATCCATTGTGCACTGTCACCCTGCCAAATTATAACTCAGTGATTGTTAGATATCTTTTGTTCAAATATCCGTCAGTAAAAGTGTATGTATGGTATAGTGTAGGTTTATTGTCATCTGATGCCGAGATAGATGCTCAAACTCAAGCTTAAGTCCAAACTCCCAGTCCCACATTACAATTGAATCTTGCAGCACTTATAAAATATATACAAGTACAATAAGTCTGGATGGGTGTCAAGAGAGGCTTTGAAACATGGCATCCATTCAGGCGCAACATTTTGAAATCAACTTTTTGTTTTTTCATGCATCTATGGACTAGCAGGTTTGATGGTGTTTCTTTTTGGAGTGTTTCTAGACAAAGTGGTTCAGTGGTAGCGCGCATACCTTTGTTCATTTGGGATCAGACATGTTTTCCAGCAATGCTTGACTGGACAAGCATACCTTGATTTTTAATTGGTCTCAAGATTTCACAGTCATTTTCCAAAGATGCAGTATTGTGGTGGCCAGGTGGACAAGCCAATGAGAAAAAAATACATTGGCATTGCTTCATATTTCTTTGAACCCTGCCGGAAACATACCTTTCTCTTCCCCTTGACCAGCAAAGGACGTCACCTGCTTAACAGTGCTCGATTTGTGAATATATAGGTACAGGAACACTTGTGGACTGGGTGATCAGACCAAAGAAGTAACTGTAACACACAAAAAGTGACGCTTATGTAAGTAAAGTAACAATGGCACAGACCTTTGTGTCATTACCAGTGAAAGAGGAATTTATTCTTGAATTTTCTATCCGATCACTATTTGTGTTCTGTTCCTAAGCCATCATATCTGTTCCGTTTTGGTCCATTCTATCATTTTTGCTTACAGTTTCGAAGGGGATGTAGCTCAGTGGTAGAGCGCATGCTTAGCATGTATGAGGCCCTGGGTTCAATCCCCAGCATCTCCAGACAATGCTTTAGTCATCGCAAGTTGCCATATTACACTGGAAGGAATTTCAGATACCTGTCACCTGCACGCCGGCGCGCAGTTTCCAAATTACAAAAGTTCTCTTGATGTAAAATGATGTATAACTTGCGGTCAATACCAGCAAGTTATACATCATTTTAAAGGTTATTTTCTCAACAAAACGAATATGTCATTGATTTACATTGAATAATATGCCCCAAGAAGCAATTACCAATAGTTTGTGAGAAAGTCTCAACTTTTACAAACGCATGTCCTACCTGTTTGCTTTTTATGACGGACAAAACGGCTTCCAATCTGTACATTCTTGTACTCAGTCTGTCGGTAAGGATCCATAGAAAAAACAATATCCACTTGTATTTTTCCTGAAGTTATCGGATTTTGAGATATTGTCAAGTAAACAACGTTTTCTACAGTGAAAATATCCACATAAAGGCTCTGTCCGGCGCATTTCTCAATCCATATCAAATGACCTGTTTGACTTATAAGATGGTGTTTGGCATCGATCTTTTCTTCAGACCGTTAGCTACAGAATGAGACCATCCACAATTGTTTCTGTCCGCGGGTTTGTTCTTTACAGCCGCCGCAAAAAAAAAGGCGCCGCTTCCGACGCGGGCATCCATCTTGTTTACGTCCACTTAGCGCTAGCATGCGGTGACGTAGAAGACTTTGATTGAGATATTATTCTAGCCAATAAGAATACCTTTCGAATGGTGGGTGGGACTTAGGGCTTCTTCACACAGAGGCTTTGTAACATATATACATAGTATTTCTAGAAAAAGCGGGTTAGTGGTAGAGCGCATACCTTTGTTCATTTGTGTTGTTTCTAAACCATCAAATCTGTTCCGTTTTTGTCCATTCTATCATTTTGGAGAATTGAACCAAAGGGGATGTAGCTCAGTGGTAGAGCATGTATGAGGTCCTGGGTTCAATCCCCAGCATCTCCTGACACTGCTTTAGTCATTGCAAGCTGCCATATTACACTGGAAGGAATTTTAGAGACCTTGACTTAAATATGCCATGTCAACACTTCTGACATCCACAGTGGCCTAATGGATGTCAGAAGCTAATATTTGGTAAGTTTAGACCATTCAGTGCTTTGACCAGTATAAATCATAGCACCCACTCTTTGGCTAATGGATATTCAAAAATCAACTTTTCATCCACAAGCTTAAAAAAAACTATAAATCCATTGTGCACTGTCACCCTGCCAAATTATAACTCAGTGATTGTTAGATACCTTTTGTTGAAATATCCGTCAGTAAAAGTGTATGTATGGTATAGTGTAGGATTATTGTAGTCTGATGCCGAGATAGATGCTCAAACTCAAGCTTAAGTGCAAACTCCCAGTCCCACATTATGGTTGAATCTTGCAGCACTTATAAAATATATACAAGTACAATAAGTCTGGATGGGTGTCAAGAGAGGCTTTGAAACATGGCATCCATTCAGGCGCAACATTTTGAAATCAAATTTTTGTTTTTCCATGCATCTATGGACTAGCAGGTTTGATGGTGTTTCTTTTTGGAGTATTTCTAGACAATGTGGTTCAGTGGTAGAGCGCATACCTTTGTTCATTTGGGATCAGACATGTTTTCCAGCAAGGCTTGACTGGACAAGCATACCTTGATTTTTAATTGGTCTCAAGATTTCACAGTAATTTTCCAAAGATGCAGTATTGTGGTGGCCAGGTGGACAAGCCAATGGGCAAAAAATACATTGGCATTGCTTCATATTTCTTTGAACCCTGCCGGAAACATACCTTTCTCTTCCCCTTGACCAGCAAAGGACGTCACCTGCTTAACAGTGCTTGATTTGTGAATATATAGCTACAGGAACACTTGTGGACTGGGTGATTAGACCAAAGAAGTAACTGTAACACACAAAAAGCGATGCTTATTTAAATAAAGTAACAATGGCACAGACCTTTGTGTCATTACCAGTGAAAGAGGAATTTATTCTTGAATTTTCTATCCGATCACTGTTTGTGTTCTGTTCCAAAGCCATCAAATCTGTTCCGTTTTGGTCCATTCTATCATTTTTCCTCACACTTCTGAAGGGGGATGTAACTCAGTGGTAGAGCGCATGCTTCGCATGTATGAGGTCCTGGATTCAATCCCCAGCATCTCCAGACACTGCTTTAGTCATGGCAAGCTGCCATATTACACTGCAAGGAATTTCAGAGACACTTCTGACTTCTGACATCCACAGTGGCCTAATGGATGTCAGAAGCTAATATTTGGTAAGTTTAGACCATTCAGTGCTTTGACCAGTATAAATCATAGCATCACTCTTTGGCTAATGGATATTCAAAAATCAACATTTCATCCACAAGCTTAAAAAAAACTATAAATCCATTGTGCACTGTCACCCTGCCAAATTATAACTCAGTGATTGTTAGATATCTTTTGTTGAAATATCCGTCAGTAAAAGTGTATGTATGGTATAGTGTAGGTTTATTGTCATCTGATGCCGAGATAGATGCTCAAACTCAAGCTTAAGTGCAAACTCCCAGTCCCACATTACGGTTGAATCTTGCAGCACTTATAAAATATATACAAGTACAATAAGTCTGGATGGGTGTCAAGAGAGGCTTTGAAACATGGCATCCATTCAGGCGCAACATTTTGAAATCAACTTTTTGTTTTTCCATGCATCTATGGACTAGCAGGTTTGATGGTGTTTCTTTTTGGAGTGTTTCTAGACAAAGTGGTTCAGTGGTAGCGCGCATACCTTTGTTCATTTGGGATCAGACATGTTTTCCAGCAATGCTTGACTGGACAAGCATACCTTGATTTTTAATTGGTCTCAAGATTTCACAGTCATTTTCCAAAGATGCAGTATTGTGGTGGCCAGGTGGACAAGCCAATGAGAAAAAAATACATTGGCATTGCTTCATATTTCTTTGAACCCTGCCGGAAACATACCTTTCTCTTCCCCTTGACCAGCAAAGGACGTCACCTGCTTAACAGTGCTCGATTTGTGAATATATAGGTACAGGAACACTTGTGGACTGGGTGATCAGACCAAAGAAGTAACTGTAACACACAAAAAGTGACGCTTATGTAAGTAAAGTAACAATGGCACAGACCTTTGTGTCATTACCAGTGAAAGAGGAATTTATTCTTGAATTTTCTATCCGATCACTATTTGTGTTCTGTTCCTAAGCCATCATATCTGTTCCGTTTTGGTCCATTCTATCATTTTTGCTTACAGTTCCGAAGGGGATGTAGCTCAGTGGTAGAGCGCATGCTTAGCATGTATGGGTTCAATCCCCAGCATCTCCAGACAATGCTTTAGTCATTGCAAGTTGCCATATTACACTGGAAGGAATTTCAGATACCTGTCACCTGCACGCCGGCGCGCAGTTTCCAAATTACAAAAGTTCTCTTGATGTAAAATGATGTATAACTTGCGGTCAATACCAGCAAGTTATACATCATTTTAAAGGTTATTTTCTCAACAAAACGAATATGTCATTGATTTACATTGAATAATATGCCCCAAGAAGCAATTACCAATAGTTTGTGAGAAAGTCTCAACTTTTACAAACGCATGTCCTACCTGTTTGCTTTTTATGACGGACAAAACGGCTTCCAATCTGTACATTCTTGTACTCAGTCTGTCGGTAAGGATCCATAGAAAAACAATATCCACTTGTATTTTTCCTGAAGTTATCGGATTTTGAGATATTGTCAAGTAAACAACGTTTTCTACAGTGAAAATATCCACATAAAGGCTCTGTCCGGCGCATTTCTCAATCCATATCAAATGACCTGTTTGACTTATAAGATGGTGTTTGGCATCGATCTTTTCTTCAGACCGTTAGCTACAGAATGAGACCATCCACAATTGTTTCTGTCCGCGGGTTTGTTCTTTACAGCCGCCGCAAAAAAAAAGGCGCCGCTTCCGACGCGGGCATCCATCTTGTTTACGTCCACTTAGCGCTAGCATGCGGTGACGTAGAAGACTTTGATTGAGATATTGTTCTAGCCAATAAGAATACCTTTCGAATGGTGGGTGGGACTTAGGGCTTCTTCACACAGAGGCTTTGTAACATATATACATAGTATTTCTAGAAAAAGCGGGTTAGTGGTAGAGCGCATACCTTTGTTCATTTGTGTTGTTTCTAAACCATCAAATCTGTTCCGTTTTTGTCCATTCTATCATTTTGGAGAATTGAACCAAAGGGGATGTAGCTCAGTGGTAGAGCATGTATGAGGTCCTGGGTTCAATCCCCAGCATCTCCTGACACTGCTTTAGTCATTGCAAGCTGCCATATTACACTGGAAGGAATTTTAGAGACCTTGACTTAAATATGCCATGTCAACACTTCTGACATCCACAGTGGCCTAATGGATGTCAGAAGCTAATATTTGGTAAGTTTAGACCATTCAGTGCTTTGACCAGTATAAATCATAGCTCCCACTCTTTGGCTAATGGATATTCAAAAATCAACTTTTCATCCACAAGCTTACAAAAAACTATAAATCCATTGTGCACTGTCACCCTGCCAAATTATAACTCAGTGATTGTTAGATACCTTTTGTTGAAATATCCGTCAGTAAAAGTGTATGTATGGTATAGTGTAGGATTATTGTAGTCTGATGCCGAGATAGATGCTCAAACTCAAGCTTAAGTGCAAACTCCCAGTCCCACATTACGGTTGAATCTTGCAGCACTTATAAAATATATACAAGTACAATAAGTCTGGATGGGTGTCAAGAGAGGCTTTGAAACATGGCATCCATTCAGGCGCAACATTTTGAAA
Source organism: Eucyclogobius newberryi (assembly GCF_026437365.1). Taxonomy (NCBI): domain Eukaryota; kingdom Metazoa; phylum Chordata; class Actinopteri; order Gobiiformes; family Gobiidae; genus Eucyclogobius; species Eucyclogobius newberryi. The sequence goes on from NW_027316056.1 coordinate 2,613,548, forward strand.
TAAAATTTTTGTTTTTCCATGCATCTATGGACTAGCAGGTTTGATGGTGTTTCTTTTTGGAGTATTTCTAGACAAAGTGGTTCAGTGGTAGAGCACATACCTTTGTTCATTTGGGATCAGACATGTTTTCCAGCAAGGCTTGACTGGACAAGCATGCCTTGATTTTTAATTGGTCTCAAGATTTCACAGTAATTTTCCAAAGATGCAGTATTGTGGTGGCCAGGTGGACAAGCCAATGGGCAAAAAATACATTGGCATTGCTTCATATTTCTTTGAACCCTGCCGGAAACATACCTTTCTCTTCCCCTTGACCAGCAAAGGACGTCACCTGCTTAACAGTGCTTGATTTGTGAATATATAGCTACAGGAACACTTCTGGACTGGGTGATTAGACCAAAGAAGTAACTGTAACACACAAAAATCGATGCTTACTTAAATAAAGTAACAATGGCACAGACCTTTGTGTCATTACCAGTGAAAGAGGAATTTATTCTTGAATTTTCTATCCGATCACTGTTTGTGTTCTGTTCCAAAGCCATCAAATCTGTTCCGTTTTGGTCCATTCTATCATTTTTCCTCAAACTTCTGAAGGCGGATGTAACTCAGTGGTAGAGCGCATGCTTCGCATGTATGAGGTCCTGGGTTCAATCCCCAGCATCTCCAGACACTGCTTTAGTCATGGCAAGCTGCCATATTACACTGCAAGGAATTTCAGAGACACTTCTGACTTCTGACATCCACAGTGGCCTAATGGATGTCAGAAGCTAATATTTGGTAAGTTTAGACCATTCAGTGCTTTGACCAGTATAAATCATAGCATCACTCTTTGGCTAATGGATATTCAAAAATCAACATTTCATCCACAAGCTTAAAAAAAACTATAAATCCATTGTGCACTGTCACCCTGCCAAATTATAACTCAGTGATTGTTAGATATCTTTTGTTGAAATATCCGTCAGTAAAAGTGTATGTATGGTATAGTGTAGGTTTATTGTCATCTGATGCCGAGATAGATGCTCAAACTCAAGCTTAAGTGCAAACTCCCAGTCCCACATTACGGTTGAATCTTGCAGCACTTATAAAATATATACAAGTACAATAAGTCTGGATGGGTGTCAAGAGAGGCTTTGAAACATGGCATCCATTCAGGCGCAACATTTTGAAATCAACTTTTTGTTTTTCCATGCATCTATGGACTAGCAGGTTTGATGGTGTTTCTTTTTGGAGTGTTTCTAGACAAAGTGGTTCAGTGGTAGCGCGCATACCTTTGTTCATTTGGGATCAGACATGTTTTCCAGCAATGCTTGACTGGACAAGCATACCTTGATTTTTAATTGGTCTCAAGATTTCACAGTCATTTTCCAAAGATGCAGTATTGTGGTGGCCAGGTGGACAAGCCAATGAGAAAAAAATACATTGGCATTGCTTCATATTTCTTTGAACCCTGCCGGAAACATACCTTTCTCTTCCCCTTGACCAGCAAAGGACGTCACCTGCTTAACAGTGCTCGATTTGTGAATAATAGGTACAGGAACACTTGTGGACTGGGTGATCAGACCAAAGAAGTAACTGTAACACACAAAAAGTGACGCTTATGTAAGTAAAGTAACAATGGCACAGACCTTTGTGTCATTACCAGTGAAAGAGGAATTTATTCTTGAATTTTCTATCCGATCACTATTTGTGTTCTGTTCCTAAGCCATCATATCTGTTCTGTTTTGGTCCATTCTATCATTTTTGATTACGGTTCCGAAGGGGATGTAGCTCAGTGGTAGAGCGCATGCTTCGCATGTATGAGGTCCTGGGTTCAATCCCCAGCATCTCCAGACACTGCTTTAGTCATGGCAAGCTGCCATATTACACTGCAAGGAATTTCAGAGACACTTCTGACTTCTGACATCCACAGTGGCCTAATGGATGTCAGAAGCTAATATTTGGTAAGTTTAGACCATTCAGTGCTTTGACCAGTATAAATCATAGCATCACTCTTTGGCTAATGGATATTCAAAAATCAACATTTCATCCACAAGCTTAAAAAAAAACTATAAATCCATTGTGCACTGTCACCCTGCCAAATTATAACTCAGTGATTGTTAGATATCTTTTGTTGAAATATCCGTCAGTAAAAGTGTATGTATGGTATAGTGTAGGTTTATTGTCATCTGATGCCGAGATAGATGCTCAAACTCAAGCTTAAGTGCAAACTCCCAGTCCCACATTACGGTTGAATATTGCAGCACTTATAAAATATATACAAGTACAATAAGTCTGGATGGGTGTCAAGAGAGGCTTTGAAACATGGCATCCATTCAGGCGCAACATTTTGAAATCAACTTTTTGTTTTTCCATGCATCTATGGACTAGCAGGTTTGATGGTGTTTCTTTTTGGAGTGTTTCTAGACAAAGTGGTTCAGTGGTAGCGCGCATACCTTTGTTCATTTGGGATCAGACATGTTTTCCAGCAATGCTTGACTGGACAAGCATACCTTGATTTTTAATTGGTCTCAAGATTTCACAGTCATTTTCCAAAGATGCAGTATTGTGGTGGCCAGGTGGACAAGCCAATGAGAAAAAAATACATTGGCATTGCTTCATATTTCTTTGAACCCTGCCGGAAACATACCTTTCTCTTCCCCTTGACCAGCAAAGGACGTCACCTGCTTAACAGTGCTCGATTTGTGAATATATAGGTACAGGAACACTTGTGGACTGGGTGATCAGACCAAAGAAGTAACTGTAACACACAAAAAGTGACGCTTATGTAAGTAAAGTAACAATGGCACAGACCTTTGTGTCATTACCAGTGAAAGAGGAATTTATTCTTGAATTTTCTATCCGATCACTATTTGTGTTCTGTTCCTAAGCCATCATATCTGTTCCGTTTTGGTCCATTCTATCATTTTTGCTTACAGTTCCGAAGGGGATGTAGCTCAGTGGTAGAGCGCATGCTTAGCATGTATGGGTTCAATCCCCAGCATCTCCAGACAATGCTTTAGTCATTGCAAGTTGCCATATTACACTGGAAGGAATTTCAGATACCTGTCACCTGCACACCGGCGCGCAGTTTCCAAATTACAAAAGTTCTCTTGATGTAAAATGATGTATAACTTGCGGTCAATACCAGCAAGTTATACATCATTTTAAAGGTTATTTTCTCAACAAAACGAATATGTCATTGATTTACATTGAATAATATGCCCCAAGAAGCAATTACCAATAGTTTGTGAGAAAGTCTCAACTTTTACAAACGCATGTCCTACCTGTTTGCTTTTTATGACGGACAAAACGGCTTCCAATCTGTACATTCTTGTACTCAGTCTGTCGGTAAGGATCCATAGAAAAGCAATATCCACTTGTATTTTTCCTGAAGTTATCGGATTTTGAGATATTGTCAAGTAAACAACGTTTTCTACAGTGAAAATATCCACATAAAGGCTCTGTCCGGCGCATTTCTCAATCCATATCAAATGACCTGTTTGACTTATAAGATGGTGTTTGGCATCGATCTTTTCTTCAGACCGTTAGCTACAGAATGAGACCATCCACAATTGTTTCTGTCCGCGGGTTTGTTCTTTACAGCCGCCGCAAAAAAAAAAGGCGCCGCTTCCGACGCGGGCATCCATCTTGTTTACGTCCACTTAGCGCTAGCATGCGGTGACGTAGAAGACTTTGATTGAGATATTATTCTAGCCAATAAGAATACCTTTCGAATGGTGGGTGGGACTTAGGGCTTCTTCACACAGAGGCTTTGTAACATATATACATAGTATTTCTAGAAAAAGCGGGTTAGTGGTAGAGCGCATACCTTTGTTCATTTGTGTTGTTTCTAAACCATCAAATCTGTTCCGTTTTTGTCCATTCTATCATTTTGGAGAATTGAACCAAAGGGGATGTAGCTCAGTGGTAGAGCATGTATGAGGTCCTGGGTTCAATCCCCAGCATCTCCTGACACTGCTTTAGTCATTGCAAGCTGCCATATTACACTGGAAGGAATTTTAGAGACCTTGACTTAAATATGCCATGTCAACACTTCTGACATCCACAGTGGCCTAATGGATGTCAGAAGCTAATATTTGGTAAGTTTAGACCATTCAGTGCTTTGACCAGTATAAATCATAGCTCCCACTCTTTGGCTAATGGATATTCAAAAATCAACTTTTCATCCACAAGCTTAAAAAAAACTATAAATCCATTGTGCACTGTCACCCTGCCAAATTATAACTCAGTGATTGTTAGATACCTTTTGTTGAAATATCCGTCAGTAAAAGTGTATGTATGGTATAGTGTAGGATTATTGTAGTCTGATGCCGAGATAGATGCTCAAACTCAAGCTTAAGTGCAAACTCCCAGTCCCACATTACGGTTGAATCTTGCAGCACTTATAAAATATATACAAGTACAATAAGTCTGGATGGGTGTCAAGAGAGGCTTTGAAACATGGCATCCATTCAGGCGCAACATTTTGAAATCAAATTTTTGTTTTTCCATGCATCTATGGACTAGCAGGTTTGATGGTGTTTCTTTTTGGAGTATTTCTAGACAAAGTGGTTCAGTGGTAGAGCACATACCTTTGTTCATTTGGGATCAGACATGTTTTCCAGCAATGCTTGACTGGACAAGCATACCTTGATTTTTAATTGGTCTCAAGATTTCACAGTCATTTTCCAAAGATGCAGTATTGTGGTGGCCAGGTGGACAAGCCAATGGGCAAAAAATACATTGGCATTGCTTCATATTTCTTTGAACCCTGCCGGAAACATACCTTTCTCTTCCCCTTGACCAGCAAAGGACGTCACCTGCTTAACAGTGCTTGATTTGTGAATATATAGCTACAGGAACACTTGTGGACTGGGTGATCAGACCAAAGAAGTAACTGTAACACACAAAAAGTGACGCTTATGTAAGTAAAGTAACAATGGCACAGACCTTTGTGTCATTACCAGTGAAAGAGGAATTTATTCTTGAATTTTCTATCCGATCACTATTTGTGTTCTGTTCCTAAGCCATCATATCTGTTCCGTTTTGGTCCATTCTATCATTTTTGCTTACAGTTCCGAAGGGGATGTAGCTCAGTGGTAGAGCGCATGCTTAGCATGTATGGGTTCAATCCCCAGCATCTCCAGACAATGCTTTAGTCATTGCAAGTTGCCATATTACACTGGAAGGAATTTCAGATACCTGTCACCTGCACACCGGCGCGCAGTTTCCAAATTACAAAAGTTCTCTTGATGTAAAATGATGTATAACTTGCGGTCAATACCAGCAAGTTATACATCATTTTAAAGGTTATTTTCTCAACAAAACGAATATGTCATTGATTTACATTGAATAATATGCCCCAAGAAGCAATTACCAATAGTTTGTGAGAAAGTCTCAACTTTTACAAACGCATGTCCTACCTGTTTGCTTTTTATGACGGACAAAACGGCTTCCAATCTGTACATTCTTGTACTCAGTCTGTCGGTAAGGATCCATAGAAAAGCAATATCCACTTGTATTTTTCCTGAAGTTATCGGATTTTGAGATATTGTCAAGTAAACAACGTTTTCTACAGTGAAAATATCCACATAAAGGCTCTGTCCGGCGCATTTCTCAATCCATATCAAATGACCTGTTTGACTTATAAGATGGTGTTTGGCATCGATCTTTTCTTCAGACCGTTAGCTACAGAATGAGACCATCCACAATTGTTTCTGTCCGCGGGTTTGTTCTTTACAGCCGCCGCAAAAAAAAAAGGCGCCGCTTCCGACGCGGGCATCCATCTTGTTTACGTCCACTTAGCGCTAGCATGCGGTGACGTAGAAGACTTTGATTGAGATATTATTCTAGCCAATAAGAATACCTTTCGAATGGTGGGTGGGACTTAGGGCTTCTTCACACAGAGGCTTTGTAACATATATACATAGTATTTCTAGAAAAAGCGGGTTAGTGGTAGAGCGCATACCTTTGTTCATTTGTGTTGTTTCTAAACCATCAAATCTGTTCCGTTTTTGTCCATTCTATCATTTTGGAGAATTGAACCAAAGGGGATGTAGCTCAGTGGTAGAGCATGTATGAGGTCCTGGGTTCAATCCCCAGCATCTCCTGACACTGCTTTAGTCATTGCAAGCTGCCATATTACACTGGAAGGAATTTTAGAGACCTTGACTTAAATATGCCATGTCAACACTTCTGACATCCACAGTGGCCTAATGGATGTCAGAAGCTAATATTTGGTAAGTTTAGACCATTCAGTGCTTTGACCAGTATAAATCATAGCTCCCACTCTTTGGCTAATGGATATTCAAAAATCAACTTTTCATCCACAAGCTTAAAAAAAACTATAAATCCATTGTGCACTGTCACCCTGCCAAATTATAACTCAGTGATTGTTAGATACCTTTTGTTGAAATATCCGTCAGTAAAAGTGTATGTATGGTATAGTGTAGGATTATTGTAGTCTGATGCCGAGATAGATGCTCAAACTCAAGCTTAAGTGCAAACTCCCAGTCCCACATTACGGTTGAATCTTGCAGCACTTATAAAATATATACAAGTACAATAAGTCTGGATGGGTGTCAAGAGAGGCTTTGAAACATGGCATCCATTCAGGCGCAACATTTTGAAATCAAATTTTTGTTTTTCCATGCATCTATGGACTAGCAGGTTTGATGGTGTTTCTTTTTGGAGTATTTCTAGACAAAGTGGTTCAGTGGTAGAGCACATACCTTTGTTCATTTGGGATCAGACATGTTTTCCAGCAATGCTTGACTGGACAAGCATACCTTGATTTTTAATTGGTCTCAAGATTTCACAGTCATTTTCCAAAGATGCAGTATTGTGGTGGCCAGGTGGACAAGCCAATGGGCAAAAAATACATTGGCATTGCTTCATATTTCTTTGAACCCTGCCGGAAACATACCTTTCTCTTCCCCTTGACCAGCAAAGGACGTCACCTGCTTAACAGTGCTTGATTTGTGAATATATAGCTACAGGAACACTTGTGGACTGGGTGATTAGACCAAAGAAGTAACTGTAACACACAAAAAGCGATGCTTATTTAAATAAAGTAACAATGGCACAGACCTTTGTGTCATTACCAGTGAAAGAGGAATTTATTCTTGAATTTTCTATCCGATCACTGTTTGTGTTCTGTTCCAAAGCCATCAAATCTGTTCCGTTTTGGTCCATTCTATCATTTTTCCTCACACTTCTGAAGGGGGATGTATCTCAGTGGTAGAGCGCATGCTTCGCATGTATGAGGTCCTGGATTCAATCCCCAGCATCTCCAGACACTGCTTTAGTCATGGCAAGCTGCCATATTACACTGCAAGGAATTTCAGAGACACTTCTGACTTCTGACATCCACAGTGGCCTAATGGATGTCAGAAGCTAATATTTGGTAAGTTTAGACCATTCAGTGCTTTGACCAGTATAAATCATAGCATCACTCTTTGGCTAATGGATATTCAAAAATCAACATTTCATTCACAAGCTTAAAAAAAACTATAAATCCATTGTGCACTGTCACCCTGCCAAATTATAACTCAGTGATTGTTAGATATCTTTTGTTGAAATATCCGTCAGTAAAAGTGTATGTATGGTATAGTGTAGGTTTATTGTCATCTGATGCCGAGATAGATGCTCAAACTCAAGCTTAAGTGCAAACTCCCAGTCCCACATTACGGTTGAATCTTGCAGCACTTATAAAATATATACAAGTACAATAAGTCTGGATGGGTGTCAAGAGAGGCTTTGAAACATGGCATCCATTCAGGCGCAACATTTTGAAATCAACTTTTTGTTTTTCCATGCATCTATGGACTAGCAGGTTTGATGGTGTTTCTTTTTGGAGTGTTTCTAGACAAAGTGGTTCAGTGGTAGCGCGCATACCTTTGTTCATTTGGGATCAGACATGTTTTCCAGCAATGCTTGACTGGACAAGCATACCTTGATTTTTAATTGGTCTCAAGATTTCACAGTCATTTTCCAAAGATGCAGTATTGTGGTGGCCAGGTGGACAAGCCAATGAGAAAAAAATACATTGGCATTGCTTCATATTTCTTTGAACCCTGCCGGAAACATACCTTTCTCTTCCCCTTGACCAGCAAAGGACGTCACCTGCTTAACAGTGCTCGATTTGTGAATAATAGGTACAGGAACACTTGTGGACTGGGTGATCAGACCAAAGAAGTAACTGTAACACACAAAAAGTGACGCTTATGTAAGTAAAGTAACAATGGCACAGACCTTTGTGTCATTACCAGTGAAAGAGGAATTTATTCTTGAATTTTCTATCCGATCACTATTTGTGTTCTGTTCGTTTTGGTCCATTCTATCATTTTTGCTTACAGTTCCAAAGGGGATGTAGCTCAGTGGTAGAGCGCATGCTTCGCATGTATGAGGTCCTGGGTTCAATCCCCAGCATCTCCAGACACTGCTTTAGTCATGGCAAGCTGCTATATTACACTGCAAGGAATTTCAGAGACACTTCTGACTTCTGACATCCACAGTGGCCTAATGGATGTCAGAAGCTAATATTTATTAAGTTTAGACCATTCAGTGCTTTGACCAGTATAAATCATAGCATCACTCTTTGGCTAATGGTTATTCAAAAATCAACATTTCATCCACAAGCTTAAAAAAAACTATAAATCCATTGTGCACTGTCACCCTGCCAAATTATAACTCAGTGATTGTTAGATATCTTTTGTTGAAATATCCGTCAGTAAAAGTGTATGTATGGTATAGTGTAGGTTTATTGTCATCTGATGCCGAGATAGATGCTCAAACTCAAGCTTAAGTGCAAACTCCCAGTCCCACATTACGGTTGAATCTTGCAGCACTTATAAAATATATACAAGTACAATAAGTCTGGATGGGTGTCAAGAGAGGCTTTAAAACATGGCATCCATTCAGGCGCAACATTTTGAAATCAACTTTTTGTTTTTCCATGCATCTATGGACTAGCAGGTTTGATGGTGTTTCTTTTTGGAGTGTTTCTAGACAAAGTGGTTCAGTGGTAGCGCGCATACCTTTGTTCATTTGGGATCAGACATGTTTTCCAGCAAAGCTTGACTGGACAAGCATACCTTGATTTTTAATTGGTCTCAAGATTTCACAGTCATTTTCCAAAGATGCAGTATTGTGGTGGCCAGGTGGACAAGCCAATGAGAAAAAAATACATTGGCATTGCTTCATATTTCTTTGAACCCTGCCGGAAACATACCTTTCTCTTCCCCTTGACCAGCAAAGGACGTCACCTGCTTAACAGTGCTCGATTTGTGAATAATAGGTACAGGAACACTTGTGGACTGGGTGATCAGACCAAAGAAGTAACTGTAACACACAAAAAGTGACGCTTATGTAAGTAAAGTAACAATGGCACAGACCTTTGTGTCATTACCAGTGAAAGAGGAATTTATTCTTGAATTTTCTATCCGATCACTATTTGTGTTCTGTTCCTAAGCCATCATATCTGTTCTGTTTTGGTCCATTCTATCATTTTTGATTGCGGTTCCGAAGGGGATGTAGCTCAGTGGTAGAGCGCATGCTTCGCATGTATGAGGTCCTGGGTTCAATCCCCAGCATCTCCAGACACTGCTTTAGTCATGGCAAGCTGCCATTTTACACTGCAAGGAATTTCAGAGACACTTCTGACTTCTGACATCCACAGTGGCCTAATGGATGTCAGAAGCTAATATTTGGTAAGTTTAGACCATTCAGTGCTTTGACCAGTATAAATCATAGCATCACTCTTTGGCTAATGGATATTCAAAAATCAACATTTCATTCACAAGCTTAAAAAAAACTATAAATCCATTGTGCACTGTCACCCTGCCAAATTATAACTCAGTGATTGTTAGATATCTTTTGTTGAAATATCCGTCAGTAAAAGTGTATGTATGGTATAGTGTAGGTTTATTGTCATCTGATGCCGAGATAGATGCTCAAACTCAAGCTTAAGTGCAAACTCCCAGTCCCACATTACGGTTGAATCTTGCAGCACTTATAAAATATATACAAGTACAATAAGTCTGGATGGGTGTCAAGAGAGGCTTTGAAACATGGCATCCATTCAGGCGCAACATTTTGAAATCAACTTTTTGTTTTTCCATGCATCTATGGACTAGCAGGTTTGATGGTGTTTCTTTTTGGAGTGTTTCTAGACAAAGTGGTTCAGTGGTAGCGCGCATACCTTTGTTCATTTGGGATCAGACATGTTTTCCAGCAATGCTTGACTGGACAAGCATACCTTGATTTTTAATTGGTCTCAAGATTTCACAGTCATTTTCCAAAGATGCAGTATTGTGGTGGCCAGGTGGACAAGCCAATGAGAAAAAAATACATTGGCATTGCTTCATATTTCTTTGAACCCTGCCGGAAACATACCTTTCTCTTCCCCTTGACCAGCAAAGGACGTCACCTGCTTAACAGTGCTCGATTTGTGAATAATAGGTACAGGAACACTTGTGGACTGGGTGATCAGACCAAAGAAGTAACTGTAACACACAAAAAGTGACGCTTATGTAAGTAAAGTAACAATGGCACAGACCTTTGTGTCATTACCAGTGAAAGAGGAATTTATTCTTGAATTTTCTATCCGATCACTATTTGTGTTCTGTTCCGTTTTGGTCCATTCTATCATTTTTGCTTACAGTTCCAAAGGGGATGTAGCTCAGTGGTAGAGCGCATGCTTCGCATGTATGAGGTCCTGGGTTCAATCCCCAGCATCTCCAGACACTGCTTTAGTCATGGCAAGCTGCTATATTACACTGCAAGGAATTTCAGAGACACTTCTGACTTCTGACATCCACAGTGGCCTAATGGATGTCAGAAGCTAATATTTGGTAAGTTTAGACCATTCAGTGCTTTGACCAGTATAAATCATAGCATCACTCTTTGGCTAATGGATATTCAAAAATCAACATTTCATCCACAAGCTTAAAAAAAACTATAAATCCATTGTGCACTGTCACCCTGCCAAATTATAACTCAGTGATTGTTAGATATCTTTTGTTGAAATATCCGTCAGTAAAAGTGTATGTATGGTATAGTGTAGGTTTATTGTCATCTGATGCCGAGATAGATGCTCAAACTCAAGCTTAAGTGCAAACTCCCAGTCCCACATTACGGTTGAATCTTGCAGCACTTATAAAATATATACAAGTACAATAAGTCTGGATGGGTGTCAAGAGAGGCTTTGAAACATGGCATCCATTCAGGCGCAACATTTTGAAATCAACTTTTTGTTTTTCCATGCATCTATGGACTAGCAGGTTTGATGGTGTTTCTTTTTGGAGTGTTTCTAGACAAAGTGGTTCAGTGGTAGCGCGCATACCTTTGTTCATTTGGGATCAGACATGTTTTCCAGCAAAGCTTGACTGGACAAGCATACCTTGATTTTTAATTGGTCTCAAGATTTCACAGTCATTTTCCAAAGATGCAGTATTGTGGTGGCCAGGTGGACAAGCCAATGAGAAAAAAATACATTGGCATTGCTTCATATTTCTTTGAACCCTGCCGGAAACATACCTTTCTCTTCCCCTTGACCAGCAAAGGACGTCACCTGCTTAACAGTGCTCGATTTGTGAATAATAGGTACAGGAACACTTGTGGACTGGGTGATCAGACCAAAGAAGTAACTGTAACACACAAAAAGTGACGCTTATGTAAGTAAAGTAACAATGGCACAGACCTTTGTGTCATTACCAGTGAAAGAGGAATTTATTCTTGAATTTTCTATCCGATCACTATTTGTGTTCTGTTCCTAAGCCATCATATCTGTTCTGTTTTGGTCCATTCTATCATTTTTGATTGCGGTTCCGAAGGGGATGTAGCTCAGTGGTAGAGCGCATGCTTCGCATGTATGAGGTCCTGGGTTCAATCCCCAGCATCTCCAGACACTGCTTTAGTCATGGCAAGCTGCCATTTTACACTGCAAGGAATTTCAGAGACACTTCTGACTTCTGACATCCACAGTGGCCTAATGGATGTCAGAAGCTAATATTTGGTAAGTTTAGACCATTCAGTGCTTTGACCAGTATAAATCATAGCATCACTCTTTGGCTAATGGATATTCAAAAATCAACATTTCATTCACAAGCTTAAAAAAAACTATAAATCCATTGTGCACTGTCACCCTGCCAAATTATAACTCAGTGATTGTTAGATATCTTTTGTTGAAATATCCGTCAGTAAAAGTGTATGTATGGTATAGTGTAGGTTTATTGTCATCTGATGCCGAGATAGATGCTCAAACTCAAGCTTAAGTGCAAACTCCCAGTCCCACATTACGGTTGAATCTTGCAGCACTTATAAAATATATACAAGTACAATAAGTCTGGATGGGTGTCAAGAGAGGCTTTGAAACATGGCATCCATTCAGGCGCAACATTTTGAAATCAACTTTTTGTTTTTCCATGCATCTATGGACTAGCAGGTTTGATGGTGTTTCTTTTTGGAGTGTTTCTAGACAAAGTGGTTCAGTGGTAGCGCGCATACCTTTGTTCATTTGGGATCAGACATGTTTTCCAGCAATGCTTGACTGGACAAGCATACCTTGATTTTTAATTGGTCTCAAGATTTCACAGTCATTTTCCAAAGATGCAGTATTGTGGTGGCCAGGTGGACAAGCCAATGAGAAAAAAATACATTGGCATTGCTTCATATTTCTTTGAACCCTGCCGGAAACATACCTTTCTCTTCCCCTTGACCAGCAAAGGACGTCACCTGCTTAACAGTGCTCGATTTGTGAATAATAGGTACAGGAACACTTGTGGACTGGGTGATCAGACCAAAGAAGTAACTGTAACACACAAAAAGTGACGCTTATGTAAGTAAAGTAACAATGGCACAGACCTTTGTGTCATTACCAGTGAAAGAGGAATTTATTCTTGAATTTTCTATCCGATCACTATTTGTGTTCTGTTCCGTTTTGGTCCATTCTATCATTTTTGCTTACAGTTCCAAAGGGGATGTAGCTCAGTGGTAGAGCGCATGCTTCGCATGTATGAGGTCCTGGGTTCAATCCCCAGCATCTCCAGACACTGCTTTAGTCATGGCAAGCTGCTATATTACACTGCAAGGAATTTCAGAGACACTTCTGACTTCTGACATCCACAGTGGCCTAATGGATGTCAGAAGCTAATATTTGGTAAGTTTAGACCATTCAGTGCTTTGACCAGTATAAATCATAGCATCACTCTTTGGCTAATGGATATTCAAAAATCAACATTTCATCCACAAGCTTAAAAAAAACTATAAATCCATTGTGCACTGTCACCCTGCCAAATTATAACTCAGTGATTGTTAGATATCTTTTGTTGAAATATCCGTCAGTAAAAGTGTATGTATGGTATAGTGTAGGTTTATTGTCATCTGATGCCGAGATAGATGCTCAAACTCAAGCTTAAGTGCAAACTCCCAGTCCCACATTACGGTTGAATCTTGCAGCACTTATAAAATATATACAAGTACAATAAGTCTGGATGGGTGTCAAGAGAGGCTTTGAAACATGGCATCCATTCAGGCGCAACATTTTGAAATCAACTTTTTGTTTTTCCATGCATCTATGGACTAGCAGGTTTGATGGTGTTTCTTTTTGGAGTGTTTCTAGACAAAGTGGTTCAGTGGTAGCGCGCATACCTTTGTTCATTTGGGATCAGACATGTTTTCCAGCAAAGCTTGACTGGACAAGCATACCTTGATTTTTAATTGGTCTCAAGATTTCACAGTCATTTTCCAAAGATGCAGTATTGTGGTGGCCAGGTGGACAAGCCAATGAGAAAAAAATACATTGGCATTGCTTCATATTTCTTTGAACCCTGCCGGAAACATACCTTTCTCTTCCCCTTGACCAGCAAAGGACGTCACCTGCTTAACAGTGCTCGATTTGTGAATAATAGGTACAGGAACACTTGTGGACTGGGTGATCAGACCAAAGAAGTAACTGTAACACACAAAAAGTGACGCTTATGTAAGTAAAGTAACAATGGCACAGACCTTTGTGTCATTACCAGTGAAAGAGGAATTTATTCTTGAATTTTCTATCCGATCACTATTTGTGTTCTGTTCCTAAGCCATCATATCTGTTCTGTTTTGGTCCATTCTATCATTTTTGATTGCGGTTCCGAAGGGGATGTAGCTCAGTGGTAGAGCGCATGCTTCGCATGTATGAGGTCCTGGGTTCAATCCCCAGCATCTCCAGACACTGCTTTAGTCATGGCAAGCTGCCATTTTACACTGCAAGGAATTTCAGAGACACTTCTGACTTCTGACATCCACAGTGGCCTAATGGATGTCAGAAGCTAATATTTGGTAAGTTTAGACCATTCAGTGCTTTGACCAGTATAAATCATAGCATCACTCTTTGGCTAATGGATATTCAAAAATCAACATTTCATTCACAAGCTTAAAAAAAACTATAAATCCATTGTGCACTGTCACCCTGCCAAATTATAACTCAGTGATTGTTAGATATCTTTTGTTGAAATATCCGTCAGTAAAAGTGTATGTATGGTATAGTGTAGGTTTATTGTCATCTGATGCCGAGATAGATGCTCAAACTCAAGCTTAAGTGCAAACTCCCAGTCCCACATTACGGTTGAATCTTGCAGCACTTATAAAATATATACAAGTACAATAAGTCTGGATGGGTGTCAAGAGAGGCTTTGAAACATGGCATCCATTCAGGCGCAACATTTTGAAATCAACTTTTTGTTTTTCCATGCATCTATGGACTAGCAGGTTTGATGGTGTTTCTTTTTGGAGTGTTTCTAGACAAAGTGGTTCAGTGGTAGCGCGCATACCTTTGTTCATTTGGGATCAGACATGTTTTCCAGCAATGCTTGACTGGACAAGCATACCTTGATTTTTAATTGGTCTCAAGATTTCACAGTCATTTTCCAAAGATGCAGTATTGTGGTGGCCAGGTGGACAAGCCAATGAGAAAAAAATACATTGGCATTGCTTCATATTTCTTTGAACCCTGCCGGAAACATACCTTTCTCTTCCCCTTGACCAGCAAAGGACGTCACCTGCTTAACAGTGCTCGATTTGTGAATATATAGGTACAGGAACACTTGTGGACTGGGTGATCAGACCAAAGAAGTAACTGTAACACACAAAAAGTGACGCTTATGTAAGTAAAGTAACAATGGCACAGACCTTTGTGTCATTACCAGTGAAAGAGGAATTTATTCTTGAATTTTCTATCCGATCACTATTTGTGTTCTGTTCCTAAGCCATCATATCTGTTCCGTTTTTGTCCATTCTATCATTTTGGAGAATTGAACCAAAGGGGATGTAGCTCATTGGTAGAGCATGTATGAGGTCCTGGGTTCAATCCCCAGCATCTCCTGACACTGCTTTAGTCATTGCAAGCTGCCATATTACACTGGAAGGAATTTTAGAGACCTTGACTTAAATATGCCATGTCAACACTTCTGACATCCACAGTGGCCTAATGGATGTCAGAAGCTAATATTTGGTAAGTTTAGACCATTCAGTGCTTTGACCAGTATAAATCATAGCTCCCACTCTTTGGCTAATGGATATTCAAAAATCAACTTTTCATCCACAAGCTTAAAAAAAACTATAAATCCATTGTGCACTGTCACCCTGCCAAATTATAACTCAGTGATTGTTAGATACCTTTTGTTGAAATATCCGTCAGTAAAAGTGTATGTATGGTATAGTGTAGGATTATTGTAGTCTGATGCCGAGATAGATGCTCAAACTCAAGCTTAAGTGCAAACTCCCAGTCCCACATTACGGTTGAATCTTGCAGCACTTATAAAATATATACAAGTACAATAAGTCTGGATGGGTGTCAAGAGAGGCTTTGAAACATGGCATCCATTCAGGCGCAACATTTTGAAATCAAATTTTTGTTTTTCCATGCATCTATGGACTAGCAGGTTTGATGGTGTTTCTTTTTGGAGTATTTCTAGACAAAGTGGTTCAGTGGTAGAGCACATACCTTTGTTCATTTGGGATCAGACATGTTTTCCAGCAAGGCTTGACTGGACAAGCATACCTTGATTTTTAATTGGTCTCAAGATTTCACAGTCATTTTCCAAAGATGCAGTATTGTGGTGGCCAGGTGGACAAGCCAATGGGCAAAAAATACATTGGCATTGCTTCATATTTCTTTGAACCCTGCCGGAAACATACCTTTCTCTTCCCCTTGACCAGCAAAGGACGTCACCTGCTTAACAGTGCTTGATTTGTGAATATATAGCTACAGGAACACTTGTGGACTGGGTGATTAGACCAAAGAAGTAACTGTAACACACAAAAAGCGATGCTTATTTAAATAAAGTAACAATGGCACAGACCTTTGTGTCATTACCAGTGAAAGAGGAATTTATTCTTGAATTTTCTATCCGATCACTGTTTGTGTTCTGTTCCAAAGCCATCAAATCTGTTCCGTTTTGGTCCATTCTATCATTTTTCCTCACACTTCTGAAGGGGGATGTAACTCAGTGGTAGAGCGCATGCTTCGCATGTATGAGGTCCTGTATTCAATCCCCAGCATCTCCAGACACTGCTTTAGTCATGGCAAGCTGCCATATTACACTGCAAGGAATTTCAGAGACACTTCTGACTTCTGACATCCACAGTGGCCTAATGGATGTCAGAAGCTAATATTTGGTAAGTTTAGACCATTCAGTGCTTTGACCAGTATAAATCATAGCATCACTCTTTGGCTAATGGATATTCAAAAATCAACATTTCATTCACAAGCTTAAAAAAAACTATAAATCCATTGTGCACTGTCACCCTGCCAAATTATAACTCAGTGATTGTTAGATATCTTTTGTTGAAATATCCGTCAGTAAAAGTGTATGTATGGTATAGTGTAGGTTTATTGTCATCTGATGCCGAGATAGATGCTCAAACTCAAGCTTAAGTGCAAACTCCCAGTCCCACATTACGGTTGAATCTTGCAGCACTTATAA
Source organism: Eucyclogobius newberryi (assembly GCF_026437365.1). NCBI lineage: Eukaryota > Metazoa > Chordata > Actinopteri > Gobiiformes > Gobiidae > Eucyclogobius > Eucyclogobius newberryi. The sequence continues at coordinate 2,630,491 of NW_027316056.1, forward strand.
AATATATACAAGTACAATAAGTCTGGATGGGTGTCAAGAGAGGCTTTGAAACATGGCATCCATTCAGGCGCAACATTTTGAAATCAACTTTTTGTTTTTCCATGCATCTATGGACTAGCAGGTTTGATGGTGTTTCTTTTTGGAGTGTTTCTAGACAAAGTGGTTCAGTGGTAGCGCGCATACCTTTGTTCATTTGGGATCAGACATGTTTTCCAGCAATGCTTGACTGGACAAGCATACCTTGATTTTTAATTGGTCTCAAGATTTCACAGTCATTTTCCAAAGATGCAGTATTGTGGTGGCCAGGTGGACAAGCCAATGAGAAAAAAATACATTGGCATTGCTTCATATTTCTTTGAATCCTGCCGGAAACATACCTTTCTCTTCCCCTTGACCAGCAAAGGACGTCACCTGCTTAACAGTGCTCGATTTGTGAATATATAGGTACAGGAACACTTGTGGACTGGGTGATCAGACCAAAGAAGTAACTGTAACACACAAAAAGTGACGCTTATGTAAGTAAAGTAACAATGGCACAGACCTTTGTGTCATTACCAGTGAAAGAGGAATTTATTCTTGAATTTTCTATCCGATCACTATTTGTGTTCTGTTCCTAAGCCATCAAATCTGTTCCGTTTTTGTCCATTCTATCATTTTGGAGAATTGAACCAAAGGGGATGTAGCTCATTGGTAGAGCATGTATGAGGTCCTGGGTTCAATCCCCCGCATCTCCTGACACTGCTTTAGTCATTGCAAGCTGCCATATTACACTGGAAGGAATTTTAGAGACCTTGACTTAAATATGCCATGTCAACACTTCTGACATCCACAGTGGCCTAATGGATGTCAGAAGCTAATATTTGGTAAGTTTAGACCATTCAGTGCTTTGACCAGTATAAATCATAGCTCCCACTCTTTGGCTAATGGATATTCAAAAATCAACTTTTCATCCACAAGCTTAAAAAAAACTATAAATCCATTGTGCACTGTCACCCTGCCAAATTATAACTCAGTGATTGTTAGATACCTTTTGTTGAAATATCCGTCAGTAAAAGTGTATGTATGGTATAGTGTAGGATTATTGTAGTCTGATGCCGAGATAGATGCTCAAAATCAAGCTTAAGTGCAAACTCCCAGTCCCACATTACGGTTGAATCTTGCAGCACTTATAAAATATATACAAGTACAATACGTCTGGATGGGTGTCAAGAGAGGCTTTGAAACATGGCATCCATTCAGGCGCAACATTTTGAAATCAAATTTTTGTTTTTCCATGCATCTATGGACTAGCAGGTTTGATGGTGTTTCTTTTTGGAGTATTTCTAGACAAAGTGGTTCAGTGGTAGAGCACATACCTTTGTTCATTTGGGATCAGACATGTTTTCCAGCAAGGCTTGACTGGACAAGCATACCTTGATTTTTAATTGGTCTCAAGATTTCACAGTCATTTTCCAAAGATGCAGTATTGTGGTGGCCAGGTGGACAAGCCAATGGGCAAAAAATACATTGGCATTGCTTCATATTTCTTTGAACCCTGCCGGAAACATACCTTTCTCTTCCCCTTGACCAGCAAAGGACGTCACCTGCTTAACAGTGCTTGATTTGTGAATATATAGCTACAGGAACACTTGTGGACTGGGTGATTAGACCAAAGAAGTAACTGTAACACACAAAAAGCGATGCTTATTTAAATAAAGTAACAATGGCACAGACCTTTGTGTCATTACCAGTGAAAGAGGAATTTATTCTTGAATTTTCTATCCGATCACTGTTTGTGTTCTGTTCCAAAGCCATCAAATCTGTTCCGTTTTGGTCCATTCTATCATTTTTCCTCACACTTCTGAAGGGGGATGTAACTCAGTGGTAGAGCGCATGCTTCGCATGTATGAGGTCCTGTATTCAATCCCCAGCATCTCCAGACACTGCTTTAGTCATGGCAAGCTGCCATATTACACTGCAAGGAATTTCAGAGACACTTCTGACTTCTGACATCCACAGTGGCCTAATGGATGTCAGAAGCTAATATTTGGTAAGTTTAGACCATTCAGTGCTTTGACCAGTATAAATCATAGCATCACTCTTTGGCTAATGGATATTCAAAAATCAACATTTCATTCACAAGCTTAAAAAAAACTATAAATCCATTGTGCACTGTCACCCTGCCAAATTATAACTCAGTGATTGTTAGATATCTTTTGTTGAAATATCCGTCAGTAAAAGTGTATGTATGGTATAGTGTAGGTTTATTGTCATCTGATGCCGAGATAGATGCTCAAACTCAAGCTTAAGTGCAAACTCCCAGTCCCACATTACGGTTGAATCTTGCAGCACTTATAAAATATATACAAGTACAATAAGTCTGGATGGGTGTCAAGAGAGGCTTTGAAACATGGCATCCATTCAGGCGCAACATTTTGAAATCAACTTTTTGTTTTTCCATGCATCTATGGACTAGCAGGTTTGATGGTGTTTCTTTTTGGAGTGTTTCTAGACAAAGTGGTTCAGTGGTAGCGCGCATACCTTTGTTCATTTGGGATCAGACATGTTTTCCAGCAATGCTTGACTGGACAAGCATACCTTGATTTTTAATTGGTCTCAAGATTTCACAGTCATTTTCCAAAGATGCAGTATTGTGGTGGCCAGGTGGACAAGCCAATGAGAAAAAAATACATTGGCATTGCTTCATATTTCTTTGAATCCTGCCGGAAACATACCTTTCTCTTCCCCTTGACCAGCAAAGGACGTCACCTGCTTAACAGTGCTCGATTTGTGAATATATAGGTACAGGAACACTTGTGGACTGGGTGATCAGACCAAAGAAGTAACTGTAACACACAAAAAGTGACGCTTATGTAAGTAAAGTAACAATGGCACAGACCTTTGTGTCATTACCAGTGAAAGAGGAATTTATTCTTGAATTTTCTATCCGATCACTATTTGTGTTCTGTTCCTAAGCCATCAAATCTGTTCCGTTTTTGTCCATTCTATCATTTTGGAGAATTGAACCAAAGGGGATGTAGCTCATTGGTAGAGCATGTATGAGGTCCTGGGTTCAATCCCCCGCATCTCCTGACACTGCTTTAGTCATTGCAAGCTGCCATATTACACTGGAAGGAATTTTAGAGACCTTGACTTAAATATGCCATGTCAACACTTCTGACATCCACAGTGGCCTAATGGATGTCAGAAGCTAATATTTGGTAAGTTTAGACCATTCAGTGCTTTGACCAGTATAAATCATAGCTCCCACTCTTTGGCTAATGGATATTCAAAAATCAACTTTTCATCCACAAGCTTAAAAAAAACTATAAATCCATTGTGCACTGTCACCCTGCCAAATTATAACTCAGTGATTGTTAGATACCTTTTGTTGAAATATCCGTCAGTAAAAGTGTATGTATGGTATAGTGTAGGATTATTGTAGTCTGATGCCGAGATAGATGCTCAAAATCAAGCTTAAGTGCAAACTCCCAGTCCCACATTACGGTTGAATCTTGCAGCACTTATAAAATATATACAAGTACAATACGTCTGGATGGGTGTCAAGAGAGGCTTTGAAACATGGCATCCATTCAGGCGCAACATTTTGAAATCAAATTTTTGTTTTTCCATGCATCTATGGACTAGCAGGTTTGATGGTGTTTCTTTTTGGAGTATTTCTAGACAAAGTGGTTCAGTGGTAGAGCACATACCTTTGTTCATTTGGGATCAGACATGTTTTCCAGCAAGGCTTGACTGGACAAGCATACCTTGATTTTTAATTGGTCTCAAGATTTCACAGTCATTTTCCAAAGATGCAGTATTGTGGTGGCCAGGTGGACAAGCCAATGGGCAAAAAATACATTGGCATTGCTTCATATTTCTTTGAACCCTGCCGGAAACATACCTTTCTCTTCCCCTTGACCAGCAAAGGACGTCACCTGCTTAACAGTGCTTGATTTGTGAATATATAGCTACAGGAACACTTGTGGACTGGGTGATTAGACCAAAGAAGTAACTGTAACACACAAAAAGCGATGCTTATTTAAATAAAGTAACAATGGCACAGACCTTTGTGTCATTACCAGTGAAAGAGGAATTTATTCTTGAATTTTCTATCCGATCACTGTTTGTGTTCTGTTCCAAAGCCATCAAATCTGTTCCGTTTTGGTCCATTCTATCATTTTTCCTCACACTTCTGAAGGGGGATGTATCTCAGTGGTAGAGCGCATGCTTCGCATGTATGAGGTCCTGGATTCAATCCCCAGCATCTCCAGACACTGCTTTAGTCATGGCAAGCTGCCATATTACACTGCAAGGAATTTCAGAGACACTTCTGACTTCTGACATCCACAGTGGCCTAATGGATGTCAGAAGCTAATATTTGGTAAGTTTAGACCATTCAGTGCTTTGACCAGTATAAATCATAGCATCACTCTTTGGCTAATGGATATTCAAAAATCAACATTTCATTCACAAGCTTAAAAAAAACTATAAATCCATTGTGCACTGTCACCCTGCCAAATTATAACTCAGTGATTGTTAGATATCTTTTGTTGAAATATCCGTCAGTAAAAGTGTATGTATGGTATAGTGTAGGTTTATTGTCATCTGATGCCGAGATAGATGCTCAAACTCAAGCTTAAGTGCAAACTCCCAGTCCCACATTACGGTTGAATCTTGCAGCACTTATAAAATATATACAAGTACAATAAGTCTGGATGGGTGTCAAGAGAGGCTTTGAAACATGGCATCCATTCAGGCGCAACATTTTGAAATCAACTTTTTGTTTTTCCATGCATCTATGGACTAGCAGGTTTGATGGTGTTTCTTTTTGGAGTGTTTCTAGACAAAGTGGTTCAGTGGTAGCGCGCATACCTTTGTTCATTTGGGATCAGACATGTTTTCCAGCAATGCTTGACTGGACAAGCATACCTTGATTTTTAATTGGTCTCAAGATTTCACAGTCATTTTCCAAAGATGCAGTATTGTGGTGGCCAGGTGGACAAGCCAATGAGAAAAAAATACATTGGCATTGCTTCATATTTCTTTGAACCCTGCCGGAAACATACCTTTCTCTTCCCCTTGACCAGCAAAGGACGTCACCTGCTTAACAGTGCTCGATTTGTGAATATATAGGTACAGGAACACTTGTGGACTGGGTGATCAGACCAAAGAAGTAACTGTAACACACAAAAAGTGACGCTTATGTAAGTAAAGTAACAATGGCACAGACCTTTGTGTCATTACCAGTGAAAGAGGAATTTATTCTTGAATTTTCTATCCGATCACTGTTAATGTTCTGTTCCTAAGCCATCATATCTGTTCCGTTTTTGTCCATTCTATCATTTTGGAGAATTGAACCAAAGGGGATGTAGCTCATTGGTAGAGCATGTGTGAGGTCCTGGGTTCAATCCCCCGCATCTCCTGACACTGCTTTAGTCATTGCAAGCTGCCATATTACACTGGAAGGAATTTTAGAGACCTTGACTTAAATATGCCATGTCAACACTTCTGACATCCACAGTGGCCTAATGGATGTCAGAAGCTAATATTTGGTAAGTTTAGACCATTCAGTGCTTTGACCAGTATAAATCATAGCTCCCACTCTTTGGCTAATGGATATTCAAAAATCAACTTTTCATCCACAAGCTTAAAAAAAACTATAAATCCATTGTGCACTGTCACCCTGCCAAATTATAACTCAGTGATTGTTAGATACCTTTTGTTGAAATATCCGTCAGTAAAAGTGTATGTATGGTATAGTGTAGGATTATTGTAGTCTGATGCCGAGATAGATGCTCAAACTCAAGCTTAAGTGCAAACTCCCAGTCCCACATTACGGTTGATTCTTGCAGCACTTATAAAATATATACAAGTACAATAAGTCTGGATGGGTGTCAAGAGAGGCTTTGAAACATGGCATCCATTCAGGCGCAACATTTTGAAATCAAATTTTTGTTTTTCCATGCATCTATGGACTAGCAGGTTTGATGGTGTTTCTTTTTGGAGTATTTCTAGACAAAGTGGTTCAGTGGTAGAGCACATACCTTTGTTCATTTGGGATCAGACATGTTTTCCAGCAAGGCTTGACTGGACAAGCATACCTTGATTTTTAATTGGTCTCAAGATTTCACAGTAATTTTCCAAAGATGCAGTATTGTGGTGGCCAGGTGGACAAGCCAATGGGCAAAAAATACATTGGCATTGCTTCATATTTCTTTGAACCCTGCCGGAAACATACCTTTCTCTTCCCCTTGACCAGCAAAGGACGTCACCTGCTTAACAGTGCTTGATTTGTGAATATATAGCTACAGGAACACTTGTGGACTGGGTGATTAGACCAAAGAAGTAACTGTAACACACAAAAAGCGATGCTTATTTAAATAAAGTAACAATGGCACGGACCTTTGTGTCATTACCAGTGAAAGAGGAATTTATTCTTGAATTTTCTATCCGATCACTGTTTGTGTTCTGTTCCAAAGCCATCAAATCTGTTCCGTTTTGGTCCATTCTATCATTTTTCCTCACACTTCTGAAGGGGGATATAACTCAGTGGTAGAGCGCATGCTTCGCATGTATGAGGTCCTGGATTCAATCCCCAGCATCTCCAGACACTGCTTTAGTCATGGCAAGCTGCCATATTACACTGCAAGGAATTTCAGAGACACTTCTGACTTCTGACATCCACAGTGGCCTAATGGATGTCAGAAGCTAATATTTGGTAAGTTTAGACCATTCAGTGCTTTGACCAGTATAAATCATAGCATCACTCTTTGGCTAATGGATATTCAAAAATCAACATTTCATTCACAAGCTTAAAAAAAACTATAAATCCATTGTGCACTGTCACCCTGCCAAATTATAACTCAGTGATTGTTAGATACCTTTTGTTGAAATATCCATCAGTAAAAGTGTATGTATGGTTTAGTGTAGGATTATTGTAGTCTGATGCCGAGATAGATGCTCAAACTCAAGCTTAAGTGCAAACTCCCAGTCCCACATTACGGTTGAATCTTGCAGCACTTATAAAATATATACAAGTACAATAAGTCTGGATGGGTGTCAAGAGAGGCTTTGAAACATGGCATCCATTCAGGCGCAACATTTTGAAATCAAATTTTTGTTTTTCCATGCATCTATGGACTAGCAGGTTTGATGGTGTTTCTTTTTGGAGTATTTCTAGACAAAGTGGTTCAGTGGTAGAGCACATACCTTTGTTCATTTGGGATCAGACATGTTTTCCAGCAAGGCTTGACTGGACAAGCATACCTTGATTTTTAATTGGTCTCAAGATTTCACAGTCATTTTCCAAAGATGCAGTATTGTGGTGGCCAGGTGGACAAGCCAATGAGAAAAAAATACATTGGCATTGCTTCATATTTCTTTTAACCCTGCCGGAAACATACCTTTCTCTTCCCCTTGACCAGCAAAGGACGTCACCTGCTTAACAGTGCTCGATTTGTGAATATATAGGTACAGGAACACTTGTGGACTGGGTGATCAGACCAAAGAAGTAACTGTAACACACAAAAAGTGACGCTTATGTAAGTAAAGTAACAATGGCACAGACCTTTGTGTCATTACCAGTGAAAGAGGAATTTATTCTTGAATTTTCTATCCGATCACTATTTGTGTTCTGTTCCTAAGCCATCATATCTGTTCCGTTTTTGTCCATTCTATCATTTTGGAGAATTGAACCAAAGGGGATGTAGCTCATTGGTAGAGCATGTATGAGGTCCTGGGTTCAATCCCCAGCATCTCCTGACACTGCTTTAGTCATTGCAAGCTGCCATATTACACTGGAAGGAATTTTAGAGACCTTGACTTAAATATGCCATGTCAACACTTCTGACATCCACAGTGGCCTAATGGATGTCAGAAGCTAATATTTGGTAAGTTTAGACCATTCAGTGCTTTGACCAGTATAAATCATAGCTCCCACTCTTTGGCTAATGGATATTCAAATTCAACTTTTCATCCACAAGCTTAAAAAAAACTATAAATCCATTGTGCACTGTCACCCTGCCAAATTATAACTCAGTGATTGTTAGATACCTTTTGTTGAAATATCCGTCAGTAAAAGTGTATGTATGGTATAGTGTAGGATTATTGTAGTCTGATGCCGGGATAGATGCTCAAACTCAAGCTTAAGTGCAAACTCCCAGTCCCACATTACGGTTGAATCTTGCAGCACTTATAAAATATATACAAGTACAATAAGTCTGGATGGGTGTCAAGAGAGGCTTTGAAACATGGCATCCATTCAGGCGCAACATTTTGAAATCAAATTTTTGTTTTTCCATGCATCTATGGACTAGCAGGTTTGATGGTGTTTCTTTTTGGAGTATTTCTAGACAAAGTGGTTCAGTGGTAGAGCACATACCTTTGTTCATTTGGGATCAGACATGTTTTCCAGCAAGGCTTGACTGGACAAGCATACCTTGATTTTTAATTGGTCTCAAGATTTCACAGTAATTTTCCAAAGATGCAGTATTGTGGTGGCCAGGTGGACAAGCCAATGGGCAAAAAATACATTGGCATTGCTTCATATTTCTTTGAACCCTGCCGGAAACATACCTTTCTCTTCCCCTTGACCAGCAAAGGACGTCACCTGCTTAACAGTGCTTGATTTGTGAATATATAGCTACAGGAACACTTGTGGACTGGGTGATTAGACCAAAGAAGTAACTGTAACACACAAAAAGCGATGCTTATTTAAATAAAGTAACAATGGCACGGACCTTGGTGTCATTACCAGTGAAAGAGGAATTTATTCTTGAATTTTCTATCCGATCACTGTTTGTGTTCTGTTCCAAAGCCATCAAATCTGTTCCGTTTTGGTCCATTCTATCATTTTTCCTCACACTTCTGAAGGGGGATGTAACTCAGTGGTAGAGCGCATGCTTCGCATGTATGAGGTCCTGGGTTCAATCCCCAGCATCTCCAGACACTGCTTTAGTCATGGCAAGCTGCCATATGACACTGCAAGGAATTTCAGAGACACTTCTGACTTCTGACATCCACAGTGGCCTAATGGATGTCAGAAGCTAATATTTGGTAAGTTTAGACCATTCAGTGCTTTGACCAGCATAAATCATAGCATCACTCTTTGGCTAGTGGATATTCAAAAATCAACATTTCATCCACAAGCTTAAAAAAAACTATAAATCCATTGTGCACTGTCACCCTGCCAAATTATAACTCAGTGATTGTTAGATACCTTTTGTTGAAATATCCGTCAGTAAAAGTGTATGTATGGTATAGTGTAGGATTATTGTAGTCTGATGCCGAGATAGATGCTCAAACTCAAGCTTAAGTGCAAACTCCCAGTCCCACATTACGGTTGAATCTTGCAGCACTTATAAAATATATACAAGTACAATAAGTCTGGATGGGTGTCAAGAGAGGCTTTGAAACATGGCATCCATTAAGGCGCAACATTTTGAAATCAAATTTTTGTTTTTCCATGCATCTATGGACTAGCAGGTTTGATGGTGTTTCTTTTTGGAGTATTTCTAGACAAAGTGGTTCAGTGGTAGAGCACATACCTTTGTTCATTTGGGATCAGACATGTTTTCCAGCAAGGCTTGACTGGACAAGCATACCTTGATTTTTAATTGGTCTCAAGATTTCACAGTAATTTTCCAAAGATGCAGTATTGTGGTGGCCAGGTGGACAAGCCAATGGGCAAAAAATACATTGGCATTGCTTCATATTTCTTTGAACCCTGCCGGAAACATACCTTTCTCTTCCCCTTGACCAGCAAAGGACGTCACCTGCTTAACAGTGCTTGATTTGTGAATATATAGCTACAGGAACACTTGTGGACTGGGTGATTAGACCAAAGAAGTAACTGTAACACACAAAAAGCGATGCTTATTTAAATAAAGTAACAATGGCACAGACCTTTGTGTCATTACCAGTGAAAGAGGAATTTATTCTTGAATTTTCTATCCGATCACTATTTGTGTTCTGTTCCGTTTTGGTCCATTCTATCATTTTTGCTTACAGTTCCGAAGGGGATGTAGCTCAGTGGTAGAGCGCATGCTTCGCATGTATGAGGTCCTGGGTTCAATCCCCAGCATCTCCAGACACTGCTTTAGTCATGGCAAGCTGCTATATTACACTGCAAGGAATTTCAGAGACACTTCTGACTTCTGACATCCACAGTGGCCTAATGGATGTCAGAAGCTAATATTTGGTAAGTTTAGACCATTCAGTGCTTTGACCAGTATAAATCATAGCATCACTCTTTGGCTAGTGGATATTCAAAAATCAACATTTCATCCACAAGCTTAAAAAAAACTATAAATCCATTGTGCACTGTCACCCTGCCAAATTATAACTCAGTGATTGTTAGATATCTTTTGTTGAAATATCCGTCAGTAAAAGTGTATGTATGGTATAGTGTAGGTTTATTGTCATCTGATGCCGAGATAGATGCTCAAACTCAAGCTTAAGTGCAAACTCCCAGTCCCACATTACGGTTGAATCTTGCAGCACTTATAAAATATATACAAGTACAATAAGTCTGGATGGGTGTCAAGAGAGGCTTTGAAACATGGCATCCATTCAGGCGCAACATTTTGAAATCAACTTTTTGTTTTTCCATGCATCTATGGACTAGCAGGTTTGATGGTGTTTCTTTTTGGAGTGTTTCTAGACAAAGTGGTTCAGTGGTAGCGCGCATACCTTTGTTCATTTGGGATCAGACATGTTTTCCAGCAATGCTTGACTGGACAAGCATACCTTGATTTTTAATTGGTCTCAAGATTTCACAGTCATTTTCCAAAGATGCAGTATTGTGGTGGCCAGGTGGACAAGCCAATGGGCAAAAAATACATTGGCATTGCTTCATATTTCTTTGAACCCTGCCGGAAACATACCTTTCTCTTCCCCTTGACCAGCAAAGGACGTCACCTGCTTAACAGTGCTTGATTTGTGAATATATAGCTACAGGAACACTTGTGGACTGGGTGATTAGACCAAAGAAGTAACTGTAACACACAAAAAGCGATGCTTATTTAAATAAAGTAACAATGGCACAGACCTTTGTGTCATTACCAGTGAAAGAGGAATTTATTCTTGAATTTTCTATCCGATCACTATTTGTGTTCTGTTCCGTTTTGGTCCATTCTATCATTTTTGCTTACAGTTCCGAAGGGGATGTAGCTCAGTGGTAGAGCGCATGCTTCGCATGTATGAGGTCCTGGGTTCAATCCCCAGCATCTCCAGACACTGCTTTAGTCATGGCAAGCTGCCATATTACACTGCAAGGAATTTCAGAGACACTTCTGACTTCTGACATCCACAGTGGCCTAATGGATGTCAGAAGCTAATATTTGGTAAGTTTAGACCATTCAGTGCTTTGACCAGTATAAATCATAGCATCACTCTTTGGCTAATGGATATTCAAAAATCAACATTTCATTCACAAGCTTAAAAAAAACTATAAATCCATTGTGCACTGTCACCCTGCCAAATTATAACTCAGTGATTGTTAGATATCTTTTGTTGAAATATCCGTCAGTAAAAGTGTATGTATGGTATAGTGTAGGTTTATTGTCATCTGATGCCGAGATAGATGCTCAAACTCAAGCTTAAGTGCAAACTCCCAGTCCCACATTACGGTTGAATTTTGCAGCACTTATAAAATATATACAAGTACAATAAGTCTGGATGGGTGTCAAGAGAGGCTTTGAAACATGGCATCCATTCAGGCGCAACATTTTGAAATCAACTTTTTGTTTTTCCATGCATCTATGGACTAGCAGGTTTGATGGTGTTTCTTTTTGGAGTATTTCTAGACAAAGTGGTTCAGTGGTAGAGCACATACCTTTGTTCATTTGGGATCAGACATGTTTTCCAGCAATGCTTGACTGGACAAGCATACCTTGATTTTTAATTGGTCTCAAGATTTCACAGTCATTTTCCAAAGATGCAGTATTGTGGTGGCCAGGTGGACAAGCCAATGAGAAAAAAATACATTGGCATTGCTTCATATTTCTTTGAACCCTGCCGGAAACATACCTTTCTCTTCCCCTTGACCAGCAAAGGACGTCACCTGCTTAACAGTGCTCGATTTGTGAATAATAGGTACAGGAACACTTGTGGACTGGGTGATCAGACCAAAGAAGTAACTGTAACACACAAAAAGTGACGCTTATGTAAGTAAAGTAACAATGGCACAGACCTTTGTGTCATTACCAGTGAAAGAGGAATTTATTCTTGAATTTTCTATCCGATCACTATTTGTGTTCTGTTCCGTTTTGGTCCATTCTATCATTTTTGCTTACAGTTCCGAAGGGGATGTAGCTCAGTGGTAGAGCGCATGCTTCGCATGTATGAGGTCCTGGGTTCAATCCCCAGCATCTCCAGACACTGCTTTAGTCATGGCAAGCTGCTATATTACACTGCAAGGAATTTCAGAGACACTTCTGACTTCTGACATCCACAGTGGCCTAATGGATGTCAGAAGCTAATATTTGGTAAGTTTAGACCATTCAGTGCTTTGACCAGTATAAATCATAGCTCCCACTCTTTGGCTAATGGATATTCAAAAATCAACATTTCATTCACAAGCTTAAAAAAAACTATAAATCCATTGTGCACTGTCACCCTGCCAAATTATAACTCAGTGATTGTTAGATATCTTTTGTTGAAATATCCGTCAGTAAAAGTGTATGTATGGTATAGTGTAGGTTTATTGTCATCTGATGCCGAGATAGATGCTCAAACTCAAGCTTAAGTGCAAACTCCCAGTCCCACATTACGGTTGAATTTTGCAGCACTTATAAAATATATACAAGTACAATAAGTCTGGATGGGTGTCAAGAGAGGCTTTGAAACATGGCATCCATTCAGGCGCAACATTTTGAAATCAACTTTTTGTTTTTCCATGCATCTATGGACTAGCAGGTTTGATGGTGTTTCTTTTTGGAGTGTTTCTAGACAAAGTGGTTCAGTGGTAGCGCGCATACCTTTGTTCATTTGGGATCAGACATGTTTTCCAGCAATGCTTGACTGGACAAGCATACCTTGATTTTTAATTGGTCTCAAGATTTCACAGTCATTTTCCAAAGATGCAGTATTGTGGTGGCCAGGTGGACAAGCCAATGAGAAAAAAATACATTGGCATTGCTTCATATTTCTTTGAACCCTGCCGGAAACATACCTTTCTCTTCCCCTTGACCAGCAAAGGACGTCACCTGCTTAACAGTGCTCGATTTGTGAATAATAGGTACAGGAACACTTGTGGACTGGGTGATCAGACCAAAGAAGTAACTGTAACACACAAAAAGTGACGCTTATGTAAGTAAAGTAACAATGGCACAGACCTTTGTGTCATTACCAGTGAAAGAGGAATTTATTCTTGAATTTTCTATCCGATCACTATTTGTGTTCTGTTCCGTTTTGGTCCATTCTATCATTTTTGCTTACAGTTCCGAAGGGGATGTAGCTCAGTGGTAGAGCGCATGCTTCGCATGTATGAGGTCCTGGGTTCAATCCCCAGCATCTCCAGACACTGCTTTAGTCATGGCAAGCTGCTATATTACACTGCAAGGAATTTCAGAGACACTTCTGACTTCTGACATCCACAGTGGCCTAATGGATGTCAGAAGCTAATATTTGGTAAGTTTAGACCATTCAGTGCTTTGACCAGTATAAATCATAGCTCCCACTCTTTGGCTAATGGATATTCAAAAATCAACTTTTCATCCACAAGCTTAAAAAAAACTATAAATCCATTGTGCACTGTCACCCTGCCAAATTATAACTCAGTGATTGTTAGATACCTTTTGTTGAAATATCCGTCAGTAAAAGTGTATGTATGGTATAGTGTAGGATTATTGTAGTCTGATGCCGAGATAGATGCTCAAACTCAAGCTTAAGTGCAAACTCCCAGTCCCACATTACGGTTGAATCTTGCAGCACTTATAAAATATATACAAGTACAATAAGTCTGGATGGGTGTCAAGAGAGGCTTTGAAACATGGCATCCATTCAGGCGCAACATTTTGAAATCAAATTTTTGTTTTTCCATGCATCTATGGACTAGCAGGTTTGATGGTGTTTCTTTTTGGAGTATTTCTAGACAAAGTGGTTCAGTGGTAGAGCACATACCTTTGTTCATTTGGGATCAGACATGTTTTCCAGCAAGGCTTGACTGGACAAGCATACCTTGATTTTTAATTGGTCTCAAGATTTCACAGTCATTTTCCAAAGATGCAGTATTGTGGTGGCCAGGTGGACAAGCCAATGGGCAAAAAATACATTGGCATTGCTTCATATTTCTTTGAACCCTGCCGGAAACATACCTTTCTCTTCCCCTTGACCAGCAAAGGACGTCACCTGCTTAACAGTGCTTGATTTGTGAATATATAGCTACAGGAACACTTGTGGACTGGGTGATTAGACCAAAGAAGTAACTGTAACACACAAAAAGCGATGCTTATTTAAATAAAGTAACAATGGCACGGACCTTTGTGTCATTACCAGTGAAAGAGGAATTTATTCTTGAATTTTCTATCCGATCACTGTTTGTGTTCTGTTCCAAAGCCATCAAATCTGTTCCGTTTTGGTCCATTCTATCATTTTTCCTCACACTTCTGAAGGGGGATGTAACTCAGTGGTAGAGCGCATGCTTCGCATGTATGAGGTCCTGGATTAAATCCCCAGCATCTCCAGACACTGCTTTAGTCATGGCAAGCTGCCATATTACACTGCAAGGAATTTCAGAGACACTTCTGACTTCTGACATCCACAGTGGCCTAATGGATGTCAGAAGCTAATATTTGGTAAGTTTAGACCATTCAGTGCTTTGACCAGTATAAATCATAGCATCACTCTTTGGCTAATGGATATTCAAAAATCAACATTTCATTCACAAGCTTAAAAAAAACTATAAATCCATTGTGCACTGTCACCCTGCCAAATTATAACTCAGTGATTGTTAGATATCTTTTGTTGAAATATCCGTCAGTAAAAGTGTATGTATGGTATAGTGTAGGTTTATTGTCATCTGATGCCGAGATAGATGCTCAAACTCAAGCTTAAGTGCAAACTCCCAGTCCCACATTACGGTTGAATCTTGCAGCACTTATAAAATATATACAAGTACAATAAGTCTGGATGGGTGTCAAGAGAGGCTTTGAAACATGGCATCCATTAAGGCGCAACATTTTGAAATCAAATTTTTGTTTTTCCATGCATCTATGGACTAGCAGGTTTGATGGTGTTTCTTTTTGGAGTATTTCTAGACAAAGTGGTTCAGTGGTAGAGCACATACCTTTGTTCATTTGGGATCAGACATGTTTTCCAGCAAGGCTTGACTGGACAAGCATACCTTGATTTTTAATTGGTCTCAAGATTTCACAGTAATTTTCCAAAGATGCAGTATTGTGGTGGCCAGGTGGACAAGCCAATGGGCAAAAAATACATTGGCATTGCTTCATATTTCTTTGAACCCTGCCGGAAACATACCTTTCTCTTCCCCTTGACCAGCAAAGGACGTCACCTGCTTAACAGTGCTTGATTTGTGAATATATAGCTACAGGAACACTTGTGGACTGGGTGATTAGACCAAAGAAGTAACTGTAACACACAAAAAGCGATGCTTATTTAAATAAAGTAACAATGGCACAGACCTTTGTGTCATTACCAGTGAAAGAGGAATTTATTCTTGAATTTTCTATCCGATCACTATTTGTGTTCTGTTCCGTTTTGGTCCATTCTATCATTTTTGCTTACAGTTCCGAAGGGGATGTAGCTCAGTGGTAGAGCGCATGCTTCGCATGTATGAGGTCCTGGGTTCAATCCCCAGCATCTCCAGACACTGCTTTAGTCATGGCAAGCTGCTATATTACACTGCAAGGAATTTCAGAGACACTTCTGACTTCTGACATCCACAGTGGCCTAATGGATGTCAGAAGCTAATATTTGGTAAGTTTAGACCATTCAGTGCTTTGACCAGTATAAATCATAGCATCACTCTTTGGCTAGTGGATATTCAAAAATCAACATTTCATCCACAAGCTTAAAAAAAACTATAAATCCATTGTGCACTGTCACCCTGCCAAATTATAACTCAGTGATTGTTAGATATCTTTTGTTGAAATATCCGTCAGTAAAAGTGTATGTATGGTATAGTGTAGGTTTATTGTCATCTGATGCCGAGATAGATGCTCAAACTCAAGCTTAAGTGCAAACTCCCAGTCCCACATTACGGTTGAATCTTGCAGCACTTATAAAATATATACAAGTACAATAAGTCTGGATGGGTGTCAAGAGAGGCTTTGAAACATGGCATCCATTCAGGCGCAACATTTTGAAATCAACTTTTTGTTTTTCCATGCATCTATGGACTAGCAGGTTTGATGGTGTTTCTTTTTGGAGTGTTTCTAGACAAAGTGGTTCAGTGGTAGCGCGCATACCTTTGTTCATTTGGGATCAGACATGTTTTCCAGCAATGCTTGACTGGACAAGCATACCTTGATTTTTAATTGGTCTCAAGATTTCACAGTCATTTTCCAAAGATGCAGTATTGTGGTGGCCAGGTGGACAAGCCAATGGGCAAAAAATACATTGGCATTGCTTCATATTTCTTTGAACCCTGCCGGAAACATACCTTTCTCTTCCCCTTGACCAGCAAAGGACGTCACCTGCTTAACAGTGCTTGATTTGTGAATATATAGCTACAGGAACACTTGTGGACTGGGTGATTAGACCAAAGAAGTAACTGTAACACACAAAAAGCGATGCTTATTTAAATAAAGTAACAATGGCACAGACCTTTGTGTCATTACCAGTGAAAGAGGAATTTATTCTTGAATTTTCTATCCGATCACTATTTGTGTTCTGTTCCGTTTTGGTCCATTCTATCATTTTTGCTTACAGTTCCGAAGGGGATGTAGCTCAGTGGTAGAGCGCATGCTTCGCATGTATGAGGTCCTGGGTTCAATCCCCAGCATCTCCAGACACTGCTTTAGTCATGGCAAGCTGCCATATTACACTGCAAGGAATTTCAGAGACACTTCTGACTTCTGACATCCACAGTGGCCTAATGGATGTCAGAAGCTAATATTTGGTAAGTTTAGACCATTCAGTGCTTTGACCAGTATAAATCATAGCATCACTCTTTGGCTAATGGATATTCAAAAATCAACATTTCATTCACAAGCTTAAAAAAAACTATAAATCCATTGTGCACTGTCACCCTGCCAAATTATAACTCAGTGATTGTTAGATATCTTTTGTTGAAATATCCGTCAGTAAAAGTGTATGTATGGTATAGTGTAGGTTTATTGTCATCTGATGCCGAGATAGATGCTCAAACTCAAGCTTAAGTGCAAACTCCCAGTCCCACATTACGGTTGAATTTTGCAGCACTTATAAAATATATACAAGTACAATAAGTCTGGATGGGTGTCAAGAGAGGCTTTGAAACATGGCATCCATTCAGGCGCAACATTTTGAAATCAACTTTTTGTTTTTCCATGCATCTATGGACTAGCAGGTTTGATGGTGTTTCTTTTTGGAGTATTTCTAGACAAAGTGGTTCAGTGGTAGAGCACATACCTTTGTTCATTTGGGATCAGACATGTTTTCCAGCAATGCTTGACTGGACAAGCATACCTTGATTTTTAATTGGTCTCAAGATTTCACAGTCATTTTCCAAAGATGCAGTATTGTGGTGGCCAGGTGGACAAGCCAATGAGAAAAAAATACATTGGCATTGCTTCATATTTCTTTGAACCCTGCCGGAAACATACCTTTCTCTTCCCCTTGACCAGCAAAGGACGTCACCTGCTTAACAGTGCTCGATTTGTGAATAATAGGTACAGGAACACTTGTGGACTGGGTGATCAGACCAAAGAAGTAACTGTAACACACAAAAAGTGACGCTTATGTAAGTAAAGTAACAATGGCACAGACCTTTGTGTCATTACCAGTGAAAGAGGAATTTATTCTTGAATTTTCTATCCGATCACTATTTGTGTTCTGTTCCGTTTTGGTCCATTCTATCATTTTTGCTTACAGTTCCGAAGGGGATGTAGCTCAGTGGTAGAGCGCATGCTTCGCATGTATGAGGTCCTGGGTTCAATCCCCAGCATCTCCAGACACTGCTTTAGTCATGGCAAGCTGCTATATTACACTGCAAGGAATTTCAGAGACACTTCTGACTTCTGACATCCACAGTGGCCTAATGGATGTCAGAAGCTAATATTTGGTAAGTTTAGACCATTCAGTGCTTTGACCAGTATAAATCATAGCTCCCACTCTTTGGCTAATGGATATTCAAAAATCAACTTTTCATCCACAAGCTTAAAAAAAACTATAAATCCATTGTGCACTGTCACCCTGCCAAATTATAACTCAGTGATTGTTAGATACCTTTTGTTGAAATATCCGTCAGTAAAAGTGTATGTATGGTATAGTGTAGGATTATTGTAGTCTGATGCCGAGATAGATGCTCAAACTCAAGCTTAAGTGCAAACTCCCAGTCCCACATTACGGTTGAATCTTGCAGCACTTATAAAATATATACAAGTACAATAAGTCTGGATGGGTGTCAAGAGAGGCTTTGAAACATGGCATCCATTCAGGCGCAACATTTTGAAATCAAATTTTTGTTTTTCCATGCATCTATGGACTAGCAGGTTTGATGGTGTTTCTTTTTGGAGTATTTCTAGACAAAGTGGTTCAGTGGTAGAGCACATACCTTTGTTCATTTGGGATCAGACATGTTTTCCAGCAAGGCTTGACTGGACAAGCATACCTTGATTTTTAATTGGTCTCAAGATTTCACAGTAATTTTCCAAAGATGCAGTATTGTGGTGGCCAGGTGGACAAGCCAATGGGCAAAAAATACATTGGCATTGCTTCATATTTCTTTGAACCCTGCCGGAAACATACCTTTCTCTTCCCCTTGACCAGCAAAGGACGTCACCTGCTTAACAGTGCTTGATTTGTGAATATATAGCTACAGGAACACTTGTGGACTGGGTGATTAGACCAAAGAAGTAACTGTAACACACAAAAAGCGATGCTTATTTAAATAAAGTAACAATGGCACGGACCTTTGTGTCATTACCAGTGAAAGAGGAATTTATTCTTGAATTTTCTATCCGATCACTGTTTGTGTTCTGTTCCAAAGCCATCAAATCTGTTCCGTTTTGGTCCATTCTATCATTTTTCCTCACACTTCTGAAGGGGGATGTAACTCAGTGGTAGAGCGCATGCTTCGCATGTATGAGGTCCTGGATTAAATCCCCAGCATCTCCAGACACTGCTTTAGTCATGGCAAGCTGCCATATTACACTGCAAGGAATTTCAGAGACACTTCTGACTTCTGACATCCACAGTGGCCTAATGGATGTCAGAAGCTAATATTTGGTAAGTTTAGACCATTCAGTGCTTTGACCAGTATAAATCATAGCATCACTCTTTGGCTAATGGATATTCAAAAATCAACATTTCATTCACAAGCTTAAAAAAAACTATAAATCCATTGTGCACTGTCACCCTGCCAAATTATAACTCAGTGATTGTTAGATATCTTTTGTTGAAATATCCGTCAGTAAAAGTGTATGTATGGTATAGTGTAGGTTTATTTTCATCTGATGCCGAGATAGATGCTCAAACTCAAGCTTAAGTGCAAACTCCCAGTCCCACATTACGGTTGAATCTTGCAGCACTTATAAAATATATACAAGTACAATAAGTCTGGATGGGTGTCAAGAGAGGCTTTGAAACATGGCATCCATTAAGGCGCAACATTTTGAAATCAAATTTTTGTTTTTCCATGCATCTATGGACTAGCAGGTTTGATGGTGTTTCTTTTTGGAGTATTTCTAGACAAAGTGGTTCAGTGGTAGAGCACATACCTTTGTTCATTTGGGATCAGACATGTTTTCCAGCAAGGCTTGACTGGACAAGCATACCTTGATTTTTAATTGGTCTCAAGATTTCACAGTAATTTTCCAAAGATGCAGTATTGTGGTGGCCAGGTGGACAAGCCAATGGGCAAAAAATACATTGGCATTGCTTCATATTTCTTTGAACCCTGCCGGAAACATACCTTTCTCTTCCCCTTGACCAGCAAAGGACGTCACCTGCTTAACAGTGCTTGATTTGTGAATATATAGCTACAGGAACACTTGTGGACTGGGTGATTAGACCAAAGAAGTAACTGTAACACACAAAAAGCGATGCTTATTTAAATAAAGTAACAATGGCACAGACCTTTGTGTCATTACCAGTGAAAGAGGAATTTATTCTTGAATTTTCTATCCGATCACTATTTGTGTTCTGTTCCGTTTTGGTCCATTCTATCATTTTTGCTTACAGTTCCGAAGGGGATGTAGCTCAGTGGTAGAGCGCATGCTTCGCATGTATGAGGTCCTGGGTTCAATCCCCAGCATCTCCAGACACTGCTTTAGTCATGGCAAGCTGCTATATTACACTGCAAGGAATTTCAGAGACACTTCTGACTTCTGACATCCACAGTGGCCTAATGGATGTCAGAAGCTAATATTTGGTAAGTTTAGACCATTCAGTGCTTTGACCAGTATAAATCATAGCATCACTCTTTGGCTAGTGGATATTCAAAAATCAACATTTCATCCACAAGCTTAAAAAAAACTATAAATCCATTGTGCACTGTCACCCTGCCAAATTATAACTCAGTGATTGTTAGATATCTTTTGTTGAAATATCCGTCAGTAAAAGTGTATGTATGGTATAGTGTAGGTTTATTGTCATCTGATGCCGAGATAGATGCTCAAACTCAAGCTTAAGTGCAAACTCCCAGTCCCACATTACGGTTGAATCTTGCAGCACTTATAAAATATATACAAGTACAATAAGTCTGGATGGGTGTCAAGAGAGGCTTTGAAACATGGCATCCATTCAGGCGCAACATTTTGAAATCAACTTTTTGTTTTTCCATGCATCTATGGACTAGCAGGTTTGATGGTGTTTCTTTTTGGAGTGTTTCTAGACAAAGTGGTTCAGTGGTAGCGCGCATACCTTTGTTCATTTGGGATCAGACATGTTTTCCAGCAATGCTTGACTGGACAAGCATACCTTGATTTTTAATTGGTCTCAAGATTTCACAGTCATTTTCCAAAGATGCAGTATTGTGGTGGCCAGGTGGACAAGCCAATGAGAAAAAAATACATTGGCATTGCTTCATATTTCTTTGAACCCTGCCGGAAACATACCTTTCTCTTCCCCTTGACCAGCAAAGGACGTCACCTGCTTAACAGTGCTCGATTTGTGAATATATAGGTACAGGAACACTTGTGGACTGGGTGATCAGACAAAAGAAGTAACTGTAACACACAAAAAGTGACGCTTATGTAAGTAAAGTAACAATGGCACAGACCTTTGTGTCATTACCAGTGAAAGAGGAATTTATTCTTGAATTTTCTATCCGATCACTATTTGTGTTCTGTTCCTAAGCCATCATATCTGTTCCGTTTTTGTCCATTCTATCATTTTGGAGAATTGAACCAAAGGGGATGTAGCTCATTGGTAGAGCATGTATGAGGTCCTGGGTTCAATCCCCAGCATCTCCTGACACTGCTTTAGTCATTGCAAGCTGCCATATTACACTGGAAGGAGTTTTAGAGACCTTGACTTAAATATGCCATGTCAACACTTCTGACATCCACAGTGGCCTAATGGATGTCAGAAGCTAATATTTGGTAAGTTTAGACCATTCAGTGCTTTGACCAGTATAAATCATAGCTCCCACTCTTTGGCTAATGGATATTCAAAAATCAACTTTTCATCCACAAGCTTAAAAAAAACTATAAATCCATTGTGCACTGTCACCCTGCCAAATTATAACTCAGTGATTGTTAGATATCTTTTGTTGAAATATCCGTCAGTAAAAGTGTATGTATGGTATAGTGTAGGTTTATTGTCATCTGATGCCGAGATAGATGCTCAAACTCAAGCTTAAGTGCAAACTCCCAGTCCCACATTACGGTTGAATCTTGCAGCACTTATAAAATATATACAAGTACAATAAGTCTGGATGGGTGTCAAGAGAGGCTTTGAAACATGGCATCCATTCAGGCGCAACATTTTGAAATCAACTTTTTGTTTTTCCATGCATCTATGGACTAGCAGGTTTGATGGTGTTTCTTTTTGGAGTGTTTCTAGACAAAGTGGTTCAGTGGTAGCGCGCATACCTTTGTTCATTTGGGATCAGACATGTTTTCCAGCAATGCTTGACTGGACAAGCATACCTTGATTTTTAATTGGTCTCAAGATTTCACAGTCATTTTCCAAAGATGCAGTATTGTGGTGGCCAGGTGGACAAGCCAATGAGAAAAAAATACATTGGCATTGCTTCATATTTCTTTGAACCCTGCCGGAAACATACCTTTCTCTTCCCCTTGACCAGCAAAGGACGTCACCTGCTTAACAGTGCTCGATTTGTGAATATATAGGTACAGGAACACTTGTGGACTGGGTGATCAGACAAAAGAAGTAACTGTAACACACAAAAAGTGACGCTTATGTAAGTAAAGTAACAATGGCACAGACCTTTGTGTCATTACCAGTGAAAGAGGAATTTATTCTTGAATTTTCTATCCGATCACTATTTGTGTTCTGTTCCTAAGCCATCATATCTGTTCCGTTTTTGTCCATTCTATCATTTTGGAGAATTGAACCAAAGGGGATGTAGCTCATTGGTAGAGCATGTATGAGGTCCTGGGTTCAATCCCCAGCATCTCCTGACACTGCTTTAGTCATTGCAAGCTGCCATATTACACTGGAAGGAGTTTTAGAGACCTTGACTTAAATATGCCATGTCAACACTTCTGACATCCACAGTGGCCTAATGGATGTCAGAAGCTAATATTTGGTAAGTTTAGACCATTCAGTGCTTTGACCAGTATAAATCATAGCTCCCACTCTTTGGCTAATGGATATTCAAAAATCAACTTTTCATCCACAAGCTTAAAAAAAACTATAAATCCATTGTGCACTGTCACCCTGCCAAATTATAACTCAGTGATTGTTAGATACCTTTTGTTGAAATATCCGTCAGTAAAAGTGTATGTATGGTATAGTGTAGGATTATTGTAGTCTGATGCCGAGATAGATGCTCAAACTCAAGCTTAAGTGCAAACTCCCAGTCCCACATTACGGTTGAATCTTGCAGCACTTATAAAATATATACAAGTACAATAAGTCTGGATGGGTGTCAAGAGAGGCTTTGAAACATGGCATCCATTCAGGCGCAACATTTTGAAATCAAATTTTTGTTTTTCCATGCATCTATGGACTAGCAGGTTTGATGGTGTTTCTTTTTGGAGTATTTCTAGACAAAGTGGTTCAGTGGTAGAGCACATACCTTTGTTCATTTGGGATCAGACATGTTTTCCAGCAAGGCTTGACTGGACAAGCATACCTTGATTTTTAATTGGTCTCAAGATTTCACAGTAATTTTCCAAAGATGCAGTATTGTGGTGGCCAGGTGGACAAGCCAATGGGCAAAAAATACATTGGCATTGCTTCATATTTCTTTGAACCCTGCCGGAAACATACCTTTCTCTTCCCCTTGACCAGCAAAGGACGTCACCTGCTTAACAGTGCTTGATTTGTGAATATATAGCTACAGGAACACTTGTGGACTGGGTGATTAGACCAAAGAAGTAACTGTAACACACAAAAAGCGATGCTTATTTAAATAAAGTAACAATGGCACAGACCTTTGTGTCATTACCAGTGAAAGAGGAATTTATTCTTGAATTTTCTATCCGATCACTGTTTGTGTTCTGTTCCAAAGCCATCAAATCTGTTCCGTTTTGGTCCATTCTATCATTTTTCCTCACACTTCTGAAGGGGGATGTATCTCAGTGGTAGAGCGCATGCTTCGCATGTATGAGGTCCTGGATTCAATCCCCAGCATCTCCAGACACTGCTTTAGTCATGGCAAGCTGCCATATTACACTGCAAGGAATTTCAGAGACACTTCTGACTTCTGACATCCACAGTGGCCTAATGGATGTCAGAAGCTAATATTTGGTAAGTTTAGACCATTCAGTGCTTTGACCAGTATAAATCATAGCATCACTCTTTGGCTAATGGATATTCAAAAATCAACATTTCATTCACAAGCTTAAAAAAAACTATAAATCCATTGTGCACTGTCACCCTGCCAAATTATAACTCAGTGATTGTTAGATATCTTTTGTTGAAATATCCGTCAGTAAAAGTGTATGTATGGTATAGTGTAGGTTTATTGTCATCTGATGCCGAGATAGATGCTCAAACTCAAGCTTAAGTGCAAACTCCCAGTCCCACATTACGGTTGAATCTTGCAGCACTTATAAAATATATACAAGTACAATAAGTCTGGATGGGTGTCAAGAGAGGCTTTGAAACATGGCATCCATTCAGGCGCAACATTTTGAAATCAACTTTTTGTTTTTCCATGCATCTATGGACTAGCAGGTTTGATGGTGTTTCTTTTTGGAGTGTTTCTAGACAAAGTGGTTCAGTGGTAGCGCGCATACCTTTGTTCATTTGGGATCAGACATGTTTTCCAGCAATGCTTGACTGGACAAGCATACCTTGATTTTTAATTGGTCTCAAGATTTCACAGTCATTTTCCAAAGATGCAGTATTGTGGTGGCCAGGTGGACAAGCCAATGAGAAAAAAATACATTGGCATTGCTTCATATTTCTTTGAACCCTGCCGGAAACATACCTTTCTCTTCCCCTTGACCAGCAAAGGACGTCACCTGCTTAACAGTGCTCGATTTGTGAATAATAGGTACAGGAACACTTGTGGACTGGGTGATCAGACCAAAGAAGTAACTGTAACACACAAAAAGTGACGCTTATGTAAGTAAAGTAACAATGGCACAGACCTTTGTGTCATTACCAGTGAAAGAGGAATTTATTCTTGAATTTTCTATCCGATCACTATTTGTGTTCTGTTCCGTTTTGGTCCATTCTATCATTTTTGCTTACAGTTCCGAAAGGGGATGTAGCTCAGTGGTAGAGCGCATGCTTCGCATGTATGAGGTCCTGGGTTCAATCCCCAGCATCTCCAGACACTGCTTTAGTCATGGCAAGCTGCTATATTACACTGCAAGGAATTTCAGAGACACTTCTGACTTCTGACATCCACAGTGGCCTAATGGATGTCAGAAGCTAATATTTGGTAAGTTTAGACCATTCAGTGCTTTGACCAGTATAAATCATAGCTCCCACTCTTTGGCTAATGGATATTCAAAAATCAACTTTTCATCCACAAGCTTAAAAAAAACTATAAATCCATTGTGCACTGTCACCCTGCCAAATTATAACTCAGTGATTGTTAGATACCTTTTGTTGAAATATCCGTCAGTAAAAGTGTATGTATGGTATAGTGTAGGATTATTGTAGTCTGATGCCGAGATAGATGCTCAAACTCAAGCTTAAGTGCAAACTCCCAGTCCCACATAACGGTTGAATCTTGCAGCACTTATAAAATATATACAAGTACAATAAGTCTGGATGGGTGTCAAGAGAGGCTTTGAAACATGGCATCCATTCAGGCGCAACATTTTGAAATCAAATTTTTGTTTTTCCATGCATCTATGGACTAGCAGGTTTGATGGTGTTTCTTTTTGGAGTATTTCTAGACAAAGTGGTTCAGTGGTAGAGCACATACCTTTGTTCATTTGGGATCAGACATGTTTTCCAGCAAGGCTTGACTGGACAAGCATACCTTGATTTTTAATTGGTCTCAAGATTTCACAGTCATTTTCCAAAGATGCAGTATTGTGGTGGCCAGGTGGACAAGCCAATGGGCAAAAAATACATTGGCATTGCTTCATATTTCTTTGAACCCTGCCGGAAACATACCTTTCTCTTCCCCTTGACCAGCAAAGGACGTCACCTGCTTAACAGTGCTTGATTTGTGAATATATAGCTACAGGAACACTTGTGGACTGGGTGATTAGACCAAAGAAGTAACTGTAACACACAAAAAGCGATGCTTATTTAAATAAAGTAACAATGGCACGGACCTTTGTGTCCTTACCAGTGAAAGAGGAATTTATTCTTGAATTTTCTATCCGATCACTGTTTGTGTTCTGTTCCAAAGCCATCAAATCTGTTCCGTTTTGGTCCATTCTATCATTTTTCCTCACACTTCTGAAGGGGGATGTAACTCAGTGGTAGAGCGCATGCTTCGCATGTATGAGGTCCTGGATTCAATCCCCAGCATCTCCAGACACTGCTTTAGTCATGGCAAGCTGCCATATTACACTGCAAGGAATTTCAGAGACACTTCTGACTTCTGACATCCACAGTGGCCTAATGGATGTCAGAAGCTAATATTTGGTAAGTTTAGACCATTCAGTGCTTTGACCAGTATAAATCATAGCATCACTCTTTGGCTAATGGATATTCAAAAATCAACATTTCATTCACAAGCTTAAAAAAAACTATAAATCCATTGTGCACTGTCACCCTGCCAAATTATAACTCAGTGATTGTTAGATATCTTTTGTTGAAATATCCGTCAGTAAAAGTGTATGTATGGTATAGTGTAGGTTTATTGTCATCTGATGCCGAGATAGATGCTCAAACTCAAGCTTAAGTGCAAACTCCCAGTCCCACATTACGGTTGAATCTTGCAGCACTTATAAAATATATACAAGTACAATAAGTCTGGATGGGTGTCAAGAGAGGCTTTGAAACATGGCATCCATTCAGGCGCAACATTTTGAAATCAACTTTTTGTTTTTCCATGCATCTATGGACTAGCAGGTTTGATGGTGTTTCTTTTTGGAGTGTTTCTAGACAAAGTGGTTCAGTGGTAGCGCGCATACCTTTGTTCATTTGGGATCAGACATGTTTTCCAGCAATGCTTGACTGGACAAGCATACCTTGATTTTTAATTGGTCTCAAGATTTCACAGTCATTTTCCAAAGATGCAGTATTGTGGTGGCCAGGTGGACAAGCCAATGAGAAAAAAAATACATTGGCATTGCTTCATATTTCTTTGAACCCTGCCGGAAACATACCTTTCTCTTCCCCTTGACCAGCAAAGGACGTCACCTGCTTAACAGTGCTTGATTTGTGAATATATAGCTACAGGAACACTTGTGGACTGGGTGATTAGACCAAAGAAGTAACTGTAACACACAAAAAGCGATGCTTATTTAAATAAAGTAACAATGGCACGGACCTTTGTGTCCTTACCAGTGAAAGAGGAATTTATTCTTGAATTTTCTATCCGATCACTGTTTGTGTTCTGTTCCAAAGCCATCAAATCTGTTCCGTTTTGGTCCATTCTATCATTTTTCCTCACACTTCTGAAGGGGGATGTAACTCAGTGGTAGAGCGCATGCTTCGCATGTATGAGGTCCTGGATTCAATCCCCAGCATCTCCAGACACTGCTTTAGTCATGGCAAGCTGCCATATTACACTGCAAGGAATTTCAGAGACACTTCTGACTTCTGACATCCACAGTGGCCTAATGGATGTCAGAAGCTAATATTTGGTAAGTTTAGACCATTCAGTGCTTTGACCAGTATAAATCATAGCATCACTCTTTGGCTAATGGATATTCAAAAATCAACATTTCATTCACAAGCTTAAAAAAAACTATAAATCCATTGTGCACTGTCACCCTGCCAAATTATAACTCAGTGATTGTTAGATATCTTTTGTTGAAATATCCGTCAGTAAAAGTGTATGTATGGTATAGTGTAGGTTTATTGTCATCTGATGCCGAGATAGATGCTCAAACTCAAGCTTAAGTGCAAACTCCCAGTCCCACATTACGGTTGAATCTTGCAGCACTTATAAAATATATACAAGTACAATAAGTCTGGATGGGTGTCAAGAGAGGCTTTGAAACATGGCATCCATTCAGGCGCAACATTTTGAAATCAACTTTTTGTTTTTCCATGCATCTATGGACTAGCAGGTTTGATGGTGTTTCTTTTTGGAGTGTTTCTAGACAAAGTGGTTCAGTGGTAGCGCGCATACCTTTGTTCATTTGGGATCAGACATGTTTTCCAGCAATGCTTGACTGGACAAGCATACCTTGATTTTTAATTGGTCTCAAGATTTCACAGTCATTTTCCAAAGATGCAGTATTGTGGTGGCCAGGTGGACAAGCCAATGAGAAAAAAAATACATTGGCATTGCTTCATATTTCTTTGAACCCTGCCGGAAACATACCTTTCTCTTCCCCTTGACCAGCAAAGGACGTCACCTGCTTAACAGTGCTCGATTTGTGAATAATAGGTACAGGAACACTTGTGGACTGGGTGATCAGACCAAAGAAGTAACTGTAACACACAAAAAGTGACGCTTATGTAAGTAAAGTAACAATGGCACAGACCTTTGTGTCATTACCAGTGAAAGAGGAATTTATTCTTGAATTTTCTATCCGATCACTGTTTGTGTTCTGTTCCAAAGCCATCAAATCTGTTCCGTTTTGGTCCATTCTATCATTTTTCCTCACACTTCTGAAGGGGGATGTAACTCAGTGGTAGAGCGCATGCTTCGCATGTATGAGGTCCTGGATTCAATCCCCAGCATCTCCAGACACTGCTTTAGTCATGGCAAGCTGCCATATTACACTGCAAGGAATTTCAGAGACACTTCTGACTTCTGACATCCACAGTGGCCTAATGGATGTCAGAAGCTAATATTTGGTAAGTTTAGACCATTCAGTGCTTTGACCAGTATAAATCATAGCATCACTCTTTGGCTAATGGATATTCAAAAATCAACATTTCATTCACAAGCTTAAAAAAAACTATAAATCCATTGTGCACTGTCACCCTGCCAAATTATAACTCAGTGATTGTTAGATATCTTTTGTTGAAATATCCGTCAGTAAAAGTGTATGTATGGTATAGTGTAGGTTTATTGTCATCTGATGCCGAGATAGATGCTCAAACTCAAGCTTAAGTGCAAACTCCCAGTCCCACATTACGGTTGAATCTTGCATCACTTATAAAATATATACAAGTACAATAATTCTGGATGGGTGTCAAGAGAGGCTTTGAAACATGGCATCCATTCAGGCGCAACATTTTGAAATCAACTTTTTGTTTTTCCATGCATCTATGGACTAGCAGGTTTGATGGTGTTTCTTTTTGGAGTGTTTCTAGACAAAGTGGTTCAGTGGTAGCGCGCATACCTTTGTTCATTTGGGATCAGACATGTTTTCCAGCAATGCTTGACTGGACAAGCATACCTTGATTTTTAATTGGTCTCAAGATTTCACAGTCATTTTCCAAAGATGCAGTATTGTGGTGGCCAGGTGGACAAGCCAATGAGAAAAAAATACATTGGCATTGCTTCATATTTCTTTGAACCCTGCCGGAAACATACCTTTCTCTTCCCCTTGACCAGCAAAGGACGTCACCTGCTTAACAGTGCTCGATTTGTGAATATATAGGTACAGGAACACTTGTGGACTGGGTGATCAGACCAAAGAAGTAACTGTAACACACAAAAAGTGACGCTTATGTAAGTAAAGTAACAATGGCACAGACCTTTGTGTCATTACCAGTGAAAGAGGAATTTATTCTTGAATTTTCTATCCGATCACTATTTGTGTTCTGTTCCTAAGCCATCATATCTGTTCCGTTTTGGTCCATTCTATCATTTTTGCTTACAGTTCCGAAGGGGATGGAGCTCAGTGGTAGAGCGCATGCTTAGCATGTATGGGTTCAATCCCCAGCATCTCCAGACAATGCTTTAGTCATTGCAAGTTGCCATATTACACTGGAAGGAATTTCAGATACCTGTCACCTGCACGCCGGCGCGCAGTTTCCAAATTACTAAAGTTCTCTTGATGTAAAATGATGTATAACTTGCGGTCAATACCAGCAAGTTATACATCATTTTAAAGGTTATTTTCTCAACAAAACGAATATGTCATTGATTTACATTGAATAATATGCCCCAAGAAGCAATTACCAATAGTTTGTGAGAAAGTCTCAACTTTTACAAACGCATGTCCTACCTGTTTGCTTTTTATGACGGACAAAACGGCTTCCAATCTGTACATTCTTGTACTCAGTCTGTCGGTAAGGATCCATAGAAAAACAATATCCACTTGTATTTTTCCTGAAGTTATCGGATTTTGAGATATTGTCAAGTAAACAACGTTTTCTACAGTGAAAATATCCACATAAAGGCTCTGTCCGGCGCATTTCTCAATCCATATCAAATGACCTGTTTGACTTATAAGATGGTGTTTGGCATCGATCTTTTCTTCAGACTGTTAGCTACAGAATGAGACCATCCACAATTGTTTCTGTCCGCGGGTTTGTTCTTTACAGCCGCCGCAAAAAAAAAGGCGCCGCTTCCGACGCGGGCATCCATCTTGTTTACGTCCACTTAGCGCTAGCATGCGGTGACGTAGAAGACTTTGATTGAGATATTATTCTAGCCAATAAGAATACCTTTCGAATGGTGGGTGGGACTTAGGGCTTCTTCACACAGAGGCTTTGTAACATATATACATAGTATTTCTAGAAAAAGCGGGTTAGTGGTAGAGCGCATACCTTTGTTCATTTGTGTTGTTTCTAAACCATCAAATCTGTTCCGTTTTTGTCCATTCTATCATTTTGGAGAATTGGACCAAAGGGGATGTAGCTCAGTGGTAGAGCATGTATGAGGTCCTGGGTTCAATCCCCAGCATCTCCTGACACTGCTTTAGTCATTGCAAGCTGCCATATTACACTGGAAGGAATTTTAGAGACCTTGACTTAAATATGCCATGTCAACACTTCTGACATCCACAGTGGCCTAATGGATGTCAGAAGCTAATATTTGGTAAGTTTAGACCATTCAGTGCTTTGACCAGTATAAATCATAGCTCCCACTCTTTGGCTAATGGATATTCAAAAATCAACATTTCATTCACAAGCTTAAAAAAAACTATAAATCCATTGTGCACTGTCACCCTGCCAAATTATAACTCAGTGATTGTTAGATATCTTTTGTTGAAATATCCGTCAGTAAAAGTGTATGTATGGTATAGTGTAGGTTTATTGTCATCTGATGCCGAGATAGATGCTCAAACTCAAGCTTAAGTGCAAACTCCCAGTCCCACATTACGGTTGAATCTTGCAGCACTTTTAAAATATATACAAGTACAATAAGTCTGGATGGGTGTCAAGAGAGGCTTTGAAACATGGCATCCATTCAGGCGCAACATTTTGAAATCAAATTTTTGTTTTTCCATGCATCTATGGACTAGCAGGTTTGATGGTGTTTCTTTTTGGAGTATTTCTAGACAAAGTGGTTCAGTGGTAGAGCACATACCTTTGTTCATTTGGGATCAGACATGTTTTCCAGCAAGGCTTGACTGGACAAGCATACCTTGATTTTTAATTGGTCTCAAGATTTCACAGTAATTTTCCAAAGATGCAGTATTGTGGTGGCCAGGTGGACAAGCCAATGGGCAAAAAATACATTGGCATTGCTTCATATTTCTTTGAACCCTGCCGGAAACATACCTTTCTCTTCCCCTTGACCAGCAAAGGACGTCACCTGCTTAACAGTGCTTGATTTGTGAATATATAGCTACAGGAACACTTGTGGACTGGGTGATTAGACCAAAGAAGTAACTGTAACACACAAAAAGCGATGCTTATTTAAATAAAGTAACAATGGCACGGACCTTTGTGTCATTACCAGTGAAAGAGGAATTTATTCTTGAATTTTCTATCCGATCACTGTTTGTGTTCTGTTCCAAAGCCATCAAATCTGTTCCGTTTTGGTCCATTCTATCATTTTTCCTCACACTTCTGAAGGGGGATGTAACTCAGTGGTAGAGCGCATGCTTCGCATGTATGAGGTCCTGGATTCAATCCCCAGCATCTCCAGACACTGCTTTAGTCATGGCAAGCTGCCATATTACACTGCAAGGAATTTCAGAGACACTTCTGACTTCTGACATCCACAGTGGCCTAATGGATGTCAGAAGCTAATATTTGGTAAGTTTAGACCATTCAGTGCTTTGACCAGTATAAATCATAGCATCACTCTTTGGCTAATGGATATTCAAAAATCAACATTTCATTCACAAGCTTAAAAAAAACTATAAATCCATTGTGCACTGTCACCCTGCCAAATTATAACTCAGTGATTGTTAGATATCTTTTGTTGAAATATCCGTCAGTAAAAGTGTATGTATGGTATAGTGTAGGTTTATTGTCATCTGATGCCGAGATAGATGCTCAAACTCAAGCTTAAGTGCAAACTCCCAGTCCCACATTACGGTTGAATCTTGCAGCACTTATAAAATATATACAAGTACAATAAGTCTGGATGGGTGTCAAGAGAGGCTTTGAAACATGGCATTCATTCAGGCGCAACATTTTGAAATCAACTTTTTGTTTTTCCATGCATCTATGGACTAGCAGGTTTGATGGTGTTTCTTTTTGGAGTGTTTCTAGACAAAGTGGTTCAGTGGTAGCGCGCATACCTTTGTTCATTTGGGATCAGACATGTTTTCCAGCAATGCTTGACTGGACAAGCATACCTTGATTTTTAATTGGTCTCAAGATTTCACAGTCATTTTCCAAAGATGCAGTATTGTGGTGGCCAGGTGGACAAGCCAATGAGAAAAAAATACATTGGCATTGCTTCATATTTCTTTGAACCCTGCCGGAAACATACCTTTCTCTTCCCCTTGACCAGCAAAGGACGTCACCTGCTTAACAGTGCTCGATTTGTGAATAATAGGTACAGGAACACTTGTGGACTGGGTGATCAGACCAAAGAAGTAACTGTAACACACAAAAAGTGACGCTTATGTAAGTAAAGTAACAATGGCACAGACCTTTGTGTCATTACCAGTGAAAGAGGAATTTATTCTTGAATTTTCTATCCGATCACTATTTGTGTTCTGTTCCTAAGCCATCATATCTGTTCCGTTTTGGTCCATTCTATCATTTTTGCTTACAGTTCCGAAGGGGATGGAGCTCAGTGGTAGAGCGCATGCTTAGCATGTATGGGTTCAATCCCCAGCATCTCCAGACAATGCTTTAGTCATTGCAAGTTGCCATATTACACTGGAAGGAATTTCAGATACCTGTCACCTGCACGCCGGCGCGCAGTTTCCAAATTACTAAAGTTCTCTTGATGTAAAATGATGTATAACTTGCGGTCAATACCAGCAAGTTATACATCATTTTAAAGGTTATTTTCTCAACAAAACGAATATGTCATTGATTTACATTGAATAATATGCCCCAAGAAGCAATTACCAATAGTTTGTGAGAAAGTCTCAACTTTTACAAACGCATGTCCTACCTGTTTGCTTTTTATGACGGACAAAACGGCTTCCAATCTGTACATTCTTGTACTCAGTCTGTCGGTAAGGATCCATAGAAAAACAATATCCACTTGTATTTTTCCTGAAGTTATCGGATTTTGAGATATTGTCAAGTAAACAACGTTTTCTACAGTGAAAATATCCACATAAAGGCTCTGTCCGGCGCATTTCTCAATCCATATCAAATGACCTGTTTGACTTATAAGATGGTGTTTGGCATCGATCTTTTCTTCAGACTGTTAGCTACAGAATGAGACCATCCACAATTGTTTCTGTCCGCGGGTTTGTTCTTTACAGCCGCCGCAAAAAAAAAGGCGCCGCTTCCGACGCGGGCATCCATCTTGTTTACGTCCACTTAGCGCTAGCATGCGGTGACGTAGAAGACTTTGATTGAGATATTATTCTAGCCAATAAGAATACCTTTCGAATGGTGGGTGGGACTTAGGGCTTCTTCACACAGAGGCTTTGTAACATATATACATAGTATTTCTAGAAAAAGCGGGTTAGTGGTAGAGCGCATACCTTTGTTCATTTGTGTTGTTTCTAAACCATCAAATCTGTTCCGTTTTTGTCCATTCTATCATTTTGGAGAATTGAACCAAAGGGGATGTAGCTCAGTGGTAGAGCATGTATGAGGTCCTGGGTTCAATCCCCAGCATCTCCTGACACTGCTTTAGTCATTGCAAGCTGCCATATTACACTGGAAGGAATTTTAGAGACCTTGACTTAAATATGCCATGTCAACACTTCTGACATCCACAGTGGCCTAATGGATGTCAGAAGCTAATATTTGGTAAGTTTAGACCATTCAGTGCTTTGACCAGTATAAATCATAGCTCCCACTCTTTGGCTAATGGATATTCAAAAATCAACTTTTCATCCACAAGCTTAAAAAAAACTATAAATCCATTGTGCACTGTCACCCTGCCAAATTATAACTCAGTGATTGTTAGATACCTTTTGTTGAAATATCCGTCAGTAAAAGTGTATGTATGGTATAGTGTAGGATTATTGTAGTCTGATGCCGAGATAGATGCTCAAACTCAAGCTTAAGTGCAAACTCCCAGTCCCACATTACGGTTGAATCTTGCAGCACTTATAAAATATATACAAGTACAATAAGTCTGGATGGGTGTCAAGAGAGGCTTTGAAACATGGCATCCATTCAGGCGCAACATTTTGAAATCAAATTTTTGTTTTTCCATGCATCTATGGACTAGCAGGTTTGATGGTGTTTCTTTTTGGAGTATTTCTAGACAAAGTGGTTCAGTGGTAGAGCACATACCTTTGTTCATTTGGGATCAGACATGTTTTCCAGCAAGGCTTGACTGGACAAGCATACCGTGATTTTTAATTGGTCTCAAGATTTCACAGTAATTTTCCAAAGATGCAGTATTGTGGTGGCCAGGTGGACAAGCCAATGGGCAAAAAATACATTGGCATTGCTTCATATTTCTTTGAACCCTGCCGGAAACATACCTTTCTCTTCCCCTTGACCAGCAAAGGACGTCACCTGCTTAACAGTGCTTGATTTGTGAATATATAGCTACAGGAACACTTGTGGACTGGGTGATTAGACCAAAGAAGTAACTGTAACACACAAAAAGCGATGCTTATTTAAATAAAGTAACAATGGCACGGACCTTTGTGTCATTACCAGTGAAAGAGGAATTTATTCTTGAATTTTCTATCCGATCACTGTTTGTGTTCTGTTCCAAAGCCATCAAATCTGTTCCGTTTTGGTCCATTCTATCATTTTTCCTCACACTTCTGAAGGGGGATGTAACTCAGTGGTAGAGCGCATGCTTCGCATGTATGAGGTCCTGGATTCAATCCCCAGCATCTCCAGACACTGCTTTAGTCATGGCAAGCTGCCATATTACACTGCAAGGAATTTCAGAGACACTTCTGACTTCTGACATCCACAGTGGCCTAATGGATGTCAGAAGCTAATATTTGGTAAGTTTAGACCATTCAGTGCTTTGACCAGTATAAATCATAGCATCACTCTTTGGCTAATGGATATTCAAAAATCAACATTTCATTCACAAGCTTAAAAAAAACTATAAATCCATTGTGCACTGTCACCCTGCCAAATTATAACTCAGTGTTTGTTAGATATCTTTTGTTGAAATATCCGTCAGTAAAAGTGTATGTATGGTATAGTGTAGGTTTATTGTCATCTGATGCCGAGATAGATGCTCAAACTCAAGCTTAAGTGCAAACTCCCAGTCCCACATTACGGTTGAATCTTGCAGCACTTATAAAATATATACAAGTACAATAAGTCTGGATGGGTGTCAAGAGAGGCTTTGAAACATGGCATCCATTCAGGCGCAACATTTTGAAATCAACTTTTTGTTTTTCCATGCATCTATGGACTAGCAGGTTTGATGGTGTTTCTTTTTGGAGTGTTTCTAGACAAAGTGGGTACTGACCCACTATGGTAGCGCGCATACCTTTGTTCATTTGGGATCAGACATGTTTTCCAGCAATGCTTGACTGGACAAGCATACCTTGATTTTTAATTGGTCTCAAGATTTCACAGTCATTTTCCAAAGATGCAGTATTGTGGTGGCCAGGTGGACAAGCCAATGAGAAAAAAATACATTGGCATTGCTTCATATTTCTTTGAACCCTGCCGGAAACATACCTTTCTCTTCCCCTTGACCAGCAAAGGACGTCACCTGCTTAACAGTGCTCGATTTGTGAATATATAGGTACAGGAACACTTGTGGACTGGGTGATCAGACCAAAGAAGTAACTGTAACACACAAAAAGTGACGCTTATGTAAGTAAAGTAACAATGGCACAGACCTTTGTGTCATTACCAGTGAAAGAGGAATTTATTCTTGAATTTTCTATCCTATCACTATTTGTGTTCTGTTCCTAAGCCATCATATCTATTCCGTTTTGGTCCATTCTATCATTTTTGCTTACAGTTCCGAAGGGGATGTAGCTCAGTGGTAGAGCGCATGCTTAGCATGTATG
Source organism: Eucyclogobius newberryi (assembly GCF_026437365.1). Taxonomy (NCBI): domain Eukaryota; kingdom Metazoa; phylum Chordata; class Actinopteri; order Gobiiformes; family Gobiidae; genus Eucyclogobius; species Eucyclogobius newberryi. The sequence continues at coordinate 2,666,799 of NW_027316056.1, forward strand.
AGGCCCTGGGTTCAATCCCCAGCATCTCCAGACAATGCTTTAGTCATTGCAAGTTGCCATATTACACTGGAAGGAATTTCAGATACCTGTCACCTGCACGCCGACGCGCAGTTTCCAAATTACAAAAGTTTTCTTGATGTAAAATGATGTATAACTTGCGGTCAATACCAGCAAGTTATACATCATTATAAAGGTTATTTTCTCAACAAAACGAATATGTCATTGATTTACATTGAATAATATGCCCCAAGAAGCAATTACCAATAGTTTGTGAGAAAGTCTCAACTTTTACAAACGCATGTCCTACCTGTTTGCTTTTTATGACGGACAAAACGGCTTCCAATCTGTACATTCTTGTACTCAGTCTGTCGGTAAGGATCCATAGAAAAACAATATCCACTTGTATTTTTCCTGAAGTTATCGGATTTTGAGATATTGTCAAGTAAACAACGTTTTCTACAGTGAAAATATCCACATAAAGGCTCTGTCCGGCGCATTTCTCAATCCATATCAAATGACCTGTTTGACTTATAAGATGGTGTTTGGCATCGATCTTTTCTTCAGACTGTTAGCTACAGAATGAGACCATCCACAATTGTTTCTGTCCGCGGGTTTGTTCTTTACAGCCGCCGCAAAAAAAAAGGCGCCGCTTCCGACGCGGGCATCCATCTTGTTTACGTCCACTTAGCGCTAGCATGCGGTGACGTAGAAGACTTTGATTGAGATATTATTCTAGCCAATAAGAATACCTTTCGAATGGTGGGTGGGACTTAGGGCTTCTTCACACAGAGGCTTTGTAACATATATACATAGTATTTCTAGAAAAAGCGGGTTAGTGGTAGAGCGCATACCTTTGTTCATTTGTGTTGTTTCTAAACCATCAAATCTGTTCCGTTTTTGTCCATTCTATCATTTTGGAGAATTGAACCAAAGGGGATGTAGCTCAGTGGTAGAGCATGTATGAGGTCCTGGGTTCAATCCCCAGCATCTCCTGACACTGCTTTAGTCATTGCAAGCTGCCATATTACACTGGAAGGAATTTTAGAGACCTTGACTTAAATATGCCATGTCAACACTTCTGACATCCACAGTGGCCTAATGGATGTCAGAAGCTAATATTTGGTAAGTTTAGACCATTCAGTGCTTTGACCAGTATAAATCATAGCTCCCACTCTTTGGCTAATGGATATTCAAAAATCAACTTTTCATCCACAAGCTTAAAAAAAACTATAAATCCATTGTGCACTGTCACCCTGCCAAATTATAACTCAGTGATTGTTAGATACCTTTTGTTGAAATATCCGTCAGTAAAAGTGTATGTATGGTATAGTGTAGGATTATTGTAGTCTGATGCCGAGATAGATGCTCAAACTCAAGCTTAAGTGCAAACTCCCAGTCCCACATTACGGTTGAATCTTGCAGCACTTATAAAATATATACAAGTACAATAAGTCTGGATGGGTGTCAAGAGAGGCTTTGAAACATGGCATCCATTCAGGCGCAACATTTTGAAATCAAATTTTTGTTTTTCCATGCATCTATGGACTAGCAGGTTTGATGGTGTTTCTTTTTGGAGTATTTCTAGACAAAGTGGTTCAGTGGTAGAGCACATACCTTTGTTCATTTGGGATCAGACATGTTTTCCAGCAAGGCTTGACTGGACAAGCATACCTTGATTTTTAATTGGTCTCAAGATTTCACAGTAATTTTCCAAAGATGCAGTATTGTGGTGGCCAGGTGGACAAGCCAATGGGCAAAAAATACATTGGCATTGCTTCATATTTCTTTGAACCCTGCCGGAAACATACCTTTCTCTTCCCCTTGACCAGCAAAGGACGTCACCTGCTTAACAGTGCTTGATTTGTGAATATATAGCTACAGGAACACTTGTGGACTGGGTGATTAGACCAAAGAAGTAACTGTAACACACAAAAAGCGATGCTTATTTAAATAAAGTAACAATGGCACGGACCTTTGTGTCATTACCAGTGAAAGAGGAATTTATTCTTGAATTTTCTATCCGATCACTGTTTGTGTTCTGTTCCAAAGCCATCAAATCTGTTCCGTTTTGGTCCATTCTATCATTTTTCCTCACACTTCTGAAGGGGGATGTAACTCAGTGGTAGAGCGCATGCTTCGCATGTATGAGGTCCTGGATTCAATCCCCAGCATCTCCAGACACTGCTTTAGTCATGGCAAGCTGCCATATTACACTGCAAGGAATTTCAGAGACACTTCTGACTTCTGACATCCACAGTGGCCTAATGGATGTCAGAAGCTAATATTTGGTAAGTTTAGACCATTCAGTGCTTTGACCAGTATAAATCATAGCATCACTCTTTGGCTAATGGATATTCAAAAATCAACATTTCATTCACAAGCTTAAAAAAAACTATAAATCCATTGTGCACTGTCACCCTGCCAAATTATAACTCAGTGATTGTTAGATATATTTTGTTGAAATATCCGTCAGTAAAAGTGTATGTATGGTATAGTGTAGGTTTATTGTCATCTGATGCCGAGATAGATGCTCAAACTCAAGCTTAAGTGCAAACTCCCAGTCCCACATTACGGTTGAATCTTGCATCACTTATAAAATATATACAAGTACAATAAGTCTGGATGGGTGTCAAGAGAGGCTTTGAAACATGGCATCCATTCAGGCGCAACATTTTGAAATCAACTTTTTGTTTTTCCATGCATCTATGGACTAGCAGGTTTGATGGTGTTTCTTTTTGGAGTGTTTCTAGACAAAGTGGTTCAGTGGTAGCGCGCATACCTTTGTTCATTTGGGATCAGACATGTTTTCCAGCAATGCTTGACTGGACAAGCATACCTTGATTTTTAATTGGTCTCAAGATTTCACAGTCATTTTCCAAAGATGCAGTATTGTGGTGGCCAGGTGGACAAGCCAATGAGAAAAAAATACATTGGCATTGCTTCATATTTCTTTGAACCCTGCCGGAAACATACCTTTCTCTTCCCCTTGACCAGCAAAGGACGTCACCTGCTTAACAGTGCTCGATTTGTGAATATATAGGTACAGGAACACTTGTGGACTGGGTGATCAGACCAAAGAAGTAACTGTAACACACAAAAAGTGACGCTTATGTAAGTAAAGTAACAATGGCACAGACCTTTGTGTCATTACCAGTGAAAGAGGAATTTATTCTTGAATTTTCTATCCGATCACTATTTGTGTTCTGTTCCTAAGCCATCATATCTGTTCCGTTTTGGTCCATTCTATCATTTTTGCTTACAGTTCCGAAGGGGATGGAGCTCAGTGGTAGAGCGCATGCTTAGCATGTATGGGTTCAATCCCCAGCATCTCCAGACAATGCTTTAGTCATTGCAAGTTGCCATATTACACTGGAAGGAATTTCAGATACCTGTCACCTGCACGCCGGCGCGCAGTTTCCAAATTACTAAAGTTCTCTTGATGTAAAATGATGTATAACTTGCGGTCAATACCAGCAAGTTATACATCATTTTAAAGGTTATTTTCTCAACAAAACGAATATGTCATTGATTTACATTGAATAATATGCCCCAAGAAGCAATTACCAATAGTTTGTGAGAAAGTCTCAACTTTTACAAACGCATGTCCTACCTGTTTGCTTTTTATGACGGACAAAACGGCTTCCAATCTGTACATTCTTGTACTCAGTCTGTCGGTAAGGATCCATAGAAAAACAATATCCACTTGTATTTTTCCTGAAGTTATCGGATTTTGAGATATTGTCAAGTAAACAACGTTTTCTACAGTGAAAATATCCACATAAAGGCTCTGTCCGGCGCATTTCTCAATCCATATCAAATGACCTGTTTGACTTATAAGATGGTGTTTGGCATCGATCTTTTCTTCAGACTGTTAGCTACAGAATGAGACCATCCACAATTGTTTCTGTCCGCGGGTTTGTTCTTTACAGCCGCCGCAAAAAAAAAGGCGCCGCTTCCGACGCGGGCATCCATCTTGTTTACGTCCACTTAGCGCTAGCATGCGGTGACGTAGAAGACTTTGATTGAGATATTATTCTAGCCAATAAGAATACCTTTCGAATGGTGGGTGGGACTTAGGGCTTCTTCACACAGAGGCTTTGTAACATATATACATAGTATTTCTAGAAAAAGCGGGTTAGTGGTAGAGCGCATACCTTTGTTCATTTGTGTTGTTTCTAAACCATCAAATCTGTTCCGTTTTTGTCCATTCTATCATTTTGGAGAATTGAACCAAAGGGGATGTAGCTCAGTGGTAGAGCATGTATGAGGTCCTGGGTTCAATCCCCAGCATCTCCTGACACTGCTTTAGTCATTGCAAGCTGCCATATTACACTGGAAGGAATTTTAGAGACCTTGACTTAAATATGCCATGTCAACACTTCTGACATCCACAGTGGCCTAATGGATGTCAGAAGCTAATATTTGGTAAGTTTAGACCATTCAGTGCTTTGACCAGTATAAATCATAGCTCCCACTCTTTGGCTAATGGATATTCAAAAATCAACTTTTCATCCACAAGCTTAAAAAAAACTATAAATCCATTGTGCACTGTCACCCTGCCAAATTATAACTCAGTGATTGTTAGATACCTTTTGTTGAAATATCCGTCAGTAAAAGTGTATGTATGGTATAGTGTAGGATTATTGTAGTCTGATGCCGAGATAGATGCTCAAACTCAAGCTTAAGTGCAAACTCCCAGTCCCACATTACGGTTGAATCTTGCAGCACTTATAAAATATATACAAGTACAATAAGTCTGGATGGGTGTCAAGAGAGGCTTTGAAACATGGCATCCATTCAGGCGCAACATTTTGAAATCAAATTTTTGTTTTTCCATGCATCTATGGACTAGCAGGTTTGATGGTGTTTCTTTTTGGAGTATTTCTAGACAAAGTGGTTCAGTGGTAGAGCACATACCTTTGTTCATTTGGGATCAGACATGTTTTCCAGCAAGGCTTGACTGGACAAGCATACCTTGATTTTTAATTGGTCTCAAGATTTCACAGTAATTTTCCAAAGATGCAGTATTGTGGTGGCCAGGTGGACAAGCCAATGGGCAAAAAATACATTGGCATTGCTTCATATTTCTTTGAACCCTGCCGGAAACATACCTTTCTCTTCCCCTTGACCAGCAAAGGACGTCACCTGCTTAACAGTGCTTGATTTGTGAATATATAGCTACAGGAACACTTGTGGACTGGGTGATTAGACCAAAGAAGTAACTGTAACACACAAAAAGCGATGCTTATTTAAATAAAGTAACAATGGCACGGACCTTTGTGTCATTACCAGTGAAAGAGGAATTTATTCTTGAATTTTCTATCCGATCACTGTTTGTGTTCTGTTCCAAAGCCATCAAATCTGTTCCGTTTTGGTCCATTCTATCATTTTTCCTCACACTTCTGAAGGGGGATGTAACTCAGTGGTAGAGCGCATGCTTCGCATGTATGAGGTCCTGGATTCAATCCCCAGCATCTCCAGACACTGCTTTAGTCATGGCAAGCTGCCATATTACACTGCAAGGAATTTCAGAGACACTTCTGACTTCTGACATCCACAGTGGCCTAATGGATGTCAGAAGCTAATATTTGGTAAGTTTAGACCATTCAGTGCTTTGACCAGTATAAATCATAGCATCACTCTTTGGCTAATGGATATTCAAAAATCAACATTTCATTCACAAGCTTAAAAAAAACTATAAATCCATTGTGCACTGTCACCCTGCCAAATTATAACTCAGTGATTGTTAGATATCTTTTGTTGAAATATCCGTCAGTAAAAGTGTATGTATGGTATAGTGTAGGTTTATTGTCATCTGATGCCGAGATAGATGCTCAAACTCAAGCTTAAGTGCAAACTCCCAGTCCCACATTACGGTTGAATCTTGCAGCACTTATAAAATATATACAAGTACAATAAGTCTGGATGGGTGTCAAGAGAGGCTTTGAAACATGGCATTCATTCAGGCGCAACATTTTGAAATCAACTTTTTGTTTTTCCATGCATCTATGGACTAGCAGGTTTGATGGTGTTTCTTTTTGGAGTGTTTCTAGACAAAGTGGTTCAGTGGTAGCGCGCATACCTTTGTTCATTTGGGATCAGACATGTTTTCCAGCAATGCTTGACTGGACAAGCATACCTTGATTTTTAATTGGTCTCAAGATTTCACAGTCATTTTCCAAAGATGCAGTATTGTGGTGGCCAGGTGGACAAGCCAATGAGAAAAAAATACATTGGCATTGCTTCATATTTCTTTGAACCCTGCCGGAAACATACCTTTCTCTTCCCCTTGACCAGCAAAGGACGTCACCTGCTTAACAGTGCTCGATTTGTGAATAATAGGTACAGGAACACTTGTGGACTGGGTGATCAGACCAAAGAAGTAACTGTAACACACAAAAAGTGACGCTTATGTAAGTAAAGTAACAATGGCACAGACCTTTGTGTCATTACCAGTGAAAGAGGAATTTATTCTTGAATTTTCTATCCGATCACTATTTGTGTTCTGTTCCGTTTTGGTCCATTCTATCATTTTTGCTTACAGTTCCGAAGGGGATGTAGCTCAGTCGTAGAGCGCATGCTTCGCATGTATGAGGTCCTGGGTTCAATCCCCAGCATCTCCAGACACTGCTTTAGTCATGGCAAGCTGCCACACTGCAAGGAATTTCAGAGACACTTCTGACTTCTGACATCCACAGTGGCCTAATGGATGTCAGAAGCTAATATTTGGTAAGTTTAGACCATTCAGTGCTTTGACCAGTATAAATCATAGCATCACTCTTTGGCTAATGGATATTCAAAAATCAACATTTCATTCACAAGCTTAAAAAAAACTATAAATCCATTGTGCACTGTCACCCTGCCAAATTATAACTCAGTGATTGTTAGATATCTTTTGTTGAAATATCCGTCAGTAAAAGTGTATGTATGGTATAGTGTAGGTTTATTGTAGTCTGATGCCGAGATAGATGCTCAAACTCAAGCTTAAGTGCAAACTCCCAGTCCCACATTACGGTTGAATCTTGCAGCACTTATAAAATATATACAAGTACAATAAGTCTGGATGGGTGTCAAGAGAGGCTTTGAAACATGGCATCCATTCAGGCGCAACATTTTGAAATCAAATTTTTGTTTTTCCATGCATCTATGGACTAGCAGGTTTGATGGTGTTTCTTTTTGGAGTATTTCTAGACAAAGTGGTTCAGTGGTAGAGCACATACCTTTGTTCATTTGGGATCAGACATGTTTTCCAGCAAGGCTTGACTGGACAAGCATACCTTGATTTTTAATTGGTCTCAAGATTTCACAGTAATTTTCCAAAGATGCAGTATTGTGGTGGCCAGGTGGACAAGCCAATGGGCAAAAAATACATTGGCATTGCTTCATATTTCTTTGAACCCTGCCGGAAACATACCTTTCTCTTCCCCTTGACCAGCAAAGGACGTCACCTGCTTAACAGTGCTTGATTTGTGAATATATAGCTACAGGAACACTTGTGGACTGGGTGATTAGACCAAAGAAGTAACTGTAACACACAAAAAGCGATGCTTATTTAAATAAAGTAACAATGGCACGGACCTTTGTGTCATTACCAGTGAAAGAGGAATTTATTCTTGAATTTTCTATCCGATCACTGTTTGTGTTCTGTTCCAAAGCCATCAAATCTGTTCCGTTTTGGTCCATTCTATCATTTTTCCTCACACTTCTGAAGGGGGATGTAACTCAGTGGTAGAGCGCATGCTTCGCATGTATGAGGTCCTGGATTCAATCCCCAGCATCTCCAGACACTGCTTTAGTCATGGCAAGCTGCCATATTACACTGCAAGGAATTTCAGAGACACTTCTGACTTCTGACATCCACAGTGGCCTAATGGATGTCAGAAGCTAATATTTGGTAAGTTTAGACCATTCAGTGCTTTGACCAGTATAAATCATAGCATCACTCTTTGGCTAATGGATATTCAAAAATCAACATTTCATTCACAAGCTTAAAAAAAACTATAAATCCATTGTGCACTGTCACCCTGCCAAATTATAACTCAGTGATTGTTAGATATCTTTTGTTGAAATATCCGTCAGTAAAAGTGTATGTATGGTATAGTGTAGGTTTATTGTCATCTGATGCCGAGATAGATGCTCAAACTCAAGCTTAAGTGCAAACTCCCAGTCCCACATTACGGTTGAATCTTGCAGCACTTATAAAATATATACAAGTACAATAAGTCTGGATGGGTGTCAAGAGAGGCTTTGAAACATGGCATTCATTCAGGCGCAACATTTTGAAATCAACTTTTTGTTTTTCCATGCATCTATGGACTAGCAGGTTTGATGGTGTTTCTTTTTGGAGTGTTTCTAGACAAAGTGGTTCAGTGGTAGCGCGCATACCTTTGTTCATTTGGGATCAGACATGTTTTCCAGCAATGCTTGACTGGACAAGCATACCTTGATTTTTAATTGGTCTCAAGATTTCACAGTCATTTTCCAAAGATGCAGTATTGTGGTGGCCAGGTGGACAAGCCAATGAGAAAAAAATACATTGGCATTGCTTCATATTTCTTTGAACCCTGCCGGAAACATACCTTTCTCTTCCCCTTGACCAGCAAAGGACGTCACCTGCTTAACAGTGCTCGATTTGTGAATAATAGGTACAGGAACACTTGTGGACTGGGTGATCAGACCAAAGAAGTAACTGTAACACACAAAAAGTGACGCTTATGTAAGTAAAGTAACAATGGCACAGACCTTTGTGTCATTACCAGTGAAAGAGGAATTTATTCTTGAATTTTCTATCCGATCACTATTTGTGTTCTGTTCCGTTTTGGTCCATTCTATCATTTTTGCTTACAGTTCCGAAGGGGATGTAGCTCAGTGGTAGAGCGCATGCTTCGCATGTATGAGGTCCTGGGTTCAATCCCCAGCATCTCCAGACACTGCTTTAGTCATGGCAAGCTGCCACACTGCAAGGAATTTCAGAGACACTTCTGACTTCTGACATCCACAGTGGCCTAATGGATGTCAGAAGCTAATATTTGGTAAGTTTAGACCATTCAGTGCTTTGACCAGTATAAATCATAGCATCACTCTTTGGCTAATGGATATTCAAAAATCAACATTTCATTCACAAGCTTAAAAAAAACTATAAATCCATTGTGCACTGTCACCCTGCCAAATTATAACTCAGTGATTGTTAGATATCTTTTGTTGAAATATCCGTCAGTAAAAGTGTATGTATGGTATAGTGTAGGTTTATTGTCATCTGATGCCGAGATAGATGCTCAAACTCAAGCTTAAGTGCAAACTCCCAGTCCCACATTACGGTTGAATCTTGCATCACTTATAAAATATATACAAGTACAATAAGTCTGGATGGGTGTCAAGAGAGGCTTTGAAACATGGCATCCATTCAGGCGCAACATTTTGAAATCAACTTTTTGTTTTTCCATGCATCTATGGACTAGCAGGTTTGATGGTGTTTCTTTTTGGAGTGTTTCTAGACAAAGTGGTTCAGTGGTAGCGCGCATACCTTTGTTCATTTGGGATCAGACATGTTTTCCAGCAATGCTTGACTGGACAAGCATACCTTGATTTTTAATTGGTCTCAAGATTTCACAGTCATTTTCCAAAGATGCAGTATTGTGGTGGCCAGGTGGACAAGCCAATGAGAAAAAAATACATTGGCATTGCTTCATATTTCTTTGAACCCTGCCGGAAACATACCTTTCTCTTCCCCTTGACCAGCAAAGGACGTCACCTGCTTAACAGTGCTCGATTTGTGAATATATAGGTACAGGAACACTTGTGGACTGGGTGATCAGACCAAAGAAGTAACTGTAACACACAAAAAGTGACGCTTATGTAAGTAAAGTAACAATGGCACAGACCTTTGTGTCATTACCAGTGAAAGAGGAATTTATTCTTGAATTTTCTATCCGATCACTATTTGTGTTCTGTTCCGTTTTGGTCCATTCTATCATTTTTGCTTACAGTTCCGAAGGGGATGTAGCTCAGTGGTAGAGCGCATGCTTCGCATGTATGAGGTCCTGGGTTCAATCCCCAGCATCTCCGGACACTGCTTTAGTCATGGCAAGCTGCCACACTGCAAGGAATTTCAGAGACACTTCTGACTTCTGACATCCACAGTGGCCTAATGGATGTCAGAAGCTAATATTTGGTAAGTTTAGACCATTCAGTGCTTTGACCAGTATAAATCATAGCATCACTCTTTGGCTAATGGATATTCAAAAATCAACATTTCATTCACAAGCTTAAAAAAAACTATAAATCCATTGTGCACTGTCACCCTGCCAAATTATAACTCAGTGATTGTTAGATATCTTTTGTTGAAATATCCGTCAGTAAAAGTGTATGTATGGTATAGTGTAGGTTTATTGTCATCTGATGCCGAGATAGATGCTCAAACTCAAGCTTAAGTGCAAACTCCCAGTCCCACATTACGGTTGAATCTTGCATCACTTATAAAATATATACAAGTACAATAAGTCTGGATGGGTGTCAAGAGAGGCTTTGAAACATGGCATCCATTCAGGCGCAACATTTTGAAATCAACTTTTTGTTTTTCCATGCATCTATGGACTAGCAGGTTTGATGGTGTTTCTTTTTGGAGTGTTTCTAGACAAAGTGGTTCAGTGGTAGCGCGCATACCTTTGTTCATTTGGGATCAGACATGTTTTCCAGCAATGCTTGACTGGACAAGCATACCTTGATTTTTAATTGGTCTCAAGATTTCACAGTCATTTTCCAAAGATGCAGTATTGTGGTGGCCAGGTGGACAAGCCAATGAGAAAAAAATACATTGGCATTGCTTCATATTTCTTTGAACCCTGCCGGAAACATACCTTTCTCTTCCCCTTGACCAGCAAAGGACGTCACCTGCTTAACAGTGCTCGATTTGTGAATATATAGGTACAGGAACACTTGTGGACTGGGTGATCAGACCAAAGAAGTAACTGTAACACACAAAAAGTGACGCTTATGTAAGTAAAGTAACAATGGCACAGACCTTTGTGTCATTACCAGTGAAAGAGGAATTTATTCTTGAATTTTCTATCCGATCACTATTTGTGTTCTGTTCCTAAGCCATCATATCTGTTCCGTTTTGGTCCATTCTATCATTTTTGCTTACAGTTCCGAAGGGGATGGAGCTCAGTGGTAGAGCGCATGCTTAGCATGTATGGGTTCAATCCCCAGCATCTCCAGACAATGCTTTAGTCATTGCAAGTTGCCATATTACACTGGAAGGAATTTCAGATACCTGTCACCTGCACGCCGGCGCGCAGTTTCCAAATTACTAAAGTTCTCTTGATGTAAAATGATGTATAACTTGCGGTCAATACCAGCAAGTTATACATCATTTTAAAGGTTATTTTCTCAACAAAACGAATATGTCATTGATTTACATTGAATAATATGCCCCAAGAAGCAATTACCAATAGTTTGTGAGAAAGTCTCAACTTTTACAAACGCATGTCCTACCTGTTTGCTTTTTATGACGGACAAAACGGCTTCCAATCTGTACATTCTTGTACTCAGTCTGTCGGTAAGGATCCATAGAAAAACAATATCCACTTGTATTTTTCCTGAAGTTATCGGATTTTGAGATATTGTCAAGTAAACAACGTTTTCTACAGTGAAAATATCCACATAAAGGCTCTGTCCGGCGCATTTCTCAATCCATATCAAATGACCTGTTTGACTTATAAGATGGTGTTTGGCATCGATCTTTTCTTCAGACTGTTAGCTACAGAATGAGACCATCCACAATTGTTTCTGTCCGCGGGTTTGTTCTTTACAGCCGCCGCAAAAAAAAAGGCGCCGCTTCCGACGCGGGCATCCATCTTGTTTACGTCCACTTAGCGCTAGCATGCGGTGACGTAGAAGACTTTGATTGAGATATTATTCTAGCCAATAAGAATACCTTTCGAATGGTGGGTGGGACTTAGGGCTTCTTCACACAGAGGCTTTGTAACATATATACATAGTATTTCTAGAAAAAGCGGGTTAGTGGTAGAGCGCATACCTTTGTTCATTTGTGTTGTTTCTAAACCATCAAATCTGTTCCGTTTTTGTCCATTCTATCATTTTGGAGAATTGAACCAAAGGGGATGTAGCTCAGTGGTAGAGCATGTATGAGGTCCTGGGTTCAATCCCCAGCATCTCCTGACACTGCTTTAGTCATTGCAAGCTGCCATATTACACTGGAAGGAATTTTAGAGACCTTGACTTAAATATGCCATGTCAACACTTCTGACATCCACAGTGGCCTAATGGATGTCAGAAGCTAATATTTGGTAAGTTTAGACCATTCAGTGCTTTGACCAGTATAAATCATAGCTCCCACTCTTTGGCTAATGGATATTCAAAAATCAACTTTTCATCCACAAGCTTAAAAAAAACTATAAATCCATTGTGCACTGTCACCCTGCCAAATTATAACTCAGTGATTGTTAGATACCTTTTGTTGAAATATCCGTCAGTAAAAGTGTATGTATGGTATAGTGTAGGATTATTGTAGTCTGATGCCGAGATAGATGCTCAAACTCAAGCTTAAGTGCAAACTCCCAGTCCCACATTACGGTTGAATCTTGCAGCACTTATAAAATATATACAAGTACAATAAGTCTGGATGGGTGTCAAGAGAGGCTTTGAAACATGGCATCCATTCAGGCGCAACATTTTGAAATCAAATTTTTGTTTTTCCATGCATCTATGGACTAGCAGGTTTGATGGTGTTTCTTTTTGGAGTATTTCTAGACAAAGTGGTTCAGTGGTAGAGCACATACCTTTGTTCATTTGGGATCAGACATGTTTTCCAGCAAGGCTTGACTGGACAAGCATACCTTGATTTTTAATTGGTCTCAAGATTTCACAGTAATTTTCCAAAGATGCAGTATTGTGGTGGCCAGGTGGACAAGCCAATGGGCAAAAAATACATTGGCATTGCTTCATATTTCTTTGAACCCTGCCGGAAACATACCTTTCTCTTCCCCTTGACCAGCAAAGGACGTCACCTGCTTAACAGTGCTTGATTTGTGAATATATAGCTACAGGAACACTTGTGGACTGGGTGATTAGACCAAAGAAGTAACTGTAACACACAAAAAGCGATGCTTATTTAAATAAAGTAACAATGGCACGGACCTTTGTGTCATTACCAGTGAAAGAGGAATTTATTCTTGAATTTTCTATCCGATCACTGTTTGTGTTCTGTTCCAAAGCCATCAAATCTGTTCCGTTTTGGTCCATTCTATCATTTTTCCTCACACTTCTGAAGGGGGATGTAACTCAGTGGTAGAGCGCATGCTTCGCATGTATGAGGTCCTGGATTCAATCCCCAGCATCTCCAGACACTGCTTTAGTCATGGCAAGCTGCCATATTACACTGCAAGGAATTTCAGAGACACTTCTGACTTCTGACATCCACAGTGGCCTAATGGATGTCAGAAGCTAATATTTGGTAAGTTTAGACCATTCAGTGCTTTGACCAGTATAAATCATAGCTCCCACTCTTTGGCTAATGGATATTCAAAAATCAACTTTTCATCCACAAGCTTAAAAAAAACTATAAATCCATTGTGCACTGTCACCCTGCCAAATTATAACTCAGTGATTGTTAGATACCTTTTGTTGAAATATCCGTCAGTAAAAGTGTATGTATGGTATAGTGTAGGATTATTGTAGTCTGATGCCGAGATAGATGCTCAAACTCAAGCTTAAGTGCAAACTCCCAGTCCCACATTACGGTTGAATCTTGCAGCACTTATAAAATATATACAAGTACAATAAGTCTGGATGGGTGTCAAGAGAGGCTTTGAAACATGGCATCCATTCAGGCGCAACATTTTGAAATCAAATTTTTGTTTTTCCATGCATCTATGGACTAGCAGGTTTGATGGTGTTTCTTTTTGGAGTATTTCTAGACAAAGTGGTTCAGTGGTAGAGCACATACCTTTGTTCATTTGGGATCAGACATGTTTTCCAGCAAGGCTTGACTGGACAAGCATACCTTGATTTTTAATTGGTCTCAAGATTTCACAGTCATTTTCCAAAGATGCAGTATTGTGGTGGCCAGGTGGACAAGCCAATGGGCAAAAAATACATTGGCATTGCTTCATATTTCTTTGAACCCTGCCGGAAACATACCTTTCTCTTCCCCTTGACCAGCAAAGGACGTCACCTGCTTAACAGTGCTTGATTTGTGAATATATAGCTACAGGAACACTTGTGGACTGGGTGATTAGACCAAAGAAGTAACTGTAACACACAAAAAGCGATGCTTATTTAAATAAAGTAACAATGGCACGGACCTTTGTGTCATTACCAGTGAAAGAGGAATTTATTCTTGAATTTTCTATTCGATCACTGTTTGTGTTCTGTTCCAAAGCCATCAAATCTGTTCCGTTTTGGTCCATTCTATCATTTTTCCTCACACTTCTGAAGGGGGATGTAACTCAGTGGTAGAGCGCATGCTTCGCATGTATGAGGTCCTGGATTCAATCCCCAGCATCTCCAGACACTGCTTTAGTCATGGCAAGCTGCCATATTACACTGCAAGGAATTTCAGAGACACTTCTGACTTCTGACATCCACAGTGGCCTAATGGATGTCAGAAGCTAATATTTGGTAAGTTTAGACCATTCAGTGCTTTGACCAGTATAAATCATAGCATCACTCTTTGGCTAATGGATATTCAAAAATCAACATTTCATTCACAAGCTTAAATAAAACTATAAATCCATTGTGCACTGTCACCCTGCCAAATTATAACTCAGTGATTGTTAGATATCTTTTGTTGAAATATCCGTCAGTAAAAGTGTATGTATGGTATAGTGTAGGTTTATTGTCATCTGATGCCGAGATAGATGCTCAAACTCAAGCTTAAGTGCAAACTCCCAGTCCCACATTACGGTTGAATCTTGCATCACTTATAAAATATATACAAGTACAATAAGTCTGGATGGGTGTCAAGAGAGGCTTTGAAACATGGCATCCATTCAGGCGCAACATTTTGAAATCAACTTTTTGTTTTTCCATGCATCTATGGACTAGCAGGTTTGATGGTGTTTCTTTTTGGAGTGTTTCTAGACAAAGTGGTTCAGTGGTAGCGCGCATACCTTTGTTCATTTGGGATCAGACATGTTTTCCAGCAATGCTTGACTGGACAAGCATACCTTGATTTTTAATTGGTCTCAAGATTTCACAGTCATTTTCCAAAGATGCAGTATTGTGGTGGCCAGGTGGACAAGCCAATGAGAAAAAAATACATTGGCATTGCTTCATATTTCTTTGAACCCTGCCGGAAACATACCTTTCTCTTCCCCTTGACCAGCAAAGGACGTCACCTGCTTAACAGTGCTCGATTTGTGAATATATAGGTACAGGAACACTTGTGGACTGGGTGATCAGACCAAAGAAGTAACTGTAACACACAAAAAGTGACGCTTATGTAAGTAAAGTAACAATGGCACAGACCTTTGTGTCATTACCAGTGAAAGAGGAATTTATTCTTGAATTTTCTATCCGATCACTATTTGTGTTCTGTTCCTAAGCCATCATATCTGTTCCGTTTTGGTCCATTCTATCATTTTTGCTTACAGTTCCGAAGGGGATGTAGCTCAGTGGTAGAGCGCATGCTTAGCATGTATGAGGCCCTGGGTTCAATCCCCAGCATCTCCAGACAATGCTTTAGTCATCGCAAGTTGCCATATTACACTGGAAGGAATTTCAGACACCTGTCACCTGCACGCCGGCGCGCAGTTTCCAAATTACAAAAGTTCTCTTGATGTAAAATGATGTATAACTTGCGGTCAATACCAGCAAGTTATACATCATTTTAAAGGTTATTTTCTCAACAAAACGAATATGTCATTGATTTACATTGAATAATATGCCCCAAGAAGCAATTACCAATAGTTTGTGAGAAAGTCTCAACTTTTACAAACGCATGTCCTACCTGTTTGCTTTTTATGACGGACAAAACGGCTTCCAATCTGTACATTCTTGTACTCAGTCTGTCGGTAAGGATCCATAGAAAAACAATATCCACTTGTATTTTTCCTGAAGTTATCGGATTTTGAGATATTGTCAAGTAAACAACGTTTTCTACAGTGAAAATATCCACATAAAGGCTCTGTCCGGCGCATTTCTCAATCCATATCAAATGACCTGTTTGACTTATAAGATGGTGTTTGGCATCGATCTTTTCTTCAGACTGTTAGCTACAGAATGAGACCATCCACAATTGTTTCTGTCCGCGGGTTTGTTCTTTACAGCCGCCGCAAAAAAAAGGCGCCGCTTCCGACGCGGGCATCCATCTTGTTTACGTCCACTTAGCGCTAGCATGCGGTGACGTAGAAGACTTTGATTGAGATATTATTCTAGCCAATAAGAATACCTTTCGAATGGTGGGTGGGACTTAGGGCTTCTTCACACAGAGGCTTTGTAACATATATACATAGTATTTCTAGAAAAAGCGGGTTAGTGGTAGAGCGCATACCTTTGTTCATTTGTGTTGTTTCTAAACCATCAAATCTGTTCCGTTTTTGTCCATTCTATCATTTTGGAGAATTGAACCAAAGGTGATGTAGCTCAGTGGTAGAGCATGTATGAGGTCCTGGGTTCAATCCCCAGCATCTCCTGACACTGCTTTAGTCATTGCAAGCTGCCATATTACACTGGAAGGAATTTTAGAGACCTTGACTTAAATATGCCATGTCAACACTTCTGACATCCACAGTGGCCTAATGGATGTCAGAAGCTAATATTTGGTAAGTTTAGACCATTCAGTGCTTTGACCAGTATAAATCATAGCTCCCACTCTTTGGCTAATGGATATTCAAAAATCAACTTTTCATCCACAAGCTTAAAAAAAACTATAAATCCATTGTGCACTGTCACCCTGCCAAATTATAACTCAGTGATTGTTAGATACCTTTTGTTGAAATATCCGTCAGTAAAAGTGTATGTATGGTATAGTGTAGGATTATTGTAGTCTGATGCCGAGATAGATGCTCAAACTCAAGCTTAAGTGCAAACTCCCAGTCCCACATTACGGTTGAATCTTGCAGCACTTATAAAATATATACAAGTACAATAAGTCTGGATGGGTGTCAAGAGAGGCTTTGAAACATGGCATCCATTCAGGCGCAACATTTTGAAATCAAATTTTTGTTTTTCCATGCATCTATGGACTAGCAGGTTTGATGGTGTTTCTTTTTGGAGTATTTCTAGACAAAGTGGTTCAGTGGTAGAGCACATACCTTTGTTCATTTGGGATCAGACATGTTTTCCAGCAAGGCTTGACTGGACAAGCATACCTTGATTTTTAATTGGTCTCAAGATTTCACAGTAATTTTCCAAAGATGCAGTATTGTGGTGGCCAGGTGGACAAGCCAATGGGCAAAAAATACATTGGCATTGCTTCATATTTCTTTGAACCCTGCCGGAAACATACCTTTCTCTTCCCCTTGACCAGCAAAGGACGTCACCTGCTTAACAGTGCTTGATTTGTGAATATATAGCTACAGGAACACTTGTGGACTGGGTGATTAGACCAAAGAAGTAACTGTAACACACAAAAAGCGATGCTTATTTAAATAAAGTAACAATGGCACGGACCTTTGTGTCATTACCAGTGAAAGAGGAATTTATTCTTGAATTTTCTATTCGATCACTGTTTGTGTTCCGTTCCAAAGCCATCAAATCTGTTCCGTTTTGGTCTATTCTATCATTTTTCCTCACACTTCTGAAGGGGGATGTAACTCAGTGGTAGAGCGCATGCTTCGCATGTATGAGGTCCTGGGTTCAATCCCCAGCATCTCCAGACACTGCTTTAGTCATGGCAAGCTGCCATATTACACTGCAAGGAATTTCAGAGACACTTCTGACATCCACAGTGGCCTAATGGATGTCAGAAGCTAATATTTGGTAAGTTTAGACCATTCAGTGCTTTGACCAGTATAAATCATAGCATCACTCTTTGGCTAATGGATATTCAAAAATCAACATTTCATTCACAAGCTTAAATAAAACTATAAATCCATTGTGCACTGTCACCCTGCCAAATTATAACTCAGTGATTGTTAGATATCTTTTGTTGAAATATCCGTCAGTAAAAGTGTATGTATGGTATAGTGTAGGTTTATTGTCATCTGATGCCGAGATAGATGCTCAAACTCAAGCTTAAGTGCAAACTCCCAGTCCCACATTACGGTTGAATCTTGCATCACTTATAAAATATATACAAGTACAATAAGTCTGGATGGGTGTCAAGAGAGGCTTTGAAACATGGCATCCATTCAGGCGCAACATTTTGAAATCAACTTTTTGTTTTTCCATGCATCTATGGACTAGCAGGTTTGATGGTGTTTCTTTTTGGAGTGTTTCTAGACAAAGTGGTTCAGTGGTAGCGCGCATACCTTTGTTCATTTGGGATCAGACATATTTTCCAGCAATGCTTGACTGGACAAGCATACCTTGATTTTTAATTGGTCTCAAGATTTCACAGTCATTTTCCAAAGATGCAGTATTGTGGTGGCCAGGTGGACAAGCCAATGAGAAAAAAATACATTGGCATTGCTTCATATTTCTTTGAACCCTGCCGGAAACATACCTTTCTCTTCCCCTTGACCAGCAAAGGACGTCACCTGCTTAACAGTGCTCGATTTGTGAATATATAGGTACAGGAACACTTGTGGACTGGGTGATCAGACCAAAGAAGTAACTGTAACACACAAAAAGTGACGCTTATGTAAGTAAAGTAACAATGGCACAGACCTTTGTGTCATTACCAGTGAAAGAGGAATTTATTCTTGAATTTTCTATCCGATCACTATTTGTGTTCTGTTCCTAAGCCATCATATCTGTTCCGTTTTGGTCCATTCTATCATTTTTGCTTACAGTTCCAAAGGGGATGTAGCTCAGTGGTAGAGCGCATGCTTAGCATGTATGAGGCCCTGGGTTCAATCCCCAGCATCTCCAGACAATGCTTTAGTCATCGCAAGTTGCCATATTACACTGGAAGGACTTCAGACACCTGTCACCTGCACGCCGGCGCGCAGTTTCCAAATTACAAAAGTTCTCTTGATGTAAAATGATGTATAACTTGCGGTCAATACCAGCAAGTTATACATCATTTTAAAGGTTATTTTCTCAACAAAACGAATATGTCATTGATTTACATTGAATAATATGCCCCAAGAAGCAATTACCAATAGTTTGTGAGAAAGTCTCAACTTTTACAAACGCATGTCCTACCTGTTTGCTTTTTATGACGGACAAAACGGCTTCCAATCTGTACATTCTTGTACTCAGTCTGTCGGTAAGGATCCATAGAAAAACAATATCCACTTGTATTTTTCCTGAAGTTATCGGATTTTGAGATATTGTCAAGTAAACAACGTTTTCTACAGTGAAAATATCCACATAAAGGCTCTGTCCGGCGCATTTCTCAATCCATATCAAATGACCTGTTTGACTTATAAGATGGTGTTTGGCATCGATCTTTTCTTCAGACTGTTAGCTACAGAATGAGACCATCCACAATTGTTTCTGTCCGCGGGTTTGTTCTTTACAGCCGCCGCAAAAAAAAAGGCGCCGCTTCCGACGCGGGCATCCATCTTGTTTACGTCCACTTAGCGCTAGCATGCGGTGACGTAGAAGACTTTGATTGAGATATTATTCTAGCCAATAAGAATACCTTTCGAATGGTGGGTGGGACTTAGGGCTTCTTCACACAGAGGCTTTGTAACATATATACATAGTATTTCTAGAAAAAGCGGGTTAGTGGTAGAGCGCATACCTTTGTTCATTTGTGTTGTTTCTAAACCATCAAATCTGTTCCGTTTTTGTCCATTCTATCATTTTGGAGAATTGAACCAAAGGTGATGTAGCTCAGTGGTAGAGCATGTATGAGGTCCTGGGTTCAATCCCCAGCATCTCCTGACACTGCTTTAGTCATTGCAAGCTGCCATATTACACTGGAAGGAATTTTAGAGACCTTGACTTAAATATGCCATGTCAACACTTCTGACATCCACAGTGGCCTAATGGATGTCAGAAGCTAATATTTGGTAAGTTTAGACCATTCAGTGCTTTGACCAGTATAAATCATAGCTCCCACTCTTTGGCTAATGGATATTCAAAAATCAACTTTTCATCCACAAGCTTAAAAAAAACTATAAATCCATTGTGCACTGTCACCCTGCCAAATTATAACTCAGTGATTGTTAGATACCTTTTGTTGAAATATCCGTCAGTAAAAGTGTATGTATGGTATAGTGTAGGATTATTGTAGTCTGATGCCGAGATAGATGCTCAAACTCAAGCTTAAGTGCAAACTCCCAGTCCCACATTACGGTTGAATCTTGCAGCACTTATAAAATATATACAAGTACAATAAGTCTGGATGGGTGTCAAGAGAGGCTTTGAAACATGGCATCCATTCAGGCGCAACATTTTGAAATCAAATTTTTGTTTTTCCATGCATCTATGGACTAGCAGGTTTGATGGTGTTTCTTTTTGGAGTATTTCTAGACAAAGTGGTTCAGTGGTAGAGCACATACCTTTGTTCATTTGGGATCAGACATGTTTTCCAGCAAGGCTTGACTGGACAAGCATACCTTGATTTTTAATTGGTCTCAAGATTTCACAGTAATTTTCCAAAGATGCAGTATTGTGGTGGCCAGGTGGACAAGCCAATGGGCAAAAAATACATTGGCATTGCTTCATATTTCTTTGAACCCTGCCGGAAACATACCTTTCTCTTCCCCTTGACCAGCAAAGGACGTCACCTGCTTAACAGTGCTTGATTTGTGAATATATAGCTACAGGAACACTTGTGGACTGGGTGATTAGACCAAAGAAGTAACTGTAACACACAAAAAGCGATGCTTATTTAAATAAAGTAACAATGGCACGGACCTTTGTGTCATTACCAGTGAAAGAGGAATTTATTCTTGAATTTTCTATTCGATCACTGTTTGTGTTCTGTTCCAAAGCCATCAAATCTGTTCCGTTTTGGTCCATTCTATCATTTTTCCTCACACTTCTGAAGGGGGATGTAACTTAGTGGTAGAGCGCATGCTTCGCATGTATGAGGTCCTGGGTTCAATCCCCAGCATCTCCAGACACTGCTTTAGTCATGGCAAGCTGCTATATTACACTGCAAGGAATTTCAGAGACACTTCTGACTTCTGACATCCACAGTGGCCTAATGGATGTCAGAAGCTAATATTTGGTAAGTTTAGACCATTCAGTGCTTTGACCAGTATAAATCATAGCATCACTCTTTGGCTAATGGATATTCAAAAATCAACATTTCATCCACAAGCTTAAAAAAAACTATAAATCCATTGTGCACTGTCACCCTGCCAAATTATAACTCAGTGATTGTTAGATATCTTTTGTTGAAATATCCGTCAGTAAAAGTGTATATATGGTATAGTGTAGGTTTATTGTCATCTGATGCCGAGATAGATGCTCAAACTCAAGCTTAAGTGCAAACTCCCAGTCCCACATTACGGTTGAATCTTGCAGCACTTATAAAA
Source organism: Eucyclogobius newberryi (assembly GCF_026437365.1). Lineage (NCBI taxonomy): Eukaryota > Metazoa > Chordata > Actinopteri > Gobiiformes > Gobiidae > Eucyclogobius > Eucyclogobius newberryi. The sequence goes on from NW_027316056.1 coordinate 2,688,362, forward strand.
TATATACAAGTACAATAAGTCTGGATGGGTGTCAAGAGAGGCTTTGAAACATGGCATCCATTCAGGCGCAACATTTTGAAATCAACTTTTTGTTTTTCCATGCATCTATGGACTAGCAGGTTTGATGGTGTTTCTTTTTGGAGTGTTTCTAGACAAAGTGGTTCAGTGGTAGTGCGCATACCTTTGTTCATTTGGGATCAGACATGTTTTCCAGATATGCTTGACTGGACAAGCATACCTTGATTTTTAATTGGTCTCAAGATTTCACAGTCATTTTCCAAAGATGCAGTATTGTGGTGGCCAGGTGGACAAGCCAATGAGAAAAAAATACATTGGCATTGCTTCATATTTCTTTGAACCCTGCCGGAAACATACCTTTCTCTTCCCCTTGACCAGCAAAGGACGTCACCTGCTTAACAGTACTCGATTTGTGAATATATAGGTACAGGAACACTTGTGGACTGGGTGATCAGACCAAAGAAGTAACTGTAACACACAAAAAGTGACGCTTATGTAAGTAAAGTAACAATGGCACAGACCTTTGTGTCATTACCAGTGAAAGAGGAATTTATTCTTGAATTTTCTATCCGATCACTATTTGTGTTCTGTTCCTAAGCCATCATATCTGTTCCGTTTTGGTCCATTCTATCATTTTTGCTTACAGTTCCGAAGGGGATGTAGCTCAGTGTTAGAGCGCATGCTTAGCATGAATGAGGCCCTGGGTTCAATCTACAGCATCTCCAGACAATGCTTTAGTCATTGCAAGTTGCCATATTACACTGGAAGGAATTTCAGATACCTGTCACCTGCACGCCGGCGCGCAGTTTCCAAATTACAAAAGTTCTCTTGATGTAAAATGATGTATAACTTGCGGTCAATACCAGCAAGTTATAAATCATTTTAAAGGTTATTTTCTCAACAAAACGAATATGTCATTGATTTACATTGAATAATATGCCCCAAGAAGCAATTACCAATAGTTTGTGAGAAAGTCTCAACTTTTACAAACGCATGTCCTACCTGTTTGCTTTTTATGACGGACAAAACGGCTTCCAATCTGTACATTCTTGTACTCAGTCTGTCGGTAAGGATCCATAGAAAAACAATATCCACTTGTATTTTTCCTGAAGTTATCGGATTTTGAGATATTGTCAAGTAAACAACGTTTTCTACAGTGAAAATATCCACATAAAGGCTCTGTCCGGCGCATTTCTCAATCCATATCAAATGACCTGTTTGACTTATAAGATGGTGTTTGGCATCGATCTTTTCTTCAGACCGTTAGCTACAGAATGAGACCATCCACAATTGTTTCTGTCCGCGGGTTTGTTCTTTACAGCCGCCGCAAAAAAAAAAGGCGCCGCTTCCGACGCGGGCATCCATCTTGTTTACGTCCACTTAGCGCTAGCATGCGGTGACGTAGAAGACTTTGATTGAGATATTATTCTAGCCAATAAGAATACCTTTCGAATGGTGGGTGGGACTTAGGGCTTCTTCACACAGAGGCTTTGTAACATATATACATAGTATTTCTAGAAAAAGCGGGTTAGTGGTAGAGCGCATACCTTTGTTCATTTGTGTTGTTTCTAAACCATCAAATCTGTTCCGTTTTTGTCCATTCTATCATTTTGGAGAATTGAACCAAAGGGGATGTAGCTCATTGGTAGAGCATGTATGAGGTCCTGGGTTCAATCCCCAGCATCTCCTGACACTGCTTTAGTCATTGCAAGCTGCCATATTACACTGGAAGGAATTTTAGAGACCTTGACTTAAATATGCCATGTCAACACTTCTGACATCCACAGTGGCCTAATGGATGTCAGAAGCTAATATTTGGTAAGTTTAGACCATTCAGTGCTTTGACCAGTATAAATCATAGCTCCCACTCTTTGGCTAATGGATATTCAAAAATCAACTTTTCATCCACAAGCTTAAAAAAAAACTATAAATCCATTGTGCACTGTCACCCTGCCAAATTATAACTCAGTGATTGTTAGATACCTTTTGTTGAAATATCCGTCAGTAAAAGTGTATGTATGGTATAGTGTAGGATTATTGTAGTCTGATGCCGAGATAGATGCTCAAACTCAAGCTTAAGTGCAAACTTCCAGTCCCACATTACGGTTGAATCTTGCAGCACTTATAAAATATATACAAGTACAATAAGTCTGGATGGGTGTCAAGAGAGGCTTTGAAACATGGCATCCATTCAGGCGCAACATTTTGAAATCAAATTTTTGTTTTTCCATGCATCTATGGACTAGCAGGTTTGATGGTGTTTCTTTTTGGAGTATTTCTAGACAAAGTGGTTCAGTGGTAGAGCACATACCTTTGTTCATTTGGGATCAGACATGTTTTCCAGCAAGGCTTGACTGGACAAGCATACCTTGATTTTTAATTGGTCTCAAGATTTCACAGTAATTTTCCAAAGATGCAGTATTGTGGTGGCCAGGTGGACAAGCCAATGGGCAAAAAATACATTGGCATTGCTTCATATTTCTTTGAACCCTGCCGGAAACATACCTTTCTCTTCCCCTTGACCAGCAAAGGACGTCACCTGCTTAACAGTGCTTGATTTGTGAATATATAGCTACAGGAACACTTGTGGACTGGGTGATTAGACCAAAGAAGTAACTGTAACACACAAAAAGCGATGCTTATTTAAATAAAGTAACAATGGCACGGACCTTTGTGTCATTACCAGTGAAAGAGGAATTTATTCTTGAATTTTCTATCCGATCACTGTTTGTGTTCTGTTCCAAAGCCATCAAATCTGTTCCGTTTTGGTCCATTCTATCATTTTTCCTCACACTTCTGAAGGGGGATGTAACTCAGTGGTAGAGCGCATGCTTCGCATGTATGAGGTCCTGGATTCAATCCCCAGCATCTCCAGACACTGCTTTAGTCATGGCAAGCTGCCATATTACACTGCAAGGAATTTCAGAGACACTTCTGACTTCTGACATCCACAGTGGCCTAATGGATGTCAGAAGCTAATATTTGGTAAGTTTAGACCATTCAGTGCTTTGACCAGTATAAATCATAGCTCCCACTCTTTGGCTAATGGATATTCAAAAATCAACTTTTCATCCACAAGCTTAAAAAAAAACTATAAATCCATTGTGCACTGTCACCCTGCCAAATTATAACTCAGTGATTGTTAGATACCTTTTGTTGAAATATCCGTCAGTAAAAGTGTATGTATGGTATAGTGTAGGTTTATTGTCATCTGATGCCGAGATAGATGCTCAAACTCAAGCTTAAGTGCAAACTCCCAGTCCCACATTACGGTTGAATCTTGCATCACTTATAAAATATATACAAGTACAATAAGTCTGGATGGGTGTCAAGAGAGGCTTTGAAACATGGCATCCATTCAGGCGCAACATTTTGAAATCAACTTTTTGTTTTTCCATGCATCTATGGACTAGCAGGTTTGATGGTGTTTCTTTTTGGAGTGTTTCTAGACAAAGTGGTTCAGTGGTAGCGCGCATACCTTTGTTCATTTGGGATCAGACATGTTTTCCAGCAATGCTTGACTGGACAAGCATACCTTGATTTTTAATTGGTCTCAAGATTTCACAGTCATTTTCCAAAGATGCAGTATTGTGGTGGCCAGGTGGACAAGCCAATGGGCAAAAAATACATTGGCATTGCTTCATATTTCTTTGAACCCTGCCGGAAACATACCTTTCTCTTCCCCTTGACCAGCAAAGGACGTCACCTGCTTAACAGTGCTTGATTTGTGAATATATAGCTACAGGAACACTTGTGGACTGGGTGATTAGACCAAAGAAGTAACTGTAACACACAAAAAGCGATGCTTATTTAAATAAAGTAACAATGGCACGGACCTTTGTGTCATTACCAGTGAAAGAGGAATTTATTCTTGAATTTTCTATCCGATCACTGTTTGTGTTCTGTTCCAAAGCCATCAAATCTTTTCCGTTTTGGTCCATTCTATCATTTTTCCTCACACTTCTGAAGGGGGATGTAACTCAGTGGTAGAGCGCATGCTTCGCATGTATGAGGTCCTGGATTCAATCCCCAGCATCTCCAGACACTGCTTTAGTCATGGCAAGCTGCCATATTACACTGCAAGGAATTTCAGAGACACTTCTGACTTCTGACATCCACAGTGGCCTAATGGATGTCAGAAGCTAATATTTGGTAAGTTTAGACCATTCAGTGCTTTGACCAGTATAAATCATAGCTCCCACTCTTTGGCTAATGGATATTCAAAAATCAACTTTTCATCCACAAGCTTAAAAAAAAACTATAAATCCATTGTGCACTGTCACCCTGCCAAATTATAACTCAGTGATTGTTAGATACCTTTTGTTGAAATATCCGTCAGTAAAAGTGTATGTATGGTATAGTGTAGGTTTATTGTCATCTGATGCCGAGATAGATGCTCAAACTCAAGCTTAAGTGCAAACTCCCAGTCCCACATTACGGTTGAATCTTGCATCACTTATAAAATATATACAAGTACAATAAGTCTGGATGGGTGTCAAGAGAGGCTTTGAAACATGGCATCCATTCAGGCGCAACATTTTGAAATCAACTTTTTGTTTTTCCATGCATCTATGGACTAGCAGGTTTGATGGTGTTTCTTTTTGGAGTGTTTCTAGACAAAGTGGTTCAGTGGTAGCGCGCATACCTTTGTTCATTTGGGATCAGACATGTTTTCCAGCAATGCTTGACTGGACAAGCATACCTTGATTTTTAATTGGTCTCAAGATTTCACAGTCATTTTCCAAAGATGCAGTATTGTGGTGGCCAGGTGGACAAGCCAATGAGAAAAAAATACATTGGCATTGCTTCATATTTCTTTGAACCCTGCCGGAAACATACCTTTCTCTTCCCCTTGACCAGCAAAGGACGTCACCTGCTTAACAGTGCTCGATTTGTGAATATATAGGTACAGGAACACTTGTGGACTGGGTGATCAGACCAAAGAAGTAACTGTAACACACAAAAAGTGACGCTTATGTAAGTAAAGTAACAATGGCACAGACCTTTGTGTCATTACCAGTGAAAGAGGAATTTATTCTTGAATTTTCTATCCGATCACTGTTTGTGTTCTGTTCCAAAGCCATCAAATCTGTTCCGTTTTGGTCCATTCTATCATTTTTCCTCACACTTCTGAAGGGGGATGTAACTCAGAGGTAGAGCGCATGCTTCGCATGTATGAGGTCCTGGATTCAATCCCCAGCATCTCCAGACACTGCTTTAGTCATGGCAAGCTGCCATATTACACTGCAAGGAATTTCAGAGACACTTCTGACATCCACAGTGGCCTAATGGATGTCAGAAGCTAATATTTGGTAAGTTTAGACCATTCAGTGCTTTGACCAGTATAAATCATAGCATCACTCTTTGGCTAATGGATATTCAAAAATCAACATTTCATTCACAAGCTTAAAAAAAACTATAAATCCATTGTGCACTGTCACCCTGCCAAATTATAACTCAGTGATTGTTAGATATCTTTTGTTGAAATATCCGTCAGTAAAAGTGTATGTATGGTATAGTGTAGGTTTATTGTCATCTGATGCCGAGATAGATGCTCAAACTCAAGCTTAAGTGCAAACTCCCAGTCCCACATTACGGTTGAATCTTGCATCACTTATAAAATATATACAAGTACAATAAGTCTGGATGGGTGTCAAGAGAGGCTTTGAAACATGGCATCCATTCAGGCGCAACATTTTGAAATCAACTTTTTGTTTTTCCATGCATCTATGGACTAGCAGGTTTGATGGTGTTTCTTTTTGGAGTGTTTCTAGACAAAGTGGTTCAGTGGTAGCGCGCATACCTTTGTTCATTTGGGATCAGACATGTTTTCCAGCAATGCTTGACTGGACAAGCATACCTTGATTTTTAATTGGTCTCAAGATTTCACAGTCATTTTCCAAAGATGCAGTATTGTGGTGGCCAGGTGGACAAGCCAATGAGAAAAAAATACATTGGCATTGCTTCATATTTCTTTGAACCCTGCCGGAAACATACCTTTCTCTTCCCCTTGACCAGCAAAGGACGTCACCTGCTTAACAGTGCTCGATTTGTGAATATATAGGTACAGGAACACTTGTGGACTGGGTGATCAGACCAAAGAAGTAACTGTAACACACAAAAAGTGACGCTTATGTAAGTAAAGTAACAATGGCACAGACCTTTGTGTCATTACCAGTGAAAGAGGAATTTATTCTTGAATTTTCTATCCGATCACTATTTGTGTTCTGTTCCTAAGCCATCATATCTGTTCCGTTTTGGTCCATTCTATCATTTTTGCTTACAGTTCCGAAGGGGATGTAGCTCAGTGGTAGAGCGCATGCTTAGCATGTATGGGTTCAATCCCCAGCATCTCCAGACAATGCTTTAGTCATTGCAAGTTGCCATATTACACTGGAAGGAATTTCAGATACCTGTCACCTGCACGCCGGCGCGCAGTTTCCAAATTACAAAAGTTCTCTTGATGTAAAATGATGTATAACTTGCGGTCAATACCAGCAAGTTATACATCATTTTAAAGGTTATTTTCTCAACAAAACGAATATGTCATTGATTTACATTGAATAATATGCCCCAAGAAGCAATTACCAATAGTTTGTGAGAAAGTCTCAACTTTTACAAACGCATGTCCTACCTGTTTGCTTTTTATGACGGACAAAACGGCTTCCAATCTGTACATTCTTGTACTCAGTCTGTCGGTAAGGATCCATAGAAAAACAATATCCACTTGTATTTTTCCTGAAGTTATCGGATTTTGAGATATTGTCAAGTAAACAACGTTTTCTACAGTGAAAATATCCACATAAAGGCTCTGTCCGGCGCATTTCTCAATCCATATCAAATGACCTGTTTGACTTATAAGATGGTGTTTGGCATCGATCTTTTCTTCAGACTGTTAGCTACAGAATGAGATCATCCACAATTGTTTCTGTCCGCGGGTTTGTTCTTTACAGCCGCCGCAAAAAAAAGGCGCCGCTTCCGACGCGGGCATCCATCTTGTTTACGTCCACTTAGCGCTAGCATGCGGTGACGTAGAAGACTTTGATTGAGATATTATTCTAGCCAATAAGAATACCTTTCGAATGGTGGGTGGGACTTAGGGCTTCTTCACACAGAGGCTTTGTAACATATATACATAGTATTTCTAGAAAAAGCGGGTTAGTGGTAGAGCGCATACCTTTGTTCATTTGTGTTGTTTCTAAACCATCAAATCTGTTCCGTTTTTGTCCATTCTATCATTTTGGAGAATTGAACCAAAGGGGATGTAGCTCATTGGTAGAGCATGTATGAGGTCCTGGGTTCAATCCCCAGCATCTCCTGACACTGCTTTAGTCATTGCAAGCTGCCATATTACACTGGAAGGAATTTTAGAGACCTTGACTTAAATATGCCATGTCAACACTTCTGACATCCACAGTGGCCTAATGGATGTCAGAAGCTAATATTTGGTAAGTTTAGACCATTCAGTGCTTTGACCAGTATAAATCATAGCTCCCACTCTTTGGCTAATGGATATTCAAAAATCAACTTTTCATCCACAAGCTTAAAAAAAAACTATAAATCCATTGTGCACTGTCACCCTGCCAAATTATAACTCAGTGATTGTTAGATACCTTTTGTTGAAATATCCGTCAGTAAAAGTGTATGTATGGTATAGTGTAGGATTATTGTAGTCTGATGCCGAGATAGATGCTCAAACTCAAGCTTAAGTGCAAACTCCCAGTCCCACATTACGGTTGAATCTTGCAGCACTTATAAAATATATACAAGTACAATAAGTCTGGATGGGTGTCAAGAGAGGCTTTGAAACATGGCATCCATTCAGGCGCAACATTTTGAAATCAAATTTTTGTTTTTCCATGCATCTATGGACTAGCAGGTTTGATGGTGTTTCTTTTTGGAGTATTTCTAGACAAAGTGGTTCAGTGGTAGAGCACATACCTTTGTTCATTTGGGATCAGACATGTTTTCCAGCAAGGCTTGACTGGACAAGCATACCTTGATTTTTAATTGGTCTCAAGATTTCACAGTAATTTTCCAAAGATGCAGTATTGTGGTGGCCAGGTGGACAAGCCAATGGGCAAAAAATACATTGGCATTGCTTCATATTTCTTTGAACCCTGCCGGAAACATACCTTTCTCTTCCCCTTGACCAGCAAAGGACGTCACCTGCTTAACAGTGCTCGATTTGTGAATATATAGGTACAGGAACACTTGTGGACTGGGTGATCAGACCAAAGAAGTAACTGTAACACACAAAAAGTGACGCTTATGTAAGTAAAGTAACAATGGCACAGACCTTTGTGTCATTACCAGTGAAAGAGGAATTTATTCTTGAATTTTCTATCCGATCACTATTTGTGTTCTGTTCCTAAGCCATCATATCTGTTCCGTTTTGGTCCATTCTATCATTTTTGCTTACAGTTCCGAAGGGGATGTAGCTCAGTGGTAGAGCGCATGCTTAGCATGTATGGGTTCAATCCCCAGCATCTCCAGACAATGCTTTAGTCATTGCAAGTTGCCATATTACACTGGAAGGAATTTCAGATACCTGTCACCTGCACGCCGGCGCGCAGTTTCCAAATTACAAAAGTTCTCTTGATGTAAAATGATGTATAACTTGCGGTCAATACCAGCAAGTTATACATCATTTTAAAGGTTATTTTCTCAACAAAACGAATATGTCATTGATTTACATTGAATAATATGCCCCAAGAAGCAATTACCAATAGTTTGTGAGAAAGTCTCAACTTTTACAAACGCATGTCCTACCTGTTTGCTTTTTATGACGGACAAAACGGCTTCCAATCTGTACATTCTTGTACTCAGTCTGTCGGTAAGGATCCATAGAAAAACAATATCCACTTGTATTTTTCCTGAAGTTATCGGATTTTGAGATATTGTCAAGTAAACAACGTTTTCTACAGTGAAAATATCCACATAAAGGCTCTGTCCGGCGCATTTCTCAATCCATATCAAATGACCTGTTTGACTTATAAGATGGTGTTTGGCATCGATCTTTTCTTCAGACTGTTAGCTACAGAATGAGACCATCCACAATTGTTTCTGTCCGCGGGTTTGTTCTTTACAGCCGCCGCAAAAAAAAAGGCGCCGCTTCCGACGCGGGCATCCATCTTGTTTACGTCCACTTAGCGCTAGCATGCGGTGACGTAGAAGACTTTGATTGAGATATTATTCTAGCCAATAAGAATACCTTTCGAATGGTGGGTGGGACTTAGGGCTTCTTCACACAGAGGCTTTGTAACATATATACATAGTATTTCTAGAAAAAGCGGGTTAGTGGTAGAGCGCATACCTTTGTTCATTTGTGTTGTTTCTAAACCATCAAATCTGTTCCGTTTTTGTCCATTCTATCATTTTGGAGAATTGAACCAAAGGGGATGTAGCTCATTGGTAGAGCATGTATGAGGTCCTGGGTTCAATCCCCAGCATCTCCTGACACTGCTTTAGTCATTGCAAGCTGCCATATTACACTGGAAGGAATTTTAGAGACCTTGACTTAAATATGCCATGTCAACACTTCTGACATCCACAGTGGCCTAATGGATGTCAGAAGCTAATATTTGGTAAGTTTAGACCATTCAGTGCTTTGACCAGTATAAATCATAGCTCCCACTCTTTGGCTAATGGATATTCAAAAATCAACTTTTCATCCACAAGCTTAAAAAAAACTATAAATCCATTGTGCACTGTCACCCTGCCAAATTATAACTCAGTGATTGTTAGATACCTTTTGTTGAAATATCCGTCAGTAAAAGTGTATGTATGGTATAGTGTAGGATTATTGTAGTCTGATGCCGAGATAGATGCTCAAACTCAAGCTTAAGTGCAAACTCCCAGTCCCACATTACGGTTGAATCTTGCAGCACTTATAAAATATATACAAGTACAATAAGTCTGGATGGGTGTCAAGAGAGGCTTTGAAACATGGCATCCATTCAGGCGCAACATTTTGAAATCAAATTTTTGTTTTTCCATGCATCTATGGACTAGCAGGTTTGATGGTGTTTCTTTTTGGAGTATTTCTAGACAAAGTGGTTCAGTGGTAGAGCACATACCTTTGTTCATTTGGGATCAGACATGTTTTCCAGCAAGGCTTGACTGGACAAGCATACCTTGATTTTTAATTGGTCTCAAGATTTCACAGTAATTTTCCAAAGATGCAGTATTGTGGTGGCCAGGTGGACAAGCCAATGGGCAAAAAATACATTGGCATTGCTTCATATTTCTTTGAACCCTGCCGGAAACATACCTTTCTCTTCCCCTTGACCAGCAAAGGACGTCACCTGCTTAACAGTGCTCGATTTGTGAATATATAGGTACAGGAACACTTGTGGACTGGGTGATCAGACCAAAGAAGTAACTGTAACACACAAAAAGTGACGCTTATGTAAGTAAAGTAACAATGGCACAGACCTTTGTGTCATTACCAGTGAAAGAGGAATTTATTCTTGAATTTTCTATCCGATCACTATTTGTGTTCTGTTCCTAAGCCATCATATCTGTTCCGTTTTGGTCCATTCTATCATTTTTGCTTACAGTTCCGAAGGGGATGTAGCTCAGTGGTAGAGCGCATGCTTAGCATGTATGGGTTCAATCCCCAGCATCTCCAGACAATGCTTTAGTCATTGCAAGTTGCCATATTACACTGGAAGGAATTTCAGATACCTGTCACCTGCACGCCGGCGCGCAGTTTCCAAATTACAAAAGTTCTCTTGATGTAAAATGATGTATAACTTGCGGTCAATACCAGCAAGTTATACATCATTTTAAAGGTTATTTTCTCAACAAAACGAATATGTCATTGATTTACATTGAATAATATGCCCCAAGAAGCAATTACCAATAGTTTGTGAGAAAGTCTCAACTTTTACAAACGCATGTCCTACCTGTTTGCTTTTTATGACGGACAAAACGGCTTCCAATCTGTACATTCTTGTACTCAGTCTGTCGGTAAGGATCCATAGAAAAACAATATCCACTTGTATTTTTCCTGAAGTTATCGGATTTTGAGATATTGTCAAGTAAACAACGTTTTCTACAGTGAAAATATCCACATAAAGGCTCTGTCCGGCGCATTTCTCAATCCATATCAAATGACCTGTTTGACTTATAAGATGGTGTTTGGCATCGATCTTTTCTTCAGACTGTTAGCTACAGAATGAGACCATCCACAATTGTTTCTGTCCGCGGGTTTGTTCTTTACAGCCGCCGCAAAAAAAAAGGCGCCGCTTCCGACGCGGGCATCCATCTTGTTTACGTCCACTTAGCGCTAGCATGCGGTGACGTAGAAGACTTTGATTGAGATATTATTCTAGCCAATAAGAATACCTTTCGAATGGTGGGTGGGACTTAGGGCTTCTTCACACAGAGGCTTTGTAACATATATACATAGTATTTCTAGAAAAAGCGGGTTAGTGGTAGAGCGCATACCTTTGTTCATTTGTGTTGTTTCTAAACCATCAAATCTGTTCCGTTTTTGTCCATTCTATCATTTTGGAGAATTGAACCAAAGGGGATGTAGCTCATTGGTAGAGCATGTATGAGGTCCTGGGTTCAATCCCCAGCATCTCCTGACACTGCTTTAGTCATTGCAAGCTGCCATATTACACTGGAAGGAATTTTAGAGACCTTGACTTAAATATGCCATGTCAACACTTCTGACATCCACAGTGGCCTAATGGATGTCAGAAGCTAATATTTGGTAAGTTTAGACCATTCAGTGCTTTGACCAGTATAAATCATAGCTCCCACTCTTTGGCTAATGGATATTCAAAAATCAACTTTTCATCCACAAGCTTAAAAAAAAACTATAAATCCATTGTGCACTGTCACCCTGCCAAATTATAACTCAGTGATTGTTAGATACCTTTTGTTGAAATATCCGTCAGTAAAAGTGTATGTATGGTATAGTGTAGGATTATTGTAGTCTGATGCCGAGATAGATGCTCAAACTCAAGCTTAAGTGCAAACTCCCAGTCCCACATTACGGTTGAATCTTGCAGCACTTATAAAATATATACAAGTACAATAAGTCTGGATGGGTGTCAAGAGAGGCTTTGAAACATGGCATCCATTCAGGCGCAACATTTTGAAATCAAATTTTTGTTTTTCCATGCATCTATGGACTAGCAGGTTTGATGGTGTTTCTTTTTGGAGTATTTCTAGACAAAGTGGTTCAGTGGTAGAGCACATACCTTTGTTCATTTGGGATCAGACATGTTTTCCAGCAAGGCTTGACTGGACAAGCATACCTTGATTTTTAATTGGTCTCAAGATTTCACAGTAATTTTCCAAAGATGCAGTATTGTGGTGGCCAGGTGGACAAGCCAATGGGCAAAAAATACATTGGCATTGCTTCATATTTCTTTGAACCCTGCCGGAAACATACCTTTCTCTTCCCCTTGACCAGCAAAGGACGTCACCTGCTTAACAGTGCTTGATTTGTGAATATATAGCTACAGGAACACTTGTGGACTGGGTGATTAGACCAAAGAAGTAACTGTAACACACAAAAAGCGATGCTTATTTAAATAAAGTAACAATGGCACGGACCTTTGTGTCATTACCAGTGAAAGAGGAATTTATTCTTGAATTTTCTATCCGATCACTGTTAATGTTCTGTTCCAAAGCCATCAAATCTGTTCCGTTTTGGTCCATTCTATCATTTTTCCTCACACTTCTGAAGGGGGATGTAACTCAGTGGTAGAGCGCATGCTTCGCATGTATGAGGTCCTGGATTCAATCCCCAGCATCTCCAGACACTGCTTTAGTCATGGCAAGCTGCCATATTACACTGCAAGGAATTTCAGAGACACTTCTGACTTCTGACATCCACAGTGGCCTAATGGATGTCAGAAGCTAATATTTGGTAAGTTTAGACCATTCAGTGCTTTGACCAGTATAAATCATAGCATCACTCTTTGGCTAATGGATATTCAAAAATCAACATTTCATTCACAAGCTTAAAAAAAACTATAAATCCATTGTGCACTGTCACCCTGCCAAATTATAACTCAGTGATTGTTAGATATCTTTTGTTGAAATATCCGTCAGTAAAAGTGTATGTATAGTATAGTGTAGGTTTATTGTCATCTGATGCCGAGATAGATGCTCAAACTCAAGCTTAAGTGCAAACTCCCAGTCCCACATTACGGTTGAATCTTGCATCACTTATAAAATATATACAAGTACAATAAGTCTGGATGGGTGTCAAGAGAGGCTTTGAAACATGGCATCCATTCAGGCGCAACATTTTGAAATCAACTTTTTGTTTTTCCATGCATCTATGGACTAGCAGGTTTGATGGTGTTTCTTTTTGGAGTGTTTCTAGACAAAGTGGTTCAGTGGTAGCGCGCATACCTTTGTTCATTTGGGATCAGACATGTTTTCCAGCAATGCTTGACTGGACAAGCATACCTTGATTTTTAATTGGTCTCAAGATTTCACAGTCATTTTCCAAAGATGCAGTATTGTGGTGGCCAGGTGGACAAGCCAATGAGAAAAAAATACATTGGCATTGCTTCATATTTCTTTGAACCCTGCCGGAAACATACCTTTCTCTTCCCCTTGACCAGCAAAGGACGTCACCTGCTTAACAGTGCTCGATTTGTGAATATATAGGTACAGGAACACTTGTGGACTGGGTGATCAGACCAAAGAAGTAACTGTAACACACAAAAAGTGACGCTTATGTAAGTAAAGTAACAATGGCACAGACCTTTGTGTCATTACCAGTGAAAGAGGAATTTATTCTTGAATTTTCTATCCGATCACTATTTGTGTTCTGTTCCGTTTTGGTCCATTCTATCATTTTTGCTTACAGTTCCGAAGGGGATGTAGCTCAGTGGTAGAGCGCATGCTTCGCATGTATGAGGTCCTGGGTTCAATCCCCAGCATCTCCAGACACTGCTTTAGTCATGGCAAGCTGCCACACTGCAAGGAATTTCAGAGACACTTCTGACTTCTGACATCCACAGTGGCCTAATGGATGTCAGAAGCTAATATTTGGTAAGTTTAGACCATTCAGTGCTTTGACCAGTATAAATCATAGCATCACTCTTTGGCTAATGGATATTCAAAAATCAACATTTCATTCACAAGCTTAAAAAAATATATAAATCCATTGTGCACTGTCACCCTGCCAAATTATAACTCAGTGATTGTTAGATATCTTTTGTTGAAATATCCGTCAGTAAAAGTGTATGTATGGTATAGTGTAGGTTTATTGTCATCTGATGCCGAGATAGATGCTCAAACTCAAGCTTAAGTGCAAACTCCCAGTCCCACATTACGGTTGAATCTTGCATCACTTATAAAATATATACAAGTACAATAAGTCTGGATGGGTGTCAAGAGAGGCTTTGAAACATGGCATCCATTCAGGCGCAACATTTTGAAATCAACTTTTTGTTTTTCCATGCATCTATGGACTAGCAGGTTTGATGGTGTTTCTTTTTGGAGTGTTTCTAGACAAAGTGGTTCAGTGGTAGCGCGCATACCTTTGTTCATTTGGGATCAGACATGTTTTCCAGCAATGCTTGACTGGACAAGCATACCTTGATTTTTAATTGGTCTCAAGATTTCACAGTCATTTTCCAAAGATGCAGTATTGTGGTGGCCAGGTGGACAAGCCAATGAGAAAAAAATACATTGGCATTGCTTCATATTTCTTTGAACCCTGCCGGAAACATACCTTTCTCTTCCCCTTGACCAGCAAAGGACGTCACCTGCTTAACAGTGCTCGATTTGTGAATATATAGGTACAGGAACACTTGTGGACTGGGTGATCAGACCAAAGAAGTAACTGTAACACACAAAAAGTGACACTTATGTAAGTAAAGTAACAATGGCACAGACCTTTGTGTCATTACCAGTGAAAGAGGAATTTATTCTTGAATTTTCTATCCGATCACTATTTGTGTTCTGTTCCGTTTTGGTCCATTCTATCATTTTTGCTTACAGTTCCGAAGGGGATGTAGCTCAGTGGTAGAGCGCATGCTTCGCATGTATGAGGTCCTGGGTTCAATCCCCAGCATCTCCAGACACTGCTTTAGTCATGGCAAGCTGCCACACTGCAAGGAATTTCAGAGACACTTCTGACTTCTGACATCCACAGTGGCCTAATGGATGTCAGAAGCTAATATTTGGTAAGTTTAGACCATTCAGTGCTTTGACCAGTATAAATCATAGCATCACTCTTTGGCTAATGGATATTCAAAAATCAACATTTCATTCACAAGCTTAAAAAAATATATAAATCCATTGTGCACTGTCACCCTGCCAAATTATAACTCAGTGATTGTTAGATATCTTTTGTTGAAATATCCGTCAGTAAAAGTGTATGTATGGTATAGTGTAGGTTTATTGTCATCTGATGCCGAGATAGATGCTCAAACTCAAGCTTAAGTGCAAACTCCCAGTCCCACATTACGGTTGAATCTTGCATCACTTATAAAATATATACAAGTACAATAAGTCTGGATGGGTGTCAAGAGAGGCTTTGAAACATGGCATCCATTCAGGCGCAACATTTTGAAATCAACTTTTTGTTTTTCCATGCATCTATGGACTAGCAGGTTTGATGGTGTTTCTTTTTGGAGTGTTTCTAGACAAAGTGGTTCAGTGGTAGCGCGCATACCTTTGTTCATTTGGGATCAGACATGTTTTCCAGCAATGCTTGACTGGACAAGCATACCTTGATTTTTAATTGGTCTCAAGATTTCACAGTCATTTTCCAAAGATGCAGTATTGTGGTGGCCAGGTGGACAAGCCAATGAGAAAAAAATACATTGGCATTGCTTCATATTTCTTTGAACCCTGCCGGAAACATACCTTTCTCTTCCCCTTGACCAGCAAAGGACGTCACCTGCTTAACAGTGCTCGATTTGTGAATATATAGGTACAGGAACACTTGTGGACTGGGTGATCAGACCAAAGAAGTAACTGTAACACACAAAAAGTGACACTTATGTAAGTAAAGTAACAATGGCACAGACCTTTGTGTCATTACCAGTGAAAGAGGAATTTATTCTTGAATTTTCTATCCGATCACTATTTGTGTTCTGTTCCGTTTTGGTCCATTCTATCATTTTTGCTTACAGTTCCGAAGGGGATGTAGCTCAGTGGTAGAGCGCATGCTTCGCATGTATGAGGTCCTGGGTTCAATCCCCAGCATCTCCAGACACTGCTTTAGTCATGGCAAGCTGCCACACTGCAAGGAATTTCAGAGACACTTCTGACTTCTGACATCCACAGTGGCCTAATGGATGTCAGAAGCTAATATTTGGTAAGTTTAGACCATTCAGTGCTTTGACCAGTATAAATCATAGCATCACTCTTTGGCTAATGGATATTCAAAAATCAACATTTCATTCACAAGCTTAAAAAAAACTATAAATCCATTGTGCACTGTCACCCTGCCAAATTATAACTCAGTGATTGTTAGATATCTTTTGTTGAAATATCCGTCAGTAAAAGTGTATGTATGGTATAGTGTAGGTTTATTGTCATCTGATGCCGAGATAGATGCTCAAACTCAAGCTTAAGTGCAAACTCCCAGTCCCACATTACGGTTGAATCTTGCATCACTTATAAAATATATACAAGTACAATAAGTCTGGATGGGTGTCAAGAGAGGCTTTGAAACATGGCATCCATTCAGGCGCAACATTTTGAAATCAACTTTTTGTTTTTCCATGCATCTATGGACTAGCAGGTTTGATGGTGTTTCTTTTTGGAGTGTTTCTAGACAAAGTGGTTCAGTGGTAGCGCGCATACCTTTGTTCATTTGGGATCAGACATGTTTTCCAGCAATGCTTGACTGGACAAGCATACCTTGATTTTTAATTGGTCTCAAGATTTCACAGTCATTTTCCAAAGATGCAGTATTGTGGTGGCCAGGTGGACAAGCCAATGAGAAAAAAATACATTGGCATTGCTTCATATTTCTTTGAACCCTGCCGGAAACATACCTTTCTCTTCCCCTTGACCAGCAAAGGACGTCACCTGCTTAACAGTGCTCGATTTGTGAATATATAGGTACAGGAACACTTGTGGACTGGGTGATCAGACCAAAGAAGTAACTGTAACACACAAAAAGTGACGCTTATGTAAGTAAAGTAACAATGGCACAGACCTTTGTGTCATTACCAGTGAAAGAGGAATTTATTCTTGAATTTTCTATCCGATCACTATTTGTGTTCTGTTCCTAAGCCATCATATCTGTTCCGTTTTGGTCCATTCTATCATTTTTGCTTACAGTTCCGAAGGGGATGGAGCTCAGTGGTAGAGCGCATGCTTAGCATGTATGGGTTCAATCCCCAGCATCTCCAGACAATGCTTTAGTCATTGCAAGTTGCCATATTACACTGGAAGGAATTTCAGATACCTGTCACCTGCACGCCGGCGCGCAGTTTCCAAATTACTAAAGTTCTCTTGATGTAAAATGATGTATAACTTGCGGTCAATACCAGCAAGTTATACATCATTTTAAAGGTTATTTTCTCAACAAAACGAATATGTCATTGATTTACATTGAATAATATGCCCCAAGAAGCAATTACCAATAGTTTGTGAGAAAGTCTCAACTTTTACAAACGCATGTCCTACCTGTTTGCTTTTTATGACGGACAAAACGGCTTCCAATCTGTACATTCTTGTACTCAGTCTGTCGGTAAGGATCCATAGAAAAACAATATCCACTTGTATTTTTCCTGAAGTTATCGGATTTTGAGATATTGTCAAGTAAACAACGTTTTCTACAGTGAAAATATCCACATAAAGGCTCTGTCCGGCGCATTTCTCAATCCATATCAAATGACCTGTTTGACTTATAAGATGGTGTTTGGCATCGATCTTTTCTTCAGACTGTTAGCTACAGAATGAGACCATCCACAATTGTTTCTGTCCGCGGGTTTGTTCTTTACAGCCGCCGCAAAAAAAAAGGCGCCGCTTCCGACGCGGGCATCCATCTTGTTTACGTCCACTTAGCGCTAGCATGCGGTGACGTAGAAGACTTTGATTGAGATATTATTCTAGCCAATAAGAATACCTTTCGAATGGTGGGTGGGACTTAGGGCTTCTTCACACAGAGGCTTTGTAACATATATACATAGTATTTCTAGAAAAAGCGGGTTAGTGGTAGAGCGCATACCTTTGTTCATTTGTGTTGTTTCTAAACCATCAAATCTGTTCCGTTTTTGTCCATTCTATCATTTTGGAGAATTGAACCAAAGGGGATGTAGCTCAGTGGTAGAGCATGTATGAGGTCCTGGGTTCAATCCCCAGCATCTCCTGACACTGCTTTAGTCATTGCAAGCTGCCATATTACACTGGAAGGAATTTTAGAGACCTTGACTTAAATATGCCATGTCAACACTTCTGACATCCACAGTGGCCTAATGGATGTCAGAAGCTAATATTTGGTAAGTTTAGACCATTCAGTGCTTTGACCAGTATAAATCATAGCTCCCACTCTTTGGCTAATGGATATTCAAAAATCAACTTTTCATCCACAAGCTTAAAAAAAACTATAAATCCATTGTGCACTGTCACCCTGCCAAATTATAACTCAGTGATTGTTAGATACCTTTTGTTGAAATATCCGTCAGTAAAAGTGTATGTATGGTATAGTGTAGGATTATTGTAGTCTGATGCCGAGATAGATGCTCAAACTCAAGCTTAAGTGCAAACTCCCAGTCCCACATTACGGTTGAATCTTGCAGCACTTATAAAATATATACAAGTACAATAAGTCTGGATGGGTGTCAAGAGAGGCTTTGAAACATGGCATCCATTCAGGCGCAACATTTTGAAATCAAATTTTTGTTTTTCCATGCATCTATGGACTAGCAGGTTTGATGGTGTTTCTTTTTGGAGTATTTCTAGACAAAGTGGTTCAGTGGTAGAGCACATACCTTTGTTCATTTGGGATCAGACATGTTTTCCAGCAAGGCTTGACTGGACAAGCATACCTTGATTTTTAATTGGTCTCAAGATTTCACAGTAATTTTCCAAAGATGCAGTATTGTGGTGGCCAGGTGGACAAGCCAATGGGCAAAAAATACATTGGCATTGCTTCATATTTCTTTGAACCCTGCCGGAAACATACCTTTCTCTTCCCCTTGACCAGCAAAGGACGTCACCTGCTTAACAGTGCTTGATTTGTGAATATATAGCTACAGGAACACTTGTGGACTGGGTGATTAGACCAAAGAAGTAACTGTAACACACAAAAAGCGATGCTTATTTAAATAAAGTAACAATGGCACGGACCTTTGTGTCATTACCAGTGAAAGAGGAATTTATTCTTGAATTTTCTATCCGATCACTGTTTGTGTTCTGTTCCAAAGCCATCAAATCTGTTCCGTTTTGGTCCATTCTATCATTTTTCCTCACACTTCTGAAGGGGGATGTAACTCAGTGGTAGAGCGCATGCTTCGCATGTATGAGGTCCTGGATTCAATCCCCAGCATCTCCAGACACTGCTTTAGTCATGGCAAGCTGCCATATTACACTGCAAGGAATTTCAGAGACACTTCTGACTTCTGACATCCACAGTGGCCTAATGGATGTCAGAAGCTAATATTTGGTAAGTTTAGACCATTCAGTGCTTTGACCAGTATAAATCATAGCATCACTCTTTGGCTAATGGATATTCAAAAATCAACATTTCATTCACAAGCTTAAAAAAAACTATAAATCCATTGTGCACTGTCACCCTGCCAAATTATAACTCAGTGATTGTTAGATATCTTTTGTTGAAATATCCGTCAGTAAAAGTGTATGTATGGTATAGTGTAGGTTTATTGTCATCTGATGCCGAGATAGATGCTCAAACTCAAGCTTAAGTGCAAACTCCCAGTCCCACATTACGGTTGAATCTTGCAGCACTTATAAAATATATACAAGTACAATAAGTCTGGATGGGTGTCAAGAGAGGCTTTGAAACATGGCATCCATTCAGGCGCAACATTTTGAAATCAACTTTTTGTTTTTCCATGCATCTATGGACTAGCAGGTTTGATGGTGTTTCTTTTTGGAGTGTTTCTAGACAAAGTGGTTCAGTGGTAGTGCGCATACCTTTGTTCATTTGGGATCAGACATGTTTTCCAGATATGCTTGACTGGACAAGCATACCTTGATTTTTAATTGGTCTCAAGATTTCACAGTCATTTTCCAAAGATGCAGTATTGTGGTGGCCAGGTGGACAAGCCAATGAGAAAAAAATACATTGGCATTGCTTCATATTTCTTTGAACCCTGCCGGAAACATACCTTTCTCTTCCCCTTGACCAGCAAAGGACGTCACCTGCTTAACAGTGCTCGATTTGTGAATATATAGGTACAGGAACACTTGTGGACTGGGTGATCAGACCAAAGAAGTAACTGTAACACACAAAAAGTGACGCTTATGTAAGTAAAGTAACAATGGCACAGACCTTTGTGTCATTACCAGTGAAAGAGGAATTTATTCTTGAATTTTCTATCCGATCACTATTTGTGTTCTGTTCCTAAGCCATCATATCTGTTCCGTTTTGGTCCATTCTATCATTTTTGCTTACAGTTCCGAAGGGGATGTAGCTCAGTGGTAGAGCGCATGCTTAGCATGTATGAGGCCCTGGGTTCAATCCCCAGCATCTCCAGACAATGCTTTAGTCATCGCAAGTTGCCATATTACACTGGAAGGAATTTCAGACACCTGTCACCTGCACGCCGGCGCGCAGTTTCCAAATTACAAAAGTTCTCTTGATGTAAAATGATGTATAACTTGCAGTCAATACCAGCAAGTTATACATCATTTTAAAGGTTATTTTCTCAACAAAACGAATATGTCATTGATTTACATTGAATAATATGCCCCAAGAAGCAATTACCAATAGTTTGTGAGAAAGTCTCAACTTTTACAAACGCATGTCCTACCTGTTTGCTTTTTATGACGGACAAAACGGCTTCCAATCTGTACATTCTTGTACTCAGTCTGTCGGTAAGGATCCATAGAAAAACAATATCCACTTGTATTTTTCCTGAAGTTATCGGATTTTGAGATATTGTCAAGTAAACAACGTTTTCTACAGTGAAAATATCCACATAAAGGCTCTGTCCGGCGCATTTCTCAATCCATATCAAATGACCTGTTTGACTTATAAGATGGTGTTTGGCATCGATCTTTTCTTCAGACTGTTAGCTACAGAATGAGACCATCCACAATTGTTTCTGTCCGCGGGTTTGTTCTTTACAGCCGCCGCAAAAAAAAAGGCGCCGCTTCCGACGCGGGCATCCATCTTGTTTACGTCCACTTAGCGCTAGCATGCGGTGACGTAGAAGACTTTGATTGAGATATTATTCTAGCCAATAAGAATACCTTTCGAATGGTGGGTGGGACTTAGGGCTTCTTCACACAGAGGCTTTGTAACATATATACATAGTATTTCTAGAAAAAGCGGGTTAGTGGTAGAGCGCATACCTTTGTTCATTTGTGTTGTTTCTAAACCATCAAATCTGTTCCGTTTTTGTCCATTCTATCATTTTGGAGAATTGAACCAAAGGTGATGTAGCTCAGTGGTAGAGCATGTATGAGGTCCTGGGTTCAATCCCCAGCATCTCCTGACACTGCTTTAGTCATTGCAAGCTGCCATATTACACTGGAAGGAATTTTAGAGACCTTGACTTAAATATGCCATGTCAACACTTCTGACATCCACAGTGGCCTAATGGATGTCAGAAGCTAATATTTGGTAAGTTTAGACCATTCAGTGCTTTGACCAGTATAAATCATAGCTCCCACTCTTTGGCTAATGGATATTCAAAAATCAACTTTTCATCCACAAGCTTAAAAAAAACTATAAATCCATTGTGCACTGTCACCCTGCCAAATTATAACTCAGTGATTGTTAGATACCTTTTGTTGAAATATCCGTCAGTAAAAGTGTATGTATGGTATAGTGTAGGATTATTGTAGTCTGATGCCGAGATAGATGCTCAAACTCAAGCTTAAGTGCAAACTCCCAGTCCCACATTACGGTTGAATCTTGCAGCACTTATAAAATATATACAAGTACAATAAGTCTGGATGGGTGTCAAGAGAGGCTTTGAAACATGGCATCCATTCAGGCGCAACATTTTGAAATCAAATTTTTGTTTTTCCATGCATCTATGGACTAGCAGGTTTGATGGTGTTTCTTTTTGGAGTATTTCTAGACAAAGTGGTTCAGTGGTAGAGCACATACCTTTGTTCATTTGGGATCAGACATGTTTTCCAGCAAGGCTTGACTGGACAAGCATACCTTGATTTTTAATTGGTCTCAAGATTTCACAGTAATTTTCCAAAGATGCAGTATTGTGGTGGCCAGGTGGACAAGCCAATGGGCAAAAAATACATTGGCATTGCTTCATATTTCTTTGAACCCTGCCGGAAACATACCTTTCTCTTCCCCTTGACCAGCAAAGGACGTCACCTGCTTAACAGTGCTTGATTTGTGAATATATAGCTACAGGAACACTTGTGGACTGGGTGATTAGACCAAAGAAGTAACTGTAACACACAAAAAGCGATGCTTATTTAAATAAAGTAACAATGGCACGGACCTTTGTGTCATTACCAGTGAAAGAGGAATTTATTCTTGAATTTTCTATTCGATCACTGTTTGTGTTCTGTTCCAAAGCCATCAAATCTGTTCCGTTTTGGTCCATTCTATCATTTTTCCTCACACTTCTGAAGGGGGATGTAACTCAGTGGTAGAGCGCATGCTTCGCATGTATGAGGTCCTGGATTCAATCCCCAGCATCTCCAGACACTGCTTTAGTCATGGCAAGCTGCCATATTACACTGCAAGGAATTTCAGAGACACTTCTGACTTCTGACATCCACAGTGGCCTAATGGATGTCAGAAGCTAATATTTGGTAAGTTTAGACCATTCAGTGCTTTGACCAGTATAAATCATAGCATCACTCTTTGGCTAATGGATATTCAAAAATCAACATTTCATTCACAAGCTTAAATAAAACTATAAATCCATTGTGCACTGTCACCCTGCCAAATTATAACTCAGTGATTGTTAGATATCTTTTGTTGAAATATCCGTCAGTAAAAGTGTATGTATGGTATAGTGTAGGTTTATTGTCATCTGATGCCGAGATAGATGCTCAAACTCAAGCTTAAGTGCAAACTCCCAGTCCCACATTACGGTTGAATCTTGCATCACTTATAAAATATATACAAGTACAATAAGTCTGGATGGGTGTCAAGAGAGGCTTTGAAACATGGCATCCATTCAGGCGCAACATTTTGAAATCAACTTTTTGTTTTTCCATGCATCTATGGACTAGCAGGTTTGATGGTGTTTCTTTTTGGAGTGTTTCTAGACAAAGTGGTTCAGTGGTAGCGCGCATACCTTTGTTCATTTGGGATCAGACATGTTTTCCAGCAATGCTTGACTGGACAAGCATACCTTGATTTTTAATTGGTCTCAAGATTTCACAGTCATTTTCCAAAGATGCAGTATTGTGGTGGCCAGGTGGACAAGCCAATGAGAAAAAAATACATTGGCATTGCTTCATATTTCTTTGAACCCTGCCGGAAACATACCTTTCTCTTCCCCTTGACCAGCAAAGGACGTCACCTGCTTAACAGTGCTCGATTTGTGAATATATAGGTACAGGAACACTTGTGGACTGGGTGATCAGACCAAAGAAGTAACTGTAACACACAAAAAGTGACGCTTATGTAAGTAAAGTAACAATGGCACAGACCTTTGTGTCATTACCAGTGAAAGAGGAATTTATTCTTGAATTTTCTATCCGATCACTATTTGTGTTCTGTTCCTAAGCCATCATATCTGTTCCGTTTTGGTCCATTCTATCATTTTTGCTTACAGTTCCGAAGGGGATGTAGCTCAGTGGTAGAGCGCATGCTTAGCATGTATGAGGCCCTGGGTTCAATCCCCAGCATCTCCAGACAATGCTTTAGTCATCGCAAGTTGCCATATTACACTGGAAGGAATTTCAGACACCTGTCACCTGCACGCCGGCGCGCAGTTTCCAAATTACAAAAGTTCTCTTGATGTAAAATGATGTATAACTTGCGGTCAATACCAGCAAGTTATACATCATTTTAAAGGTTATTTTCTCAACAAAACGAATATGTCATTGATTTACATTGAATAATATGCCCCAAGAAGCAATTACCAATAGTTTGTGAGAAAGTCTCAACTTTTACAAACGCATGTCCTACCTGTTTGCTTTTTATGACGGACAAAACGGCTTCCAATCTGTACATTCTTGTACTCAGTCTGTCGGTAAGGATCCATAGAAAAACAATATCCACTTGTATTTTTCCTGAAGTTATCGGATTTTGAGATATTGTCAAGTAAACAACGTTTTCTACAGTGAAAATATCCACATAAAGGCTCTGTCCGGCGCATTTCTCAATCCATATCAAATGACCTGTTTGACTTATAAGATGGTGTTTGGCATCGATCTTTTCTTCAGACTGTTAGCTACAGAATGAGACCATCCACAATTGTTTCTGTCCGCGGGTTTGTTCTTTACAGCCGCCGCAAAAAAAAAGGCGCCGCTTCCGACGCGGGCATCCATCTTGTTTACGTCCACTTAGCGCTAGCATGCGGTGACGTAGAAGACTTTGATTGAGATATTATTCTAGCCAATAAGAATACCTTTCGAATGGTGGGTGGGACTTAGGGCTTCTTCACACAGAGGCTTTGTAACATATATACATAGTATTTCTAGAAAAAGCGGGTTAGTGGTAGAGCGCATACCTTTGTTCATTTGTGTTGTTTCTAAACCATCAAATCTGTTCCGTTTTTGTCCATTCTATCATTTTGGAGAATTGAACCAAAGGTGATGTAGCTCAGTGGTAGAGCATGTATGAGGTCCTGGGTTCAATCCCCAGCATCTCCTGACACTGCTTTAGTCATTGCAAGCTGCCATATTACACTGGAAGGAATTTTAGAGACCTTGACTTAAATATGCCATGTCAACACTTCTGACATCCACAGTGGCCTAATGGATGTCAGAAGCTAATATTTGGTAAGTTTAGACCATTCAGTGCTTTGACCAGTATAAATCATAGCTCCCACTCTTTGGCTAATGGATATTCAAAAATCAACTTTTCATCCACAAGCTTAAAAAAAACTATAAATCCATTGTGCACTGTCACCCTGCCAAATTATAACTCAGTGATTGTTAGATACCTTTTGTTGAAATATCCGTCAGTAAAAGTGTATGTATGGTATAGTGTAGGATTATTGTAGTCTGATGCCGAGATAGATGCTCAAACTCAAGCTTAAGTGCAAACTCCCAGTCCCACATTACGGTTGAATCTTGCAGCACTTATAAAATATATACAAGTACAATAAGTCTGGATGGGTGTCAAGAGAGGCTTTGAAACATGGCATCCATTCAGGCGCAACATTTTGAAATCAAATTTTTGTTTTTCCATGCATCTATGGACTAGCAGGTTTGATGGTGTTTCTTTTTGGAGTATTTCTAGACAAAGTGGTTCAGTGGTAGAGCACATACCTTTGTTCATTTGGGATCAGACATGTTTTCCAGCAAGGCTTGACTGGACAAGCATACCTTGATTTTTAATTGGTCTCAAGATTTCACAGTAATTTTCCAAAGATGCAGTATTGTGGTGGCCAGGTGGACAAGCCAATGGGCAAAAAATACATTGGCATTGCTTCATATTTCTTTGAACCCTGCCGGAAACATACCTTTCTCTTCCCCTTGACCAGCAAAGGACGTCACCTGCTTAACAGTGCTTGATTTGTGAATATATAGCTACAGGAACACTTGTGGACTGGGTGATTAGACCAAAGAAGTAACTGTAACACACAAAAAGCGATGCTTATTTAAATAAAGTAACAATGGCACGGACCTTTGTGTCATTACCAGTGAAAGAGGAATTTATTCTTGAATTTTCTATTCGATCACTGTTTGTGTTCTGTTCCAAAGCCATCAAATCTGTTCCGTTTTGGTCCATTCTATCATTTTTCCTCACACTTCTGAAGGGGGATGTAACTCAGTGGTAGAGCGCATGCTTCGCATGTATGAGGTCCTGGGTTCAATCCCCAGCATCTCCAGACACTGCTTTAGTCATGGCAAGCTGCCA
Organism: Eucyclogobius newberryi; assembly: GCF_026437365.1. NCBI lineage: Eukaryota > Metazoa > Chordata > Actinopteri > Gobiiformes > Gobiidae > Eucyclogobius > Eucyclogobius newberryi. Next base: position 2,714,532 of record NW_027316056.1, read on the forward strand.
TATTACACTGCAAGGAATTTCAGAGACACTTCTGACATCCACAGTGGCCTAATGGATGTCAGAAGCTAATATTTGGTAAGTTTAGACCATTCAGTGCTTTGACCAGTATAAATCATAGCATCACTCTTTGGCTAATGGATATTCAAAAATCAACATTTCATTCACAAGCTTAAATAAAACTATAAATCCATTGTGCACTGTCACCCTGCCAAATTATAACTCAGTGATTGTTAGATATCTTTTGTTGAAATATCCGTCAGTAAAAGTGTATGTATGGTATAGTGTAGGTTTATTGTCATCTGATGCCGAGATAGATGCTCAAACTCAAGCTTAAGTGCAAACTCCCAGTCCCACATTACGGTTGAATCTTGCATCACTTATAAAATATATACAAGTACAATAAGTCTGGATGGGTGTCAAGAGAGGCTTTGAAACATGGCATCCATTCAGGCGCAACATTTTGAAATCAACTTTTTGTTTTTCCATGCATCTATGGACTAGCAGGTTTGATGGTGTTTCTTTTTGGAGTGTTTCTAGACAAAGTGGTTCAGTGGTAGCGCGCATACCTTTGTTCATTTGGGATCAGACATGTTTTCCAGCAATGCTTGACTGGACAAGCATACCTTGATTTTTAATTGGTCTCAAGATTTCACAGTCATTTTCCAAAGATGCAGTATTGTGGTGGCCAGGTGGACAAGCCAATGAGAAAAAAATACATTGGCATTGCTTCATATTTCTTTGAACCCTGCCGGAAACATACCTTTCTCTTCCCCTTGACCAGCAAAGGACGTCACCTGCTTAACAGTGCTCGATTTGTGAATATATAGGTACAGGAACACTTGTGGACTGGGTGATCAGACCAAAGAAGTAACTGTAACACACAAAAAGTGACGCTTATGTAAGTAAAGTAACAATGGCACAGACCTTTGTGTCATTACCAGTGAAAGAGGAATTTATTCTTGAATTTTCTATCCGATCACTATTTGTGTTCTGTTCCTAAGCCATCATATCTGTTCCGTTTTGGTCCATTCTATCATTTTTGCTTACAGTTCCAAAGGCGATGTAGCTCAGTGGTAGAGCGCATGCTTAGCATGTATGAGGCCCTGGGTTCAATCCCCAGCATCTCCAGACAATGCTTTAGTCATCGCAAGTTGCCATATTACACTGGAAGGAATTTCAGACACCTGTCACCTGCACGCCGGCGCGCAGTTTCCAAATTACAAAAGTTCTCTTGATGTAAAATGATGTATAACTTGCGGTCAATACCAGCAAGTTATACATCATTTTAAAGGTTATTTTCTCAACAAAACGAATATGTCATTGATTTACATTGAATAATATGCCCCAAGAAGCAATTACCAATAGTTTGTGAGAAAGTCTCAACTTTTACAAACGCATGTCCTACCTGTTTGCTTTTTATGACGGACAAAACGGCTTCCAATCTGTACATTCTTGTACTCAGTCTGTCGGTAAGGATCCATAGAAAAACAATATCCACTTGTATTTTTCCTGAAGTTATCGGATTTTGAGATATTGTCAAGTAAACAACGTTTTCTACAGTGAAAATATCCACATAAAGGCTCTGTCCGGCGCATTTCTCAATCCATATCAAATGACCTGTTTGACTTATAAGATGGTGTTTGGCATCGATCTTTTCTTCAGACTGTTAGCTACAGAATGAGACCATCCACAATTGTTTCTGTCCGCGGGTTTGTTCTTTACAGCCGCCGCAAAAAAAAAGGCGCCGCTTCCGACGCGGGCATCCATCTTGTTTACGTCCACTTAGCGCTAGCATGCGGTGACGTAGAAGACTTTGATTGAGATATTATTCTAGCCAATAAGAATACCTTTCGAATGGTGGGTGGGACTTAGGGCTTCTTCACACAGAGGCTTTGTAACATATATACATAGTATTTCTAGAAAAAGCGGGTTAGTGGTAGAGCGCATACCTTTGTTCATTTGTGTTGTTTCTAAACCATCAAATCTGTTCCGTTTTTGTCCATTCTATCATTTTGGAGAATTGAACCAAAGGTGATGTAGCTCAGTGGTAGAGCATGTATGAGGTCCTGGGTTCAATCCCCAGCATCTCCTGACACTGCTTTAGTCATTGCAAGCTGCCATATTACACTGGAAGGAATTTTAGAGACCTTGACTTAAATATGCCATGTCAACACTTCTGACATCCACAGTGGCCTAATGGATGTCAGAAGCTAATATTTGGTAAGTTTAGACCATTCAGTGCTTTGACCAGTATAAATCATAGCTCCCACTCTTTGGCTAATGGATATTCAAAAATCAACTTTTCATCCACAAGCTTAAAAAAAACTATAAATCCATTGTGCACTGTCACCCTGCCAAATTATAACTCAGTGATTGTTAGATACCTTTTGTTGAAATATCCGTCAGTAAAAGTGTATGTATGGTATAGTGTAGGATTATTGTAGTCTGATGCCGAGATAGATGCTCAAACTCAAGCTTAAGTGCAAACTCCCAGTCCCACATTACGGTTGAATCTTGCAGCACTTATAAAATATATACAAGTACAATAAGTCTGGATGGGTGTCAAGAGAGGCTTTGAAACATGGCATCCATTCAGGCGCAACATTTTGAAATCAAATTTTTGTTTTTCCATGCATCTATGGACTAGCAGGTTTGATGGTGTTTCTTTTTGGAGTATTTCTAGACAAAGTGGTTCAGTGGTAGAGCACATACCTTTGTTCATTTGGGATCAGACATGTTTTCCAGCAAGGCTTGACTGGACAAGCATACCTTGATTTTTAATTGGTCTCAAGATTTCACAGTAATTTTCCAAAGATGCAGTATTGTGGTGGCCAGGTGGACAAGCCAATGGGCAAAAAATACATTGGCATTGCTTCATATTTCTTTGAACCCTGCCGGAAACATACCTTTCTCTTCCCCTTGACCAGCAAAGGACGTCACCTGCTTAACAGTGCTTGATTTGTGAATATATAGCTACAGGAACACTTGTGGACTGGGTGATTAGACCAAAGAAGTAACTGTAACACACAAAAAGCGATGCTTATTTAAATAAAGTAACAATGGCACGGACCTTTGTGTCATTACCAGTGAAAGAGGAATTTATTCTTGAATTTTCTATTCGATCACTGTTTGTGTTCTGTTCCAAAGCCATCAAATCTGTTCCGTTTTGGTCCATTCTATCATTTTTCCTCACACTTCTGAAGGGGGATGTAACTTAGTGGTAGAGCGCATGCTTCGCATGTATGAGGTCCTGGGTTCAATCCCCAGCATCTCCAGACACTGCTTTAGTCATGGCAAGCTGCTATATTACACTGCAAGGAATTTCAGAGACACTTCTGACTTCTGACATCCACAGTGGCCTAATGGATGTCAGAAGCTAATATTTGGTAAGTTTAGACCATTCAGTGCTTTGACCAGTATAAATCATAGCATCACTCTTTGGCTAATGGATATTCAAAAATCAACATTTCATCCACAAGCTTAAAAAAAACTATAAATCCATTGTGCACTGTCACCCTGCCAAATTATAACTCAGTGATTGTTAGATATCTTTTGTTGAAATATCCGTCAGTAAAAGTGTATATATGGTATAGTGTAGGTTTATTGTCATCTGATGCCGAGATAGATGCTCAAACTCAAGCTTAAGTGCAAACTCCCAGTCCCACATTACGGTTGAATCTTGCATCACTTATAAAATATATACAAGTACAATAAGTCTGGATGGGTGTCAAGAGAGGCTTTGAAACATGGCATCCATTCAGGCGCAACATTTTGAAATCAACTTTTTGTTTTTCCATGCATCTATGGACTAGCAGGTTTGATGGTGTTTCTTTTTGGAGTGTTTCTAGACAAAGTGGTTCAGTGGTAGTGCGCATACCTTTGTTCATTTGGGATCAGACATGTTTTCCAGATATGCTTGACTGGACAAGCATACCTTGATTTTTAATTGGTCTCAAGATTTCACAGTCATTTTCCAAAGATGCAGTATTGTGGTGGCCAGGTGGACAAGCCAATGAGAAAAAAATACATTGGCATTGCTTCATATTTCTTTGAACCCTGCCGGAAACATACCTTTCTCTTCCCCTTGACCAGCAAAGGACGTCACCTGCTTAACAGTGCTCGATTTGTGAATATATAGGTACAGGAACACTTGTGGACTGGGTGATCAGACCAAAGAAGTAACTGTAACACACAAAAAGTGACGCTTATGTAAGTAAAGTAACAATGGCACAGACCTTTGTGTCATTACCAGTGAAAGAGGAATTTATTCTTGAATTTTCTATCCGATCACTATTTGTGTTCTGTTCCTAAGCCATCATATCTGTTCCGTTTTGGTCCATTCTATCATTTTTGCTTACAGTTCCGAAGGGGATGTAGCTCAGTGTTAGAGCGCATGCTTAGCATGTATGAGGCCCTGGGTTCAATCTACAGCATCTCCAGACAATGCTTTAGTCATTGCAAGTTGCCATATTACACTGGAAGGAATTTCAGATACCTGTCACCTGCACGCCGGCGCGCAGTTTCCAAATTACAAAAGTTCTCTTGATGTAAAATGATGTATAACTTGCGGTCAATACCAGCAAGTTATAAATCATTTTAAAGGTTATTTTCTCAACAAAACGAATATGTCATTGATTTACATTGAATAATATGCCCCAAGAAGCAATTACCAATAGTTTGTGAGAAAGTCTCAACTTTTACAAACGCATGTCCTACCTGTTTGCTTTTTATGACGGACAAAACGGCTTCCAATCTGTACATTCTTGTACTCAGTCTGTCGGTAAGGATCCATAGAAAAACAATATCCACTTGTATTTTTCCTGAAGTTATCGGATTTTGAGATATTGTCAAGTAAACAACGTTTTCTACAGTGAAAATATCCACATAAAGGCTCTGTCCGGCGCATTTCTCAATCCATATCAAATGACCTGTTTGACTTATAAGATGGTGTTTGGCATCGATCTTTTCTTCAGACCGTTAGCTACAGAATGAGACCATCCACAATTGTTTCTGTCCGCGGGTTTGTTCTTTACAGCCGCCGCAAAAAAAAAAGGCGCCGCTTCCGACGCGGGCATCCATCTTGTTTACGTCCACTTAGCGCTAGCATGCGGTGACGTAGAAGACTTTGATTGAGATATTATTCTAGCCAATAAGAATACCTTTCGAATGGTGGGTGGGACTTAGGGCTTCTTCACACAGAGGCTTTGTAACATATATACATAGTATTTCTAGAAAAAGCGGGTTAGTGGTAGAGCGCATACCTTTGTTCATTTGTGTTGTTTCTAAACCATCAAATCTGTTCCGTTTTTGTCCATTCTATCATTTTGGAGAATTGAACCAAAGGGGATGTAGCTCATTGGTAGAGCATGTATGAGGTCCTGGGTTCAATCCCCAGCATCTCCTGACACTGCTTTAGTCATTGCAAGCTGCCATATTACACTGGAAGGAATTTTAGAGACCTTGACTTAAATATGCCATGTCAACACTTCTGACATCCACAGTGGCCTAATGGATGTCAGAAGCTAATATTTGGTAAGTTTAGACCATTCAGTGCTTTGACCAGTATAAATCATAGCTCCCACTCTTTGGCTAATGGATATTCAAAAATCAACTTTTCATCCACAAGCTTAAAAAAAAACTATAAATCCATTGTGCACTGTCACCCTGCCAAATTATAACTCAGTGATTGTTAGATACCTTTTGTTGAAATATCCGTCAGTAAAAGTGTATGTATGGTATAGTGTAGGATTATTGTAGTCTGATGCCGAGATAGATGCTCAAACTCAAGCTTAAGTGCAAACTTCCAGTCCCACATTACGGTTGAATCTTGCAGCACTTATAAAATATATACAAGTACAATAAGTCTGGATGGGTGTCAAGAGAGGCTTTGAAACATGGCATCCATTCAGGCGCAACATTTTGAAATCAAATTTTTGTTTTTCCATGCATCTATGGACTAGCAGGTTTGATGGTGTTTCTTTTTGGAGTATTTCTAGACAAAGTGGTTCAGTGGTAGAGCACATACCTTTGTTCATTTGGGATCAGACATGTTTTCCAGCAAGGCTTGACTGGACAAGCATACCTTGATTTTTAATTGGTCTCAAGATTTCACAGTAATTTTCCAAAGATGCAGTATTGTGGTGGCCAGGTGGACAAGCCAATGGGCAAAAAATACATTGGCATTGCTTCATATTTCTTTGAACCCTGCCGGAAACATACCTTTCTCTTCCCCTTGACCAGCAAAGGACGTCACCTGCTTAACAGTGCTTGATTTGTGAATATATAGCTACAGGAACACTTGTGGACTGGGTGATTAGACCAAAGAAGTAACTGTAACACACAAAAAGCGATGCTTATTTAAATAAAGTAACAATGGCACGGACCTTTGTGTCATTACCAGTGAAAGAGGAATTTATTCTTGAATTTTCTATCCGATCACTGTTTGTGTTCTGTTCCAAAGCCATCAAATCTGTTCCGTTTTGGTCCATTCTATCATTTTTCCTCACACTTCTGAAGGGGGATGTAACTCAGTGGTAGAGCGCATGCTTCGCATGTATGAGGTCCTGGATTCAATCCCCAGCATCTCCAGACACTGCTTTAGTCATGGCAAGCTGCCATATTACACTGCAAGGAATTTCAGAGACACTTCTGACTTCTGACATCCACAGTGGCCTAATGGATGTCAGAAGCTAATATTTGGTAAGTTTAGACCATTCAGTGCTTTGACCAGTATAAATCATAGCTCCCACTCTTTGGCTAATGGATATTCAAAAATCAACTTTTCATCCACAAGCTTAAAAAAAAACTATAAATCCATTGTGCACTGTCACCCTGCCAAATTATAACTCAGTGATTGTTAGATACCTTTTGTTGAAATATCCGTCAGTAAAAGTGTATGTATGGTATAGTGTAGGATTATTGTAGTCTGATGCCGAGATAGATGCTCAAACTCAAGCTTAAGTGCAAACTTCCAGTCCCACATTACGGTTGAATCTTGCAGCACTTATAAAATATATACAAGTACAATAAGTCTGGATGGGTGTCAAGAGAGGCTTTGAAACATGGCATCCATTCAGGCGCAACATTTTGAAATCAAATTTTTGTTTTTCCATGCATCTATGGACTAGCAGGTTTGATGGTGTTTCTTTTTGGAGTATTTCTAGACAAAGTGGTTCAGTGGTAGAGCACATACCTTTGTTCATTTGGGATCAGACATGTTTTCCAGCAAGGCTTGACTGGACAAGCATACCTTGATTTTTAATTGGTCTCAAGATTTCACAGTAATTTTCCAAAGATGCAGTATTGTGGTGGCCAGGTGGACAAGCCAATGGGCAAAAAATACATTGGCATTGCTTCATATTTCTTTGAACCCTGCCGGAAACATACCTTTCTCTTCCCCTTGACCAGCAAAGGACGTCACCTGCTTAACAGTGCTTGATTTGTGAATATATAGCTACAGGAACACTTGTGGACTGGGTGATTAGACCAAAGAAGTAACTGTAACACACAAAAAGCGATGCTTATTTAAATAAAGTAACAATGGCACGGACCTTTGTGTCATTACCAGTGAAAGAGGAATTTATTCTTGAATTTTCTATCCGATCACTGTTTGTGTTCTGTTCCAAAGCCATCAAATCTGTTCCGTTTTGGTCCATTCTATCATTTTTCCTCACACTTCTGAAGGGGGATGTAACTCAGTGGTAGAGCGCATGCTTCGCATGTATGAGGTCCTGGATTCAATCCCCAGCATCTCCAGACACTGCTTTAGTCATGGCAAGCTGCCATATTACACTGCAAGGAATTTCAGAGACACTTCTGACTTCTGACATCCACAGTGGCCTAATGGATGTCAGAAGCTAATATTTGGTAAGTTTAGACCATTCAGTGCTTTGACCAGTATAAATCATAGCTCCCACTCTTTGGCTAATGGATATTCAAAAATCAACTTTTCATCCACAAGCTTAAAAAAAAACTATAAATCCATTGTGCACTGTCACCCTGCCAAATTATAACTCAGTGATTGTTAGATACCTTTTGTTGAAATATCCGTCAGTAAAAGTGTATGTATGGTATAGTGTAGGATTATTGTAGTCTGATGCCGAGATAGATGCTCAAACTCAAGCTTAAGTGCAAACTTCCAGTCCCACATTACGGTTGAATCTTGCAGCACTTATAAAATATATACAAGTACAATAAGTCTGGATGGGTGTCAAGAGAGGCTTTGAAACATGGCATCCATTCAGGCGCAACATTTTGAAATCAAATTTTTGTTTTTCCATGCATCTATGGACTAGCAGGTTTGATGGTGTTTCTTTTTGGAGTATTTCTAGACAAAGTGGTTCAGTGGTAGAGCACATACCTTTGTTCATTTGGGATCAGACATGTTTTCCAGCAAGGCTTGACTGGACAAGCATACCTTGATTTTTAATTGGTCTCAAGATTTCACAGTAATTTTCCAAAGATGCAGTATTGTGGTGGCCAGGTGGACAAGCCAATGGGCAAAAAATACATTGGCATTGCTTCATATTTCTTTGAACCCTGCCGGAAACATACCTTTCTCTTCCCCTTGACCAGCAAAGGACGTCACCTGCTTAACAGTGCTTGATTTGTGAATATATAGCTACAGGAACACTTGTGGACTGGGTGATTAGACCAAAGAAGTAACTGTAACACACAAAAAGCGATGCTTATTTAAATAAAGTAACAATGGCACGGACCTTTGTGTCATTACCAGTGAAAGAGGAATTTATTCTTGAATTTTCTATCCGATCACTGTTTGTGTTCTGTTCCAAAGCCATCAAATCTGTTCCGTTTTGGTCCATTCTATCATTTTTCCTCACACTTCTGAAGGGGGATGTAACTCAGTGGTAGAGCGCATGCTTCGCATGTATGAGGTCCTGGATTCAATCCCCAGCATCTCCAGACACTGCTTTAGTCATGGCAAGCTGCCATATTACACTGCAAGGAATTTCAGAGACACTTCTGACTTCTGACATCCACAGTGGCCTAATGGATGTCAGAAGCTAATATTTGGTAAGTTTAGACCATTCAGTGCTTTGACCAGTATAAATCATAGCTCCCACTCTTTGGCTAATGGATATTCAAAAATCAACTTTTCATCCACAAGCTTAAAAAAAAACTATAAATCCATTGTGCACTGTCACCCTGCCAAATTATAACTCAGTGATTGTTAGATACCTTTTGTTGAAATATCCGTCAGTAAAAGTGTATGTATGGTATAGTGTAGGTTTATTGTCATCTGATGCCGAGATAGATGCTCAAACTCAAGCTTAAGTGCAAACTCCCAGTCCCACATTACGGTTGAATCTTGCATCACTTATAAAATATATACAAGTACAATAAGTCTGGATGGGTGTCAAGAGAGGCTTTGAAACATGGCATCCATTCAGGCGCAACATTTTGAAATCAACTTTTTGTTTTTCCATGCATCTATGGACTAGCAGGTTTGATGGTGTTTCTTTTTGGAGTGTTTCTAGACAAAGTGGTTCAGTGGTAGCGCGCATACCTTTGTTCATTTGGGATCAGACATGTTTTCCAGCAATGCTTGACTGGACAAGCATACCTTGATTTTTAATTGGTCTCAAGATTTCACAGTCATTTTCCAAAGATGCAGTATTGTGGTGGCCAGGTGGACAAGCCAATGGGCAAAAAATACATTGGCATTGCTTCATATTTCTTTGAACCCTGCCGGAAACATACCTTTCTCTTCCCCTTGACCAGCAAAGGACGTCACCTGCTTAACAGTGCTTGATTTGTGAATATATAGCTACAGGAACACTTGTGGACTGGGTGATTAGACCAAAGAAGTAACTGTAACACACAAAAAGCGATGCTTATTTAAATAAAGTAACAATGGCACGGACCTTTGTGTCATTACCAGTGAAAGAGGAATTTATTCTTGAATTTTCTATCCGATCACTGTTTGTGTTCTGTTCCAAAGCCATCAAATCTTTTCCGTTTTGGTCCATTCTATCATTTTTCCTCACACTTCTGAAGGGGGATGTAACTCAGTGGTAGAGCGCATGCTTCGCATGTATGAGGTCCTGGATTCAATCCCCAGCATCTCCAGACACTGCTTTAGTCATGGCAAGCTGCCATATTACACTGCAAGGAATTTCAGAGACACTTCTGACTTCTGACATCCACAGTGGCCTAATGGATGTCAGAAGCTAATATTTGGTAAGTTTAGACCATTCAGTGCTTTGACCAGTATAAATCATAGCTCCCACTCTTTGGCTAATGGATATTCAAAAATCAACTTTTCATCCACAAGCTTAAAAAAAAACTATAAATCCATTGTGCACTGTCACCCTGCCAAATTATAACTCAGTGATTGTTAGATACCTTTTGTTGAAATATCCGTCAGTAAAAGTGTATGTATGGTATAGTGTAGGTTTATTGTCATCTGATGCCGAGATAGATGCTCAAACTCAAGCTTAAGTGCAAACTCCCAGTCCCACATTACGGTTGAATCTTGCATCACTTATAAAATATATACAAGTACAATAAGTCTGGATGGGTGTCAAGAGAGGCTTTGAAACATGGCATCCATTCAGGCGCAACATTTTGAAATCAACTTTTTGTTTTTCCATGCATCTATGGACTAGCAGGTTTGATGGTGTTTCTTTTTGGAGTGTTTCTAGACAAAGTGGTTCAGTGGTAGCGCGCATACCTTTGTTCATTTGGGATCAGACATGTTTTCCAGCAATGCTTGACTGGACAAGCATACCTTGATTTTTAATTGGTCTCAAGATTTCACAGTCATTTTCCAAAGATGCAGTATTGTGGTGGCCAGGTGGACAAGCCAATGAGAAAAAAATACATTGGCATTGCTTCATATTTCTTTGAACCCTGCCGGAAACATACCTTTCTCTTCCCCTTGACCAGCAAAGGACGTCACCTGCTTAACAGTGCTCGATTTGTGAATATATAGGTACAGGAACACTTGTGGACTGGGTGATCAGACCAAAGAAGTAACTGTAACACACAAAAAGTGACGCTTATGTAAGTAAAGTAACAATGGCACAGACCTTTGTGTCATTACCAGTGAAAGAGGAATTTATTCTTGAATTTTCTATCCGATCACTGTTTGTGTTCTGTTCCAAAGCCATCAAATCTGTTCCGTTTTGGTCCATTCTATCATTTTTCCTCACACTTCTGAAGGGGGATGTAACTCAGAGGTAGAGCGCATGCTTCGCATGTATGAGGTCCTGGATTCAATCCCCAGCATCTCCAGACACTGCTTTAGTCATGGCAAGCTGCCATATTACACTGCAAGGAATTACAGAGACACTTCTGACATCCACAGTGGCCTAATGGATGTCAGAAGCTAATATTTGGTAAGTTTAGACCATTCAGTGCTTTGACCAGTATAAATCATAGCATCACTCTTTGGCTAATGGATATTCAAAAATCAACATTTCATCCACAAGCTTAAAAAAAACTATAAATCCATTGTGCACTGTCACCCTGCCAAATTATAACTCAGTGATTGTTAGATATCTTTTGTTGAAATATCCGTCAGTAAAAGTGTATGTATGGTATAGTGTAGGTTTATTGTCATCTGATGCCGAGATAGATGCTCAAACTCAAGCTTAAGTGCAAACTCCCAGTCCCACATTACGGTTGAATCTTGCAGCACTTATAAAATATATACAAGTACAATAAGTCTGGATGGGTGTCAAGAGAGGCTTTGAAACATGGCAACCATTCAGGCGCAACATTTTGAAATCAACTTTTTGTTTTTCCATGCATCTATGGACTAGCAGGTTTGATGGTGTTTCTTTTTGGAGTGTTTCTAGACAAAGTGGTTCAGTGGTAGCGCGCATACCTTTGTTCATTTGGGATCAGACATGTTTTCCAGCAATGCTTGACTGGACAAGCATACCTTGATTTTTAATTGGTCTCAAGATTTCACAGTCATTTTCCAAAGATGCAGTATTGTGGTGGCCAGGTGGACAAGCCAATGAGAAAAAAATACATTGGCATTGCTTCATATTTCTTTGAACCCTGCCGGAAACATACCTTTCTCTTCCCCTTGACCAGCAAAGGACGTCACCTGCTTAACAGTGCTCGATTTGTGAATATATAGGTACAGGAACACTTGTGGACTGGGTGATCAGACCAAAGAAGTAACTGTAACACACAAAAAGTGACGCTTATGTAAGTAAAGTAACAATGGCACAGACCTTTGTGTCATTACCAGTGAAAGAGGAATTTATTCTTGAATTTTCTATCCGATCACTATTTGTGTTCTGTTCCTAAGCCATCATATCTATTCCGTTTTGGTCCATTCTATCATTTTTGCTTACAGTTTGGAAGGGTATGTAGCTCAGTGGTAGAGCGCATGCTTAGCATGTATGAGGCCCTGGGTTCAATCCCCAGCATCTCCAGACAATGCTTTAGTCATTGCAAGTTGCCATATTACACTGGAAGGAATTTCAGATACCTGTCACCTGCACGCCGGTGCGCAGTTTCCAAATTACAAAAGTTCTCTTGATGTAAAATGATGTATAACTTGCGGTCAATACCAACAAGTTATACATCATTTTAAAGGTTATTTTCTCAACAAAACGAATATGTCATTGATTTACATTGAATAATATGCCCCAAGAAGCAATTACCAATAGTTTGTGAGAAAGTCTCAACTTTTACAAACGCATGTCCTACCTGTTTGCTTTTTATGACGGACAAAACGGCTTCCAATCTGTACATTCTTGTACTCAGTCTGTCGGTAAGGATCCATAGAAAAACAATATCCACTTGTATTTTTCCTGAAGTTATCGGATTTTGAGATATTGTCAAGTAAACAACGTTTTCTACAGTGAAAATATCCACATAAAGGCTCTGTCCGGCGCATTTCTCAATCCATATCAAATGACCTGTTTGACTTATAAGATGGTGTTTGGCATCGATCTTTTCTTCAGACTGTTAGCTACAGAATGAGACCATCCACAATTGTTTCTGTCCGCGGGTTTGTTCTTTACAGCCGCCGCAAAAAAAAAGGCGCCGCTTCCGACGCGGGCATCCATCTTGTTTACGTCCACTTAGCGCTAGCATGCGGTGACGTAGAAGACTTTGATTGAGATATTATTCTAGCCAATAAGAATACCTTTCGAATGGTGGGTGGGACTTAGGGCTTCTTCACACAGAGGCTTTGTAACATATATACATAGTATTTCTAGAAAAAGCGGGTTAGTGGTAGAGCGCATACCTTTGTTCATTTGTGTTGTTTCTAAACCATCAAATCTGTTCCGTTTTTGTCCATTCTATCATTTTGGAGAATTGAACCAAAGGTGATGTAGCTCAGTGGTAGAGCATGTATGAGGTCCTGGGTTCAATCCCCAGCATCTCCTGACACTGCTTTAGTCATTGCAAGCTGCCATATTACACTGGAAGGAATTTTAGAGACCTTGACTTAAATATGCCATGTCAACACTTCTGACATCCACAGTGGCCTAATGGATGTCAGAAGCTAATATTTGGTAAGTTTAGACCATTCAGTGCTTTGACCAGTATAAATCATAGCTCCCACTCTTTGGCTAATGGATATTCAAAAATCAACTTTTCATCCACAAGCTTAAAAAAAACTATAAATCCATTGTGCACTGTCACCCTGCCAAATTATAACTCAGTGATTGTTAGATACCTTTTGTTGAAATATCCGTCAGTAAAAGTGTATGTATGGTATAGTGTAGGATTATTGTAGTCTGATGCCGAGATAGATGCTCAAACTCAAGCTTAAGTGCAAACTCCCAGTCCCACATTACGGTTGAATCTTGCAGCACTTATAAAATATATACAAGTACAATAAGTCTGGATGGGTGTCAAGAGAGGCTTTGAAACATGGCATCCATTCAGGCGCAACATTTTGAAATCAAATTTTTGTTTTTCCATGCATCTATGGACTAGCAGGTTTGATGGTGTTTCTTTTTGGAGTATTTCTAGACAAAGTGGTTCAGTGGTAGAGCACATACCTTTGTTCATTTGGGATCAGACATGTTTTCCAGCAAGGCTTGACTGGACAAGCATACCTTGATTTTTAATTGGTCTCAAGATTTCACAGTAATTTTCCAAAGATGCAGTATTGTGGTGGCCAGGTGGACAAGCCAATGGGCAAAAAATACATTGGCATTGCTTCATATTTCTTTGAACCCTGCCGGAAACATACCTTTCTCTTCCCCTTGACCAGCAAAGGACGTCACCTGCTTAACAGTGCTTGATTTGTGAATATATAGCTACAGGAACACTTGTGGACTGGGTGATTAGACCAAAGAAGTAACTGTAACACACAAAAAGCGATGCTTATTTAAATAAAGTAACAATGGCACGGACCTTTGTGTCATTACCAGTGAAAGAGGAATTTATTCTTGAATTTTCTATTCGATCACTGTTTGTGTTCTGTTCCAAAGCCATCAAATCTGTTCCGTTTTGGTCCATTCTATCATTTTTCCTCACACTTCTGAAGGGGGATGTAACTCAGTGGTAGAGCGCATGCTTCGCATGTATGAGGTCCTGGGTTCAATCCCCAGCATCTCCAGACACTGCTTTAGTCATGGCAAGCTGCCATATTACACTGCAAGGAATTTCAGAGACACTTCTGACATCCACAGTGGCCTAATGGATGTCAGAAGCTAATATTTGGTAAGTTTAGACCATTCAGTGCTTTGACCAGTATAAATCATAGCTCCCACTCTTTGGCTAATGGATATTCAAAAATCAACTTTTCATCCACAAGCTTAAAAAAAACTATAAATCCATTGTGCACTGTCACCCTGCCAAATTATAACTCAGTGATTGTTAGATACCTTTTGTTGAAATATCCGTCAGTAAAAGTGTATGTATGGTATAGTGTAGGATTATTGTAGTCTGATGCCGAGATAGATGCTCAAACTCAAGCTTAAGTGCAAACTCCCAGTCCCACATTACGGTTGAATCTTGCAGCACTTATAAAATATATACAAGTACAATAAGTCTGGATGGGTGTCAAGAGAGGCTTTGAAACATGGCATCCATTCAGGCGCAACATTTTGAAATCAAATTTTTGTTTTTCCATGCATCTATGGACTAGCAGGTTTGATGGTGTTTCTTTTTGGAGTATTTCTAGACAAAGTGGTTCAGTGGTAGAGCACATACCTTTGTTCATTTGGGATCAGACATGTTTTCCAGCAAGGCTTGACTGGACAAGCATACCTTGATTTTTAATTGGTCTCAAGATTTCACAGTAATTTTCCAAAGATGCAGTATTGTGGTGGCCAGGTGGACAAGCCAATGGGCAAAAAATACATTGGCATTGCTTCATATTTCTTTGAACCCTGCCGGAAACATACCTTTCTCTTCCCCTTGACCAGCAAAGGACGTCACCTGCTTAACAGTGCTTGATTTGTGAATATATAGCTACAGGAACACTTGTGGACTGGGTGATTAGACCAAAGAAGTAACTGTAACACACAAAAAGCGATGCTTATTTAAATAAAGTAACAATGGCACGGACCTTTGTGTCATTACCAGTGAAAGAGGAATTTATTCTTGAATTTTCTATTCGATCACTGTTTGTGTTCTGTTCCAAAGCCATCAAATCTGTTCCGTTTTGGTCCATTCTATCATTTTTCCTCACACTTCTGAAGGGGGATGTAACTCAGTGGTAGAGCGCATGCTTCGCATGTATGAGGTCCTGGATTCAATCCCCAGCATCTCCAGACACTGCTTTAGTCATGGCAAGCTGCCATATTACACTGCAAGGAATTTCAGAGACACTTCTGACTTCTGACATCCACAGTGGCCTAATGGATGTCAGAAGCTAATATTTGGTAAGTTTAGACCATTCAGTGCTTTGACCAGTATAAATCATAGCATCACTCTTTGGCTAATGGATATTCAAAAATCAACATTTCATTCACAAGCTTAAATAAAACTATAAATCCATTGTGCACTGTCACCCTGCCAAATTATAACTCAGTGATTGTTAGATATCTTTTGTTGAAATATCCGTCAGTAAAAGTGTATGTATGGTATAGTGTAGGTTTATTGTCATCTGATGCCGAGATAGATGCTCAAACTCAAGCTTAAGTGCAAACTCCCAGTCCCACATTACGGTTGAATCTTGCAGCACTTATAAAATATATACAAGTACAATAAGTCTGGATGGGTGTCAAGAGAGGCTTTGAAACATGGCATCCATTCAGGCGCAACATTTTGAAATCAAATTTTTGTTTTTCCATGCATCTATGGACTAGCAGGTTTGATGGTGTTTCTTTTTGGAGTATTTCTAGACAAAGTGGTTCAGTGGTAGAGCACATACCTTTGTTCATTTGGGATCAGACATGTTTTCCAGCAAGGCTTGACTGGACAAGCATACCTTGATTTTTAATTGGTCTCAAGATTTCACAGTAATTTTCCAAAGATGCAGTATTGTGGTGGCCAGGTGGACAAGCCAATGGGCAAAAAATACATTGGCATTGCTTCATATTTCTTTGAACCCTGCCGGAAACATACCTTTCTCTTCCCCTTGACCAGCAAAGGACGTCACCTGCTTAACAGTGCTTGATTTGTGAATATATAGCTACAGGAACACTTGTGGACTGGGTGATTAGACCAAAGAAGTAACTGTAACACACAAAAAGCGATGCTTATTTAAATAAAGTAACAATGGCACGGACCTTTGTGTCATTACCAGTGAAAGAGGAATTTATTCTTGAATTTTCTATTCGATCACTGTTTGTGTTCTGTTCCAAAGCCATCAAATCTGTTCCGTTTTGGTCCATTCTATCATTTTTCCTCACACTTCTGAAGGGGGATGTAACTCAGTGGTAGAGCGCATGCTTCGCATGTATGAGGTCCTGGGTTCAATCCCCAGCATCTCCAGACACTGCTTTAGTCATGGCAAGCTGCCATATTACACTGCAAGGAATTTCAGAGACACTTCTGACATCCACAGTGGCCTAATGGATGTCAGAAGCTAATATTTGGTAAGTTTAGACCATTCAGTGCTTTGACCAGTATAAATCATAGCATCACTCTTTGGCTAATGGATATTCAAAAATCAACATTTCATTCACAAGCTTAAATAAAACTATAAATCCATTGTGCACTGTCACCCTGCCAAATTATAACTCAGTGATTGTTAGATATCTTTTGTTGAAATATCCGTCAGTAAAAGTGTATGTATGGTATAGTGTAGGTTTATTGTCATCTGATGCCGAGATAGATGCTCAAACTCAAGCTTAAGTGCAAACTCCCAGTCCCACATTACGGTTGAATCTTGCATCACTTATAAAATATATACAAGTACAATAAGTCTGGATGGGTGTCAAGAGAGGCTTTGAAACATGGCATCCATTCAGGCGCAACATTTTGAAATCAACTTTTTGTTTTTCCATGCATCTATGGACTAGCAGGTTTGATGGTGTTTCTTTTTGGAGTGTTTCTAGACAAAGTGGTTCAGTGGTAGCGCGCATACCTTTGTTCATTTGGGATCAGACATGTTTTCCAGCAATGCTTGACTGGACAAGCATACCTTGATTTTTAATTGGTCTCAAGATTTCACAGTCATTTTCCAAAGATGCAGTATTGTGGTGGCCAGGTGGACAAGCCAATGAGAAAAAAATACATTGGCATTGCTTCATATTTCTTTGAACCCTGCCGGAAACATACCTTTCTCTTCCCCTTGACCAGCAAAGGACGTCACCTGCTTAACAGTGCTCGATTTGTGAATATATAGGTACAGGAACACTTGTGGACTGGGTGATCAGACCAAAGAAGTAACTGTAACACACAAAAAGTGACGCTTATGTAAGTAAAGTAACAATGGCACAGACCTTTGTGTCATTACCAGTGAAAGAGGAATTTATTCTTGAATTTTCTATCCGATCACTATTTGTGTTCTGTTCCTAAGCCATCATATCTGTTCCGTTTTGGTCCATTCTATCATTTTTGCTTACAGTTCCAAAGGGGATGTAGCTCAGTGGTAGAGCGCATGCTTAGCATGTATGAGGCCCTGGGTTCAATCCCCAGCATCTCCAGACAATGCTTTAGTCATCGCAAGTTGCCATATTACACTGGAAGGAATTTCAGACACCTGTCACCTGCACGCCGGCGCGCAGTTTCCAAATTACAAAAGTTCTCTTGATGTAAAATGATGTATAACTTGCGGTCAATACCAGCAAGTTATACATCATTTTAAAGGTTATTTTCTCAACAAAACGAATATGTCATTGATTTACATTGAATAATATGCCCCAAGAAGCAATTACCAATAGTTTGTGAGAAAGTCTCAACTTTTACAAACGCATGTCCTACCTGTTTGCTTTTTATGACGGACAAAACGGCTTCCAATCTGTACATTCTTGTACTCAGTCTGTCGGTAAGGATCCATAGAAAAACAATATCCACTTGTATTTTTCCTGAAGTTATCGGATTTTGAGATATTGTCAAGTAAACAACGTTTTCTACAGTGAAAATATCCACATAAAGGCTCTGTCCGGCGCATTTCTCAATCCATATCAAATGACCTGTTTGACTTATAAGATGGTGTTTGGCATCGATCTTTTCTTCAGACTGTTAGCTACAGAATGAGACCATCCACAATTGTTTCTGTCCGCGGGTTTGTTCTTTACAGCCGCCGCAAAAAAAAAGGCGCCGCTTCCGACGCGGGCATCCATCTTGTTTACGTCCACTTAGCGCTAGCATGCGGTGACGTAGAAGACTTTGATTGAGATATTATTCTAGCCAATAAGAATACCTTTCGAATGGTGGGTGGGACTTAGGGCTTCTTCACACAGAGGCTTTGTAACATATATACATAGTATTTCTAGAAAAAGCGGGTTAGTGGTAGAGCGCATACCTTTGTTCATTTGTGTTGTTTCTAAACCATCAAATCTGTTCCGTTTTTGTCCATTCTATCATTTTGGAGAATTGAACCAAAGGTGATGTAGCTCAGTGGTAGAGCATGTATGAGGTCCTGGGTTCAATCCCCAGCATCTCCTGACACTGCTTTAGTCATTGCAAGCTGCCATATTACACTGGAAGGAATTTTAGAGACCTTGACTTAAATATGCCATGTCAACACTTCTGACATCCACAGTGGCCTAATGGATGTCAGAAGCTAATATTTGGTAAGTTTAGACCATTCAGTGCTTTGACCAGTATAAATCATAGCTCCCACTCTTTGGCTAATGGATATTCAAAAATCAACTTTTCATCCACAAGCTTAAAAAAAACTATAAATCCATTGTGCACTGTCACCCTGCCAAATTATAACTCAGTGATTGTTAGATACCTTTTGTTGAAATATCCGTCAGTAAAAGTGTATGTATGGTATAGTGTAGGATTATTGTAGTCTGATGCCGAGATAGATGCTCAAACTCAAGCTTAAGTGCAAACTCCCAGTCCCACATTACGGTTGAATCTTGCAGCACTTATAAAATATATACAAGTACAATAAGTCTGGATGGGTGTCAAGAGAGGCTTTGAAACATGGCATCCATTCAGGCGCAACATTTTGAAATCAAATTTTTGTTTTTCCATGCATCTATGGACTAGCAGGTTTGATGGTGTTTCTTTTTGGAGTATTTCTAGACAAAGTGGTTCAGTGGTAGAGCACATACCTTTGTTCATTTGGGATCAGACATGTTTTCCAGCAAGGCTTGACTGGACAAGCATACCTTGATTTTTAATTGGTCTCAAGATTTCACAGTAATTTTCCAAAGATGCAGTATTGTGGTGGCCAGGTGGACAAGCCAATGGGCAAAAAATACATTGGCATTGCTTCATATTTCTTTGAACCCTGCCGGAAACATACCTTTCTCTTCCCCTTGACCAGCAAAGGACGTCACCTGCTTAACAGTGCTTGATTTGTGAATATATAGCTACAGGAACACTTGTGGACTGGGTGATTAGACCAAAGAAGTAACTGTAACACACAAAAAGCGATGCTTATTTAAATAAAGTAACAATGGCACGGACCTTTGTGTCATTACCAGTGAAAGAGGAATTTATTCTTGAATTTTCTATTCGATCACTGTTTGTGTTCTGTTCCAAAGCCATCAAATCTGTTCCGTTTTGGTCCATTCTATCATTTTTCCTCACACTTCTGAAGGGGGATGTAACTTAGTGGTAGAGCGCATGCTTCGCATGTATGAGGTCCTGGGTTCAATCCCCAGCATCTCCAGACACTGCTTTAGTCATGGCAAGCTGCTATATTACACTGCAAGGAATTTCAGAGACACTTCTGACTTCTGACATCCACAGTGGCCTAATGGATGTCAGAAGCTAATATTTGGTAAGTTTAGACCATTCAGTGCTTTGACCAGTATAAATCATAGCATCACTCTTTGGCTAATGGATATTCAAAAATCAACATTTCATCCACAAGCTTAAAAAAAACTATAAATCCATTGTGCACTGTCACCCTGCCAAATTATAACTCAGTGATTGTTAGATATCTTTTGTTGAAATATCCGTCAGTAAAAGTGTATATATGGTATAGTGTAGGTTTATTGTCATCTGATGCCGAGATAGATGCTCAAACTCAAGCTTAAGTGCAAACTCCCAGTCCCACATTACGGTTGAATCTTGCAGCACTTATAAAATATATACAAGTACAATAAGTCTGGATGGGTGTCAAGAGAGGCTTTGAAACATGGCATCCATTCAGGCGCAACATTTTGAAATCAACTTTTTGTTTTTCCATGCATCTATGGACTAGCAGGTTTGATGGTGTTTCTTTTTGGAGTGTTTCTAGACAAAGTGGTTCAGTGGTAGTGCGCATACCTTTGTTCATTTGGGATCAGACATGTTTTCCAGATATGCTTGACTGGACAAGCATACCTTGATTTTTAATTGGTCTCAAGATTTCACAGTCATTTTCCAAAGATGCAGTATTGTGGTGGCCAGGTGGACAAGCCAATGAGAAAAAAATACATTGGCATTGCTTCATATTTCTTTGAACCCTGCCGGAAACATACCTTTCTCTTCCCCTTGACCAGCAAAGGACGTCACCTGCTTAACAGTGCTCGATTTGTGAATATATAGGTACAGGAACACTTGTGGACTGGGTGATCAGACCAAAGAAGTAACTGTAACACACAAAAAGTGACGCTTATGTAAGTAAAGTAACAATGGCACAGACCTTTGTGTCATTACCAGTGAAAGAGGAATTTATTCTTGAATTTTCTATCCGATCACTATTTGTGTTCTGTTCCTAAGCCATCATATCTGTTCCGTTTTGGTCCATTCTATCATTTTTGCTTACAGTTCCGAAGGGGATGTAGCTCAGTGTTAGAGCGCATGCTTAGCATGTATGAGGCCCTGGGTTCAATCTACAGCATCTCCAGACAATGCTTTAGTCATTGCAAGTTGCCATATTACACTGGAAGGAATTTCAGATACCTGTCACCTGCACGCCGGCGCGCAGTTTCCAAATTACAAAAGTTCTCTTGATGTAAAATGATGTATAACTTGCGGTCAATACCAGCAAGTTATAAATCATTTTAAAGGTTATTTTCTCAACAAAACGAATATGTCATTGATTTACATTGAATAATATGCCCCAAGAAGCAATTACCAATAGTTTGTGAGAAAGTCTCAACTTTTACAAACGCATGTCCTACCTGTTTGCTTTTTATGACGGACAAAACGGCTTCCAATCTGTACATTCTTGTACTCAGTCTGTCGGTAAGGATCCATAGAAAAACAATATCCACTTGTATTTTTCCTGAAGTTATCGGATTTTGAGATATTGTCAAGTAAACAACGTTTTCTACAGTGAAAATATCCACATAAAGGCTCTGTCCGGCGCATTTCTCAATCCATATCAAATGACCTGTTTGACTTATAAGATGGTGTTTGGCATCGATCTTTTCTTCAGACCGTTAGCTACAGAATGAGACCATCCACAATTGTTTCTGTCCGCGGGTTTGTTCTTTACAGCCGCCGCAAAAAAAAAAGGCGCCGCTTCCGACGCGGGCATCCATCTTGTTTACGTCCACTTAGCGCTAGCATGCGGTGACGTAGAAGACTTTGATTGAGATATTATTCTAGCCAATAAGAATACCTTTCGAATGGTGGGTGGGACTTAGGGCTTCTTCACACAGAGGCTTTGTAACATATATACATAGTATTTCTAGAAAAAGCGGGTTAGTGGTAGAGCGCATACCTTTGTTCATTTGTGTTGTTTCTAAACCATCAAATCTGTTCCGTTTTTGTCCATTCTATCATTTTGGAGAATTGAACCAAAGGGGATGTAGCTCATTGGTAGAGCATGTATGAGGTCCTGGGTTCAATCCCCAGCATCTCCTGACACTGCTTTAGTCATTGCAAGCTGCCATATTACACTGGAAGGAATTTTAGAGACCTTGACTTAAATATGCCATGTCAACACTTCTGACATCCACAGTGGCCTAATGGATGTCAGAAGCTAATATTTGGTAAGTTTAGACCATTCAGTGCTTTGACCAGTATAAATCATAGCTCCCACTCTTTGGCTAATGGATATTCAAAAATCAACTTTTCATCCACAAGCTTAAAAAAAAACTATAAATCCATTGTGCACTGTCACCCTGCCAAATTATAACTCAGTGATTGTTAGATACCTTTTGTTGAAATATCCGTCAGTAAAAGTGTATGTATGGTATAGTGTAGGATTATTGTAGTCTGATGCCGAGATAGATGCTCAAACTCAAGCTTAAGTGCAAACTTCCAGTCCCACATTACGGTTGAATCTTGCAGCACTTATAAAATATATACAAGTACAATAAGTCTGGATGGGTGTCAAGAGAGGCTTTGAAACATGGCATCCATTCAGGCGCAACATTTTGAAATCAAATTTTTGTTTTTCCATGCATCTATGGACTAGCAGGTTTGATGGTGTTTCTTTTTGGAGTATTTCTAGACAAAGTGGTTCAGTGGTAGAGCACATACCTTTGTTCATTTGGGATCAGACATGTTTTCCAGCAAGGCTTGACTGGACAAGCATACCTTGATTTTTAATTGGTCTCAAGATTTCACAGTAATTTTCCAAAGATGCAGTATTGTGGTGGCCAGGTGGACAAGCCAATGGGCAAAAAATACATTGGCATTGCTTCATATTTCTTTGAACCCTGCCGGAAACATACCTTTCTCTTCCCCTTGACCAGCAAAGGACGTCACCTGCTTAACAGTGCTTGATTTGTGAATATATAGCTACAGGAACACTTGTGGACTGGGTGATTAGACCAAAGAAGTAACTGTAACACACAAAAAGCGATGCTTATTTAAATAAAGTAACAATGGCACGGACCTTTGTGTCATTACCAGTGAAAGAGGAATTTATTCTTGAATTTTCTATCCGATCACTGTTTGTGTTCTGTTCCAAAGCCATCAAATCTGTTCCGTTTTGGTCCATTCTATCATTTTTCCTCACACTTCTGAAGGGGGATGTAACTCAGTGGTAGAGCGCATGCTTCGCATGTATGAGGTCCTGGATTCAATCCCCAGCATCTCCAGACACTGCTTTAGTCATGGCAAGCTGCCATATTACACTGCAAGGAATTTCAGAGACACTTCTGACATCCACAGTGGCCTAATGGATGTCAGAAGCTAATATTTGGTAAGTTTAGACCATTCAGTGCTTTGACCAGTATAAATCATAGCATCACTCTTTGGCTAATGGATATTCAAAAATCAACATTTCATTCACAAGCTTAAAAAAAACTATAAATCCATTGTGCACTGTCACCCTGCCAAATTATAACTCAGTGATTGTTAGATATCTTTTGTTGAAATATCCGTCAGTAAAAGTGTATGTATGGTATAGTGTAGGTTTATTGTCATCTGATGCCGAGATAGATGCTCAAACTCAAGCTTAAGTGCAAACTCCCAGTCCCACATTACGGTTGAATCTTGCATCACTTATAAAATATATACAAGTACAATAAGTCTGGATGGGTGTCAAGAGAGGCTTTGAAACATGGCATCCATTCAGGCGCAACATTTTGAAATCAACTTTTTGTTTTTCCATGCATCTATGGACTAGCAGGTTTGATGGTGTTTCTTTTTGGAGTGTTTCTAGACAAAGTGGTTCAGTGGTAGCGCGCATACCTTTGTTCATTTGGGATCAGACATGTTTTCCAGCAATGCTTGACTGGACAAGCATACCTTGATTTTTAATTGGTCTCAAGATTTCACAGTCATTTTCCAAAGATGCAGTATTGTGGTGGCCAGGTGGACAAGCCAATGAGAAAAAAATACATTGGCATTGCTTCATATTTCTTTGAACCCTGCCGGAAACATACCTTTCTCTTCCCCTTGACCAGCAAAGGACGTCACCTGCTTAACAGTGCTCGATTTGTGAATATATAGGTACAGGAACACTTGTGGACTGGGTGATCAGACCAAAGAAGTAACTGTAACACACAAAAAGTGACGCTTATGTAAGTAAAGTAACAATGGCACAGACCTTTGTGTCATTACCAGTGAAAGAGGAATTTATTCTTGAATTTTCTATCCGATCACTATTTGTGTTCTGTTCCTAAGCCATCATATCTGTTCCGTTTTGGTCCATTCTATCATTTTTGCTTACAGTTCCGAAGGGGATGTAGCTCAGTGGTAGAGCGCATGCTTAGCATGTATGGGTTCAATCCCCAGCATCTCCAGACAATGCTTTAGTCATTGCAAGTTGCCATATTACACTGGAAGGAATTTCAGATACCTGTCACCTGCACGCCGGCGCGCAGTTTCCAAATTACAAAAGTTCTCTTGATGTAAAATGATGTATAACTTGCGGTCAATACCAGCAAGTTATACATCATTTTAAAGGTTATTTTCTCAACAAAACGAATATGTCATTGATTTACATTGAATAATATGCCCCAAGAAGCAATTACCAATAGTTTGTGAGAAAGTCTCAACTTTTACAAACGCATGTCCTACCTGTTTGCTTTTTATGACGGACAAAACGGCTTTCAATCTGTACATTCTTGTACTCAGTCTGTCGGTAAGGATCCATAGAAAAACAATATCCACTTGTATTTTTCCTGAAGTTATCGGATTTTGAGATATTGTCAAGTAAACAACGTTTTCTACAGTGAAAATATCCACATAAAGGCTCTGTCCGGCGCATTTCTCAATCCATATCAAATGACCTGTTTGACTTATAAGATGGTGTTTGGCATCGATCTTTTCTTCAGACTGTTAGCTACAGAATGAGACCATCCACAATTGTTTCTGTCCGCGGGTTTGTTCTTTACAGCCGCCGCAAAAAAAAAGGCGCCGCTTCCGACGCGGGCATCCATCTTGTTTACGTCCACTTAGCGCTAGCATGCGGTGACGTAGAAGACTTTGATTGAGATATTATTCTAGCCAATAAGAATACCTTTCGAATGGTGGGTGGGACTTAGGGCTTCTTCACACAGAGGCTTTGTAACATATATACATAGTATTTCTAGAAAAAGCGGGTTAGTGGTAGAGCGCATACCTTTGTTCATTTGTGTTGTTTCTAAACCATCAAATCTGTTCCGTTTTTGTCCATTCTATCATTTTGGAGAATTGAACCAAAGGGGATGTAGCTCATTGGTAGAGCATGTATGAGGTCCTGGGTTCAATCCCCAGCATCTCCTGACACTGCTTTAGTCATTGCAAGCTGCCATATTACACTGGAAGGAATTTTAGAGACCTTGACTTAAATATGCCATGTCAACACTTCTGACATCCACAGTGGCCTAATGGATGTCAGAAGCTAATATTTGGTAAGTTTAGACCATTCAGTGCTTTGACCAGTATAAATCATAGCTCCCACTCTTTGGCTAATGGATATTCAAAAATCAACTTTTCATCCACAAGCTTAAAAAAAAACTATAAATCCATTGTGCACTGTCACCCTGCCAAATTATAACTCAGTGATTGTTAGATACCTTTTGTTGAAATATCCGTCAGTAAAAGTGTATGTATGGTATAGTGTAGGATTATTGTAGTCTGATGCCGAGATAGATGCTCAAACTCAAGCTTAAGTGCAAACTCCCAGTCCCACATTACGGTTGAATCTTGCAGCACTTATAAAATATATACAAGTACAATAAGTCTGGATGGGTGTCAAGAGAGGCTTTGAAACATGGCATCCATTCAGGCGCAACATTTTGAAATCAAATTTTTGTTTTTCCATGCATCTATGGACTAGCAGGTTTGATGGTGTTTCTTTTTGGAGTATTTCTAGACAAAGTGGTTCAGTGGTAGAGCACATACCTTTGTTCATTTGGGATCAGACATGTTTTCCAGCAAGGCTTGACTGGACAAGCATACCTTGATTTTTAATTGGTCTCAAGATTTCACAGTAATTTTCCAAAGATGCAGTATTGTGGTGGCCAGGTGGACAAGCCAATGGGCAAAAAATACATTGGCATTGCTTCATATTTCTTTGAACCCTGCCGGAAACATACCTTTCTCTTCCCCTTGACCAGCAAAGGACGTCACCTGCTTAACAGTGCTCGATTTGTGAATATATAGGTACAGGAACACTTGTGGACTGGGTGATCAGACCAAAGAAGTAACTGTAACACACAAAAAGTGACGCTTATGTAAGTAAAGTAACAATGGCACAGACCTTTGTGTCATTACCAGTGAAAGAGGAATTTATTCTTGAATTTTCTATCCGATCACTATTTGTGTTCTGTTCCTAAGCCATCATATCTGTTCCGTTTTGGTCCATTCTATCATTTTTGCTTACAGTTCCGAAGGGGATGTAGCTCAGTGGTAGAGCGCATGCTTAGCATGTATGGGTTCAATCCCCAGCATCTCCAGACAATGCTTTAGTCATTGCAAGTTGCCATATTACACTGGAAGGAATTTCAGATACCTGTCACCTGCACGCCGGCGCGCAGTTTCCAAATTACAAAAGTTCTCTTGATGTAAAATGATGTATAACTTGCGGTCAATACCAGCAAGTTATACATCATTTTAAAGGTTATTTTCTCAACAAAACGAATATGTCATTGATTTACATTGAATAATATGCCCCAAGAAGCAATTACCAATAGTTTGTGAGAAAGTCTCAACTTTTACAAACGCATGTCCTACCTGTTTGCTTTTTATGACGGACAAAACGGCTTCCAATCTGTACATTCTTGTACTCAGTCTGTCGGTAAGGATCCATAGAAAAACAATATCCACTTGTATTTTTCCTGAAGTTATCGGATTTTGAGATATTGTCAAGTAAACAACGTTTTCTACAGTGAAAATATCCACATAAAGGCTCTGTCCGGCGCATTTCTCAATCCATATCAAATGACCTGTTTGACTTATAAGATGGTGTTTGGCATCGATCTTTTCTTCAGACTGTTAGCTACAGAATGAGACCATCCACAATTGTTTCTGTCCGCGGGTTTGTTCTTTACAGCCGCCGCAAAAAAAAAGGCGCCGCTTCCGACGCGGGCATCCATCTTGTTTACGTCCACTTAGCGCTAGCATGCGGTGACGTAGAAGACTTTGATTGAGATATTATTCTAGCCAATAAGAATACCTTTCGAATGGTGGGTGGGACTTAGGGCTTCTTCACACAGAGGCTTTGTAACATATATACATAGTATTTCTAGAAAAAGCGGGTTAGTGGTAGAGCGCATACCTTTGTTCATTTGTGTTGTTTCTAAACCATCAAATCTGTTCCGTTTTTGTCCATTCTATCATTTTGGAGAATTGAACCAAAGGGGATGTAGCTCATTGGTAGAGCATGTATGAGGTCCTGGGTTCAATCCCCAGCATCTCCTGACACTGCTTTAGTCATTGCAAGCTGCCATATTACACTGGAAGGAATTTTAGAGACCTTGACTTAAATATGCCATGTCAACACTTCTGACATCCACAGTGGCCTAATGGATGTCAGAAGCTAATATTTGGTAAGTTTAGACCATTCAGTGCTTTGACCAGTATAAATCATAGCTCCCACTCTTTGGCTAATGGATATTCAAAAATCAACTTTTCATCCACAAGCTTAAAAAAAAACTATAAATCCATTGTGCACTGTCACCCTGCCAAATTATAACTCAGTGATTGTTAGATACCTTTTGTTGAAATATCCGTCAGTAAAAGTGTATGTATGGTATAGTGTAGGATTATTGTAGTCTGATGCCGAGATAGATGCTCAAACTCAAGCTTAAGTGCAAACTCCCAGTCCCACATTACGGTTGAATCTTGCAGCACTTATAAAATATATACAAGTACAATAAGTCTGGATGGGTGTCAAGAGAGGCTTTGAAACATGGCATCCATTCAGGCGCAACATTTTGAAATCAAATTTTTGTTTTTCCATGCATCTATGGACTAGCAGGTTTGATGGTGTTTCTTTTTGGAGTATTTCTAGACAAAGTGGTTCAGTGGTAGAGCACATACCTTTGTTCATTTGGGATCAGACATGTTTTCCAGCAAGGCTTGACTGGACAAGCATACCTTGATTTTTAATTGGTCTCAAGATTTCACAGTAATTTTCCAAAGATGCAGTATTGTGGTGGCCAGGTGGACAAGCCAATGGGCAAAAAATACATTGGCATTGCTTCATATTTCTTTGAACCCTGCCGGAAACATACCTTTCTCTTCCCCTTGACCAGCAAAGGACGTCACCTGCTTAACAGTGCTCGATTTGTGAATATATAGGTACAGGAACACTTGTGGACTGGGTGATCAGACCAAAGAAGTAACTGTAACACACAAAAAGTGACGCTTATGTAAGTAAAGTAACAATGGCACAGACCTTTGTGTCATTACCAGTGAAAGAGGAATTTATTCTTGAATTTTCTATCCGATCACTATTTGTGTTCTGTTCCTAAGCCATCATATCTGTTCCGTTTTGGTCCATTCTATCATTTTTGCTTACAGTTCCGAAGGGGATGTAGCTCAGTGGTAGAGCGCATGCTTAGCATGTATGGGTTCAATCCCCAGCATCTCCAGACAATGCTTTAGTCATTGCAAGTTGCCATATTACACTGGAAGGAATTTCAGATACCTGTCACCTGCACGCCGGCGCGCAGTTTCCAAATTACAAAAGTTCTCTTGATGTAAAATGATGTATAACTTGCGGTCAATACCAGCAAGTTATACATCATTTTAAAGGTTATTTTCTCAACAAAACGAATATGTCATTGATTTACATTGAATAATATGCCCCAAGAAGCAATTACCAATAGTTTGTGAGAAAGTCTCAACTTTTACAAACGCATGTCCTACCTGTTTGCTTTTTATGACGGACAAAACGGCTTCCAATCTGTACATTCTTGTACTCAGTCTGTCGGTAAGGATCCATAGAAAAACAATATCCACTTGTATTTTTCCTGAAGTTATCGGATTTTGAGATATTGTCAAGTAAACAACGTTTTCTACAGTGAAAATATCCACATAAAGGCTCTGTCCGGCGCATTTCTCAATCCATATCAAATGACCTGTTTGACTTATAAGATGGTGTTTGGCATCGATCTTTTCTTCAGACTGTTAGCTACAGAATGAGACCATCCACAATTGTTTCTGTCCGCGGGTTTGTTCTTTACAGCCGCCGCAAAAAAAAAGGCGCCGCTTCCGACGCGGGCATCCATCTTGTTTACGTCCACTTAGCGCTAGCATGCGGTGACGTAGAAGACTTTGATTGAGATATTATTCTAGCCAATAAGAATACCTTTCGAATGGTGGGTGGGACTTAGGGCTTCTTCACACAGAGGCTTTGTAACATATATACATAGTATTTCTAGAAAAAGCGGGTTAGTGGTAGAGCGCATACCTTTGTTCATTTGTGTTGTTTCTAAACCATCAAATCTGTTCCGTTTTTGTCCATTCTATCATTTTGGAGAATTGAACCAAAGGGGATGTAGCTCATTGGTAGAGCATGTATGAGGTCCTGGGTTCAATCCCCAGCATCTCCTGACACTGCTTTAGTCATTGCAAGCTGCCATATTACACTGGAAGGAATTTTAGAGACCTTGACTTAAATATGCCATGTCAACACTTCTGACATCCACAGTGGCCTAATGGATGTCAGAAGCTAATATTTGGTAAGTTTAGACCATTCAGTGCTTTGACCAGTATAAATCATAGCTCCCACTCTTTGGCTAATGGATATTCAAAAATCAACTTTTCATCCACAAGCTTAAAAAAAAACTATAAATCCATTGTGCACTGTCACCCTGCCAAATTATAACTCAGTGATTGTTAGATACCTTTTGTTGAAATATCCGTCAGTAAAAGTGTATGTATGGTATAGTGTAGGATTATTGTAGTCTGATGCCGAGATGGATGCTCAAACTCAAGCTTAAGTGCAAACTCCCAGTCCCACATTACGGTTGAATCTTGCAGCACTTATAAAATATATACAAGTACAATAAGTCTGGATGGGTGTCAAGAGAGGCTTTGAAACATGGCATCCATTCAGGCGCAACATTTTGAAATCAAATTTTTGTTTTTCCATGCATCTATGGACTAGCAGGTTTGATGGTGTTTCTTTTTGGAGTATTTCTAGACAAAGTGGTTCAGTGGTAGAGCACATACCTTTGTTCATTTGGGATCAGACATGTTTTCCAGCAAGGCTTGACTGGACAAGCATACCTTGATTTTTAATTGGTCTCAAGATTTCACAGTAATTTTCCAAAGATGCAGTATTGTGGTGGCCAGGTGGACAAGCCAATGGGCAAAAAATACATTGGCATTGCTTCATATTTCTTTGAACCCTGCCGGAAACATACCTTTCTCTTCCCCTTGACCAGCAAAGGACGTCACCTGCTTAACAGTGTTTGATTTGTGAATATATAGCTACAGGAACACTTGTGGACTGGGTGATTAGACCAAAGAAGTAACTGTAACACACAAAAAGCGATGCTTATTTAAATAAAGTAACAATGGCACGGACCTTTGTGTCATTACCAGTGAAAGAGGAATTTATTCTTGAATTTTCTATCCGATCACTGTTTGTGTTCTGTTCCAAAGCCATCAAATCTGTTCCGTTTTGGTCCATTCTATCATTTTTCCTCACACTTCTGAAGGGGGATGTAACTCAGTGGTAGAGCGCATGCTTCGCATGTATGAGGTCCTGGATTCAATCCCCAGCATCTCCAGACACTGCTTTAGTCATGGCAAGCTGCCATATTACACTGCAAGGAATTTCAGAGACACTTCTGACTTCTGACATCCACAGTGGCCTAATGGATGTCAGAAGCTAATATTTGGTAAGTTTAGACCATTCAGTGCTTTGACCAGTATAAATCATAGCTCCCACTCTTTGGCTAATGGATATTCAAAAATCAACTTTTCATCCACAAGCTTAAAAAAAAACTATAAATCAATTGTGCACTGTCACCCTGCCAAATTATAACTCAGTGATTGTTAGATACCTTTTGTTGAAATATCCGTCAGTAAAAGTGTATGTATGGTATAGTGTAGGTTTATTGTCATCTGATGCCGAGATAGATGCTCAAACTCAAGCTTAAGTGCAAACTCCCAGTCCCACATTACGGTTGAATCTTGCATCACTTATAAAATATATACAAGTACAATAAGTCTGGATGGGTGTCAAGAGAGGCTTTGAAACATGGCATCCATTCAGGCGCAACATTTTGAAATCAACTTTTTGTTTTTCCATGCATCTATGGACTAGCAGGTTTGATGGTGTTTCTTTTTGGAGTGTTTCTAGACAAAGTGGTTCAGTGGTAGCGCGCATACCTTTGTTCATTTGGGATCAGACATGTTTTCCAGCAATGCTTGACTGGACAAGCATACCTTGATTTTTAATTGGTCTCAAGATTTCACAGTCATTTTCCAAAGATGCAGTATTGTGGTGGCCAGGTGGACAAGCCAATGAGAAAAAAATACATTGGCATTGCTTCATATTTCTTTGAACCCTGCCGGAAACATACCTTTCTCTTCCCCTTGACCAGCAAAGGACGTCACCTGCTTAACAGTGCTCGATTTGTGAATATATAGGTACAGGAACACTTGTGGACTGGGTGATCAGACCAAAGAAGTAACTGTAACACACAAAAAGTGACGCTTATGTAAGTAAAGTAACAATGGCACAGACCTTTGTGTCATTACCAGTGAAAGAGGAATTTATTCTTGAATTTTCTATCCGATCACTGTTTGTGTTCTGTTCCAAAGCCATCAAATCTGTTCCGTTTTGGTCCATTCTATCATTTTTCCTCACACTTCTGAAGGGGGATGTAACTCAGTGGTAGAGCGCATGCTTCGCATGTATGAGGTCCTGGATTCAATCCCCAGCATCTCCAGACACTGCTTTAGTCATGGCAAGCTGCCATATTACACTGCAAGGAATTTCAGAGACACTTCTGACTTCTGACATCCACAGTGGCCTAATGGATGTCAGAAGCTAATATTTGGTAAGTTTAGACCATTCAGTGCTTTGACCAGTATAAATCATAGCATCACTCTTTGGCTAATGGATATTCAAAAATCAACATTTCATTCACAAGCTTAAAAAAAAACTATAAATCCATTGTGCACTGTCACCCTGCCAAATTATAACTCAGTGATTGTTAGATATCTTTTGTTGAAATATCCGTCAGTAAAAGTGTATGTATGGTATAGTGTAGGTTTATTGTCATCTGATGCCGAGATAGATGCTCAAACTCAAGCTTAAGTGCAAACTCCCAGTCCCACATTACGGTTGAATCTTGCATCACTTATAAAATATATACAAGTACAATAAGTCTGGATGGGTGTCAAGAGAGGCTTTGAAACATGGCATCCATTCAGGCGCAACATTTTGAAATCAACTTTTTGTTTTTCCATGCATCTATGGACTAGCAGGTTTGATGGTGTTTCTTTTTGGAGTGTTTCTAGACAAAGTGGTTCAGTGGTAGCGCGCATACCTTTGTTCATTTGGGATCAGACATGTTTTCCAGCAATGCTTGACTGGACAAGCATACCTTGATTTTTAATTGGTCTCAAGATTTCACAGTCATTTTCCAAAGATGCAGTATTGTGGTGGCCAGGTGGACAAGCCAATGAGAAAAAAATACATTGGCATTGCTTCATATTTCTTTGAACCCTGCCGGAAACATACCTTTCTCTTCCCCTTGACCAGCAAAGGACGTCACCTGCTTAACAGTGCTCGATTTGTGAATAATAGGTACAGGAACACTTGTGGACTGGGTGATCAGACCAAAGAAGTAACTGTAACACACAAAAAGTGACGCTTATGTAAGTAAAGTAACAATGGCACAGACCTTTGTGTCATTACCAGTGAAAGAGGAATTTATTCTTGAATTTTCTATCCGATCACTATTTGTGTTCTGTTCCGTTTTGGTCCATTCTATCATTTTTGCTTACAGTTCCGAAGGGGATGTAGCTCAGTGGTAGAGCGCATGCTTCGCATGTATGAGGTCCTGGGTTCAATCCCCAGCATCTCCAGACACTGCTTTAGTCATGGCAAGCTGCTATATTACACTGCAAGGAATTTCAGAGACACTTCTGACTTCTGACATCCACAGTGGCCTAATGGATGTCAGAAGCTAATATTTGGTAAGTTTAGACCATTCAGTGCTTTGACCAGTATATTTCATAGCATCACTCTTTGGCTAATGGATATTCAAAAATCAACATTTCATCCACAAGCTTAAAAAAAACTATAAATCCATTGTGCACTGTCACCCTGCCAAATTATAACTCAGTGATTGTTAGATATCTTTTGTTGAAATATCCATCAGTAAAAGTGTATGTATGGTATAGTGTAGGTTTATTGTCATCTGATGCCGAGATAGATGCTCAAACTCAAGCTTAAGTGCAAACTCCCAGTCCCACATTACGGTTGAATCTTGCATCACTTATAAAATATATACAAGTACAATAAGTCTGGATGGGTGTCAAGAGAGGCTTTGAAACATGGCATCCATTCAGGCGCAACATTTTGAAATCAACTTTTTGTTTTTCCATGCATCTATGGACTAGCAGGTTTGATGGTGTTTCTTTTTGGAGTGTTTCTAGACAAAGTGGTTCAGTGGTAGCGCGCATACCTTTGTTCATTTGGGATCAGACATGTTTTCCAGCAATGCTTGACTGGACAAGCATACCTTGATTTTTAATTGGTCTCAAGATTTCACAGTCATTTTCCAAAGATGCAGTATTGTGGTGGCCAGGTGGACAAGCCAATGAGAAAAAAATACATTGGCATTGCTTCATATTTCTTTGAACCCTGCCGGAAACATACCTTTCTCTTCCCCTTGACCAGCAAAGGACGTCACCTGCTTAACAGTGCTCGATTTGTGAATATATAGGTACAGGAACACTTGTGGACTGGGTGATCAGACCAAAGAAGTAACTGTAACACACAAAAAGTGACGCTTATGTAAGTAAAGTAACAATGGCACAGACCTTTGTGTCATTACCAGTGAAAGAGGAATTTATTCTTGAATTTTCTATCCGATCACTGTTTGTGTTCTGTTCCAAAGCCATCAAATCTGTTCCGTTTTGGTCCATTCTATCATTTTTCCTCACACTTCTGAAGGGGGATGTAACTCAGTGGTAGAGCGCATGCTTCGCATGTATGAGGTCCTGGATTCAATCCCCAGCATCTCCAGACACTGCTTTAGTCATGGCAAGCTGCCATATTACACTGCAAGGAATTTCAGAGACACTTCTGACTTCTGACATCCACAGTGGCCTAATGGATGTCAGAAGCTAATATTTGGTAAGTTTAGACCATTCAGTGCTTTGACCAGTATAAATCATAGCATCACTCTTTGGCTAATGGATATTCAAAAATCAACATTTCATTCACAAGCTTAAAAAAAAACTATAAATCCATTGTACACTGTCACCCTGCCAAATTATAACTCAGTGATTGTTAGATATCTTTTGTTGAAATATCCGTCAGTAAAAGTGTATGTATGGTATAGTGTAGGTTTATTGTCATCTGATGCCGAGATAGATGCTCAAACTCAAGCTTAAGTGCAAACTCCCAGTCCCACATTACGGTTGAATCTTGCATCACTTATAAAATATATACAAGTACAATAAGTCTGGATGGGTGTCAAGAGAGGCTTTGAAACATGGCATCCATTCAGGCGCAACATTTTGAAATCAACTTTTTGTTTTTCCATGCATCTATGGACTAGCAGGTTTGATGGTGTTTCTTTTTGGAGTGTTTCTAGACAAAGTGGTTCAGTGGTAGCGCGCATACCTTTGTTCATTTGGGATCAGACATGTTTTCCAGCAATGCTTGACTGGACAAGCATACCTTGATTTTTAATTGGTCTCAAGATTTCACAGTCATTTTCCAAAGATGCAGTATTGTGGTGGCCAGGTGGACAAGCCAATGAGAAAAAAATACATTGGCATTGCTTCATATTTCTTTGAACCCTGCCGGAAACATACCTTTCTCTTCCCCTTGACCAGCAAAGGACGTCACCTGCTTAACAGTGCTCGATTTGTGAATAATAGGTACAGGAACACTTGTGGACTGGGTGATCAGACCAAAGAAGTAACTGTAACACACAAAAAGTGACGCTTATGTAAGTAAAGTAACAATGGCACAGACCTTTGTGTCATTACCAGTGAAAGAGGAATTTATTCTTGAATTTTCTATCCGATCACTATTTGTGTTCTGTTCCGTTTTGGTCCATTCTATCATTTTTGCTTACAGTTCCGAAGGGGATGTAGCTCAGTGGTAGAGCGCATGCTTCGCATGTATGAGGTCCTGGGTTCAATCCCCAGCATCTCCAGACACTGCTTTAGTCATGGCAAGCTGCTATATTACACCGCAAGGAATTTCAGAGACACTTCTGACTTCTGACATCCACAGTGGCCTAATGGATGTCAGAAGCTAATATTTGGTAAGTTTAGACCATTCAGTGCTTTGACCAGTATATTTCATAGCATCACTCTTTGGCTAATGGATATTCAAAAATCAACATTTCATCCACAAGCTTAAAAAAAACTATAAATCCATTGTGCACTGTCACCCTGCCAAATTATAACTCAGTGATTGTTAGATATCTTTTGTTGAAATATCCATCAGTAAAAGTGTATGTATGGTATAGTGTAGGTTTATTGTCATCTGATGCCGAGATAGATGCTCAAACTCAAGCTTAAGTGCAAACTCCCAGTCCCACATTACGGTTGAATCTTGCAGCACTTATAAAATATATACAAGTACAATAAGTCTGGATGGGTGTCAAGAGAGGCTTTGAAACATGGCATCCATTCAGGCGCAACATTTTGAAATCAACTTTTTGTTTTTCCATGCATCTATGGACTAGCAGGTTTGATGGTGTTTCTTTTTGGAGTGTTTCTAGACAAAGTGGTTCAGTGGTAGCGCGCATACCTTTGTTCATTTGGGATCAGACATGTTTTCCAGCAATGCTTGACTGGACAAGCATACCTTGATTTTTAATTGGTCTCAAGATTTCACAGTAATTTTCCAAAGATGCAGTATTGTGGTGGCCAGGTGGACAAGCCAATGAGAAAAAAATACATTGGCATTGCTTCATATTTCTTTGAACCCTGCCGGAAACATACCTTTCTCTTCCCCTTGACCAGCAAAGGACGTCACCTGCTTAACAGTGCTCGATTTGTGAATAATAGGTACAGGAACACTTGTGGACTGGGTGATTAGACCAAAGAAGTAACTGTAACACACAAAAAGTGACGCTTATGTAAGTAAAGTAACAATGGCACAGACCTTTGTGTCATTACCAGTGAAAGAGGAATTTATTCTTGAATTTTCTATCCGATCACTATTTGTGTTCTGTTCCTAAGCCATCATATCTGTTCCGTTTTGGTCCATTCTATCATTTTTGCTAACAGTTCCGAAGGGGATGTAGCTCAGTGGTAGAGCGCATGCTTCGCATGTATGAGGTCCTGGGTTCAATCCCCAGCATCTCCAGACACTGCTTTAGTCATGGCAAGCTGCCATATTACACTGCAAGGAATTACAGAGACACTTCTGACATCCACAGTGGCCTAATGGATGTCAGAAGCTAATATTTGGTAAGTTTAGACCATTCAGTGCTTTGACCAGTATAAATCATAGCATCACTCTTTGGCTAATGGATATTCAAAAATCAACATTTCATCCACAAGCTTAAAAAAAACTATAAATCCATTGTGCACTGTCACCCTGCCAAATTATAACTCAGTGATTGTTAGATATCTTTTGTTGAAATATCCGTCAGTAAAAGTGTATGTATGGTATAGTGTAGGTTTATTGTCATCTGATGCCGAGATAGATGCTCAAACTCAAGCTTAAGTGCAAACTCCCAGTCCCACATTACGGTTGAATCTTGCAGCACTTATAAAATATATACAAGTACAATAAGTCTGGATGGGTGTCAAGAGAGGCTTTGAAACATGGCAACCATTCAGGCGCAACATTTTGAAATCAACTTTTTGTTTTTCCATGCATCTATGGACTAGCAGGTTTGATGGTGTTTCTTTTTGGAGTGTTTCTAGACAAAGTGGTTCAGTGGTAGCGCGCATACCTTTGTTCATTTGGGATCAGACATGTTTTCCAGCAATGCTTGACTGGACAAGCATACCTTGATTTTTAATTGGTCTCAAGATTTCACAGTCATTTTCCAAAGATGCAGTATTGTGGTGGCCAGGTGGACAAGCCAATGAGAAAAAAATACATTGGCATTGCTTCATATTTCTTTGAACCCTGCCGGAAACATACCTTTCTCTTCCCCTTGACCAGCAAAGGACGTCACCTGCTTAACAGTGCTCGATTTGTGAATATATAGGTACAGGAACACTTGTGGACTGGGTGATCAGACCAAAGAAGTAACTGTAACACACAAAAAGTGACGCTTATGTAAGTAAAGTAACAATGGCACAGACCTTTGTGTCATTACCAGTGAAAGAGGAATTTATTCTTGAATTTTCTATCCGATCACTATTTGTGTTCTGTTCCTAAGCCATCATATCTATTCCGTTTTGGTCCATTCTATCATTTTTGCTTACAGTTCCGAAGGGGATGTAGCTCAGTGGTAGAGCGCATGCTTAGCATGTATGAGGCCCTGGGTTCAATCCCCAGCATCTCCAGACAATGCTTTAGTCATTGCAAGTTGCCATATTACACTGGAAGGAATTTCAGATACCTGTCACCTGCACGCCGACGCGCAGTTTCCAAATTACAAAAGTTTTCTTGATGTAAAATGATGTATAACTTGCGGTCAATACCAGCAAGTTATACATCATTATAAAGGTTATTTTCTC
Organism: Eucyclogobius newberryi; assembly: GCF_026437365.1. Lineage (NCBI taxonomy): Eukaryota > Metazoa > Chordata > Actinopteri > Gobiiformes > Gobiidae > Eucyclogobius > Eucyclogobius newberryi. The sequence continues at coordinate 2,752,722 of NW_027316056.1, forward strand.
AACAAAACGAATATGTCATTGATTTACATTGAATAATATGCCCCAAGAAGCAATTACCAATAGTTTGTGAGAAAGTCTCAACTTTTACAAACGCATGTCCTACCTGTTTGCTTTTTATGACGGACAAAACGGCTTCCAATCTGTACATTCTTGTACTCAGTCTGTCGGTAAGGATCCATAGAAAAACAATATCCACTTGTATTTTTCCTGAAGTTATCGGATTTTGAGATATTGTCAAGTAAACAACGTTTTCTACAGTGAAAATATCCACATAAAGGCTCTGTCCGGCGCATTTCTCAATCCATATCAAATGACCTGTTTGACTTATAAGATGGTGTTTGGCATCGATCTTTTCTTCAGACTGTTAGCTACAGAATGAGACCATCCACAATTGTTTCTGTCCGCGGGTTTGTTCTTTACAGCCGCCGCAAAAAAAAAGGCGCCGCTTCCGACGCGGGCATCCATCTTGTTTACGTCCACTTAGCGCTAGCATGCGGTGACGTAGAAGACTTTGATTGAGATATTATTCTAGCCAATAAGAATACCTTTCGAATGGTGGGTGGGACTTAGGGCTTCTTCACACAGAGGCTTTGTAACATATATACATAGTATTTCTAGAAAAAGCGGGTTAGTGGTAGAGCGCATACCTTTGTTCATTTGTGTTGTTTCTAAACCATCAAATCTGTTCCGTTTTTGTCCATTCTATCATTTTGGAGAATTGAACCAAAGGGGATGTAGCTCAGTGGTAGAGCATGTATGGGTTCAATCCCCAGCATCTCCTGACACTGCTTTAGTCATTGCAAGCTGCCATATTACACTGGAAGGAATTTTAGAGACCTTGACTTAAATATGCCATGTCAACACTTCTGACATCCACAGTGGCCTAATGGATGTCAGAAGCTAATATTTGGTAAGTTTAGACCATTCAGTGCTTTGACCAGTATAAATCATAGCTCCCACTCTTTGGCTAATGGATATTCAAAAATCAACTTTTCATCCACAAGCTTAAAAAAACTATAAATCCATTGTGCACTGTCACCCTGCCAAATTATAACTCAGTGATTGTTAGATACCTTTTGTTGAAATATCCGTCAGTAAAAGTGTATGTATGGTATAGTGTAGGATTATTGTAGTCTGATGCCGAGATAGATGCTCAAACTCAAGCTTAAGTGCAAACTCCCAGTCCCACATTACGGTTGAATCTTGCAGCACTTATAAAATATATACAAGTACAATAAGTCTGGATGGGTGTCAAGAGAGGCTTTGAAACATGGCATCCATTCAGGCGCAACATTTTGAAATCAAATTTTTGTTTTTCCATGCATCTATGGACTAGCAGGTTTGATGGTGTTTCTTTTTGGAGTATTTCTAGACAAAGTGGTTCAGTGGTAGAGCACATACCTTTGTTCATTTGGGATCAGACATGTTTTCCAGCAAGGCTTGACTGGACAAGCATACCTTGATTTTTAATTGGTCTCAAGATTTCACAGTAATTTTCCAAAGATGCAGTATTGTGGTGGCCAGGTGGACAAGCCAATGAGAAAAAAATACATTGGCATTGCTTCATATTTCTTTGAACCCTGCCGGAAACATACCTTTCTCTTCCCCTTGACCAGCAAAGGACGTCACCTGCTTAACAGTGCTCGATTTGTGAATAATAGGTACAGGAACACTTGTGGACTGGGTGATTAGACCAAAGAAGTAACTGTAACACACAAAAAGTGACGCTTATGTAAGTAAAGTAACAATGGCACAGACCTTTGTGTCATTACCAGTGAAAGAGGAATTTATTCTTGAATTTTCTATCCGATCACTATTTGTGTTCTGTTCCTAAGCCATCATATCTGTTCCGTTTTGGTCCATTCTATCATTTTTGCTAACAGTTCCGAAGGGGATGTAGCTCAGTGGTAGAGCGCATGCTTCGCATGTATGAGGTCCTGGGTTCAATCCCCAGCATCTCCAGACACTGCTTTAGTCATGGCAAGCTGCCATATTACACTGCAAGGAATTACAGAGACACTTCTGACTTCTGACATCCACAGTGGCCTAATGGATGTCAGAAGCTAATATTTGGTAAGTTTAGACCATTCAGTGCTTTGACCAGTATAAATCATAGCATCACTCTTTGGCTAATGGATATTCAAAAATCAACATTTCATCCACAAGCTTAAAAAAAACTATAAATCCATTGTGCACTGTCACCCTGCCAAATTATAACTCAGTGATTGTTAGATATCTTTTGTTGAAATATCCGTCAGTAAAAGTGTATGTATGGTATAGTGTAGGTTTATTGTCATCTGATGCCGAGATAGATGCTCAAACTCAAGCTTAAGTGCAAACTCCCAGTCCCACATTACGGTTGAATCTTGCAGCACTTATAAAATATATACAAGTACAATAAGTCTGGATGGGTGTCAAGAGAGGCTTTGAAACATGGCATCCATTCAGGCGCAACATTTTGAAATCAACTTTTTGTTTTTCCATGCATCTATGGACTAGCAGGTTTGATGGTGTTTCTTTTTGGAGTGTTTCTAGACAAAGTGGTTCAGTGGTAGCGCGCATACCTTTGTTCATTTGGGATCAGACATGTTTTCCAGCAATGCTTGACTGGACAAGCATACCTTGATTTTTAATTGGTCTCAAGATTTCACAGTCATTTTCCAAAGATGCAGTATTGTGGTGGCCAGGTGGACAAGCCAATGAGAAAAAAATATATTGGCATTGCTTCATATTTCTTTGAACCCTGCCGGAAACATACCTTTCTCTTCCCCTTGACCAGCAAAGGACGTCACCTGCTTAACAGTGCTCGATTTGTGAATATATAGGTACAGGAACACTTGTGGACTGGGTGATCAGACCAAAGAAGTAACTGTAACACACAAAAAGTGACGCTTATGTAAGTAAAGTAACAATGGCACAGACCTTTGTGTCATTACCAGTGAAAGAGGAATTTATTCTTGAATTTTCTATCCTATCACTATTTGTGTTCTGTTCCTAAGCCATCATATCTATTCCGTTTTGGTCCATTCTATCATTTTTGCTTACAGTTTGGAAGGGTATGTAGCTCAGTGGTAGAGCGCATGCTTAGCATGTATGAGGCCCTGGGTTCAATCCCCAGCATCTCCAGACAATGCTTTAGTCATTGCAAGTTGCCATATTACACTGGAAGGAATTTCAGATACCTGTCACCTGCACGCCGGTGCGCAGTTTCCAAATTACAAAAGTTCTCTTGATGTAAAATGATGTATAACTTGCGGTCAATACCAACAAGTTATACATCATTTTAAAGGTTATTTTCTCAACAAAACGAATATGTCATTGATTTACATTGAATAATATGCCCCAAGAAGCAATTACCAATAGTTTGTGAGAAAGTCTCAACTTTTACAAACGCATGTCCTACCTGTTTGCTTTTTATGACGGACAAAACGGCTTCCAATCTGTACATTCTTGTACTCAGTCTGTCGGTAAGGATCCATAGAAAAACAATATCCACTTGTATTTTTCCTGAAGTTATCGGATTTTGAGATATTGTCAAGTAAACAACGTTTTCTACAGTGAAAATATCCACATAAAGGCTCTGTCCGGCGCATTTCTCAATCCATATCAAATGACCTGTTTGACTTATAAGATGGTGTTTGGCATCGATCTTTTCTTCAGACTGTTAGCTACAGAATGAGACCATCCACAATTGTTTCTGTCCGCGGGTTTGTTCTTTACAGCCGCCGCAAAAAAAAAGGCGCCGCTTCCGACGCGGGCATCCATCTTGTTTACGTCCACTTAGCGCTAGCATGCGGTGACGTAGAAGACTTTGATTGAGATATTATTCTAGCCAATAAGAATACCTTTCGAATGGTGGGTGGGACTTAGGGCTTCTTCACACAGAGGCTTTGTAACATATATACATAGTATTTCTAGAAAAAGCGGGTTAGTGGTAGAGCGCATACCTTTGTTCATTTGTGTTGTTTCTAAACCATCAAATCTGTTCCGTTTTTGTCCATTCTATCATTTTGGAGAATTGAACCAAAGGGGATGTAGCTCAGTGGTAGAGCATGTATGAGGTCCTGGGTTCAATCCCCAGCATCTCCTGACACTGCTTTAGTCATTGCAAGCTGCCATATTACACTGGAAGGAATTTTAGAGACCTTGACTTAAATATGCCATGTCAACACTTCTGACATCCACAGTGGCCTAATGGATGTCAGAAGCTAATATTTGGTAAGTTTAGACCATTCAGTGCTTTGACCAGTATAAATCATAGCATCACTCTTTGGCTAATGGATATTCAAAAATCAACATTTCATCCACAAGCTTAAAAAAAACTATAAATCCATTGTGCACTGTCACCCTGCCAAATTATAACTCAGTGTTTGTTAGATATCTTTTGTTGAAATATCCGTCAGTAAAAGTGTATGTATGGTATAGTGTAGGTTTATTGTCATCTGATGCCGAGATAGATGCTCAAACTCAAGCTTAAGTGCAAACTCCCAGTCCCACATTACGGTTGAATCTTGCAGCACTTATAAAATATATACAAGTACAATAAGTCTGGATGGGTGTCAAGAGAGGCTTTGAAACATGGCATCCATTCAGGCGCAACATTTTGAAATCAACTTTTTGTTTTTCCATGCATCTATGGACTAGCAGGTTTGATGGTGTTTCTTTTTGGAGTGTTTCTAGACAAAGTGGGTCAGTGGTAGCGCGCATACCTTTGTTCATTTGGGATCAGACATGTTTTCCCTCAATGCTTGACTGGACAAGCATACCTTGATTTTTAATTGGTCTCAAGATTTCACAGTCATTTTCCAAAGATGCAGTATTGTGGTGGCCAGGTGGACAAGCCAATGAGAAAAAAATACATTGGCATTGCTTCATATTTCTTTGAACCCTGCCGGAAACATACCTTTCTCTTCCCCTTGACCAGCAAAGGACGTCACCTGCTTAACAGTGCTCGATTTGTGAATATATAGGTACAGGAACACTTGTGGACTGGGTGATCAGACCAAAGAAGTAACTGTAACACACAAAAAGTGACGCTTATGTAAGTAAAGTAACAATGGCACAGACCTTTGTGTCATTACCAGTGAAAGAGGAATTTATTCTTGAATTTTCTATCCTATCACTATTTGTGTTCTGTTCCTAAGCCATCATATCTATTCCGTTTTGGTCCATTCTATCATTTTTGCTTACAGTTCCGAAGGGGATGTAGCTCAGTGGTAGAGCGCATGCTTAGCATGTATGAGGCCCTGGGTTCAATCCCCAGCATCTCCAGACAATGCTTTAGTCATTGCAAGTTGCCATATTACACTGGAAGGAATTTCAGATACCTGTCACCTGCACGCCGACGCGCAGTTTCCAAATTACAAAAGTTTTCTTGATGTAAAATGATGTATAACTTGCGGTCAATACCAGCAAGTTATACATCATTATAAAGGTTATTTTCTCAACAAAACGAATATGTCATTGATTTACATTGAATAATATGCCCCAAGAAGCAATTACCAATAGTTTGTGAGAAAGTCTCAACTTTTACAAACGCATGTCCTACCTGTTTGCTTTTTATGACGGACAAAACGGCTTCCAATCTGTACATTCTTGTACTCAGTCTGTCGGTAAGGATCCATAGAAAAACAATATCCACTTGTATTTTTCCTGAAGTTATCGGATTTTGAGATATTGTCAAGTAAACAACGTTTTCTACAGTGAAAATATCCACATAAAGGCTCTGTCCGGCGCATTTCTCAATCCATATCAAATGACCTGTTTGACTTATAAGATGGTGTTTGGCATCGATCTTTTCTTCAGACTGTTAGCTACAGAATGAGACCATCCACAATTGTTTCTGTCCGCGGGTTTGTTCTTTACAGCCGCCGCAAAAAAAAAGGCGCCGCTTCCGACGCGGGCATCCATCTTGTTTACGTCCACTTAGCGCTAGCATGCGGTGACATAGAAGACTTTGATTGAGATATTATTCTAGCCAATAAGAATACCTTTCGAATGGTGGGTGGGACTTAGGGCTTCTTCACACAGAGGCTTTGTAACATATATACATAGTATTTCTAGAAAAAGCGGGTTAGTGGTAGAGCGCATACCTTTGTTCATTTGTGTTGTTTCTAAACCATCAAATCTGTTCCGTTTTTGTCCATTCTATCATTTTGGAGAATTGAACCAAAGGGGATGTAGCTCAGTGGTAGAGCATGTATGGGTTCAATCCCCAGCATCTCCTGACACTGCTTTAGTCATTGCAAGCTGCCATATTACACTGGAAGGAATTTTAGAGACCTTGACTTAAATATGCCATGTCAACACTTCTGACATCCACAGTGGCCTAATGGATGTCAGAAGCTAATATTTGGTAAGTTTAGACCATTCAGTGCTTTGACCAGTATAAATCATAGCTCCCACTCTTTGGCTAATGGATATTCAAAAATCAACTTTTCATCCACAAGCTTAAAAAAACTATAAATCCATTGTGCACTGTCACCCTGCCAAATTATAACTCAGTGATTGTTAGATACCTTTTGTTGAAATATCCGTCAGTAAAAGTGTATGTATGGTATAGTGTAGGATTATTGTAGTCTGATGCCGAGATAGATGCTCAAACTCAAGCTTAAGTGCAAACTCCCAGTCCCACATTACGGTTGAATCTTGCAGCACTTATAAAATATATACAAGTACAATAAGTCTGGATGGGTGTCAAGAGAGGCTTTGAAACATGGCATCCATTCAGGCGCAACATTTTGAAATCAAATTTTTGTTTTTCCATGCATCTATGGACTAGCAGGTTTGATGGTGTTTCTTTTTGGAGTATTTCTAGACAAAGTGGTTCAGTGGTAGAGCACATACCTTTGTTCATTTGGGATCAGACATGTTTTCCAGCAAGGCTTGACTGGACAAGCATACCTTGATTTTTAATTGGTCTCAAGATTTCACAGTAATTTTCCAAAGATGCAGTATTGTGGTGGCCAGGTGGACAAGCCAATGAGAAAAAAATACATTGGCATTGCTTCATATTTCTTTGAACCCTGCCGGAAACATACCTTTCTCTTCCCCTTGACCAGCAAAGGACGTCACCTGCTTAACAGTGCTCGATTTGTGAATAATAGGTACAGGAACACTTGTGGACTGGGTGATTAGACCAAAGAAGTAACTGTAACACACAAAAAGTGACGCTTATGTAAGTAAAGTAACAATGGCACAGACCTTTGTGTCATTACCAGTGAAAGAGGAATTTATTCTTGAATTTTCTATCCGATCACTATTTGTGTTCTGTTCCTAAGCCATCATATCTGTTCCGTTTTGGTCCATTCTATCATTTTTGCTAACAGTTCCGAAGGGGATGTAGCTCAGTGGTAGAGCGCATGCTTCGCATGTATGAGGTCCTGGGTTCAATCCCCAGCATCTCCAGACACTGCTTTAGTCATGGCAAGCTGCCATATTACACTGCAAGGAATTACAGAGACACTTCTGACTTCTGACATCCACAGTGGCCTAATGGATGTCAGAAGCTAATATTTGGTAAGTTTAGACCATTCAGTGCTTTGACCAGTATAAATCATAGCATCACTCTTTGGCTAATGGATATTCAAAAATCAACATTTCATCCACAAGCTTAAAAAAAACTATAAATCCATTGTGCACTGTCACCCTGCCAAATTATAACTCAGTGATTGTTAGATATCTTTTGTTGAAATATCCGTCAGTAAAAGTGTATGTATGGTATAGTGTAGGTTTATTGTCATCTGATGCCGAGATAGATGCTCAAACTCAAGCTTAAGTGCAAACTCCCAGTCCCACATTACGGTTGAATCTTGCAGCACTTATAAAATATATACAAGTACAATAAGTCTGGATGGGTGTCAAGAGAGGCTTTGAAACATGGCATCCATTCAGGCGCAACATTTTGAAATCAACTTTTTGTTTTTCCATGCATCTATGGACTAGCAGGTTTGATGGTGTTTCTTTTTGGAGTGTTTCTAGACAAAGTGGTTCAGTGGTAGCGCGCATACCTTTGTTCATTTGGGATCAGACATGTTTTCCAGCAATGCTTGACTGGACAAGCATACCTTGATTTTTAATTGGTCTCAAGATTTCACAGTCATTTTCCAAAGATGCAGTATTGTGGTGGCCAGGTGGACAAGCCAATGAGAAAAAAATACATTGGCATTGCTTCATATTTCTTTGAACCCTGCCGGAAACATACCTTTCTCTTCCCCTTGACCAGCAAAGGACGTCACCTGCCTAACCCTTTAAGCGCCAAAGTCGCAGAAATGCAACTTTACCGTACAAGGAAATTAATGAAATAATAGTAGAAAATGAATCACTTCAGTCATTGGTCGGTTCGGTGCAACTTCCCTTTATTAGCCAGGTATGATCCAGGGCAGATCCGGTAAGGAAAAAAATGGCTGGAGGAAGTACACGTGGCATGCAATTTACAGCAGATTCTGACTCTGAAGGGTATTATCTCCCCGAGAGTGACGATGGATTTCCAAGTGGAGATGAAGGGACTTCGAAACAACGGACAGGTGCAAAGGACAGACGGAGGCGAGGAACCAGTGGAACCAGTGGCTGCAGTAAAACTTGCCCGGTGGATGAGAGCTGGGACATGCTGAGAGAGGTCGAGGTATTTGAGGCATGGATCAAACCTTTTGAAGACCCAGTTGGCTACACAGGAGAGATGGATCTGACGGATGCTAATCCATTTGATATTCTGTCACTCTTTCTGACCGATCAGTTTTGGACTTTCATTACTGATGAGACAAATAGATATGCACATCAGTGTATGGCACCTATGATTCTGAATCCACATTCAAGATTTCTTGAGTGGTATGATGTATCAGTCACCGAAATGAAAGCTTTCTTCGCTTTGCATCTCTCCATGGGCCTTGTTGAGAAACCTGAAATCGAGGATTACTGGGGAACATTTTGGCTTACACAAACGCCTGGATTTGGAAATGTAATGTCAAGAAACAGATTTGAAATCATTCTTTCGTTCTTTCATTTTGTCAACAATAATGATTATGTGAGAACAGGCGAGCCCGGGCACGATAAACTGTTCAAAGTCCGCCCAATAATAGATTTGATTATTCCCAAATTTGCAGCAGTTTACAGTCCAATCAAGGAGCTTTCTTTAGATGAAATGACAATAGCTTTCAAGGGGAGATCTTCACTAAAATGTTACTCTCCGAATAAACCTGACAAATATGGCTATAGAGTGTATGCCCTGAGTGAAAGCTGTTCAGGGTATGTTTTGCGCTGGTCAATGCACACTGGACAGTACAAAAATAATGCAAGCAACATCAGTGCAACACACGCAGTTGTCCGTGAGTTGGTTTCTCCCTTTACGGGCAAAGGACACGAGATTTACATGGACAGTTACTATACCTCGCCTGTAATTGCAAATGAATTAGCAGATTTGGAAACTGGACTGTGTGGGACGGTAAGGATTACCAGGTTGGGGATGCCAAAATGCCTTGGTAAAAGTGTCTTACAGCTGAAAAAAGGAGATGACCCAGTTTTTTGCAGAAAGGGAAAACTCCTGGCTTGTGCTTGGCACGATACTAAACGTCTCACCATGTTGTCCACAGTCCATGGAAATGATTGTGTTCAGAGGAGGATCCGATCCAAGACAGATGACACTGGCTTCCGTGACATCAAAAGACCTGTATGTGTCGACCAGTACAACGCCTACATGGGTGGAGTGGACACTGCTGACCAGAGGATGAAGACATACATCTTTCCACACAGGTCCCGGAAATGGTATCATCGCATATTCAATGCCATTATAAGCATAAGTATTGTCAACTCACACATCATATACACCAAATCCACTCCAGGCCCACACAAACCTTTAAAGGTTTACATTCAGAACATTATTGATGCATTACTGGCTGATCACTCCAAAAAACAAGAAAGGCGCTCAAGACCGGAGGGTGAAATGCCACAAAGACTCACAGAGCGTCATTGGCTTTGTCAAGCAGAGGGACGTCCAGACTGCGCCGTGTGCTCTGACCGCTCTCGTACCAAAGGCAGGCGGCAAACAAAGTACAGGTGCCGTCAGTGTGGCGTTGGCCTCTGTGCGGTTCCATGCAACGAGAGATACCATACGCTAAAAAACTTTAAATGCTGTCATTTGGATATGTAAAAGTGCAGGGTACCTTGACCCTGGATGGACATCTTTTCTGTGATGGCTCTCTCCTTTCTTCACTGCTTTCTCCACAACCTGCCTGGCACCAATGATGGATGTATAAGTTGGAAAAATAAAAAAAATGAAAAAAATACATAATAAATACCGTGTTTGTCATCATTTGGTCAGAACTTGTAATCAGGGCCCGAGTTTGAAGATGTGAGCAAAAGGGGTGAAAATGGGTTAAAATGTGAAAAAACACCAAAATGAGCAAAATGAAATAATCCCCCATCATCAGTGCACAGTTTGCCCCCAGAAAAGCACTCCCCTGGGGCCTGGAGGTGATCTGACCACCAGAATATAGTACCATATACCCCTGCTGGTCTTAGAAAAAAAACCGAGCTTCCAGCCAATAGTACACTATACCCGAGGGACTCTGTCGTTTTTCGGCAATAGTACACTATACCCGAGGGACTCTGTCGTTTTTCGGCAATAGTACACTATACCCGAGGGACTCTGTCGTTTTTCGGCAATAGTACACTATACCCGAGGGACTCTGTCGTTTTTCGGCAATAGTACACTATACCCGAGGGACTCTGTCGTTTTTCGGCAATAGTACACTATACCCGAGGGACTCTGTCGTTTTTCCGGGCCGTAGTATGAAGTTGTGAGCAAAAGGGGTGAAAATGGGTTAAAATGTGAAAAAACACCAAAATGAGCAAAATTAAATAATCCCCCATCATCAGTGCACTGTTTGCCCCCAGAAAAGCACTCCAATGGGGCCTGGAGGTGATCTGACCATCAGAGTATAGCACCATATGCCCCTGAGGGACTTAGAGTAAAAACCGAAATAGTACACTATGCCTGAAAAGACTCTGTCGTTTTTCTGCAATAGTACACTATACCCGAGGGACTCTGTCGTTTTTCCGGGCCGTAGTATGAAGTTGTGAGCAAAAGGGGTGAAAATGGGTTAAAATGTGAAAAAACACCAAAATGAGCAAAATGAAATAATCCCCCATCATCAGTGCACTGTTTGCCCCCAGAAAAGCACTCCCCTGGGGCCTGGAGGTGATCTGACTATCAGAGTATAGCACCATATGCCCCTGAGGGACTTAGAGTAAAAACCGAAATAGTACACTATACCTGAAAAGACTCTGTCATTTTTCGGCAATAGTACACTATACCCGAGCGACTCTGTCGTTTTTCCGGGCCGTAGTATGAAGTTGTGAGCAAATGGGGTGAAAATGGGTTAAAATGTGAAAAAACACCAAAATGAGCAAAATGAAATAATCCCCCATCATCAGTGCACTGTTTGCCCCCAGAAAAGCACTCCCCTGGGGCCTGGAGGTGATCTGACCATCAGAGTATAGCACCATATGCCCCTGAGGGACTTAGAGTAAAAACCGAAATAGTACACTATACCTGAAAAGACTGTCATTTTTCGGCAATAGTACACTATACCAGAGCGACTCTGTCGTTTTTCGGCAATAGTACACTATATACCGTTGGACTTAGTCGTTTTTTGGGCTCGTGGGAATAAGCGTTCAGCTCAAAATTCCCGGGCTAAATCACGCTGCTCCCGAGAAATTCTTACGCTGCTCTCACGCGGAATGTGCAAAATGGTAATGCTGGGAGGGAGGGGCGGGCGGTTTTTGAGAATGACGTTTTTCGCAATCGAAACAGGTACATTTCCTGGTTGTGCGGATACCGGGCAAGGAGCTCGTTTGACGGGCACACGAGAACCGCGATCGATGGGCCCCGTTCTGGTTTTATCCAGCTTCCAAGGCTCCTTCACAGCCGTAATGTCAAGTCATGGTTCGGAGGTGCGGAGGTGAGCGTCGGATCACGGAGCCTCTGAATGGAGCCCCGCGCTCCGCGCTCCACCGGGCTCTAAGCGCCGCTCAGACCCGGCATGAGAGGGTCTATTTTCGGCTTGATTTTACCAGACTCCCGGGCACTTCCAGAAGCTTCCTGTTTGCTCTGATTGCTCGGGGCAGAGCACGGTGTCACGCTGACCACGGGCTGTACGCGGAGGTGAGAGCTGGTTGTAAGGCGGATCACGGAGCCTCTGAATGGAGCCCCGCGCTCCGCGCTCCTCCGGGCTCTAAGCGCCGCTCAGACCCGGCATGAGAGGGTCTATTTTCGGCTTGATTTTACCAGACTCCCGGGCACTTCCAGAAGCTTCCTGTTTGCTCTGATTGCTCGGGGCAGAGCACGGTGTCACGCTGACCACGGGCTGTACGCGGAGGTGAGAGCTGGTTGTAAGGCGGATCACGGAGCCTCTGAATGGAGCCCCGCGCTCCGCGCTCCTCCGGGCTCTAAGTGCCGCTCAGACCCGGCATGAGAGGGTCTATTTTCGGCTTGATTTTACCAGACTCCCGGGCACTTCCAGAAGCTTCCTGTTTGCTCTGATTGCTCGGGGCAGAGCACGGTGTCACGCTGACCACGGGCTGTACGCGGAGGTGAGAGCTGGTTGTAAGGCGGATCACGGAGCCTCTGAATGGAGCCCCGCGCTCCGCGCTCCTCCGGGCTCTAAGTGCCGCTCAGACCCGGCATGAGAGGGTCTATTTTCGGCTTGATTTTACCAGACTCCCGGGCACTTCCAGAAGCTTCCTGTTTGCTCTGATTGCTCGGGGCAGAGCACGGTGTCACGCTGACCACGGGCTGTACGCGGAGGTGACCCGCTCCGTGATCTTAGCGCCGCCCAGACCCAGGGCCATCCACCCCGCATACGGCCAGACTTTGCCCGGCCAGGGAGCACCTTCTGCGGGTCGGAGGCTCCGGGTCGGAGCCCCTGGAGCCTGGAGCCCTCACCGGGCCCCAAACTCGGCTGCCGGAGGCAGTGCAGTGCCTCATGGATAAAAGGCACCCAGCCGTCCAACTCGCGTGAGGCGGAGCAGGGATCATCCGTGAATCAACCATGAAAATGGTACAAATCATGGTTCTATGTATACCAGACAAGGAGCTTGGTCTATTGGCACTCAAGACCCGCCATCGTAGGGCCCCGTTCTGGTTTTATCCAGCTTCGAAGGCTCCTGCGCACTGCGGGTTTGTTTACATTTTGCGGCTGTGGTTTGCTCCGGCTAACCTCACGCCGGACACGTTGGAAGCGAGGCCGAGACAGAGGTCCCACCAGGCGCGGGGCTTCAGTCTGACTGGCTTCCCCCGCGCCTGGCCCCTTGTCTCCGGAGATGGGACCGTCACTCACCCCCGCACTGAAGGACGCGCGGCTTGAAGGATGATGGCTGCGCTTAGCCCCTGTGCCAGGGGCTCTGAGCCAGTCCCCTTCAGCCTCAACGCGTCCGGTGGGAACACAGTCCGGGTCCATTGTCACTCACCCCTGCGCAGAAGGACGCGCGGCTTGGAGGATGATGGCTGCGCTTAGCTCCTGGCACAGGGGCTCTGCACCAGTCCCCTTCAGCCTCAACGCGTCCGGTGGAACAACAGTCCAGGCCCTCTGTCACTCACCCCCGCACTGAAGGACGCGCGGCTTGAAGGATGATGGCTGTGCTTAGCCCCTGTGCCAGGGGCTCTGAGCCAGTCCCCTTCAGCCTCAACGCGTCCGGTGGGAACACAGTCCGGGTCCACTGTCACTCACCCCTGCGCAGAAGGACGCGCGACTTGGAGGATGATGGCTGCGCTTAGCCCCTGGCACAGGGGCTCTGCACCAGTCCCCTTCAGCCTCAACGCGTCCGGTGGAACAACAGTCCAGGCCCACTGTCACTCACCCCCGCACTGAAGGACGCGCGGCTTGGAGGATGATGGCTGCGCTTAGCCCCTGTGCCAGGGGCTCTGAGCCAGTCCCCTTCAGCCTCAACGCGTCCGGTGGGAACACAGTCCGGGTCCATTGTCACTCACCCCTGCGCAGAAGGACGCGCGGCTTGGAGGATGATGGCTGCGCTTAGCCCCTGGCACAGGGGCTCTGCACCAGTCCCCTTCAGCCTCAACGCGTCCGGTGGAACAACAGTCCAGGCCCTCTGTCACTCACCCCCGCACTGAAGGACGCGCGGCTTGAAGGATGATGGCTGCGCTTAGCCCCTGTGCCAGGGGCTCTGAGCCAGTCCCCTTCAGCCTCAACGCGTCCGGTGGGAACACAGTCCGGGTCCACTGTCACTCACCCCTGCGCAGAAGGACGCGCGGCTTGGAGGATGATGGCTGCGCTTAGCCCCTGGCACAGGGGCTCTGCACCAGTCCCCTTCAGCCTCAACGCGTCCGGTGGAACAACAGTCCAGGCCCACTGTCACTCACCCCCGCACTGAAGGACGCGCGGCTTGGAGGATGATGGCTGCGCTTAGCCCCTGTTACAGGGGCTCTGCGCCAGTCTCCTTCAGCCTCAACGCGTCCGACGGAACCACAGTCCGAGCCCATTGTCACTCACCCCCGCGCAGCAGGAGGCGCGGCTTGAAGGATGATGGCTGCGCTTAGCCCCTGGGCCCAAGGGCTCTGCGCCAGTCCCCTTCAGCCTCAACGTGTCCGATGGCTCTGCGCGGGGCGGGGGGCAGGGCCGGCGCATATTTTTGGTCCGACTCCGGTCCCTTCCTCGTCTCTGAGTGTGTCAAATGCAGCGCCTGTCCAGGGCTCACTTTGCTATCAACTGGCTGGTCACCGCCATCGTAGGGCCCCGTTCTGGTTTCATCCAGCTTCGAAGGCTCCTGCGCACTGCGGGGTTGTTGGCATTTGTGGTCCTGATTTGCGCTGGCTCACCCTTACGCTGGACACAGCGCCAGATGATATATTTGGTCCGACTCCGGTCCCTTCCTCGTCTCTGAGTTTGTCAAATGCAGCTCCTGTCCAGGGCTCACTTTGCTATCAACTGGCTGGTCACCGCCATCGTAGGGCCCCGTTCTGGTTTCATCCAGCTTCGAAGGCTCCTGCGCACTGCGGGGTTGTTGGCATTTGTGGTCCTGATTTGCGCTGGCTCACCCTTACGCTGGACACAGCGCCAGATGATATATTTGGTCCGACTCCGGTCCCTTCCTCGTCTCTGAGTTTGTCAAATGCAGCGCCTGTCCAGGGCTCACTTTGCTATCAACTGGCTGGTCACCGCCATCGTAGGGCCCCGTTCTGGTTTCATCCAGCTTCGAAGGCTCCTGCGCACTGCGGGGTTGTTGGCATTTGTGGTCCTGATTTGCGCTGGCTCACCCTCACGCTGGACACAGCGCCAGATGATATATTTGGTCCGACTCCGGTCCCTTCCTCGTCTCTGAGTTTGTCAAATGCAGCTCCTGTCCAGGGCTCACTTTGCTATCAACTGGCTGGTCACCGCCATCGTAGGGCCCCGTTCTGGTTTCATCCAGCTTCGAAGGCTCCTGCGCACTGCGGGGTTGTTGGCATTTGTGGTCCAGAGCCCCGGCTCTAAATTAAACCTGTTACCCTAGTAGGCCGGCCTCCGGGTCCCCCTCTCTTCTTCGGTTATGGAGTACATTGGGCGCGGGGGCAGCCAGTGGAGGGCAAGGGCCCTGCCTCCAAGTGTGGTGTAGGGGACAGGGGAGCCAGGGCCTTGGGGTGCTGGTGCTTTTTATCTTTTAAAGTGGCTCAGAGTACCAAGGGCACGGACTTCCAGGGGGCTGCACCAAGGGTGTGTAGCTCGTGTTGGGGTGCTTAAGTGTGGGTACCCGGGGACGAAAGGTGGGCCGGGGCCGGCGCGAGCCTCTGTGGTGAGTGCTGGGCCGTTCCCTTGGTACTCCAGTCGGAGTACCAAGGGCACGGACTTCCATGGTATAGTACCAAGGGCACGGACCTCCAGGGGGCTGAAACAAGGGTGTGTAGCCCGTGTGGGGGTGCTTAAGTGTGGGTCCCCGGGTTCGAAGGGAGGGCCTGGTCCCCGGTGGTCATCCCCGGAGTCCCAGAGCCTGCAACCCGGGGAAGAGTGGCCCGTCCCCAGACTGAGTTTGGGGGAATGCGGGGTGGCTCTGGAGGGGCTCCAGGGGTTCCAGGGGGTGCTCGGCGGAGGCCATGCCCAGCCAGAGTGGCCCTTCCCCGGGCAGAATCTGGGGAGAGTGGGGAGTGGCTCTGGAGGTGCTCCGGGGGCTCCAGGGGTTCCAGGGGGTGCTCAGTGGGGGCCATGCCCAGCCAGAGTTGCCCTTCCCCGGGGTGAGTCTGGAGGAGTGGGGGGTGGCTCTGGAGGGGCTCCAGGGGTTCCAGGGGGTGCTCGGCGGAGGCCATGCCCAGCCAGAGTGGCCCTTCCCCGGGCAGAATCTGGGGAGAGTGGGGGGTGGCTCTGGAGGTGCTCCGGGGGCTCCAGGGGGTGCTCGGCGGAGGCCATGCCCAGCCAGAGTGGCCCTTCCCCGGGCATAGTCTGGGGAGAGTGGGGGGTGGCTCTGGAGGTGCTCCGGGGGCTCCAGGGGGTGCTCAGTGGAGGCCATGCCCAGCCAGAGTGTCCCTTCCCCGTGCAGAGTCTGGAGGAGTGGGGGGTGGCTCTGGAGGTGCTCCGGGGGCTCCAGGGGTTCCAGGGGGTGCTCAGCGGAGGCCATGCCCAGCCAGAGTTGCCCTTCCCCGGGGTGAGTCTGGAGGAGTGGGGGGTGGCTCTGGAGGGGCTCCAGGGGTTCCAGGGGGGTGCTCGGCGGAGGCCATGCCCAGCCAGAGTGGCCCTTCCCCGGGGTGAGTCTGGAGGAGTGGGGGGTGGCTCTGGAGGGGCTCCAGGGGTTCCAGGGGGTGCTCGGCGGAGGCCATGCCCAGCCAGAGTGGCCCTTCCCCGGGCATAGTCTGGGGAGAGTGGGGGGTGGCTCTGGAGGTGCTCCGGGGGCTCCAGGGGGTGCTCAGTGGAGGCCATGCCCAGCCAGAGTGGCCCTTCCCCGGGCATAGTCTGGGGAGAGTGGGGGGTGGCTCTGGTGGTGCTCCGGGGGCTTCAGGGGGTGCTCAGTGGAGGCCATGCCCAGCCAGAGTGTCCCTTCCCCGGGCAGAGTCTGGAGGAGTGGGGGGTGGCTCTGGAGGTGCTCCGGGGGCTCCAGGGGGTGCTCGGCGGAGGCCATGCCCAGCCAGAGTGGCCCTTCCCCGGGCATAGTCTGGGGAGAGTGGGGGGTGGCTCTGGAGGTGCTCCGGGGGCTCCAGGGTGTGCTCAGTGGAGGCCATGCCCAGCCAGAGTGTCCCTTCCCCGGGCAGAGTCTGGAGGAGTGGGGGGTGGCTCTGGAGGTGCTCCGGGGGCTCCAGGGGGTGCTCGGCGGAGGCCATGCCCAGCCAGAGTGGCCCTTCCCCGGGCATAGTCTGGGGAGAGTGGGGGGTGGCTCTGGAGGTGCTCCGGGGGCTCCAGGGGGTGCTCAGTGGAGGCCATGCCCAGCCAGAGTGTCCCTTCCCCGGGCAGAGTCTGGAGGAGTGGGGGGTGGCTCTGGAGGTGCTCCGGGGGCTCCAGGGGTTCCAGGGGGTGCTCAGCGGAGGCCATGCCCAGCCAGAGTGGCCCTTCCCCGGGGATAGTCTGGGGAGAGTGGGGGGTGGCTCTGGAGGTGCTCCGGGGGCTCCAGGGGGTGCTCAGTGGAGGCCATGCCCAGCCAGAGTGTCCCTTCCCCGGGCAGAGTCTGGAGGAGTGGGGGGTGGCTCTGGAGGTGCTCCGGGGGCTCCAGGGGTTCCAGGGGGTGCTCAGCGGAGGCCATGCCCAGCCAGAGTGGCCCTTCCCCGGGGTGAGTCTGGGGAGAGTGGGGGGTGGCTCTGGAGGTGCTCCGGGGGCTCCAGGGGGTGCTCAGCGGAGGCCATGCCCAGCCAGAGTGGCCCTTCCCCGGGCATAGTCTGGGGAGAGTGGGGGGTGGGTCTGGAGGTGCTCTGGGGGCTCCAGAGGGTGCTCAGTGGAGGCCATGCCCAGCCAGAGTGTCCCTTCCCCGGGCAGAGTCTGGAGGAGTGGGGGGTGGCTCTGGAGGTGCTCCGGGGGCTCCAGGGGGTGCTCGGCGGAGGCCATGCCCAGCCAGAGTGGCCCTTCCCCGGGCATAGTCTGGGGAGAGTGGGGGGTGGCTCTGGAGGTGCTCCGGGGGCTCCAGGGGGTGCTCAGTGGAGGCCATGCCCAGCCAGAGTGTCCCTTCCCCGGGCAGAGTCTGGAGGAGTGGGGGGTGGCTCTGGAGGTGCTCCGGGGGCTCCAGGGGTTCCAGGGGGTGCTCAGCGGAGGCCATGCCCAGCCAGAGTGGCCCTTCCCCGGGGTGAGTCTGGGGAGAGTGGGGGGTGGCTCTGGAGGTGCTCCGGGGGCTCCAGGGGGTGCTCAGCGGAGGCCATGCCCAGCCAGAGTGGCCCTTCCCCGGGCATAGTCTGGGGAGAGTGGGGGGTGGCTCTGGAGGTGCTCTGGGGGCTCCAGAGGGTGCTCAGTGGAGGCCATGCCCAGCCAGAGTGGCCCTTCCCCGGGCAGAGTCTGGAGGAGTGGGGGGTGGCTCTGGAGGTGCTCCGGGGGCTCCAGGGGTTCCAGGGGGTGCTCAGTGGGGGCCATGCCCAGCCAGAGTGGCCCTTCCCCGGGCAAAGTCTGGTCGTGTGCGGGGTGGATGATCCCTGCTCCGCCTCACGCGAGTTCGAGACCGGCTGGGTGCCCTTTTATCCATGAGGCACTGCACTGCCTCCGGCAGCCGAGTTCGGGGCCCGGTGAGGGCTCCAGGCTCCAGGGGCTCCGACCCGGAGCCTCCGACCCGCAGAAGGTGCTCCCTGGCCGGGCAAAGTCTGGCCGTGTGCGGGGTGGATGATCCCTGCTCCGCCTCACGCGAGTTCGAGACCGGCTGGGTGCCCTTTTATCCATGAGGCACTGCACTTCCTCCGGCAGCCGAGTTCGGGGCCCGGTGAGGGCTCCAGGCTCCAGGGGCTCCGACCCGGAGCCTCCGACCCGCAGAAGGTGCTCCCTGGCCGGGCAAAGTCTGGCCGTGTGCGGGGTGGATGATCCCTGCTCCGCCTCATGCGAGTTCGAGACCGGCTGGGTGCCCTTTTATCCATGAGGCACTGCACTGCCTCCGGCAGCCGAGTTCGGGGCCCGGTGAGGGCTCCAGGCTCCAGGGGCTCCGACCCGGAGCCTCCGACCCGCAGAAGGTGCTCCCTGGCCGGGCAAAGTCTGGCCGTGTGCGGGGTGGATGATCCCTGCTCCGCCTCACGCGAGTTCGAGACCGGCTGGGTGCCCTTTTATCCATGAGGCACTGCACTGCCTCCGGCAGCCGAGTTCGGGGCCCGGTGAGGGCTCCAGGCTCCAGGGGCTCCGACCCGGAGCCTCCGACCCGCAGAAGGTGCTCCCTGGCCGGGCAAAGTCTGGCCGTGTGCGGGGTGGATGATCCCTGCTCCGCCTCACGCGAGTTCGAGACCGGCTGGGTGCCCTTTTATCCATGAGGCACTGCACTGCCTCCGGCAGCCGAGTTCGGGGCCCGGTGAGGGCTCCAGGCTCCAGGGGCTCCGACCCGGAGCCTCCGACCCGCAGAAGGTGCTCCCTGGCCGGGCAAAGTCTGGCCGTGTGCGGGGTGGATGATCCCTGCTCCGCCTCACGCGAGTTCGAGACCGGCTGGGTGCCCTTTTATCCATGAGGCACTGCACTTCCTCCGGCAGCCGAGTTCGGGGCCCGGTGAGGGCTCCAGGCTCCAGGGGCTCCGACCCGGAGCCTCCGACCCGCAGAAGGTGCTCCCTGGCCGGGCAAAGTCTGGCCGTGTGCGGGGTGGATGATCCCTGCTCCGCCTCACGCGAGTTCGAGACCGGCTGGGTGCCCTTTTATCCATGAGGCACTGCACTGCCTCCGGCAGCCGAGTTCGGGGCCCGGTGAGGGCTCCAGGCTCCAGGGGCTCCGACCCGGAGCCTCCGACCCGCAGAAGGTGCTCCCTGGCCGGGCAAAGTCTGGCCGTGTGCGGGGTGGATGATCCCTGCTCCGCCTCACGCGAGTTCGAGACCGGCTGGGTGCCCTTTTATCCATGAGGCACTGCACTGCCTCCGGCAGCCGAGTTCGGGGCCCGGTGAGGGCTCCAGGCTCCAGGGGCTCCGACCCGGAGCCTCCGACCCGCAGAAGGTGCTCCCTGGCCGGGCAAAGTCTGGCCGTGTGCGAGGTGGATGATCCCTGCTCCGCCTCACGCGAGTTCGAGACCGGCTGGGTGCCCTTTTATCCATGAGGCACTGCACTGCCTCCGGCAGCCGAGTTCGGGGCCCGGTGAGGGCTCCAGGCTCCAGGGGCTCCGACCCGGAGCCTCCGACCCGCAGAAGGTGCTCCCTGGCCGGGCAAAGTCTGGCCGTGTGCGGGGTGGATGATCCCTGCTCCGCCTCACGCGAGTTCGAGACCGGCTGGGTGCCCTTTTATCCATGAGGCACTGCACTGCCTCCGGCAGCCGAGTTCGGGGCCCGGTGAGGGCTCCAGGCTCCAGGGGCTCCGACCCGGAGC
Organism: Eucyclogobius newberryi; assembly: GCF_026437365.1. Taxonomy (NCBI): domain Eukaryota; kingdom Metazoa; phylum Chordata; class Actinopteri; order Gobiiformes; family Gobiidae; genus Eucyclogobius; species Eucyclogobius newberryi. The sequence goes on from NW_027316056.1 coordinate 2,773,154, forward strand.
CTCCGACCCGCAGAAGGTGCTCCCTGGCCGGGCAAAGTCTGGCCGTGTGCGGGGTGGATGATCCCTGCTCCGCCTCACGCGAGTTTGAGACCGACTGGGTGCCCTTTTATCCAAGAATCAACTGGAGTGTGGAGCTTCTACGGGCCTCCAGGGGCACTGCCGACCCAGAGCTGTGCCCCGGCTTCAGTTCTCTGTATCTCAGGAAGTTTTTTATTTATACATTTATTTCATCCATAATCTCTGGCGCCTAAAGGGTTATCAGTCCTTGGGGCTTGGGGCTAGGCTTGGCGTTTGTCAAATATTTATTTATTTTTGTCCACCTTTATTTACAAAAAATACAGAAGATGGCAGCAGATGATAAGGTATTGAAACCAAAAACTCTGTATTCTAACCCTTTAAGCGCCAAAGTCGCAGAAATGCAACTTTACCGTACAAGGAAATTAATGAAATAATAGTAGAAAATGAATCACTTCAGTCATTGGTCGGTTCGGTGCAACTTCCCTTTATTAGCCAGGTATGATCCAGGGCAGATCCGGTAAGGAAAAAAATGGCTGGAGGAAGTACACGTGGCATGCAATTTACAGCAGATTCTGACTCTGAAGGGTATTATCTCCCCGAGAGTGACGATGGATTTCCAAGTGGAGATGAAGGGACTTCGAAACAACGGACAGGTGCAAAGGACAGACGAGGCGAGGAACCAGTGGAACCAGTGGCTGCAGTAAAACTTGCCCGGTGGATGAGAGCTGGGACATGCTGAGAGAGGTCGAGGTATTTGAGGCATGGATCAAACCTTTTGAAGACCCAGTTGGCTACACAGGAGAGATGGATCTGACGGATGCTAATCCATTTGATATTCTGTCACTCTTTCTGACCGATCAGTTTTGGACTTTCATTACTGATGAGACAAATAGATATGCACATCAGTGTATGGCACCTATGATTCTGAAGCCACATTCAAGATTTCTTGAGTGGTATGATGTATCAGTCACCGAAATGAAAGCTTTCTTCGCTTTGCATCTCTCCATGGGCCTTGTTGAGAAACCTGAAATCGAGGATTACTGGGGAACATTTTGGCTTACACAAACGCCTGGATTTGGAAATGTAATGTCAAGAAACAGATTTGAAATCATTCTTTCGTTCTTTCATTTTGTCAACAATAATGATTATGTGAGAACAGGCGAGCCCGGGCACGATAAACTGTTCAAAGTCCGCCCAATAATAGATTTGATTATTCCCAAATTTGCAGCAGTTTACAGTCCAATCAAGGAGCTTTCTTTAGATGAAATGACAATAGCTTTCAAGGGGAGATCTTCACTAAAATGTTACTCTCCGAATAAACCTGACAAATATGGCTATAGAGTGTATGCCCTGAGTGAAAGCTGTTCAGGGTATGTTTTGCGCTGGTCAATGCACACTGGACAGTACAAAAATAATGCAAGCAACATCAGTGCAACACACGCAGTTGTCCGTGAGTTGGTTTCTCCCTTTACGGGCAAAGGACACGAGATTTACATGGACAGTTACTATACCTCGCCTGTAATTGCAAATGAATTAGCAGATTTGGAAACTGGACTGTGTGGGACGGTAAGGATTACCAGGTTGGGGATGCCAAAATGCCTTGGTAAAAGTGTCTTACAGCTGAAAAAAGGAGATGACCCAGTTTTTTGCAGAAAGGGAAAACTCCTGGCTTGTGCTTGGCACGATACTAAACGTCTCACCATGTTGTCCACAGTCCATGGAAATGATTGTGTTCAGAGGAGGATCCGATCCAAGACAGATGACACTGGCTTCCGTGACATCAAAAGACCTGTATGTGTCGACCAGTACAACGCCTACATGGGTGGAGTGGACACTGCTGACCAGAGGATGAAGACATACCTCTTTCCACACAGGTCCCGGAAATGGTATCATCGCATATTCAATGCCATTATAAGCATAAGTATTGTCAACTCACACATCATATACACCAAATCCACTCCAGGCCCACACAAACCTTTAAAGGTTTACATTCAGAACATTATTGATGCATTACTGGCTGATCACTCCAAAAAACAAGAAAGGCGCTCAAGACCGGAGGGTGAAATGCCACAGAGACTCACAGAGCGTCATTGGCTTTGTCAAGCAGAGGGACGTCCAGACTGCGCCGTGTGCTCTGACCGCTCTCGTACCAAAGGCAGGCGGCAAACAAAGTACAGGTGCCGTCAGTGTGGCGTTGGCCTCTGTGCGGTTCCATGCAACGAGAGATACCATACGCTAAAAAACTTTAAATGCTGTCATTTGGATATGTAAAAGTGCAGGGTACCTTGACCCTGGATGGACATCTTTTCTGTGATGGCTCTCTCCTTTCTTCACTGCTTTCTCCACAACCTGCCTGGCACCAATGATGGATGTATAAGTTGGAAAAATAAAAAAAATGAAAAAAATACATAATAAATACCGTGTTTGTCATCATTTGGTCAGAACTTGTAATCAGGGCCCGAGTTTGAAGATGTGAGCAAAAGGGGTGAAAATGGGTTAAAATGTGAAAAAACACCAAAATGAGCAAAATGAAATAATCCCCCATCATCAGTGCACAGTTTGCCCCCAGAAAAGCACTCCCCTGGGGCCTGGAGGTGATCTGACCACCAGAATATAGTACCATATACCCCTGCTGGTCTTAGAAAAAAAACCGAGCTTCCAGCCAATAGTACACTATACCCGAGGGACTCTGTCGTTTTTCGGCAATAGTACACTATACCCGAGGGACTCTGTCGTTTTTCGGCAATAGTACACTATACCCGAGGGACTCTGTCGTTTTTCGGCAATAGTACACTATACCCGAGGGACTCTGTCGTTTTTCGGCAATAGTACACTATACCCGAGGGACTCTGTCGTTTTTCGGCAATAGTACACTATACCCGAGGGACTCTGTCGTTTTTCGGCAATAGTACACTATACCCGAGGGACTCTGTCGTTTTTCCGGGCCGTAGTATGAAGTTGTGAGCAAAAGGGGTGAAAATGGGTTAAAATGTGAAAAAACACCAAAATGAGCAAAATTAAATAATCCCCCATCATCAGTGCACTGTTTGCCCCCAGAAAAGCACTCCAATGGGGCCTGGAGGTGATCTGACCATCAGAGTATAGCACCATATGCCCCTGAGGGACTTAGAGTAAAAACCGAAATAGTACACTATACCTGAAAAGACTCTGTCATTTTTCGGCAATAGTACACTATACCCGAGCGACTCTGTCGTTTTTCCGGGCCGTAGTATGAAGTTGTGAGCAAATGGGGTGAAAATGGGTTAAAATGTGAAAAAACACCAAAATGAGCAAAATGAAATAATCCCCCATCATCAGTGCACTGTTTGCCCCCAGAAAAGCACTCCCCTGGGGCCTGGAGGTGATCTGACCATCAGAGTATAGCACCATATGCCCCTGAGGGATTAGAGTAAAAACCGAAATAGTACACTATACCTGAAAAGACTGTCATTTTTCGGCAATAGTACACTATACCAGAGCGACTCTGTCGTTTTTCGGCAATAGTACACTATATACCGTTGGACTTAGTCGTTTTTTGGGCTCGTGGGAATAAGCGTTCAGCTCAAAATTCCCGGGCTAAATCACGCTGCTCCCGAGAAATTCTTACGCTGCTCTCACGCGGAATGTGCAAAATGGTAATGCTGGGAGGGAGGGGCGGGCGGTTTTTGAGAATGACGTTTTTCGCAATCGAAACAGGTACATTTCCTGGTTGTGCGGATACCGGGCAAGGAGCTCGTTTGACGGGCACACGAGAACCGCGATCGATGGGCCCCGTTCTGGTTTTATCCAGCTTCCAAGGCTCCTTCACAGCCGTAATGTCAAGTCATGGTTCGGAGGTGCGGAGGTGAGCGTCGGATCACGGAGCCTCTGAATGGAGCCCCGCGCTCCGCGCTCCACCGGGCTCTAAGCGCCGCTCAGACCCGGCATGAGAGGGTCTATTTTCGGCTTGATTTTACCAGACTCCCGGGCACTTCCAGAAGCTTCCTGTTTGCTCTGATTGCTCGGGGCAGAGCACGGTGTCACGCTGACCACGGGCTGTACGCGGAGGTGAGAGCTGGTTGTAAGGCGGATCACGGAGCCTCTGAATGGAGCCCCGCGCTCCGCGCTCCTCCGGGCTCTAAGCGCCGCTCAGACCCGGCATGAGAGGGTCTATTTTCGGCTTGATTTTACCAGAATCCCGGGCACTTCCAGAAGCTTCCTGTTTGCTCTGATTGCTCGGGGCAGAGCACGGTGTCACGCTGACCACGGGCTGTACGCGGAGGTGAGAGCTGGTTGTAAGGCGGATCACGGAGCCTCTGAATGGAGCCCCGCGCTCCGCGCTCCTCCGGGCTCTAAGTGCCGCTCAGACCCGGCATGAGAGGGTCTATTTTCGGCTTGATTTTACCAGACTCCCGGGCACTTCCAGAAGCTTCCTGTTTGCTCTGATTGCTCGGGGCAGAGCACGGTGTCACGCTGACCACGGGCTGTACGCGGAGGTGACCCGCTCCGTGATCTTAGCGCCGCCCAGACCCAGGGCCATCCACCCCGCATACGGCCAGACTTTGCCCGGCCAGGGAGCACCTTCTGCGGGTCGGAGGCTCCGGGTCGGAGCCCCTGGAGCCTGGAGCCCTCACCGGGCCCCAAACTCGGCTGCCGGAGGCAGTGCAGTGCCTCATGGATAAAAGGCACCCAGCCGTCCAACTCGCGTGAGGCGGAGCAGGGATCATCCGTGAATCAACCATGAAAATGGTACAAATCATGGTTCTATGTATACCAGACAAGGAGCTTGGTCTATTGGCACTCAAGACCCGCCATCGTAGGGCCCCGTTCTGGTTTTATCCAGCTTCGAAGGCTCCTGCGCACTGCGGGTTTGTTTACATTTTGCGGCTGTGGTTTGCTCCGGCTAACCTCACGCCGGACACGTTGGAAGCGAGGCCGAGACAGAGGTCCCACCAGGCGCGGGGCTTCAGTCTGACTGGCTTCCCCCGCGCCTGGCCCCTTGTCTCCAGAGATGGGACCGTCACTCACCCCCGCACTGAAGGACGCGCGGCTTGAAGGATGATGGCTGCGCTTAGCCCCTGTGCCAGGGGCTCTGAGCCAGTCCCCTTCAGCCTCAACGCGTCCGGTGGGAACACAGTCCGGGTCCATTGTCACTCACCCCTGCGCAGAAGGACGCGCGGCTTGGAGGATGATGGCTGCGCTTAGCTCCTGGCACAGGGGCTCTGCACCAGTCCCCTTCAGCCTCAACGCGTCCGGTGGAACAACAGTCCAGGCCCTCTGTCACTCACCCCCGCACTGAAGGACGCGCGGCTTGAAGGATGATGGCTGTGCTTAGCCCCTGTGCCAGGGGCTCTGAGCCAGTCCCCTTCAGCCTCAACGCGTCCGGTGGGAACACAGTCCGGGTCCACTGTCACTCACCCCTGCGCAGAAGGACGCGCGACTTGGAGGATGATGGCTGCGCTTAGCCCCTGGCACAGGGGCTCTGCACCAGTCCCCTTCAGCCTCAACGCGTCCGGTGGAACAACAGTCCAGGCCCACTGTCACTCACCCCCGCACTGAAGGACGCGCGGCTTGGAGGATGATGGCTGCGCTTAGCCCCTGTGCCAGGGGCTCTGAGCCAGTCCCCTTCAGCCTCAACGCGTCCGGTGGGAACACAGTCCGGGTCCATTGTCACTCACCCCTGCGCAGAAGGACGCGCGGCTTGGAGGATGATGGCTGCGCTTAACCCCTGGCACAGGGGCTCTGCACCAGTCCCCTTCAGCCTCAACGCGTCCGGTGGAACAACAGTCCAGGCCCTCTGTCACTCACCCCCGCACTGAAGGACGCGCGGCTTGAAGGATGATGGCTGCGCTTAGCCCCTGTGCCAGGGGCTCTGAGCCAGTCCCCTTCAGCCTCAACGCGTCCGGTGGGAACACAGTCCGGGTCCACTGTCACTCACCCCTGCGCAGAAGGACGCGCGGCTTGGAGGATGATGGCTGCGCTTAGCCCCTGGCACAGGGGCTCTGCACCAGTCCCCTTCAGCCTCAACGCGTCCGGTGGAACAACAGTCCAGGCCCACTGTCACTCACCCCCGCACTGAAGGACGCGCGGCTTGGAGGATGATGGCTGCGCTTAGCCCCTGTTACAGGGGCTCTGCGCCAGTCTCCTTCAGCCTCAACGCGTCCGACGGAACCACAGTCCGAGCCCATTGTCACTCACCCCCGCGCAGCAGGAGGCGCGGCTTGAAGGATGATGGCTGCGCTTAGCCCCTGGGCCCAAGGGCTCTGCGCCAGTCCCCTTCAGCCTCAACGTGTCCGATGGCTCTGCGCGGGGCGGGGGGCAGGGCCGGCGCATATTTTTGGTCCGACTCCGGTCCCTTCCTCGTCTCTGAGTTTGTCAAATGCAGCGCCTGTCCAGGGCTCACTTTGCTATCAACTGGCTGGTCACCGCCATCGTAGGGCCCCGTTCTGGTTTCATCCAGCTTCGAAGGCTCCTGCGCACTGCGGGGTTGTTGGCATTTGTGGTCCTGATTTGCGCTGGCTCACCCTTACGCTGGACACAGCGCCAGATGATATATTTGGTCCGACTCCGGTCCCTTCCTCGTCTCTGAGTTTGTCAAATGCAGCTCCTGTCCAGGGCTCACTTTGCTATCAACTGGCTGGTCACCGCCATCGTAGGGCCCCGTTCTGGTTTCATCCAGCTTCGAAGGCTCCTGCGCACTGCGGGGTTGTTGGCATTTGTGGTCCTGATTTGCGCTGGCTCACCCTTACGCTGGACACAGCGCCAGATGATATATTTGGTCCGACTCCGGTCCCTTCCTCGTCTCTGAGTTTGTCAAATGCAGCGCCTGTCCAGGGCTCACTTTGCTATCAACTGGCTGGTCACCGCCATCGTAGGGCCCCGTTCTGGTTTCATCCAGCTTCGAAGGCTCCTGCGCACTGCGGGGTTGTTGGCATTTGTGGTCCTGATTTGCGCTGGCTCACCCTCACGCTGGACACAGCGCCAGATGATATATTTGGTCCGACTCCGGTCCCTTCCTCGTCTCTGAGTTTGTCAAATGCAGCTCCTGTCCAGGGCTCACTTTGCTATCAACTGGCTGGTCACCGCCATCGTAGGGCCCCGTTCTGGTTTCATCCAGCTTCGATGATTGGCATTTGTGGTCCAGAGCCCCGGCTCTAAATTAAACCTGTTACCCTAGTAGGCCGGCCTCCGGGTCCCCCTCTCTTCTTCGGTTATGGAGTACATTGGGCGCGGGGGCAGCCAGTGGAGGGCAAGGGCCCTGCCTCCAAGTGTGGTGTAGGGGACAGGGGAGCCAGGGCCTTGGGGTGCTGGTGCTTTTTATCTTTTAAAGTGGCTCAGAGTACCAAGGGCACGGACTTCCAGGGGGCTGCACCAAGGGTGTGTAGCTCGTGTTGGGGTGCTTAAGTGTGGGTACCCGGGGACGAAAGGTGGGCCGGGGCCGGCGCGAGCCTCTGTGGTGAGTGCTGGGCCGTTCCCTTGGTACTCCAGTCGGAGTACCAAGGGCACGGACTTCCATGGTATAGTACCAAGGGCACGGACCTCCAGGGGGCTGAAACAAGGGTGTGTAGCCCGTGTGGGGGTGCTTAAGTGTGGGTCCCCGGGTTCGAAGGGAGGGCCTGGTCCCCGGTGGTCATCCCCGGAGTCCCAGAGCCTGCAACCCGGGGAAGAGTGGCCCGTCCCCAGACTGAGTTTGGGGGAATGCGGGGTGGCTCTGGAGGGGCTCCAGGGGTTCCAGGGGGTGCTCGGCGGAGGCCATGCCCAGCCAGAGTGGCCCTTCCCCGGGCAGAATCTGGGGAGAGTGGGGAGTGGCACTGGAGGTGCTCCGGGGGCTCAAGGGGTTCCAGGGGGTGCTCAGTGGGGGCCATGCCCAGCCAGAGTTGCCCTTCCCCGGGGTGAGTCTGGAGGAGTGGGGGGTGGCTCTGGAGGGGCTCCAGGGGTTCCAGGGGGTGCTCGGCGGAGGCCATGCCCAGCCAGAGTGGCCCTTCCCCGGGCAGAATCTGGGGAGAGTGGGGGGTGGCTCTGGAGGTGCTCCGGGGGCTCCAGGGGGTGCTCGGCGGAGGCCATGCCCAGCCAGAGTGGCCCTTCCCCGGGCATAGTCTGGGGAGAGTGGGGGGTGGCTCTGGAGGTGCTCCGGGGGCTCCAGGGGGTGCTCAGTGGAGGCCATGCCCAGCCAGAGTGTCCCTTCCCCGTGCAGAGTCTGGAGGAGTGGGGGGTGGCTCTGGAGGTGCTCCGGGGGCTCCAGGGGTTCCAGGGGGTGCTCGGCAGAGGCCATGCCCAGCCAGAGTGGCCCTTCCCCGGGCATAGTCTGGGGAGAGTGGGGGGTGGCTCTGGAGGTGCTCCGGGGGCTCCAGGGGGTGCTCAGTGGAGGCCATGCCCAGCCAGAGTGGCCCTTCCCCGGGCAGAGTCTGGAGGAGTGGGGGGTGGCTCTGGAGGTGCTCCGGGGGCTCCAGGGGTTCCAGGGGGTGCTCAGCGGAGGCCATGCCCAGCCAGAGTTGCCCTTCCCCGGGGTGAGTCTGGAGGAGTGGGGGGTGGCTCTGGAGGGGCTCCAGGGGTTCCAGGGGGGTGCTCGGCGGAGGCCATGCCCAGCCAGAGTGGCCCTTCCCCGGGGTGAGTCTGGAGGAGTGGGGGGTGGCTCTGGAGGGGCTCCAGGGGTTCCAGGGGGTGCTCGGCGGAGGCCATGCCCAGCCAGAGTGGCCCTTCCCCGGGCATAGTCTGGGGAGAGTGGGGGGTGGCTCTGGAGGTGCTCCGGGGGCTCCAGGGGGTGCTCAGTGGAGGCCATGCCCAGCCAGAGTGGCCCTTCCCCGGGCATAGTCTGGGGAGAGTGGGGGGTGGCTCTGGTGGTGCTCCGGGGGCTTCAGGGGGTGCTCAGTGGAGGCCATGCCCAGCTAGAGTGTCCCTTCCCCGGGCAGAGTCTGGAGGAGTGGGGGGTGGCTCTGGAGGTGCTCCGGGGGCTCCAGGGGGTGCTCGGCGGAGGCCATGCCCAGCCAGAGTGGCCCTTCCCCGGGCATAGTCTGGGGAGAGTGGGGGGTGGCTCTGGAGGTGCTCCGGGGGCTCCAGGGTGTGCTCAGTGGAGGCCATGCCCAGCCAGAGTGTCCCTTCCCCGGGCAGAGTCTGGAGGAGTGGGGGGTGGCTCTGGAGGTGCTCCGGGGGCTCCAGGGGGTGCTCGGCGGAGGCCATGCCCAGCCAGAGTGGCCCTTCCCCGGGCAGAATCTGGGGAGAGTGGGGAGTGGCTCTGGAGGTGCTCCGGGGGCTCCAGGGGTTCCAGGGGGTGCTCAGTGGGGGCCATGCCCAGCCAGAGTTGCCCTTCCCCGGGGTGAGTCTGGAGGAGTGGGGGGTGGCTCTGGAGGGGCTCCAGGGGTTCCAGGGGGTGCTCGGCGGAGGCCATGCCCAGCCAGAGTGGCCCTTCCCCGGGCAGAATCTGGGGAGAGTGGGGGGTGGCTCTGGAGGTGCTCCGGGGGCTCCAGGGGGTGCTCGGCGGAGGCCATGCCCAGCCAGAGTGGCCCTTCCCCGGGCATAGTCTGGGGAGAGTGGGGGGTGGCTCTGGAGGTGCTCCGGGGGCTCCAGGGGGTGCTCAGTGGAGGCCATGCCCAGCCAGAGTGTCCCTTCCCCGTGCAGAGTCTGGAGGAGTGGGGGGTGGCTCTGGAGGTGCTCCGGGGGCTCCAGGGGTTCCAGGGGGTGCTCGGCGGAGGCCATGCCCAGCCAGAGTGGCCCTTCCCCGGGCATAGTCTGGGGAGAGTGGGGGGTGGCTCTGGAGGTGCTCCGGGGGCTCCAGGGGGTGCTCAGTGGAGGCCATGCCCAGCCAGAGTGGCCCTTCCCCGGGCAGAGTCTGGAGGAGTGGGGGGTGGCTCTGGAGGTGCTCCGGGGGCTCCAGGGGTTCCAGGGGGTGCTCAGCGGAGGCCATGCCCAGCCAGAGTTGCCCTTCCCCGGGGTGAGTCTGGAGGAGTGGGGGGTGGCTCTGGAGGGGCTCCAGGGGTTCCAGGGGGGTGCTCGGCGGAGGCCATGCCCAGCCAGAGTGGCCCTTCCCCGGGGTGAGTCTGGAGGAGTGGGGGGTGGCTCTGGAGGGGCTCCAGGGGTTCCAGGGGGTGCTCGGCGGAGGCCATGCCCAGCCAGAGTGGCCCTTCCCCGGGCATAGTCTGGGGAGAGTGGGGGGTGGCTCTGGAGGTGCTCCGGGGGCTCCAGGGGGTGCTCAGTGGAGGCCATGCCCAGCCAGAGTGGCCCTTCCCCGGGCATAGTCTGGGGAGAGTGGGGGGTGGCTCTGGAGGTGCTCCGGGGGCTTCAGGGGGTGCTCAGTGGAGGCCATGCCCAGCCAGAGTGTCCCTTCCCCGGGCAGAGTCTGGAGGAGTGGGGGGTGGCTCTGGAGGTGCTCCGGGGGCTCCAGGGGGTGCTCGGCGGAGGCCATGCCCAGCCAGAGTGGCCCTTCCCCGGGCATAGTCTGGGGAGAGTGGGGGGTGGCTCTGGAGGTGCTCCGGGGGCTCCAGGGGGTGCTCAGTGGAGGCCATGCCCAGCCAGAGTGTCCCTTCCCCGGGCAGAGTCTGGAGGAGTGGGGGGTGGCTCTGGAGGTGCTCCGGGGGCTCCAGGGGGTGCTCGGCGGAGGCCATGCCCAGCCAGAGTGGCCCTTCCCCGGGCATAGTCTGGGGAGAGTGGGGGGTGGCTCTGGAGGTGCTCCGGGGGCTCCAGGGGGTGCTCAGTGGAGGCCATGCCCAGCCAGAGTGTCCCTTCCCCGGGCAGAGTCTGGAGGAGTGGGGGGTGGCTCTGGAGGTGCTCCGGGGGCTCCAGGGGTTCCAGGGGGTGCTCAGCGGAGGCCATGCCCAGCCAGAGTGGCCCTTCCCCGGGCATAGTCTGGGGAGAGTGGGGGGTGGCTCTGGAGGTGCTCCGGGGGCTCCAGGGGGTGCTCAGTGGAGGCCATGCCCAGCCAGAGTGTCCCTTCCCCGGGCAGAGTCTGGAGGAGTGGGGGGTGGCTCTGGAGGTGCTCCGGGGGCTCCAGGGGTTCCAGGGGGTGCTCAGCGGAGGCCATGCCCAGCCAGAGTGGCCCTTCCCCGGGGTGAGTCTGGGGAGAGTGGGGGGTGGCTCTGGAGGTGCTCCGGGGGCTCCAGGGGGTGCTCAGCGGAGGCCATGCCCAGCCAGAGTGGCCCTTCCCCGGGCATAGTCTGGGGAGAGTGGGGGGTGGCTCTGGAGGTGCTCTGGGGGCTCCAGAGGGTGCTCAGTGGAGGCCATGCCCAGCCAGAGTGTCCCTTCCCCGGGCAGAGTCTGGAGGAGTGGGGGGTGGCTCTGGAGGTGCTCCGGGGGCTCCAGGGGGTGCTCGGCGGAGGCCATGCCCAGCCAGAGTGGCCCTTCCCCGGGCATAGTCTGGGGAGAGTGGGGGGTGGCTCTGGAGGTGCTCCGGGGGCTCCAGGGGGTGCTCAGTGGAGGCCATGCCCAGCCAGAGTGTCCCTTCCCCGGGCAGAGTCTGGAGGAGTGGGGGGTGGCTCTGGAGGTGCTCCGGGGGCTCCAGGGGTTCCAGGGGGTGCTCAGCGGAGGCCATGCCCAGCCAGAGTGGCCCTTCCCCGGGGTGAGTCTGGGGAGAGTGGGGGGTGGCTCTGGAGGTGCTCCGGGGGCTCCAGGGGGTGCTCAGCGGAGGCCATGCCCAGCCAGAGTGGCCCTTCCCCGGGCATAGTCTGGGGAGAGTGGGGGGTGGCTCTGGAGGTGCTCTGGGGGCTCCAGAGGGTGCTCAGTGGAGGCCATGCCCAGCCAGAGTGGCCCTTCCCCGGGCAGAGTCTGGAGGAGTGGGGGGTGGCTCTGGAGGTGCTCCGGGGGCTCCAGGGGTTCCAGGGGGTGCTCAGTGGGGGCCATGCCCAGCCAGAGTGGCCCTTCCCCGGGCAAAGTCTGGTCGTGTGCGGGGTGGATGATCCCTGCTCCGCCTCACGCGAGTTCGAGACCGGCTGGGTGCCCTTTTATCCATGAGGCACTGCACTGCCTCCGGCAGCCGAGTTCGGGGCCCGGTGAGGGCTCCAGGCTCCAGGGGCTCCGACCCGGAGCCTCCGACCCGCAGAAGGTGCTCCCTGGCCGGGCAAAGTCTGGCCGTGTGCGGGGTGGATGATCCCTGCTCCGCCTCACGCGAGTTCGAGACCGGCTGGGTGCCCTTTTATCCATGAGGCACTGCACTTCCTCCGGCAGCCGAGTTCGGGGCCCGGTGAGGGCTCCAGGCTCCAGGGGCTCCGACCCGGAGCCTCCGACCCGCAGAAGGTGCTCCCTGGCCGGGCAAAGTCTGGCCGTGTGCGGGGTGGATGATCCCTGCTCCGCCTCACGCGAGTTCGAGACCGGCTGGGTGCCCTTTTATCCATGAGGCACTGCACTGCCTCCGGCAGCCGAGTTCGGGGCCCGGTGAGGGCTCCAGGCTCCAGGGGCTCCGACCCGGAGCCTCCGACCCGCAGAAGGTGCTCCCTGGCCGGGCAAAGTCTGGCCGTGTGCGGGGTGGATGATCCCTGCTCCGCCTCACGCGAGTTCGAGACCGGCTGGGTGCCCTTTTATCCATGAGGCACTGCACTGCCTCCGGCAGCCGAGTTCGGGGCCCGGTGAGGGCTCCAGGCTCCAGGGGCTCCGACCCGGAGCCTCCGACCCGCAGAAGGTGCTCCCTGGCCGGGCAAAGTCTGGCCGTGTGCGGGGTGGATGATCCCTGCTCCGCCTCACGCGAGTTCGAGACCGGCTGGGTGCCCTTTTATCCATGAGGCACTGCACTGCCTCCGGCAGCCGAGTTCGGGGCCCGGTGAGGGCTCCAGGCTCCAGGGGCTCCGACCCGGAGCCTCCGACCCGCAGAAGGTGCTCCCTGGCCGGGCAAAGTCTGGCCGTGTGCGGGGTGGATGATCCCTGCTCCGCCTCACGCGAGTTCGAGACCGGCTGGGTGCCCTTTTATCCATGAGGCACTGCACTGCCTCCGGCAGCCGAGTTCGGGGCCCGGTGAGGGCTCCAGGCTCCAGGGGCTCCGACCCGGAGCCTCCGACCCGCAGAAGGTGCTCCCTGGCCGGGCAAAGTCTGGCCGTGTGCGGGGTGGATGATCCCTGCTCCGCCTCACGCGAGTTCGAGACCGGCTGGGTGCCCTTTTATCCATGAGGCACTGCACTGCCTCCGGCAGCCGAGTTCGGGGCCCGGTGAGGGCTCCAGGCTCCAGGGGCTCCGACCCGGAGCCTCCGACCCGCAGAAGGTGCTCCCTGGCCGGGCAAAGTCTGGCCGTGTGCGGGGTGGATGATCCCTGCTCCGCCTCACGCGAGTTCGAGACCGACTGGGTGCCCTTTTATCCAAGAATCAACTGGAGTGTGGAGCTTCTACGGGCCTCCAGGGGCACTGCCGACCCAGAGCTGTGCCCCGGCTTCAGTTCTCTGTATCTCAGGAAGTTTTTTATTTATACATTTATTTCATCCATAATCTCTGGCGCCTAAAGGGTTATCAGTCCTTGGGGCTTGGGGCTAGGCTTGGCGTTTGTCAAATATTTATTTATTTTTGTCCACCTTTATTTACAAAAAATACAGAAGATGGCAGCAGATGATAAGGTATTGAAACCAAAAACTCTGTACGGTAAAGTTGCATTTCTGCGACTTTGGCGCTTAATGGGTTAGCCCTTTAAGCGCCAAAGTCGCAGAAATGCAACTTTACCGTACAAGGAAATTAATGAAATAATAGTAGAAAATGAATCACTTCAGTCATTGGTCGGTTCGGTGCAACTTCCCTTTATTAGCCAGGTATGATCCAGGGCAGATCCGGTAAGGAAAAAAATGGCTGGAGGAAGTACACGTGGCATGCAATTTACAGCAGATTCTGACTCTGAAGGGTATTATCTCCCCGAGAGTGACGATGGATTTCCAAGTGGAGATGAAGGGACTTCGAAACAACGGACAGGTGCAAAGGACAGACGGAGGCGAGGAACCAGTGGAACCAGTGGCTGCAGTAAAACTTGCCCGGTGGATGAGAGCTGGGACATGCTGAGAGAGGTCGAGGTATTTGAGGCATGGATCAAACCTTTTGAAGACCCAGTTGGCTACACAGGAGAGATGGATCTGACGGATGCTAATCCATTTGATATTCTGTCACTCTTTCTGACCGATCAGTTTTGGACTTTCATTACTGATGAGACAAATAGATATGCACATCAGTGTATGGCACCTATGATTCTGAATCCACATTCAAGATTTCTTGAGTGGTATGATGTATCAGTCACCGAAATGAAAGCTTTCTTCGCTTTGCATCTCTCCATGGGCCTTGTTGAGAAACCTGAAATCGAGGATTACTGGGGAACATTTTGGCTTACACAAACGCCTGGATTTGGAAATGTAATGTCAAGAAACAGATTTGAAATCATTCTTTCGTTCTTTCATTTTGTCAACAATAATGATTATGTGAGAACAGGCGAGCCCGGGCACGATAAACTGTTCAAAGTCCGCCCAATAATAGATTTGATTATTCCCAAATTTGCAGCAGTTTACAGTCCAATCAAGGAGCTTTCTTTAGATGAAATGACAATAGCTTTCAAGGGGAGATCTTCACTAAAATGTTACTCTCCGAATAAACCTGACAAATATGGCTATAGAGTGTATGCCCTGAGTGAAAGCTGTTCAGGGTATGTTTTGCGCTGGTCAATGCACACTGGACAGTACAAAAATAATGCAAGCAACATCAGTGCAACACACGCAGTTGTCCGTGAGTTGGTTTCTCCCTTTACGGGCAAAGGACACGAGATTTACATGGACAGTTACTATACCTCGCCTGTAATTGCAAATGAATTAGCAGATTTGGAAACTGGACTGTGTGGGACGGTAAGGATTACCAGGTTGGGGATGCCAAAATGCCTTGGTAAAAGTGTCTTACAGCTGAAAAAAGGAGATGACCCAGTTTTTTGCAGAAAGGGAAAACTCCTGGCTTGTGCTTGGCACGATACTAAACGTCTCACCATGTTGTCCACAGTCCATGGAAATGATTGTGTTCAGAGGAGGATCCGATCCAAGACAGATGACACTGGCTTCCGTGACATCAAAAGACCTGTATGTGTCGACCAGTACAACGCCTACATGGGTGGAGTGGACACTGCTGACCAGAGGATGAAGACATACATCTTTCCACACAGGTCCCGGAAATGGTATCATCGCATATTCAATGCCATTATAAGCATAAGTATTGTCAACTCACACATCATATACACCAAATCCACTCCAGGCCCACACAAACCTTTAAAGGTTTACATTCAGAACATTATTGATGCATTACTGGCTGATCACTCCAAAAAACAAGAAAGGCGCTCAAGACCGGAGGGTGAAATGCCACAGAGACTCACAGAGCGTCATTGGCTTTGTCAAGCAGAGGGACGTCCAGACTGCGCCGTGTGCTCTGACCGCTCTCGTACCAAAGGCAGGCGGCAAACAAAGTACAGGTGCCGTCAGTGTGGCGTTGGCCTCTGTGCGGTTCCATGCAACGAGAGATACCATACGCTAAAAAACTTTAAATGCTGTCATTTGGATATGTAAAAGTGCAGGGTACCTTGACCCTGGATGGACATCTTTTCTGTGATGGCTCTCTCCTTTCTTCACTGCTTTCTCCACAACCTGCCTGGCACCAATGATGGATGTATAAGTTGGAAAAATAAAAAAAATGAAAAAAATACATAATAAATACCGTGTTTGTCATCATTTGGTCAGAACTTGTAATCAGGGCCCGAGTTTGAAGATGTGAGCAAAAGGGGTGAAAATGGGTTAAAATGTGAAAAAACACCAAAATGAGCAAAATGAAATAATCCCCCATCATCAGTGCACAGTTTGCCCCCAGAAAAGCACTCCCCTGGGGCCTGGAGGTGATCTGACCACCAGAATATAGTACCATATACCCCTGCTGGTCTTAGAAAAAAAACCGAGCTTCCAGCCAATAGTACACTATACCCGAGGGACTCTGTCGTTTTTCGGCAATAGTACACTATACCCGAGGGACTCTGTCGTTTTTCGGCAATAGTACACTATACCCGAGGGACTCTGTCGTTTTTCGGCAATAGTACACTATACCCGAGGGACTCTGTCGTTTTTCGGCAATAGTACACTATACCCGAGGGACTCTGTCGTTTTTCCGGGCCGTAGTATGAAGTTGTGAGCAAAAGGGGTGAAAATGGGTTAAAATGTGAAAAAACACCAAAATGAGCAAAATGAAATAATCCCCCATCATCAGTGCACAGTTTGCCCCCAGAAAAGCACTCCCCTGGGGCCTGGAGGTGATCTGACCACCAGAATATAGTACCATATACCCCTGCTGGTCTTAGAAAAAAAACCGAGCTTCCAGCCAATAGTACACTATACCCGAGGGACTCTGTCGTTTTTCGGCAATAGTACACTATACCCGAGGGACTCTGTCGTTTTTCGGCAATAGTACACTATACCCGAGGGACTCTGTCGTTTTTCGGCAATAGTACACTATACCCGAGGGACTCTGTCGTTTTTCGGCAATAGTACACTATACCCGAGGGACTCTGTCGTTTTTCCGGGCCGTAGTATGAAGTTGTGAGCAAAAGGGGTGAAAATGGGTTAAAATGTGAAAAAACACCAAAATGAGCAAAATTAAATAATCCCCCATCATCAGTGCACTGTTTGCCCCCAGAAAAGCACTCCAATGGGGCCTGGAGGTGATCTGACCATCAGAGTATAGCACCATATGCCCCTGAGGGACTTAGAGTAAAAACCGAAATAGTACACTATGCCTGAAAAGACTCTGTCGTTTTTCTGCAATAGTACACTATACCCGAGGGACTCTGTCGTTTTTCCGGGCCGTAGTATGAAGTTGTGAGCAAAAGGGGTGAAAATGGGTTAAAATGTGAAAAAACACCAAAATGAGCAAAATGAAATAATCCCCCATCATCAGTGCACTGTTTGCCCCCAGAAAAGCACTCCCCTGGGGCCTGGAGGTGATCTGACCATCAGAGTATAGCACCATATGCCCCTGAGGGACTTAGAGTAAAAACCGAAATAGTACACTATACCTGAAAAGACTCTGTCATTTTTCGGCAATAGTACACTATACCCGAGCGACTCTGTCGTTTTTCCGGGCCGTAGTATGAAGTTGTGAGCAAATGGGGTGAAAATGGGTTAAAATGTGAAAAAACACCAAAATGAGCAAAATGAAATAATCCCCCATCATCAGTGCACTGTTTGCCCCCAGAAAAGCACTCCCCTGGGGCCTGGAGGTGATCTGACCATCAGAGTATAGCACCATATGCCCCTGAGGGACTTAGAGTAAAAACCGAAATAGTACACTATGCCTGAAAAGACTCTGTCGTTTTTCTGCAATAGTACACTATACCCGAGGGACTCTGTCGTTTTTCCGGGCCGTAGTATGAAGTTGTAAGCAAAAGGGGTGAAAATGGGTTAAAATGTGAAAAAACACCAAAATGAGCAAAATGAAATAATCCCCCATCATCAGTGCACTGTTTGCCCCCAGAAAAGCACTCCCCTGGGGCCTGGAGGTGATCTGACCATCAGAGTATAGCACCATATGCCCCTGAGGGACTTAGAGTAAAAACCGAAATAGTACACTATACCTGAAAAGACTCTGTCATTTTTCGGCAATAGTACACTATACCCGAGCGACTCTGTCGTTTTTCCGGGCCGTAGTATGAAGTTGTGAGCAAATGGGGTGAAAATGGGTTAAAATGTGAAAAAACACCAAAATGAGCAAAATGAAATAATCCCCCATCATCAGTGCACTGTTTGCCCCCAGAAAAGCACTCCCCTGGGGCCTGGAGGTGATCTGACCATCAGAGTATAGCACCATATGCCCCTGAGGGACTTAGAGTAAAAACCGAAATAGTACACTATACCTGAAAAGACTGTCATTTTTCGGCAATAGTACACTATACCAGAGCGACTCTGTCGTTTTTCGGCAATAGTACACTATATACCGTTGGACTTAGTCGTTTTTTGGGCTCGTGGGAATAAGCGTTCAGCTCAAAATTCCCGGGCTAAATCACGCTGCTCCCGAGAAATTCTTACGCTGCTCTCACGCGGAATGTGCAAAATGGTAATGCTGGGAGGGAGGGGCGGGCGGTTTTTGAGAATGACGTTTTTCGCAATCGAAACAGGTACATTTCCTGGTTGTGCGGATACCGGGCAAGGAGCTCGTTTGACAGGCACACGAGAACCGCGATCGATGGGCCCCGTTCTGGTTTTATCCAGCTTCCAAGGCTCCTTCACAGCCGTAATGTCAAGTCATGGTTCGGAGGTGCGGAGGTGAGCGTCGGATCACGGAGCCTCTGAATGGAGCCCCGCGCTCCGCGCTCCTCCGGGCTCTAAGCGCCGCTCAGACCCGGCATGAGAGGGTCTATTTTCGGCTTGATTTTACCAGACTCCCGGGCACTTCCAGAAGCTTCCTGTTTGCTCTGATTGCTCGGGGCAGAGCACGGTGTCACGCTGACCACGGGCTGTACGCGGAGGTGAGAGCTGGTTGTAAGGCGGATCACGGAGCCTCTGAATGGAGCCCCGCGCTCCGCGCTCCTCCGGGCTCTAAGTGCCGCTCAGACCCGGCATGAGAGGGTCTATTTTCGGCTTGATTTTACCAGACTCCCGGGCACTTCCAGAAGCTTCCTGTTTGCTCTGATTGCTCGGGGCAGAGCACGGTGTCACGCTGACCACGGGCTGTACGCGGAGGTGACCCGCTCCGTGATCTTAGCGCCGCCCAGACCCAGGGCCATCCACCCCGCATACGGCCAGACTTTGCCCGGCCAGGGAGCACCTTCTGCGGGTCGGAGGCTCCGGGTCGGAGCCCCTGGAGCCTGGAGCCCTCACCGGGCCCCGAACTCGGCTGCCGGAGGCAGTGCAGTGCCTCATGGATAAAAGGCACCCAGCCGTCCAACTCGCGTGAGGCGGAGCAGGGATCATCCGTGAATCAACCATGAAAATGGTACAAATCATGGTTCTATGTATACCAGACAAGGAGCTTGGTCTATTGGCACTCAAGACCCGCCATCGTAGGGCCCCGTTCTGGTTTTATCCAGCTTCGAAGGCTCCTGCGCACTGCGGGTTTGTTTACATTTTGCGGCTGTGGTTTGCTCCGGCTAACCTCACGCCGGACACGTTGGAAGCGAGGCCGAGACAGAGGTCCCACCAGGCGCGGGGCTTCAGTCTGACTGGCTTCCCCCGCGCCTGGCCCCTTGTCTCCGGAGATGGGACCGTCACTCACCCCCGCACTGAAGGACGCGCGGCTTGAAGGATGATGGCTGCGCTTAGCCCCTGTGCCAGGGGCTCTGAGCCAGTCCCCTTCAGCCTCAACGCGTCCGGTGGGAACACAGTCCGGGTCCATTGTCACTCACCCCTGCGCAGAAGGACGCGCGGCTTGGAGGATGATGGCTGCGCTTAGCCCCTGGCACAGGGGCTCTGCACCAGTCCCCTTCAGCCTCAACGCGTCCGGTGGAACAACAGTCCAGGCCCTCTGTCACTCACCCCCGCACTGAAGGACGCGCGGCTTGAAGGATGATGGCTGCGCTTAGCCCCTGTGCCAGGGGCTCTGAGCCAGTCCCCTTCAGCCTCAACGCGTCCGGTGGGAACACAGTCCGGGTCCACTGTCACTCACCCCTGCGCAGAAGGACGCGCGGCTTGGAGGATGATGGCTGCGCTTAGCCCCTGGCACAGGGGCTCTGCACCAGTCCCCTTCAGCCTCAACGCGTCCGGTGGAACAACAGTCCAGGCCCACTGTCACTCACCCCCGCACTGAAGGACGCGCGGCTTGGAGGATGATGGCTGCGCTTAGCCCCTGTTACAGGGGCTCTGCGCCAGTCTCCTTCAGCCTCAACGCGTCCGACGGAACCACAGTCCGAGCCCATTGTCACTCACCCCCGCGCAGCAGGAGGCGCGGCTTGAAGGATGATGGCTGCGCTTAGCCCCTGGGCCCAAGGGCTCTGCGCCAGTCCCCTTCAGCCTCAACGTGTCCGATGGCTCTGCGCGGGGCGGGGGGCAGGGCCGGCGCATATTTTTGGTCCGACTCCGGTCCCTTCCTCGTCTCTGAGTTTGTCAAATGCAGCGCCTGTCCAGGGCTCACTTTGCTATCAACTGGCTGGTCACCGCCATCGTAGGGCCCCGTTCTGGTTTCATCCAGCTTTGAAGGCTCCTGCGCACTGCGGGGTTGTTGGCATTTGTGGTCCTGATTTGCGCTGGCTCACCCTTACGCTGGACACAGCGCCAGATGATATATTTGGTCCGACTCCGGTCCCTTCCTCGTCTCTGAGTTTGTCAAATGCAGCTATCAACTGGCTGGTCACCGCCATCGTAGGGCCCCGTTCTGGTTTCATCCAGCTTCGAAGGCTCCTGCGCACTGCGGGGTTGTTGGCATTTGTGGTCCTGATTTGCGCTGGCTCACCCTTACGCTGGACACAGCGCCAGATTATATATTTGGTCCGACTCCGGTCCCTTCCTCGTCTCTGAGTTTGTCAAATGCAGCGCCTGTCCAGGGCTCACTTTGCTATCAACTGGCTGGTCACCGCCATCGTAGGGCCCCGTTCTGGTTTCATCCAGCTTCGAAGGCTCCTGCGCACTGCGGGGTTGTTGGCATTTGTGGTCCTGATTTGCGCTGGCTCACCCTCACGCTGGACACAGCGCCAGATGATATATTTGGTCCGACTCCGGTCCCTTCCTCGTCTCTGAGTTTGTCAAATGCAGCTCCTGTCCAGGGCTCACTTTGCTATCAACTGGCTGGTCACCGCCATCGTAGGGCCCCGTTCTGGTTTCATCCAGCTTCGAAGGCTCCTGCGCACTGCGGGGTTGTTGGCATTTGTGGTCCAGAGCCCCGGCTCTAAATTAAACCTGTTACCCTAGTAGGCCGGCCTCCGGGTCCCCCTCTCTTCTTCGGTTATGGAGTACATTGGGCGCGGGGGCAGCCAGTGGAGGGCAAGGGCCCTGCCTCCAAGTGTGGTCAGGGGAGCCAGGGCCTTGGGGTGCTGGTGCTTTTTATCTTTTAAAGTGGCTCAGAGTACCAAGGGCACGGACTTCCAGGGGGCTGCACCAAGGGTGTGTAGCTCGTGTTGGGGTGCTTAAGTGTGGGTACCCGGGGACGAAAGGTGGGCCGGGGCCGGCGCGAGCCTCTGTGGTGAGTGCTGGGCCGTTCCCTTGGTACTCCAGTCGGAGTACCAAGGGCACGGACTTCCATGGTATAGTACCAAGGGCACGGACCTCCAGGGGGCTGAAACAAGGGTGTGTAGCCCGTGTGGGGGTGCTTAAGTGTGGGTCCCCGGGTTCGAAGGGAGGGCCTGGTCCCCGGTGGTCATCCCCGGAGTCCCAGAGCCTGCAACCCGGGGAAGAGTGGCCCGTCCCCAGACTGAGTTTGGGGGAATGCGGGGTGGCTCTGGAGGGGCTCCAGGGGTTCCAGGGGGTGCTCGGCGGAGGCCATGCCCAGCCAGAGTGGCCCTTCCCCGGGCAGAATCTGGGGAGAGTGGGGAGTGGCTCTGGGGGTGCTCCGGGGGCTCCAGGGGTTCCAGGGGGTGCTCAGTGGGGGCCATGCCCAGCCAGAGTTGCCCTTCCCCGGGGTGAGTCTGGAGGAGTGGGGGGTGGCTCTGGAGGGGCTCCAGGGGTTCCAGGGGGTGCTCGGCGGAGGCCATGCCCAGCCAGAGTGGCCCTTCCCCGGGCAGAATCTGGGGAGAGTGGGGGGTGGCTCTGGAGGTGCTCCGGGGGCTCCAGGGGGTGCTCGGCGGAGTCCATGCCCAGCCAGAGTGGCCCTTCCCCGGGCATAGTCTGGGGAGAGTGGGGGGTGGCTCTGGAGGTGCTCCGGGGGCTCCAGGGGGTGCTCAGTGGAGGCCATGCCCAGCCAGAGTGTCCCTTCCCCGTGCAGAGTCTGGAGGAGTGGGGGGTGGCTCTGGAGGTGCTCCGGGGGCTCCAGGGGTTCCAGGGGGTGCTCGGCGGAGGCCATGCCCAGCCAGAGTGGCCCTTCCCCGGGCATAGTCTGGGGAGAGTGGGGGGTGGCTCTGGAGGTGCTCCGGGGGCTCCAGGGGGTGCTCAGTGGAGGCCATGCCCAGCCAGAGTGGCCCTTCCCCGGGCAGAGTCTGGAGGAGTGGGGGGTGGCTCTGGAGGTGCTCCGGGGGCTCCAGGGGTTCCAGGGGGTGCTCAGCGGAGGCCATGCCCAGCCAGAGTTGCCCTTCCCCGGGGTGAGTCTGGAGGAGTGGGGGGTGGCTCTGGAGGGGCTCCAGGGGTTCCAGGGGGGTGCTCGGCGGAGGCCATGCCCAGCCAGAGTGTCCCTTCCCCGGGCAGAGTCTGGAGGAGTGGGGGGTGGCTCTGGAGGTGCTCCGGGGGCTCCAGGGGGTGCTCGGCGGAGGCCATGCCCAGCCAGAGTGGCCCTTCCCCGGGCATAGTCTGGGGAGAGTGGGGGGTGGCTCTGGAGGTGCTCCGGGGGCTCCAGGGGGTGCTCAGTGGAGGCCATGCCCAGCCAGAGTGTCCCTTCCCCGGGCAGAGTCTGGAGGAGTGGGGGGTGGCTCTGGAGGTGCTCCGGGGGCTCCAGGGGGTGCTCGGCGGAGGCCATGCCCAGCCAGAGTGGCCCTTCCCCGGGCATAGTCTGGGGAGAGTGGGGGGTGGCTCTGGAGGTGCTCCGGGGGCTCCAGGGGGTGCTCAGTGGAGGCCATGCCCAGCCAGAGTGTCCCTTCCCCGGGCAGAGTCTGGAGGAGTGGGGGGTGGCTCTGGAGGTGCTCCGGGGGCTCCAGGGGTTCCAGGGGGTGCTCAGCGGAGGCCATGCCCAGCCAGAGTGGCCCTTCCCCGGGCATAGTCTGGGGAGAGTGGGGGGTGGCTCTGGAGGTGCTCCGGGGGCTCCAGGGGGTGCTCAGTGGAGGCCATGCCCAGCCAGAGTGTCCCTTCCCCGGGCAGAGTCTGGAGGAGTGGGGGGTGGCTCTGGAGGTGCTCCGGGGGCTCCAGGGGTTCCAGGGGGTGCTCAGCGGAGGCCATGCCCAGCCAGAGTGGCCCTTCCCCGGGGTGAGTCTGGGGAGAGTGGGGGGTGGCTCTGGAGGTGCTCCGGGGGCTCCAGGGGGTGCTCAGCGGAGGCCATGCCCAGCCAGAGTGGCCCTTCCCCGGGCATAGTCTGGGGAGAGTGGGGGGTGGCTCTGGAGGTGCTCTGGGGGCTCCAGAGGGTGCTCAGTGGAGGCCATGCCCAGCCAGAGTTGCCCTTCCCCGGGGTGAGTCTGGAGGAGTGGGGGGTGGCTCTGGAGGGGCTCCAGGGGTTCCAGGGGGGTGCTCGGCGGAGGCCATGCCCAGCCAGAGTGGCCCTTCCCCGGGGTGAGTCTGGAGGAGTGGGGGGTGGCTCTGGAGGGGCTCCAGGGGTTCCAGGGGGTGCTCGGCGGAGGCCATGCCCAGCCAGAGTGGCCCTTCCCCGGGCATAGTCTGGGGAGAGTGGGGGGTGGCTCTGGAGGTGCTCCGGGGGCTCCAGGGGGTGCTCAGTGGAGGCCATGCCCAGCCAGAGTGGCCCTTCCCCGGGCATAGTCTGGGGAGAGTGGGGGGTGGCTCTGGAGGTGCTCCGGGGGCTTCAGGGGGTGCTCAGTGGAGGCCATGCCCAGCCAGAGTGTCCCTTCCCCGGGCAGAGTCTGGAGGAGTGGGGGGTGGCTCTGGAGGTGCTCCGGGGGCTCCAGGGGGTGCTCGGCGGAGGCCATGCCCAGCCAGAGTGGCCCTTCCCCGGGCATAGTCTGGGGAGAGTGGGGGGTGGCTCTGGAGGTGCTCCGGGGGCTCCAGGGGGTGCTCAGTGGAGGCCATGCCCAGCCAGAGTGTCCCTTCCCCGGGCAGAGTCTGGAGGAGTGGGGGGTGGCTCTGGAGGTGCTCCGGGGGCTCCAGGGGGTGCTCGGCGGAGGCCATGCCCAGCCAGAGTGGCCCTTCCCCGGGCATAGTCTGGGGAGAGTGGGGGGTGGCTCTGGAGGTGCTCCGGGGGCTCCAGGGGGTGCTCAGTGGAGGCCATGCCCAGCCAGAGTGTCCCTTCCCCGGGCAGAGTCTGGAGGAGTGGGGGGTGGCTCTGGAGGTGCTCCGGGGGCTCCAGGGGTTCCAGGGGGTGCTCAGCGGAGGCCATGCCCAGCCAGAGTGGCCCTTCCCCGGGCATAGTCTGGGGAGAGTGGGGGGTGGCTCTGGAGGTGCTCCGGGGGCTCCAGGGGGTGCTCAGTGGAGGCCATGCCCAGCCAGAGTGTCCCTTCCCCGGGCAGAGTCTGGAGGAGTGGGGGGTGGCTCTGGAGGTGCTCCGGGGGCTCCAGGGGTTCCAGGGGGTGCTCAGCGGAGGCCATGCCCAGCCAGAGTGGCCCTTCCCCGGGCAGAGTCTGGAGGAGTGGGGGGTGGCTCTGGAGGTGCTCCGGGGGCTCCAGGGGGTGCTCGGCGGAGGCCATGCCCAGCCAGAGTGGCCCTTCCCCGGGCATAGTCTGGGGAGAGTGGGGGGTGGCTCTGGAGGTGCTCCGGGGGCTCCAGGGGGTGCTCAGTGGAGGCCATGCCCAGCCAGAGTGTCCCTTCCCCGGGCAGAGTCTGGAGGAGTGGGGGGTGGCTCTGGAGGTGCTCCGGGGGCTCCAGGGGGTGCTCGGCGGAGGCCATGCCCAGCCAGAGTGGCCCTTCCCCGGGCATAGTCTGGGGAGAGTGGGGGGTGGCTCTGGAGGTGCTCCGGGGGCTCCAGGGGGTGCTCAGTGGAGGCCATGCCCAGCCAGAGTGTCCCTTCCCCGGGCAGAGTCTGGAGGAGTGGGGGGTGGCTCTGGAGGTGCTCCGGGGGCTCCAGGGGTTCCAGGGGGTGCTCAGCGGAGGCCATGCCCAGCCAGAGTGGCCCTTCCCCGGGCATAGTCTGGGGAGAGTGGGGGGTGGCTCTGGAGGTGCTCCGGGGGCTCCAGGGGGTGCTCAGTGGAGGCCATGCCCAGCCAGAGTGTCCCTTCCCCGGGCAGAGTCTGGAGGAGTGGGGGGTGGCTCTGGAGGTGCTCCGGGGGCTCCAGGGGTTCCAGGGGGTGCTCAGCGGAGGCCATGCCCAGCCAGAGTGGCCCTTCCCCGGGGTGAGTCTGGGGAGAGTGGGGGGTGGCTCTGGAGGTGCTCCGGGGGCTCCAGGGGGTGCTCAGCGGAGGCCATGCCCAGCCAGAGTGGCCCTTCCCCGGGCATAGTCTGGGGAGAGTGGGGGGTGGCTCTGGAGGTGCTCTGGGGGCTCCAGAGGGTGCTCAGTGGAGGCCATGCCCAGCCAGAGTGTCCCTTCCCCGGGCAGAGTCTGGAGGAGTGGGGGGTGGCTCTGGAGGTGCTCCGGGGGCTCCAGGGGGTGCTCGGCGGAGGCCATGCCCAGCCAGAGTGGCCCTTCCCCGGGCATAGTCTGGGGAGAGTGGGGGGTGGCTCTGGAGGTGCTCCGGGGGCTCCAGGGGGTGCTCAGTGGAGGCCATGCCCAGCCAGAGTGTCCCTTCCCCGGGCAGAGTCTGGAGGAGTGGGGGGTGGCTCTGGAGGTGCTCCGGGGGCTCCAGGGGTTCCAGGGGGTGCTCAGCGGAGGCCATGCCCAGCCAGAGTGGCCCTTCCCCGGGGTGAGTCTGGGGAGAGTGGGGGGTGGCTCTGGAGGTGCTCCGGGGGCTCCAGGGGGTGCTCAGTGGAGGCCATGCCCAGCCAGAGTGTCCCTTCCCCGGGCAGAGTCTGGAGGAGTGGGGGGTGGCTCTGGAGGTGCTCCGGGGGCTCCAGGGGTTCCAGGGGGTGCTCAGCGGAGGCCATGCCCAGCCAGAGTGGCCCTTCCCCGGGGTGAGTCTGGGGAGAGTGGGGGGTGGCTCTGGAGGTGCTCCGGGGGCTCCAGGGGGTGCTCAGCGGAGGCCATGCCCAGCCAGAGTGGCCCTTCCCCGGGCATAGTCTGGGGAGAGTGGGGGGTGGCTCTGGAGGTGCTCTGGGGGCTCCAGAGGGTGCTCAGTGGAGGCCATGCCCAGCCAGAGTGTCCCTTCCCCGGGCAGAGTCTGGAGGAGTGGGGGGTGGCTCTGGAGGTGCTCCGGGGGCTCCAGGGGGTGCTCGGCGGAGGCCATGCCCAGCCAGAGTGGCCCTTCCCCGGGCATAGTCTGGGGAGAGTGGGGGGTGGCTCTGGAGGTGCTCCGGGGGCTCCAGGGGGTGCTCAGTGGAGGCCATGCCCAGCCAGAGTGTCCCTTCCCCGGGCAGAGTCTGGAGGAGTGGGGGGTGGCTCTGGAGGTGCTCCGGGGGCTCCAGGGGTTCCAGGGGGTGCTCAGCGGAGGCCATGCCCAGCCAGAGTGGCCCTTCCCCGGGGTGAGTCTGGGGAGAGTGGGGGGTGGCTCTGGAGGTGCTCCGGGGGCTCCAGGGGGTGCTCAGCGGAGGCCATGCCCAGCCAGAGTGGCCCTTCCCCGGGCATAGTCTGGGGAGAGTGGGGGGTGGCTCTGGAGGTGCTCTGGGGGCTCCAGAGGGTGCTCAGTGGAGGCCATGCCCAGCCAGAGTGGCCCTTCCCCGGGCAGAGTCTGGAGGAGTGGGGGGTGGCTCTGGAGGTGCTCCGGGGGCTCCAGGGGTTCCAGGGGGTGCTCAGTGGGGGCCATGCCCAGCCAGAGTGGCCCTTCCCCGGGCAAAGTCTGGTCGTGTGCGGGGTGGATGATCCCTGCTCCGCCTCACGCGAGTTCGAGACCGGCTGGGTGCCCTTTTATCCATGAGGCACTGCACTGCCTCCGGCAGCCGAGTTCGGGGCCCGGTGAGGGCTCCAGGCTCCAGGGGCTCCGACCCGGAGCCTCCGACCCGCAGAAGGTGCTCCCTGGCCGGGCAAAGTCTGGCCGTGTGCGGGGTGGATGATCCCTGCTCCGCCTCACGCGAGTTCGAGACCGGCTGGGTGCCCTTTTATCCATGAGGCACTGCACTGCCTCCGGCAGCCGAGTTCGGGGCCCGGTGAGGGCTCCAGGCTCCAGGGGCTCCGACCCGGAGCCTCCGACCCGCAGAAGGTGCTCCCTGGCCGGGCAAAGTCTGGCCGTGTGCGGGGTGGATGATCCCTGCTCCGCCTCACGCGAGTTCGAGACCGGCTGGGTGCCCTTTTATCCATGAGGCACTGCACTTCCTCCGGCAGCCGAGTTCGGGGCCCGGTGAGGGCTCCAGGCTCCAGGGGCTCCGACCCGGAGCCTCCGACCCGCAGAAGGTGCTCCCTGGCCGGGCAAAGTCTGGCCGTGTGCGGGGTGGATGATCCCTGCTCCGCCTCACGCGAGTTCGAGACCGGCTGGGTGCCCTTTTATCCATGAGGCACTGCACTGCCTCCGGCAGCCGAGTTCGGGGCCCGGTGAGGGCTCCAGGCTCCAGGGGCTCCGACCCGGAGCCTCCGACCCGCAGAAGGTGCTCCCTGGCCGGGCAAAGTCTGGCCGTGTGCGGGGTGGATGATCCCTGCTCCGCCTCACGCGAGTTCGAGACCGGCTGGGTGCCCTTTTATCCATGAGGCACTGCACTGCCTCCGGCAGCCGAGTTCGGGGCCCGGTGAGGGCTCCAGGCTCCAGGGGCTCCGACCCGGAGCCTCCGACCCGCAGAAGGTGCTCCCTGGCCGGGCAAAGTCTGGCCGTGTGCGAGGTGGATGATCCCTGCTCCGCCTCACGCGAGTTCGAGACCGGCTGGGTGCCCTTTTATCCATGAGGCACTGCACTGCCTCCGGCAGCCGAGTTCGGGGCCCGGTGAGGGCTCCAGGCTCCAGGGGCTCCGACCCGGAGCCTCCGACCCGCAGAAGGTGCTCCCTGGCCGGGCAAAGTCTGGCCGTGTGCGGGGTGGATGATCCCTGCTCCGCCTCACGCGAGTTCGAGACCGGCTGGGTGACCTTTTATCCATGAGGCACTGCACTGCCTCCGGCAGCCGAGTTTGGGGCCCGGTGAGGGCTCCAGGCTCCAGGGGCTCCGACCCGGAGCCTCCGACCCGCAGAAGGTGCTCCCTGGCCGGGCAAAGTCTGGCCGTGTGCGGGGTGGATGATCCCTGCTCCGCCTCACGCGAGTTCGAGACCGGCTGGGTGCCCTTTTATCCATGAGGCACTGCACTGCCTCCGGCAGCCGAGTTCGGGGCCCGGTGAGGGCTCCAGGCTCCAGGGGCTCCGACCCGGAGCCTCCGACCCGCAGAAGGTGCTCCCTGGCCGGGCAAAGTCTGGCCGTGTGCGGGGTGGATGATCCCTGCTCCGCCTCACGCGAGTTCGAGACCGGCTGGGTGCCCTTTTATCCATGAGGCACTGCACTGCCTCCGGCAGCCGAGTTCGGGGCCCGGTGAGGGCTCCAGGCTCCAGGGGCTCCGACCCGGAGCCTCCGACCCGCAGAAGGTGCTCCCTGGCCGGGCAAAGTCTGGCCGTGTGCGGGGTGGATGATCCCTGCTCCGCCTCACGCGAGTTCGAGACCGGCTGGGTGCCCTTTTATCCATGAGGCACTGCACTGCCTCCGGCAGCCGAGTTCGGGGCCCGGTGAGGGCTCCAGGCTCCAGGGGCTCCGACCCGGAGCCTCCGACCCGCAGAAGGTGCTCCCTGGCCGGGCAAAGTCTGGCCGTGTGCGGGGTGGATGATCCCTGCTCCGCCTCACGCGAGTTCGAGACCGGCTGGGTGCCCTTTTATCCATGAGGCACTGCACTGCCTCCGGCAGCCGAGTTCGGGGCCCGGTGAGGGCTCCAGGCTCCAGGGGCTCCGACCCGGAGCCTCCGACCCGCAGAAGGTGCTCCCTGGCCGGGCAAAGTCTGGCCGTGTGCGGGGTGGATGATCCCTGCTCCGCCTCACGCGAGTTCGAGACCGACTGGGTGCCCTTTTATCCAAGAATCAACTGGAGTGTGGAGCTTCTACGGGCCTCCAGGGGCACTGCCGACCCAGAGCTGTGCCCCGGCTTCAGTTCTCTGTATCTCAGGAAGTTTTTTATTTATACATTTATTTCATCCATAATCTCTGGCGCCTAAAGGGTTATCAGTCCTTGGGGCTTGGGGCTAGGCTTGGCGTTTGTCAAATATTTATTTATTTTTGTCCACCTTTATTTACAAAAAATACAGAAGATGGCAGCAGATGATAAGGTATTGAAACCAAAAACTCTGTATTCTAACCCTTTAAGCGCCAAAGTCGCAGAAATGCAACTTTACCGTACAAGGAAATTAATGAAATAATAGTAGAAAATGAATCACTTCAGTCATTGGTCGGTTCGGTGCAACTTCCCTTTATTAGCCAGGTATGATCCAGGGCAGATCCGGTAAGGAAAAAAATGGCTGGAGGAAGTACACGTGGCATGCAATTTACAGCAGATTCTGACTCTGAAGGGTATTATCTCCCCGAGAGTGACGATGGATTTCCAAGTGGAGATTAAGGGACTTCGAAACAACGGACAGGTGCAAAGGACAGACGGAGGCGAGGAACCAGTGGAACCAGTGGCTGCAGTAAAACTTGCCCGGTGGATGAGAGCTGGGACATGCTGAGAGAGGTCGAGGTATTTGAGGCATGGATCAAACCTTTTGAAGACCCAGTTGGCTACACAGGAGAGATGGATCTGACGGATGCTAATCCATTTGATATTCTGTCACTCTTTCTGACCGATCAGTTTTGGACTTTCATTACTGATGAGACAAATAGATATGCACATCAGTGTATGGCACCTATGATTCTGAAGCCACATTCAAGATTTCTTGAGTGGTATGATGTATCAGTCACCGAAATGAAAGCTTTCTTCGCTTTGCATCTCTCCATGGGCCTTGTTGAGAAACCTGAAATCGAGGATTACTGGGGAACATTTTGGCTTACACAAACGCCTGGATTTGGAAATGTAATGTCAAGAAACAGATTTGAAATCATTCTTTCGTTCTTTCATTTTGTCAACAATAATGATTATGTGAGAACAGGCGAGCCCGGGCACGATAAACTGTTCAAAGTCCGCCCAATAATAGATTTGATTATTCCCAAATTTGCAGCAGTTTACAGTCCAATCAAGGAGCTTTCTTTAGATGAAATGACAATAGCTTTCAAGGGGAGATCTTCACTAAAATGTTACTCTCCGAATAAACCTGACAAATATGGCTATAGAGTGTATGCCCTGAGTGAAAGCTGTTCAGGGTATGTTTTGCGCTGGTCAATGCACACTGGACAGTACAAAAATAATGCAAGCAACATCAGTGCAACACACGCAGTTGTCCGTGAGTTGGTTTCTCCCTTTACGGGCAAAGGACACGAGATTTACATGGACAGTTACTATACCTCGCCTGTAATTGCAAATGAATTAGCAGATTTGGAAACTGGACTGTGTGGGACGGTAAGGATTACCAGGTTGGGGATGCCAAAATGCCTTGGTAAAAGTGTCTTACAGCTGAAAAAAGGAGATGACCCAGTTTTTTGCAGAAAGGGAAAACTCCTGGCTTGTGCTTGGCACGATACTAAACGTCTCACCATGTTGTCCACAGTCCATGGAAATGATTGTGTTCAGAGGAGGATCCGATCCAAGACAGATGACACTGGCTTCCGTGACATCAAAGACCTGTATGTGTCGACCAATACAACGCCTACATGGGTGGAGTGGACACTGCTGACCAGAGGATGAAGACATACCTCTTTCCACACAGGTCCCGGAAATGGTATCATCGCATATTCAATGCCATTATAAGCATAAGTATTGTCAACTCACACATCATATACACCAAATCCACTCCAGGCCCACACAAACCTTTAAAGGTTTACATTCAGAACATTATTGATGCATTACTGGCTGATCACTCCAAAAAACAAGAAAGGCGCTCAAGACCGGAGGGTGAAATGCCACAGAGACTCACAGAGCGTCATTGGCTTTGTCAAGCAGAGGGACGTCCAGACTGCGCCGTGTGCTCTGACCGCTCTCGTACCAAAGGCAGGCGGCAAACAAAGTACAGGTGCCGTCAGTGTGGCGTTGGCCTCTGTGCGGTTCCATGCAACGAGAGATACCATACGCTAAAAAACTTTAAATGCTGTCATTTGGATATGTAAAAGTGCAGGGTACCTTGACCCTGGATGGACATCTTTTCTGTGATGGCTCTCTCCTTTCTTCACTGCTTTCTCCACAACCTGCCTGGCACCAATGATGGATGTATAAGTTGGAAAAATAAAAAAAATGAAAAAAATACATAATAAATACCGTGTTTGTCATCATTTGGTCAGAACTTGTAATCAGGGCCCGAGTTTGAAGATGTGAGCAAAAGGGGTGAAAATGGGTTAAAATGTGAAAAAACACCAAAATGAGCAAAATGAAATAATCCCCCATCATCAGTGCACAGTTTGCCCCCAGAAAAGCACTCCCCTGGGGCCTGGAGGTGATCTGACCACCAGAATATAGTACCATATACCCCTGCTGGTCTTAGAAAAAAAACCGAGCTTCCAGCCAATAGTACACTATACCCGAGGGACTCTGTCGTTTTTCGGCAATAGTACACTATACCCGAGGGACTCTGTCGTTTTTCGGCAATAGTACACTATACCCGAGGGACTCTGTCGTTTTTCGGCAATAGTACACTATACCCGAGGGACTCTGTCGTTTTTCGGCAATAGTACACTATACCCGAGGGACTCTGTCGTTTTTCGGCAATAGTACACTATACCCGAGGGACTCTGTCGTTTTTCGGCAATAGTACACTATACCCGAGGGACTCTGTCGTTTTTCCGGGCCGTAGTATGAAGTTGTGAGCAAAAGGGGTGAAAATGGGTTAAAATGTGAAAAAACACCAAAATGAGCAAAATTAAATAATCCCCCATCATCAGTGCACTGTTTGCCCCCAGAAAAGCACTCCCCTGGGGCCTGGAGGTGATCTGACCATCAGAGTATAGCACCATATGCCCCTGAGGGACTTAGAGTAAAAACCGAAATAGTACACTATACCTGAAAAGACTCTGTCATTTTTCGGCAATAGTACACTATACCCGAGCGACTCTGTCGTTTTTCCGGGCCGTAGTATGAAGTTGTGAGCAAATGGGGTGAAAATGGGTTAAAATGTGAAAAAACACCAAAATGAGCAAAATGAAATAATCCCCCATCATCAGTGCACTGTTTGCCCCCAGAAAAGCACTCCCCTGGGGCCTGGAGGTGATCTGACCATCAGAGTATAGCACCATATGCCCCTGAGGGACTTAGAGTAAAAACCGAAATAGTACACTATACCTGAAAAGACTGTCATTTTTCGGCAATAGTACACTATATACCGTTGGACTTAGTCGTTTTTTGGGCTCGTGGGAATAAGCGTTCAGCTCAAAATTCCCGGGCTAAATCACGCTGCTCCCGAGAAATTCTTACGCTGCTCTCACGCGGAATGTGCAAAATGGTAATGCTGGGAGGGAGGGGCGGGCGGTTTTTGAGAATGACGTTTTTCGCAATCGAAACAGGTACATTTCCTGGTTGTGCGGATACCGGGCAAGGAGCTCGTTTGACGGGCACACGAGAACCGCGATCGATGGGCCCCGTTCTGGTTTTATCCAGCTTCCAAGGCTCCTTCACAGCCGTAATGTCAAGTCATGGTTCGGAGGTGCGGAGGTGAGCGTCGGATCACGGAGCCTCTGAATGGAGCCCCGCGCTCCGCGCTCCTCCGGGCTCTAAGCGCCGCTCAGACCCGGCATGAGAGGGTCTATTTTCGGCTTGATTTTACCAGACTCCCGGGCACTTCCAGAAGCTTCCTGTTTGCTCTGATTGCTCGGGGCAGAGCACGGTGTCACGCTGACCACGGGCTGTACGCGGAGGTGAGAGCTGGTTGTAAGGCGGATCACGGAGCCTCTGAATGGAGCCCCGCGCTCCGCGCTCCTCCGGGCTCTAAGTGCCGCTCAGACCCGGCATGAGAGGGTCTATTTTCGGCTTGATTTTACCAGACTCCCGGGCACTTCCAGAAGCTTCCTGTTTGCTCTGATTGCTCGGGGCAGAGCACGGTGTCACGCTGACCACGGGCTGTACGCGGAGGTGACCCGCTCCGTGATCTTAGCGCCGCCCAGACCCAGGGCCATCCACCCCGCATACGGCCAGACTTTGCCCGGCCAGGGAGCACCTTCTGCGGGTCGGAGGCTCCGGGTCGGAGCCCCTGGAGCCTGGAGCCCTCACCGGGCCCCGAACTCGGCTGCCGGAGGCAGTGCAGTGCCTCATGGATAAAAGGCACCCAGCCGTCCAACTCGCGTGAGGCGGAGCAGGGATCATCCGTGAATCAACCATGAAAATGGTACAAATCATGGTTCTATGTATACCAGACAAGGAGCTTGGTCTATTGGCACTCAAGACCCGCCATCGTAGGGCCCCGTTCTGGTTTTATCCAGCTTCGAAGGCTCCTGCGCACTGCGGGTTTGTTTACATTTTGCGGCTGTGGTTTGCTCCGGCTAACCTCACGCCGGACACGTTGGAAGCGAGGCCGAGACAGAGGTCCCACCAGGCGCGGGGCTTCAGTCTGACTGGCTTCCCCCGCGCCTGGCCCCTTGTCTCCGGAGATGGGACCGTCACTCACCCCCGCACTGAAGGACGCGCGGCTTGAAGGATGATGGCTGCGCTTAGCCCCTGTGCCAGGGGCTCTGAGCCAGTCCCCTTCAGCCTCAACGCGTCCGGTGGGAACACAGTCCGGGTCCATTGTCACTCACCCCTGCGCAGAAGGACGCGCGGCTTGGAGGATGATGGCTGCGCTTAGCTCCTGGCACAGGGGCTCTGCACCAGTCCCCTTCAGCCTCAACGCGTCCGGTGGAACAACAGTCCAGGCCCTCTGTCACTCACCCCCGCACTGAAGGACGCGCGGCTTGAAGGATGATGGCTGTGCTTAGCCCCTGTGCCAGGGGCTCTGAGCCAGTCCCCTTCAGCCTCAACGCGTCCGGTGGGAACACAGTCCGGGTCCACTGTCACTCACCCCTGCGCAGAAGGACGCGCGACTTGGAGGATGATGGCTGCGCTTAGCCCCTGGCACAGGGGCTCTGCACCAGTCCCCTTCAGCCTCAACGCGTCCGGTGGAACAACAGTCCAGGCCCACTGTCACTCACCCCCGCACTGAAGGACGCGCGGCTTGGAGGATGATGGCTGCGCTTAGCCCCTGTGCCAGGGGCTCTGAGCCAGTCCCCTTCAGCCTCAACGCGTCCGGTGGGAACACAGTCCGGGTCCATTGTCACTCACCCCTGCGCAGAAGGACGCGCGGCTTGGAGGATGATGGCTGCGCTTAGCCCCTGGCACAGGGGCTCTGCACCAGTCCCCTTCAGCCTCAACGCGTCCGGTGGAACAACAGTCCGAGCCCATTGTCACTCACCCCCGCGCAGCAGGAGGCGCGGCTTGAAGGATGATGGCTGCGCTTAGCCCCTGGGCCCAAGGGCTCTGCGCCAGTCCCCTTCAGCCTCAACGTGTCCGATGGCTCTGCGCAGGGCCGGCGCATATTTTTGGTCCGACTCCGGTCCCTTCCTCGTCTCTGAGTTTGTCAAATGCAGCGCCTGTCCAGGGCTCACTTTGCTATCAACTGGCTGGTCACCGCCATCGTAGGGCCCCGTTCTGGTTTCATCCAGCTTCGAAGGCTCCTGCGCACTGCGGGGTTGTTGGCATTTGTGGTCCGGAGCCCCGGCTCTAAATTAAACCTGTTACCCTAGTAGGCCGGCCTCCGGGTCCCCCTCTCTTCTTCGGTTATGGAGTACATTGGGCGCGGGGGCAGCCAGTGGAGGGCAAGGGCCCTGCCTCCAAGTGTGGTGTAGGGGACAGGGGAGCCAGGGCCTTGGGGTGCTGGTGCTTTTTATCTTTTAAAGTGGCTCAGAGTACCAAGGGCACGGACTTCCAGGGGGCTGCACCAAGGGTGTGTAGCTCGTGTTGGGGTGCTTAAGTGTGGGTACCCGGGGACGAAAGGTGGGCCGGGGCCGGCGCGAGCCTCTGTGGTGAGTGCTGGGCCGTTCCCTTGGTACTCCAGTCGGAGTACCAAGGGCACGGACTTCCATGGTATAGTACCAAGGGCACGGACCTCCAGGGGGCTGAAACAAGGGTGTGTAGCCCGTGTGGGGGTGCTTAAGTGTGGGTCCCCGGGTTCGAAGGGAGGGCCTGGTCCCCGGTGGTCATCCCCGGAGTCCCAGAGCCTGCAACCCGGGGAAGAGTGGCCCGTCCCCAGACTGAGTTTGGGGGAATGCGGGGTGGCTCTGGAGGGGCTCCAGGGGTTCCAGGGGGTGCTCGGCGGAGGCCATGCCCAGCCAGAGTGGCCCTTCCCCGGGCAGAATCTGGGGAGAGTGGGGAGTGGCTCTGGAGGTGCTCCGGGGGCTCCAGGGGTTCCAGGGGGTGCTCAGTGGGGGCCATGCCCAGCCAGAGTTGCCCTTCCCCGGGGTGAGTCTGGAGGAGTGGGGGGTGGCTCTGGAGGGGCTCCAGGGGTTCCAGGGGGTGCTCGGCGGAGGCCATGCCCAGCCAGAGTGGCCCTTCCCCGGGCAGAATCTGGGGAGAGTGGGGGGTGGCTCTGGAGGTGCTCCGGGGGCTCCAGGGGGTGCTCGGCGGAGGCCATGCCCAGCCAGAGTGGCCCTTCCCCGGGCATAGTCTGGGGAGAGTGGGGGGTGGCTCTGGAGGTGCTCCGGGGGCTCCAGGGGGTGCTCAGTGGAGGCCATGCCCAGCCAGAGTGTCCCTTCCCCGTGCAGAGTCTGGAGGAGTGGGGGGTGGCTCTGGAGGTGCTCCGGGGGCTCCAGGGGGTGCTCGGCGGAGGCCATGCCCAGCCAGAGTGGCCCTTCCCCGGGCATAGTCTGGGGAGAGTGGGGGGTGGCTCTGGAGGTGCTCCGGGGGCTCCAGGGGGTGCTCAGTGGAGGCCATGCCCAGCCAGAGTGGCCCTTCCCCGGGCAGAGTCTGGAGGAGTGGGGGGTGGCTCTGGAGGTGCTCCGGGGGCTCCAGGGGTTCCAGGGGGTGCTCAGCGGAGGCCATGCCCAGCCAGAGTTGCCCTTCCCCGGGGTGAGTCTGGAGGAGTGGGGGGTGGCTCTGGAGGGGCTCCAGGGGTTCCAGGGGGGTGCTCGGCGGAGGCCATGCCCAGCCAGAGTGGCCCTTCCCCGGGGTGAGTCTGGAGGAGTGGGGGGTGGCTCTGGAGGGGCTCCAGGGGTTCCAGGGGGTGCTCGGCGGAGGCCATGCCCAGCCAGAGTGGCCCTTCCCCGGGCATAGTCTGGGGAGAGTGGGGGGTGGCTCTGGAGGTGCTCCGGGGGCTCCAGGGGGTGCTCAGTGGAGGCCATGCCCAGCCAGAGTGGCCCTTCCCCGGGCATAGTCTGGGGAGAGTGGGGGGTGGCTCTGGAGGTGCTCCGGGGGCTTCAGGGGGTGCTCAGTGGAGGCCATGCCCAGCCAGAGTGTCCCTTCCCCGGGCAGAGTCTGGAGGAGTGGGGGGTGGCTCTGGAGGTGCTCCGGGGGCTCCAGGGGGTGCTCGGCGGAGGCCATGCCCAGCCAGAGTGGCCCTTCCCCGGGCATAGTCTGGGGAGAGTGGGGGGTGGCTCTGGAGGTGCTCCGGGGGCTCCAGGGGGTGCTCAGTGGAGGCCATGCCCAGCCAGAGTGTCCCTTCCCCGGGCAGAGTCTGGAGGAGTGGGGGGTGGCTCTGGAGGTGCTCCGGGGGCTCCAGGGGGTGCTCGGCGGAGGCCATGCCCAGCCAGAGTGGCCCTTCCCCGGGCATAGTCTGGGGAGAGTGGGGGGTGGCTCTGGAGGTGCTCCGGGGGCTCCAGGGGGTGCTCAGTGGAGGCCATGCCCAGCCAGAGTGTCCCTTCCCCGGGCAGAGTCTGGAGGAGTGGGGGGTGGCTCTGGAGGTGCTCCGGGGGCTCCAGGGGTTCCAGGGGGTGCTCAGCGGAGGCCATGCCCAGCCAGAGTGGCCCTTCCCCGGGCATAGTCTGGGGAGAGTGGGGGGTGGCTCTGGAGGTGCTCCGGGGGCTCCAGGGGGTGCTCAGTGGAGGCCATGCCCAGCCAGAGTGTCCCTTCCCCGGGCAGAGTCTGGAGGAGTGGGGGGTGGCTCTGGAGGTGCTCCGGGGGCTCCAGGGGTTCCAGGGGGTGCTCAGCGGAGGCCATGCCCAGCCAGAGTGGCCCTTCCCCGGGGTGAGTCTGGGGAGAGTGGGGGGTGGCTCTGGAGGTGCTCCGGGGGCTCCAGGGGGTGCTCAGCGGAGGCCATGCCCAGCCAGAGTGGCCCTTCCCCGGGCATAGTCTGGGGAGAGTGGGGGGTGGCTCTGGAGGTGCTCTGGGGGCTCCAGAGGGTGCTCAGTGGAGGCCATGCCCAGCCAGAGTGTCCCTTCCCCGGGCAGAGTCTGGAGGAGTGGGGGGTGGCTCTGGAGGTCCTCCGGGGGCTCCAGGGGGTGCTCGGCGGAGGCCATGCCCAGCCAGAGTGGCCCTTCCCCGGGCATAGTCTGGGGAGAGTGGGGGGTGGCTCTGGAGGTGCTCCGGGGGCTCCAGGGGGTGCTCAGTGGAGGCCATGCCCAGCCAGAGTGTCCCTTCCCCGGGCAGAGTCTGGAGGAGTGGGGGGTGGCTCTGGAGGTGCTCCGGGGGCTCCAGGGGTTCCAGGGGGTGCTCAGCGGAGGCCATGCCCAGCCAGAGTGGCCCTTCCCCGGGGTGAGTCTGGGGAGAGTGGGGGGTGGCTCTGGAGGTGCTCCGGGGGCTCCAGGGGGTGCTCAGCGGAGGCCATGCCCAGCCAGAGTGGCCCTTCCCCGGGCATATGTAACCAGTTCATGTATAATCACACAAAATCTTATATTATTTTTGTTTAATATTATGTTCAACATGCCTGGTGTTTGTTTTATTGTGCTGTCGATGTCCTCCAGCCCCCTTCTTCTTCTTCGTGTGTTTCCTTATATTTCCCCTATAAATGTGATGGACGTGACTTCCTCTTCCCTTCTGTTATCTCCGTGCGGGGAAGAGGTCAGTCATCCTTCGGGTCGTCCTTCATGTTTTCTATGTAGTGTGATTTAATTGTGTTATATCCGTTTTAGTTTGGGCTGGAGTTGCCTCGTGGCACGTTT
This sequence comes from Eucyclogobius newberryi, assembly GCF_026437365.1. Taxonomy (NCBI): domain Eukaryota; kingdom Metazoa; phylum Chordata; class Actinopteri; order Gobiiformes; family Gobiidae; genus Eucyclogobius; species Eucyclogobius newberryi. Next base: position 2,810,948 of record NW_027316056.1, read on the forward strand.
GACTTTATTTTTGTGTTTCTGTTTACCAGGTATGTTTTATTTGCCCTTCTGTTATCTCCGTGCGGGGAAGAGTTTGGGCTGGAGTTGCCTCGTGGCACGTTTGACTTTATTTTTGTGTTTCTGTTTACCAGAATAAACGGATAAAACCGTGTCTCGTGGCCACTCAATTAAGACACAACGCAGGAACGATCCGGTCACACTTGGTGCCGTTCGACCCGTGCCAGCGCCATTCAGTGGTCCTCTCATCCCGGGCTGCTGCCTTCGGCTTCTCTGCTGGTGCCGCCCCCCTCTTCACTTTCGGCGCGCTGCGTGCTGTGGTCCTGTGACGTCATCGCGTCGCCGAGGAGTGCTGCCCTCAGCACTGTCTGCCAGGTTTTAGGCTTGCAGTGCGGAGTTATGGTTTATTGACTGTGTGAAGTGACTTTGTGAAAAAAAAAAAAAGAGACTGAGTTTGAAACGTATATATATTGGCCAAGATGTTTAACCCTAATCCACCTTGCATTGGTAGAGGCATGGCACTGAATGCTGGTGTTAATGATGTACGCTCTGTTAGTGATAAGACTGTATTGAGCCCACCGATTGCCACTTCTACTCCTATTGCTAATGCACACTCAGATCCCACACGTGTTCTTACACATGATGCGCTTAGTGGCATAATAACTGATTTGGCAAAACAAATTGGGGATAGTATCGCAAACAGTCTGAACACGATGCACAAACCGCCCTGCCACACCCAGCTACCTGCTACTGACAGTATGTTCCCCAGTCGCCTGGAGGCTTCACAGCTCAAAGTAATGGTGCAGTCTGAAGCCAAAGCCCCACCGTTCTTCAGGGGTGACCGCACTGATACATTCTCCATTCAAGAATGGGAGGGAATGATGAGATGTTACCTGTCTAGAACAAGCTGTGAGACGTCTGAGCAAAAGTATGAACTGATTATGTCCAGATTGACAGGCAAAGCTCGGGATATGGTTAAGGTGTCACTCCGCTGCCGCTCTGACCTGAGTGGGAGTGAGTTGATCGCTGCTGTATTTGACATCCTAAAACGAAACTTCAGTGAGATCACATGTTCCAACATGCCAATGAGAGACTTTTATAGCACTATACCGAGGGGTGGTGAGGATGCCATGGACTATTGGATCCGTCTCAATAAGTCTATTGATGCTGTGGATGAGTGCCTCAGGAGGCGCGGGAAATGTGTGGACGACCCCACCGCTGAGGTTGTGATGATGTTCATAAGTCACTGTCCTGACCCTGCTCTTTCTCTGTCATTTCAAATCAAGCCCCCCGAGGAGTGGACAGCTGCTGAGGTCCAGCGCCGCTTGGATAGTCATGTGGGGCGGATAAAAGGTGTTGCGGCCAACACGCACTTGGTGACTGGTGCCTTGTCTGCTCAAGCCCCTGTTTATTCCTGCGATCTTCAGGACTCTGCTGAACTGACTCCCTTTTGTCCACCCAAAGCTGCCTATGAGTCTCCACAACCGCCGTCGGGAACAGTGGGCCCGCCACACAATTCAGCTAATGCCACACCAGAACCTGTCACTCAGCAAATGGTGACCATGTTTGACAAAGTTCTCTCCCTGTGCACTGCTTCAGTAACTAACAACAGGCAGAGGGCAGGTCGCGGTCAATTCCCTCAGCGTCCCCAAAGCAGAGCGTGCCAGGTTTGTGGTTCCAGCGAACACACCACTCACTCTCATTGTAGATTGTACAGACTGTGTCTTAACTGTTTTGGGCCCGGTCATATGAGAAATGAATGTGTGCAGAAGACCAGACCCGCGTCAGTCACCGCTCCGCCTGCTGTTGATTTAAACTAGTCAGCCTATGTGATAAGAGGGGCAACATGGGCAGTGATATAGATACCCTCGACAATCCTCCTGATCCTCACTCTGTGTATGTTGACTGTTGTAAAAGCTACCCCAAGGACAAGACTGTCGTTCTGGTTGGGTCTCAAAGAATTGAGGGAGCTAGTGAACTGTTTTATGCTCCTGTTTCAGTGAACAATCAAATATCTTTGAGAGGGATGCTTGATTCAGGTAGCATGTCATGTACACTTAGTGAATTAGCTGAGGCCAGGTTGAAAGCAGCTGGTGTGGTCTTAATTCCACAACCTGTCCCCGAGCAGGTGGTTCTCATTGGTTGTGGTGGTCTTGTTACTCAACCTAAATGTATCTATGATTTGGACATTGAGATCTATGGCTTGAAGTTTGTGGTGCCAACGTTTCTAGTGCCTGGGCAGAGGGATGAGTTTATTGTTGGCACTAATGTTATCCGTCCCGTTGTCCAGAAGATGAAATCTGAGGAGAAATATTGGGAAATGCTATCTTCGCCTACATCCGACCCTGACTGTGAACTGTTTCTTCAAATACTGAGTTGCTCCTCCCGGTGGTTGGGCCCAGAGGTTCCTGATATGGTGGGAACGGTGAGATTACAACAGGCTGTGACGCTGCTTCCTCAGAAGGAATACATTGTTTGGGGGAAGCTGCCAGCATCTGCTCCTGTGTCCCCTGGCAGCACGGTCTTTGTTGAGCCTACATCCGCACGCTCCACACCCAAGAACATCATGGTTGGTCGAATTGTTACGCCAATGTGGGGTGATCGCTGGGTTCCCATGAAGGTCCTCAATCCCACGCAGACTGCTGTTACCTTGCGGCGTAATGCAAAGCTAGCTGACGTGTTCCCCTGTGTGGCCATGGAAGACTTTCCTGTTACCCAGGGCCTGTGTAAGACCCAGTTAGGTTCAGCACCTGTTTTCTCTGGACACCAAAGTAGCCAGTTTGACCCTGTGCAGCTACTGAAGGACTGTGGACTCGGTGACATTGACATGGATGGTTGTGAAGTGTCAGATGAGTGGAAGTGCAAGCTGGCTGACCTACTGTTGGGCTTTAAGGATGTGTTTTCTAGGGATAGTCTGGATTGTGGGGAGGCTAAGGAGTTTGTCCATCGGATTCACTTAGCTGATGATCGTCCCTTTCGGCTGCCGTTCCGCAGAGTTCCGCCAGCTCACTATCAGAAATTGAGGGAAGTTTTGTCTGAAATGGAAATAAGAGGCATAATCAGCAAGTCCATCAGTGAATATGCCTCTCCCCTGGTGTTGGTGTGGAAGAAGTCAGGAGACTTGCGGTTATGTACGGACTTTCGTTGGCTTAATGCTAGGTCTGTTAAAGATGCTCATCCACTACCACACCAGTCAGACTGCCTTGCTGCCCTTGGAGGAAATGCCTTCTTCAGCACTATGGATTTGACTTCAGGGTTCTACAACATTCCTCTTCATGAGTCTGACAGGCATTACACTGCCTTTACTACGCCCCTCGGCCTTTATGAGTACAACCGCTTGCCCCAGGGCCTCTGCAACAGTCCAGCCTCCTTTATGCGAATGATGCTTAGCATTTTCGGTGATCTCAACTTCTCAAACCTTCTTTGCTACCTTGATGACTTGTTGGTGTTTGCACCTTCTGAGGAGGAGTCTTTGAGTCGTCTCAGTGTTGTCTTCTCCCGGTTGAGATCCAGTAACCTGAAGCTTTCTCAAAAGAAGTGTCACTTTCTCAGAAGATCTGTTAGATTTCTGGGTCATGTTGTTAGCGCTGGCGGTGTTTCTGTGGATCAGGAGAAGGTGAGCACAATCTCTGGGTTCAGGAGGGAGGACTTGATGGACTCTGATGGCTGTACTCCATCCCAGCAGAAGGTCAGATCCTTCCTCGGAATGGTCCTGTTTTACCAACATTTCATCCCTGCATGTTCCCGTATTGCCAAGCCACTCTATGCCTTGACAGCTGGCCAAAAGCGGAGGACCAAGGGTGGTCAGGGCCGATGTAAACCTGGTACATACAGACAGTTAACACCACAGGATTGGACCCCAGAGTGCGAGGGAGCTTTTGTGAAATTAAAAACCGCTCTCCTTGATTGTGTGGTTCTGGCTCACCCAGATTTTGATAGACCTTTTATCCTCTCCACTGACGCTTCCACTGATGGGCTTGGGGCTGTTCTTTCTCAGGTGCCTGCTGGTGAGGAGAGGGCAAGACCGGTTGCTTTTGCTAGCAAGTCCTTAAGCCGCAGCCAGGCTAAATACCCTGCTCATAGACTTGAATTTTTGGCTCTCAAGTGGGCAGCTTGTGATAAATTCAGTCATTGGCTCAAAGGTCATCAGTTCACCGTCTGGACTGACAATAACCCGCTCACGTACATCTTGACCAAGCCGAAACTGGATGCCTGTGAACAGCGGTGGGTCTCCAAACTGGCCCCGTACAACTTTGACATTAAGTATGTCCCTGGTAGGCTGAATGTTGTTGCAGATGCCCTTAGTCGACGGCCTTTTGTCAAACCTTTAGCTGAGCGTCTCCTTTCTGAGCCATACATTGATCTGTTGAAGCAGGCTTGTGAAATGAGGGAGGAGTCTGTGCAGGATGCTTTTCATCTGACCTGTCAGCCTCAGTCATTGGTTGGCCCCGCTTTCTCAACTGCAGTCAATGTCTCCATGTCTGAGGATGAAGTCTCCACTGTCCTATCGGCGTCCAATGACTGGGAGGTTGCGTCCAGACATCGTGCTGTTTCTTTAGCCGGCCATCTAGGTGCGCTTGTTGGCCCTGAGCCTTGCCTGTCGTCAGTGTTGTCCAAGCATGAGCTCCAATCCCACCAGGAGAGTGATATTGTTGTTTCCAGGGTTACCTTCTTTGTGAACCGGAAACGCAGGCCTTCCAGACGTGAGCGTGACCATGAAAACCAGCAGGTCCTTAGGATTTTGAAGCAGTGGGAGAGGCTGACGGTTCTTGAAGGAATTCTGTACCGTGTCACTAAGGATCCTCTGACCAAGCACAAGCGCTTCCAGTTTGTTGTTCCAGAGTCCCTCAAGTCGTCTGTACTCGCTGGCATCCATGACAATGCAGGTCACCAAGGGCAGCCACGTACTCTGTCATTGGCACGTCAGCGGTTCTTTTGGTATGAGATGGAAAAAGACGTCCGCAACTATGTAAGACAGTGTCCACGTTGTGTCCTCAGTAAGGCTCCAGAACCGTCTGCCAGAGCCCCACTGGAGAACATTAAGACCAGTGTGCCACTGGAGTTGGTATGCATTGACTTTTGGTCTGCTGAGGACAACAACAATAAATCGGTTGATGTTCTTGTGGTCACTGACCATTTCACTAAATTGGCACATGCATTCCCTTGCCGCGACCAAACTGCAAAGAATGTGGCTAAGAAGCTTTGGGAGGGATTCTTCTGCATTTATGGCTTTCCTCAGCGCATCCACTCCGACCAAGGTGCTACATTTGAGAGTGAGTTGGTGGCAGAGTTGCTAGAAATGGGCGGCATCATCAAATCTCATACCACACCGTACCACCCCATGGGCAATGGCATCACTGAGCGGTTTAACAGGACGTTGGGGTGCATGTTGAGATCTTTGCCCCCAAGGACGAAGCAGAGATGGCCGCAGATGATTCAATCGTTGACATTTGCTTATAATTGTACTGCTCATGAAACAACAGGATTTGCGCCCTTCTATTTGATGTTCGGGAGGGTTCCCCGGTTACCTGTTGATCTCCTCTTCAAGAGTGTTCTCCATGATGGCTCAGTGTGCGACTACAATACCTATGTCAAGTCACTTGTGGATGACCTTCGTTCCGCCATGATCTTGGCACACGGAAACAGTGCAGTTGAACAGAAACACCAGTCGGACCAGTACAATAAGCGAACCAAGGGCTTACCTCTTTCTGTTGGGGACCGTGTACTGCTGGCAAATAAAGGAGTCAAAGGAAAAAGGAAGCTGTCAGACAAGTGGGAGGCAGTTGTTTACGATGTTATTGCTTCGAAACCAGACCTCCACATATACAAAATCCGAGACCGAGCGGGTAATGAAAAGACTGTGCATCGCAACTTACTTCTTCAAGTCAACTTCTTGCCGCTAGATACTTCAATGGACGTGACAAAAGCGCAGTCTATCGCTGATGTCGATGTTGTCCCAGAGGAACCCAGAGTGTCCGTGGTGGGTGGGGAATCTGAATCCTCCCTGCCCTATGCCCCCCCAAGTTTGAGTGAGTCTAGTGTTGACCGCACCACGTCTTGGGTCCAGCAGCAGTCCCCCAATGAAAGAATACAACCTGATGTGATGTCCTGTGACTCTCCCACCGAGTTTGCTGGTGCTCCCTTGGCCCCGTGTGATGAGGTACACAAACTTTCCGATGACCTTTCTGATTTGGGTCACAACCTTACCACTCGTTTTGGTAGGATTGTTAAGCCAGTCTGTAGATTGATTGAATCTATGACTCAGGTGGAGTCTTTGTTCGGACCTGAGAGAGTTCATGCTCCTATTATTACTATTTGATTTCAGTGGCTTCCTTTCTCTTGATTGGTGCCAGCACTTGTGATTCTGTTGGGCTACTTGATATTTATGTATAACACTCCTATGCACATTGTGAATGGTTGCTATTTTGTGGTGTAAATGGCACCGCTTATTGCCTTTTATTCTTTGAGTAGATTATCTTTGATATATTGGCCGTTTTCCTTTTTCTTTTTAGCAGCCGATGTTATGTGCTTTTGGTATTTTGTGTAATTCTAAGGGGGTGAATGTAACCAGTTCATGTATAATCACACAAAATCTTATATTATTTTTGTTTAATATTATGTTCAACATGCCTGGTGTTTGTTTTATTGTGCTGTCGATGTCCTCCAGCCCCCTTCTTCTTCTTCGTGTGTTTCCTTATATTTCCCCTATAAATGTGATGGACGTGACTTCCTCTTCCCTTCTGTTATCTCCGTGCGGGGAAGAGGTCAGTCATCCTTCGGGTCGTCCTTCATGTTTTCTATGTAGTGTGATTTAATTGTGTTATATCCCTTTTAGTTTGGGCTGGAGTTGCCTCGTGGCACGTTTGACTTTATTTTTGTGTTTCTGTTTACCAGGTATGTTTTATTTGCCCTTCTGTTATCTCCGTGCGGGGAAGAGTTTGGGCTGGAGTTGCCTCGTGGCACGTTTGACTTTATTTTTGTGTTTCTGTTTACCAGAATAAACGGATAAAACCGTGTCTCGTGGCCACTCAATTAAGACACAACGCAGGAACGATCCGGTCACACATAGTCTGGGGAGAGTGGGGGGTGGCTCTGGAGGTGCTCTGGGGGCTCCAGAGGGTGCTCAGTGGAGGCCATGCCCAGCCAGAGTGGCCCTTCCCCGGGCAGAGTCTGGAGGAGTGGGGGGTGGCTCTGGAGGTGCTCCGGGGGCTCCAGGGGTTCCAGGGGGTGCTCAGTGGGGGCCATGCCCAGCCAGAGTGGCCCTTCCCCGGGCAAAGTCTGGTCGTGTGCGGGGTGGATGATCCCTGCTCCGCCTCACGCGAGTTCGAGACCGGCTGGGTGCCCTTTTATCCATGAGGCACTGCACTGCCTCCGGCAGCCGAGTTCGGGGCCCGGTGAGGGCTCCAGGCTCCAGGGGCTCCGACCCGGAGCCTCCGACCCGCAGAAGGTGCTCCCTGGCCGGGCAAAGTCTGGCCGTGTGCGGGGTGGATGATCCCTGCTCCGCCTCACGCGAGTTCGAGACCGGCTGGGTGCCCTTTTATCCATGAGGCACTGCACTGCCTCCGGCAGCCGAGTTCGGGGCCCGGTGAGGGCTCCAGGCTCCAGGGGCTCCGACCCGGAGCCTCCGACCCGCAGAAGGTGCTCCCTGGCCGGGCAAAGTCTGGCCGTGTGCGGGGTGGATGATCCCTGCTCCGCCTCACGCGAGTTCGAGACCGGCTGGGTGCCCTTTTATCCATGAGGCACTGCACTTCCTCCGGCAGCCGAGTTCGGGGCCCGGTGAGGGCTCCAGGCTCCAGGGGCTCCGACCCGGAGCCTCCGACCCGCAGAAGGTGCTCCCTGGCCGGGCAAAGTCTGGCCGTGTGCGGGGTGGATGATCCCTGCTCCGCCTCACGCGAGTTCGAGACCGGCTGGGTGCCCTTTTATCCATGAGGCACTGCACTGCCTCCGGCAGCCGAGTTCGGGGCCCGGTGAGGGCTCCAGGCTCCAGGGGCTCCGACCCGGAGCCTCCGACCCGCAGAAGGTGCTCCCTGGCCGGGCAAAGTCTGGCCGTGTGCGGGGTGGATGATCCCTGCTCCGCCTCACGCGAGTTCGAGACCGGCTGGGTGCCCTTTTATCCATGAGGCACTGCACTGCCTCCGGCAGCCGAGTTCGGGGCCCGGTGAGGGCTCCAGGCTCCAGGGGCTCCGACCCGGAGCCTCCGACCCGCAGAAGGTGCTCCCTGGCCGGGCAAAGTCTGGCCGTGTGCGGGGTGGATGATCCCTGCTCCGCCTCACGCGAGTTCGAGACCGGCTGGGTGCCCTTTTATCCATGAGGCACTGCACTGCCTCCGGCAGCCGAGTTCGGGGCCCGGTGAGGGCTCCAGGCTCCAGGGGCTCCGACCCGGAGCCTCCGACCCGCAGAAGGTGCTCCCTGGCCGGGCAAAGTCTGGCCGTGTGCGGGGTGGATGATCCCTGCTCCGCCTCACGCGAGTTCGAGACCGGCTGGGTGCCCTTTTATCCATGAGGCACTGCACTGCCTCCGGCAGCCGAGTTCGGGGCCCGGTGAGGGCTCCAGGCTCCAGGGGCTCCGACCCGGAGCCTCCGACCCGCAGAAGGTGCTCCCTGGCCGGGCAAAGTCTGGCCGTGTGCGGGGTGGATGATCCCTGCTCCGCCTCACGCGAGTTCGAGACCGGCTGGGTGCCCTTTTATCCATGAGGCACTGCACTGCCTCCGGCAGCCGAGTTCGGGGCCCGGTGAGGGCTCCAGGCTCCAGGGGCTCCGACCCGGAGCCTCCGACCCGCAGAAGGTGCTCCCTGGCCGGGCAAAGTCTGGCCGTGTGCGGGGTGGATGATCCCTGCTCCGCCTCACGCGAGTTCGAGACCGACTGGGTGCCCTTTTATCCAAGAATCAACTGGAGTGTGGAGGCCTCCGCTGTGGACCCAGAGCTGTGCCCCGGCTTCAGTTCTCTGTATCTCAGGAAGTTTTTTATTTATACATTTATTTCATCCATAATCTCTGGCGCCTAAAGGGTTATCAGTCCTTGGGGCTTGGGGCTAGGCTTGGCGTTTGTCAAATATTTATTTATTTTTGTCCACCTTTATTTACAAAAAATACAGAAGATGGCAGCAGATGATAAGGTATTGAAACCAAAAACTCTGTATTCTAACCCTTTAAGCGCCAAAGTCGCAGAAATGCAACTTTACCGTACAAGGAAATTAATGAAATAATAGTAGAAAATGAATCACTTCAGTCATTGGTCGGTTCGGTGCAACTTCCCTTTATTAGCCAGGTATGATCCAGGGCAGATCCGGTAAGGAAAAAAATGGCTGGAGGAAGTACACGTGGCATGCAATTTACAGCAGATTCTGACTCTGAAGGGTATTATCTCCCCGAGAGTGACGATGGATTTCCAAGTGGAGATGAAGGGACTTCGAAACAACGGACAGGTGCAAAGGACAGACGGAGGCGAGGAACCAGTGGAACCAGTGGCTGCAGTAAAACTTGCCCGGTGGATGAGAGCTGGGACATGCTGAGAGAGGTCGAGGTATTTGAGGCATGGATCAAACCTTTTGAAGACCCAGTTGGCTACACAGGAGAGATGGATCTGACGGATGCTAATCCATTTGATATTCTGTCACTCTTTCTGACCGATCAGTTTTGGACTTTCATTACTGATGAGACAAATAGATATGCACATCAGTGTATGGCACCTATGATTCTGAAGCCACATTCAAGATTTCTTGAGTGGTATGATGTATCAGTCACCGAAATGAAAGCTTTCTTCGCTTTGCATCTCTCCATGGGCCTTGTTGAGAAACCTGAAATCGAGGATTACTGGGGAACATTTTGGCTTACACAAACGCCTGGATTTGGAAATGTAATGTCAAGAAACAGATTTGAAATCATTCTTTCGTTCTTTCATTTTGTCAACAATAATGATTATGTGAGAACAGGCGAGCCCGGGCACGATAAACTGTTCAAAGTCCGCCCAATAATAGATTTGATTATTCCCAAATTTGCAGCAGTTTACAGTCCAATCAAGGAGCTTTCTTTAGATGAAATGACAATAGCTTTCAAGGGGAGATCTTCACTAAAATGTTACTCTCCGAATAAACCTGACAAATATGGCTATAGAGTGTATGCCCTGAGTGAAAGCTGTTCAGGGTATGTTTTGCGCTGGTCAATGCACACTGGACAGTACAAAAATAATGCAAGCAACATCAGTGCAACACACGCAGTTGTCCGTGAGTTGGTTTCTCCCTTTACGGGCAAAGGACACGAGATTTACATGGACAGTTACTATACCTCGCCTGTAATTGCAAATGAATTAGCAGATTTGGAAACTGGACTGTGTGGGACGGTAAGGATTACCAGGTTGGGGATGCCAAAATGCCTTGGTAAAAGTGTCTTACAGCTGAAAAAAGGAGATGACCCAGTTTTTTGCAGAAAGGGAAAACTCCTGGCTTGTGCTTGGCACGATACTAAACGTCTCACCATGTTGTCCACAGTCCATGGAAATGATTGTGTTCAGAGGAGGATCCGATCCAAGACAGATGACACTGGCTTCCGTGACATCAAAAGACCTGTATGTGTCGACCAGTACAACGCCTACATGGGTGGAGTGGACACTGCTGACCAGAGGATGAAGACATACCTCTTTCCACACAGGTCCCGGAAATGGTATCATCGCATATTCAATGCCATTATAAGCATAAGTATTGTCAACTCACACATCATATACACCAAATCCACTCCAGGCCCACACAAACCTTTAAAGGTTTACATTCAGAACATTATTGATGCATTACTGGCTGATCACTCCAAAAAACAAGAAAGGCGCTCAAGACCGGAGGGTGAAATGCCACAGAGACTCACAGAGCGTCATTGGCTTTGTCAAGCAGAGGGACGTCCAGACTGCGCCGTGTGCTCTGACCGCTCTCGTACCAAAGGCAGGCGGCAAACAAAGTACAGGTGCCGTCAGTGTGGCGTTGGCCTCTGTGCGGTTCCATGCAACGAGAGATACCATACGCTAAAAAACTTTAAATGCTGTCATTTGGATATGTAAAAGTGCAGGGTACCTTGACCCTGGATGGACATCTTTTCTGTGATGGCTCTCTCCTTTCTTCATTGCTTTCTCCACAACCTGCCTGGCACCAATGATGGATGTATAAGTTGGAAAAATAAAAAAAATGAAAAAAATACATAATAAATACCGTGTTTGTCATCATTTGGTCAGAACTTGTAATCAGGGCCCGAGTTTGAAGATGTGAGCAAAAGGGGTGAAAATGGGTTAAAATGTGAAAAAACACCAAAATGAGCAAAATGAAATAATCCCCCATCATCAGTGCACAGTTTGCCCCCAGAAAAGCACTCCCCTGGGGCCTGGAGGTGATCTGACCACCAGAATATAGTACCATATACCCCTGCTGGTCTTAGAAAAAAAACCGAGCTTCCAGCCAATAGTACACTATACCCGAGGGACTCTGTCGTTTTTCGGCAATAGTACACTATACCCGAGGGACTCTGTCGTTTTTCGGCAATAGTACACTATACCCGAGGGACTCTGTCGTTTTTCGGCAATAGTACACTATACCCGAGGGACTCTGTCGTTTTTCGGCAATAGTACACTATACCCGAGGGACTCTGTCGTTTTTCGGCAATAGTACACTATACCCGAGGGACTCTGTCGTTTTTCGGCAATAGTACACTATACCCGAGGGACTCTGTCGTTTTTCCGGGCCGTAGTATGAAGTTGTGAGCAAAAGGGGTGAAAATGGGTTAAAATGTGAAAAAACACCAAAATGAGCAAAATTAAATAATCCCCCATCATCAGTGCACTGTTTGCCCCCAGAAAAGCACTCCAATGGGGCCTGGAGGTGATCTGACCATCAGAGTATAGCACCATATGCCCCTGAGGGACTTAGAGTAAAAACCGAAATAGTACACTATGCCTGAAAAGACTCTGTCGTTTTTCTGCAATAGTACACTATACCCGAGGGACTCTGTCGTTTTTCCGGGCCGTAGTATGAAGTTGTGAGCAAAAGGGGTGAAAATGGGTTAAAATGTGAAAAAACACCAAAATGAGCAAAATGAAATAATCCCCCATCATCAGTGCACTGTTTGCCCCCAGAAAAGCACTCCCCTGGGGCCTGGAGGTGATCTGACCATCAGAGTATAGCACCATATGCCCCTGAGGGACTTAGAGTAAAAACCGAAATAGTACACTATACCTGAAAAGACTCTGTCATTTTTCGGCAATAGTACACTATACCCGAGCGACTCTGTCGTTTTTCCGGGCCGTAGTATGAAGTTGTGAGCAAATGGGGTGAAAATGGGTTAAAATGTGAAAAAACACCAAAATGAGCAAAATGAAATAATCCCCCATCATCAGTGCACTGTTTGCCCCCAGAAAAGCACTCCCCTGGGGCCTGGAGGTGATCTGACCATCAGAGTATAGCACCATATGCCCCTGAGGGACTTAGAGTAAAAACCGAAATAGTACACTATACCTGAAAAGACTGTCATTTTTCGGCAATAGTACACTATACCAGAGCGACTCTGTCGTTTTTCGGCAATAGTACACTATATACCGTTGGACTTAGTCGTTTTTTGGGCTCGTGGGAATAAGCGTTCAGCTCAAAATTCCCGGGCTAAATCACGCTGCTCCCGAGAAATTCTTACGCTGCTCTCACGCGGAATGTGCAAAATGGTAATGCTGGGAGGGAGGGGCGGGCGGTTTTTGAGAATGACGTTTTTCGCAATCGAAACAGGTACATTTCCTGGTTGTGCGGATACCGGGCAAGGAGCTTGTTTGACAGGCACACGAGAACCGCGATCGATGGGCCCCGTTCTGGTTTTATCCAGCTTCCAAGGCTCCTTCACAGCCGTAATGTCAAGTCATGGTTCGGAGGTGCGGAGGTGAGCGTCGGATCACGGAGCCTCTGAATGGAGCCCCGCGCTCCGCGCTCCTCCGGGCTCTAAGCGCCGCTCAGACCCGGCATGAGAGGGTCTATTTTCGGCTTGATTTTACCAGACTCCCGGGCACTTCCAGAAGCTTCCTGTTTGCTCTGATTGCTCGGGGCAGAGCACGGTGTCACGCTGACCACGGGCTGTACGCGGAGGTGAGAGCTGGTTGTAAGGCGGATCACGGAGCCTCTGAATGGAGCCCCGCGCTCCGCGCTCCTCCGGGCTCTAAGTGCCGCTCAGACCCGGCATGAGAGGGTCTATTTTCGGCTTGATTTTACCAGACTCCCGGGCACTTCCAGAAGCTTCCTGTTTGCTCTGATTGCTCGGGGCAGAGCACGGTGTCACGCTGACCACGGGCTGTACGCGGAGGTGACCCGCTCCGTGATCTTAGCGCCGCCCAGACCCAGGGCCATCCACCCCGCATACGGCCAGACTTTGCCCGGCCAGGGAGCACCTTCTGCGGGTCGGAGGCTCCGGGTCGGAGCCCCTGGAGCCTGGAGCCCTCACCGGGCCCCGAACTCGGCTGCCGGAGGCAGTGCAGTGCCTCATGGATAAAAGGCACCCAGCCGTCCAACTCGCGTGAGGCGGAGCAGGGATCATCCGTGAATCAACCATGAAAATGGTACAAATCATGGTTCTATGTATACCAGACAAGGAGCTTGGTCTATTGGCACTCAAGACCCGCCATCGTAGGGCCCCGTTCTGGTTTTATCCAGCTTCGAAGGCTCCTGCGCACTGCGGGTTTGTTTACATTTTGCGGCTGTGGTTTGCTCCGGCTAACCTCACGCCGGACACGTTGGAAGCGAGGCCGAGACAGAGGTCCCACCAGGCGCGGGGCTTCAGTCTGACTGGCTTCCCCCGCGCCTGGCCCCTTGTCTCCGGAGATGGGACCGTCACTCACCCCCGCACTGAAGGACGCGCGGCTTGAAGGATGATGGCTGCGCTTAGCCCCTGTGCCAGGGGCTCTGAGCCAGTCCCCTTCAGCCTCAACGCGTCCGGTGGGAACACAGTCCGGGTCCACTGTCACTCACCCCTGCGCAGAAGGACGCGCGACTTGGAGGATGATGGCTGCGCTTAGCCCCTGGCACAGGGGCTCTGCACCAGTCCCCTTCAGCCTCAACGCGTCCGGTGGAACAACAGTCCAGGCCCACTGTCACTCACCCCCGCATTGAAGGACGCGCGGCTTGGAGGATGATGGCTGCGCTTAGCCCCTGTGCCAGGGGCTCTGAGCCAGTCCCCTTCAGCCTCAACGCGTCCGGTGGGAACACAGTCCGGGTCCATTGTCACTCACCCCTGCGCAGAAGGACGCGCGGCTTGGAGGATGATGGCTGCGCTTAGCCCCTGGCACAGGGGCTCTGCACCAGTCCCCTTCAGCCTCAACGCGTCCGGTGGAACAACAGTCCGAGCCCATTGTCACTCACCCCCGCGCAGCAGGAGGCGCGGCTTGAAGGATGATGGCTGCGCTTAGCCCCTGGGCCCAAGGGCTCTGCGCCAGTCCCCTTCAGCCTCAACGTGTCCGATGGCTCTGCGCAGGGCCGGCGCATATTTTTGGTCCGACTCCGGTCCCTTCCTCGTCTCTGAGTTTGTCAAATGCAGCGCCTGTCCAGGGCTCACTTTGCTATCAACTGGCTGGTCACCGCCATCGTAGGGCCCCGTTCTGGTTTCATCCAGCTTCGAAGGCTCCTGCGCACTGCGGGGTTGTTGGCATTTGTGGTCCTGATTTGCGCTGGCTCACCCTTACGCTGGACACAGCGCCAGATGATATATTTGGTCCGACTCCGGTCCCTTCCTCGTCTCTGAGTTTGTCAAATGCAGCTCCTGTCCAGGGCTCACTTTGCTATCAACTGGCTGGTCACCGCCATCGTAGGGCCCCGTTCTGGTTTCATCCAGCTTCGAAGGCTCCTGCGCACTGCGGGGTTGTTGGCATTTGTGGTCCTGATTTGCGCTGGCTCACCCTTACGCTGGACACAGCGCCAGATGATATATTTGGTCCGACTCCGGTCCCTTCCTCGTCTCTGAGTTTGTCAAATGCAGCGCCTGTCCAGGGCTCACTTTGCTATCAACTGGCTGGTCACCGCCATCGTAGGGCCCCGTTCTGGTTTCATCCAGCTTCGAAGGCTCCTGCGCACTGCGGGGTTGTTGGCATTTGTGGTCCTGATTTGCGCTGGCTCACCCTCACGCTGGACACAGCGCCAGATGATATATTTGGTCCGACTCCGGTCCCTTCCTCGTCTCTGAGTTTGTCAAATGCAGCTCCTGTCCAGGGCTCACTTTGCTATCAACTGGCTGGTCACCGCCATCGTAGGGCCCCGTTCTGGTTTCATCCAGCTTCGAAGGCTCCTGCGCACTGCGGGGTTGTTGGCATTTGTGGTCCAGAGCCCCGGCTCTAAATTAAACCTGTTACCCTAGTAGGCCGGCCTCCGGGTCCCCCTCTCTTCTTCGGTTATGGAGTACATTGGGCGCGGGGGCAGCCAGTGGAGGGCAAGGGCCCTGCCTCCAAGTGTGGTGTAGGGGACAGGGGAGCCAGGGCCTTGGGGTGCTGGTGCTTTTTATCTTTTAAAGTGGCTCAGAGTACCAAGGGCACGGACTTCCAGGGGGCTGCACCAAGGGTGTGTAGCTCGTGTTGGGGTGCTTAAGTGTGGGTACCCGGGGACGAAAGGTGGGCCGGGGCCGGCGCGAGCCTCTGTGGTGAGTGCTGGGCCGTTCCCTTGGTACTCCAGTCGGAGTACCAAGGGCACGGACTTCCATGGTATAGTACCAAGGGCACGGACCTCCAGGGGGCTGAAACAAGGGTGTGTAGCCCGTGTGGGGGTGCTTAAGTGTGGGTCCCCGGGTTCGAAGGGAGGGCCTGGTCCCCGGTGGTCATCCCCGGAGTCCCAGAGCCTGCAACCCGGGGAAGAGTGGCCCGTCCCCAGACTGAGTTTGGGGGAATGCGGGGTGGCTCTGGAGGGGCTCCAGGGGTTCCAGGGGGTGCTCGGCGGAGGCCATGCCCAGCCAGAGTGGCCCTTCCCCGGGCAGAATCTGGGGAGAGTGGGGAGTGGCTCTGGAGGTGCTCCGGGGGCTCCAGGGGTTCCAGGGGGTGCTCAGTGGGGGCCATGCCCAGCCAGAGTTGCCCTTCCCCGGGGTGAGTCTGGAGGAGTGGGGGGTGGCTCTGGAGGGGCTCCAGGGGTTCCAGGGGGTGCTCGGCGGAGGCCATGCCCAGCCAGAGTGGCCCTTCCCCGGGCAGAATCTGGGGAGAGTGGGGGGTGGCTCTGGAGGTGCTCCGGGGGCTCCAGGGGGTGCTCGGCGGAGGCCATGCCCAGCCAGAGTGGCCCTTCCCCGGGCATAGTCTGGGGAGAGTGGGGGGTGGCTCTGGAGGTGCTCCGGGGGCTCCAGGGGGTGCTCAGTGGAGGCCATGCCCAGCCAGAGTGTCCCTTCCCCGTGCAGAGTCTGGAGGAGTGGGGGGTGGCTGTGGAGGTGCTCCGGGGGCTCCAGGGGTTCCAGGGGGTGCTCGGCGGAGGCCATGCCCAGCCAGAGTGGCCCTTCCCCGGGCATAGTCTGGGGAGAGTGGGGGGTGGCTCTGGAGGTGCTCCGGGGGCTCCAGGGGGTGCTCAGTGGAGGCCATGCCCAGCCAGAGTTGCCCTTCCCCGGGGTGAGTCTGGAGGAGTGGGGGGTGGCTCTGGAGGGGCTCCAGGGGTTCCAGGGGGGTGCTCGGCGGAGGCCATGCCCAGCCAGAGTGGCCCTTCCCCGGGGTGAGTCTGGAGGAGTGGGGGGTGGCTCTGGAGGGGCTCCAGGGGTTCCAGGGGGTGCTCGGCGGAGGCCATGCCCAGCCAGAGTGGCCCTTCCCCGGGCATAGTCTGGGGAGAGTGGGGGGTGGCTCTGGAGGTGCTCCGGGGGCTCCAGGGGGTGCTCAGTGGAGGCCATGCCCAGCCAGAGTGGCCCTTCCCCGGGCATAGTCTGGGGAGAGTGGGGGGTGGCTCTGGAGGTGCTCCGGGGGCTTCAGGGGGTGCTCAGTGGAGGCCATGCCCAGCCAGAGTGTCCCTTCCCCGGGCAGAGTCTGGAGGAGTGGGGGGTGGCTCTGGAGGTGCTCCGGGGGCTCCAGGGGGTGCTCGGCGGAGGCCATGCCCAGCCAGAGTGGCCCTTCCCCGGGCATAGTCTGGGGAGAGTGGGGGGTGGCTCTGGAGGTGCTCCGGGGGCTCCAGGGGGTGCTCAGTGGAGGCCATGCCCAGCCAGAGTGTCCCTTCCCCGGGCAGAGTCTGGAGGAGTGGGGGGTGGCTCTGGAGGTGCTCCGGGGGCTCCAGGGGTTCCAGGGGGTGCTCAGCGGAGGCCATGCCCAGCCAGAGTGGCCCTTCCCCGGGCATAGTCTGGGGAGAGTGGGGGGTGGCTCTGGAGGTGCTCCGGGGGCTCCAGGGGGTGCTCAGTGGAGGCCATGCCCAGCCAGAGTGTCCCTTCCCCGGGCAGAGTCTGGAGGAGTGGGGGGTGGCTCTGGAGGTGCTCCGGGGGCTCCAGGGGTTCCAGGGGGTGCTCAGCGGAGGCCATGCCCAGCCAGAGTGGCCCTTCCCCGGGGTGAGTCTGGGGAGAGTGGGGGGTGGCTCTGGAGGTGCTCCGGGGGCTCCAGAGGGTGCTCAGTGGAGGCCATGCCCAGCCAGAGTGGCCCTTCCCCGGGCATAGTCTGGGGAGAGTGGGGGGTGGCTCTGGAGGTGCTCTGGGGGCTCCAGAGGGTGCTCAGTGGAGGCCATGCCCAGCCAGAGTGTCCCTTCCCCGGGCAGAGTCTGGAGGAGTGGGGGGTGGCTCTGGAGGTGCTCCGGGGGCTCCAGGGGGTGCTCGGCGGAGGCCATGCCCAGCCAGAGTGGCCCTTCCCCGGGCATAGTCTGGGGAGAGTGGGGGGTGGCTCTGGAGGTGCTCCGGGGGCTCCAGGGGGTGCTCAGTGGAGGCCATGCCCAGCCAGAGTGTCCCTTCCCCGGGCAGAGTCTGGAGGAGTGGGGGGTGGCTCTGGAGGTGCTCCGGGGGCTCCAGGGGTTCCAGGGGGTGCTCAGCGGAGGCCATGCCCAGCCAGAGTGGCCCTTCCCCGGGGTGAGTCTGGGGAGAGTGGGGGGTGGCTCTGGAGGTGCTCCGGGGGCTCCAGGGGGTGCTCAGCGGAGGCCATGCCCAGCCAGAGTGGCCCTTCCCCGGGCATAGTCTGGGGAGAGTGGGGGGTGGCTCTGGAGGTGCTCTGGGGGCTCCAGAGGGTGCTCAGTGGAGGCCATGCCCAGCCAGAGTGGCCCTTCCCCGGGCAGAGTCTGGAGGAGTGGGGGGTGGCTCTGGAGGTGCTCCGGGGGCTCCAGGGGTTCCAGGGGGTGCTCAGTGGGGGCCATGCCCAGCCAGAGTGGCCCTTCCCCGGGCAAAGTCTGGTCGTGTGCGGGGTGGATGATCCCTGCTCCGCCTCACGCGAGTTCGAGACCGGCTGGGTGCCCTTTTATCCATGAGGCACTGCACTGCCTCCGGCAGCCGAGTTCGGGGCCCGGTGAGGGCTCCAGGCTCCAGGGGCTCCGACCCGGAGCCTCCGACCCGCAGAAGGTGCTCCCTGGCCGGGCAAAGTCTGGCCGTGTGCGGGGTGGATGATCCCTGCTCCGCCTCACGCGAGTTCGAGACCGGCTGGGTGCCCTTTTATCCATGAGGCACTGCACTGCCTCCGGCAGCCGAGTTCGGGGCCCGGTGAGGGCTCCAGGCTCCAGGGGCTCCGACCCGGAGCCTCCGACCCGCAGAAGGTGCTCCCTGGCCGGGCAAAGTCTGGCCGTGTGCGGGGTGGATGATCCCTGCTCCGCCTCACGCGAGTTCGAGACCGGCTGGGTGCCCTTTTATCCATGAGGCACTGCACTGCCTCCGGCAGCCGAGTTCGAGACCGGCTGGGTGCCCTTTTATCCATGAGGCACTGCACTGCCTCCGGCAGCCGAGTTCGGGGCCCGGTGAGGGCTCCAGGCTCCAGGGGCTCCGACCCGGAGCCTCCGACCCGCAGAAGGTGCTCCCTGGCCGGGCAAAGTCTGGCCGTGTGCGGGGTGGATGATCCCTGCTCCGCCTCACGCGAGTTCGAGACCGGCTGGGTGCCCTTTTATCCATGAGGCACTGCACTGCCTCCGGCAGCCGAGTTCGGGGCCCGGTGAGGGCTCCAGGCTCCAGGGGCTCCGACCCGGAGCCTCCGACCCGCAGAAGGTGCTCCCTGGCCGGGCAAAGTCTGGCCGTGTGCGGGGTGGATGATCCCTGCTCCGCCTCACGCGAGTTCGAGACCGGCTGGGTGCCCTTTTATCCATGAGGCACTGCACTGCCTCCGGCAGCCGAGTTCGGGGCCCGGTGAGGGCTCCAGGCTCCAGGGGCTCCGACCCGGAGCCTCCGACCCGCAGAAGGTGCTCCCTGGCCGGGCAAAGTCTGGCCGTGTGCGGGGTGGATGATCCCTGCTCCGCCTCACGCGAGTTCGAGACCGGCTGGGTGCCCTTTTATCCATGAGGCACTGCACTGCCTCCGGCAGCCGAGTTCGGGGCCCGGTGAGGGCTCCAGGCTCCAGGGGCTCCGACCCGGAGCCTCCGACCCGCAGAAGGTGCTCCCTGGCCGGGCAAAGTCTGGCCGTGTGCGGGGTGGATGATCCCTGCTCCGCCTCACGCGAGTTCGAGACCGGCTGGGTGCCCTTTTATCCATGAGGCACTGCACTTCCTCCGGCAGCCGAGTTCGGGGCCCGGTGAGGGCTCCAGGCTCAAGGGGCTCCGACCCGGAGCCTCCGACCCGCAGAAGGTGCTCCCTGGCCGGGCAAAGTCTGGCCGTGTGCGGGGTGGATGATCCCTGCTCCGCCTCACGCGAGTTCGAGACCGGCTGGGTGCCCTTTTATCCATGAGGCACTGCACTGCCTCCGGCAGCCGAGTTCGGGGCCCGGTGAGGGCTCCAGGCTCCAGGGGCTCCGACCCGGAGCCTCCGACCCGCAGAAGGTGCTCCCTGGCCGGGCAAAGTCTGGCCGTGTGCGGGGTGGATGATCCCTGCTCCGTTTGCCGTGTGCGGGGTGGATGATCCCTGCTCCGCCTCACGCGAGTTCGAGACCGGCTGGGTGCCCTTTTATCCATGAGGCACTGCACTGCCTCCGGCAGCCGAGTTCGGGGCCCGGTGAGGGCTCCAGGCTCCAGGGGCTCCGACCCGGAGCCTCCGACCCGCAGAAGGTGCTCCCTGGCCGGGCAAAGTCTGGCCGTGTGCAGGGTGGATGATCCCTGCTCCGCCTCACGCGAGTTCGAGACCGGCTGGGTGCCCTTTTATCCATGAGGCACTGCACTGCCTCCGGCAGCCGAGTTCGGGGCCCGGTGAGGGCTCCAGGCTCCAGGGGCTCCGACCCGGAGCCTCCGACCCGCAGAAGGTGCTCCCTGGCCGGGCAAAGTCTGGCCGTGTGCGGGGTGGATGATCCCTGCTCCGCCTCACGCGAGTTCGAGACCGGCTGGGTGCCCTTTTATCCATGAGGCACTGCACTGCCTCCGGCAGCCGAGTTCGGGGCCCGGTGAGGGCTCCAGGCTCCAGGGGCTCCGACCCGGAGCCTCCGACCCGCAGAAGGTGCTCCCTGGCCGGGCAAAGTCTGGCCGTGTGCGGGGTGGATGATCCCTGCTCCGCCTCACGCGAGTTCGAGACCGGCTGGGTGCCCTTTTATCCATGAGGCACTGCACTGCCTCCGGCAGCCGAGTTCGGGGCCCGGTGAGGGCTCCAGGCTCCAGGGGCTCCGACCCGGAGCCTCCGACCCGCAGAAGGTGCTCCCTGGCCGGGCAAAGTCTGGCCGTGTGCGGGGTGGATGATCCCTGCTCCGCCTCACGCGAGTTCGAGACCGACTGGGTGCCCTTTTATCCAAGAATCAACTGGAGTGTGGAGCTTCTACGGGCCTCCAGGGGCACTGCCGACCCAGAGCTGTGCCCCGGCTTCAGTTCTCTGTATCTCAGGAAGTTTTTTATTTATACATTTATTTCATCCATAATCTCTAGCGCCTAAAGGGTTAACAGTGCTCGATTTGTGAATATATAGGTACAGGAACACTTGTGGACTGGGTGATCAGACCAAAGAAGTAACTGTAACACACAAAAAGTGACGCTTATGTAAGTAAAGTAACAATGGCACAGACCTTTGTGTCATTACCAGTGAAAGAGGAATTTATTCTTGAATTTTCTATCCTATCACTATTTGTGTTCTGTTCCTAAGCCATCATATCTATTCCGTTTTGGTCCATTCTATCATTTTTGCTTACAGTTCCGAAGGGGATGTAGCTCAGTGGTAGAGCGCATGCTTTGCATGGATAAGGCCCTGGGTTCAATCCCCAGCATCTCCAGACAATGCTTTAGTCATTGCAAGTTGCCATATTACACTGGAAGGAATTTCAGATACCTGTCACCTGCACGCCGGCGCGCAGTTTCCAAATTACAAAAGTTTTCTTGATGTAAAATGATGTATAACTTGCGGTCAATACCAGCAAGTTATACATCATTTTAAAGGTTATTTTCTCAACAAAACGAATATGTCATTGATTTACATTGAATAATATGCCCCAAGAAGCAATTACCAATAGTTTGTGAGAAAGTCTCAACTTTTACAAACGCATGTCCTACCTGTTTGCTTTTTATGACGGACAAAACGGCTTCCAATCTGTACATTCTTGTACTCAGTCTGTCGGTAAGGATCCATAGAAAAACAATATCCACTTGTATTTCTCCTGAAGTTATCGGATTTTGAGATATTGTCAAGTAAACAACGTTTTCTACAGTGAAAATATCCACATAAAGGCTCTGTCCGGCGCATTTCTCAATCCATATCAAATGACCTGTTTGACTTATAAGATGGTGTTTGGCATCGATCTTTTCTTCAGACTGTTAGCTAAAGAATGAGACCATCCACAATTGTTTCTGTCCGCGGGTTTGTTCTTTACAGCCGCCGCAAAAAAAAAAGGCGCCGCTTCCGACGCGGGCATCCATCTTGTTTACGTCCACTTAGCGCTAGCATGCGGTGACGTAGAAGACTTTGATTGAGATATTATTCTAGCCAATAAGAATACCTTTCGAATGGTGGGTGGGACTTAGGGCTTCTTCACACAGAAGCTTTGTAACATATATACATAGTATTTCTAGAAAAAGCGGGTTAGTGGTAGAGCGCATACCTTTGTTCATTTGTGTTGTTTCTAAACCATCAAATCTGTTCCGTTTTTGTCCATTCTATCATTTTGGAGAATTGAACCAAAGGGGATGTAGCTCATTGGTAGAGCATGTATGAGGTCCTGGGTTCAATCCCCAGCATCTCCTGACACTGCTTTAGTCATTGCAAGCTGCCATATTACACTGGAAGGAATTTTAGAGACCTTGACTTAAATATGCCATGTCAACACTTCTGACATCCACAGTGGCCTAATGGATGTCAGAAGCTAATATTTGGTAAGTTTAGACCATTCAGTGCTTTGACCAGTATAAATCATAGCATCACTCTTTGGCTAATGGATATTCAAAAATCAACATTTCATCCACAAGCTTAAAAAAAACTATAAATCCATTGTGCACTGTCACCCTGCCAAATTATAACTCAGTGATTGTTAGATATCTTTTGTTGAAATATCCGTCAGTAAAAGTGTATGTATGGTATAGTGTAGGTTTATTGTCATCTGATGCCGAGATAGATGCTCAAACTCAAGCTTAAGTGCAAACTCCCAGTCCCACATTACGGTTGAATCTTGCAGCACTTATAAAATATATACAAGTACAATAAGTCTGGATGGGTGTCAAGAGAGGCTTTGAAACATGGCATCCATTCAGGCGCAACATTTTGAAATCAACTTTTTGTTTTTCCATGCATCTATGGACTAGCAGGTTTGATGGTGTTTCTTTTTGGAGTGTTTCTAGACAAAGTGGTTCAGTGGTAGCGCGCATACCTTTGTTCATTTGGGATCAGACATGTTTTCCAGCCATGCTTGACTGGACAAGCATACCTTGATTTTTAATTGGTCTCAAGATTTCACAGTCATTTTCCAAAGATGCAGTATTGTGGTGGCCAGGTGGACAAGCCAATGAGAAAAAAATACATTGGCATTGCTTCATATTTCTTAGAACCCTGCCGGAAACATACCTTTCTCTTCCCCTTGACCAGCAAATGACGTCACCTGCTTAACAGTGCTCGATTTGTGAATATATAGGTACAGGAACACTTGTGGACTGGGTGATCAGACCAAAGAAGTAACTGTAACACACAAAAAGTGACGCTTATGTAAGTAAAGTAACAATGGCACAGACCTTTGTGTCATTACCAGTGAAAGAGGAATTTATTCTTGAATTTTCTATCCGATCACTATTTGTGTTCTGTTCCTAAGCCATCATATCTGTTCCGTTTTGGTCCATTCTATCATTTTTGCTTACAGTTCGGAAGGGTATGTAGCTCAGTGGTAGAGCGCATGCTTAGCATGAATGAGGCCCTGGGTTCAATCCCCAGCATCTCCAGACAATGCTTTAGTCATTGCAAGTTGCCATATTACACTGGAAGGAATTTCAGATACCTGTCACCTTACAAAAGTTCTATTGATGTAAAATGATGTATAACTTGCGGTCAATACCAACAAGTTATACATCATTTTAAAGGTTATTTTCTCAACAAAACGAATATGTCATTGATTTACATTGAATAATATGCCCCAAGAAGCAATTACCAATAGTTTGTGAGAAAGTCTCAACTTTTACAAACGCATGTCTGTGATAAAATGTGAATATATGATTATATTTCTGTGATGTATTTTATCTGCATAATAGTGATATTTTATCTGCATCATTAGTCTAAGAGAAGAACGGGTGTGTGACAGCATTTGTTTGTGAAGGGGTCGTAAAGATGGGCCAAAGGATGTTTACCCTAGGGGGGGTGATAACCCAGAGGAGTCTGGGTAATGTTTACCCAAGGCTTGATCTCTACGGAAAAATACCAAGTGCCTTGATGTGAGGCTGACCAATGAGAAATGTGACCCGCCTATTCCAGAATATCTAATAAAACCAACCAGCATGGGAAAAAACGAGGTGAGACGCGGGGGTGAGACGCAGGAGGGTCAGCCAGGCTCCTTACAACGGCCTGGCTGACACAGTCCCCGCGTTTTCTCCCATGCATGCCACACAAATGTCTGACGTTTCTGTGTCGTTTCATATTCTAGGTTGAATTGTGTTCTCGATGTGTTACGGAATAGCATCGGTGTATGTCTAATTCCATGACATTTTCTGGTCCTATCGAGCCGGACGACAAGCAGCCCCTTCGCGGAGATTGACGGGTGAATCGGTGAAGTCTGTGCACAGCTAAAAGGAAGTCCACTTTTCCCGTGGCCGCCCATCGCACCTCAGTCTCCGCGAGGAGAGCGCGTCGTTTCGAAGCAGCAGGAGAACACAGGCGACAAAGAAGGTCAGACAAAATTTTGTGTGTGAAAAAGAGTTAGCCATGAAACGTTTTTATGCATTAGTTTGATATTTACTGGAAAAAATATTGTATGCTTTTATGCGCAGTTAGGTATTACTGAGGAAATACCCAGTTTCATATTACTGAGGAAATATTGTAGGCTTATGGACGAGATAAGTTTCTCACATAAAGCAAGGCAGTTAGGTATTACTGAGGAAATACCCAGTTTCATATTACTGAGGAAATATGCAGTTTAGGTATTACTGAGGAAATACCCAGTTTAGGTATTACTGAGGAAATACCCAGTTTAATATTACTGAGGAAATATGTGTGAATGTAAGCGCTGTGCACGAGCGAAGTAAGTAAGAGAGAAGTGTGAATGTGTGAATGAGGATTAATAAGTGATTCACTAACGAGTGTGAGAATCACAATTAATCATACAAGGGTCACAAGGCGTTATTCTGAGAGATCTAAAATTTGCAGTCACGGGTGAATCTTTAAACACCTAGCATTATCTCCGGTGGAAAATCAATAAGAAATTCTACTAGAAGCTTGAGATATGACGTGACTGTAAAGCAAGTAGCATTTCTCTCAGACGACCGAGACCAAATAATGCCAAAATTATCACCCCAAACTGTAAAAAGACAAAGGAAAAGTCATAAGAGGATTTTGGAGGGAGACTTCCAGCGTGCTCAGATGACGTGGCAGAGAGGGGGAGATAAGGAGGGTCAACAAGGCAGGAGAATTGGGGGAAAGCAGCTCAGAGGACGCTCTGAACTGATGAAATAAGTAAAACTAAACTCAGCTGGTTTTAAATTTTAGTATTTCAACAAATTTGGGGTTTTTGTTTGATTGACAACAGTCAATTATAAAGATTTTATTAAACTTGATAAGAGATGAAGATGAATTCAGATTTTCATAGATGGCCAATTTTTTGGGGAATGTGATCACAGACAGGACACTTCCTGTCCCCGACATAGAAGACAAAAGTCGTGTTTTTTGTGTGCACCAAACAAAGCCACGTTTTGTTTTGTTTTATTTTTGGACTTGACGAAAATTATCTTTTTTGACTTAATGCATGACTAGATGAAAGTACAGGACGAAAAGACAGAAGGGTTTTTAAATTTAGGATCAAATGCAGGCACAAGCCTGGGAAGTGATAATGTGGGTAAATGGGTGACGACTGATGTTTTTGGACATAGAACGGGCAGTAAGTAAAGTGATAGTAAAAGTTATATCAGTAACTTATTTATTTGTATGATCATGAGGAAACCTCGTATTGCATGTAGACGTAAGTGAGGGAATAAGTTAAATAGTGACGTCCGATGTCCTCCTTGGAAAGACATGAATGGGTCATTAACTAAAGACAACAGGACACCAAGTCATAAAAGATAGCCAGAGATAACAGGGGCTATTGACTGGCAAAGAATCTGGAGGACTCAGGATGGAGCAGATGTCCGTTAACTTTACGGATCACAGGGACACCAAGAGGTTACACCTCAGGGGGGGGTTGACGTGATGGGTATTAAGGAGAAGAGTTAACATTAACAGCGAAAGAATTTGACATTCTAAAAGGAATTACCTGAAGGATTGTGGAGATTCAATCAAGAATTGAATAGATTTAAATAAGACAATATCATCTAAATTTAGACGCTATAGAAGTTATGAAAACCAGTGATAACAGGACTTAAACATTATAGGACTCAGGACGGAGGCAAGAGATGGTTAGACTGATAAAATGATGTGCCTTATGTACAAGGGGAAGGTTTAGGATCATTTTGATTGTTATACACATATAGACTTGCTAGAACAAACTAATACACAATGTTTGTAAAGCACCACACGAGCAGGTGTGAGAGATTGAGTTTGAAACTCACCTGAAGCACATATAGAAGATTAGCACATATTACATTAGATGGGTGACTTTATTCAGGCCACACCCACAGAGGAGATGTGAAATTGTTAATTATGATGAAGAATTCTAAGTTGTGAACTGACCCTTATGGCCAGCTCAACGGGGGAATTATTGAGATAATTATTATTGTTTGATGTATTTGTATTGCACACACACACACACATACGCGCGCACACGTGGAGACCAAACATTTAGAGTTTGAGACATTTAGAGTTTGAGGATACAAAACATTTAGAGTTTGAAACATTTGGAGTTTGAAACAAATGGTGGTAAAACAGATAGGTTAGGGCAGTGTCGGATTACAGACACACAGGGTGGGAGCCCAGCGCCGTGTAAGGGGGGGCTCAGCCAGGGATGTGACCGCTGAACTGTGAAAGGTCAAGAGGTGACATTGCGGAGTGGAGTGACAGACGCAATTCCATCTCTTCCTTGATTACATCTTGGATTAGTGAAAGTTGTAAACTATCTGGATTATTTAATTTTGTTTAAATGTAGTAGTTTGAGAAATGGGAATTCAATATCTCAAAAAGGAGGGATATGTACGTGTAACCAAATATTCCGAATCAATAATTACTAAAAAAAAAATTGTAAACAGGAAAACTGTTTGAAATGCACTGAATTGTCGAAAAGACTTTGTTTATCACCACAGCAGAACGTGTTGGAGATGTGGTGTTTACAGAGACAATCCAAGTGGGACAGCCAGTGGACGGAGCCACACCGTGTCGTCCTCACACCGACCATTGGAGGGACGAGAACATGGGTGCTCTCATGGGAAAGTGAGAGAAATGTCTGGACAACACAGCACCAGATCCATAACATCGCAGACGCAGGACTTCGTTTGTATTCTTCGTTTTTGTATGCAGAGACAACAGACAGAGATTCTACAGTACGCAAAGTACTATACTCTGCTACAATGAACGAGAGACAGAGGCTACGGTGCGCAGAGTACCATACTCTGTGAAAAAGAATCAACGAGTTATCATCATCAAGTGATGACGGTAATATGGGTGCTGAACACCTGTATTATACAATTGGGACAATCGGGACAAGAGGGACAATCGATCAACATACACAGAAATGGAATATAGAGGGAAGAAAATAAGTGATCAACATGAAAGGTTATGAAATGTGTAATGTGAAATGTTTAATGTACAATGTATAATTGACATGACAGTAGCTGAAGAAACACAATGGCATATTATACAGCCACAGTTGTTTGCACTAACTAAGAGAGTTTTTTTTTATCTGCTACAACATAACTACATGTAATGTTAATGAGATTATGAATTGAGATGGGAAATGTACCAGTTCATATGTGTCATAGGTGTGACCGAAGCAAGCAGCGGGAGGAGGTCTCTTAAGGAACCAAGAGAGGACGTGATATGGTGGTGTGGGGACACTTGTGGGACGTTGTGCCTATGTATCCCTTTTGTGGCCAGCCATGGTCATAACAAAGACCAGCATCACCCAGAACCATACCGCAGGGTCAAGGTCGAGAGGTTAGAGGACAATCTGGTCCCAGTAGCACCTGATACTACGTATTTGATTCTATTGGGGTGTCCAGAGGTCCCTGACGAGTCAAACTGACTGACCACAGAGCAGCGGGTTTAAGGGCTTTCCGCTTGTACTTCTATATTTCCCATCACACCGCACAAATTATAGACAAGATAAATTGTCTGTTTGTCAAATTACAGAGATTGACCAATCTGACTCAAAATTTAGGACAGTAATGCTGTAGAAATGTTGTGGGCCGAGAGAAAAGAAATGTGTTCAATGTTGAGAACCGTGCATAAACTTTTTGAGTGTAAAAGTGTCATTTTAACACCAATATGAAAGACATGTTGAAAACTGAAAAGAATGATATGTTTGGCATATGAGACAGTAGACTAATGCTTTGATAAACAGGAGGGAAATGTGATAAAATGTGAATATATGATTATATTTCTGTGATGTATTTTATCTGCATAATAGTGATATTTTATCTGCATCATTAGTCTAAGAGAAGAACGGGTGTGTGACAGCATTTGTTTGTGAAGGGGTCGTAAAGATGGGCCAAAGGATGTTTACCCTAGGGGGGGTGATAACCCAGAGGAGTCTGGGTAATGTTTACCCAAGGCTTGATCTCTACGGAAAAATACCAAGTGCCTTGATGTGAGGCTGACCAATGAGAAATGTGACCCGCCTATTCCAGAATATCTAATAAAACCAACCAGCATGGGAAAAAACGAGGTGAGACGCGGGGGTGAGACGCAGGAGGGTCAGCCAGGCTCCTTACAACGGCCTGGCTGACACAGTCCCCGCGTTTTCTCCCATGCATGCCACACAAATGTCTGACGTTTCTGTGTCGTTTCATATTCTAGGTTGAATTGTGTTCTCGATGTGTTACGGAATAGCATCGGTGTATGTCTAATTCCATGACAATGTCCTACCTGTTTGCTTTTTATGACGGACAAAACGGCTTCCAATCTGTACATTCTTGTACTCAGTCTGTCGGTAAGGATCCATAGAAAAACAATATCCACTTGTATTTTTCCTGAAGTTATCGGATTTTGAGATATTGTCAAGTAAACAACGTTTTCTACAGTGAAAATATCCACATAAAGGCTCTGTCCGGCGCATTTCTCAATCCATATCAAATGACCTGTTTGACTTATAAGATGGTGTTTGGCATCGATCTTTTCTTCAGACTGTTAGCTACAGAATGAGACCATCCACAATTGTTTCTGTCCGCGGGTTTGTTCTTTACAGCCGCCGCAAAAAAAAAGGCGCCGCTTCCGACGCGGGCATCCATCTTGTTTACGTCCACTTAGCGCTAGCATGCGGTGACGTAGAAGACTTTGATTGAGATATTATTCTAGCCAATAAGAATACCTTTCGAATGGTGGGTGGGACTTAGGGCTTCTTCACACAGAGGCTTTGTAACATATATACATAGTATTTCTAGAAAAAGCGGGTTAGTGGTAGAGCGCATACCTTTGTTCATTTGTGTTGTTTCTAAACCATCAAATCTGTTCCGTTTTTGTCCATTCTATCATTTTGGAGAATTGAACCAAAGGGGATGTAGCTCAGTGGTAGAGCATGTATGAGGTCCTGGGTTCAATCCCCAGCATCTCCTGACACTGCTTTAGTCATTGCAAGCTGCCATATTACACTGGAAGGAATTTTAGAGACCTTGACTTAAATATGCCATGTCAACACTTCTGACATCCACAGTGGCCTAATGGATGTCAGAAGCTAATATTTGGTAAGTTTAGACCATTCAGTGCTTTGACCAGTATAAATCATAGCATCACTCTTTGGCTAATGGATATTCAAAAATCAACATTTCATCCACAAGCTTAAAAAAAACTATAAATCCATTGTGCACTGTCACCCTGCCAAATTATAACTCAGTGATTGTTAGATATCTTTTGTTGAAATATCCGTCAGTAAAAGTGTATGTATGGTATAGTGTAGGTTTATTGTCATCTGATGCCGAGATAGATGCTCAAACTCAAGCTTAAGTGCAAACTCCCAGTCCCACATTACGGTTGAATCTTGCAGCACTTATAAAATATATACAAGTACAATAAGTCTGGATGGGTGTCAAGAGAGGCTTTGAAACATGGCATCCATTCAGGCGCAACATTTTGAAATCAACTTTTTGTTTTTCCATGCATCTATGGACTAGCAGGTTTGATGGTGTTTCTTTTTGGAGTGTTTCTAGACAAAGTGGGTCAGTGGTAGCGCGCATACCTTTGTTCATTTGGGATCAGACATGTTTTCCAGCAATGCTTGACTGGACAAGCATACCTTGATTTTTAATTGGTCTCAAGATTTCACAGTCATTTTCCAAAGATGCAGTATTGTGGTGGCCAGGTGGACAAGCCAATGAGAAAAAAATACATTGGCATTGCTTCATATTTCTTTGAACCCTGCCGGAAACATACCTTTCTCTTCCCCTTGACCAGCAAAGGACGTCACCTGCTTAACAGTGCTCGATTTGTGAATATATAGGTACAGGAACACTTGTGGACTGGGTGATCAGACCAAAGAAGTAACTGTAACACACAAAAAGTGACGCTTATGTAAGTAAAGTAACAATGGCACAGACCTTTGTGTCATTACCAGTGAAAGAGGAATTTATTCTTGAATTTTCTATCCTATCACTATTTGTGTTCTGTTCCTAAGCCATCATATCTATT
Organism: Eucyclogobius newberryi; assembly: GCF_026437365.1. Classification (NCBI taxonomy): domain Eukaryota; kingdom Metazoa; phylum Chordata; class Actinopteri; order Gobiiformes; family Gobiidae; genus Eucyclogobius; species Eucyclogobius newberryi. The sequence goes on from NW_027316056.1 coordinate 2,841,364, forward strand.
CCGTTTTGGTCCATTCTATCATTTTTGCTTACAGTTCCGAAGGGGATGTAGCTCAGTGGTAGAGCGCATGCTTTGCATGGATGATGCCCTGGGTTCAATCCCCAGCATCTCCAGACAATGCTTTAGTCATTGCAAGTTGCCATATTACACTGGAAGGAATTTCAGATACCTGTCACCTGCACGCCGGCGCGCAGTTTCCAAATTACAAAAGTTTTCTTGATGTAAAATGATGTATAACTTGCGGTCAATACCAGCAAGTTATACATCATTTTAAAGGTTATTTTCTCAACAAAACGAATATGTCATTGATTTACATTGAATAATATGCCCCAAGAAGCAATTACCAATAGTTTGTGAGAAAGTCTCAACTTTTACAAACGCATGTCCTACCTGTTTGCTTTTTATGACGGACAAAACGGCTTCCAATCTGTACATTCTTGTACTCAGTCTGTCGGTAAGGATCCATAGAAAAACAATATCCACTTGTATTTTTCCTGAAGTTATCGGATTTTGAGATATTGTCAAGTAAACAACGTTTTCTACAGTGAAAATATCCACATAAAGGCTCTGTCCGGCGCATTTCTCAATCCATATCAAATGACCTGTTTGACTTATAAGATGGTGTTTGGCATCGATCTTTTCTTCAGACTGTTAGCTACAGAATGAGACCATCCACAATTGTTTCTGTCCGCGGGTTTGTTCTTTACAGCCGCCGCAAAAAAAAAAGGCGCCGCTTCCGACGCGGGCATCCATCTTGTTTACGTCCACTTAGCGCTAGCATGCAGTGACGTAGAAGACTTTGATTGAGATATTATTCTAGCCAATAAGAATACCTTTCGAATGGTGGGTGGGACTTAGGGCTTCTTCACACAGAGGCTTTGTAACATATATACATAGTATTTCTAGAAAAAGCGGGTTAGTGGTAGAGCGCATACCTTTGTTCATTTGTGTTGTTTCTAAACCATCAAATCTGTTCCGTTTTTGTCCATTCTATCATTTTGGAGAATTGAACCAAAGGGGATGTAGCTCAGTGGTAGAGCATGTATGAGGTCCTGGGTTCAATCCCCAGCATCTCCTGACACTGCTTTAGTCATTGCAAGCTGCCATATTACACTGGAAGGAATTTTAGAGACCTTGACTTAAATATGCCATGTCAACACTTCTGACATCCACAGTGGCCTAATGGATGTCAGAAGCTAATATTTGGTAAGTTTAGACCATTCAGTGCTTTGACCAGTATAAATCATAGCATCACTCTTTGGCTAATGGATATTCAAAAATCAACATTTCATCCACAAGCTTAAAAAAAACTATAAATCCATTGTGCACTGTCACCCTGCCAAATTATAACTCAGTGATTGTTAGATATCTTTTGTTGAAATATCCGTCAGTAAAAGTGTATGTATGGTATAGTGTAGGTTTATTGTCATCTGATGCCGAGATAGATGCTCAAACTCAAGCTTAAGTGCAAACTCCCAGTCCCACATTACGGTTGAATCTTGCAGCACTTATAAAATATATACAAGTACAATAAGTCTGGATGGGTGTCAAGAGAGGCTTTGAAACATGGCATCCATTCAGGCGCAACATTTTGAAATCAACTTTTTGTTTTTCCATGCATCTATGGACTAGCAGGTTTGATGGTGTTTCTTTTTGGAGTGTTTCTAGACAAAGTGGGTCAGTGGTAGCGCGCATACCTTTGTTCATTTGGGATCAGACATGTTTTCCAGCAATGCTTGACTGGACAAGCATACCTTGATTTTTAATTGGTCTCAAGATTTCACAGTCATTTTCCAAAGATGCAGTATTGTGGTGGCCAGGTGGACAAGCCAATGAGAAAAAAATACATTGGCATTGCTTCATATTTCTTTGAACCCTGCCGGAAACATACCTTTCTCTTCCCCTTGACCAGCAAAGGACGTCACCTGCTTAACAGTGCTCGATTTGTGAATATATAGGTACAGGAACACTTGTGGACTGGGTGATCAGACCAAAGAAGTAACTGTAACACACAAAAAGTGACGCTTATGTAAGTAAAGTAACAATGGCACAGACCTTTGTGTCATTACCAGTGAAAGAGGAATTTATTCTTGAATTTTCTATCCGATCACTATTTGTGTTCTGTTCCTAAGCCATCATATCTGTTCCGTTTTGGTCCATTCTATCATTTTTGCTTACAGTTCGGAAGGGTATGTAGCTCAGTGGTAGAGCGCATGCTTAGCATGTATGAGGCCCTGGGTTCAATCCCCAGCATCTCCAGACAATGCTTTAGTCATTGCAAGTTGCCATATTACACTGGAAGGAATTTCAGATACCTGTCACCTGCACGCCGGCGCGCAGTTTCCAAATTACAAAAGTTTTCTTGATGTAAAATGATGTATAACTTGCGGTCAATACCAGCAAGTTATACATCATTTTAAAGGTTATTTTCTCAACAAAACGAATATGTCATTGATTTACATTGAATAATATGCCCCAAGAAGCAATTACCAATAGTTTGTGAGAAAGTCTCAACTTTTACAAACGCATGTCCTACCTGTTTGCTTTTTATGACGGACAAAACGGCTTCCAATCTGTACATTCTTGTACTCAGTCTGTCGGTAAGGATCCATAGAAAAACAATATCCACTTGTATTTTTCCTGAAGTTATCGGATTTTGAGATATTGTCAAGTAAACAACGTTTTCTACAGTGAAAATATCCACATAAAGGCTCTGTCCGGCGCATTTCTCAATCCATATCAAATGACCTGTTTGACTTATAAGATGGTGTTTGGCATCGATCTTTTCTTCAGACTGTTAGCTACAGAATGAGACCATCCACAATTGTTTCTGTCCGCGGGTTTGTTCTTTACAGCCGCCGCAAAAAAAAAGGCGCCGCTTCCGACGCGGGCATCCATCTTGTTTACGTCCACTTAGCGCTAGCATGCGGTGACGTAGAAGACTTTGATTGAGATATTATTCTAGCCAATAAGAATACCTTTCGAATGGTGGGTGGGACTTAGGGCTTCTTCACACAGAGGCTTTGTAACATATATACATAGTATTTCTAGAAAAAGCGGGTTAGTGGTAGAGCGCATACCTTTGTTCATTTGTGTTGTTTCTAAACCATCAAATCTGTTCCGTTTTTGTCCATTCTATCATTTTGGAGAATTGAACCAAAGGGGATGTAGCTCAGTGGTAGAGCATGTATGAGGTCCTGGGTTCAATCCCCAGCATCTCCTGACACTGCTTTAGTCATTGCAAGCTGCCATATTACACTGGAAGGAATTTTAGAGACCTTGACTTAAATATGCCATGTCAACACTTCTGACATCCACAGTGGCCTAATGGATGTCAGAAGCTAATATTTGGTAAGTTTAGACCATTCAGTGCTTTGACCAGTATAAATCATAGCATCACTCTTTGGCTAATGGATATTCAAAAATCAACATTTCATCCACAAGCTTAAAAAAAACTATAAATCCATTGTGCACTGTCACCCTGCCAAATTATAACTCAGTGATTGTTAGATATCTTTTGTTGAAATATCCGTCAGTAAAAGTGTATGTATGGTATAGTGTAGGTTTATTGTCATCTGATGCCGAGATAGATGCTCAAACTCAAGCTTAAGTGCAAACTCCCAGTCCCACATTACGGTTGAATCTTGCAGCACTTATAAAATATATACAAGTACAATAAGTCTGGATGGGTGTCAAGAGAGGCTTTGAAACATGGCATCCATTCAGGCGCAACATTTTGAAATCAACTTTTTGTTTTTCCATGCATCTATGGACTAGCAGGTTTGATGGTGTTTCTTTTTGGAGTGTTTCTAGACAAAGTGGGTCAGTGGTAGCGCGCATACCTTTGTTCATTTGGGATCAGACATGTTTTCCAGCAATGCTTGACTGGACAAGCATACCTTGATTTTTAATTGGTCTCAAGATTTCACAGTCATTTTCCAAAGATGCAGTATTGTGGTGGCCAGGTGGACAAGCCAATGAGAAAAAAATACATTGGCATTGCTTCATATTTCTTTGAACCCTGCCGGAAACATACCTTTCTCTTCCCCTTGACCAGCAAAGGACGTCACCTGCTTAACAGTGCTCGATTTGTGAATATATAGGTACAGGAACACTTGTGGACTGGGTGATCAGACCAAAGAAGTAACTGTAACACACAAAAAGTGACGCTTATGTAAGTAAAGTAACAATGGCACAGACCTTTGTGTCATTACCAGTGAAAGAGGAATTTATTCTTGAATTTTCTATCCGATCACTATTTGTGTTCTGTTCCTAAGCCATCATATCTGTTCCGTTTTGGTCCATTCTATCATTTTTGCTTACAGTTCGGAAGGGTATGTAGCTCAGTGGTAGAGCGCATGCTTAGCATGTATGAGGCCCTGGGTTCAATCCCCAGCATCTCCAGACAATGCTTTAGTCATTGCAAGTTGCCATATTACACTGGAAGGAATTTCAGATACCTGTCACCTGCACGCCGGCGCGCAGTTTCCAAATTACAAAAGTTTTCTTGATGTAAAATGATGTATAACTTGCGGTCAATACCAGCAAGTTATACATCATTTTAAAGGTTATTTTCTCAACAAAACGAATATGTCATTGATTTACATTGAATAATATGCCCCAAGAAGCAATTACCAATAGTTTGTGAGAAAGTCTCAACTTTTACAAACGCATGTCCTACCTGTTTGCTTTTTATGACGGACAAAACGGCTTCCAATCTGTACATTCTTGTACTCAGTCTGTCGGTAAGGATCCATAGAAAAACAATATCCACTTGTATTTTTCCTGAAGTTATCGGATTTTGAGATATTGTCAAGTAAACAACGTTTTCTACAGTGAAAATATCCACATAAAGGCTCTGTCCGGCGCATTTCTCAATCCATATCAAATGACCTGTTTGACTTATAAGATGGTGTTTGGCATCGATCTTTTCTTCAGACTGTTAGCTACAGAATGAGACCATCCACAATTGTTTCTGTCCGCGGGTTTGTTCTTTACAGCCGCCGCAAAAAAAAAGGCGCCGCTTCCGACGCGGGCATCCATCTTGTTTACGTCCACTTAGCGCTAGCATGCGGTGACGTAGAAGACTTTGATTGAGATATTATTCTAGCCAATAAGAATACCTTTCGAATGGTGGGTGGGACTTAGGGCTTCTTCACACAGAGGCTTTGTAACATATATACATAGTATTTCTAGAAAAAGCGGGTTAGTGGTAGAGCGCATACCTTTGTTCATTTGTGTTGTTTCTAAACCATCAAATCTGTTCCGTTTTTGTCCATTCTATCATTTTGGAGAATTGAACCAAAGGGGATGTAGCTCAGTGGTAGAGCATGTATGAGGTCCTGGGTTCAATCCCCAGCATCTCCTGACACTGCTTTAGTCATTGCAAGCTGCCATATTACACTGGAAGGAATTTTAGAGACCTTGACTTAAATATGCCATGTCAACACTTCTGACATCCACAGTGGCCTAATGGATGTCAGAAGCTAATATTTGGTAAGTTTAGACCATTCAGTGCTTTGACCAGTATAAATCATAGCATCACTCTTTGGCTAATGGATATTCAAAAATCAACATTTCATCCACAAGCTTAAAAAAAACTATAAATCCATTGTGCACTGTCACCCTGCCAAATTATAACTCAGTGATTGTTAGATATCTTTTGTTGAAATATCCGTCAGTAAAAGTGTATGTATGGTATAGTGTAGGTTTATTGTCATCTGATGCCGAGATAGATGCTCAAACTCAAGCTTAAGTGCAAACTCCCAGTCCCACATTACGGTTGAATCTTGCAGCACTTATAAAATATATACAAGTACAATAAGTCTGGATGGGTGTCAAGAGAGGCTTTGAAACATGGCATCCATTCAGGCGCAACGTTTTGAAATCAACTTTTTGTTTTTCCATGCATCTATGGACTAGCAGGTTTGATGGTGTTTCTTTTTGGAGTGTTTCTAGACAAAGTGGGTCAGTGGTAGCGCGCATACCTTTGTTCATTTGGGATCAGACATGTTTTCCAGCAATGCTTGACTGGACAAGCATACCTTGATTTTTAATTGGTCTCAAGATTTCACAGTCATTTTCCAAAGATGCAGTATTGTGGTGGCCAGGTGGACAAGCCAATGAGAAAAAAATACATTGGCATTGCTTCATATTTCTTTGAACCCTGCCGGAAACATACCTTTCTCTTCCCCTTGACCAGCAAAGGACGTCACCTGCTTAACAGTGCTCGATTTGTGAATATATAGGTACAGGAACACTTGTGGACTGGGTGATCAGACCAAAGAAGTAACTGTAACACACAAAAAGTGACGCTTATGTAAGTAAAGTAACAATGGCACAGACCTTTGTGTCATTACCAGTGAAAGAGGAATTTATTCTTGAATTTTCTATCCGATCACTATTTGTGTTCTGTTCCTAAGCCATCATATCTGTTCCGTTTTGGTCCATTCTATCATTTTTGCTTACAGTTCGGAAGGGTATGTAGCTCAGTGGTAGAGCGCATGCTTAGCATGTATGAGGCCCTGGGTTCAATCCCCAGCATCTCCAGACAATGCTTTAGTCATTGCAAGTTGCCATATTACACTGGAAGGAATTTCAGATACCTGTCACCTGCACGCCGGCGCGCAGTTTCCAAATTACAAAAGTTTTCTTGATGTAAAATGATGTATAACTTGCGGTCAATACCAGCAAGTTATACATCATTTTAAAGGTTATTTTCTCAACAAAACGAATATGTCATTGATTTACATTGAATAATATGCCCCAAGAAGCAATTACCAATAGTTTGTGAGAAAGTCTCAACTTTTACAAACGCATGTCCTACCTGTTTGCTTTTTATGACGGACAAAACGGCTTCCAATCTGTACATTCTTGTACTCAGTCTGTCGGTAAGGATCCATAGAAAAACAATATCCACTTGTATTTTTCCTGAAGTTATCGGATTTTGAGATATTGTCAAGTAAACAACGTTTTCTACAGTGAAAATATCCACATAAAGGCTCTGTCCGGCGCATTTCTCAATCCATATCAAATGACCTGTTTGACTTATAAGATGGTGTTTGGCATCGATCTTTTCTTCAGACTGTTAGCTACAGAATGAGACCATCCACAATTGTTTCTGTCCGCGGGTTTGTTCTTTACAGCCGCCGCTAAAACAAAAGGCGCCGCTTCCGACGAGGGCATCCATCTTGTTTACGTCCACTTAGCGCTAGCATGCAGTGACATGGAAGACTTTGATTGACATATTATTCTAGCCAATAAGAATACCTTTCGAATGGTGGGTGGGACTTAGGGCTTCTTCACACAGAGGCTTTGGAACATATATACATAGTATTTCTAGAAAAAGCGGGTTAGTGGTAGAGCGCATACCTTTGTTCATTTGTGTTGTTTCTAAACCATCATATCTGTTCCATTTTTGTCCATTCTATCATTTTGGAGAATTGAACCAAAGGGGATGTAGCTCAGTGGTAGAGCATGTATGAGGTCCTGGGTTCAATCCCCAGCATCTCCTGACACTGCTTTAGTCATTGCAAGCTGCCATATTATGGCCCGTTCAGACCGCAAACGCCTATTCGCGCGTATTGGCGAAGTTGGACGCAAGTACGCATGAAGAAAAACGCAAATACGCCGCGTTCTCGACGCAGCGGAGCAGAGACGAAATATAATAAGCAGACGCGCGTTTGCCGCGTGCGCATGCGCAGTGGAGGTGTTGTGTTTGGCGGCTTCTCTCTGTTGGTGAAAATGGCGGATATAGAGACAGAAGTGTTCACGTTTTTGATTCTGAAAACCCTCATTCGGAGGCGCCAGGCTCGGCGGCGACGTGCGTGGGTTCACCAAATACTACAGAGGTGAACGGAGTTTGGTGAATTCCACCATTTGCTGCAGGAGCTGCGGCTCGACGATCAGCGCTTTCAGCGCTACTTTCGTCTGTCCCGTCCCCAGTTCGACGACCTGTTGTCCCGCATTGGTGCGAGGATAACCCACCAGGACACCAACTACAGACGCTCAATTCCAGCTGCTGAGCGCCTGTCCATCTGTCTTCGGTATGAATACACTCTGTTATTCATGTAATAACAGAGTGTATTCATACATAGCTAATAAAAGTAACCAGGGTAAATAGTGGATGATGTTTGAACTATATTTAAACGGAGCTCGACGCTCATACAACAGCAAGTGTATTTTTATTTAAATGTCTTTATATTGCCTGTTCTAGTGCACCATTTTAGAATTGATTGGGGTATATTTGATAAAAGTACAAGTAAACTATATTCAGGCCATGTATAATTTGTTTTTTTTATTTTTTTATTTTTTTTATTCAGTTTTCTTGCCACTGGAGACTCCTACAGGACAATTGCCAGCAGCTTCAGGGTTGGTGTGTCCACAGTCTCCTCCATCGTCCCTGAAGTTGCAGCTGTCATCTGGGACTGTCTCGTGGCAGACTTTATGGCTGTGCCCACAGCAGAGGACTGGAGGTCCATTGCAGCAGAGTTCCAGGAGCGGTGGAACTACCCTCTCTGCTGTGGAGCTATTGACGGGAAACATGTCCGGCTGAAGGCCCCTCCCAACTCAGGATCCCGCTTTTTCAATTATAAGGGGGATCATCCCTTGTCCTCCTGGCCGTGGTCGATGCCCGGTATCGTTTCCGGGTAATCGATGTGGGGGGATACGGGAGGACGAGTGACGGGGGGATCTTGTCCAACTCAGCCTTTGGTCAGGCCCTGCGTGAAGGCACTCTCCAGCTGCCCCCTGACCAGAACCTGCCCGGGGCTGAAGGCAGAGGCCCACAGCCGCATGTCTTTGTGGCGGATGAAGCCTTCCCGCTGCAAAGACACTTGATGCGACCCTTCCCTGGAAGTGGGCGCCTCCCCATAGAAAACCGGGTCTTCAATTACCGCCTCTCTCGGGCACGGCTGGTGGTTGAAGACGCCTTCGGGATATGGACCTCACAGTGGAGGATGTTCCTGCGGCGCCTGGAAGTCCACCCTGAAATTGTGGAGAAGTGCGTGAAGGCGACATGTCTCCTCCACAATTTCATGCGGGCCACAGCGCCGGAGCATGTGCCTGGAGCGTGGGGAGCTGGAGCACAGGAGGAGCCACTTCCAGGTGTGGGGCGGATCGGGGCAAACAACGCTTCCAGAGAGGCCTTGAGGGTGAGGGAGGCGTTTAAGGCCCATTTCTCAGAAGAAGGAGCAGTGCCATGGCAGCCCAGAGAGTAGTCATGTCCTCCACAGGACTGACCCACAACGGCTCTTTTAAGAGCCACGCACTAAACAACAAAGAGCTTAATTTGAGTCTGTTTATGTACGTTTATCCACAGCCTGTTGTATATGGTGTTTTTATAAAGTGTTTTTCATATTTATAGGCAACGTCTGCAAAGACCACATGATCTGTCAAGTTTGAGCCCAAATGCCAGGCTGTTTACATAGAATGAGATAAAGTTAAATCAATAAAGCAGTGATTAGCTCAGCTTTTTGTTTATTAGTTTTAATTTTGGATAATTCATTAAGTTCAGCTTTAAATTAATAAAATTTAACTACCCAGGATTATATATATGAAGGTGCAGAAGTATACAGGAGACACGTTTTATAACAAACACATTTATTTTTACAAAAATAGAACTATTATTTACAATAACAACAAAAATAGAACACAATTACAAAGAACTATTTACAAAAATTAGAAGGGAGGAGTTGTATGACGTGGGAACGGTGGAATAAAGGAACAGGCGAAAGAAGGACCATAGCCTGGAGGAGAGCTTGAAGGAGAAGAAATCGTGGTCTCGTTCCTCTCCTGAAGAAGGTTCCAGCTCATGTCGTATCGACATTCTCCAATGGTTCCAAATTTAAATCAAAACTACTGTTGGAATACACCCACTGGTAAATTCCAAATTTCTTCCCTTCTTCAGGAGAGGAAGGAGACCAAGAAGGAATTGCTCATCGCCACACGGGACACGAGGAGGAGGAGGAGGAGGGGGAGGAGGAGGAGGAGGAGGAGCAGCAGCAGCAGTAGCATGGCGAGCCATAAGCCCCTCCAGCAGATACTCCTCATATCTGCGCTCCTGATCCCTGGGCCTCTTCCTCTTCCTCGCTGGGCCTAAACAAAAAGAATACACATAGCAATTTAGATGACACGGGCTGAAAAAAAAGGAAATTGTTATTTTTTAAAACCAAAGGATTTCACACACCTGTGGGTGCAGCAGAAGGGCCAGCAGCAGAAGGGCCAGCAGCTGAAGGGCCAGCAGCTGAAGGCCCAGCAGCAGAAGGGCCAGCAGCTGAAGGCCCAGAAGGGCGGCAATTCAATTCCTGATCTTCTAAAAGAACATTGCACAGCAGTTATATTTCAGCCAATTACATTTATTGCTTTATTAAATATCATATTTAATGAGGCACATGTATTTTATATGGAGCCAATATTTTTTTTCAAGTTTCATACAACAAACCTGATTCGGAGAGCCCTTCTGCTGCGTCTTCAGGCTCTCTGGGGTCCTCTGCCTCCTCGACCCTTCCCTCCATGTTGCCGCTGGACTCACGGGGAGTGATGAAAGGGTCGAGGAAGGACATGACCCCAGAGTAGCGCCACTTTGCTGCTGACCCTGCTGCTGACCCACTCCTCTTTTCCCTCTCCTTTTTCCTCTCCTTCATGTAGGTGTCCCTCAAGCTCTTCCACCTCTTTCTGCAGAATTCCTCTGAATAAACACATTTACTTGTCAAACACACTAGAAAAAAAATAGTATTATTAATAATAAAACTGAGTTGATAGTTGATGGATCCACAAATTATTTGGATCCATCAACTATCAACACATTTTTTTATCGTTTAAAAAATGTAAAAACTTACCAGACAGTCCCGTCTCCTCACTGACTTTTCTCCAGGCTTGGTCCTTCTTTCTCCTGTTCCTGTACTCCATCGTTCCCACGTCATACAACTCCTTCAGCCCGCACACTGCCACTATCAGCGTTTCGTCCGCCATGTCTGTCATTTGCCCGGGACAAACGTGATTTTGCCCGAGCAAAATGCGTACGTACGTCACCGGAGCGTCATCTCTGATTGGCTGCTGCACCGCCGCAGAAAAGCTCAAAATTCTGAACTTATTTGCGGCGAACCGTTTTGATGCATTGATGCTTATACGCCCGTCAAAGCGTCTCGAGCGGAAAACGCAAAAGCGCGCCCGCCTCGCCGCGCTCCTCGGCGAATCGCGCCGCAAATAAGCGGAAGCCGCGCCGCAAAAACGCAGGAGGTGCTTGACGCGCGTTTACATAGACTTTGAATGTAAACTGGACGCTTTTGCCGCACCGGTCTGAACGGGCCATTACACTGAAAGGGATTTCAGAGACCTTGACTTTAATATGCCATGTCAACACTTCTGACATCCACAGTGGCCTAATGGATGTCAGAAGCAAATATTTGGTAAGTTTAGACCATTCAGTGCTTTGACCAGTATAAATCATAGCGTCACTCTTTGGCTAATGGATATTCAAAAATCAACATTTCATCCACAAGCTTAAAAAAACTATAAATCCATTGTGCACTGTCACCCTGCCAAATTATAACTCAGTGATTGTTAGATACCTTGAAATATCTGTCAGTAAAAGTGTATGTATGGTATAGTGTAGGTTTATTGTCATCTGATGCCGAGATAGATGCTCAAACTCAAGCTTAAGTGCAAACTCCCAGTCCCACATTACGGTTGAATCTTGCAGCACTTATAAAACATATACAAGTACAATAAGTCTGGATGGGTGTCAAGAGAGGCTATGAAACATGGCATCCATTCAGGCGCAACATTTTGAAATCAACTTTTTGTTTTTCCATGCATCTATGACAAAGTGGTTCAGTGGTAGAGCGCATACCTTTGTTCATTTGGGATCAGACATGTTTTCCAGCAATGCTTGACTGGACAAGCATACCTTGATTTTTAATATGTCTCAAGATTTCACAGTAATTTTCCAAAGATGCAGTATTGCGGTGGCCAGGTGGACAAGCCAATGGGCAAAAAATCTATTGGAATTGCTTCATATTTCTTTGAACCCTGCCGGAAACATACCTTTCTCTTCCCCTTGACCAGCAAAGGACGTCACCTGCTTAACAGTGCTTGATTTGTGAATATATAGGTACAGGAACACTTGTGGACTGGGTGATCAGACCAAAGAAGTAACTGTAACACACAAAAAGTGTAAGTAAAGTAACAATGGCACAGACCTTTGTGTCATTACCAGTGAAAGAGGAATTTATTCTTGAATTTTCTATCCGATCACTGTTTGTGTTCTAAGCCATCATATCTGTTCCGTTTTGGTCCATTCTATCGTTTTTACTTAGAAAAGGGGATGTAGCTCAGTGGTAGAGCCCATGCTTAGCATGGTTGTTGTCCTGGGTTCAATCCCCAGTATCTCCAGACCGACCAAACATGGATAGTGGGCATCCAAGAGCGCCAGCCAATCAGGATAAGCCTGTGTGCCATGTGCCACTGTGATGAAGGCCAACCAAACAGAATGCAGACATTTGTGTTGTTCACAAATTCATCTTAAGAGAAGAAGAAGAAGAATGTTTCAAAGGATCAAAACTTTAAATGTATTAAGTTTAAGAGTTCAAACTTTAAATGTATAAAGTTTATGAGTTCAAACATTAAATGTATAAAGTTTATGAGTTGGTGTGCCAGTTTGCACTTGTTAAAAGGTCAGATCATGAGAAGGACTCACATGCAGCTGCTGGGACTGATTTGCAATATTAATAAAATCACAAATTGATCACAAATAGTGATTTCTGCTTCACCTTAAGAGATTTACCCACGTCACACCTTCTGATTGCATAAATAAACTTGGCGTGGGTCAGAAACTAGTCAGAAAACTCTAGGTGTTTAGTCCGCAGGGGTCAGAGGTCACACTATCATATCTCTAACACTGCAGCACTGAACTGTACTATTTGTGTTCAGTTTATGTTCTGCAGAGAAATAAAACATTTACTCATATTATTAATGATATGATATCTCAACCATGTATAGAATACTGTTGTATTGTTATATTGGAAAGAAAACACAATAACATATACTTTTAAGAATATTTATTGACAGGGAAAATACCAGAAATATTAAGTTTTATTCATTTACACTTCAGACAGCATTCATTACTTGACAGTAGTATTTACATTAAATATAAAGATATATACAGTCCAGGGAAGTATGTGTGGATTTGTGACTGTGAGGGCCTGCTTCAGCTCCAGTTTGCAGAACCTGCACGTTCTCCCTGGGGCAGAACCTGCACGTTCTCCCTGGGGCAGATGACTCCTCTCTCTTCCTCTTCTGCTGCATCTTTTCCTCCACTCTCTGTCTTGTGGCCTCCAGCTCCCTCTGGAAGAACTCTGTGTCCACAAAGTCCTTAAAGGGTTTCTTCTGGGCTGCTGCTGCTGCTGCTGCTCAGGGCGTCCTGAGAAAGAGACGGTGATGGTCTGAGCTGTAGGAGGAGACGAGGTGATGGTCTGAGGAGGACGCTTCACTGTGGCAGGTGTCGTGGTGGACGACAGGTGTCGTGGTGGACGACAGGTGTCGTGGTGGACGACAGGTGTCGTGGTGGACGACAGGTGTCGTGGTGACAACAGGCAGAGTTGTGGTGGTTGCTGCCAGAGTGTCTGTGTTTGCTCCAGCTTTGTTGAGTGAGGATGATGCATTTAATAATTTGATGTGATGTTTTATGTAATGAGAAATATGTAGTTTTGTGGTCGGGTGTGGCGCGCTGTTGGCTGATTGGCTCAGGGGCAGTCGAGGGGGAGGCGGCCTGTTGATGACGACTGCGGGCTGAAGCTTCACTGGAGGAGGAACTACAGAACAAAACAGATGAATGTTTTAGTGATAAGCATTCACAACACGTGTGCACATCAAATACAACACATGACACACATTTAGAACCACTGCACTGGCTGTCAAACTACAGTCAGCATGAAGCATTCATCTGTTCACTCTGTGATCGTTTTACTGTGACAGACACACATGGAGCTCACTCACTTTGGGTTCTCTCTTCTCCAGGAGCATCAGATGCAGAATGTGTGGGACGAGCTGCATCTGAAACAACCAAAACACCACAATATAGGTTTATGTTTGTTTAGATTATTCTATTAAAATGTCAGACCTGGAGCTGAAGTACTTCCAGACTCGGGCAGAACAAACCTCAACTCCTGTTGAAGTGGCACTGGAGGCTTAAGGGGCAGCACATTTGCAACAGCTGAAGAGAGGAAAGAAATATATGATACGTTTGATCAACTTTGATCTTACAAGCAACAAGTAAAAGCTTTTACCGTCCTGTGATTCCTCCAGAACAGTCTGTTTGGACTGTGCAGCTGCTGTAAGAGAAGAAGAATCATAATGAGTCATATTTAGCCGTTAGTAACAACGCACACTTATATTTGACCTGTTGTTTATATCGTAAGTAAGTTTAAATTGCTGTTTTATTTAGCAATGTTAGTGTGAATGAGCAGAAGAAGCACTCACTCATTCATATTGAACACCAGATAATATGACTTACTCTCATCACAGATGCATGAATTCAGAGCAGGACCTGAACAGGGTCAGGAACAACTGAACTCATGCACAGGACAGAACGTGTCCCAAAGTGTCCTTCATGGCAGGACATCTGTGTGTGAACTTCTGTAAACCTGAGGATGGTGGACCTCAGCAGCGACTGGTGCAGACACGGCTGGAATAAAAGACAAACCTTTTTAACACATGGTACATCCAAAATGGAGCTAAAGCGTTACAGACACATTACACACATCCACGTGTTGTTTGGACGGGGATGCTGAACATTGCCCTCTCCAGCGCGTCCTCTTCAGCCACTGCTAAAGGAAAAGACATGAAATGAAACAGAAGTGACTGCTCCTCTACACGGTGTGACTGTGTGACTCCACACAAACCAAGGAACACATGAACACATTTATGTAGTTATACTCACCCAAGGGCTCACGAGGAGAGGTGGTGGGGACACGAGTGGGTGGGACAAAGGAGGTCAGGACAGAGGAGGACAGGAGAGAGGAGGACAGGAGAGAGGAGGACAGGGCAGAGGAGGACAAGGCAGAGGAGGACAAGGAAGAGGAGGACAGGACAGGGCAGAGGAGGACAGGGGAGAACAGAACAGTGGAGGACACGACAGGACAGAGGAGGACAGGACAGAGGAGGACAGGGCAGAGGAGGACAGGACAGTGGAGGACAGGAGAGGGGAGGACAGGGCAGAGGAGGACCGGACAGGGCAGAGGAGGACAGGACAGGGCAGAGGAGGACAGGACAGTGGAGGACAGGACAGGACAGAGGAGGACAGGACAGAGGAGGACAGGGCAGAGGAGGACAGGACAGTGGAGGACAGGACAGGACAGAGGGGACCGGACAAAGGAGGACAGGGCAGAGGAGGACAGGACAGTGGAGGAAAGGACAGGACAGAGGAGGACAGGATGTACAAGCTCCGGTTGCCCATGGGCTGAAAAGGCTTCTGGAGCAATAAAATCAGTAAAAACTGCTAGAACTCAAAAATGCTTTATGATAAGTTCAAACTCTAAAAGATATGTTGTGCAGATGTACAAGCCCTTCTTGCTCAGAAAGTATGGGTTAGAAATATCTTGTATTTTCTTCAGAACTCAAATATTGTCTGAAAATGCGTTTGAAGCAATAATAACAAAAACAGCTATAACTCCAAAACCTAAGATGATAGACTCAAACTTTAAATTATATATTGTGTAGATTTACATGTCCTACTTGCCCAGCAAATAGGGTTTGAATAGCTCTTGTACTTTTTTCAGAACTCACAAACAACTGTTCATGGGCTGAAAAGGCTTTTGGAGCAATAACAACAGTAAAAACTGCTATAACTCAAAAATGCAATAGGATAAGTTCAAACTTTAAAAGACATGTTGTGCAGATGTACAAGCCCCTCTTGCACAGAAAGTATGGGTTAGATATCTCTTGTAGTTTCTTCAGAACACACAAATTATCTGACAATGCTTTTGAAGCAATAGACACAAAAACAGCTATAAATCCAAAACCTAATATGATAGACTCAAACTTTAAACTATATATTGTGTAGATTTACAGGTCCTACTTGCCCAGCAAAAAGGGTTCGAATAGCTCCTGAACTCTTTTCAAAACTCACAAACAACTGTTCATGGGCTGAAAAGGCTTTTGGAGCAATAAAACAGAAAAAACTGCTATAACTCAAAAATGCAATAGGATAAGTTCAAACTTTAAAAGACATGTTGTGCAGATGTACAAGCCCCTCTTGCACAGAAAGTATGGGTTAGATATCTCTTGTAGTTTCTTCAGAACACACTAATTATCTGAAAATGCTTTTGAAGCAATAGACACAAAAACAGCTACAAATCCAAAACCTGATATGAAAGACTCAAACTTTAAACTATATACTGTGTGGATTTACAGGGCCTACTTGCCCAGCAAAAAGAGTTCGAATAACTCTTTTGCACTTTTTTGAAAACTCACAAACAACTGTTCATGGGCTGAAAAGGCTTTTGGAGCAATAAAACAGTAAAAACTGCTAGAACTCAAAAATGCAATAAGATAGGTTCAAACTTTAAAATACATGTTGTGCAGATGTACAAGCCCCTCTTGCACAGAAAGTATGGGTTAGATATCTCTTGCAGTTTCTTCAGAAAACACAAATTATGTGAAAATGCTTTTAAAGCAATAGACACAAAAACAGCTATAAATCCAAAACCTAATATGATAGACTCAAACTTTAAACTATATATTGTGTAGATTTACAGGTCCTACTTGCCCAGCAAAAAGGGTTTGAATAGCTCTTGCACTTTTTTCAAAACTCACAAACAACTGTTTATGGGCTGAAAAGGCTTTTGGAGCAATAAAACAGTAAAAACTGCTATAACTCAAAAATGCAATAAGATAGGTTCAAACTTTAAAAGACATGTTGTCTCTTGCACAGAAAGTATGGGTTAGATATCTCTTGCAGTTTCTTCAGAAAACACAAATTATGTGAAAATGCTTTTGAAGCAATAGACACAAAAACAGCTATAAATCCAAAACCTAATATGATAGACTCGAACTTTAAACTATATATTGTGTAGATTTACAGGTCCTACTTGCCCAGCAAAAAGGGTTTGAATAGCTCTTGCACTTTTTTCAAAACTCACAAACAACTGTTCATGGGCTGAAAAGGCTTTTGGAGCAATAAAACAGTAAAAACTGCTATAACTCAAAAATGCAATAAGATAGGTTCAAACTTTAAAAGACATGTTGTGCAGATGTACAAGCCCCTCTTGCACAGAAATTATGGGTTAGATATCTCTTGCAGTTTCATCAGAAAACACAAATTATGTGAAAATGCTTTTGAAGCAATAGACACAAAAACAGCTATAAATCCAAAACCTAATATGATAGACTCAAACTTTAAACTATATATTGTGTAGATTTACAGGTCCTACTTGCCCAGCAAAAAGGGTTTGAATAGCTCGTGCACTTTTTTCAAAACTCACAAACAACTGTTCATGGGCTTAAAAGGCTTTTGGAGCAATAAAACAGTAAAAACTGTTATAACTCAAAAATGCAATAAGATAGGTTCAAACTTTAAAAGACATGTTGTCTCTTGCACAGAAAGTATGGGTTAGATATCTCTTGCAGTTTCTTCAGAAAACACAAATTATGTGAAAATGCTTTTGAAGCAATAGACACAAAAACAGCTATAAATCCAAAACCTAATATGATAGACTCGAACTTTAAACTATATATTGTGTAGATTTACAGGTCATATTTGCCCAGCAAATTGGGTTTGAATAGTTCTTGCACTTTTTTCAAAACTCACAAACAACTGTTCATGGGCTGAAAAGGCTTTTGGAGCAACAAAAACAGTAAAACTGCTATAACTCAAAAATGCAATATGATAAGTTCAAACTTCAAAAGATATGTTGTGCAGATGTACAAGCCCTTCTTGCACAGAAAGTATGGGTTAGAAATCTCTTGTATTTTCTTCAGAACTTACAAATTGTCTGAAAATGCTTTTGAAGAAATAATAACAAAAACGGCTATAACTCCAAAATCTAAGATGATAGACTCAAACTTTAAACTATATATTGTGTAGATTTACAGGTCCTACTTGCCCAGCAAATAGGGTTTGAATAGCTCTTGCACTTTTTTCAGAACTCACAAACAACTGTTCATGGGCTGAAAAGGCTTTTGGAGCAATAAAAACAGTAAAAACTGCTATAACTCATGAATGCAATATGATAAGTTCAAACTTTAAAATATATGTTTTGCAGGATATACAATCTCTTCTTGCTCAGAAGCTATGGGTTTGAAATCTCCTGTATTTTCTTCAGAACTCACAAATTGTCTGAAAATGCTTTTGAAGAAATAATAACAAAAACAGCTATAACTCCAAAACCTAAGATGATAGACTCAAACTTTAAACTATATATTGTGTATATTTAGAGGTCCTATTTGCCCAGCAAATAGGGTTTGAATAGCTCTTACACTTTTTTCAGAACTCACAAACAACTGTTCATGGCCTGAAAAGGCATTTGGAGCAATAAAAACAGTAAAAACTGCTATAACTCATAAATGCAATAAGATAGGTTCAAACTTTAAAAGACATGTTGTGCAGATGTACAAGCCCCTCTTGCACAGAAAGTATGGGTTAGATATCTCTTGCAGTTTCTTCAGAGAACACAAATTATGTGAAAATGCTTTTGAAGCAATAGACACAAAAACAGCTATAAATCCAAAACCTAATATGATAGACTCAAACTTTAAACTATATATTGTGTAGATTTACAGGTCCTACTTGCCCAGCAAATTGGGTTTGAATAGTTCTTGCACTTTTTTCAAAACTCACAAACAACTGTTCATGGGCTGAAAAGGCTTTTGGAGCAATAAAACAGTAAAAACTGCTAGAACTCAAAAATGCAATAAGATAGGTTCAAACTTTAAAAGACATGTTGTGCAGATGTACAAGCCCCTCTTGCACAGAAAGTATGGGTTAGATATCTCTTGCAGTTTCTTCAGAAAACACAAATTATGTGAAAATGCTTTTGAAGCAATAGACACAAAAACAGCTATAAATCCAAAACCTAATATGATAGACTCAAACTTTAAACTATATATTGTGTAGATTTACAGGACCTACTTGCCCAGCAAATAGGGTTTGAATAGCTCTTATGCTTTTTCAGAACTTACAAACAACTGTTCATGGGCTGAAAAGGCTTTTGGAGCAACAAAAACAGTAAAACTGCTATACCTCAAAAATGCAATATGATAAGTTCGAACTTCAAAAGACATGTTGTGCAGATGTACAAGCCCTTCTTGCACAGAAAGTATGGGTTAGAAATCTCTTGTATTTTCTTCAGAACTTACAAATTGTCTGAAAATGCTTTTGAAGAAATAATAACAAAAACGGCTATAACTCCAAAATCTAAGATGATAGACTCAAACTTTAAACTATATATTGTGTAGATTTACAGGTCCTACTTGCCCAGCAAATAGGGTTTGAATAGCTCTTGCACTTTTTTCAGAACTCACAAACAACTGTTCATGGGCTGAAAAGGCTTTTGGAGCAATAAAAACAGTAAAAACTGCTATAACTCATGAATGCAATATGATAAGTTCAAACTTTAAAATATATGTTTTGCAGGATATACAATCTCTTCTTGCTCAGAAGCTATGGGTTTGAAATCTCCTGTATTTTCTTCAGAACTCACAAATTGTCTGAAAATGCTTTTGAAGAAATAATAACAAAAACAGCTATAACTCCAAAACCTAAGATGATAGACTCAAACTTTAAACTATATATTGTGTATATTTAGAGGTCCTATTTGCCCAGCAAATAGGGTTTGAATAGCTCTTACACTTTTTTCAGAACTCACAAACAACTGTTCATGGCCTGAAAAGGCTTTTGGAGCAATAAAACAGTAAAAACTGCTATAACTCAAAAATGCAATAAGATAAGTTCAAACTTTAAAAGACATGTTGTGCTGATGTACAAGCCCCTCTTGCACAGAAAGTATGGGTTAGATATCTCTTGCAGTTTCTTCAGAAAACACAAATTATGTGAAAATGCTTTTGAAGCAATAGACACAAAAACAGCTATAAATCCAAAACCCAATATGATAGACTCAAACTTTAAACTATATATTGTGTAGATTTACAGGTCCTACTTGCCCAGCAAAAAGGGTTTGAATAGCTCTTGTCCTTTTTTGAAAACTCACAAACAACTGTTCATGGGCTGAAAAGGCTTTTGGAGCAATAAAACAGTAAAAACTGCTATAACTCAAAAATGCAATAAGATAAGTTCAAACTTTAAAAGACATGTTGTGCTGATGTACAAGCCCCTCTTGCACAGAAAGTATGGGTTAGATATCTCTTGCAGTTTCTTCAGAAAACACAAATTATGTGAAAATGCTTTTGAAGCAATAGACACAAAAACAGCTATAAATCCAAAACCCAATATGATAGACTCAAACTTTAAACTATATATTGTGTAGATTTACAGGTCCTACTTGCCCAGCAAAAAGGGTTTGAATAGCTCTTGCCCTTTTTTGAAAACTCACAAACAACTGTTCATGGGCTGAAAAGGCTTTTGGAGCAATAAAACAGTAAAAACTGCTATAACTCAAAAATGCAATAAGATAAGTTCAAACTTTAAAAGACAGGTTGTGCTGATGTACAAGCCCCTCTTGCACAGAAAGTATGGGTTAGATATCTCTTGCAGTTTCTTCAGAAAACACAAATTATGTGAAAATGCTTTTGAAGCAATAGACACAAAAACAGCTATAAATCCAAAACCCAATATGATAGACTCAAACTTTAAACTATATATTGTGTAGATTTACAGGTCCTACTTGCCCAGCAAAAAGGGTTTGAATAGCTCTTGCCCTTTTTTGAAAACTCACAAACAACTGTTCATGGGCTGAAAAGGCTTTTGGAGCAATA
Organism: Eucyclogobius newberryi; assembly: GCF_026437365.1. Taxonomy (NCBI): domain Eukaryota; kingdom Metazoa; phylum Chordata; class Actinopteri; order Gobiiformes; family Gobiidae; genus Eucyclogobius; species Eucyclogobius newberryi. Next base: position 2,862,292 of record NW_027316056.1, read on the forward strand.
AAACAGTAAAAACTGCTATAACTCAAAAATGCAATAAGATAGGTTCAAACTTTAAAAGACATGTTGTGCAGATGTACAAGCCCCTCTTGCACAGAAAGTATGGGTTAGATATCTCTTGCAGTTTCTTCAGAAAACACAAATTATGTGAAAATGCTTTTGAAGCAATAGACACAAAAACAGCTATAAATCCAAAACCCAATATGATAGACTCAAACTTTAAACTATATATTGTGTAGATTTACAGGTCCTACTTGCCCAGCAAAAAGGGTTTGAATAGCTCTTGTCCTTTTTTGAAAACTCACAAACAACTGTTCATGGGCTGAAAAGGCTTTTGGAGCAATAAAACAGTAAAAACTGCTATAACTCAAAAATGCAATAAGATAAGTTCAAACTTTAAAAGACATGTTGTGCAGATGTACAAGCCCCTCTATCACAGAAAGTATGGGTTAGATATCTCTTGCAGTTTCTTCAGAAAACACAAATTATGTGAAAATGCTTTTGAAGCAATAGACACAAAAACAGCTATAAATCCAAAACCCAATATGATAGACTCAAACTTTAAACTATATATTGTGTAGATTTACAGGTCCTACTTGCCCAGCAAAAAGGGTTTGAATAGCTCTTGCCCTTTTTTGAAAACTCACAAACAACTGTTCATGGGCTGAAAAGGCTTTTGGAGCAACAAAACAGTAAAAACTGCTATAACTCAAAAATGCAATAAGATAAGTTCAAACTTTAAAAGACATGTTGTGCTGATGTACAAGCCCCTCTTGCACAGAAAGTATGGGTTAGATATCTCTTGCAGTTTCTTCAGAAAACACAAATTATGTGAAAATGCTTTTGAAGCAATAGACACAAAAACAGCTATAAATCCAAAACCCAATATGATAGACTCAAACTTTAAACTATATATTGTATAGATTTACAGGTCCTACTTGCCCAGCAAAAAGGATTTGAATAGCTCTTGCCCTTTTTTGAAAACTCACAAACAACTGTTCATGGGCTGAAAAGGCTTTTGGAGCAATAAAACAGTAAAAACTGCTATAACTCAAAAATGCAATAAGATAAGTTCAAACTTTAAAAGACATGTTGTGCAGATGTACAAGCCCCTCTTGCACAGAAAGTATGGGTTAGATATCTCTTGCAGTTTCTTCAGAAAACACAAATTATGTGAAAATGCTTTTGAAGCAATAGACACAAAAACAGCTATAAATCCAAAACCCAATATGATAGACTCAAACTTTAAACTATATATTGTGTAGATTTACAGGTCCTACTTGCCCAGCAAAAAGGGCTTGAATAGCTCTTGTCCTTTTTTGAAAACTCACAAACAACTGTTCATGGGCTGAAAAGGCTTTTGGAGCAATAAAACAGTAAAAACTGCTATAACTCAAAAATGCAATAAGATAAGTTCAAACTTTAAAAGACATGTTGTGCAGATGTACAAGCCCCTCTTGCACAGAAAGTATGGGTTAGATATCTCTTGCAGTTTCTTCAGAAAACACAAATTATGTGAAAATGCTTTTGAAGCAATAGACACAAAAACAGCTATAAATCCAAAACCCAATATGATAGACTCAAACTTTAAACTATATATTGTGTAGATTTACAGGTCCTACTTGCCCAGCAAAAAGGGTTTGAACAGTTCTTGCCCTTTTTTGAAAACTCACAAACAACTGTTCATGGGCTGAAAAGGCTTTTGGAGCAATAAAACAGTAAAAACTGCTATAACTCAAAAATGCAATAAGATAAGTTCAAACTTTAAAAGACATGTTGTGCTGATGTACAAGCCCCTCTTGCACAGAAAGTATGGGTTACATATCTCTTGCAGTTTCTTCAGAAAACACAAATTATGTGAAAATGCTTTTGAAGCAATATACACAAAAACAGCTATAAATCCAAAACCCAATATGATAGACTCAAACTTTAAACTATATATTGTGTAGATTTACAGGTCCTACTTGCCCAGCAAAAAGGGTTTGAATAGCTCTTGCACTTTTTTCAAAACTCACAAACAACTGTTCATGGGCTGAAAATGCTTTTGGAGCAATAAAACAGTAAAAACTGCTATAACTCAAAAATGCAATAAGATAAGTTCAAACTTTAAAAGACATGTTGTGCTGATGTACAAGCCCCTCTTGCACAGAAAGTATGGGTTAGATATCTCTTGCAGTTTCTTCAGAAAACACAAATTATGTGAAAATGCTTTTGAAGCAATAGACACAAAAACAGCTATAAATCCAAAACCCAATATGATAGACTCAAACTTTAAACTATATATTGTGTAGATTTACAGGTCCTACTTGCCCAGCAAAAAGGGTTTGAATAGCTCGTGTCCTTTTTTGAAAACTCACAAACAACTGTTCATGGGCTGAAAAGGCTTTTGGAGCAATAAAACAGTAAAAACTGCTATAACTCAAAAATGCAATAAGATAAGTTCAAACTTTAAAAGACATGTTGTGCTGATGTACAAGCCCCTCTTGCACAGAAAGTATGGGTTAGATATCTCTTGCAGTTGCTTCAGAAAACACAAATTATGTGAAAATGCTTTTGAAGCAATAGACACATAAACAGCTATAAATCCAAAACCTAATATGATAGACTCAAACTTTAAACTTTATATTGTGTAGATTTACAGGTCCTACTTGCCCAGCAAAAAGGGTTTGAATAGCTCTTGCACTTTTTTCAAAACTCACAAACAACTGTTCATGGGCTGAAAAGGCTTTTGGAGCAATAAAACAGTAAAAACTGCTAGAACTCAAAAATGCAATAAGATAGGTTCAAACTTTAAAAGACATGTTGTGCAGATGTACAAGCCCCTCTTGCACAGAAAGTATGGGTTAGATATCTCTTGCAGTTTCTTCAGAAAACACAAATTATGTGAAAATGCTTTTAAAGCAATAGACACAAAAACAGCTATAAATCCAAAACCTAATATGATAGACTCAAACTTTAAACTATATATTGTGTAGATTTACAGGTCCTACTTGCCCAGCAAAAAGGGTTTGAATAGCTCTTGCACTTTTTTGAAAACTCACAAACAACTGTTCATGGGCTGAAAAGGCTTTTGGAGCAATAAAACAGTAAAAACTGTTATAACTCAAAAATGCAATAAGATAGGTTCAAACTTTAAAAGACATGTTGTGCAGATGTACAAGCCCCTCTTGCACAGAAAGTATGGGTTAGATATCTCTTGCAGTTTCTTCAGAAAACACAAATTATGTGAAAATGCTTTTGAAGCAAAAGACACAAAAACAGCTATAAATCCAAAACCTAATATGATAGACTCAAACTTTAAACTATATATTGTATAGATTCACAGGTCCTACTTGCCCAGCAAAAAGGGTTTGAATAGCTCTTGCCCCTTTTTCAAAACTCACAAACAACTGTTCATGGGCTGAAAAGGCTTTTGGAGCAATAAAACAGTAAAAACTGTTATAACTCAAAAATACAATAAGATAGGTTCAAACTTTAAAAGACATGTTGTGCAGATGTACAAGCCCCTCTTGCACAGAAAGTATGGGTTAGATATCTCTTGCAGTTTCTTCAGAAAACACAAATTATGTGAAAATGCTTTTGAAGCAAAAGACACAAAAACAGCTATAAATCCAAAACCTAATATGATAGACTCGAACTTTAAACTATATATTGTGTAGATTTACAGGTCCTACTTGCCCAGCAAATTGGGTTTGAATAGCTCTTGCACTTTTTTCAAAACTCACAAACAACTGTTCATGGGCTGAAAAGGCTTTTGGAGCAATAAAACAGTAAAAACTGCTAGAACTCAAAAATGCAATAAGATAGGTTCAAACTTTAAAATACATGTTGTGCAGATGTACAAGCCCCTCTTGCACAGAAAGTATGGGTTAGATATCTCTTGCAGTTTCTTCAGAAAACACAAATTATGTGAAAATGCTTTTGAAGCAATAGACACATAAACAGCTATAAATCCAAAACCTAATATGATAGACTCAAACTTTAAACTATATATTGTGTAGATTTACAGGTCCTACTTGCCCAGCAAAAAGGGTTTGAATAGCTCTTGCCCTTTTTTCAAAACTCACAAACAACTGTTCATGGGCTGAAAAGGCTTTTGGAGCAATAAAACAGTAAAAACTGCTATAACTCAAAAATGCAATAAGATAGGTTCAAACTTTAAAAGACATGTTGTGCAGATGTACAAGCCCCTCTTGCACAGAAAGTATGGGTTAGATATCTCTTGCAGTTTCTTCAGAAAACACAAATTATGTGAAAATGCTTTTGAAGCAATAGACACAAAAACAGCTATAAATCCAAAACCCAATATGATAGACTCAAACTTTAAACTATATATTGTGTAGATTTACAGGTCCTACTTGCCCAGCAAAAAGGGTTTGAATAGCTCTTGTCCTTTTTTGAAAACTCACAAACAACTGTTCATGGGCTGAAAAGGCTTTTGGAGCAATAAAACAGTAAAAACTGCTATAACTCAAAAATGCAATAAGATAAGTTCAAACTTTAAAAGACATGTTGTGCTGATGTACAAGCCCCTCTTGCACAGAAAGTATGGGTTAGATATCTCTTGCAGTTTCTTCAGAAAACACAAATTATGTGAAAATGCTTTTGAAGCAATAGACACAAAAACAGCTATAAATCCAAAACCCAATATGATAGACTCAAACTTTAAACTATATATTGTGTAGATTTACAGGTCCTACTTGCCCAGCAAAAAGGGTTTGAATAGCTCTTGCCCTTTTTTGAAAACTCACAAACAACTGTTCATGGGCTGAAAAGGCTTTTGGAGCAATAAAACAGTAAAAACTGCTATAACTCAAAAATGCAATAAGATAAGTTCAAACTTTAAAAGACAGGTTGTGCTGATGTACAAGCCCCTCTTGCACAGAAAGTATGGGTTAGATATCTCTTGCAGTTTCTTCAGAAAACACAAATTATGTGAAAATGCTTTTGAAGCAATAGACACAAAAACAGCTATAAATCCAAAACCCAATATGATAGACTCAAACTTTAAACTATATATTGTGTAGATTTACAGGTCCTACTTGCCCAGCAAAAAGGGTTTGAATAGCTCTTGCCCTTTTTTGAAAACTCACAAACAACTGTTCATGGGCTGAAAAGGCTTTTGGAGCAATAAAACAGTAAAAACTGCTATAACTCAAAAATGCAATAAGATAGGTTCAAACTTTAAAAGACATGTTGTGCAGATGTACAAGCCCCTCTTGCACAGAAAGTATGGGTTAGATATCTCTTGCAGTTTCTTCAGAAAACACAAATTATGTGAAAATGCTTTTGAAGCAATAGACACAAAAACAGCTATAAATCCAAAACCCAATATGATAGACTCAAACTTTAAACTATATATTGTGTAGATTTACAGGTCCTACTTGCCCAGCAAAAAGGGTTTGAATAGCTCTTGTCCTTTTTTGAAAACTCACAAACAACTGTTCATGGGCTGAAAAGGCTTTTGGAGCAATAAAACAGTAAAAACTGCTATAACTCAAAAATGCAATAAGATAAGTTCAAACTTTAAAAGACATGTTGTGCTGATGTACAAGCCCCTCTTGCACAGAAAGTATGGGTTAGATATCTCTTGCAGTTTCTTCAGAAAACACAAATTATGTGAAAATGCTTTTGAAGCAATAGACACAAAAACAGCTATAAATCCAAAACCCAATATGATAGACTCAAACTTTAAACTATATATTGTGTAGATTTACAGGTCCTACTTGCCCAGCAAAAAGGGTTTGAATAGCTCTTGCCCTTTTTTGAAAACTCACAAACAACTGTTCATGGGCTGAAAAGGCTTTTGGAGCAACAAAACAGTAAAAACTGCTATAACTCAAAAATGCAATAAGATAAGTTCAAACTTTAAAAGACATGTTGTGCTGATGTACAAGCCCCTCTTGCACAGAAAGTATGGGTTAGATATCTCTTGCAGTTTCTTCAGAAAACACAAATTATGTGAAAATGCTTTTGAAGCAATAGACACAAAAACAGCTATAAATCCAAAACCCAATATGATAGACTCAAACTTTAAACTATATATTGTATAGATTTACAGGTCCTACTTGCCCAGCAAAAAGGATTTGAATAGCTCTTGCCCTTTTTTGAAAACTCACAAACAACTGTTCATGGGCTGAAAAGGCTTTTGGAGCAATAAAACAGTAAAAACTGCTATAACTCAAAAATGCAATAAGATAAGTTCAAACTTTAAAAGACATGTTGTGCAGATGTACAAGCCCCTCTTGCACAGAAAGTATGGGTTAGATATCTCTTGCAGTTTCTTCAGAAAACACAAATTATGTGAAAATGCTTTTGAAGCAATAGACACAAAAACAGCTATAAATCCAAAACCCAATATGATAGACTCAAACTTTAAACTATATATTGTGTAGATTTACAGGTCCTACTTGCCCAGCAAAAAGGGTTTTAACAGTTCTTGCCCTTTTTTGAAAACTCACAAACAACTGTTCATGGGCTGAAAAGGCTTTTGGAGCAATAAAACAGTAAAAACTGCTATAACTCAAAAATGCAATAAGATAAGTTCAAACTTTAAAAGACATGTTGTGCTGATGTACAAGCCCCTCTTGCACAGAAAGTATGGGTTACATATCTCTTGCAGTTTCTTCAGAAAACACAAATTATGTGAAAATGCTTTTGAAGCAAAAGACACAAAAACAGCTATAAATCCAAAACCTAATATGATAGACTCGAACTTTAAACTATATATTGTGTAGATTTACAGGTCCTACTTGCCCAGCAAATTGGGTTTGAATAGCTCTTGCACTTTTTTCAAAACTCACAAACAACTGTTCATGGGCTGAAAAGGCTTTTGGAGCAATAAAACAGTAAAAACTGCTAGAACTCAAAAATGCAATAAGATAGGTTCAAACTTTAAAATACATGTTGTGCAGATGTACAAGCCCCTCTTGCACAGAAAGTATGGGTTAGATATCTCTTGCAGTTTCTTCAGAAAACACAAATTATGTGAAAATGCTTTTGAAGCAATAGACACATAAACAGCTATAAATCCAAAACCCAATATGATAGACTCTAACTTTAAACTATATATTGTGTAGATTTACAGGTCCTACTTGCCCAGCAAAAAGGGTTTGAATAGCTCTTGTCCTTTTTTGAAAACTCACAAACAACTGTTCATGGGCTGAAAAGGCTTTTGGAGCAATAAAACAGTAAAAACTGCTATAACTCAAAAATGCAATAAGATAAGTTCAAACTTTAAAAGACATGTTGTGCTGATGTACAAGCCCCTCTTGCACAGAAAGTATGGGTTAGATATCTCTTGCAGTTTCTTCAGAAAACACAAATTATGTGAAAATGCTTTTGAAGCAATAGACACAAAAACAGCTATAAATCCAAAACCCAATATGATAGACTCAAACTTTAAACTATATATTGTGTAGATTTACAGGTCCTACTTGCCCAGCAAAAAGGGTTTGAATAGCTCTTGCCCTTTTTTGAAAACTCACAAACAACTGTTCATGGGCTGAAAAGGCTTTTGGAGCAATAAAACAGTAAAAACTGCTATAACTCAAAAATGCAATAAGATAAGTTCAAACTTTAAAAGACAGGTTGTGCTGATGTACAAGCCCCTCTTGCACAGAAAGTATGGGTTAGATATCTCTTGCAGTTTCTTCAGAAAACACAAATTATGTGAAAATGCTTTTGAAGCAATAGACACAAAAACAGCTATAAATCCAAAACCCAATATGATAGACTCAAACTTTAAACTATATATTGTGTAGATTTACAGGTCCTACTTGCCCAGCAAAAAGGGTTTGAATAGCTCTTGCCCTTTTTTGAAAACTCACAAACAACTGTTCATGGGCTGAAAAGGCTTTTGGAGCAATAAAACAGTAAAAACTGCTATAACTCAAAAATGCAATAAGATAGGTTCAAACTTTAAAAGACATGTTGTGCAGATGTACAAGCCCCTCTTGCACAGAAAGTATGGGTTAGAAATCTCTTGTATTTTCTTCAGAACTTACAAATTGTCTGAAAATGCTTTTGAAGAAATAAAAACAAAAACGGCTATAACTCCAAAATCTAAGATGATAGACTCAAACTTTAAACTATATATTGTGTAGATTTACAGGTCCTACTTGCCCAGCAAATAGGGTTTGAATAGCTCTTGCACTTTTTTCAGAACTCACAAACAACTGTTCATGGGCTCTAAAGACTTTTGGAGCAATAAAACAGTAAAAACTGCTATAACTCAAAAATGCAATAAGATAAGTTCAAACTTTAAAAGACATGTTGTGCTGATGTACAAGCCCCTCTTGCACAGAAAGTATGGGTTAGAAATCTCTTGTATTTTCTTCAGAACTTACAAATTGTCTGAAAATGCTTTTGAAGAAATAAAAACAAAAACGGCTATAACTCCAAAATCTAAGATGATAGACTCAAACTTTAAACTATATATTGTGTAGATTTACAGGTCCTACTTGCCCAGCAAATAGGGTTTGAATAGCTCTTGCACTTTTTTCAGAACTCACAAACAACTGTTCATGGGCTGAAAAGGCTTTTGGAGCAATAAAAACAGTAAAAACTGCTATAACTCATGAATGCAATATGATAAGTTCAAACTTTAAAATATATGTTTTGCAGGATATACAATCTCTTCTTGCTCAGAAGCTATGGGTTTGAAATCTCCTGTATTTTCTTCAGAACTCACAAATTGTCTGAAAATGCTTTTGAAGAAATAATAACAAAAACAGCTATAACTCCAAAACCTAAGATGATAGACTCAAACTTTAAACTATATATTGTGTAGATTTACAGGTCCTACTTGCCCAGCAAAAAGGGTTTGAATAGCTCTTGCCCTTTTTTGAAAACTCACAAACAACTGTTCATGGGCTGAAAAGGCTTTTGGAGCAATAAAACAGTAAAAACTGCTATAACTCAAAAATGCAATAAGATAGGTTCAAACTTTAAAAGACATGTTGTGCAGATGTACAAGCCCCTCTTGCACAGAAAGTATGGGTTAGATATCTCTTGCAGTTTCTTCAGAAAACACAAATTATGTGAAAATGCTTTTGAAGCAATAGACACAAAAACAGCTATAAATCCAAAACCCAATATGATAGACTCAAACTTTAAACTATATATTGTGTAGATTTACAGGTCCTACTTGCCCAGCAAAAAGGGTTTGAATAGCTCTTGCCCTTTTTTGAAAACTCACAAACAACTGTTCATGGGCTCTAAAGACTTTTGGAGCAATAAAACAGTAAAAACTGCTATAACTCAAAAATGCAATAAGATAAGTTCAAACTTTAAAAGACATGTTGTGCTGATGTACAAGCCCCTCTTGCACAGAAAGTATGGGTTAGAAATCTCTTGTATTATCTTCAGAACTTACAAATTGTCTGAAAATGCTTTTGAAGAAATAAAAACAAAAACGGCTATAACTCCAAAATCTAAGATGATAGACTCAAACTTTAAACTATATATTGTGTAGATTTACAGGTCCTACTTGCCCAGCAAATAGGGTTTGAATAGCTCTTGCACTTTTTTCAGAACTCACAAACAACTGTTCATGGGCTGAAAAGGCTTTTGGAGCAATAAAAACAGTAAAAACTGCTATAACTCATGAATGCAATATGATAAGTTCAAACTTTAAAATATATGTTTTGCAGGATATACAATCTCTTCTTGCTCAGAAGCTATGGGTTTGAAATCTCCTGTATTTTCTTCAGAACTCACAAATTGTCTGAAAATGCTTTTGAAGAAATAATAACAAAAACAGCTATAACTCCAAAACCTAAGATGATAGACTCAAACTTTAAACTATATATTGTGTATATTTAGAGGTCCTATTTGCCCAGCAAATAGGGTTTGAATAGCTCTTACACTTTTTTCAGAACTCACAAACAACTGTACATGGCCTGAAAAGGCTTTTGGAGCAATAAAAACAGTAAAAACTGCTATAACTCATAAATGCAATAAGATAGGTTCAAACTTTAAAAGACATGTTGTGCAGATGTACAAGCCCCTCTTGCACAGAAAGTATGGGTTAGATATCTCTTGCAGTTTCTTCAGAGAACACAAATTATGTGAAAATGCTTTTGAAGCAATAGACACAAAAACAGCTATAAATCCAAAACCTAATATGATAGACTCAAACTTTAAACTATATATTGTGTAGATTTACAGGTCCTACTTGCCCAGCAAATTGGGTTTGAATAGTTCTTGCACTTTTTTGAAAACTCACAAACAACTGTTCATGGGCTGAAAAGGCTTTTGGAGCAATAAAACAGTAAAAACTGCTAGAACTCAAAAATGCAATAAGATAGGTTCAAACTTTAAAAGACATGTTGTGCAGATGTACAAGCCCCTCTTGCACAGAAAGTATGGGTTAGATATCTCTTGCAGTTTCTTCAGAAAACACAAATTATGTGAAAATGCTTTTGAAGCAATAGACACAAAAACAGCTATAAATCCAAAACCTAATATGATAGACTCAAACTTTAAACTATATATTGTGTAGATTTACAGGTCCTACTTGCCCAGCAAAAAGGGTTTGAATAGTTCTTGCACTTTTTTCAAAACTCACAAACAACTGTTCATGGGCTGAAAAGGCTTTTGGAGCAATAAAACAGTAAAAACTGCTAGAACTCAAAAATGCAATAAGATAGGTTCAAACTTTAAAAGACATGTTGTGCAGATGTACAAGCTCCTCTTGCACAGAAAGTATGGGTTAGATATCTCTTGCAGTTTCTTCAGAAAACACAAATTATGTGAAAATGCTTTTAAAGCAATAGACACAAAAACAGCTATAAATCCAAAACCTAATATGATAGACTCAAACTTTAAACTATATATTGTGTAGATTCACAGGTCCTACTTGCCCAGCAAAAAGGGTTTGAATAGCTCTTGCCCCTTTTTCAAAACTCACAAACAACTGTTCATGGGCTGAAAAGGCTTTTGGAGCAATAAAACAGTAAAAACTGTTATAACTCAAAAATGCAATAAGATAGGTTCAAACTTTAAAAGACATGTTGTACTGATGTACAAGCCCCTCTTGCACAGAAAGTATGGGTTAGATATCTCTTGCAGTTTCTTCAGAAAACACAAATTATGTGAAAATGCTTTTGAAGCAAAAGACACAAAAACAGCTATAAATCCAAAACCTAATATGATAGACTCGAACTTTAAACTATATATTGTGTAGATTTACAGGTCCTACTTGCCCAGCAAAAAGGGTTTGAATAGCTCTTGCACTTTTTTCAAAACTCACAAACAACTGTTCATGGGCTGAAAAGGCTTTTGGAGCAATAAAACAGTAAAAACTGCTAGAACTCAAAAATGCAATAAGATAGGTTCAAACTTTAAAAGACATGTTGTGCAGATGTACAAGCCCCTCTTGCACAGAAAGTATGGGTTAGATATCTCTTGCAGTTTCTTCAGAAAACACAAATTATGTGAAAATGCTTTTGAAGCAATAGACACAAAAACAGCTATAAATCCAAAACCTAATATGATAGACTCAAACTTTGAACTATATATTGTGTAGATTTACAGGTCCTACTTGCCCAGCAAAAAGGGTTTGAATAGCTCTTGCACTTTTTTCAAAACTCACAAACAACTGTTCATGGGCTGAAAAGGCTTTTGGAGCAATAAAACAGTAAAAACTGTTATAACTCAAAAATGCAATAAGATAGGTTCAAACTTTAAAAGACATGTTGTCTCTTGCACAGAAAGTATGGGTTAGATATCTCTTGCAGTTTCTTCAGAAAACACAAATTATGTGAAAATGCTTTTGAAGCAATAGACACATAAACAGCTATAAATCCAAAACCTAATATGATAGACTCAAACTTTAAACTATATATTGTGTAGATTTACAGGTCCTACTTGCCCAGCAAAAAGGGTTTGAATAGCTCTTGCCCTTTTTTCAAAACTCACAAACAACTGTTCATGGGCTGAAAAGGCTTTTGGAGCAATAAAACAGTAAAAACTGCTATAACTCAAAAATGCAATAAGATAGGTTCAAACTTTAAAAGACATGTCGTGCAGATGTACAAGCCCCTCTTGCACAGAAAGTATGGGTTAGATATCTCTTGCAGTTTCTTCAGAAAACACAAATTATGTGAAAATGCTTTTGAAGCAATAGACACAAAAACAGCTATAAATCCAAAACCCAATATGATAGACTCAAACTTTAAACTATATATTGTGTAGATTTACAGGTCCTACTTGCCCAGCAAAAAGGGTTTGAATAGCTCTTGTCCTTTTTTGAAAACTCACAAACAACTGTTCATGGGCTGAAAAGGCTTTTGGAGCAATAAAACAGTAAAAACTGCTATAACTCAAAAATGCAATAAGATAAGTTCAAACTTTAAAAGACATGTTGTGCTGATGTACAAGCCCCTCTTGCACAGAAAGTATGGGTTAGATATCTCTTGCAGTTTCTTCAGAAAACACAAATTATGTGAAAATGCTTTTGAAGCAATAGACACAAAAACAGCTATAAATCCAAAACCCAATATGATAGACTCAAACTTTAAACTAAATATTGTGTAGATTTACAGGTCCTACTTGCCCAGCAAAAAGGGTTTGAATAGCTCTTGCCCTTTTTTGAAAACTCACAAACAACTGTTCATGGGCTGAAAAGGCTTTTGGAGCAATAAAACAGTAAAAACTGCTATAACTCAAAAATGCAATAAGATAAGTTCAAACTTTAAAAGACATGTTGTGCTGATGTACAAGCCCCTCTTGCACAGAAAGTATGGGTTGCAGTTTCTTCAGAAAACACAAATTATGTGAAAATGCTTTTGAAGCAATAGACACAAAAACAGCTATAAATCCAAAACCCAATATGATAGACTCAAACTTTAAACTATATATTGTGTAGATTTACAGGTCCTACTTGCCCAGCAAAAAGCATTTGAATAGCTCTTGCCCTTTTTTGAAAACTCACAAACAACTGTTCATGGGCTGAAAAGGCTTTTGGAGCAATAAAACAGTAAAAACTGCTATAACTCAAAAATGCAATAAGATAAGTTCAAACTTTAAAAGACATGTTGTGCAGATGTACAAGCCCCTCTTGCACAGAAAGTATGGGTTAGATATCTCTTGCAGTTTCTTCAGAAAACACAAATTATGTGAAAATGCTTTTGAAGCAATAGACACAAAAACAGCTATAAATCCAAAACCCAATATGATAGACTCAAACTTTAAACTATATATTGTGTAGATTTACAGGTCCTACTTGCCCAGCAAAAAGGGCTTGAATAGCTCTTGTCCTTTTTTGAAAACTCACAAACAACTGTTCATGGGCTGAAAAGGCTTTTGGAGCAATAAAACAGTAAAAACTGCTATAACTCAAAAATGCAATAAGATAAGTTCAAACTTTAAAAGACATGTTGTGCAGATGTACAAGCCCCTCTTGCACAGAAAGTATGGGTTAGATATCTCTTGCAGTTTCTTCAGAAAACACAAATTATGTGAAAATGCTTTTGAAGCAATAGACACAAAAACAGCTATAAATCCAAAACCCAATATGATAGACTCAAACTTTAAACTATATATTGTGTAGATTTACAGGTCCTACTTGCCCAGCAAAAAGGGTTTGAACAGTTCTTGCCCTTTTTTGAAAACTCACAAACAACTGTTCATGGGCTGAAAAGGCTTTTAGAGCAATAAAACAGTAAAAACTGCTATAACTCAAAAATGCAATAAGATAAGTTCAAACTTTAAAAGACATGTTGTGCTGATGTACAAGCCCCTCTTGCACAGAAAGTATGGGTTACATATCTCTTGCAGTTTCTTCAGAAAACACAAATTATGTGAAAATGCTTTTGAAGCAATATACACAAAAACAGCTATAAATCCAAAACCCAATATGATAGACTCAAACTTTAAACTATATATTGTGTAGATTTACAGGTCCTACTTGCCCAGCAAAAAGGGTTTGAATAGCTCTTGCACTTTTTTCAAAACTCACAAACAACTGTTCATGGGCTGAAAATGCTTTTGGAGCAATAAAACAGTAAAAACTGCTATAACTCAAAAATGCAATAAGATAAGTTCAAACTTTAAAAGACATGTTGTGCTGATGTACAAGCCCCTCTTGCACAGAAAGTATGGGTTAGATATCTCTTGCAGTTTCTTCAGAAAACACAAATTATGTGAAAATGCTTTTGAAGCAATAGACACAAAAACAGCTATAAATCCAAAACCCAATATGATAGACTCAAACTTTAAACTATATATTGTGTAGATTTACAGGTCCTACTTGCCCAGCAAAAAGGGTTTGAATAGCTCGTGTCCTTTTTTGAAAACTCACAAACAACTGTTCATGGGCTGAAAAGGCTTTTGGAGCAATAAAACAGTAAAAACTGCTATAACTCAAAAATGCAATAAGATAAGTTCAAACTTTAAAAGACATGTTGTGCTGATGTACAAGCCCCTCTTGCACAGAAAGTATGGGTTAGATATCTCTTGCAGTTTCTTCAGAAAACACAAATTATGTGAAAATGCTTTTGAAGCAATAGACACAAAAACAGCTATAAATCCAAAACCCAATATGATAGACTCAAACTTTAAACTATATATTGTGTAGATTTACAGGTCCTACTTGCCCAGCAAAAAGGGTTTGAATAGCTCTTGCACTTTTTTCAAAACTCACAAACAACTGTTCATGGGCTGAAAATGCTTTTGGAGCAATAAAACAGTAAAAACTGCTATAACTCAAAAATGCAATAAGATAAGTTCAAACTTTAAAAGACATGTTGTGCAGATGTACAAGCCCCTCTTGCACAGAAAGTATGGGTTAGATATCTCTTGCAGTTTCTTCAGAAAACACAAATTATGTGAAAATGCTTTTGAAGCAATAGACACAAAAACAGCTATAAATCCAAAACCCAATATGATAGACTCAAACTTTAAACTATATATTGTGTAGATTTACAGGTCCTACTTGCCCAGCAAAAAGGGTTTGAATAGCTCTTGCCCTTTTTTTTAAAACTCACAAACAACTGTTCATGGGCTGAAAAGGCTTTTGGAGCAATAAAACAGTAAAAACTGCTATAACTCAAAAATGCAATAAGATAGGTTCAAACTTTAAAAGACATGTTGTGCAGATGTACAAGCCCCTCTTGCACAGAAAGTATGGGTTAGATATCTCTTGCAGTTTCTTCAGAAAACACAAATTATGTGAAAATGCTTTTGAAGCAATAGACACAAAAACAGCTATAAATCCAAAACCCAATATGATAGACTCAAACTTTAAACTATATATTGTGTATATTTACAGGTCCTACTTGCCCAGCAAAAAGGGTTTGAATAGCTCTTGCCCTTTTTTGAAAACTCACAAACAACTGTTCATGGGCTCTAAAGACTTTTGGAGCAATAAAACAGTAAAAACTGCTATAACTCAAAAATGCAATAAGATAAGTTCAAACTTTAAAAGACATGTTGTGCTGATGTACAAGCCCCTCTTGCATAGAAAGTATGGGTTAGATATCTCTTGCAGTTTCTTCAGAAAACACAAATTATGTGAAAATGCTTTTGAAGCAATAGACACAAAAACAGCTATAAATCCAAAACCCAATATGATAGACTCAAACTTTAAACTATATATTGTGTAGATTTACAGGTCCTACTTGCCCAGCAAAAAGGGTTTGAATAGCTCTTGCCCTTTTTTGAAAACTCACAAACAACTGTTCATGGGCTCTAAAGACTTTTGGAGCAATAAAACAGTAAAAACTGCTATAACTCAAAAATGCAATAAGATAAGTTCAAACTTTAAAAGACATGTTGTGCTGATGTACAAGCCCCTCTTGCACAGAAAGTATGGGTTAGATATCTCTTGCAGTTTCTTCAGAAAACACAAATTATGTGAAAATGCTTTTGAAGCAATAGACACAAAAACAGCTATAAATCCAAAACCCAATATGATAGACTCAAACTTTAAACTATATATTGTGTAGATTTACAGGTCCTACTTGCCCAGCAAAAAGGGTTTGAATAGCTCTTGCACTTTTTTCAAAACTCACAAACAACTGTTCATGGGCTGAAAAGGCTTTTGGAGCAATAAAACAGTAAAAACTGCTAGAACTCAAAAATGCAATAAGATAGGTTCAAACTTTAAAAGACATGTTGTGCAGATGTACAAGCCCCTCTTGCACAGAAAGTATGGGTTAGATATCTCTTGCAGTTTCTTCAGAAAACACAAATTATGTGAAAATGCTTTTGAAGCAATAGACACAAAAACAGCTATAAATCCAAAACCTAATATGATAGACTCAAACTTTAAACTATATATTGTGTAGATTTACAGGTCCTACTTGCCCAGCAAAAAGGGTTTGAATAGTTCTTGCACTTTTTTCAAAACTCACAAACAACTGTTCATGGGCTGAAAAGGCTTTTGGAGCAATAAAACAGTAAAAACTGCTAGAACTCAAAAATGCAATAAGATAGGTTCAAACTTTAAAAGACATGTTGTGCAGATGTACAAGCCCCTCTTGCACAGAAAGTATGGGTTAGATATCTCTTGCAGTTTCTTCAGAAAACACAAATTATGTGAAAATGCTTTTAAAGCAATAGACACAAAAACAGCTATAAATCTAAAACCTAATATGATAGACTCAAACTTTAAACTATATATTGTGTAGATTTACAGGTCCTACTTGCCCAGCAAAAAGGGTTTGAATAGCTCTTGCACTTTTTTCAAAACTCACAAACAACTGTTCATGGGCTGAAAAGGCTTTTGGAGCAATAAAACAGTAAAAACTTTTATAACTCAAAAATGCAATAAGATAGGTTCAAACTTTAAAAGACATGTTGTGCAGATGTACAAGCCCCTCTTGCACAGAAAGTATGGGTTAGATATCTCTTGCAGTTTCTTCAGAAAACACAAATTATGTGAAAATGCTTTTGAAGCAAAAGACACAAAAACAGCTATAAATCCAAAACCTAATATGATAGACTCAAACTTTAACTTATATATTGTGTAGATTCACAGGTCCTACTTGCCCAGCAAAAAGGGTTTGAATAGCTCTTGCCCCTTTTTCAAAACTCACAAACAACTGTTCATGGGCTGAAAAGGCTTTTGGAGCAATAAAACAGTAAAAACTGTTATAACTCAAAAATGCAATAAGATAGGTTCAAACTTTAAAAGACATGTTGTGCTGATGTACAAGCCCCTCTTGCACAGAAAGTATGGGTTAGATATCTCTTGCAGTTTCTTCAGAAAACACAAATTATGTGAAAATGCTTTTGAAGCAATAGACACAAAAACAGCTATAAATCCAAAACCCAATATGATAGACTCAAACTTTAAACTATATATTGTGTAGATTTACAGGTCCTACTTGCCCAGCAAAAAGGGTTTGAATAGTTCTTGCCCTTTTTTGAAAACTCACAAACAACTGTTCATGGGCTGAAAAGGCTTTTGGAGCAATAAAACAGTAAAAACTGCTATAACTCAAAAATGCAATAAGATAAGTTCAAACTTTAAAAGACATGTTGTGTTGATGTACAAGCCCCTCTTGCACAGAAAGTATGGGTTAGATATCTCTTGCAGTTTCTTCAGAAAACACAAATTATGTGAAAATGCTTTTGAAGCAATAGACACAAAAACAGCTATAAATCCAAAACCCAATATGATAGACTCAAACTTTAAACTATATATTGTGTAGATTTACAGGTCCTACTTGCCCAGCAAAAAGGGTTTGAACAGTTCTTGCCCTTTTTTGAAAACTCACAAACAACTGTTCATGGGCTGAAAAGGCTTTTAGAGCAATAAAACAGTAAAAACTGCTATAACTCAAAAATGCAATAAGATAAGTTCAAACTTTAAAAGACATGTTGTGCTGATGTACAAGCCCCTCTTGCACAGAAAGTATGGGTTACATATCTCTTGCAGTTTCTTCAGAAAACACAAATTATGTGAAAATGCTTTTGAAGCAATATACACAAAAACAGCTATAAATCCAAAACCCAATATGATAGACTCAAACTTTAAACTATATATTGTGTAGATTTACAGGTCCTACTTGCCCAGCAAAAAGGGTTTGAATAGCTCTTGCACTTTTTTCAAAACTCACAAACAACTGTTCATGGGCTGAAAATGCTTTTGGAGCAATAAAACAGTAAAAACTGCTATAACTCAAAAATGCAATAAGATAAGTTCAAACTTTAAAAGACATGTTGTGCTGATGTACAAGCCCCTCTTGCACAGAAAGTATGGGTTAGATATCTCTTGCAGTTTCTTCAGAAAACACAAATTATGTGAAAATGCTTTTGAAGCAATAGACACAAAAACAGCTATAAATCCAAAACCCAATATGATAGACTCAAACTTTAAACTATATATTGTGTAGATTTACAGGTCCTACTTGCCCAGCAAAAAGGGTTTGAATAGCTCGTGTCCTTTTTTGAAAACTCACAAACAACTGTTCATGGGCTGAAAAGGCTTTTGGAGCAATAAAACAGTAAAAACTGCTATAACTCAAAAATGCAATAAGATAAGTTCAAACTTTAAAAGACATGTTGTGCTGATGTACAAGCCCCTCTTGCACAGAAAGTATGGGTTAGATATCTCTTGCAGTTTCTTCAGAAAACACAAATTATGTGAAAATGCTTTTGAAGCAATAGACACAAAAACAGCTATAAATCCAAAACCCAATATGATAGACTCAAACTTTAAACTATATATTGTGTAGATTTACAGGTCCTACTTGCCCAGCAAAAAGGGTTTGAATAGCTCTTGCACTTTTTTCAAAACTCACAAACAACTGTTCATGGGCTGAAAATGCTTTTGGAGCAATAAAACAGTAAAAACTGCTATAACTCAAAAATGCAATAAGATAAGTTCAAACTTTAAAAGACATGTTGTGCAGATGTACAAGCCCCTCTTGCACAGAAAGTATGGGTTAGATATCTCTTGCAGTTTCTTCAGAAAACACAAATTATGTGAAAATGCTTTTGAAGCAATAGACACAAAAACAGCTATAAATCCAAAACCCAATATGATAGACTCAAACTTTAAACTATATATTGTGTAGATTTACAGGTCCTACTTGCCCAGCAAAAAGGGTTTGAATAGCTCTTGCCCTTTTTTTAAAACTCACAAACAACTGTTCATGGGCTGAAAAGGCTTTTGGAGCAATAAAACAGTAAAAACTGCTATAACTCAAAAATGCAATAAGATAGGTTCAAACTTTAAAAGACATGTTGTGCAGATGTACAAGCCCCTCTTGCACAGAAAGTATGGGTTAGATATCTCTTGCAGTTTCTTCAGAAAACACAAATTATGTGAAAATGCTTTTGAAGCAATAGACACAAAAACAGCTATAAATCCAAAACCCAATATGATAGACTCAAACTTTAAACTATATATTGTGTATATTTACAGGTCCTACTTGCCCAGCAAAAAGGGTTTGAATAGCTCTTGCCCTTTTTTGAAAACTCACAAACAACTGTTCATGGGCTCTAAAGACTTTTGGAGCAATAAAACAGTAAAAACTGCTATAACTCAAAAATGCAATAAGATAAGTTCAAACTTTAAAAGACATGTTGTGCTGATGTACAAGCCCCTCTTGCATAGAAAGTATGGGTTAGATATCTCTTGCAGTTTCTTCAGAAAACACAAATTATGTGAAAATGCTTTTGAAGCAATAGACACAAAAACAGCTATAAATCCAAAACCCAATATGATAGACTCAAACTTTAAACTATATATTGTGTAGATTTACAGGTCCTACTTGCCCAGCAAAAAGGGTTTGAATAGCTCTTGCCCTTTTTTGAAAACTCACAAACAACTGTTCATGGGCTCTAAAGACTTTTGGAGCAATAAAACAGTAAAAACTGCTATAACTCAAAAATGCAATAAGATAAGTTCAAACTTTAAAAGACATGTTGTGCTGATGTACAAGCCCCTCTTGCACAGAAAGTATGGGTTAGATATCTCTTGCAGTTTCTTCAGAAAACACAAATTATGTGAAAATGCTTTTGAAGCAATAGACACAAAAACAGCTATAAATCCAAAACCCAATATGATAGACTCAAACTTTAAACTATATATTGTGTAGATTTACAGGTCCTACTTGCCCAGCAAAAAGGGTTTGAATAGCTCTTGCACTTTTTTCAAAACTCACAAACAACTGTTCATGGGCTGAAAAGGCTTTTGGAGCAATAAAACAGTAAAAACTGCTAGAACTCAAAAATGCAATAAGATAGGTTCAAACTTTAAAAGACATGTTGTGCAGATGTACAAGCCCCTCTTGCACAGAAAGTATGGGTTAGATATCTCTTGCAGTTTCTTCAGAAAACACAAATTATGTGAAAATGCTTTTGAAGCAATAGACACAAAAACAGCTATAAATCCAAAACCTAATATGATAGACTCAAACTTTAAACTATATATTGTGTAGATTTACAGGTCCTACTTGCCCAGCAAAAAGGGTTTGAATAGTTCTTGCACTTTTTTCAAAACTCACAAACAACTGTTCATGGGCTGAAAAGGCTTTTGGAGCAATAAAACAGTAAAAACTGCTAGAACTCAAAAATGCAATAAGATAGGTTCAAACTTTAAAAGACATGTTGTGCAGATGTACAAGCCCCTCTTGCACAGAAAGTATGGGTTAGATATCTCTTGCAGTTTCTTCAGAAAACACAAATTATGTGAAAATGCTTTTAAAGCAATAGACACAAAAACAGCTATAAATCTAAAACCTAATATGATAGACTCAAACTTTAAACTATATATTGTGTAGATTTACAGGTCCTACTTGCCCAGCAAAAAGGGTTTGAATAGCTCTTGCACTTTTTTCAAAACTCACAAACAACTGTTCATGGGCTGAAAAGGCTTTTGGAGCAATAAAACAGTAAAAACTTTTATAACTCAAAAATGCAATAAGATAGGTTCAAACTTTAAAAGACATGTTGTGCAGATGTACAAGCCCCTCTTGCACAGAAAGTATGGGTTAGATATCTCTTGCAGTTTCTTCAGAAAACACAAATTATGTGAAAATGCTTTTGAAGCAAAAGACACAAAAACAGCTATAAATCCAAAACCTAATATGATAGACTCAAACTTTAACTTATATATTGTGTAGATTCACAGGTCCTACTTGCCCAGCAAAAAGGGTTTGAATAGCTCTTGCCCCTTTTTCAAAACTCACAAACAACTGTTCATGGGCTGAAAAGGCTTTTGGAGCAATAAAACAGTAAAAACTGTTATAACTCAAAAATGCAATAAGATAGGTTCAAACTTTAAAAGACATGTTGTGCTGATGTACAAGCCCCTCTTGCACAGAAAGTATGGGTTAGATATCTCTTGCAGTTTCTTCAGAAAACACAAATTATGTGAAAATGCTTTTGAAGCAATAGACACAAAAACAGCTATAAATCCAAAACCCAATATGATAGACTCAAACTTTAAACTATATATTGTGTAGATTTACAGGTCCTACTTGCCCAGCAAAAAGGGTTTGAATAGTTCTTGCCCTTTTTTGAAAACTCACAAACAACTGTTCATGGGCTGAAAAGGCTTTTGGAGCAATAAAACAGTAAAAACTGCTATAACTCAAAAATGCAATAAGATAAGTTCAAACTTTAAAAGACATGTTGTGTTGATGTACAAGCCCCTCTTGCACAGAAAGTATGGGTTAGATATCTCTTGCAGTTTCTTCAGAAAACACAAATTATGTGAAAATGCTTTTGAAGCAATAGACACAAAAACAGCTATAAATCCAAAACCCAATATGATAGACTCAAACTTTAAACTATATATTGTGTAGATTTACAGGTCCTACTTGCCCAGCAAAAAGGGTTTGAACAGTTCTTGCCCTTTTTTGAAAACTCACAAACAACTGTTCATGGGCTGAAAAGGCTTTTAGAGCAATAAAACAGTAAAAACTGCTATAACTCAAAAATGCAATAAGATAAGTTCAAACTTTAAAAGACATGTTGTGCTGATGTACAAGCCCCTCTTGCACAGAAAGTATGGGTTACATATCTCTTGCAGTTTCTTCAGAAAGCACAAATTATGTGAAAATGCTTTTGAAGCAATATACACAAAAACAGCTATAAATCCAAAACCCAATATGATAGACTCAAACTTTAAACTATATATTGTGTAGATTTACAGGTCCTACTTGCCCAGCAAAAAGGGTTTGAATAGCTCTTGCACTTTTTTCAAAACTCACAAACAACTGTTCATGGGCTGAAAATGCTTTTGGAGCAATAAAACAGTAAAAACTGCTATAACTCAAAAATGCAATAAGATAAGTTCAAACTTTAAAAGACATGTTGTGCTGATGTACAAGCCCCTCTTGCACAGAAAGTATGGGTTAGATATCTCTTGCAGTTTCTTCAGAAAACACAAATTATGTGAAAATGCTTTTGAAGCAATAGACACAAAAACAGCTATAAATCCAAAACCCAATATGATAGACTCAAACTTTAAACTATATATTGTGTAGATTTACAGGTCCTACTTGCCCAGCAAAAAGGGTTTGAATAGCTCTTGCACTTTTTTCAAAACTCACAAACAACTGTTCATGGGCTGAAAATGCTTTTGGAGCAATAAAACAGTAAAAACTGCTATAACTCAAAAATGCAATAAGATAAGTTCAAACTTTAAAAGACATGTTGTGCAGATGTACAAGCCCCTCTTGCACAGAAAGTATGGGTTAGATATCTCTTGCAGTTTCTTCAGAAAACACAAATTATGTGAAAATGCTTTTGAAGCAATAGACACAAAAACAGCTATAAATCCAAAACCCAATATGATAGACTCAAACTTTAAACTATATATTGTGTAGATTTACAGGTCCTACTTGCCCAGCAAAAAGGGTTTGAATAGCTCTTGCCCTTTTTTTAAAACTCACAAACAACTGTTCATGGGCTGAAAAGGCTTTTGGAGCAATAAAACAGTAAAAACTGCTATAACTCAAAAATGCAATAAGATAGGTTCAAACTTTAAAAGACATGTTGTGCAGATGTACAAGCCCCTCTTGCACAGAAAGTATGGGTTAGATATCTCTTGCAGTTTCTTCAGAAAACACAAATTATGTGAAAATGCTTTTGAAGCAATAGACACAAAAACAGCTATAAATCCAAAACCCAATATGATAGACTCAAACTTTAAACTATATATTGTGTATATTTACAGGTCCTACTTGCCCAGCAAAAAGGGTTTGAATAGCTCTTGCCCTTTTTTGAAAACTCACAAACAACTGTTCATGGGCTCTAAAGACTTTTGGAGCAATAAAACAGTAAAAACTGCTATAACTCAAAAATGCAATAAGATAAGTTCAAACTTTAAAAGACATGTTGTGCTGATGTACAAGCCCCTCTTGCATAGAAAGTATGGGTTAGATATCTCTTGCAGTTTCTTCAGAAAACACAAATTATGTGAAAATGCTTTTGAAGCAATAGACACAAAAACAGCTATAAATCCAAAACCCAATATGATAGACTCAAACTTTAAACTATATATTGTGTAGATTTACAGGTCCTACTTGCCCAGCAAAAAGGGTTTGAATAGCTCTTGCCCTTTTTTGAAAACTCACAAACAACTGTTCATGGGCTCTAAAGACTTTTGGAGCAATAAAACAGTAAAAACTGCTATAACTCAAAAATGCAATAAGATAAGTTCAAACTTTAAAAGACATGTTGTGCTGATGTACAAGCCCCTCTTGCATAGAAAGTATGGGTTAGATATCTCTTGCAGTTTCTTCAGAAAACACAAATTATGTGAAAATGCTTTTGAAGCAATAGACACAAAAACAGCTATAAATCCAAAACCCAATATGATAGACTCAAACTTTAAACTATATATTGTGTAGATTTACAGGTCCTACTTGCCCAGCAAAAAGGGTTTGAATAGCTCTTGCCCTTTTTTGAAAACTCACAAACAACTGTTCATGGGCTCTAAAGACTTTTGGAGCAATAAAACAGTAAAAACTGCTATAACTCAAAAATGCAATAAGATAAGTTCAAACTTTAAAAGACATGTTGTGCTGATGTACAAGCCCCTCTTGCACAGAAAGTATGGGTTAGATATCTCTTGCAGTTTCTTCAGAAAACACAAATTATGTGAAAATGCTTTTGAAGCAATAGACACAAAAACAGCTATAAATCCAAAACCCAATATGATAGACTCAAACTTTAAACTATATATTGTGTAGATTTACAGGTCCTACTTGCCCAGCAAAAAGGGTTTGAATAGCTCTTGCACTTTTTTCAAAACTCACAAACAACTGTTCATGGGCTGAAAAGGCTTTTGGAGCAATAAAACAGTAAAAACTGCTAGAACTCAAAAATGCAATAAGATAGGTTCAAACTTTAAAAGACATGTTGTGCAGATGTACAAGCCCCTCTTGCACAGAAAGTATGGGTTAGATATCTCTTGCAGTTTCTTCAGAAAACACAAATTATGTGAAAATGCTTTTGAAGCAATAGACACAAAAACAGCTATAAATCCAAAACCTAATATGATAGACTCAAACTTTAAACTATATATTGTGTAGATTTACAGGTCCTACTTGCCCAGCAAAAAGGGTTTGAATAGTTCTTGCACTTTTTTCAAAACTCACAAACAACTGTTCATGGGCTGAAAAGGCTTTTGGAGCAATAAAACAGTAAAAACTGCTAGAACTCAAAAATGCAATAAGATAGGTTCAAACTTTAAAAGACATGTTGTGCAGATGTACAAGCCCCTCTTGCACAGAAAGTATGGGTTAGATATCTCTTGCAGTTTCTTCAGAAAACACAAATTATGTGAAAATGCTTTTAAAGCAATAGACACAAAAACAGCTATAAATCTAAAACCTAATATGATAGACTCAAACTTTAAACTATATATTGTGTAGATTTACAGGTCCTACTTGCCCAGCAAAAAGGGTTTGAATAGCTCTTGCACTTTTTTCAAAACTCACAAACAACTGTTCATGGGCTGAAAAGGCTTTTGGAGCAATAAAACAGTAAAAACTTTTATAACTCAAAAATGCAATAAGATAGGTTCAAACTTTAAAAGACATGTTGTGCAGATGTACAAGCCCCTCTTGCACAGAAAGTATGGGTTAGATATCTCTTGCAGTTTCTTCAGAAAACACAAATTATGTGAAAATGCTTTTGAAGCAAAAGACACAAAAACAGCTATAAATCCAAAACCTAATATGATAGACTCAAACTTTAACTTATATATTGTGTAGATTCACAGGTCCTACTTGCCCAGCAAAAAGGGTTTGAATAGCTCTTGCCCCTTTTTCAAAACTCACAAACAACTGTTCATGGGCTGAAAAGGCTTTTGGAGCAATAAAACAGTAAAAACTGTTATAACTCAAAAATGCAATAAGATAGGTTCAAACTTTAAAAGACATGTTGTGCTGATGTACAAGCCCCTCTTGCACAGAAAGTATGGGTTAGATATCTCTTGCAGTTTCTTCAGAAAACACAAATTATGTGAAAATGCTTTTGAAGCAATAGACACAAAAACAGCTATAAATCCAAAACCCAATATGATAGACTCAAACTTTAAACTATATATTGTGTAGATTTACAGGTCCTACTTGCCCAGCAAAAAGGGTTTGAATAGTTCTTGCCCTTTTTTGAAAACTCACAAACAACTGTTCATGGGCTGAAAAGGCTTTTGGAGCAATAAAACAGTAAAAACTGCTATAACTCAAAAATGCAATAAGATAAGTTCAAACTTTAAAAGACATGTTGTGTTGATGTACAAGCCCCTCTTGCACAGAAAGTATGGGTTAGATATCTCTTGCAGTTTCTTCAGAAAACACAAATTATGTGAAAATGCTTTTGAAGCAATAGACACAAAAACAGCTATAAATCCAAAACCCAATATGATAGACTCAAACTTTAAACTATATATTGTGTAGATTTACAGGTCCTACTTGCCCAGCAAAAAGGGTTTGAACAGTTCTTGCCCTTTTTTGAAAACTCACAAACAACTGTTCATGGGCTGAAAAGGCTTTTAGAGCAATAAAACAGTAAAAACTGCTATAACTCAAAAATGCAATAAGATAAGTTCAAACTTTAAAAGACATGTTGTGCTGATGTACAAGCCCCTCTTGCACAGAAAGTATGGGTTACATATCTCTTGCAGTTTCTTCAGAAAGCACAAATTATGTGAAAATGCTTTTGAAGCAATATACACAAAAACAGCTATAAATCCAAAACCCAATATGATAGACTCAAACTTTAAACTATATATTGTGTAGATTTACAGGTCCTACTTGCCCAGCAAAAAGGGTTTGAATAGCTCTTGCACTTTTTTCAAAACTCACAAACAACTGTTCATGGGCTGAAAATGCTTTTGGAGCAATAAAACAGTAAAAACTGCTATAACTCAAAAATGCAATAAGATAAGTTCAAACTTTAAAAGACATGTTGTGCTGATGTACAAGCCCCTCTTGCACAGAAAGTATGGGTTAGATATCTCTTGCAGTTTCTTCAGAAAACACAAATTATGTGAAAATGCTTTTGAAGCAATAGACACAAAAACAGCTATAAATCCAAAACCCAATATGATAGACTCAAACTTTAAACTATATATTGTGTAGATTTACAGGTCCTACTTGCCCAGCAAAAAGGGTTTGAATAGCTCTTGCACTTTTTTCAAAACTCACAAACAACTGTTCATGGGCTGAAAATGCTTTTGGAGCAATAAAACAGTAAAAACTGCTATAACTCAAAAATGCAATAAGATAAGTTCAAACTTTAAAAGACATGTTGTGCAGATGTACAAGCCCCTCTTGCACAGAAAGTATGGGTTAGATATCTCTTGCAGTTTCTTCAGAAAACACAAATTATGTGAAAATGCTTTTGAAGCAATAGACACAAAAACAGCTATAAATCCAAAACCCAATATGATAGACTCAAACTTTAAACTATATATTGTGTAGATTTACAGGTCCTACTTGCCCAGCAAAAAGGGTTTGAATAGCTCTTGCCCTTTTTTTAAAACTCACAAACAACTGTTCATGGGCTGAAAAGGCTTTTGGAGCAATAAAACAGTAAAAACTGCTATAACTCAAAAATGCAATAAGATAGGTTCAAACTTTAAAAGACATGTTGTGCAGATGTACAAGCCCCTCTTGCACAGAAAGTATGGGTTAGATATCTCTTGCAGTTTCTTCAGAAAACACAAATTATGTGAAAATGCTTTTGAAGCAATAGACACAAAAACAGCTATAAATCCAAAACCCAATATGATAGACTCAAACTTTAAACTATATATTGTGTATATTTACAGGTCCTACTTGCCCAGCAAAAAGGGTTTGAATAGCTCTTGCCCTTTTTTGAAAACTCACAAACAACTGTTCATGGGCTCTAAAGACTTTTGGAGCAATAAAACAGTAAAAACTGCTATAACTCAAAAATGCAATAAGATAAGTTCAAACTTTAAAAGACATGTTGTGCTGATGTACAAGCCCCTCTTGCATAGAAAGTATGGGTTAGATATCTCTTGCAGTTTCTTCAGAAAACACAAATTATGTGAAAATGCTTTTGAAGCAATAGACACAAAAACAGCTATAAATCCAAAACCCAATATGATAGACTCAAACTTTAAACTATATATTGTGTAGATTTACAGGTCCTACTTGCCCAGCAAAAAGGGTTTGAATAGCTCTTGCCCTTTTTTGAAAACTCACAAACAACTGTTCATGGGCTCTAAAGACTTTTGGAGCAATAAAACAGTAAAAACTGCTATAACTCAAAAATGCAATAAGATAAGTTCAAACTTTAAAAGACATGTTGTGCAGATGTACAAGCCCCTCTTGCACAGAAAGTATGGGTTAGATATCTCTTGCAGTTTCTTCAGAAAACACAAATTATGTGAAAATGCTTTTGAAGCAATAGACACAAAAACAGCTATAAATCCAAAACCCAATATGATAGACTCAAACTTTAAACTATATATTGTGTAGATTTACAGGTCCTACTTGCCCAGCAAAAAGGGTTTGAATAGCTCTTGCACTTTTTTCAAAACTCACAAACAACTGTTCATGGGCTGAAAAGGCTTTTGGAGCAATAAAACAGTAAAAACTGCTAGAACTCAAAAATGCAATAAGATAGGTTCAAACTTTAAAAGACATGTTGTGCAGATGTACAAGCCCCTCTTGCACAGAAAGTATGGGTTAGATATCTCTTGCAGTTTCTTCAGAAAACACAAATTATGTGAAAATGCTTTTGAAGCAATAGACACAAAAACAGCTATAAATCTAAAACCTAATATGATAGACTCAAACTTTAAACTATATATTGTGTAGATTTACAGGTCCTACTTGCCCAGCAAAAAGGGTTTGAATAGCTCTTGCACTTTTTTCAAAACTCACAAACAACTGTTCATGGGCTGAAAAGGCTTTTGGAGCAATAAAACAGTAAAAACTTTTATAACTCAAAAATGCAATAAGATAGGTTCAAACTTTAAAAGACATGTTGTGCAGATGTACAAGCCCCTCTTGCACAGAAAGTATGGGTTAGATATCTCTTGCAGTTTCTTCAGAAAACACAAATTATGTGAAAATGCTTTTGAAGCAAAAGACACAAAAACAGCTATAAATCCAAAACCTAATATGATAGACTCAAACTTTAACTTATATATTGTGTAGATTCACAGGTCCTACTTGCCCAGCAAAAAGGGTTTGAATAGCTCTTGCCCCTTTTTCAAAACTCACAAACAACTGTTCATGGGCTGAAAAGGCTTTTGGAGCAATAAAACAGTAAAAACTGTTATAACTCAAAAATGCAATAAGATAGGTTCAAACTTTAAAAGACATGTTGTGCTGATGTACAAGCCCCTCTTGCACAGAAAGTATGGGTTAGATATCTCTTGCAGTTTCTTCAGAAAACACAAATTATGTGAAAATGCTTTTGAAGCAATAGACACAAAAACAGCTATAAATCCAAAACCCAATATGATAGACTCAAACTTTAAACTATATATTGTGTAGATTTACAGGTCCTACTTGCCCAGCAAAAAGGGTTTGAATAGTTCTTGCCCTTTTTTGAAAACTCACAAACAACTGTTCATGGGCTGAAAAGGCTTTTGGAGCAATAAAACAGTAAAAACTGCTATAACTCAAAAATGCAATAAGATAAGTTCAAACTTTAAAAGACATGTTGTGTTGATGTACAAGCCCCTCTTGCACAGAAAGTATGGGTTAGATATCTCTTGCAGTTTCTTCAGAAAACACAAATTATGTGAAAATGCTTTTGAAGCAATAGACACAAAAACAGCTATAAATCCAAAACCCAATATGATAGACTCAAACTTTAAACTATATATTGTGTAGATTTACAGGTCCTACTTGCCCAGCAAAAAGGGTTTGAATAGCTCTTGTCCTTTTTTGAAAACTCACAAACAACTGTTCATGGGCTGAAAAGGCTTTTGGAGCAATAAAACAGTAAAAACTGCTATAACTCAAAAATGCAATAAGATAAGTTCAAACTTTAAAAGACATGTTGTGCTGATGTACAAGCCCCTCTTGCACAGAAAGTATGGGTTAGATATCTCTTGCAGTTTCTTCAGAAAACACAAATTATGTGAAAATGCTTTTGAAGCAATAGACACAAAAACAGCTATAAATCCAAAACCCAATATGATAGACTCAAACTTTAAACTATATATTGTGTATATTTACAGGTCCTACTTGCCCAGCAAAAAGGGTTTGAATAGCTGTTGCCCTTTTTTGAAAACTCACAAACAACTGTTCATGGGCTCTAAAGACTTTTGGAGCAATAAAACAGTAAAAACTGCTATAACTCAAAAATGCAATAAGATAAGTTCAAACTTTAAAAGACATGTTGTGCTGATGTACAAGCCCCTCTTGCACAGAAAGTATGGGTTAGATATCTCTTGCAGTTTCTTCAGAAAACACAAATTATGTGAAAATGCTTTTGAAGCAATAGACACAAAAACAGCTATAAATCCAAAACCCAATACGATAGACTCAAACTTTAAACTATATATTGTGTAGATTTACAGGTCCTACTTGCCCAGCAAAAAGGGTTTGAATAGCTCTTGCACTTTTTTCAAAACTCACAAACAACTGTTCATGGGCTGAAAATGCTTTTGGAGCAATAAAACAGTAAAAACTGCTATAACTCAAAAATGCAATAAGATAAGTTCAAACTTTAAAAGACATGTTGTGCTGATGTACAAGCCCCTCTTGCACAGAAAGTATGGGTTAGATATCTCTTGCAGTTTCTTCAGAAAACACAAATTATGTGAAAATGCTTTTGAAGAAATAGACACAAAAACAGCTATAAATCCAAAACCCAATATGATAGACTCAAACTTTAAACTATATATTGTGTAGATTTACAGGTCCTACTTGCCCAGCAAAAAGGGTTTGAATAGCTCTTGCCCTTTTTTGAAAACTCACAAACAACTGTTCATGGGCTGAAAAGGCTTTTGGAGCAATAAAACAGTAAAAACTGCTATAACTCAAAAATGCAATAAGATAAGTTCAAACTTTAAAAGACATGTTGTGCAGATGTACAAGCCCCTCTTGCACAGAAAGTATGGGTTAGATATCTCTTGCAGTTTCTTCAGAAAACACAAATTATGTGAAAATGCTTTTGAAGCAATAGACACAAAAACAGCTATAAATCCAAAACCCAATATGATAGACTCAAACTTTAAACTATATATTGTGTAGATTTACAGGTCCTACTTGCCCAGCAAAAAGGGTTTGAATAGCTCTTGCCCTTTTTTGAAAACTCACAAACAACTGTTCATGGGCTGAAAAGGCTTTTGGAGCAATAAAACAGTAAAAACTGCTATAACTCAAAAATGCAATAAGATAAGTTCAAACTTTAAAAGACATGTTGTGCTGATGTACAAGCCCCTCTTGCACAGAAAGTATGGGTTAGATATCTCTTGCAGTTTCTTCAGAAAACACAAATTATGTGAAAATGCTTTTGAAGCAATAGACACAAAAACAGCTATAAATCCAAAACCCAATATGATAGACTCAAACTTTAAACTATATATTGTGTAGATTTACAGGTCCTACTTGCCCAGCAAAAAGGGTTTGAATAGCTCTTGTCCTTTTTTGAAAACTCACAAACAACTGTTCATGGGCTGAAAAGGCTTTTGGAGCAATAAAACAGTAAAAACTGCTATAACTCAAAAATGCAATAAGATAAGTTCAAACTTTAAAAGACATGTTGTGCAGATGTACAAGCCCCTCTTGCACAGAAAGTATGGGTTAGATATCTCTTGCAGTTTCTTCAGAAAACACAAATTATGTGAAAATGCTTTTGAAGCAATAGACACAAAAACAGCTATAAATCCAAAACCCAATATGATAGACTCAAACTTTAAACTATATATTGTGTAGATTTACAGGTCCTACTTGCCCAGCAAAAAGGGTTTGAATAGCTCTTGCCCTTTTTTGAAAACTCACAAACAACTGTTCATGGGCTGAAAAGGCTTTTGGAGCAATAAAACAGTAAAAACTGCTATAACTCAAAAATGCAATAAGATAAGTTCAAACTTTAAAAGACATGTTTTGCAGATGTACAAGCCCCTCTTGCACAGAAAGTATGGGTTAGATATCTCTTGCAGTTTCTTCAGAAAACACAAATTATGTGAAAATGCTTTTGAAGCAATAGACACAAAAACAGCTATAAATCCAAAACCCAATATGATAGACTCAAACTTTAAACTATATATTGTGTAGATTTACAGGTCCTACTTGCCCAGCAAAAAGGGTTTGAATAGCTCTTGTCCTTTTTTGAAAACTCACAAACAACTGTTCATGGGCTGAAAAGGCTTTTGGAGCAATAAAACAGTAAAAACTGCTATAACTCAAAAATGCAATAAGATAAGTTCAAACTTTAAAATACATGTTGTGCTGATGTACAAGCCCCTCTTGCACAGAAAGTATGGGTTACATATCTCTTGCAGTTTCTTCAGAAAACACAAATTATGTGAAAATGCTTTTGAAGCAATAGACACAAAAACAGCTATAAATCCAAAACCCAATATGATAGACTCAAACTTTAAACTATATATTGTGTAGATTTACAGGTCCTACTTTCCCAGCAAAAAGGATTTGAATAGCTCTTGCACTTTTTTCAAAACTCACAAACAACTGTTCATGGGCTGAAAATGCTTTTGGAGCAATAAAACAGTAAAAACTGCTATAACTCAAAAATGCAATAAGATAAGTTCAAACTTTAAAAGACATGTTGTGCTGATGTACAAGCCCCTCTTGCACAGAAAGTATGGGTTAGATATCTCTTGCAGTTTCTTCAGAAAACACAAATTATGTGAAAATGCTTTTGAAGCAATAGACACAAAAACAGCTATAAATCCAAAACCCAATATGATAGACTCAAACTTTAAACTATATATTGTGTAGATTTACAGGTCCTACTTGCCCAGCAAAAAGGATTTGAATAGCTCTTGCCCTTTTTTGAAAACTCACAAACAACTGTTCATGGGCTGAAAAGGCTTTTGGAGCAATAAAACAGTAAAAACTGCTATAACTCAAAAATGCAATAAGATAAGTTCAAACTTTAAAAGACATGTTGTGCAGATGTACAAGCCCCTCTTGCACAGAAAGTATGGGTTAGATATCTCTTGCAGTTTCTTCAGAAAACACAAATTATGTGAAAATGCTTTTGAAGCAATAGACACAAAAACAGCTATAAATCCAAAACCCAATATGATAGACTCAAACTTTAAACTATATATTGTGTAGATTTACAGGTCCTACTTGCCCAGCAAAAAGGGCTTGAATAGCTCTTGTCCTTTTTTGAAAACTCACAAACAACTGTTCATGGGCTGAAAAGGCTTTTGGAGCAATAAAACAGTAAAAACTGCTATAACTCAAAAATGCAATAAGATAAGTTCAAACTTTAAAAGACATGTTGTGCAGATGTACAAGCCCCTCTTGCACAGAAAGTATGGGTTAGATATCTCTTGCAGTTTCTTCAGAAAACACAAATTATGTGAAAATGCTTTTGAAGCAATAGACACAAAAACAGCTATAAATCCAAAACCCAATATGATAGACTCAAACTTTAAACTATATATTGTGTAGATTTACAGGTCCTACTTGCCCAGCAAAAAGGGTTTGAACAGTTCTTGCCCTTTTTTGAAAACTCACAAACAACTGTTCATGGGCTGAAAAGGCTTTTAGAGCAATAAAACAGTAAAAACTGCTATAACTCAAAAATGCAATAAGATAAGTTCAAACTTTAAAAGACATGTTGTGCTGATGTACAAGCCCCTCTTGCACAGAAAGTATGGGTTACATATCTCTTGCAGTTTCTTCAGAAAACACAAATTATGTGAAAATGCTTTTGAAGCAATATACACAAAAACAGCTATAAATCCAAAACCCAATATGATAGACTCAAACTTTAAACTATATATTGTGTAGATTTACAGGTCCTACTTGCCCAGCAAAAAGGGTTTGAATAGCTCTTGCACTTTTTTCAAAACTCACAAACAACTGTTCATGGGCTGAAAATGCTTTTGGAGCAATAAAACAGTAAAAACTGCTAGAACTCAAAAATGCAATAAGATAAGTTCAAACTTTAAAAGACATGCTGTGCTGATGTACAAGCCCCTCTTGCACAGAAAGTATGGGTTAGATATCTCTTGCAGTTTCTTCAGAAAACACAAATTATGTGAAAATGCTTTTGAAGCAATAGACACAAAAACAGCTATAAATCCAAAACCCAATATGATAGACTCAAACTTTAAACTATATATTGTGTAGATTTACAGGTCCTACTTGCCCAGCAAAAAGGGTTTGAATAGCTCGTGTCCTTTTTTGAAAACTCACAAACAACTGTTCATGGGCTGAAAAGGCTTTTGGAGCAATAAAACAGTAAAAACTGCTATAACTCAAAAATGCAATAAGATAAGTTCAAACTTTAAAAGACATGTTGTGCTGATGTACAAGCCCCTCTTGCACAGAAAGTATGGGTTAGATATCTCTTGCAGTTTCTTCAGAAAACACAAATTATGTGAAAATGCTTTTGAAGCAATAGACACAAAAACAGCTATAAATCCAAAACCCAATATGATAGACTCAAACTTTAAACTATATATTGTGTAGATTTACAGGTCCTACTTGCCCAGCAAAAAGGGTTTGAATAGCTCTTGCACTTTTTTCAAAACTCACAAACAACTGTTCATGGGCTGAAAATGCTTTTGGAGCAATAAAACAGTAAAAACTGCTATAACTCAAAAATGCAATAAGATAAGTTCAAACTTTAAAAGACATGTTGTGCAGATGTACAAGCCCCTCTTGCACAGAAAGTATGGGTTAGATATCTCTTGCAGTTTCTTCAGAAAACACAAATTATGTGAAAATGCTTTTGAAGCAATAGACACAAAAACAGCTATAAATCCAAAACCCAATATGATAGACTCAAACTTTAAACTATATATTGTGTAGATTTACAGGTCCTACTTGCCCAGCAAAAAGGGTTTGAATAGCTCTTGCCCTTTTTTTAAAACTCACAAACAACTGTTCATGGGCTGAAAAGGCTTTTGGAGCAATAAAACAGTAAAAACTGCTATAACTCAAAGATGCAATAAGATAGGTTCAAACTTTAAAAGACATGTTGTGCAGATGTACAAGCCCCTCTTGCACAGAAAGTATGGGTTAGATATCTCTTGCAGTTTCTTCAGAAAACACAAATTATGTGAAAATGCTTTTGAAGCAATAGACACAAAAACAGCTATAAATCCAAAACCCAATATGATAGACTCAAACTTTAAACTATATATTGTGTATATTTACAGGTCCTACTTGCCCAGCAAAAAGGGTTTGAATAGCTCTTGCCCTTTTTTGAAAACTCACAAACAACTGTTCATGGGCTCTAAAGACTTTTGGAGCAATAAAACAGTAAAAACTGCTATAACTCAAAAATGCAATAAGATAAGTTCAAACTTTAAAAGACATGTTGTGCTGATGTACAAGCCCCTCTTGCATAGAAAGTATGGGTTAGATATCTCTTGCAGTTTCTTCAGAAAACACAAATTATGTGAAAATGCTTTTGAAGCAATAGACACAAAAACAGCTATAAATCCAAAACCCAATATGATAGACTCAAACTTTAAACTATATATTGTGAAGATTTACAGGTCCTACTTGCCCAGCAAAAAGGGTTTGAATAGCTCTTGCCCTTTTTTGAAAACTCACAAACAACTGTTCATGGGCTCTAAAGACTTTTGGAGCAATAAAACAGTAAAAACTGCTATAACTCAAAAATGCAATAAGATAAGTTCAAACTTTAAAAGACATGTTGTGCTGATGTACAAGCCCCTCTTGCACAGAAAGTATGGGTTAGATATCTCTTGCAGTTTCTTCAGAAAACACAAATTATGTGAAAATGCTTTTGAAGCAATAGACACAAAAACAGCTATAAATCCAAAACCCAATATGATAGACTCAAACTTTAAACTATATATTGTGTAGATGTACAGGTCTTACTTGCCCAGCAAAAAGGGTTTGAATAGCTCTTGCCCTTTTTTGAAAACTCACAAACAACTGTTCATGGGCTGAAAAGGCTTTTGGAGCAATAAAACAGTAAAAACTGCTATAACTCAAAAATGCAATAAGATAAGTTCAAACTTTAAAAGACATGTTGTGCAGATGTACAAGCCCCTCTTGCACAGAAAGTATGGGTTAGATATCTCTTGCAGTTTCTTCAGAAAACACAAATTATGTGAAAATGCTTTTGAAGCAATAGACACAAAAACAGCTATAAATCCAAAACCCAATATGATAGACTCAAACTTTAAACTATATATTGTGTAGATTTACAGGTCCTACTTGCCCAGCAAAAAGGGTTTGAATAGCTCTTGCACTTTTTTCAAAACTCACAAACAACTGTTCATGGGCTGAAAAGGCTTTTGGAGCAATAAAACAGTAAAAACTGCTAGAACTCAAAAATGCAATAAGATAGGTTCAAACTTTAAAAGACATGTTGTGCAGATGTACAAGCCCCTCTTGCACAGAAAGTATGGGTTAGATATCTCTTGCAGTTTCTTCAGAAAACACAAATTATGTGAAAATGCTTTTGAAGCAATAGACACAAAAACAGCTATAAATCCAAAACCTAATATGATAGACTCAAACTTTAAACTATATATTGTGTAGATTTACAGGTCCTACTTGCCCAGCAAAAAGGGTTTGAATAGTTCTTGCACTTTTTTCAAAACTCACAAACAACTGTTCATGGGCTGAAAAGGCTTTTGGAGCAATAAAACAGTAAAAACTGCTAGAACTCAAAAATGCAATAAGATAGGTTCAAACTTTAAAAGACATGTTGTGCAGATGTACAAGCCCCTCTTGCACAGAAAGTATGGGTTAGATATCTCTTGCAGTTTCTTCAGAAAACACAAATTATGTGAAAATGCTTTTAAAGCAATAGACAAAAAAAACAGCTATAAATCTAAAACCTAATATGATAGACTCAAACTTTAAACTATATATTGTGTAGATTTACAGGTCCTACTTGCCCAGCAAAAAGGGTTTGAATAGCTCTTGCACTTTTTTCAAAACTCACAAACAACTGTTCATGGGCTGAAAAGGCTTTTGGAGCAATAAAACAGTAAAAACTTTTATAACTCAAAAATGCAATAAGATAGGTTCAAACTTTAAAAGACATGTTGTGCAGATGTACAAGCCCCTCTTGCACAGAAAGTATGGGTTAGATATCTCTTGCAGTTTCTTCAGAAAACACAAATTATGTGAAAATGCTTTTGAAGCAAAAGACACAAAAACAGCTATAAATCCAAAACCTAATATGATAGACTCAAACTTTAACTTATATATTGTGTAGATTCACAGGTCCTACTTGCCCAGCAAAAAGGGTTTGAATAGCTCTTGCCCCTTTTTCAAAACTCACAAACAACTGTTCATGGGCTGAAAAGGCTTTTGGAGCAATAAAACAGTAAAAACTGTTATAACTCAAAAATGCAATAAGATAGGTTCAAACTTTAAAAGACATGTTGTGCTGATGTACAAGCCCCTCTTGCACAGAAAGTATGGGTTAGATATCTCTTGCAGTTTCTTCAGAAAACACAAATTATGTGAAAATGCTTTTGAAGCAATAGACACAAAAACAGCTATAAATCCAAAACCCAATATGATAGACTCAAACTTTAAACTATATATTGTGTAGATTTACAGGTCCTACTTGCCCAGCAAAAAGGGTTTGAATAGTTCTTGCCCTTTTTTGAAAACTCACAAACAACTGTTCATGGGCTGAAAAGGCTTTTGGAGCAATAAAACAGTAAAAACTTTTATAACTCAAAAATGCAATAAGATAGGTTCAAACTTTAAAAGACATGTTGTGCAGATGTACAAGCCCCTCTTGCACAGAAAGTATGGGTTAGATATCTCTTGCAGTTTCTTCAGAAAACACAAATTATGTGAAAATGCTTTTGAAGCAAAAGACACAAAAACAGCTATAAATCCAAAACCTAATATGATAGACTCAAACTTTAACTTATATATTGTGTAGATTCACAGGTCCTACTTGCCCAGCAAAAAGGGTTTGAATAGCTCTTGCCCCTTTTTCAAAACTCACAAACAACTGTTCATGGGCTGAAAAGGCTTTTGGAGCAATAAAACAGTAAAAACTGTTATAACTCAAAAATGCAATAAGATAGGTTCAAACTTTAAAAGACATGTTGTGCTGATGTACAAGCCCCTCTTGCACAGAAAGTATGGGTTAGATATCTCTTGCAGTTTCTTCAGAAAACACAAATTATGTGAAAATGCTTTTGAAGCAATAGACACAAAAACAGCTATAAATCCAAAACCCAATATGATAGACTCAAACTTTAAACTATATATTGTGTAGATTTACAGGTCCTACTTGCCCAGCAAAAAGGGTTTGAATAGTTCTTGCCCTTTTTTGAAAACTCACAAACAACTGTTCATGGGCTGAAAAGGCTTTTGGAGCAATAAAACAGTAAAAACTGCTATAACTCAAAAATGCAATAAGATAAGTTCAAACTTTAAAAGACATGTTGTGTTGATGTACAAGCCCCTCTTGCACAGAAAGTATGGGTTAGATATCTCTTGCAGTTTCTTCAGAAAACACAAATTATGTGAAAATGCTTTTGAAGCAATAGACACAAAAACAGCTATAAATCCAAAACCCAATATGATAGACTCAAACTTTAAACTATATATTGTGTAGATTTACAGGTCCTACTTGCCCAGCAAAAAGGGTTTGAATAGCTCTTGCCCTTTTTTGAAAACTCACAAACAACTGTTCATGGGCTCTAAAGACTTTTGGAGCAATAAAACAGTAAAAACTGCTATAACTCAAAAATGCAATAAGATAAGTTCAAACTTTAAAAGACATGTTGTGCTGATGTACAAGCCCCTCTTGCACAGAAAGTATGGGTTAGATATCTCTTGCAGTTTCTTCAGAAAACACAAATTATGTGAAAATGCTTTTGAAGCAATAGACACAAAAACAGCTATAAATCCAAAACCCAATATGATAGACTCAAACTTTAAACTATATATTGTGTAGATGTACTGGTCTTACTTGCCCAGCAAAAAGGGTTTGAATAGCTCTTGCCCTTTTTTGAAAACTCACAAACAACTGTTCATGGGCTGAAAAGGCTTTTGGAGCAATAAAACAGTAAAAACTGCTATAACTCAAAAATGCAATAAGATAAGTTCAAACTTTAAAAGACATGTTGTGCAGATGTACAAGCCCCTCTTGCACAGAAAGTATGGGTTAGATATCTCTTGCAGTTTCTTCAGAAAACACAAATTATGTGAAAATGCTTTTGAAGCAATAGACACAAAAACAGCTATAAATCCAAAACCCAATATGATAGACTCAAACTTTAAACTATATATTGTGTAGATTTACAGGTCCTACTTGCCCAGCAAAAAGGGTTTGAATAGCTCTTGCACTTTTTTCAAAACTCACAAACAACTGTTCATGGGCTGAAAAGGCTTTTGGAGCAATAAAACAGTAAAAACTGCTAGAACTCAAAAATGCAATAAGATAGGTTCAAACTTTAAAAGACATGTTGTGCAGATGTACAAGCCCCTCTTGCACAGAAAGTATGGGTTAGATATCTCTTGCAGTTTCTTCAGAAAACACAAATTATGTGAAAATGCTTTTGAAGCAATAGACACAAAAACAGCTATAAATCCAAAACCTAATATGATAGACTCAAACTTTAAACTATATATTGTGTAGATTTACAGGTCCTACTTGCCCAGCAAAAAGGGTTTGAATAGTTCTTGCACTTTTTTCAAAACTCACAAACAACTGTTCATGGGCTGAAAAGGCTTTTGGAGCAATAAAACAGTAAAAACTGCTAGAACTCAAAAATGCAATAAGATAGGTTCAAACTTTAAAAGACATGTTGTGCAGATGTACAAGCCCCTCTTGCACAGAAAGTATGGGTTAGATATCTCTTGCAGTTTCTTCAGAAAACACAAATTATGTGAAAATGCTTTTAAAGCAATAGACAAAAAAAACAGCTATAAATCTAAAACCTAATATGATAGACTCAAACTTTAAACTATATATTGTGTAGATTTACAGGTCCTACTTGCCCATTAAAAAGGGTTTGAATAGCTCTTGCACTTTTTTCAAAACTCACAAACAACTGTTCATGGGCTGAAAAGGCTTTTGGAGCAATAAAACAGTAAAAACTTTTATAACTCAAAAATGCAATAAGATAGGTTCAAACTTTAAAAGACATGTTGTGCAGATGTACAAGCCCCTCTTGCACAGAAAGTATGGGTTAGATATCTCTTGCAGTTTCTTCAGAAAACACAAATTATGTGAAAATGCTTTTGAAGCAAAAGACACAAAAACAGCTATAAATCCAAAACCTAATATGATAGACTCAAACTTTAACTTATATATTGTGTAGATTCACAGGTCCTACTTGCCCAGCAAAAAGGGTTTGAATAGCTCTTGCCCCTTTTTCAAAACTCACAAACAACTGTTCATGGGCTGAAAAGGCTTTTGGAGCAATAAAACAGTAAAAACTGTTATAACTCAAAAATGCAATAAGATAGGTTCAAACTTTAAAAGACATGTTGTGCTGATGTACAAGCCCCTCTTGCACAGAAAGTATGGGTTAGATATCTCTTGCAGTTTCTTCAGAAAACACAAATTATGTGAAAATGCTTTTGAAGCAATAGACACAAAAACAGCTATAAATCCAAAACCCAATATGATAGACTCAAACTTTAAACTATATATTGTGTAGATTTACAGGTCCTACTTGCCCAGCAAAAAGGGTTTGAATAGTTCTTGCCCTTTTTTGAAAACTCACAAACAACTGTTCATGGGCTGAAAAGGCTTTTGGAGCAATAAAACAGTAAAAACTGCTATAACTCAAAAATGCAATAAGATAAGTTCAAACTTTAAAAGACATGTTGTGTTGATGTACAAGCCCCTCTTGCACAGAAAGTATGGGTTAGATATCTCTTGCAGTTTCTTCAGAAAACACAAATTATGTGAAAATGCTTTTGAAGCAATAGACACAAAAACAGCTATAAATCCAAAACCCAATATGATAGACTCAAACTTTAAACTATATATTGTGTAGATTTACAGGTCCTACTTGCCCAGCAAAAAGGGTTTGAATAGCTCTTGTCCTTTTTTGAAAACTCACAAACAACTGTTCATGGGCTGAAAAGGCTTTTGGAGCAATAAAACAGTAAAAACTGCTATAACTCAAAAATGCAATAAGATAAGTTCAAACTTTAAAAGACATGTTGTGCTGATGTACAAGCCCCTCTTGCACAGAAAGTATGGGTTAGATATCTCTTGCAGTTTCTTCAGAAAACACAAATTATGTGAAAATGCTTTTGAAGCAATAGACACAAAAACAGCTATAAATCCAAAACCCAATATGATAGACTCAAACTTTAAACTATATATTGTGTAGATTTACAGGTCCTACTTGCCCAGCAAAAAGGGTTTGAATAGCTCTTGCCCTTTTTTGAAAACTCACAAACAACTGTTCATGGGGCTGAAAAGGCTTTTGGAGCAATAAAACAGTAAAAACTGCTATAACTCAAAAATGCAATAAGATAGGTTCAAACTTTAAAAGACATGTTGTGCAGATGTACAAGCCCCTCTTGCACAGAAAGTATGGGTTAGATATCTCTTGCAGTTTCTTCAGAAAACACAAATTATGTGAAAATGCTTTTGAAGCAATAGACACAAAAACAGCTATAAATCCAAAACCCAATATGATAGACTCAAACTTTAAACTATATATTGTGTATATTTACAGGTCCTACTTGCCCAGCAAAAAGGGTTTGAATAGCTGTTGCCCTTTTTTGAAAACTCACAAACAACTGTTCATGGGCTGAAAATGCTTTTGGAGCAATAAAACAGTAAAAACTGCTATAACTCAAAAATGCAATAAGATAAGTTCAAACTTTAAAAGACATGTTGTGCTGATGTACAAGCCCCTCTTGCACAGAAAGTATGGGTTAGATATCTCTTGCAGTTTCTTCAGAAAACACAAATTATGTGAAAATGCTTTTGAAGCAATAGACACAAAAACAGCTATAAATCCAAAACCCAATACGATAGACTCAAACTTTAAACTATATATTGTGTAGATTTACAGGTCCTACTTGCCCAGCAAAAAGGGTTTGAATAGCTCTTGCACTTTTTTCAAAACTCACAAACAACTGTTCATGGGCTGAAAATGCTTTTGGAGCAATAAAACAGTAAAAACTGCTATAACTCAAAAATGCAATAAGATAAGTTCAAACTTTAAAAGACATGTTGTGCTGATGTACAAGCCCCTCTTGCACAGAAAGTATGGGTTAGATATCTCTTGCAGTTTCTTCAGAAAACACAAATTATGTGAAAATGCTTTTGAAGAAATAGACACAAAAACAGCTATAAATCCAAAACCC
Source organism: Eucyclogobius newberryi (assembly GCF_026437365.1). Taxonomy (NCBI): domain Eukaryota; kingdom Metazoa; phylum Chordata; class Actinopteri; order Gobiiformes; family Gobiidae; genus Eucyclogobius; species Eucyclogobius newberryi. The sequence continues at coordinate 2,904,195 of NW_027316056.1, forward strand.
AATATGATAGACTCAAACTTTAAACTATATATTGTGTAGATTTACAGGTCCTACTTGCCCAGCAAAAAGGGTTTGAATAGCTCTTGCCCTTTTTTGAAAACTCACAAACAACTGTTCATGGGCTGAAAAGGCTTTTGGAGCAATAAAACAGTAAAAACTGCTATAACTCAAAAATGCAATAAGATAAGTTCAAACTTTAAAAGACATGTTGTGCAGATGTACAAGCCCCTCTTGCACAGAAAGTATGGGTTAGATATCTCTTGCAGTTTCTTCAGAAAACACAAATTATGTGAAAATGCTTTTGAAGCAATAGACACAAAAACAGCTATAAATCCAAAACCCAATATGATAGACTCAAACTTTAAACTATATATTGTGTAGATTTACAGGTCCTACTTGCCCAGCAAAAAGGGTTTGAATAGCTCTTGCCCTTTTTTGAAAACTCACAAACAACTGTTCATGGGCTGAAAAGGCTTTTGGAGCAATAAAACAGTAAAAACTGCTATAACTCAAAAATGCAATAAGATAAGTTCAAACTTTAAAAGACATGTTGTGCTGATGTACAAGCCCCTCTTGCACAGAAAGTATGGGTTAGATATCTCTTGCAGTTTCTTCAGAAAACACAAATTATGTGAAAATACTTTTGAAGCAATAGACACAAAAACAGCTATAAATCCAAAACCCAATATGATAGACTCAAACTTTAAACTATATATTGTGTAGATTTACAGGTCCTACTTGCCCAGCAAAAAGGGTTTGAATAGCTCTTGTCCTTTTTTGAAAACTCACAAACAACTGTTCATGGGCTGAAAAGGCTTTTGGAGCAATAAAACAGTAAAAACTGCTATAACTCAAAAATGCAATAAGATAAGTTCAAACTTTAAAAGACATGTTGTGCAGATGTACAAGCCCCTCTTGCACAGAAAGTATGGGTTAGATATCTCTTGCAGTTTCTTCAGAAAACACAAATTATGTGAAAATGCTTTTGAAGCAATAGACACAAAAACAGCTATAAATCCAAAACCCAATATGATAGACTCAAACTTTAAACTATATATTGTGTATATTTACAGGTCCTACTTGCCCAGCAAAAAGGGTTTGAATAGCTGTTGCCCTTTTTTGAAAACTCACAAACAACTGTTCATGGGCTGAAAAGGCTTTTGGAGCAATAAAACAGTAAAAACTGCTATAACTCAAAAATGCAATAAGATAAGTTCAAACTTTAAAAGACATGTTGTGCTGATGTACAAGCCCCTCTTGCACAGAAAGTATGGGTTAGATATCTCTTGCAGTTTCTTCAGAAAACACAAATTATGTGAAAATGCTTTTGAAGCAATAGACACAAAAACAGCTATAAATCCAAAACCCAATATGATAGACTCAAACTTTAAACTATATATTGTGTAGATTTACAGGTCCTACTTGCCCAGCAAAAAGGGTTTGAATAGCTCTTGCACTTTTTTCAAAACTCACAAACAACTGTTCATGGGCTGAAAATGCTTTTGGAGCAATAAAACAGTAAAAACTGCTATAACTCAAAAATGCAATAAGATAAGTTCAAACTTTAAAAGACATGTTGTGCTGATGTACAAGCCCCTCTTGCACAGAAAGTATGGGTTAGATATCTCTTGCAGTTTCTTCAGAAAACACAAATTATGTGAAAATGCTTTTGAAGAAATAGACACAAAAACAGCTATAAATCCAAAACCCAATATGATAGACTCAAACTTTAAACTATATATTGTGTAGATTTACAGGTCCTACTTGCCCAGCAAAAAGGGTTTGAATAGCTCTTGCCCTTTTTTGAAAACTCACAAACAACTGTTCATGGGCTGAAAAGGCTTTTGGAGCAATAAAACAGTAAAAACTGCTATAACTCAAAAATGCAATAAGATAAGTTCAAACTTTAAAAGACATGTTGTGCTGATGTACAAGCCCCTCTTGCACAGAAAGTATGGGTTAGATATCTCTTGCAGTTTCTTCAGAAAACACAAATTATGTGAAAATGCTTTTGAAGCAATAGACACAAAAACAGCTATAAATCCAAAACCCAATATGATAGACTCAAACTTTAAACTATATATTGTGTAGATTTACAGGTCCTACTTGCCCAGCAAAAAGGGTTTGAATAGCTCTTGCACTTTTTTCAAAACTCACAAACAACTGTTCATGGGCTGAAAATGCTTTTGGAGCAATAAAACAGTAAAAACTGCTATAACTCAAAAATGCAATAAGATAAGTTCAAACTTTAAAAGACATGTTGTGCTGATGTACAAGCCCCTCTTGCACAGAAAGTATGGGTTAGATATCTCTTGCAGTTTCTTCAGAAAACACAAATTATGTGAAAATGCTTTTGAAGAAATAGACACAAAAACAGCTATAAATCCAAAACCCAATATGATAGACTCAAACTTTAAACTATATATTGTGTAGATTTACAGGTCCTACTTGCCCAGCAAAAAGGGTTTGAATAGCTCTTGCCCTTTTTTGAAAACTCACAAACAACTGTTCATGGGCTGAAAAGGCTTTTGGAGCAATAAAAGAGTAAAAACTGCTATAACTCAAAAATGCAATAAGATAAGTTCAAACTTTAAAAGACATGTTGTGCAGATGTACAAGCCCCTCTTGCACAGAAAGTATGGGTTAGATATCTCTTGCAGTTTCTTCAGAAAACACAAATTATGTGAAAATGCTTTTGAAGCAATAGACACAAAAACAGCTATAAATCCAAAACCCAATATGATAGACTCAAACTTTAAACTATATATTGTGTAGATTTACAGGTCCTACTTGCCCAGCAAAAAGGGTTTGAATAGCTCTTGTCCTTTTTTGAAAACTCACAAACAACTGTTCATGGGCTGAAAAGGCTTTTGGAGCAATAAAACAGTAAAAACTGCTATAACTCAAAAATGCAATAAGATAAGTTCAAACTTTAAAAGACATGTTGTGCTGATGTACAAGCCCCTCTTGCACAGAAAGTATGGGTTAGATATCTCTTGCAGTTTCTTCAGAAAACACAAATTATGTGAAAATGCTTTTGAAGCAATAGACACAAAAACAGCTATAAATCCAAAACCCAATATGATAGACTCAAACTCTAAACTATATATTGTGTAGATTTACAGGTCCTACTTGCCCAGCAAAAAGGGTTTGAATAGCTCTTGTCCTTTTTTGAAAACTCACAAACAACTGTTCATGGGCTGAAAAGGCTTTTGGAGCAATAAAACAGTAAAAACTGCTATAACTCAAAAATGCAATAAGATAAGTTCAAACTTTAAAAGACATGTTGTGCTGATGTACAAGCCCCTCTTGCACAGAAAGTATGGGTTACATATCTCTTGCAGTTTCTTCAGAAAACACAAATTATGTGAAAATGCTTTTGAAGCAATAGACACAAAAACAGCTATAAATCCAAAACCCAATATGATAGACTCAAACTTTAAACTATATATTGTGTAGATTTACAGGTCCTACTTTCCCAGCAAAAAGGGTTTGAATAGCTCTTGCACTTTTTTCAAAACTCACAAACAACTGTTCATGGGCTGAAAATGCTTTTGGAGCAATAAAACAGTAAAAACTGCTATAACTCAAAAATGCAATAAGATAAGTTCAAACTTTAAAAGACATGTTGTGCTGATGTACAAGCCCCTCTTGCACAGAAAGTATGGGTTAGATATCTCTTGCAGTTTCTTCAGAAAACACAAATTATGTGAAAATGCTTTTGAAGCAATAGACACAAAAACAGCTATAAATCCAAAACCCAATATGATAGACTCAAACTTTAAACTATATATTGTGTAGATTTACAGGTCCTACTTGCCCAGCAAAAAGGGTTTGAATAGCTCTTGCCCTTTTTTGAAAACTCACAAACAACTGTTCATGGGGCTGAAAAGGCTTTTGGAGCAATAAAACAGTAAAAACTGCTATAACTCAAAAATGCAATAAGATAGGTTCAAACTTTAAAAGACATGTTGTGCAGATGTACAAGCCCCTCTTGCACAGAAAGTATGGGTTAGATATCTCTTGCAGTTTCTTCAGAAAACACAAATTATGTGAAAATGCTTTTGAAGCAATAGACACAAAAACAGCTATAAATCCAAAACCCAATATGATAGACTCAAACTTTAAACTATATATTGTGTAGATTTACAGGTCCTACTTGCCCAGCAAAAAGGGTTTGAATAGTTCTTGCCCTTTTTTGAAAACTCACAAACAACTGTTCATGGGCTGAAAAGGCTTTTGGAGCAATAAAACAGTAAAAACTGCTATAACTCAAAAATGCAATAAGATAAGTTCAAACTTTAAAAGACATGTTGTGTTGATGTACAAGCCCCTCTTGCACAGAAAGTATGGGTTAGATATCTCTTGCAGTTTCTTCAGAAAACACAAATTATGTGAAAATGCTTTTGAAGCAATAGACACAAAAACAGCTATAAATCCAAAACCCAATATGATAGACTCAAACTTTAAACTATATATTGTGTAGATTTACAGGTCCTACTTGCCCAGCAAAAAGGGTTTGAATAGCTCTTGCACTTTTTTCAAAACTCACAAACAACTGTTCATGGGCTGAAAATGCTTTTGGAGCAATAAAACAGTAAAAACTGCTATAACTCAAAAATGCAATAAGATAAGTTCAAACTTTAAAAGACATGTTGTGCTGATGTACAAGCCCCTCTTGCACAGAAAGTATGGGTTAGATATCTCTTGCAGTTTCTTCAGAAAACACAAATTATGTGAAAATGCTTTTGAAGAAATAGACACAAAAACAGCTATAAATCCAAAACCCAATATGATAGACTCAAACTTTAAACTATATATTGTGTAGATTTACAGGTCCTACTTGCCCAGCAAAAAGGGTTTGAATAGCTCTTGCCCTTTTTTGAAAACTCACAAACAACTGTTCATGGGCTGAAAAGGCTTTTGGAGCAATAAAACAGTAAAAACTGCTATAACTCAAAAATGCAATAAGATAAGTTCAAACTTTAAAAGACATGTTGTGCAGATGTACAAGCCCCTCTTGCACAGAAAGTATGGGTTAGATATCTCTTGCAGTTTCTTCAGAAAACACAAATTATGTGAAAATGCTTTTGAAGCAATAGACACAAAAACAGCTATAAATCCAAAACCCAATATGATAGACTCAAACTTTAAACTATATATTGTGTAGATTTACAGGTCCTACTTGCCCAGCAAAAAGGGTTTGAATAGCTCTTGCCCTTTTTTGAAAACTCACAAACAACTGTTCATGGGCTGAAAAGGCTTTTGGAGCAATAAAACAGTAAAAACTGCTATAACTCAAAAATGCAATAAGATAAGTTCAAACTTTAAAAGACATGTTGTGCTGATGTACAAGCCCCTCTTGCACAGAAAGTATGGGTTAGATATCTCTTGCAGTTTCTTCAGAAAACACAAATTATGTGAAAATGCTTTTGAAGCAATAGACACAAAAACAGCTATAAATCCAAAACCCAATATGATAGACTCAAACTTTAAACTATATATTGTGTAGATTTACAGGTCCTACTTGCCCAGCAAAAAGGGTTTGAATAGCTCTTGTCCTTTTTTGAAAACTCACAAACAACTGTTCATGGGCTGAAAAGGCTTTTGGAGCAATAAAACAGTAAAAACTGCTATAACTCAAAAATGCAATAAGATAAGTTCAAACTTTAAAAGACATGTTGTGCAGATGTACAAGCCCCTCTTGCACAGAAAGTATGGGTTAGATATCTCTTGCAGTTTCTTCAGAAAACACAAATTATGTGAAAATGCTTTTGAAGCAATAGACACAAAAACAGCTATAAATCCAAAACCCAATATGATAGACTCAAACTTTAAACTATATATTGTGTATATTTACAGGTCCTACTTGCCCAGCAAAAAGGGTTTGAATAGCTGTTGCCCTTTTTTGAAAACTCACAAACAACTGTTCATGGGCTCTAAAGACTTTTGGAGCAATAAAACAGTAAAAACTGCTATAACTCAAAAATGCAATAAGATAAGTTCAAACTTTAAAAGACATGTTGTGCTGATGTACAAGCCCCTCTTGCACAGAAAGTATGGGTTAGATATCTCTTGCAGTTTCTTCAGAAAACACAAATTATGTGAAAATGCTTTTGAAGCAATAGACACAAAAACAGCTATAAATCCAAAACCCAATATGATAGACTCAAACTTTAAACTATATATTGTGTAGATTTACAGGTCCTACTTGCCCAGCAAAAAGGGTTTGAATAGCTCTTGCACTTTTTTCAAAACTCACAAACAACTGTTCATGGGCTGAAAATGCTTTTGGAGCAATAAAACAGTAAAAACTGCTATAACTCAAAAATGCAATAAGATAAGTTCAAACTTTAAAAGACATGTTGTGCTGATGTACAAGCCCCTCTTGCACAGAAAGTATGGGTTAGATATCTCTTGCAGTTTCTTCAGAAAACACAAATTATGTGAAAATGCTTTTGAAGAAATAGACACAAAAACAGCTATAAATCCAAAACCCAATATGATAGACTCAAACTTTAAACTATATATTGTGTAGATTTACAGGTCCTACTTGCCCAGCAAAAAGGGTTTGAATAGCTCTTGCCCTTTTTTGAAAACTCACAAACAACTGTTCATGGGCTGAAAAGGCTTTTGGAGCAATAAAACAGTAAAAACTGCTATAACTCAAAAATGCAATAAGATAAGTTCAAACTTTAAAAGACATGTTGTGCAGATGTACAAGCCCCTCTTGCACAGAAAGTATGGGTTAGATATCTCTTGCAGTTTCTTCAGAAAACACAAATTATGTGAAAATGCTTTTGAAGCAATAGACACAAAAACAGCTATAAATCCAAAACCCAATATGATAGACTCAAACTTTAAACTATATATTGTGTAGATTTACAGGTCCTACTTGCCCAGCAAAAAGGGTTTGAATAGCTCTTGCCCTTTTTTGAAAACTCACAAACAACTGTTCATGGGCTGAAAAGGCTTTTGGAGCAATAAAACAGTAAAAACTGCTATAACTCAAAAATGCAATAAGATAAGTTCAAACTTTAAAAGACATGTTGTGCTGATGTACAAGCCCCTCTTGCACAGAAAGTATGGGTTAGATATCTCTTGCAGTTTCTTCAGAAAACACAAATTATGTGAAAATGCTTTTGAAGCAATAGACACAAAAACAGCTATAAATCCAAAACCCAATATGATAGACTCAAACTTTAAACTATATATTGTGTAGATTTACAGGTCCTACTTGCCCAGCAAAAAGGGTTTGAATAGCTCTTGTCCTTTTTTGAAAACTCACAAACAACTGTTCATGGGCTGAAAAGGCTTTTGGAGCAATAAAACAGTAAAAACTGCTATAACTCAAAAATGCAATAAGATAAGTTCAAACTTTAAAAGACATGTTGTGCAGATGTACAAGCCCCTCTTGCACAGAAAGTATGGGTTAGATATCTCTTGCAGTTTCTTCAGAAAACACAAATTATGTGAAAATGCTTTTGAAGCAATAGACACAAAAACAGCTATAAATCCAAAACCCAATATGATAGACTCAAACTTTAAACTATATATTGTGTAGATTTACAGGTCCTACTTGCCCAGCAAAAAGGGTTTGAATAGCTCTTGCCCTTTTTTGAAAACTCACAAACAACTGTTCATGGGCTGAAAAGGCTTTTGGAGCAATAAAACAGTAAAAACTGCTATAACTCAAAAATGCAATAAGATAAGTTCAAACTTTAAAAGACATGTTTTGCAGATGTACAAGCCCCTCTTGCACAGAAAGTATGGGTTAGATATCTCTTGCAGTTTCTTCAGAAAACACAAATTATGTGAAAATGCTTTTGAAGCAATAGACACAAAAACAGCTATAAATCCAAAACCCAATATGATAGACTCAAACTTTAAACTATATATTGTGTAGATTTACAGGTCCTACTTGCCCAGCAAAAAGGGTTTGAATAGCTCTTGTCCTTTTTTGAAAACTCACAAACAACTGTTCATGGGCTGAAAAGGCTTTTGGAGCAATAAAACAGTAAAAACTGCTATAACTCAAAAATGCAATAAGATAAGTTCAAACTTTAAAAGACATGTTGTGCTGATGTACAAGCCCCTCTTGCACAGAAAGTATGGGTTACATATCTCTTGCAGTTTCTTCAGAAAACACAAATTATGTGAAAATGCTTTTGAAGAAATAGACACAAAAACAGCTATAAATCCAAAACCCAATATGATAGACTCAAACTTTAAACTATATATTGTGTAGATTTACAGGTCCTACTTGCCCAGCAAAAAGGGTTTGAATAGCTCTTGCCCTTTTTTGAAAACTCACAAACAACTGTTCATGGGCTGAAAAGGCTTTTGGAGCAATAAAACAGTAAAAACTGCTATAACTCAAAAATGCAATAAGATAAGTTCAAACTTTAAAAGACATGTTGTGCAGATGTACAAGCCCCTCTTGCACAGAAAGTATGGGTTAGATATCTCTTGCAGTTTCTTCAGAAAACACAAATTATGTGAAAATGCTTTTGAAGCAATAGACACAAAAACAGCTATAAATCCAAAACCCAATATGATAGACTCAAACTTTAAACTATATATTGTGTAGATTTACAGGTCCTACTTGCCCAGCAAAAAGGGTTTGAATAGCTCTTGCCCTTTTTTGAAAACTCACAAACAACTGTTCATGGGCTGAAAAGGCTTTTGGAGCAATAAAACAGTAAAAACTGCTATAACTCAAAAATGCAATAAGATAAGTTCAAACTTTAAAAGACATGTTGTGCTGATGTACAAGCCCCTCTTGCACAGAAAGTATGGGTTAGATATCTCTTGCAGTTTCTTCAGAAAACACAAATTATGTGAAAATGCTTTTGAAGCAATAGACACAAAAACAGCTATAAATCCAAAACCCAATATGATAGACTCAAACTTTAAACTATATATTGTGTAGATTTACAGGTCCTACTTGCCCAGCAAAAAGGGTTTGAATAGCTCTTGTCCTTTTTTGAAAACTCACAAACAACTGTTCATGGGCTGAAAAGGCTTTTGGAGCAATAAAACAGTAAAAACTGCTATAACTCAAAAATGCAATAAGATAAGTTCAAACTTTAAAAGACATGTTGTGCAGATGTACAAGCCCCTCTTGCACAGAAAGTATGGGTTAGATATCTCTTGCAGTTTCTTCAGAAAACACAAATTATGTGAAAATGCTTTTGAAGCAATAGACACAAAAACAGCTATAAATCCAAAACCCAATATGATAGACTCAAACTTTAAACTATATATTGTGTAGATTTACAGGTCCTACTTGCCCAGCAAAAAGGGTTTGAATAGCTCTTGCCCTTTTTTGAAAACTCACAAACAACTGTTCATGGGCTGAAAAGGCTTTTGGAGCAATAAAACAGTAAAAACTGCTATAACTCAAAAATGCAATAAGATAAGTTCAAACTTTAAAAGACATGTTTTGCAGATGTACAAGCCCCTCTTGCACAGAAAGTATGGGTTAGATATCTCTTGCAGTTTCTTCAGAAAACACAAATTATGTGAAAATGCTTTTGAAGCAATAGACACAAAAACAGCTATAAATCCAAAACCCAATATGATAGACTCAAACTTTAAACTATATATTGTGTAGATTTACAGGTCCTACTTGCCCAGCAAAAAGGGTTTGAATAGCTCTTGTCCTTTTTTGAAAACTCACAAACAACTGTTCATGGGCTGAAAAGGCTTTTGGAGCAATAAAACAGTAAAAACTGCTATAACTCAAAAATGCAATAAGATAAGTTCAAACTTTAAAAGACATGTTGTGCTGATGTACAAGCCCCTCTTGCACAGAAAGTATGGGTTACATATCTCTTGCAGTTTCTTCAGAAAACACAAATTATGTGAAAATGCTTTTGAAGCAATAGACACAAAAACAGCTATAAATCCAAAACCCAATATGATAGACTCAAACTTTAAACTATATATTGTGTAGATTTACAGGTCCTACTTGCCCAGCAAAAAGGGTTTGAATAGCTCTTGTCCTTTTTTGAAAACTCACAAACAACTGTTCATGGGCTGAAAAGGCTTTTGGAGCAATAAAACAGTAAAAACTGTTATAACTCAAAAATGCAATAAGATAGGTTCAAACTTTAAAAGACATGTTGTCTCTTGCACAGAAAGTATGGGTTAGATATCTCTTGCAGTTTCTTCAGAAAACACAAATTATGTGAAAATGCTTTTGAAGCAATAGACACATAAACAGCTATAAATCCAAAACCTAATATGATAGACTCAAACTTTAAACTATATATTGTGTAGATTTACAGGTCCTACTTGCCCAGCAAAAAGGGTTTGAATAGCTCTTGCCCTTTTTTCAAAACTCACAAACAACTGTTCATGGGCTGAAAAGGCTTTTGGAGCAATAAAACAGTAAAAACTGCTATAACTCAAAAATGCAATAAGATAGGTTCAAACTTTAAAAGACATGTTGTGCAGATGTACAAGCCCCTCTTGCACAGAAAGTATGGGTTAGATATCTCTTGCAGTTTCTTCAGAAAACACAAATTATGTGAAAATGCTTTTGAAGCAATAGACACAAAAACAGCTATAAATCCAAAACCCAATATGATAGACTCAAACTTTAAACTATATATTGTGTAGATTTACAGGTCCTACTTGCCCAGCAAAAAGGGTTTGAATAGCTCTTGTCCTTTTTTGAAAACTCACAAACAACTGTTCATGGGCTGAAAAGGCTTTTGGAGCAATAAAACAGTAAAAACTGCTATAACTCAAAAATGCAATAAGATAAGTTCAAACTTTAAAAGACATGTTGTGCTGATGTACAAGCCCCTCTTGCACAGAAAGTATGGGTTACATATCTCTTGCAGTTTCTTCAGAAAACACAAATTATGTGAAAATGCTTTTGAAGCAATAGACACAAAAACAGCTATAAATCCAAAACCCAATATGATAGACTCAAACTTTAAACTATATATTGTGTAGATTTACAGGTCCTACTTTCCCAGCAAAAAGGGTTTGAATAGCTCTTGCACTTTTTTCAAAACTCACAAACAACTGTTCATGGGCTGAAAATGCTTTTGGAGCAATAAAACAGTAAAAACTGCTATAACTCAAAAATGCAATAAGATAAGTTCAAACTTTAAAAGACATGTTGTGCTGATGTACAAGCCCCTCTTGCACAGAAAGTATGGGTTAGATATCTCTTGCAGTTTCTTCAGAAAACACAAATTATGTGAAAATGCTTTTGAAGCAATAGACACAAAAACAGCTATAAATCCAAAACCCAATATGATAGACTCAAACTTTAAACTATATATTGTGTAGATTTACAGGTCCTACTTGCCCAGCAAAAAGGGTTTGAATAGCTCTTGCCCTTTTTTGAAAACTCACAAACAACTGTTCATGGGGCTGAAAAGGCTTTTGGAGCAATAAAACAGTAAAAACTGCTATAACTCAAAAATGCAATAAGATAGGTTCAAACTTTAAAAGACATGTTGTGCAGATGTACAAGCCCCTCTTGCACAGAAAGTATGGGTTAGATATCTCTTGCAGTTTCTTCAGAAAACACAAATTATGTGAAAATGCTTTTGAAGCAATAGACACAAAAACAGCTATAAATCCAAAACCCAATATGATAGACTCAAACTTTAAACTATATATTGTGTAGATTTACAGGTCCTACTTGCCCAGCAAAAAGGGTTTGAATAGTTCTTGCCCTTTTTTGAAAACTCACAAACAACTGTTCATGGGCTGAAAAGGCTTTTGGAGCAATAAAACAGTAAAAACTGCTATAACTCAAAAATGCAATAAGATAAGTTCAAACTTTAAAAGACATGTTGTGTTGATGTACAAGCCCCTCTTGCACAGAAAGTATGGGTTAGATATCTCTTGCAGTTTCTTCAGAAAACACAAATTATGTGAAAATGCTTTTGAAGCAATAGACACAAAAACAGCTATAAATCCAAAACCCAATATGATAGACTCAAACTTTAAACTATATATTGTGTAGATTTACAGGTCCTACTTGCCCAGCAAAAAGGGTTTGAATAGCTCTTGCACTTTTTTCAAAACTCACAAACAACTGTTCATGGGCTGAAAATGCTTTTGGAGCAATAAAACAGTAAAAACTGCTATAACTCAAAAATGCAATAAGATAAGTTCAAACTTTAAAAGACATGTTGTGCTGATGTACAAGCCCCTCTTGCACAGAAAGTATGGGTTAGATATCTCTTGCAGTTTCTTCAGAAAACACAAATTATGTGAAAATGCTTTTGAAGAAATAGACACAAAAACAGCTATAAATCCAAAACCCAATATGATAGACTCAAACTTTAAACTATATATTGTGTAGATTTACAGGTCCTACTTGCCCAGCAAAAAGGGTTTGAATAGCTCTTGCCCTTTTTTGAAAACTCACAAACAACTGTTCATGGGCTGAAAAGGCTTTTGGAGCAATAAAACAGTAAAAACTGCTATAACTCAAAAATGCAATAAGATAAGTTCAAACTTTAAAAGACATGTTGTGCAGATGTACAAGCCCCTCTTGCACAGAAAGTATGGGTTAGATATCTCTTGCAGTTTCTTCAGAAAACACAAATTATGTGAAAATGCTTTTGAAGCAATAGACACAAAAACAGCTATAAATCCAAAACCCAATATGATAGACTCAAACTTTAAACTATATATTGTGTAGATTTACAGGTCCTACTTGCCCAGCAAAAAGGGTTTGAATAGCTCTTGCCCTTTTTTGAAAACTCACAAACAACTGTTCATGGGCTGAAAAGGCTTTTGGAGCAATAAAACAGTAAAAACTGCTATAACTCAAAAATGCAATAAGATAAGTTCAAACTTTAAAAGACATGTTGTGCTGATGTACAAGCCCCTCTTGCACAGAAAGTATGGGTTAGATATCTCTTGCAGTTTCTTCAGAAAACACAAATTATGTGAAAATGCTTTTGAAGCAATAGACACAAAAACAGCTATAAATCCAAAACCCAATATGATAGACTCAAACTTTAAACTATATATTGTGTAGATTTACAGGTCCTACTTGCCCAGCAAAAAGGGTTTGAATAGCTCTTGTCCTTTTTTGAAAACTCACAAACAACTGTTCATGGGCTGAAAAGGCTTTTGGAGCAATAAAACAGTAAAAACTGCTATAACTCAAAAATGCAATAAGATAAGTTCAAACTTTAAAAGACATGTTGTGCAGATGTACAAGCCCCTCTTGCACAGAAAGTATGGGTTAGATATCTCTTGCAGTTTCTTCAGAAAACACAAATTATGTGAAAATGCTTTTGAAGCAATAGACACAAAAACAGCTATAAATCCAAAACCCAATATGATAGACTCAAACTTTAAACTATATATTGTGTATATTTACAGGTCCTACTTGCCCAGCAAAAAGGGTTTGAATAGCTGTTGCCCTTTTTTGAAAACTCACAAACAACTGTTCATGGGCTCTAAAGACTTTTGGAGCAATAAAACAGTAAAAACTGCTATAACTCAAAAATGCAATAAGATAAGTTCAAACTTTAAAAGACATGTTGTGCTGATGTACAAGCCCCTCTTGCACAGAAAGTATGGGTTAGATATCTCTTGCAGTTTCTTCAGAAAACACAAATTATGTGAAAATGCTTTTGAAGCAATAGACACAAAAACAGCTATAAATCCAAAACCCAATATGATAGACTCAAACTTTAAACTATATATTGTGTAGATTTACAGGTCCTACTTGCCCAGCAAAAAGGGTTTGAATAGCTCTTGCACTTTTTTCAAAACTCACAAACAACTGTTCATGGGCTGAAAATGCTTTTGGAGCAATAAAACAGTAAAAACTGCTATAACTCAAAAATGCAATAAGATAAGTTCAAACTTTAAAAGACATGTTGTGCTGATGTACAAGCCCCTCTTGCACAGAAAGTATGGGTTAGATATCTCTTGCAGTTTCTTCAGAAAACACAAATTATGTGAAAATGCTTTTGAAGAAATAGACACAAAAACAGCTATAAATCCAAAACCCAATATGATAGACTCAAACTTTAAACTATATATTGTGTAGATTTACAGGTCCTACTTGCCCAGCAAAAAGGGTTTGAATAGCTCTTGCCCTTTTTTGAAAACTCACAAACAACTGTTCATGGGCTGAAAAGGCTTTTGGAGCAATAAAACAGTAAAAACTGCTATAACTCAAAAATGCAATAAGATAAGTTCAAACTTTAAAAGACATGTTGTGCAGATGTACAAGCCCCTCTTGCACAGAAAGTATGGGTTAGATATCTCTTGCAGTTTCTTCAGAAAACACAAATTATGTGAAAATGCTTTTGAAGCAATAGACACAAAAACAGCTATAAATCCAAAACCCAATATGATAGACTCAAACTTTAAACTATATATTGTGTAGATTTACAGGTCCTACTTGCCCAGCAAAAAGGGTTTGAATAGCTCTTGCCCTTTTTTGAAAACTCACAAACAACTGTTCATGGGCTGAAAAGGCTTTTGGAGCAATAAAACAGTAAAAACTGCTATAACTCAAAAATGCAATAAGATAAGTTCAAACTTTAAAAGACATGTTGTGCTGATGTACAAGCCCCTCTTGCACAGAAAGTATGGGTTAGATATCTCTTGCAGTTTCTTCAGAAAACACAAATTATGTGAAAATGCTTTTGAAGCAATAGACACAAAAACAGCTATAAATCCAAAACCCAATATGATAGACTCAAACTTTAAACTATATATTGTGTAGATTTACAGGTCCTACTTGCCCAGCAAAAAGGGTTTGAATAGCTCTTGTCCTTTTTTGAAAACTCACAAACAACTGTTCATGGGCTGAAAAGGCTTTTGGAGCAATAAAACAGTAAAAACTGCTATAACTCAAAAATGCAATAAGATAAGTTCAAACTTTAAAAGACATGTTGTGCAGATGTACAAGCCCCTCTTGCACAGAAAGTATGGGTTAGATATCTCTTGCAGTTTCTTCAGAAAACACAAATTATGTGAAAATGCTTTTGAAGCAATAGACACAAAAACAGCTATAAATCCAAAACCCAATATGATAGACTCAAACTTTAAACTATATATTGTGTATATTTACAGGTCCTACTTGCCCAGCAAAAAGGGTTTGAATAGCTGTTGCCCTTTTTTGAAAACTCACAAACAACTGTTCATGGGCTCTAAAGACTTTTGGAGCAATAAAACAGTAAAAACTGCTATAACTCAAAAATGCAATAAGATAAGTTCAAACTTTAAAAGACATGTTGTGCTGATGTACAAGCCCCTCTTGCACAGAAAGTATGGGTTAGATATCTCTTGCAGTTTCTTCAGAAAACACAAATTATGTGAAAATGCTTTTGAAGCAATAGACACAAAAACAGCTATAAATCCAAAACCCAATATGATAGACTCAAACTTTAAACTATATATTGTGTAGATTTACAGGTCCTACTTGCCCAGCAAAAAGGGTTTGAATAGCTCTTGCACTTTTTTCAAAACTCACAAACAACTGTTCATGGGCTGAAAATGCTTTTGGAGCAATAAAACAGTAAAAACTGCTATAACTCAAAAATGCAATAAGATAAGTTCAAACTTTAAAAGACATGTTGTGCTGATGTACAAGCCCCTCTTGCACAGAAAGTATGGGTTAGATATCTCTTGCAGTTTCTTCAGAAAACACAAATTATGTGAAAATGCTTTTGAAGAAATAGACACAAAAACAGCTATAAATCCAAAACCCAATATGATAGACTCAAACTTTAAACTATATATTGTGTAGATTTACAGGTCCTACTTGCCCAGCAAAAAGGGTTTGAATAGCTCTTGCCCTTTTTTGAAAACTCACAAACAACTGTTCATGGGCTGAAAAGGCTTTTGGAGCAATAAAACAGTAAAAACTGCTATAACTCAAAAATGCAATAAGATAAGTTCAAACTTTAAAAGACATGTTGTGCAGATGTACAAGCCCCTCTTGCACAGAAAGTATGGGTTAGATATCTCTTGCAGTTTCTTCAGAAAACACAAATTATGTGAAAATGCTTTTGAAGCAATAGACACAAAAACAGCTATAAATCCAAAACCCAATATGATAGACTCAAACTTTAAACTATATATTGTGTAGATTTACAGGTCCTACTTGCCCAGCAAAAAGGGTTTGAATAGCTCTTGCCCTTTTTTGAAAACTCACAAACAACTGTTCATGGGCTGAAAAGGCTTTTGGAGCAATAAAACAGTAAAAACTGCTATAACTCAAAAATGCAATAAGATAAGTTCAAACTTTAAAAGACATGTTGTGCTGATGTACAAGCCCCTCTTGCACAGAAAGTATGGGTTAGATATCTCTTGCAGTTTCTTCAGAAAACACAAATTATGTGAAAATGCTTTTGAAGCAATAGACACAAAAACAGCTATAAATCCAAAACCCAATATGATAGACTCAAACTTTAAACTATATATTGTGTAGATTTACAGGTCCTACTTGCCCAGCAAAAAGGGTTTGAATAGCTCTTGCCCTTTTTTGAAAACTCACAAACAACTGTTCATGGGCTGAAAAGGCTTTTGGAGCAATAAAACAGTAAAAACTGCTATAACTCAAAAATGCAATAAGATAAGTTCAAACTTTAAAAGACATGTTTTGCAGATGTACAAGCCCCTCTTGCACAGAAAGTATGGGTTAGATATCTCTTGCAGTTTCTTCAGAAAACACAAATTATGTGAAAATGCTTTTGAAGCAATAGACACAAAAACAGCTATAAATCCAAAACCCAATATGATAGACTCAAACTTTAAACTATATATTGTGTAGATTTACAGGTCCTACTTGCCCAGCAAAAAGGGTTTGAATAGCTCTTGTCCTTTTTTGAAAACTCACAAACAACTGTTCATGGGCTGAAAAGGCTTTTGGAGCAATAAAACAGTAAAAACTGCTATAACTCAAAAATGCAATAAGATAAGTTCAAACTTTAAAAGACATGTTGTGCTGATGTACAAGCCCCTCTTGCACAGAAAGTATGGGTTACATATCTCTTGCAGTTTCTTCAGAAAACACAAATTATGTGAAAATGCTTTTGAAGAAATAGACACAAAAACAGCTATAAATCCAAAACCCAATATGATAGACTCAAACTTTAAACTATATATTGTGTAGATTTACAGGTCCTACTTGCCCAGCAAAAAGGGTTTGAATAGCTCTTGCCCTTTTTTGAAAACTCACAAACAACTGTTCATGGGCTGAAAAGGCTTTTGGAGCAATAAAACAGTAAAAACTGCTATAACTCAAAAATGCAATAAGATAAGTTCAAACTTTAAAAGACATGTTGTGCAGATGTACAAGCCCCTCTTGCACAGAAAGTATGGGTTAGATATCTCTTGCAGTTTCTTCAGAAAACACAAATTATGTGAAAATGCTTTTGAAGCAATAGACACAAAAACAGCTATAAATCCAAAACCCAATATGATAGACTCAAACTTTAAACTATATATTGTGTAGATTTACAGGTCCTACTTGCCCAGCAAAAAGGGTTTGAATAGCTCTTGCCCTTTTTTGAAAACTCACAAACAACTGTTCATGGGCTGAAAAGGCTTTTGGAGCAATAAAACAGTAAAAACTGCTATAACTCAAAAATGCAATAAGATAAGTTCAAACTTTAAAAGACATGTTGTGCTGATGTACAAGCCCCTCTTGCACAGAAAGTATGGGTTAGATATCTCTTGCAGTTTCTTCAGAAAACACAAATTATGTGAAAATGCTTTTGAAGCAATAGACACAAAAACAGCTATAAATCCAAAACCCAATATGATAGACTCAAACTTTAAACTATATATTGTGTAGATTTACAGGTCCTACTTGCCCAGCAAAAAGGGTTTGAATAGCTCTTGTCCTTTTTTGAAAACTCACAAACAACTGTTCATGGGCTGAAAAGGCTTTTGGAGCAATAAAACAGTAAAAACTGCTATAACTCAAAAATGCAATAAGATAAGTTCAAACTTTAAAAGACATGTTGTGCAGATGTACAAGCCCCTCTTGCACAGAAAGTATGGGTTAGATATCTCTTGCAGTTTCTTCAGAAAACACAAATTATGTGAAAATGCTTTTGAAGCAATAGACACAAAAACAGCTATAAATCCAAAACCCAATATGATAGACTCAAACTTTAAACTATATATTGTGTAGATTTACAGGTCCTACTTGCCCAGCAAAAAGGGTTTGAATAGCTCTTGCCCTTTTTTGAAAACTCACAAACAACTGTTCATGGGCTGAAAAGGCTTTTGGAGCAATAAAACAGTAAAAACTGCTATAACTCAAAAATGCAATAAGATAAGTTCAAACTTTAAAAGACATGTTTTGCAGATGTACAAGCCCCTCTTGCACAGAAAGTATGGGTTAGATATCTCTTGCAGTTTCTTCAGAAAACACAAATTATGTGAAAATGCTTTTGAAGCAATAGACACAAAAACAGCTATAAATCCAAAACCCAATATGATAGACTCAAACTTTAAACTATATATTGTGTAGATTTACAGGTCCTACTTGCCCAGCAAAAAGGGTTTGAATAGCTCTTGTCCTTTTTTGAAAACTCACAAACAACTGTTCATGGGCTGAAAAGGCTTTTGGAGCAATAAAACAGTAAAAACTGCTATAACTCAAAAATGCAATAAGATAAGTTCAAACTTTAAAAGACATGTTGTGCTGATGTACAAGCCCCTCTTGCACAGAAAGTATGGGTTACATATCTCTTGCAGTTTCTTCAGAAAACACAAATTATGTGAAAATGCTTTTGAAGCAATAGACACAAAAACAGCTATAAATCCAAAACCCAATATGATAGACTCAAACTTTAAACTATATATTGTGTAGATTTACAGGTCCTACTTGCCCAGCAAAAAGGGTTTGAATAGCTCTTGCCCTTTTTTGAAAACTCACAAACAACTGTTCATGGGCTGAAAAGGCTTTTGGAGCAATAAAACAGTAAAAACTGCTATAACTCAAAAATGCAATAAGATAAGTTCAAACTTTAAAAGACATGTTGTGTTGATGTACAAGCCCCTCTTGCACAGAAAGTATGGGTTAGATATCTCTTGCAGTTTCTTCAGAAAACACAAATTATGTGAAAATGCTTTTGAAGCAATAGACACAAAAACAGCTATAAATCCAAAACCCAATATGATAGACTCAAACTTTAAACTATATATTGTGTAGATTTACAGGTCCTACTTGCCCAGCAAAAAGGGTTTGAATAGCTCTTGCACTTTTTTCAAAACTCACAAACAACTGTTCATGGGCTGAAAATGCTTTTGGAGCAATAAAACAGTAAAAACTGCTATAACTCAAAAATGCAATAAGATAAGTTCAAACTTTAAAAGACATGTTGTGCTGATGTACAAGCCCCTCTTGCACAGAAAGTATGGGTTAGATATCTCTTGCAGTTTCTTCAGAAAACACAAATTATGTGAAAATGCTTTTGAAGAAATAGACACAAAAACAGCTATAAATCCAAAACCCAATATGATAGACTCAAACTTTAAACTATATATTGTGTAGATTTACAGGTCCTACTTGCCCAGCAAAAAGGGTTTGAATAGCTCTTGCCCTTTTTTGAAAACTCACAAACAACTGTTCATGGGCTGAAAAGGCTTTTGGAGCAATAAAACAGTAAAAACTGCTATAACTCAAAAATGCAATAAGATAAGTTCAAACTTTAAAAGACATGTTGTGCAGATGTACAAGCCCCTCTTGCACAGAAAGTATGGGTTAGATATCTCTTGCAGTTTCTTCAGAAAACACAAATTATGTGAAAATGCTTTTGAAGCAATAGACACAAAAACAGCTATAAATCCAAAACCCAATATGATAGACTCAAACTTTAAACTATATATTGTGTAGATTTACAGGTCCTACTTGCCCAGCAAAAAGGGTTTGAATAGCTCTTGCCCTTTTTTGAAAACTCACAAACAACTGTTCATGGGCTGAAAAGGCTTTTGGAGCAATAAAACAGTAAAAACTGCTATAACTCAAAAATGCAATAAGATAAGTTCAAACTTTAAAAGACATGTTGTGCTGATGTACAAGCCCCTCTTGCACAGAAAGTATGGGTTAGATATCTCTTGCAGTTTCTTCAGAAAACACAAATTATGTGAAAATGCTTTTGAAGCAATAGACACAAAAACAGCTATAAATCCAAAACCCAATATGATAGACTCAAACTTTAAACTATATATTGTGTAGATTTACAGGTCCTACTTGCCCAGCAAAAAGGGTTTGAATAGTTCTTGCCCTTTTTTGAAAACTCACAAACAACTGTTCATGGGCTGAAAAGGCTTTTGGAGCAATAAAACAGTAAAAACTGCTATAACTCAAAAATGCAATAAGATAAGTTCAAACTTTAAAAGACATGTTGTGTTGATGTACAAGCCCCTCTTGCACAGAAAGTATGGGTTAGATATCTCTTGCAGTTTCTTCAGAAAACACAAATTATGTGAAAATGCTTTTGAAGCAATAGACACAAAAACAGCTATAAATCCAAAACCCAATATGATAGACTCAAACTTTAAACTATATATTGTGTAGATTTACAGGTCCTACTTGCCCAGCAAAAAGGGTTTGAATAGCTCTTGCACTTTTTTCAAAACTCACAAACAACTGTTCATGGGCTGAAAATGCTTTTGGAGCAATAAAACAGTAAAAACTGCTATAACTCAAAAATGCAATAAGATAAGTTCAAACTTTAAAAGACATGTTGTGCTGATGTACAAGCCCCTCTTGCACAGAAAGTATGGGTTAGATATCTCTTGCAGTTTCTTCAGAAAACACAAATTATGTGAAAATGCTTTTGAAGAAATAGACACAAAAACAGCTATAAATCCAAAACCCAATATGATAGACTCAAACTTTAAACTATATATTGTGTAGATTTACAGGTCCTACTTGCCCAGCAAAAAGGGTTTGAATAGCTCTTGCCCTTTTTTGAAAACTCACAAACAACTGTTCATGGGCTGAAAAGGCTTTTGGAGCAATAAAACAGTAAAAACTGCTATAACTCAAAAATGCAATAAGATAAGTTCAAACTTTAAAAGACATGTTGTGCAGATGTACAAGCCCCTCTTGCACAGAAAGTATGGGTTAGATATCTCTTGCAGTTTCTTCAGAAAACACAAATTATGTGAAAATGCTTTTGAAGCAATAGACACAAAAACAGCTATAAATCCAAAACCCAATATGATAGACTCAAACTTTAAACTATATATTGTGTAGATTTACAGGTCCTACTTGCCCAGCAAAAAGGGTTTGAATAGCTCTTGCCCTTTTTTGAAAACTCACAAACAACTGTTCATGGGCTGAAAAGGCTTTTGGAGCAATAAAACAGTAAAAACTGCTATAACTCAAAAATGCAATAAGATAAGTTCAAACTTTAAAAGACATGTTGTGCTGATGTACAAGCCCCTCTTGCACAGAAAGTATGGGTTAGATATCTCTTGCAGTTTCTTCAGAAAACACAAATTATGTGAAAATGCTTTTGAAGCAATAGACACAAAAACAGCTATAAATCCAAAACCCAATATGATAGACTCAAACTTTAAACTATATATTGTGTAGATTTACAGGTCCTACTTGCCCAGCAAAAAGGGTTTGAATAGCTCTTGTCCTTTTTTGAAAACTCACAAACAACTGTTCATGGGCTGAAAAGGCTTTTGGAGCAATAAAACAGTAAAAACTGCTATAACTCAAAAATGCAATAAGATAAGTTCAAACTTTAAAAGACATGTTGTGCAGATGTACAAGCCCCTCTTGCACAGAAAGTATGGGTTAGATATCTCTTGCAGTTTCTTCAGAAAACACAAATTATGTGAAAATGCTTTTGAAGCAATAGACACAAAAACAGCTATAAATCCAAAACCCAATATGATAGACTCAAACTTTAAACTATATATTGTGTATATTTACAGGTCCTACTTGCCCAGCAAAAAGGGTTTGAATAGCTGTTGCCCTTTTTTGAAAACTCACAAACAACTGTTCATGGGCTCTAAAGACTTTTGGAGCAATAAAACAGTAAAAACTGCTATAACTCAAAAATGCAATAAGATAAGTTCAAACTTTAAAAGACATGTTGTGCTGATGTACAAGCCCCTCTTGCACAGAAAGTATGGGTTAGATATCTCTTGCAGTTTCTTCAGAAAACACAAATTATGTGAAAATGCTTTTGAAGCAATAGACACAAAAACAGCTATAAATCCAAAACCCAATATGATAGACTCAAACTTTAAACTATATATTGTGTAGATTTACAGGTCCTACTTGCCCAGCAAAAAGGGTTTGAATAGCTCTTGCACTTTTTTCAAAACTCACAAACAACTGTTCATGGGCTGAAAATGCTTTTGGAGCAATAAAACAGTAAAAACTGCTATAACTCAAAAATGCAATAAGATAAGTTCAAACTTTAAAAGACATGTTGTGCTGATGTACAAGCCCCTCTTGCACAGAAAGTATGGGTTAGATATCTCTTGCAGTTTCTTCAGAAAACACAAATTATGTGAAAATGCTTTTGAAGAAATAGACACAAAAACAGCTATAAATCCAAAACCCAATATGATAGACTCAAACTTTAAACTATATATTGTGTAGATTTACAGGTCCTACTTGCCCAGCAAAAAGGGTTTGAATAGCTCTTGCCCTTTTTTGAAAACTCACAAACAACTGTTCATGGGCTGAAAAGGCTTTTGGAGCAATAAAACAGTAAAAACTGCTATAACTCAAAAATGCAATAAGATAAGTTCAAACTTTAAAAGACATGTTGTGCAGATGTACAAGCCCCTCTTGCACAGAAAGTATGGGTTAGATATCTCTTGCAGTTTCTTCAGAAAACACAAATTATGTGAAAATGCTTTTGAAGCAATAGACACAAAAACAGCTATAAATCCAAAACCCAATATGATAGACTCAAACTTTAAACTATATATTGTGTAGATTTACAGGTCCTACTTGCCCAGCAAAAAGGGTTTGAATAGCTCTTGCCCTTTTTTGAAAACTCACAAACAACTGTTCATGGGCTGAAAAGGCTTTTGGAGCAATAAAACAGTAAAAACTGCTATAACTCAAAAATGCAATAAGATAAGTTCAAACTTTAAAAGACATGTTGTGCTGATGTACAAGCCCCTCTTGCACAGAAAGTATGGGTTAGATATCTCTTGCAGTTTCTTCAGAAAACACAAATTATGTGAAAATGCTTTTGAAGCAATAGACACAAAAACAGCTATAAATCCAAAACCCAATATGATAGACTCAAACTTTAAACTATATATTGTGTAGATTTACAGGTCCTACTTGCCCAGCAAAAAGGGTTTGAATAGCTCTTGTCCTTTTTTGAAAACTCACAAACAACTGTTCATGGGCTGAAAAGGCTTTTGGAGCAATAAAACAGTAAAAACTGCTATAACTCAAAAATGCAATAAGATAAGTTCAAACTTTAAAAGACATGTTGTGCAGATGTACAAGCCCCTCTTGCACAGAAAGTATGGGTTAGATATCTCTTGCAGTTTCTTCAGAAAACACAAATTATGTGAAAATGCTTTTGAAGCAATAGACACAAAAACAGCTATAAATCCAAAACCCAATATGATAGACTCAAACTTTAAACTATATATTGTGTATATTTACAGGTCCTACTTGCCCAGCAAAAAGGGTTTGAATAGCTGTTGCCCTTTTTTGAAAACTCACAAACAACTGTTCATGGGCTCTAAAGACTTTTGGAGCAATAAAACAGTAAAAACTGCTATAACTCAAAAATGCAATAAGATAAGTTCAAACTTTAAAAGACATGTTGTGCTGATGTACAAGCCCCTCTTGCACAGAAAGTATGGGTTAGATATCTCTTGCAGTTTCTTCAGAAAACACAAATTATGTGAAAATGCTTTTGAAGCAATAGACACAAAAACAGCTATAAATCCAAAACCCAATATGATAGACTCAAACTTTAAACTATATATTGTGTAGATTTACAGGTCCTACTTGCCCAGCAAAAAGGGTTTGAATAGCTCTTGCACTTTTTTCAAAACTCACAAACAACTGTTCATGGGCTGAAAATGCTTTTGGAGCAATAAAACAGTAAAAACTGCTATAACTCAAAAATGCAATAAGATAAGTTCAAACTTTAAAAGACATGTTGTGCTGATGTACAAGCCCCTCTTGCACAGAAAGTATGGGTTAGATATCTCTTGCAGTTTCTTCAGAAAACACAAATTATGTGAAAATGCTTTTGAAGAAATAGACACAAAAACAGCTATAAATCCAAAACCCAATATGATAGACTCAAACTTTAAACTATATATTGTGTAGATTTACAGGTCCTACTTGCCCAGCAAAAAGGGTTTGAATAGCTCTTGCCCTTTTTTGAAAACTCACAAACAACTGTTCATGGGCTGAAAAGGCTTTTGGAGCAATAAAACAGTAAAAACTGCTATAACTCAAAAATGCAATAAGATAAGTTCAAACTTTAAAAGACATGTTGTGCAGATGTACAAGCCCCTCTTGCACAGAAAGTATGGGTTAGATATCTCTTGCAGTTTCTTCAGAAAACACAAATTATGTGAAAATGCTTTTGAAGCAATAGACACAAAAACAGCTATAAATCCAAAACCCAATATGATAGACTCAAACTTTAAACTATATATTGTGTAGATTTACAGGTCCTACTTGCCCAGCAAAAAGGGTTTGAATAGCTCTTGCCCTTTTTTGAAAACTCACAAACAACTGTTCATGGGCTGAAAAGGCTTTTGGAGCAATAAAACAGTAAAAACTGCTATAACTCAAAAATGCAATAAGATAAGTTCAAACTTTAAAAGACATGTTGTGCTGATGTACAAGCCCCTCTTGCACAGAAAGTATGGGTTAGATATCTCTTGCAGTTTCTTCAGAAAACACAAATTATGTGAAAATGCTTTTGAAGCAATAGACACAAAAACAGCTATAAATCCAAAACCCAATATGATAGACTCAAACTTTAAACTATATATTGTGTAGATTTACAGGTCCTACTTGCCCAGCAAAAAGGGTTTGAATAGCTCTTGCCCTTTTTTGAAAACTCACAAACAACTGTTCATGGGCTGAAAAGGCTTTTGGAGCAATAAAACAGTAAAAACTGCTATAACTCAAAAATGCAATAAGATAAGTTCAAACTTTAAAAGACATGTTTTGCAGATGTACAAGCCCCTCTTGCACAGAAAGTATGGGTTAGATATCTCTTGCAGTTTCTTCAGAAAACACAAATTATGTGAAAATGCTTTTGAAGCAATAGACACAAAAACAGCTATAAATCCAAAACCCAATATGATAGACTCAAACTTTAAACTATATATTGTGTAGATTTACAGGTCCTACTTGCCCAGCAAAAAGGGTTTGAATAGCTCTTGTCCTTTTTTGAAAACTCACAAACAACTGTTCATGGGCTGAAAAGGCTTTTGGAGCAATAAAACAGTAAAAACTGCTATAACTCAAAAATGCAATAAGATAAGTTCAAACTTTAAAAGACATGTTGTGCTGATGTACAAGCCCCTCTTGCACAGAAAGTATGGGTTACATATCTCTTGCAGTTTCTTCAGAAAACACAAATTATGTGAAAATGCTTTTGAAGAAATAGACACAAAAACAGCTATAAATCCAAAACCCAATATGATAGACTCAAACTTTAAACTATATATTGTGTAGATTTACAGGTCCTACTTGCCCAGCAAAAAGGGTTTGAATAGCTCTTGCCCTTTTTTGAAAACTCACAAACAACTGTTCATGGGCTGAAAAGGCTTTTGGAGCAATAAAACAGTAAAAACTGCTATAACTCAAAAATGCAATAAGATAAGTTCAAACTTTAAAAGACATGTTGTGCAGATGTACAAGCCCCTCTTGCACAGAAAGTATGGGTTAGATATCTCTTGCAGTTTCTTCAGAAAACACAAATTATGTGAAAATGCTTTTGAAGCAATAGACACAAAAACAGCTATAAATCCAAAACCCAATATGATAGACTCAAACTTTAAACTATATATTGTGTAGATTTACAGGTCCTACTTGCCCAGCAAAAAGGGTTTGAATAGCTCTTGCCCTTTTTTGAAAACTCACAAACAACTGTTCATGGGCTGAAAAGGCTTTTGGAGCAATAAAACAGTAAAAACTGCTATAACTCAAAAATGCAATAAGATAAGTTCAAACTTTAAAAGACATGTTGTGCTGATGTACAAGCCCCTCTTGCACAGAAAGTATGGGTTAGATATCTCTTGCAGTTTCTTCAGAAAACACAAATTATGTGAAAATGCTTTTGAAGCAATAGACACAAAAACAGCTATAAATCCAAAACCCAATATGATAGACTCAAACTTTAAACTATATATTGTGTAGATTTACAGGTCCTACTTGCCCAGCAAAAAGGGTTTGAATAGCTCTTGTCCTTTTTTGAAAACTCACAAACAACTGTTCATGGGCTGAAAAGGCTTTTGGAGCAATAAAACAGTAAAAACTGCTATAACTCAAAAATGCAATAAGATAAGTTCAAACTTTAAAAGACATGTTGTGCAGATGTACAAGCCCCTCTTGCACAGAAAGTATGGGTTAGATATCTCTTGCAGTTTCTTCAGAAAACACAAATTATGTGAAAATGCTTTTGAAGCAATAGACACAAAAACAGCTATAAATCCAAAACCCAATATGATAGACTCAAACTTTAAACTATATATTGTGTAGATTTACAGGTCCTACTTGCCCAGCAAAAAGGGTTTGAATAGCTCTTGCCCTTTTTTGAAAACTCACAAACAACTGTTCATGGGCTGAAAAGGCTTTTGGAGCAATAAAACAGTAAAAACTGCTATAACTCAAAAATGCAATAAGATAAGTTCAAACTTTAAAAGACATGTTTTGCAGATGTACAAGCCCCTCTTGCACAGAAAGTATGGGTTAGATATCTCTTGCAGTTTCTTCAGAAAACACAAATTATGTGAAAATGCTTTTGAAGCAATAGACACAAAAACAGCTATAAATCCAAAACCCAATATGATAGACTCAAACTTTAAACTATATATTGTGTAGATTTACAGGTCCTACTTGCCCAGCAAAAAGGGTTTGAATAGCTCTTGTCCTTTTTTGAAAACTCACAAACAACTGTTCATGGGCTGAAAAGGCTTTTGGAGCAATAAAACAGTAAAAACTGCTATAACTCAAAAATGCAATAAGATAAGTTCAAACTTTAAAAGACATGTTGTGCTGATGTACAAGCCCCTCTTGCACAGAAAGTATGGGTTACATATCTCTTGCAGTTTCTTCAGAAAACACAAATTATGTGAAAATGCTTTTGAAGCAATAGACACAAAAACAGCTATAAATCCAAAACCCAATATGATAGACTCAAACTTTAAACTATATATTGTGTAGATTTACAGGTCCTACTTGCCCAGCAAAAAGGGTTTGAATAGCTCTTGCCCTTTTTTGAAAACTCACAAACAACTGTTCATGGGCTGAAAAGGCTTTTGGAGCAATAAAACAGTAAAAACTGCTATAACTCAAAAATGCAATAAGATAAGTTCAAACTTTAAAAGACATGTTGTGTTGATGTACAAGCCCCTCTTGCACAGAAAGTATGGGTTAGATATCTCTTGCAGTTTCTTCAGAAAACACAAATTATGTGAAAATGCTTTTGAAGCAATAGACACAAAAACAGCTATAAATCCAAAACCCAATATGATAGACTCAAACTTTAAACTATATATTGTGTAGATTTACAGGTCCTACTTGCCCAGCAAAAAGGGTTTGAATAGCTCTTGCACTTTTTTCAAAACTCACAAACAACTGTTCATGGGCTGAAAATGCTTTTGGAGCAATAAAACAGTAAAAACTGCTATAACTCAAAAATGCAATAAGATAAGTTCAAACTTTAAAAGACATGTTGTGCTGATGTACAAGCCCCTCTTGCACAGAAAGTATGGGTTAGATATCTCTTGCAGTTTCTTCAGAAAACACAAATTATGTGAAAATGCTTTTGAAGAAATAGACACAAAAACAGCTATAAATCCAAAACCCAATATGATAGACTCAAACTTTAAACTATATATTGTGTAGATTTACAGGTCCTACTTGCCCAGCAAAAAGGGTTTGAATAGCTCTTGCCCTTTTTTGAAAACTCACAAACAACTGTTCATGGGCTGAAAAGGCTTTTGGAGCAATAAAACAGTAAAAACTGCTATAACTCAAAAATGCAATAAGATAAGTTCAAACTTTAAAAGACATGTTGTGCAGATGTACAAGCCCCTCTTGCACAGAAAGTATGGGTTAGATATCTCTTGCAGTTTCTTCAGAAAACACAAATTATGTGAAAATGCTTTTGAAGCAATAGACACAAAAACAGCTATAAATCCAAAACCCAATATGATAGACTCAAACTTTAAACTATATATTGTGTAGATTTACAGGTCCTACTTGCCCAGCAAAAAGGGTTTGAATAGCTCTTGCCCTTTTTTGAAAACTCACAAACAACTGTTCATGGGCTGAAAAGGCTTTTGGAGCAATAAAACAGTAAAAACTGCTATAACTCAAAAATGCAATAAGATAAGTTCAAACTTTAAAAGACATGTTGTGCTGATGTACAAGCCCCTCTTGCACAGAAAGTATGGGTTAGATATCTCTTGCAGTTTCTTCAGAAAACACAAATTATGTGAAAATGCTTTTGAAGCAATAGACACAAAAACAGCTATAAATCCAAAACCCAATATGATAGACTCAAACTTTAAACTATATATTGTGTAGATTTACAGGTCCTACTTGCCCAGCAAAAAGGGTTTGAATAGCTCTTGTCCTTTTTTGAAAACTCACAAACAACTGTTCATGGGCTGAAAAGGCTTTTGGAGCAATAAAACAGTAAAAACTGCTATAACTCAAAAATGCAATAAGATAAGTTCAAACTTTAAAAGACATGTTGTGCAGATGTACAAGCCCCTCTTGCACAGAAAGTATGGGTTAGATATCTCTTGCAGTTTCTTCAGAAAACACAAATTATGTGAAAATGCTTTTGAAGCAATAGACACAAAAACAGCTATAAATCCAAAACCCAATATGATAGACTCAAACTTTAAACTATATATTGTGTATATTTACAGGTCCTACTTGCCCAGCAAAAAGGGTTTGAATAGCTGTTGCCCTTTTTTGAAAACTCACAAACAACTGTTCATGGGCTCTAAAGACTTTTGGAGCAATAAAACAGTAAAAACTGCTATAACTCAAAAATGCAATAAGATAAGTTCAAACTTTAAAAGACATGTTGTGCTGATGTACAAGCCCCTCTTGCACAGAAAGTATGGGTTAGATATCTCTTGCAGTTTCTTCAGAAAACACAAATTATGTGAAAATGCTTTTGAAGCAATAGACACAAAAACAGCTATAAATCCAAAACCCAATATGATAGACTCAAACTTTAAACTATATATTGTGTAGATTTACAGGTCCTACTTGCCCAGCAAAAAGGGTTTGAATAGCTCTTGCACTTTTTTCAAAACTCACAAACAACTGTTCATGGGCTGAAAATGCTTTTGGAGCAATAAAACAGTAAAAACTGCTATAACTCAAAAATGCAATAAGATAAGTTCAAACTTTAAAAGACATGTTGTGCTGATGTACAAGCCCCTCTTGCACAGAAAGTATGGGTTAGATATCTCTTGCAGTTTCTTCAGAAAACACAAATTATGTGAAAATGCTTTTGAAGAAATAGACACAAAAACAGCTATAAATCCAAAACCCAATATGATAGACTCAAACTTTAAACTATATATTGTGTAGATTTACAGGTCCTACTTGCCCAGCAAAAAGGGTTTGAATAGCTCTTGCCCTTTTTTGAAAACTCACAAACAACTGTTCATGGGCTGAAAAGGCTTTTGGAGCAATAAAACAGTAAAAACTGCTATAACTCAAAAATGCAATAAGATAAGTTCAAACTTTAAAAGACATGTTGTGCAGATGTACAAGCCCCTCTTGCACAGAAAGTATGGGTTAGATATCTCTTGCAGTTTCTTCAGAAAACACAAATTATGTGAAAATGCTTTTGAAGCAATAGACACAAAAACAGCTATAAATCCAAAACCCAATATGATAGACTCAAACTTTAAACTATATATTGTGTAGATTTACAGGTCCTACTTGCCCAGCAAAAAGGGTTTGAATAGCTCTTGCCCTTTTTTGAAAACTCACAAACAACTGTTCATGGGCTGAAAAGGCTTTTGGAGCAATAAAACAGTAAAAACTGCTATAACTCAAAAATGCAATAAGATAAGTTCAAACTTTAAAAGACATGTTGTGCTGATGTACAAGCCCCTCTTGCACAGAAAGTATGGGTTAGATATCTCTTGCAGTTTCTTCAGAAAACACAAATTATGTGAAAATGCTTTTGAAGCAATAGACACAAAAACAGCTATAAATCCAAAACCCAATATGATAGACTCAAACTTTAAACTATATATTGTGTAGATTTACAGGTCCTACTTGCCCAGCAAAAAGGGTTTGAATAGCTCTTGTCCTTTTTTGAAAACTCACAAACAACTGTTCATGGGCTGAAAAGGCTTTTGGAGCAATAAAACAGTAAAAACTGCTATAACTCAAAAATGCAATAAGATAAGTTCAAACTTTAAAAGACATGTTGTGCAGATGTACAAGCCCCTCTTGCACAGAAAGTATGGGTTAGATATCTCTTGCAGTTTCTTCAGAAAACACAAATTATGTGAAAATGCTTTTGAAGCAATAGACACAAAAACAGCTATAAATCCAAAACCCAATATGATAGACTCAAACTTTAAACTATATATTGTGTAGATTTACAGGTCCTACTTGCCCAGCAAAAAGGGTTTGAATAGCTCTTGCCCTTTTTTGAAAACTCACAAACAACTGTTCATGGGCTGAAAAGGCTTTTGGAGCAATAAAACAGTAAAAACTGCTATAACTCAAAAATGCAATAAGATAAGTTCAAACTTTAAAAGACATGTTTTGCAGATGTACAAGCCCCTCTTGCACAGAAAGTATGGGTTAGATATCTCTTGCAGTTTCTTCAGAAAACACAAATTATGTGAAAATGCTTTTGAAGCAATAGACACAAAAACAGCTATAAATCCAAAACCCAATATGATAGACTCAAACTTTAAACTATATATTGTGTAGATTTACAGGTCCTACTTGCCCAGCAAAAAGGGTTTGAATAGCTCTTGTCCTTTTTTGAAAACTCACAAACAACTGTTCATGGGCTGAAAAGGCTTTTGGAGCAATAAAACAGTAAAAACTGCTATAACTCAAAAATGCAATAAGATAAGTTCAAACTTTAAAAGACATGTTGTGCTGATGTACAAGCCCCTCTTGCACAGAAAGTATGGGTTAGATATCTCTTGCAGTTTCTTCAGAAAACACAAATTATGTGAAAATGCTTTTGAAGCAATAGACACAAAAACAGCTATAAATCCAAAACCCAATATGATAGACTCAAACTTTAAACTATATATTGTGTATATTTACAGGTCCTACTTGCCCAGCAAAAAGGGTTTGAATAGCTGTTGCCCTTTTTTGAAAACTCACAAACAACTGTTCATGGGCTCTAAAGACTTTTGGAGCAATAAAACAGTAAAAACTGCTATAACTCAAAAATGCAATAAGATAAGTTCAAACTTTAAAAGACATGTTGTGCTGATGTACAAGCCCCTCTTGCACAGAAAGTATGGGTTAGATATCTCTTGCAGTTTCTTCAGAAAACACAAATTATGTGAAAATGCTTTTGAAGCAATAGACACAAAAACAGCTATAAATCCAAAACCCAATATGATAGACTCAAACTTTAAACTATATATTGTGTAGATTTACAGGTCCTACTTGCCCAGCAAAAAGGGTTTGAATAGCTCTTGCACTTTTTTCAAAACTCACAAACAACTGTTCATGGGCTGAAAATGCTTTTGGAGCAATAAAACAGTAAAAACTGCTATAACTCAAAAATGCAATAAGATAAGTTCAAACTTTAAAAGACATGTTGTGCTGATGTACAAGCCCCTCTTGCACAGAAAGTATGGGTTAGATATCTCTTGCAGTTTCTTCAGAAAACACAAATTATGTGAAAATGCTTTTGAAGAAATAGACACAAAAACAGCTATAAATCCAAAACCCAATATGATAGACTCAAACTTTAAACTATATATTGTGTAGATTTACAGGTCCTACTTGCCCAGCAAAAAGGGTTTGAATAGCTCTTGCCCTTTTTTGAAAACTCACAAACAACTGTTCATGGGCTGAAAAGGCTTTTGGAGCAATAAAACAGTAAAAACTGCTATAACTCAAAAATGCAATAAGATAAGTTCAAACTTTAAAAGACATGTTGTGCAGATGTACA
Source organism: Eucyclogobius newberryi (assembly GCF_026437365.1). NCBI lineage: Eukaryota > Metazoa > Chordata > Actinopteri > Gobiiformes > Gobiidae > Eucyclogobius > Eucyclogobius newberryi. Next base: position 2,936,552 of record NW_027316056.1, read on the forward strand.
AGCCCCTCTTGCACAGAAAGTATGGGTTAGATATCTCTTGCAGTTTCTTCAGAAAACACAAATTATGTGAAAATGCTTTTGAAGCAATAGACACAAAAACAGCTATAAATCCAAAACCCAATATGATAGACTCAAACTTTAAACTATATATTGTGTAGATTTACAGGTCCTACTTGCCCAGCAAAAAGGGTTTGAATAGCTCTTGCCCTTTTTTGAAAACTCACAAACAACTGTTCATGGGCTGAAAAGGCTTTTGGAGCAATAAAACAGTAAAAACTGCTATAACTCAAAAAATGCAATAAGATAAGTTCAAACTTTAAAAGACATGTTGTGCTGATGTACAAGCCCCTCTTGCACAGAAAGTATGGGTTAGATATCTCTTGCAGTTTCTTCAGAAAACACAAATTATGTGAAAATGCTTTTGAAGCAATAGACACAAAAACAGCTATAAATCCAAAACCCAATATGATAGACTCAAACTTTAAACTATATATTGTGTAGATTTACAGGTCCTACTTGCCCAGCAAAAAGGGTTTGAATAGCTCTTGCCCTTTTTTGAAAACTCACAAACAACTGTTCATGGGCTGAAAAGGCTTTTGGAGCAATAAAACAGTAAAAACTGCTATAACTCAAAAATGCAATAAGATAAGTTCAAACTTTAAAAGACATGTTGTGCAGATGTACAAGCCCCTCTTGCACAGAAAGTATGGGTTAGATATCTCTTGCAGTTTCTTCAGAAAACACAAATTATGTGAAAATGCTTTTGAAGCAATAGACACAAAAACAGCTATAAATCCAAAACCCAATATGATAGACTCAAACTTTAAACTATATATTGTGTATATTTACAGGTCCTACTTGCCCAGCAAAAAGGGTTTGAATAGCTGTTGCCCTTTTTTGAAAACTCACAAACAACTGTTCATGGGCTCTAAAGACTTTTGGAGCAATAAAACAGTAAAAACTGCTATAACTCAAAAATGCAATAAGATAAGTTCAAACTTTAAAAGACATGTTGTGCTGATGTACAAGCCCCTCTTGCACAGAAAGTATGGGTTAGATATCTCTTGCAGTTTCTTCAGAAAACACAAATTATGTGAAAATGCTTTTGAAGCAATAGACACAAAAACAGCTATAAATCCAAAACCCAATATGATAGACTCAAACTTTAAACTATATATTGTGTAGATTTACAGGTCCTACTTGCCCAGCAAAAAGGGTTTGAATAGCTCTTGCACTTTTTTCAAAACTCACAAACAACTGTTCATGGGCTGAAAATGCTTTTGGAGCAATAAAACAGTAAAAACTGCTATAACTCAAAAATGCAATAAGATAAGTTCAAACTTTAAAAGACATGTTGTGCTGATGTACAAGCCCCTCTTGCACAGAAAGTATGGGTTAGATATCTCTTGCAGTTTCTTCAGAAAACACAAATTATGTGAAAATGCTTTTGAAGAAATAGACACAAAAACAGCTATAAATCCAAAACCCAATATGATAGACTCAAACTTTAAACTATATATTGTGTAGATTTACAGGTCCTACTTGCCCAGCAAAAAGGGTTTGAATAGCTCTTGCCCTTTTTTGAAAACTCACAAACAACTGTTCATGGGCTGAAAAGGCTTTTGGAGCAATAAAACAGTAAAAACTGCTATAACTCAAAAATGCAATAAGATAAGTTCAAACTTTAAAAGACATGTTGTGCAGATGTACAAGCCCCTCTTGCACAGAAAGTATGGGTTAGATATCTCTTGCAGTTTCTTCAGAAAACACAAATTATGTGAAAATGCTTTTGAAGCAATAGACACAAAAACAGCTATAAATCCAAAACCCAATATGATAGACTCAAACTTTAAACTATATATTGTGTAGATTTACAGGTCCTACTTGCCCAGCAAAAAGGGTTTGAATAGCTCTTGCCCTTTTTTGAAAACTCACAAACAACTGTTCATGGGCTGAAAAGGCTTTTGGAGCAATAAAACAGTAAAAACTGCTATAACTCAAAAATGCAATAAGATAAGTTCAAACTTTAAAAGACATGTTGTGCTGATGTACAAGCCCCTCTTGCACAGAAAGTATGGGTTAGATATCTCTTGCAGTTTCTTCAGAAAACACAAATTATGTGAAAATGCTTTTGAAGCAATAGACACAAAAACAGCTATAAATCCAAAACCCAATATGATAGACTCAAACTTTAAACTATATATTGTGTAGATTTACAGGTCCTACTTGCCCAGCAAAAAGGGTTTGAATAGCTCTTGTCCTTTTTTGAAAACTCACAAACAACTGTTCATGGGCTGAAAAGGCTTTTGGAGCAATAAAACAGTAAAAACTGCTATAACTCAAAAATGCAATAAGATAAGTTCAAACTTTAAAAGACATGTTGTGCAGATGTACAAGCCCCTCTTGCACAGAAAGTATGGGTTAGATATCTCTTGCAGTTTCTTCAGAAAACACAAATTATGTGAAAATGCTTTTGAAGCAATAGACACAAAAACAGCTATAAATCCAAAACCCAATATGATAGACTCAAACTTTAAACTATATATTGTGTAGATTTACAGGTCCTACTTGCCCAGCAAAAAGGGTTTGAATAGCTCTTGCCCTTTTTTGAAAACTCACAAACAACTGTTCATGGGCTGAAAAGGCTTTTGGAGCAATAAAACAGTAAAAACTGCTATAACTCAAAAATGCAATAAGATAAGTTCAAACTTTAAAAGACATGTTTTGCAGATGTACAAGCCCCTCTTGCACAGAAAGTATGGGTTAGATATCTCTTGCAGTTTCTTCAGAAAACACAAATTATGTGAAAATGCTTTTGAAGCAATAGACACAAAAACAGCTATAAATCCAAAACCCAATATGATAGACTCAAACTTTAAACTATATATTGTGTAGATTTACAGGTCCTACTTGCCCAGCAAAAAGGGTTTGAATAGCTCTTGTCCTTTTTTGAAAACTCACAAACAACTGTTCATGGGCTGAAAAGGCTTTTGGAGCAATAAAACAGTAAAAACTGCTATAACTCAAAAATGCAATAAGATAAGTTCAAACTTTAAAAGACATGTTGTGCTGATGTACAAGCCCCTCTTGCACAGAAAGTATGGGTTAGATATCTCTTGCAGTTTCTTCAGAAAACACAAATTATGTGAAAATGCTTTTGAAGCAATAGACACAAAAACAGCTATAAATCCAAAACCCAATATGATAGACTCAAACTTTAAACTATATATTGTGTATATTTACAGGTCCTACTTGCCCAGCAAAAAGGGTTTGAATAGCTGTTGCCCTTTTTTGAAAACTCACAAACAACTGTTCATGGGCTCTAAAGACTTTTGGAGCAATAAAACAGTAAAAACTGCTATAACTCAAAAATGCAATAAGATAAGTTCAAACTTTAAAAGACATGTTGTGCTGATGTACAAGCCCCTCTTGCACAGAAAGTATGGGTTAGATATCTCTTGCAGTTTCTTCAGAAAACACAAATTATGTGAAAATGCTTTTGAAGCAATAGACACAAAAACAGCTATAAATCCAAAACCCAATATGATAGACTCAAACTTTAAACTATATATTGTGTAGATTTACAGGTCCTACTTGCCCAGCAAAAAGGGTTTGAATAGCTCTTGCACTTTTTTCAAAACTCACAAACAACTGTTCATGGGCTGAAAATGCTTTTGGAGCAATAAAACAGTAAAAACTGCTATAACTCAAAAATGCAATAAGATAAGTTCAAACTTTAAAAGACATGTTGTGCTGATGTACAAGCCCCTCTTGCACAGAAAGTATGGGTTAGATATCTCTTGCAGTTTCTTCAGAAAACACAAATTATGTGAAAATGCTTTTGAAGAAATAGACACAAAAACAGCTATAAATCCAAAACCCAATATGATAGACTCAAACTTTAAACTATATATTGTGTAGATTTACAGGTCCTACTTGCCCAGCAAAAAGGGTTTGAATAGCTCTTGCCCTTTTTTGAAAACTCACAAACAACTGTTCATGGGCTGAAAAGGCTTTTGGAGCAATAAAACAGTAAAAACTGCTATAACTCAAAAATGCAATAAGATAAGTTCAAACTTTAAAAGACATGTTGTGCAGATGTACAAGCCCCTCTTGCACAGAAAGTATGGGTTAGATATCTCTTGCAGTTTCTTCAGAAAACACAAATTATGTGAAAATGCTTTTGAAGCAATAGACACAAAAACAGCTATAAATCCAAAACCCAATATGATAGACTCAAACTTTAAACTATATATTGTGTAGATTTACAGGTCCTACTTGCCCAGCAAAAAGGGTTTGAATAGCTCTTGCCCTTTTTTGAAAACTCACAAACAACTGTTCATGGGCTGAAAAGGCTTTTGGAGCAATAAAACAGTAAAAACTGCTATAACTCAAAAAATGCAATAAGATAAGTTCAAACTTTAAAAGACATGTTGTGCTGATGTACAAGCCCCTCTTGCACAGAAAGTATGGGTTAGATATCTCTTGCAGTTTCTTCAGAAAACACAAATTATGTGAAAATGCTTTTGAAGCAATAGACACAAAAACAGCTATAAATCCAAAACCCAATATGATAGACTCAAACTTTAAACTATATATTGTGTAGATTTACAGGTCCTACTTGCCCAGCAAAAAGGGTTTGAATAGCTCTTGCCCTTTTTTGAAAACTCACAAACAACTGTTCATGGGCTGAAAAGGCTTTTGGAGCAATAAAACAGTAAAAACTGCTATAACTCAAAAATGCAATAAGATAAGTTCAAACTTTAAAAGACATGTTTTGCAGATGTACAAGCCCCTCTTGCACAGAAAGTATGGGTTAGATATCTCTTGCAGTTTCTTCAGAAAACACAAATTATGTGAAAATGCTTTTGAAGCAATAGACACAAAAACAGCTATAAATCCAAAACCCAATATGATAGACTCAAACTTTAAACTATATATTGTGTAGATTTACAGGTCCTACTTGCCCAGCAAAAAGGGTTTGAATAGCTCTTGTCCTTTTTTGAAAACTCACAAACAACTGTTCATGGGCTGAAAAGGCTTTTGGAGCAATAAAACAGTAAAAACTGCTATAACTCAAAAATGCAATAAGATAAGTTCAAACTTTAAAAGACATGTTGTGCTGATGTACAAGCCCCTCTTGCACAGAAAGTATGGGTTACATATCTCTTGCAGTTTCTTCAGAAAACACAAATTATGTGAAAATGCTTTTGAAGAAATAGACACAAAAACAGCTATAAATCCAAAACCCAATATGATAGACTCAAACTTTAAACTATATATTGTGTAGATTTACAGGTCCTACTTGCCCAGCAAAAAGGGTTTGAATAGCTCTTGCCCTTTTTTGAAAACTCACAAACAACTGTTCATGGGCTGAAAAGGCTTTTGGAGCAATAAAACAGTAAAAACTGCTATAACTCAAAAATGCAATAAGATAAGTTCAAACTTTAAAAGACATGTTGTGCAGATGTACAAGCCCCTCTTGCACAGAAAGTATGGGTTAGATATCTCTTGCAGTTTCTTCAGAAAACACAAATTATGTGAAAATGCTTTTGAAGCAATAGACACAAAAACAGCTATAAATCCAAAACCCAATATGATAGACTCAAACTTTAAACTATATATTGTGTAGATTTACAGGTCCTACTTGCCCAGCAAAAAGGGTTTGAATAGCTCTTGCCCTTTTTTGAAAACTCACAAACAACTGTTCATGGGCTGAAAAGGCTTTTGGAGCAATAAAACAGTAAAAACTGCTATAACTCAAAAATGCAATAAGATAAGTTCAAACTTTAAAAGACATGTTGTGCTGATGTACAAGCCCCTCTTGCACAGAAAGTATGGGTTAGATATCTCTTGCAGTTTCTTCAGAAAACACAAATTATGTGAAAATGCTTTTGAAGCAATAGACACAAAAACAGCTATAAATCCAAAACCCAATATGATAGACTCAAACTTTAAACTATATATTGTGTAGATTTACAGGTCCTACTTGCCCAGCAAAAAGGGTTTGAATAGCTCTTGTCCTTTTTTGAAAACTCACAAACAACTGTTCATGGGCTGAAAAGGCTTTTGGAGCAATAAAACAGTAAAAACTGCTATAACTCAAAAATGCAATAAGATAAGTTCAAACTTTAAAAGACATGTTGTGCAGATGTACAAGCCCCTCTTGCACAGAAAGTATGGGTTAGATATCTCTTGCAGTTTCTTCAGAAAACACAAATTATGTGAAAATGCTTTTGAAGCAATAGACACAAAAACAGCTATAAATCCAAAACCCAATATGATAGACTCAAACTTTAAACTATATATTGTGTAGATTTACAGGTCCTACTTGCCCAGCAAAAAGGGTTTGAATAGCTCTTGCCCTTTTTTGAAAACTCACAAACAACTGTTCATGGGCTGAAAAGGCTTTTGGAGCAATAAAACAGTAAAAACTGCTATAACTCAAAAATGCAATAAGATAAGTTCAAACTTTAAAAGACATGTTTTGCAGATGTACAAGCCCCTCTTGCACAGAAAGTATGGGTTAGATATCTCTTGCAGTTTCTTCAGAAAACACAAATTATGTGAAAATGCTTTTGAAGCAATAGACACAAAAACAGCTATAAATCCAAAACCCAATATGATAGACTCAAACTTTAAACTATATATTGTGTAGATTTACAGGTCCTACTTGCCCAGCAAAAAGGGTTTGAATAGCTCTTGTCCTTTTTTGAAAACTCACAAACAACTGTTCATGGGCTGAAAAGGCTTTTGGAGCAATAAAACAGTAAAAACTGCTATAACTCAAAAATGCAATAAGATAAGTTCAAACTTTAAAAGACATGTTGTGCTGATGTACAAGCCCCTCTTGCACAGAAAGTATGGGTTACATATCTCTTGCAGTTTCTTCAGAAAACACAAATTATGTGAAAATGCTTTTGAAGCAATAGACACAAAAACAGCTATAAATCCAAAACCCAATATGATAGACTCAAACTTTAAACTATATATTGTGTAGATTTACAGGTCCTACTTGCCCAGCAAAAAGGGTTTGAATAGCTCTTGTCCTTTTTTGAAAACTCACAAACAACTGTTCATGGGCTGAAAAGGCTTTTGGAGCAATAAAACAGTAAAAACTGTTATAACTCAAAAATGCAATAAGATAGGTTCAAACTTTAAAAGACATGTTGTCTCTTGCACAGAAAGTATGGGTTAGATATCTCTTGCAGTTTCTTCAGAAAACACAAATTATGTGAAAATGCTTTTGAAGCAATAGACACATAAACAGCTATAAATCCAAAACCTAATATGATAGACTCAAACTTTAAACTATATATTGTGTAGATTTACAGGTCCTACTTGCCCAGCAAAAAGGGTTTGAATAGCTCTTGCCCTTTTTTCAAAACTCACAAACAACTGTTCATGGGCTGAAAAGGCTTTTGGAGCAATAAAACAGTAAAAACTGCTATAACTCAAAAATGCAATAAGATAGGTTCAAACTTTAAAAGACATGTTGTGCAGATGTACAAGCCCCTCTTGCACAGAAAGTATGGGTTAGATATCTCTTGCAGTTTCTTCAGAAAACACAAATTATGTGAAAATGCTTTTGAAGCAATAGACACAAAAACAGCTATAAATCCAAAACCCAATATGATAGACTCAAACTTTAAACTATATATTGTGTAGATTTACAGGTCCTACTTGCCCAGCAAAAAGGGTTTGAATAGCTCTTGTCCTTTTTTGAAAACTCACAAACAACTGTTCATGGGCTGAAAAGGCTTTTGGAGCAATAAAACAGTAAAAACTGCTATAACTCAAAAATGCAATAAGATAAGTTCAAACTTTAAAAGACATGTTGTGCTGATGTACAAGCCCCTCTTGCACAGAAAGTATGGGTTAGATATCTCTTGCAGTTTCTTCAGAAAACACAAATTATGTGAAAATGCTTTTGAAGCAATAGACACAAAAACAGCTATAAATCCAAAACCCAATATGATAGACTCAAACTTTAAACTATATATTGTGTAGATTTACAGGTCCTACTTGCCCAGCAAAAAGGGTTTGAATAGCTCTTGTCCTTTTTTGAAAACTCACAAACAACTGTTCATGGGCTGAAAAGGCTTTTGGAGCAATAAAACAGTAAAAACTGCTATAACTCAAAAATGCAATAAGATAAGTTCAAACTTTAAAAGACATGTTGTGCTGATGTACAAGCCCCTCTTGCACAGAAAGTATGGGTTACATATCTCTTGCAGTTTCTTCAGAAAACACAAATTATGTGAAAATGCTTTTGAAGCAATAGACACAAAAACAGCTATAAATCCAAAACCCAATATGATAGACTCAAACTTTAAACTATATATTGTGTAGATTTACAGGTCCTACTTGCCCAGCAAAAAGGGTTTGAATAGCTCTTGTCCTTTTTTGAAAACTCACAAACAACTGTTCATGGGCTGAAAAGGCTTTTGGAGCAATAAAACAGTAAAAACTGTTATAACTCAAAAATGCAATAAGATAGGTTCAAACTTTAAAAGACATGTTGTCTCTTGCACAGAAAGTATGGGTTAGATATCTCTTGCAGTTTCTTCAGAAAACACAAATTATGTGAAAATGCTTTTGAAGCAATAGACACATAAACAGCTATAAATCCAAAACCTAATATGATAGACTCAAACTTTAAACTATATATTGTGTAGATTTACAGGTCCTACTTGCCCAGCAAAAAGGGTTTGAATAGCTCTTGCCCTTTTTTCAAAACTCACAAACAACTGTTCATGGGCTGAAAAGGCTTTTGGAGCAATAAAACAGTAAAAACTGCTATAACTCAAAAATGCAATAAGATAGGTTCAAACTTTAAAAGACATGTTGTGCAGATGTACAAGCCCCTCTTGCACAGAAAGTATGGGTTAGATATCTCTTGCAGTTTCTTCAGAAAACACAAATTATGTGAAAATGCTTTTGAAGCAATAGACACAAAAACAGCTATAAATCCAAAACCCAATATGATAGACTCAAACTTTAAACTATATATTGTGTAGATTTACAGGTCCTACTTGCCCAGCAAAAAGGGTTTGAATAGCTCTTGTCCTTTTTTGAAAACTCACAAACAACTGTTCATGGGCTGAAAATGCTTTTGGAGCAATAAAACAGTAAAAACTGCTATAACTCAAAAATGCAATAAGATAAGTTCAAACTTTAAAAGACATGTTGTGCTGATGTACAAGCCCCTCTTGCACAGAAAGTATGGGTTAGATATCTCTTGCAGTTTCTTCAGAAAACACAAATTATGTGAAAATGCTTTTGAAGAAATAGACACAAAAACAGCTATAAATCCAAAACCCAATATGATAGACTCAAACTTTAAACTATATATTGTGTAGATTTACAGGTCCTACTTGCCCAGCAAAAAGGGTTTGAATAGCTCTTGCCCTTTTTTGAAAACTCACAAACAACTGTTCATGGGCTGAAAAGGCTTTTGGAGCAATAAAACAGTAAAAACTGCTATAACTCAAAAATGCAATAAGATAAGTTCAAACTTTAAAAGACAGGTTGTGCAGATGTACAAGCCCCTCTTGCACAGAAAGTATGGGTTAGATATCTCTTGCAGTTTCTTCAGAAAACACAACATTTGTGAAAATGCTTTTGAAGCAATAGACACAAAAACAGCTATAAATCCAAAACCCAATATGATAGACTCAAACTTTAAACTATATATTGTGTAGATTTACAGGTCCTACTTGCCAGGCAAAAAGGGTTTGAATAGCTCTTGCACTTTTTTGAAAACTCACAAACAACTGTTCATGGGCTGAAAAGGCTTTTGGAGCAATAAAACAGTAAAAACTGCTATAACTCAAAAATGCAATAAGATAAGTTCAAACTTTAAAAGACATGTTGTGCTGATGTACAAGCCCCTCTTGCACAGAAAGTATGGGTTAGATATCTCTTGCAGTTTCTTCAGAAAACACAACATTTGTGAAAATGCTTTTGAAGCAATAGACACAAAAACAGCTATAAATCCAAAACCCAATATGATAGACTCAAACTTTAAACTATATATTGTGTAGATTTACAGGTCCTACTTGCCCAGCAAAAAGGGTTTGAATAGCTCTTGCCCTTTTTTGAAAACTCACAAACAACTGTTCATGGGCTGAAAAGGCTTTTGGCGCAATAAAACAGTAAAAACGGCTATAACTCAAAAATGCAATAAGATAAGTTCAAACTTTAAAAGCCATGTTGTGCAGATGTACAAGCCCCTCTTGCACAGAAAGTATGGGTTAGATATCTCTTGCAGTTTCTTCAGAAAACACAAATTATGTGAAAATGCTTTTGAAGCAATAGACACAAAAACAGCTATAAATCCAAAACCTAATATGATAGACTCAAACTTTAAACTATATATTGTGTAGATTTACAGGTCCTACTTGCCCAGCAAATTGGGTTTGAATAGCTCTTGCACTTTTTTGAAAACTCACAAACAACTGTTCATGGGCTGAAAAGGCTTTTGGAGCAATAAAACAGTAAAAAATGCTATAACTCAAAAATGCAATAAGATAGGTTCAAACTTTAAAAGACATGTTGTGCAGATGTACAAGCCCCTCTTGCACAGAAAGTATGGGTTAGATATCTCTTGCAGTTTCTTCAGAAAACACAAATTATGTGAAAATGCTTTTGAAGCAATATACACAAAAACAGCTATAAATCCAAAACCCAATATGATAGACTCAAACTTTAAACTATATATTGTGTAGATTTACAGGTCCTACTTGCCCAGCAAAAAGGGTTTGAATAGCTCTTGCACTTTTTTCAAAACTCACAAACAACTGTTCATGGGCTGAAAAGGCTTTTGGAGCAATAAAACAGTAAAAAATGCTATAACTCAAAAATGCAATAAGATAGGTTCAAACTTTAAAAGACATGTTGTGCAGATGTACAAGCCCCTCTTGCACAGAAAGTATGGGTTAGATATCTCTTGCAGTTTCTTCAGAAAACACAAATTATGTGAAAATGCTTTTGAAGCAATAGACACAAAAACAGCTATAAATCCAAAACCCAATATGATAGACTCAAACTTTAAACTATATATTGTGTAGATTTACAGGTCCTACTTACCCAGCAAAAAGGGTTTGAATAGCTCTTGCACTTTTTTGAAAACTCACAAACAACTGTTCATGGGCTGAAAAGGCTTTTGGAGCAATAAAACAGTAAAAAATGCTATAACTCAAAAATGCAATAAGATAGGTTCAAACTTTAAAAGACATGTTGTGCAGATGTACAAGCCCCTCTTGCACAGAAAGTATGGGTTAGATATCTCTTGCAGTTTCTTCAGAAAACACAAATTATGTGAAAATGCTTTTGAAGCAATATACACAAAAACAGCTATAAATCCAAAACCCAATATGATAGACTGAAACTTTAAACTATATATTGTGTAGATTTACAGGTCCTACTTGCCCAGCAAAAAGGGTTTGAATAGCTCTTGCCCTTTTTAGAAAACTCACAAACAACTGTTCATGGGCTGAAAAGGCTTTTGGAGCAATAAAACAGTAAAAACTGCTATAACTCAAAAATGCAATAAGATAAGTTCAAACTTTAAAAGACATGTTGTGCAGATGTACAAGCCCCTCTTGCACAGAAAGTATGGGTTAGATATCTCTTGCAGTTTCTTCAGAAAACACAAATTATGTGAAAATGCTTTTGAAGCAATAGACACAAAAACAGCTATAAATCCAAAACCTAATATGATAGACTCAAACTTTAAACTATATATTGTGTAGATTTACAGGTCCTACTTGCCCAGCAAAAAGGGTTTGAATAGCTCTTGCCCTTTTTTGAAAACTCACAAACAACTGTTAATGGGCTGAAAAGGCTTTTGGAGCAATAAAACAGTAAAAACTGCTATAACTCAAAAATGCAATAAGATAAGTTCAAACTTTAAAAGACATGTTGTGCTGATGTAGAAGCCCCTCTTGCACAGAAAGTATGGGTTAGATATCTCTTGCAGTTTCTTCAGAAAACACAACATTTGTGAAAATGCTTTTGAAGCAATAGACACAAAAACAGCTATAAATCCAAAACCCAATATGATAGACTCAAACTTTAAACTATATATTGTGTAGATTTACAGGTCCTACTTGCCCAGCAAAAAGGGTTTGAATAGCTCTTGCACTTTTTTCAAAACTCACAAACGACTGTTCATGGGCTGAAAATGCTTTTGGAGCAATAAAACAGTAAAAACTGCTATAACTCAAAAATGCAATAAGATAAGTTCAAACTTTAAAAGACATGTTGTGCTGATGTACAAGCCCCTCTTGCACAGAAAGTATGGGTTAGATATCTCTTGCAGTTTCTTCAGAAAACACAAATTATGTGAAAATGCTTTTGAAGCAATAGACAAAAAAACAGTTATAAATCCAAAACCCAATATGATAGACTCAAACTTTAAACTATATATTGTGTAGATTTACAGGTCCTACTTGCCCAGCAAAAAGGGTTTGAATAGCTCTTGCCCTTTTTTGAAAACTCACAAACAACTGTTCATGGGCTGAAAAGGCTTTTGGAGCAATAAAACAGTAAAAACTGCTATAACTCAAAAATGCAATAAGATAAGTTCAAACTTTAAAAGACAGGTTGTGCAGATGTACAAGCCCCTCTTGCACAGAAAGTATGGGTTAGATATCTCTTGCAGTTTCTTCAGAAAACACAAATTATGTGAAAATGCTTTTGAAGCAATAGACACAAAAACAGCTATAAATCCAAAACCTAATATGATAGACTCAAACTTTAAACTATATATTGTGTAGATTTACAGGTCCTACTTGCCCAGCAAATTGGGTTTGAATAGCTCTTGCACTTTTTTGAAAACTCACAAACAACTGTTCATGGGCTGAAAAGGCTTTTGGAGCAATAAAACAGTAAAAAATGCTATAACTCAAAAATGCAATAAGATAGGTTCAAACTTTAAAAGACATGTTGTGCAGATGTACAAGCCCCTCTTGCACAGAAAGTATGGGTTAGATATCTCTTGCAGTTTCTTCAGAAAATACAAATTATGTGAAAATGCTTTTGAAGCAATAGACACAAAAACAGCTATAAATCCAAAACCCAATATGATAGACTCAAACTTTAAACTATATACTGTGTGGATTTACAGGGCCTACTTGCCCAGCAAAAAGAGTTCGAATAACTCTTTTGCACTTTTTTCAAAACTCACAAACAACTGTTCATGGGCTGAAAAGGCTTTTGGAGCAATAAAACAATAAAAACTGCTATAACTCAAAAATGCAATAAGATAAGTTCAAACTTTAAAAGACATGTTGTGCTGATGTACAAGCCCCTCTTGCACAGAAAGTATGGGTTAGATATCTCTTGCAGTTTCTTCAGAAAACACAAATTATGTGAAAATGCTTTTGAAGCAATATACACAAAAACAGCTATAAATCCAAAACCTAATATGATAGACTCAAACTTTAAACTATATATTGTGTAGATTTACAGGTCCTACTTGCCAGGCAAAAAGGGTTTGAATAGCTCTTGCACTTTTTTGAAAACTCACAAACAACTGTTCATGGGCTGAAAAGGCTTTTGGAGCAATAAAACAGTAAAAACTGCTATAACTCAAAAATGCAATAAGATAAGTTCAAACTTTAAAAGACATGTTGTGCTGATGTACAAGCCCCTCTTGCACAGAAAGTATGGGTTAGATATCTCTTGCAGTTTCTTCAGAAAACACAACATTTGTGAAAATGCTTTTGAAGCAATAGACACAAAAACAGCTATAAATCCAAAACCCAATATGATAGACTCAAACTTTAAACTATATATTGTGTAGATTTACAGGTCCTACTTGCCCAGCAAAAAGGGTTTGAATAGCTCTTGCCCTTTTTTGAAAACTCACAAACAACTGTTCATGGGCTGAAAAGGCTTTTGGAGCAATAAAACAGTAAAAACTGCTATAACTCAAAAATGCAATAAGATAAGTTGAAACTTTAAAAGACATGTTGTGCAGATGTACAAGCCCCTCTTGCACAGAAAGTATGGGTTAGATATCTCTTGCAGTTTCTTCAGAAAACACAAATTATGTGAAAATGCTTTTGAAGCAATAGACACAAAAACAGCTATAAATCCAAAACCCAATATGATAGACTCAAACTCTAAACTATATATTGTGTAGATTTACAGGTCCTACTTGCCCAGCAAAAAGGGTTTGAATAGCTCTTGCCCTTTTTTGAAAACTCACAAACAACTGTTCATGGGCTCTAAAGGCTTTTGGAGCAATAAAACAGTAAAAACTGCTATAACTCAAAAATGCAATAAGATAAGTTCAAACTTTAAAAGCCATGTTGTGCAGATGTACAAGCCCCTCTTGCACAGAAAGTATGGGTTAGATATCTCTTGCAGTTTCTTCAGAAAACACAAATTATGTGAAAATGCTTTTGAAGCAATAGACACAAAAACAGCTATAAATCCAAAACCTAATATGATAGACTCAAACTTTAAACTATATATTGTGTAGATTTACAGGTCCTACTTGCCCAGCAAATTGGATTTGAATAGCTCTTGCACTTTTTTGAAAACTCACAAACAACTGTTCATGGGCTGAAAAGGCTTTTGGAGCAATAAAACAGTAAAAAATGCTATAACTCAAAAATGCAATAAGATAGGTTCAAACTTTAAAAGACATGTTGTGCAGATGTACAAGCCCCTCTTGCACAGAAAGTATGGGTTAGATATCTCTTGCAGTTTCTTCAGAAAATACAAATTATGTGAAAATGCTTTTGAAGCAATAGACACAAAAACAGCTATAAATCCAAAACCCAATATGATAGACTCAAACTTTAAACTATATACTGTGTGGATTTACAGGGCCTACTTGCCCAGCAAAAAGAGTTCGAATAACTCTTTTGCACTTTTTTCAAAACTCACAAACAACTGTTCATGGGCTGAAAAGGCTTTTGGAGCAATAAAACAATAAAAACTGCTATAACTCAAAAATGCAATAAGATAAGTTCAAACTTTAAAAGACATGTTGTGCTGATGTACAAGCCCCTCTTGCACAGAAAGTATGGGTTAGATATCTCTTGCAGTTTCTTCAGAAAACACAACATTTGTGAAAATGCTTTTGAAGCAATAGACACAAAAACAGCTATAAATCCAAAACCCAATATGATAGACTCAAACTTTAAACTATATATTGTGTAGATTTACAGGTCCTACTTGCCCAGCAAAAAGGGTTTGAATAGCTCTTGCCCTTTTTTGAAAACTCACAAACAACTGTTCATGGGCTGAAAAGGCTTTTGGAGCAATAAAACAGTAAAAACTGCTATAACTCAAAAATGCAATAAGATAAGTTCAAACTTTAAAAGACATGTTGTGCTGATGTAGAAGCCCCTCTTGCACAGAAAGTATGGGTTAGATATCTCTTGCAGTTTCTTCAGAAAACACAAATTATGTGAAAATGCTTTTGAAGCAATATACACAAAAACAGCTATAAATCCAAAACCCAATATGATAGACTCAAACTTTAAACTATATATTGTGTAGATTTACAGGTCCTACTTGCCCAGCAAAAAGGGTTTGAATAGCTCTTGCCCTTTTTTGAAAACTCACAAACAACTGTTCATGGGCTGAAAAGGCTTTTGGAGCAATAAAACAGTAAAAACTGCTATAACTCAAAAATGCAATAAGATAAGTTCAAACTTTAAAAGCCATGTTGTGCAGATGTACAAGCCCCTCTTGCACAGAAAGTATGGGTTAGATATCTCTTGCAGTTTCTTCAGAAAACACAAATTATGTGAAAATGCTTTTGAAGCAATAGACACAAAAACAGCTATAAATCCAAAACCTAATATGATAGACTCAAACTTTAAACTATATATTGTGTAGATTTACAGGTCCTACTTGCCCAGCAAATTGGGTTTGAATAGCTCTTGCACTTTTTTGAAAACTCACAAACAACTGTTCATGGGCTGAAAAGGCTTTTGGAGCAATAAAACAGTAAAAAATGCTATAACTCAAAAATGCAATAAGATAGGTTCAAACTTTAAAAGACATGTTGTGCAGATGTACAAGCCCCTCTTGCACAGAAAGTATGGGTTAGATATCTCTTGCAGTTTCTTCAGAAAATACAAATTATGTGAAAATGCTTTTGAAGCAATAGACACAAAAACAGCTATAAATCCAAAACCCAATATGATAGACTCAAACTTTAAACTATATACTGTGTGGATTTACAGGGCCTACTTGCCCAGCAAAAAGAGTTCGAATAACTCTTTTGCACTTTTTTCAAAACTCACAAACAACTGTTCATGGGCTGAAAAGGCTTTTGGAGCAATAAAACAATAAAAACTGCTATAACTCAAAAATGCAATAAGATAAGTTCAAACTTTAAAAGACATGTTGTGCTGATGTACAAGCCCCTCTTGCACAGAAAGTATGGGTTAGATATCTCTTGCAGTTTCTTCAGAAAACACAAATTATGTGAAAATGCTTTTGAAGCAATAGACACAAAAACAGCTATAAATCCAAAACCCAATATGATAGACTCAAACTTTAAACTATATATTGTGTAGATTTACAGGTCCTACTTGCCCAGCAAAAAGGGTTTGAATAGCTCTTGCCCTTTTTTGAAAACTCACAAACAACTGTTCATGGGCTGAAAAGGCTTTTGGAGCAATAAAACAGTAAAAACTGCTATAACTCAAAAATGCAATAAGATAAGTTGAAACTTTAAAAGACATGTTGTGCAGATGTACAAGCCCCTCTTGCACAGAAAGTATGGGTTAGATATCTCTTGCAGTTTCTTCAGAAAACACAAATTATGTGAAAATGCTTTTGAAGCAATAGACACAAAAACAGCTATAAATCCAAAACCCAATATGATAGACTCAAACTCTAAACTATATATTGTGTAGATTTACAGGTCCTACTTGCCCAGCAAAAAGGGTTTGAATAGCTCTTGCCCTTTTTTGAAAACTCACAAACAACTGTTCATGGGCTCTAAAGGCTTTTGGAGCAATAAAACAGTAAAAACTGCTATAACTCAAAAATGCAATAAGATAAGTTCAAACTTTAAAAGCCATGTTGTGCAGATGTACAAGCCCCTCTTGCACAGAAAGTATGGGTTAGATATCTCTTGCAGTTTCTTCAGAAAACACAAATTATGTGAAAATGCTTTTGAAGCAATAGACACAAAAACAGCTATAAATCCAAAACCTAATATGATAGACTCAAACTTTAAACTATATATTGTGTAGATTTACAGGTCCTACTTGCCCAGCAAATTGGATTTGAATAGCTCTTGCACTTTTTTGAAAACTCACAAACAACTGTTCATGGGCTGAAAAGGCTTTTGGAGCAATAAAACAGTAAAAAATGCTATAACTCAAAAATGCAATAAGATAGGTTCAAACTTTAAAAGACATGTTGTGCAGATGTACAAGCCCCTCTTGCACAGAAAGTATGGGTTAGATATCTCTTGCAGTTTCTTCAGAAAATACAAATTATGTGAAAATGCTTTTGAAGCAATAGACACAAAAACAGCTATAAATCCAAAACCCAATATGATAGACTGAAACTTTAAACTATATACTGTGTGGATTTACAGGGCCTACTTGCCCAGCAAAAAGGGTTTGAATAGCTCTTGCCCTTTTTAGAAAACTCACAAACAACTGTTCATGGGCTGAAAAGGCTTTTGGAGCAATAAAACAGTAAAAACTGCTATAACTCAAAAATGCAATAAGATAAGTTCAAACTTTAAAAGACATGTTGTGCAGATGTACAAGCCCCTCTTGCACAGAAAGTATGGGTTAGATATCTCTTGCAGTTTCTTCAGAAAACACAAATTATGTGAAAATGCTTTTGAAGCAATAGACACAAAAACAGCTATAAATCCAAAACCTAATATGATAGACTCAAACTTTAAACTATATATTGTGTAGATTTACAGGTCCTACTTGCCCAGCAAAAAGGGTTTGAATAGCTCTTGCCCTTTTTTGAAAACTCACAAACAACTGTTAATGGGCTGAAAAGGCTTTTGGAGCAATAAAACAGTAAAAACTGCTATAACTCAAAAATGCAATAAGATAAGTTCAAACTTTAAAAGACATGTTGTGCTGATGTAGAAGCCCCTCTTGCACAGAAAGTATGGGTTAGATATCTATTGCAGTTTCTTCAGAAAACACAACATTTGTGAAAATGCTTTTGAAGCAATAGACACAAAAACAGCTATAAATCCAAAACCCAATATGATAGACTCAAACTTTAAACTATATATTGTGTAGATTTACAGGTCCTACTTGCCCAGCAAAAAGGGTTTGAATAGCTCTTGCCCTTTTTTGAAAACTCACAAACAACTGTTCATGGGCTGAAAAGGCTTTTGGAGCAATAAAACAGTAAAAACTGCTATAACTCAAAAATGCAATAAGATAAGTTCAAACTTTAAAAGACAGGTTGTGCAGATGTACAAGCCCCTCTTGCACAGAAAGTATGGGTTAGATATCTCTTGCAGTTTCTTCAGAAAACACAACATTTGTGAAAATGCTTTTGAAGCAATAGACACAAAAACAGCTATAAATCCAAAACCCAATATGATAGACTCAAACTTTAAACTATATATTGTGTAGATTTACAGGTCCTACTTGCCAGGCAAAAAGGGTTTGAATAGCTCTTGCACTTTTTTGAAAACTCACAAACAACTGTTCATGGGCTGAAAAGGCTTTTGGAGCAATAAAACAGTAAAAACTGCTATAACTCAAAAATGCAATAAGATAAGTTCAAACTTTAAAAGACATGTTGTGCTGATGTACAAGCCCCTCTTGCACAGAAAGTATGGGTTAGATATCTCTTGCAGTTTCTTCAGAAAACACAACATTTGTGAAAATGCTTTTGAAGCAATAGACACAAAAACAGCTATAAATCCAAAACCCAATATGATAGACTCAAACTTTAAACTATATATTGTGTAGATTTACAGGTCCTACTTGCCCAGCAAAAAGGGTTTGAATAGCTCTTGCCCTTTTTTGAAAACTCACAAACAACTGTTCATGGGCTGAAAAGGCTTTTGGCGCAATAAAACAGTAAAAACGGCTATAACTCAAAAATGCAATAAGATAAGTTCAAACTTTAAAAGCCATGTTGTGCAGATGTACAAGCCCCTCTTGCACAGAAAGTATGGGTTAGATATCTCTTGCAGTTTCTTCAGAAAACACAAATTATGTGAAAATGCTTTTGAAGCAATAGACACAAAAACAGCTATAAATCCAAAACCTAATATGATAGACTCAAACTTTAAACTATATATTGTGTAGATTTACAGGTCCTACTTGCCCAGCAAATTGGGTTTGAATAGCTCTTGCACTTTTTTGAAAACTCACAAACAACTGTTCATGGGCTGAAAAGGCTTTTGGAGCAATAAAACAGTAAAAAATGCTATAACTCAAAAATGCAATAAGATAGGTTCAAACTTTAAAAGACATGTTGTGCAGATGTACAAGCCCCTCTTGCACAGAAAGTATGGGTTAGATATCTCTTGCAGTTTCTTCAGAAAACACAAATTATGTGAAAATGCTTTTGAAGCAATATACACAAAAACAGCTATAAATCCAAAACCCAATATGATAGACTCAAACTTTAAACTATATATTGTGTAGATTTACAGGTCCTACTTGCCCAGCAAAAAGGGTTTGAATAGCTCTTGCACTTTTTTCAAAACTCACAAACAACTGTTCATGGGCTGAAAAGGCTTTTGGAGCAATAAAACAGTAAAAACTGCTATAACTCAAAAATGCAATAAGATAGGTTCAAACTTTAAAAGACATGTTGTGCAGATGTACAAGCCCCTCTTGCACAGAAAGTATGGGTTAGATATCTCTTGCAGTTTCTTCAGAAAACACAAATTATGTGAAAATGCTTTTGAAGCAATAGACACAAAAACAGCTATAAATCCAAAACCCAATATGATAGACTCAAACTTTAAACTATATATTGTGTAGATTTACAGGTCCTACTTGCCCAGCAAAAAGGGTTTGAATAGCTCTTGCACTTTTTTGAAAACTCACAAACAACTGTTCATGGGCTGAAAAGGCTTTTGGAGCAATAAAACAGTAAAAAATGCTATAACTCAAAAATGCAATAAGATAGGTTCAAACTTTAAAAGACATGTTGTGCAGATGTACAAGCCCCTCTTGCACAGAAAGTATGGGTTAGATATCTCTTGCAGTTTCTTCAGAAAACACAAATTATGTGAAAATGCTTTTGAAGCAATATACACAAAAACAGCTATAAATCCAAAACCCAATATGATAGACTGAAACTTTAAACTATATATTGTGTAGATTTACAGGTCCTACTTGCCCAGCAAAAAGGGTTTGAATAGCTCTTGCCCTTTTTAGAAAACTCACAAACAACTGTTCATGGGCTGAAAAGGCTTTTGGAGCAATAAAACAGTAAAAACTGCTATAACTCAAAAATGCAATAAGATAAGTTCAAACTTTAAAAGACATGTTGTGCAGATGTACAAGCCCCTCTTGCACAGAAAGTATGGGTTAGATATCTCTTGCAGTTTCTTCAGAAAACACAAATTATGTGAAAATGCTTTTGAAGCAATAGACACAAAAACAGCTATAAATCCAAAACCTAATATGATAGACTCAAACTTTAAACTATATATTGTGTAGATTTACAGGTCCTACTTGCCCAGCAAAAAGGGTTTGAATAGCTCTTGCCCTTTTTTGAAAACTCACAAACAACTGTTAATGGGCTGAAAAGGCTTTTGGAGCAATAAAACAGTAAAAACTGCTATAACTCAAAAATGCAATAAGATAAGTTCAAACTTTAAAAGACATGTTGTGCTGATGTAGAAGCCCCTCTTGCACAGAAAGTATGGGTTAGATATCTCTTGCAGTTTCTTCAGAAAACACAACATTTGTGAAAATGCTTTTGAAGCAATAGACACAAAAACAGCTATAAATCCAAAACCCAATATGATAGACTCAAACTTTAAACTATATATTGTGTAGATTTACAGGTCCTACTTGCCCAGCAAAAAGGGTTTGAATAGCTCTTGCACTTTTTTCAAAACTCACAAACGACTGTTCATGGGCTGAAAATGCTTTTGGAGCAATAAAACAGTAAAAACTGCTATAACTCAAAAATGCAATAAGATAAGTTCAAACTTTAAAAGACATGTTGTGCTGATGTACAAGCCCCTCTTGCACAGAAAGTATGGGTTAGATATCTCTTGCAGTTTCTTCAGAAAACACAAATTATGTGAAAATGCTTTTGAAGCAATAGACAAAAAAACAGTTATAAATCCAAAACCCAATATGATAGACTCAAACTTTAAACTATATATTGTGTAGATTTACAGGTCCTACTTGCCCAGCAAAAAGGGTTTGAATAGCTCTTGCCCTTTTTTGAAAACTCACAAACAACTGTTCATGGGCTGAAAAGGCTTTTGGAGCAATAAAACAGTAAAAACTGCTATAACTCAAAAATGCAATAAGATAAGTTCAAACTTTAAAAGACAGGTTGTGCAGATGTACAAGCCCCTCTTGCACAGAAAGTATGGGTTAGATATCTCTTGCAGTTTCTTCAGAAAACACAACATTTGTGAAAATGCTTTTGAAGCAATAGACACAAAAACAGCTATAAATCCAAAACCCAATATGATAGACTCAAACTTTAAACTATATATTGTGTAGATTTACAGGTCCTACTTGCCAGGCAAAAAGGGTTTGAATAGCTCTTGCACTTTTTTGAAAACTCACAAACAACTGTTCATGGGCTGAAAAGGCTTTTGGAGCAATAAAACAGTAAAAACGGCTATAACTCAAAAATGCAATAAGATAAGTTCAAACTTTAAAAGCCATGTTGTGCAGATGTACAAGCCCCTCTTGCACAGAAAGTATGGGTTAGATATCTCTTGCAGTTTCTTCAGAAAACACAAATTATGTGAAAATGCTTTTGAAGCAATAGACACAAAAACAGCTATAAATCCAAAACCTAATATGATAGACTCAAACTTTAAACTATATATTGTGTAGATTTACAGGTCCTACTTGCCCAGCAAATTGGGTTTGAATAGCTCTTGCACTTTTTTGAAAACTCACAAACAACTGTTCATGGGCTGAAAAGGCTTTTGGAGCAATAAAACAGTAAAAAATGCTATAACTCAAAAATGCAATAAGATAGGTTCAAACTTTAAAAGACATGTTGTGCAGATGTACAAGCCCCTCTTGCACAGAAAGTATGGGTTAGATATCTCTTGCAGTTTCTTCAGAAAATACAAATTATGTGAAAATGCTTTTGAAGCAATAGACACAAAAACAGCTATAAATCCAAAACCCAATATGATAGACTCAAACTTTAAACTATATACTGTGTGGATTTACAGGGCCTACTTGCCCAGCAAAAAGAGTTCGAATAACTCTTTTGCACTTTTTTCAAAACTCACAAACAACTGTTCATGGGC
This sequence comes from Eucyclogobius newberryi, assembly GCF_026437365.1. Classification (NCBI taxonomy): domain Eukaryota; kingdom Metazoa; phylum Chordata; class Actinopteri; order Gobiiformes; family Gobiidae; genus Eucyclogobius; species Eucyclogobius newberryi. Next base: position 2,959,002 of record NW_027316056.1, read on the forward strand.
TGAAAAGGCTTTTGGAGCAATAAAACAATAAAAACTGCTATAACTCAAAAATGCAATAAGATAAGTTCAAACTTTAAAAGACATGTTGTGCTGATGTACAAGCCCCTCTTGCACAGAAAGTATGGGTTAGATATCTCTTGCAGTTTCTTCAGAAAACACAAATTATGTGAAAATGCTTTTGAAGCAATATACACAAAAACAGCTATAAATCCAAAACCTAATATGATAGACTCAAACTTTAAACTATATATTGTGTAGATTTACAGGTCCTACTTGCCAGGCAAAAAGGGTTTGAATAGCTCTTGCACTTTTTTGAAAACTCACAAACAACTGTTCATGGGCTGAAAAGGCTTTTGGAGCAATAAAACAGTAAAAACTGCTATAACTCAAAAATGCAATAAGATAAGTTCAAACTTTAAAAGACATGTTGTGCTGATGTACAAGCCCCTCTTGCACAGAAAGTATGGGTTAGATATCTCTTGCAGTTTCTTCAGAAAACACAACATTTGTGAAAATGCTTTTGAAGCAATAGACACAAAAACAGCTATAAATCCAAAACCCAATATGATAGACTCAAACTTTAAACTATATATTGTGTAGATTTACAGGTCCTACTTGCCCAGCAAAAAGGGTTTGAATAGCTCTTGCCCTTTTTTGAAAACTCACAAACAACTGTTCATGGGCTGAAAAGGCTTTTGGAGCAATAAAACAGTAAAAACTGCTATAACTCAAAAATGCAATAAGATAAGTTGAAACTTTAAAAGACATGTTGTGCAGATGTACAAGCCCCTCTTGCACAGAAAGTATGGGTTAGATATCTCTTGCAGTTTCTTCAGAAAACACAAATTATGTGAAAATGCTTTTGAAGCAATAGACACAAAAACAGCTATAAATCCAAAACCCAATATGATAGACTCAAACTCTAAACTATATATTGTGTAGATTTACAGGTCCTACTTGCCCAGCAAAAAGGGTTTGAATAGCTCTTGCCCTTTTTTGAAAACTCACAAACAACTGTTCATGGGCTCTAAAGGCTTTTGGAGCAATAAAACAGTAAAAACTGCTATAACTCAAAAATGCAATAAGATAAGTTCAAACTTTAAAAGCCATGTTGTGCAGATGTACAAGCCCCTCTTGCACAGAAAGTATGGGTTAGATATCTCTTGCAGTTTCTTCAGAAAACACAAATTATGTGAAAATGCTTTTGAAGCAATAGACACAAAAACAGCTATAAATCCAAAACCTAATATGATAGACTCAAACTTTAAACTATATATTGTGTAGATTTACAGGTCCTACTTGCCCAGCAAATTGGATTTGAATAGCTCTTGCAATTTTTTGAAAACTCACAAACAACTGTTCATGGGCTGAAAAGGCTTTTGGAGCAATAAAACAGTAAAAAATGCTATAACTCAAAAATGCAATAAGATAGGTTCAAACTTTAAAAGACATGTTGTGCAGATGTACAAGCCCCTCTTGCACAGAAAGTATGGGTTAGATATCTCTTGCAGTTTCTTCAGAAAATACAAATTATGTGAAAATGCTTTTGAAGCAATAGACACAAAAACAGCTATAAATCCAAAACCCAATATGATAGACTCAAACTTTAAACTATATACTGTGTGGATTTACAGGGCCTACTTGCCCAGCAAAAAGAGTTCGAATAACTCTTTTGCACTTTTTTCAAAACTCACAAACAACTGTTCATGGGCTGAAAAGGCTTTTGGAGCAATAAAACAATAAAAACTGCTATAACTCAAAAATGCAATAAGATAAGTTCAAACTTTAAAAGACATGTTGTGCTGATGTACAAGCCCCTCTTGCACAGAAAGTATGGGTTAGATATCTCTTGCAGTTTCTTCAGAAAACACAAATTATGTGAAAATGCTTTTGAAGCAATATACACAAAAACAGCTATAAATCCAAAACCTAATATGATAGACTCAAACTTTAAACTATATATTGTGTAGATTTACAGGTCCTACTTGCCAGGCAAAAAGGGTTTGAATAGCTCTTGCACTTTTTTGAAAACTCACAAACAACTGTTCATGGGCTGAAAAGGCTTTTGGAGCAATAAAACAGTAAAAACTGCTATAACTCAAAAATGCAATAAGATAAGTTCAAACTTTAAAAGACATGTTGTGCTGATGTACAAGCCCCTCTTGCACAGAAAGTATGGGTTAGATATCTCTTGCAGTTTCTTCAGAAAACACAACATTTGTGAAAATGCTTTTGAAGCAATAGACACAAAAACAGCTATAAATCCAAAACCCAATATGATAGACTCAAACTTTAAACTATATATTGTGTAGATTTACAGGTCCTACTTGCCCAGCAAAAAGGGTTTGAATAGCTCTTGCCCTTTTTTGAAAACTCACAAACAACTGTTCATGGGCTGAAAAGGCTTTTGGAGCAATAAAACAGTAAAAACTGCTATAACTCAAAAATGCAATAAGATAAGTTGAAACTTTAAAAGACATGTTGTGCAGATGTACAAGCCCCTCTTGCACAGAAAGTATGGGTTAGATATCTCTTGCAGTTTCTTCAGAAAACACAAATTATGTGAAAATGCTTTTGAAGCAATAGACACAAAAACAGCTATAAATCCAAAACCCAATATGATAGACTCAAACTCTAAACTATATATTGTGTAGATTTACAGGTCCTACTTGCCCAGCAAAAAGGGTTTGAATAGCTGTTGCCCTTTTTTGAAAACTCACAAACAACTGTTCATGGGCTCTAAAGACTTTTGGAGCAATAAAACAGTAAAAACTGCTATAACTCAAAAATGCAATAAGATAAGTTCAAACTTTAAAAGCCATGTTGTGCAGATGTACAAGCCCCTCTTGCACAGAAAGTATGGGTTAGATATCTCTTGCAGTTTCTTCAGAAAACACAAATTATGTGAAAATGCTTTTGAAGCAATAGACACAAAAACAGCTATAAATCCAAAACCTAATATGATAGACTCAAACTTTAAACTATATATTGTGTAGATTTACAGGTCCTACTTGCCCAGCAAATTGGATTTGAATAGCTCTTGCACTTTTTTGAAAACTCACAAACAACTGTTCATGGGCTGAAAAGGCTTTTGGAGCAATAAAACAGTAAAAAATGCTATAACTCAAAAATGCAATAAGATAGGTTCAAACTTTAAAAGACATGTTGTGCAGATGTACAAGCCCCTCTTGCACAGAAAGTATGGGTTAGATATCTCTTGCAGTTTCTTCAGAAAATACAAATTATGTGAAAATGCTTTTGAAGCAATAGACACAAAAACAGCTATAAATCCAAAACCCAATATGATAGACTCAAACTTTAAACTATATACTGTGTGGATTTACAGGGCCTACTTGCCCAGCAAAAAGAGTTCGAATAACTCTTTTGCACTTTTTTCAAAACTCACAAACAACTGTTCATGGGCTGAAAAGGCTTTTGGAGCAATAAAACAATAAAAACTGCTATAACTCAAAAATGCAATAAGATAAGTTCAAACTTTAAAAAACATGTTGTGCTGATGTACAAGCCCCTCTTGCACAGAAAGTATGGGTTAGATATCTCTTGCAGTTTCTTCAGAAAACACAAATTATGTGAAAATGCTTTTGAAGCAATATACACAAAAACAGCTATAAATCCAAAACCTAATATGATAGACTCAAACTTTAAACTATATATTGTGTAGATTTACAGGTCCTACTTGCCAGGCAAAAAGGGTTTGAATAGCTCTTGCACTTTTTTGAAAACTCACAAACAACTGTTCATGGGCTGAAAAGGCTTTTGGAGCAATAAAACAGTAAAAACTGCTATAACTCAAAAATGCAATAAGATAAGTTCAAACTTTAAAAGACATGTTGTGCTGATGTACAAGCCCCTCTTGCACAGAAAGTATGGGTTAGATATCTCTTGCAGTTTCTTCAGAAAACACAACATTTGTGAAAATGCTTTTGAAGCAATAGACACAAAAACAGCTATAAATCCAAAACCCAATATGATAGACTCAAACTTTAAACTATATATTGTGTAGATTTACAGGTCCTACTTGCCCAGCAAAAAGGGTTTGAATAGCTCTTGCCCTTTTTTGAAAACTCACAAACAACTGTTCATGGGCTGAAAAGGCTTTTGGAGCAATAAAACAGTAAAAACTGCTATAACTCAAAAATGCAATAAGATAGGTTCAAACTTTAAAAGACATGTTGTGCAGATGTACAAGCCCCTCTTGCACAGAAAGTATGGGTTAGATATCTCTTGCAGTTTCTTCAGAAAACACAAATTATGTGAAAATGCTTTTGAAGCAATAGACACAAAAACAGCTATAAATCCAAAACCCAATATGATAGACTCAAACTCTAAACTATATATTGTGTAGATTTACAGGTCCTACTTGCCCAGCAAAAAGGGTTTGAATAGCTCTTGCCCTTTTTTGAAAACTCACAAACAACTGTTCATGGGCTCTAAAGGCTTTTGGAGCAATAAAACAGTAAAAACTGCTATAACTCAAAAATGCAATAAGATAAGTTCAAACTTTAAAAGCCATGTTGTGCAGATGTACAAGCCCCTCTTGCACAGAAAGTATGGGTTAGATATCTCTTGCAGTTTCTTCAGAAAACACAAATTATGTGAAAATGCTTTTGAAGCAATAGACACAAAAACAGCTATAAATCCAAAACCTAATATGATAGACTCAAACTTTAAACTATATATTGTGTAGATTTACAGGTCCTACTTGCCCAGCAAATTGGGTTTGAATAGCTCTTGCACTTTTTTGAAAACTCACAAACAACTGTTCATGGGCTGAAAAGGCTTTTGGAGCAATAAAACAGTAAAAAATGCTATAACTCAAAAATGCAATAAGATAGGTTCAAACTTTAAAAGACATGTTGTGCAGATGTACAAGCCCCTCTTGCACAGAAAGTATGGGTTAGATATCTCTTGCAGTTTCTTCAGAAAATACAAATTATGTGAAAATGCTTTTGAAGCAATAGACACAAAAACAGCTATAAATCCAAAACCCAATATGATAGACTCAAACTTTAAACTATATACTGTGTGGATTTACAGGGCCTACTTGCCCAGCAAAAAGAGTTCGAATAACTCTTTTGCACTTTTTTCAAAACTCACAAACAACTGTTCATGGGCTGAAAAGGCTTTTGGAGCAATAAAACAATAAAAACTGCTATAACTCAAAAATGCAATAAGATAAGTTCAAACTTTAAAAGACATGTTGTGCTGATGTACAAGCCCCTCTTGCACAGAAAGTATGGGTTAGATATCTCTTGCAGTTTCTTCAGAAAACACAAATTATGTGAAAATGCTTTTGAAGCAATATACACAAAAACAGCTATAAATCCAAAACCTAATATGATAGACTCAAACTTTAAACTATATATTGTGTAGATTTACAGGTCCTACTTGCCAGGCAAAAAGGGTTTGAATAGCTCTTGCACTTTTTTGAAAACTCACAAACAACTGTTCATGGGCTGAAAAGGCTTTTGGAGCAATAAAACAGTAAAAACTGCTATAACTCAAAAATGCAATAAGATAAGTTCAAACTTTAAAAGACATGTTGTGCTGATGTACAAGCCCCTCTTGCACAGAAAGTATGGGTTAGATATCTCTTGCAGTTTCTTCAGAAAACACAACATTTGTGAAAATGCTTTTGAAGCAATAGACACAAAAACAGCTATAAATCCAAAACCCAATATGATAGACTCAAACTTTAAACTATATATTGTGTAGATTTACAGGTCCTACTTGCCCAGCAAAAAGGGTTTGAATAGCTCTTGCCCTTTTTTGAAAACTCACAAACAACTGTTCATGGGCTGAAAAGGCTTTTGGAGCAATAAAACAGTAAAAACTGCTATAACTCAAAAATGCAATAAGATAAGTTCAAACTTTAAAAGACATGTTGTGCTGATGTAGAAGCCCCTCTTGCACAGAAAGTATGGGTTAGATATCTCTTGCAGTTTCTTCAGAAAACACAAATTATGTGAAAATGCTTTTGAAGCAATATACACAAAAACAGCTATAAATCCAAAACCCAATATGATAGACTCAAACTTTAAACTATATATTGTGTAGATTTACAGGTCCTACTTGCCCAGCAAAAAGGGTTTGAATAGCTCTTGCACTTTTTTCAAAACTCACAAACAACTGTTCATGGGCTGAAAAGGCTTTTGGAGCAATAAAACAGTAAAAACTGCTATAACTCAAAAATGCAATAAGATAGGTTCAAACTTTAAAAGACATGTTGTGCAGATGTACAAGCCCCTCTTGCACAGAAAGTATGGGTTAGATATCTCTTGCAGTTTCTTCAGAAAACACAAATTATGTGAAAATGCTTTTGAAGCAATAGACACAAAAACAGCTATAAATCCAAAACCCAATATGATAGACTCAAACTTTAAACTATATATTGTGTAGATTTACAGGTCCTACTTGCCCAGCAAAAAGGGTTTGAATAGCTCTTGCACTTTTTTCAAAACTCACAAACAACTGTTCATGGGCTGAAAATGCTTTTGGAGCAATAAAACAGTAAAAACTGCTATAACTCAAAAATGCAATAAGATAAGTTGACACTTTAAAAGACATGTTGTGCAGATGTACAAGCCCCTCTTGCACAGAAAGTATGGGTTAGATATCTCTTGCAGTTTCTTCAGAAAACACAAATTATGTGAAAATGCTTTTGAAGCAATAGACACAAAAACAGCTATAAATCCAAAACCCAATATGATAGACTCAAACTTTAAACTATATATTGTGTAGATTTACAGGTCCTACTTGCCCAGCAAAAAGGGTTTGAATAGCTCTTGCCCTTTTTTGAAAACTCACAAACAACTGTTCATGGGCTGAAAAGGCTTTTGGAGCAATAAAACAGTAAAAACTGCTATAACTCAAAAATGCAATAAGATAAGTTCAAACTTTAAAAGACATGTTGTGCTGATGTAGAAGCCCCTCTTGCACAGAAAGTATGGGTTAGATATCTCTTGCAGTTTCTTCAGAAAACACAAATTATGTGAAAATGCTTTTGAAGCAATATACACAAAAACAGCTATAAATCCAAAACCCAATATGATAGACTCAAACTTTAAACTATATATTGTGTAGATTTACAGGTCCTACTTGCCCAGCAAAAAGGGTTTGAATAGCTCTTGCACTTTTTTCAAAACTCACAAACAACTGTTCATGGGCTGAAAAGGCTTTTGGAGCAATAAAACAGTAAAAACTGCTATAACTCAAAAATGCAATAAGATAGGTTCAAACTTTAAAAGACATGTTGTGCAGATGTACAAGCCCCTCTTGCACAGAAAGTATGGGTTAGATATCTCTTGCAGTTTCTTCAGAAAACACAAATTATGTGAAAATGCTTTTGAAGCAATAGACACAAAAACAGCTATAAATCCAAAACCCAATATGATAGACTCAAACTTTAAACTATATATTGTGTAGATTTACAGGTCCTACTTGCCCAGCAAAAAGGGTTTGAATAGCTCTTGCACTTTTTTCAAAACTCACAAACAACTGTTCATGGGCTGAAAATGCTTTTGGAGCAATAAAACAGTAAAAACTGCTATAACTCAAAAATGCAATAAGATAAGTTGACACTTTAAAAGACATGTTGTGCAGATGTACAAGCCCCTCTTGCACAGAAAGTATGGGTTAGATATCTCTTGCAGTTTCTTCAGAAAACACAAATTATGTGAAAATGCTTTTGAAGCAATAGACACAAAAACAGCTATAAATCCAAAACCCAATATGATAGACTCAAACTTTAAACTATATATTGTGTAGATTTACAGGTCCTACTTGCCCAGCAAAAAGGGTTTGAATAGCTCTTGCACTTTTTTCAAAACTCACAAACAACTGTTCATGGGCTGAAAATGCTTTTGGAGCAATAAAACAGTAAAAACTGCTATAACTCAAAAATGCAATAAGATAAGTTGACACTTTAAAAGACATGTTGTGCAGATGTACAAGCCCCTCTTGCACAGAAAGTATGGGTTAGATATCTCTTGCAGTTTCTTCAGAAAACACAAATTATGTGAAAATGCTTTTGAAGCAATAGACACAAAAACAGCTATAAATCCAAAACCCAATATGATAGACTCAAACTTTAAACTATATATTGTGTAGATTTACAGGTCCTACTTGCCAGGCAAAAAGGGTTTGAATAGCTCTTGCACTTTTTTGAAAACTCACAAACAACTGTTCATGGGCTGAAAAGGCTTTTGGAGCAATAAAACAGTAAAAACTGCTATAACTCAAAAATGCAATAAGATAAGTTCAAACTTTAAAAGACATGTTGTGCTGATGTACAAGCCCCTCTTGCACAGAAAGTATGGGTTAGATATCTCTTGCAGTTTCTTCAGAAAACACAACATTTGTGAAAATGCTTTTGAAGCAATAGACACAAAAACAGCTATAAATCCAAAACCCAATATGATAGACTCAAACTTTAAACTATATATTGTGTAGATTTACAGGTCCTACTTGCCCAGCAAAAAGGGTTTGAATAGCTCTTGCCCTTTTTTGAAAACTCACAAACAACTGTTCATGGGCTGAAAAGGCTTTTGGCGCAATAAAACAGTAAAAACGGCTATAACTCAAAAATGCAATAAGATAAGTTCAAACTTTAAAAGCCATGTTGTGCAGATGTACAAGCCCCTCTTGCACAGAAAGTATGGGTTAGATATCTCTTGCAGTTTCTTCAGAAAACACAAATTATGTGAAAATGCTTTTGAAGCAATAGACACAAAAACAGCTATAAATCCAAAACCTAATATGATAGACTCAAACTTTAAACTATATATTGTGTAGATTTACAGGTCCTACTTGCCCAGCAAATTGGGTTTGAATAGCTCTTGCACTTTTTTGAAAACTCACAAACAACTGTTCATGGGCTGAAAAGGCTTTTGGAGCAATAAAACAGTAAAAAATGCTATAACTCAAAAATGCAATAAGATAGGTTCAAACTTTAAAAGACATGTTGTGCAGATGTACAAGCCCCTCTTGCACAGAAAGTATGGGTTAGATATCTCTTGCAGTTTCTTCAGAAAACACAAATTATGTGAAAATGCTTTTGAAGCAATATACACAAAAACAGCTATAAATCCAAAACCCAATATGATAGACTCAAACTTTAAACTATATATTGTGTAGATTTACAGGTCCTACTTGCCCAGCAAAAAGGGTTTGAATAGCTCTTGCACTTTTTTCAAAACTCACAAACAACTGTTCATGGGCTGAAAAGGCTTTTGGAGCAATAAAACAGTAAAAACTGCTATAACTCAAAAATGCAATAAGATAGGTTCAAACTTTAAAAGACATGTTGTGCAGATGTACAAGCCCCTCTTGCACAGAAAGTATGGGTTAGATATCTCTTGCAGTTTCTTCAGAAAACACAAATTATGTGAAAATGCTTTTGAAGCAATAGACACAAAAACAGCTATAAATCCAAAACCCAATATGATAGACTCAAACTTTAAACTATATATTGTGTAGATTTACAGGTCCTACTTGCCCAGCAAAAAGGGTTTGAATAGCTCTTGCACTTTTTTGAAAACTCACAAACAACTGTTCATGGGCTGAAAAGGCTTTTGGAGCAATAAAACAGTAAAAAATGCTATAACTCAAAAATGCAATAAGATAGGTTCAAACTTTAAAAGACATGTTGTGCAGATGTACAAGCCCCTCTTGCACAGAAAGTATGGGTTAGATATCTCTTGCAGTTTCTTCAGAAAACACAAATTATGTGAAAATGCTTTTGAAGCAATATACACAAAAAACAGCTATAAATCCAAAACCCAATATGATAGACTCAAACTTTAAACTATATATTGTGTAGATTTACAGGTCCTACTTGCCCAGCAAAAAGGGTTTGAATAGCTCTTGCCCTTTTTAGAAAACTCACAAACAACTGTTCATGGGCTGAAAAGGCTTTTGGAGCAATAAAACAGTAAAAACTGCTATAACTCAAAAATGCAATAAGATAAGTTCAAACTTTAAAAGACATGTTGTGCAGATGTACAAGCCCCTCTTGCACAGAAAGTATGGGTTAGATATCTCTTGCAGTTTCTTCAGAAAACACAAATTATGTGAAAATGCTTTTGAAGCAATAGACACAAAAACAGCTATAAATCCAAAACCTAATATGATAGACTCAAACTTTAAACTATATATTGTGTAGATTTACAGGTCCTACTTGCCCAGCAAAAAGGGTTTGAATAGCTCTTGCCCTTTTTTGAAAACTCACAAACAACTGTTAATGGGCTGAAAAGGCTTTTGGAGCAATAAAACAGTAAAAACTGCTATAACTCAAAAATGCAATAAGATAAGTTCAAACTTTAAAAGACATGTTGTGCTGATGTACAAGCCCCTCTTGCACAGAAAGTATGGGTTAGATATCTCTTGCAGTTTCTTCAGAAAACACAACATTTGTGAAAATGCTTTTGAAGCAATAGACACAAAAACAGCTATAAATCCAAAACCCAATATGATAGACTCAAACTTTAAACTATATATTGTGTAGATTTACAGGTCCTACTTGCCCAGCAAAAAGGGTTTGAATAGCTCTTGCCCTTTTTTGAAAACTCACAAACAACTGTTCATGGGCTGAAAAGGCTTTTGGAGCAATAAAACAGTAAAAACTGCTATAACTCAAAAATGCAATAAGATAAGTTCAAACTTTAAAAGACAGGTTGTGCAGATGTACAAGCCCCTCTTGCACAGAAAGTATGGGTTAGATATCTCTTGCAGTTTCTTCAGAAAACACAACATTTGTGAAAATGCTTTTGAAGCAATAGACACAAAAACAGCTATAAATCCAAAACCCAATATGATAGACTCAAACTTTAAACTATATATTGTGTAGATTTACAGGTCCTACTTGCCAGGCAAAAAGGGTTTGAATAGCTCTTGCACTTTTTTGAAAACTCACAAACAACTGTTCATGGGCTGAAAAGGCTTTTGGAGCAATAAAACAGTAAAAACTGCTATAACTCAAAAATGCAATAAGATAAGTTCAAATTTTAAAAGACATGTTGTGCTGATGTACAAGCCCCTCTTGCACAGAAAGTATGGGTTAGATATCTCTTGCAGTTTCTTCAGAAAACACAACATTTGTGAAAATGCTTTTGAAGCAATAGACACAAAAACAGCTATAAATCCAAAACCCAATATGATAGACTCAAACTTTAAACTATATATTGTGTAGATTTACAGGTCCTACTTGCCCAGCAAAAAGGGTTTGAATAGCTCTTGCCCTTTTTTGAAAACTCACAAACAACTGTTCATGGGCTGAAAAGGCTTTTGGCGCAATAAAACAGTAAAAACGGCTATAACTCAAAAATGCAATAAGATAAGTTCAAACTTTAAAAGCCATGTTGTGCAGATGTACAAGCCCCTCTTGCACAGAAAGTATGGGTTAGATATCTCTTGCAGTTTCTTCAGAAAACACAAATTATGTGAAAATGCTTTTGAAGCAATAGACACAAAAACAGCTATAAATCCAAAACCTAATATGATAGACTCAAACTTTAAACTATATATTGTGTAGATTTACAGGTCCTACTTGCCCAGCAAATTGGGTTTGAATAGCTCTTGCACTTTTTTGAAAACTCACAAACAACTGTTCATGGGCTGAAAAGGCTTTTGGAGCAATAAAACAGTAAAAAATGCTATAACTCAAAAATGCAATAAGATAGGTTCAAACTTTAAAAGACATGTTGTGCAGATGTACAAGCCCCTCTTGCACAGAAAGTATGGGTTAGATATCTCTTGCAGTTTCTTCAGAAAACACAAATTATGTGAAAATGCTTTTGAAGCAATATACACAAAAACAGCTATAAATCCAAAACCCAATATGATAGACTCAAACTTTAAACTATATATTGTGTAGATTTACAGGTCCTACTTGCCCAGCAAAAAGGGTTTGAATAGCTCTTGCACTTTTTTCAAAACTCACAAACAACTGTTCATGGGCTGAAAAGGCTTTTGGAGCAATAAAACAGTAAAAACTGCTATAACTCAAAAATGCAATAAGATAGGTTCAAACTTTAAAAGACATGTTGTGCAGATGTACAAGCCCCTCTTGCACAGAAAGTATGGGTTAGATATCTCTTGCAGTTTCTTCAGAAAACACAAATTATGTGAAAATGCTTTTGAAGCAATAGACACAAAAACAGCTATAAATCCAAAACCCAATATGATAGACTCAAACTTTAAACTATATATTGTGTAGATTTACAGGTCCTACTTGCCCAGCAAAAAGGGTTTGAATAGCTCTTGCACTTTTTTGAAAACTCACAAACAACTGTTCATGGGCTGAAAAGGCTTTTGGAGCAATAAAACAGTAAAAAATGCTATAACTCAAAAATGCAATAAGATAGGTTCAAACTTTAAAAGACATGTTGTGCAGATGTACAAGCCCCTCTTGCACAGAAAGTATGGGTTAGATATCTCTTGCAGTTTCTTCAGAAAACACAAATTATGTGAAAATGCTTTTGAAGCAATATACACAAAAACAGCTATAAATCCAAAACCCAATATGATAGACTCAAACTTTAAACTATATATTGTGTAGATTTACAGGTCCTACTTGCCCAGCAAAAAGGGTTTGAATAGCTCTTGCCCTTTTTAGAAAACTCACAAACAACTGTTCATGGGCTGAAAAGGCTTTTGGAGCAATAAAACAGTAAAAACTGCTATAACTCAAAAATGCAATAAGATAAGTTCAAACTTTAAAAGACATGTTGTGCAGATGTACAAGCCCCTCTTGCACAGAAAGTATGGGTTAGATATCTCTTGCAGTTTCTTCAGAAAACACAAATTATGTGAAAATGCTTTTGAAGCAATAGACACAAAAACAGCTATAAATCCAAAACCTAATATGATAGACTCAAACTTTAAACTATATATTGTGTAGATTTACAGGTCCTACTTGCCCAGCAAAAAGGGTTTGAATAGCTCTTGCCCTTTTTTGAAAACTCACAAACAACTGTTAATGGGCTGAAAAGGCTTTTGGAGCAATAAAACAGTAAAAACTGCTATAACTCAAAAATGCAATAAGATAAGTTCAAACTTTAAAAGACATGTTGTGCTGATGTACAAGCCCCTCTTGCACAGAAAGTATGGGTTAGATATCTCTTGCAGTTTCTTCAGAAAACACAACATTTGTGAAAATGCTTTTGAAGCAATAGACACAAAAACAGCTATAAATCCAAAACCCAATATGATAGACTCAAACTTTAAACTATATATTGTGTAGATTTACAGGTCCTACTTGCCCAGCAAAAAGGGTTTGAATAGCTCTTGCACTTTTTTCAAAACTCACAAACGACTGTTCATGGGCTGAAAATGCTTTTGGAGCAATAAAACAGTAAAAACTGCTATAACTCAAAAATGCAATAAGATAAGTTCAAACTTTAAAAGACATGTTGTGCTGATGTACAAGCCCCTCTTGCACAGAAAGTATGGGTTAGATATCTCTTGCAGTTTCTTCAGAAAACACAAATTATGTGAAAATGCTTTTGAAGCAATAGACAAAAAAACAGTTATAAATCCAAAACCCAATATGATAGACTCAAACTTTAAACTATATATTGTGTAGATTTACAGGTCCTACTTGCCCAGCAAAAAGGGTTTGAATAGCTCTTGCCCTTTTTTGAAAACTCACAAACAACTGTTCATGGGCTGAAAAGGCTTTTGGAGCAATAAAACAGTAAAAACTGCTATAACTCAAAAATGCAATAAGATAAGTTCAAACTTTAAAAGACAGGTTGTGCAGATGTACAAGCCCCTCTTGCACAGAAAGTATGGGTTAGATATCTCTTGCAGTTTCTTCAGAAAACACAACATTTGTGAAAATGCTTTTGAAGCAATAGACACAAAAACAGCTATAAATCCAAAACCCAATATGATAGACTCAAACTTTAAACTATATATTGTGTAGATTTACAGGTCCTACTTGCCAGGCAAAAAGGGTTTGAATAGCTCTTGCACTTTTTTGAAAACTCACAAACAACTGTTCATGGGCTGAAAAGGCTTTTGGAGCAATAAAACAGTAAAAACGGCTATAACTCAAAAATGCAATAAGATAAGTTCAAACTTTAAAAGCCATGTTGTGCAGATGTACAAGCCCCTCTTGCACAGAAAGTATGGGTTAGATATCTCTTGCAGTTTCTTCAGAAAACACAAATTATGTGAAAATGCTTTTGAAGCAATAGACACAAAAACAGCTATAAATCCAAAACCTAATATGATAGACTCAAACTTTAAACTATATATTGTGTAGATTTACAGGTCCTACTTGCCCAGCAAATTGGGTTTGAATAGCTCTTGCACTTTTTTGAAAACTCACAAACAACTGTTCATGGGCTGAAAAGGCTTTTGGAGCAATAAAACAGTAAAAAATGCTATAACTCAAAAATGCAATAAGATAGGTTCAAACTTTAAAAGACATGTTGTGCAGATGTACAAGCCCCTCTTGCACAGAAAGTATGGGTTAGATATCTCTTGCAGTTTCTTCAGAAAATACAAATTATGTGAAAATGCTTTTGAAGCAATAGACACAAAAACAGCTATAAATCCAAAACCCAATATGATAGACTCAAACTTTAAACTATATACTGTGTGGATTTACAGGGCCTACTTGCCCAGCAAAAAGAGTTCGAATAACTCTTTTGCACTTTTTTCAAAACTCACAAACAACTGTTCATGGGCTGAAAAGGCTTTTGGAGCAATAAAACAATAAAAACTGCTATAACTCAAAAATGCAATAAGATAAGTTCAAACTTTAAAAGACATGTTGTGCTGATGTACAAGCCCCTCTTGCACAGAAAGTATGGGTTAGATATCTCTTGCAGTTTCTTCAGAAAACACAAATTATGTGAAAATGCTTTTGAAGCAATATACACAAAAACAGCTATAAATCCAAAACCTAATATGATAGACTCAAACTTTAAACTATATATTGTGTAGATTTACAGGTCCTACTTGCCAGGCAAAAAGGGTTTGAATAGCTCTTGCACTTTTTTGAAAACTCACAAACAACTGTTCATGGGCTGAAAAGGCTTTTGGAGCAATAAAACAGTAAAAACTGCTATAACTCAAAAATGCAATAAGATAAGTTCAAACTTTAAAAGACATGTTGTGCTGATGTACAAGCCCCTCTTGCACAGAAAGTATGGGTTAGATATCTCTTGCAGTTTCTTCAGAAAACACAACATTTGTGAAAATGCTTTTGAAGCACTAGACACAAAAACAGCTATAAATCCAAAACCCAATATGATAGACTCAAACTTTAAACTATATATTGTGTAGATTTACAGGTCCTACTTGCCCAGCAAAAAGGGTTTGAATAGCTCTTGCCCTTTTTTGAAAACTCACAAACAACTGTTCATGGGCTGAAAAGGCTTTTGGAGCAATAAAACAGTAAAAACTGCTATAACTCAAAAATGCAATAAGATAAGTTCAAACTTTAAAAGACATGTTGTGCTGATGTAGAAGCCCCTCTTGCACAGAAAGTATGGGTTAGATATCTCTTGCAGTTTCTTCAGAAAACACAAATTATGTGAAAATGCTTTTGAAGCAATAGACACAAAAACAGCTATAAATCCAAAACCCAATATGATAGACTCAAACTCTAAACTATATATTGTGTAGATTTACAGGTCCTACTTGCCCAGCAAAAAGGGTTTGAATAGCTCTTGCCCTTTTTTGAAAACTCACAAACAACTGTTCATGGGCTCTAAAGGCTTTTGGAGCAATAAAACAGTAAAAACTGCTATAACTCAAAAATGCAATAAGATAAGTTCAAACTTTAAAAGCCATGTTGTGCAGATGTACAAGCCCCTCTTGCACAGAAAGTATGGGTTAGATATCTCTTGCAGTTTCTTCAGAAAACACAAATTATGTGAAAATGCTTTTGAAGCAATAGACACAAAAACAGCTATAAATCCAAAACCTAATATGATAGACTCAAACTTTAAACTATATATTGTGTAGATTTACAGGTCCTACTTGCCCAGCAAATTGGGTTTGAATAGCTCTTGCACTTTTTTGAAAACTCACAAACAACTGTTCATGGGCTGAAAAGGCTTTTGGAGCAATAAAACAATAAAAACTGCTATAACTCAAAAATGCAATAAGATAAGTTCAAACTTTAAAAGACATGTTGTGCTGATGTACAAGCCCCTCTTGCACAGAAAGTATGGGTTAGATATCTCTTGCAGTTTCTTCAGAAAACACAAATTATGTGAAAATGCTTTTGAAGCAATATACACAAAAACAGCTATAAATCCAAAACCTAATATGATAGACTCAAACTTTAAACTATATATTGTGTAGATTTACAGGTCCTACTTGCCAGGCAAAAAGGGTTTGAATAGCTCTTGCACTTTTTTGAAAACTCACAAACAACTGTTCATGGGCTGAAAAGGCTTTTGGAGCAATAAAACAGTAAAAACTGCTATAACTCAAAAATGCAATAAGATAAGTTCAAACTTTAAAAGACATGTTGTGCAGATGTACAAGCCCCTCTTGCACAGAAAGTATGGGTTAGATATCTCTTGCAGTTTCTTCAGAAAACACAAATTATGTGAAAATGCTTTTGAAGCAATAGACACAAAAACAGCTATAAATCCAAAACCTAATATGATAGACTCAAACTTTAAACTATATATTGTGTAGATTTACAGGTCCTACTTGCCCAGCAAAAAGGGTTTGAATAGCTCTTGCCCTTTTTTGAAAACTCACAAACAACTGTTAATGGGCTGAAAAGGCTTTTGGAGCAATAAAACAGTAAAAACTGCTATAACTCAAAAATGCAATAAGATAAGTTCAAACTTTAAAAGACATGTTGTGCTGATGTACAAGCCCCTCTTGCACAGAAAGTATGGGTTAGATATCTCTTGCAGTTTCTTCAGAAAACACAACATTTGTGAAAATGCTTTTGAAGCAATAGACACAAAAACAGCTATAAATCCAAAACCCAATATGATAGACTCAAACTTTAAACTATATATTGTGTAGATTTACAGGTCCTACTTGCCCAGCAAAAAGGGTTTGAATAGCTCTTGCACTTTTTTCAAAACTCACAAACGACTGTTCATGGGCTGAAAATGCTTTTGGAGCAATAAAACAGTAAAAACTGCTATAACTCAAAAATGCAATAAGATAAGTTCAAACTTTAAAAGACATGTTGTGCTGATGTACAAGCCCCTCTTGCACAGAAAGTATGGGTTAGATATCTCTTGCAGTTTCTTCAGAAAACACAAATTATGTGAAAATGCTTTTGAAGCAATAGACAAAAAAACAGTTATAAATCCAAAACCCAATATGATAGACTCAAACTTTAAACTATATATTGTGTAGATTTACAGGTCCTACTTGCCCAGCAAAAAGGGTTTGAATAGCTCTTGCCCTTTTTTGAAAACTCACAAACAACTGTTCATGGGCTGAAAAGGCTTTTGGAGCAATAAAACAGTAAAAACTGCTATAACTCAAAAATGCAATAAGATAAGTTCAAACTTTAAAAGACAGGTTGTGCAGATGTACAAGCCCCTCTTGCACAGAAAGTATGGGTTAGATATCTCTTGCAGTTTCTTCAGAAAACACAACATTTGTGAAAATGCTTTTGAAGCAATAGACACAAAAACAGCTATAAATCCAAAACCCAATATGATAGACTCAAACTTTAAACTATATATTGTGTAGATTTACAGGTCCTACTTGCCAGGCAAAAAGGGTTTGAATAGCTCTTGCACTTTTTTGAAAACTCACAAACAACTGTTCATGGGCTGAAAAGGCTTTTGGAGCAATAAAACAGTAAAAACGGCTATAACTCAAAAATGCAATAAGATAAGTTCAAACTTTAAAAGCCATGTTGTGCAGATGTACAAGCCCCTCTTGCACAGAAAGTATGGGTTAGATATCTCTTGCAGTTTCTTCAGAAAACACAAATTATGTGAAAATGCTTTTGAAGCAATAGACACAAAAACAGCTATAAATCCAAAACCTAATATGATAGACTCAAACTTTAAACTATATATTGTGTAGATTTACAGGTCCTACTTGCCCAGCAAATTGGGTTTGAATAGCTCTTGCACTTTTTTGAAAACTCACAAACAACTGTTCATGGGCTGAAAAGGCTTTTGGAGCAATAAAACAGTAAAAACTGCTATAACTCAAAAATGCAATAAGATAAGTTCAAACTTTAAAAGACATGTTGTGCTGATGTACAAGCCCCTCTTGCACAGAAAGTATGGGTTAGATATCTCTTGCAGTTTCTTCAGAAAACACAACATTTGTGAAAATGCTTTTGAAGCAATAGACACAAAAACAGCTATAAATCCAAAACCCAATATGATAGACTCAAACTTTAAACTATATATTGTGTAGATTTACAGGTCCTACTTGCCCAGCAAAAAGGGTTTGAATAGCTCTTGCCCTTTTTTGAAAACTCACAAACAACTGTTCATGGGCTGAAAAGGCTTTTGGAGCAATAAAACAGTAAAAACTGCTATAACTCAAAAATGCAATAAGATAAGTTCAAACTTTAAAAGACATGTTGTGCTGATGTAGAAGCCCCTCTTGCACAGAAAGTATGGGTTAGATATCTCTTGCAGTTTCTTCAGAAAACACAAATTATGTGAAAATGCTTTTGAAGCAATAGACACAAAAACAGCTATAAATCCAAAACCCAATATGATAGACTCAAACTCTAAACTATATATTGTGTAGATTTACAGGTCCTACTTGCCCAGCAAAAAGGGTTTGAATAGCTCTTGCCCTTTTTTGAAAACTCACAAACAACTGTTCATGGGCTCTAAAGGCTTTTGGAGCAATAAAACAGTAAAAACTGCTATAACTCAAAAATGCAATAAGATAAGTTCAAACTTTAAAAGCCATGTTGTGCAGATGTACAAGCCCCTCTTGCACAGAAAGTATGGGTTAGATATCTCTTGCAGTTTCTTCAGAAAACACAAATTATGTGAAAATGCTTTTGAAGCAATAGACACAAAAACAGCTATAAATCCAAAACCTAATATGATAGACTCAAACTTTAAACTATATATTGTGTAGATTTACAGGTCCTACTTGCCCAGCAAATTGGGTTTGAATAGCTCTTGCACTTTTTTGAAAACTCACAAACAACTGTTCATGGGCTGAAAAGGCTTTTGGAGCAATAAAACAGTAAAAAATGCTATAACTCAAAAATGCAATAAGATAGGTTCAAACTTTAAAAGACATGTTGTGCAGATGTACAAGCCCCTCTTGCACAGAAAGTATGGGTTAGATATCTCTTGCAGTTTCTTCAGAAAATACAAATTATGTGAAAATGCTTTTGAAGCAATAGACACAAAAACAGCTATAAATCCAAAACCCAATATGATAGACTCAAACTTTAAACTATATACTGTGTGGATTTAGAGGGCCTACTTGCCCAGCAAAAAGAGTTCGAATAACTCTTTTGCACTTTTTTCAAAACTCACAAACAACTGTTCATGGGCTGAAAAGGCTTTTGGAGCAATAAAACAATAAAAACTGCTATAACTCAAAAATGCAATAAGATAAGTTCAAACTTTAAAAGACATGTTGTGCTGATGTACAAGCCCCTCTTGCACAGAAAGTATGGGTTAGATATCTCTTGCAGTTTCTTCAGAAAACACAAATTATGTGAAAATGCTTTTGAAGCAATATACACAAAAACAGCTATAAATCCAAAACCTAATATGATAGACTCAAACTTTAAACTATATATTGTGTAGATTTACAGGTCCTACTTGCCAGGCAAAAAGGGTTTGAATAGCTCTTGCACTTTTTTGAAAACTCACAAACAACTGTTCATGGGCTGAAAAGGCTTTTGGAGCAATAAAACAGTAAAAACTGCTATAACTCAAAAATGCAATAAGATAAGTTCAAACTTTAAAAGACATGTTGTGCAGATGTACAAGCCCCTCTTGCACAGAAAGTATGGGTTAGATATCTCTTGCAGTTTCTTCAGAAAACACAAATTATGTGAAAATGCTTTTGAAGCAATAGACAAAAAAACAGTTATAAATCCAAAACCCAATATGATAGACTCAAACTTTAAACTATATATTGTGTAGATTTACAGGTCCTACTTGCCCAGCAAAAAGGGTTTGAATAGCTCTTGCCCTTTTTTGAAAACTCACAAACAACTGTTCATGGGCTGAAAAGGCTTTTGGAGCAATAAAACAGTAAAAACTGCTATAACTCAAAAATGCAATAAGATAAGTTCAAACTTTAAAAGACAGGTTGTGCAGATGTACAAGCCCCTCTTGCACAGAAAGTATGGGTTAGATATCTCTTGCAGTTTCTTCAGAAAACACAACATTTGTGAAAATGCTTTTGAAGCAATAGACACAAAAACAGCTATAAATCCAAAACCCAATATGATAGACTCAAACTTTAAACTATATATTGTGTAGATTTACAGGTCCTACTTGCCAGGCAAAAAGGGTTTGAATAGCTCTTGCACTTTTTTGAAAACTCACAAACAACTGTTCATGGGCTGAAAAGGCTTTTGGAGCAATAAAACAGTAAAAACTGCTATAACTCAAAAATGCAATAAGATAAGTTCAAACTTTAAAAGACATGTTGTGCTGATGTACAAGCCCCTCTTGCACAGAAAGTATGGGTTAGATATCTCTTGCAGTTTCTTCAGAAAACACAACATTTGTGAAAATGCTTTTGAAGCAATAGACACAAAAACAGCTATAAATCCAAAACCCAATATGATAGACTCAAACTTTAAACTATATATTGTGTAGATTTACAGGTCCTACTTGCCCAGCAAAAAGGGTTTGAATAGCTCTTGCCCTTTTTTGAAAACTCACAAACAACTGTTCATGGGCTGAAAAGGCTTTTGGCGCAATAAAACAGTAAAAACGGCTATAACTCAAAAATGCAATAAGATAAGTTCAAACTTTAAAAGCCATGTTGTGCAGATGTACAAGCCCCTCTTGCACAGAAAGTATGGGTTAGATATCTCTTGCAGTTTCTTCAGAAAACACAACATTTGTGAAAATGCTTTTGAAGCAATAGACACAAAAACAGCTATAAATCCAAAACCCAATATGATAGACTCAAACTTTAAACTATATATTGTGTAGATTTACAGGTCCTACTTGCCAGGCAAAAAGGGTTTGAATAGCTCTTGCACTTTTTTGAAAACTCACAAACAACTGTTCATGGGCTGAAAAGGCTTTTGGAGCAATAAAACAGTAAAAACGGCTATAACTCAAAAATGCAATAAGATAAGTTCAAACTTTAAAAGCCATGTTGTGCAGATGTACAAGCCCCTCTTGCACAGAAAGTATGGGTTAGATATCTCTTGCAGTTTCTTCAGAAAACACAAATTATGTGAAAATGCTTTTGAAGCAATAGACACAAAAACAGCTATAAATCCAAAACCTAATATGATAGACTCAAACTTTAAACTATATATTGTGTAGATTTACAGGTCCTACTTGCCCAGCAAATTGGGTTTGAATAGCTCTTGCACTTTTTTGAAAACTCACAAACAACTGTTCATGGGCTGAAAAGGCTTTTGGAGCAATAAAACAGTAAAAAATGCTATAACTCAAAAATGCAATAAGATAGGTTCAAACTTTAAAAGACATGTTGTGCAGATGTACAAGCCCCTCTTGCACAGAAAGTATGGGTTAGATATCTCTTGCAGTTTCTTCAGAAAATACAAATTATGTGAAAATGCTTTTGAAGCAATAGACACAAAAACAGCTATAAATCCAAAACCCAATATGATAGACTCAAACTTTAAACTATATATTGTGTAGATTTACAGGTCCTACTTGCCCAGCAAAAAGGGTTTGAATAGCTCTTGCACTTTTTTGAAAACTCACAAACAACTGTTCATGGGCTGAAAAGGCTTTTGGAGCAATAAAACAGTAAAAAATGCTATAACTCAAAAATGCAATAAGATAGGTTCAAACTTTAAAAGACATGTTGTGCAGATGTACAAGCCCCTCTTGCACAGAAAGTATGGGTTAGATATCTCTTGCAGTTTCTTCAGAAAACACAACATTTGTGAAAATGCTTTTGAAGCAATAGACACAAAAACAGCTATAAATCCAAAACCTAATATGATAGACTCAAACTTTAAACTATATATTGTGTAGATTTACAGGTCCTACTTGCCCAGCAAAAAGGGTTTGAATAGCTCTTGCCCTTTTTTGAAAACTCACAAACAACTGTTAATGGGCTGAAAAGGCTTTTGGAGCAATAAAACAGTAAAAACTGCTATAACTCAAAAATGCAATAAGATAAGTTCAAACTTTAAAAGACATGTTGTGCTGATGTACAAGCCCCTCTTGCACAGAAAGTATGGGTTAGATATCTCTTGCAGTTTCTTCAGAAAACACAACATTTGTGAAAATGCTTTTGAAGCAATAGACACAAAAACAGCTATAAATCCAAAACCCAATATGATAGACTCAAACTTTAAACTATATATTGTGTAGATTTACAGGTCCTACTTGCCCAGCAAAAAGGGTTTGAAAAGCTCTTGCACTTTTTTCAAAACTCACAAACGACTGTTCATGGGCTGAAAATGCTTTTGGAGCAATAAAACAGTAAAAACTGCTATAACTCAAAAATGCAATAAGATAAGTTCAAACTTTAAAAGACATGTTGTGCTGATGTACAAGCCCCTCTTGCACAGAAAGTATGGGTTAGATATCTCTTGCAGTTTCTTCAGAAAACACAAATTATGTGAAAATGCTTTTGAAGCAATAGACAAAAAAACAGTTATAAATCCAAAACCCAATATGATAGACTCAAACTTTAAACTATATATTGTGTAGATTTACAGGTCCTACTTGCCCAGCAAAAAGGGTTTGAATAGCTCTTGCCCTTTTTTGAAAACTCACAAACAACTGTTCATGGGCTGAAAAGGCTTTTGGAGCAATAAAACAGTAAAAACTGCTATAACTCAAAAATGCAATAAGATAAGTTCAAACTTTAAAAGACAGGTTGTGCAGATGTACAAGCCCCTCTTGCACAGAAAGTATGGGTTAGATATCTCTTGCAGTTTCTTCAGAAAACACAACATTTGTGAAAATGCTTTTGAAGCAATAGACACAAAAACAGCTATAAATCCAAAACCCAATATGATAGACTCAAACTTTAAACTATATATTGTGTAGATTTACAGGTCCTACTTGCCAGGCAAAAAGGGTTTGAATAGCTCTTGCACTTTTTTGAAAACTCACAAACAACTGTTCATGGGCTGAAAAGGCTTTTGGAGCAATAAAACAGTAAAAACTGCTATAACTCAAAAATGCAATAAGATAAGTTCAAACTTTAAAAGACATGTTGTGCTGATGTACAAGCCCCTCTTGCACAGAAAGTATGGGTTAGATATCTCTTGCAGTTTCTTCAGAAAACACAACATTTGTGAAAATGCTTTTGAAGCAATAGACACAAAAACAGCTATAAATCCAAAACCCAATATGATAGACTCAAACTTTAAACTATATATTGTGTAGATTTACAGGTCCTACTTGCCCAGCAAAAAGGGTTTGAATAGCTCTTGCACTTTTTTGAAAACTCACAAACAACTGTTCATGGGCTGAAAAGGCTTTTGGAGCAATAAAACAGTAAAAACTGCTATAACTCAAAAATGCAATAAGATAAGTTCAAACTTTAAAAGACATGTTGTGCTGATGTACAAGCCCCTCTTGCACAGAAAGTATGGGTTAGATATCTCTTGCAGTTTCTTCAGAAAACACAACATTTGTGAAAATGCTTTTGAAGCAATAGACACAAAAACAGCTATAAATCCAAAACCCAATATGATAGACTCAAACTTTAAACTATATATTGTGTAGATTTACAGGTCCTACTTGCCCAGCAAAAAGGGTTTGAATAGCTCTTGCCCTTTTTTGAAAACTCACAAACAACTGTTCATGGGCTGAAAAGGCTTTTGGCGCAATAAAACAGTAAAAACGGCTATAACTCAAAAATGCAATAAGATAAGTTCAAACTTTAAAAGCCATGTTGTGCAGATGTACAAGCCCCTCTTGCACAGAAAGTATGGGTTAGATATCTCTTGCAGTTTCTTCAGAAAACACAAATTATGTGAAAATGCTTTTGAAGCAATAGACACAAAAACAGCTATAAATCCAAAACCTAATATGATAGACTCAAACTTTAAACTATATATTGTGTAGATTTACAGGTCCTACTTGCCCAGCAAATTGGGTTTGAATAGCTCTTGCACTTTTTTGAAAACTCACAAACAACTGTTCATGGGCTGAAAAGGCTTTTGGAGCAATAAAACAGTAAAAAATGCTATAACTCAAAAATGCAATAAGATAGGTTCAAACTTTAAAAGACATGTTGTGCAGATGTACAAGCCCCTCTTGCACAGAAAGTATGGGTTAGATATCTCTTGCAGTTTCTTCAGAAAACACAAATTATGTGAAAATGCTTTTGAAGCAATATACACAAAAACAGCTATAAATCCAAAACCCAATATGATAGACTCAAACTTTAAACTATATATTGTGTAGATTTACAGGTCCTACTTGCCCAGCAAAAAGGGTTTGAATAGCTCTTGCACTTTTTTCAAAACTCACAAACAACTGTTCATGGGCTGAAAAGGCTTTTGGAGCAATAAAACAGTAAAAAATGCTATAACTCAAAAATGCAATAAGATAGGTTCAAACTTTAAAAGACATGTTGTGCAGATGTACAAGCCCCTCTTGCACAGAAAGTATGGGTTAGATATCTCTTGCAGTTTCTTCAGAAAACACAAATTATGTGAAAATGCTTTTGAAGCAATAGACACAAAAACAGCTATAAATCCAAAACCCAATATGATAGACTCAAACTTTAAACTATATATTGTGTAGATTTACAGGTCCTACTTGCCCAGCAAAAAGGGTTTGAATAGCTCTTGCACTTTTTTGAAAACTCACAAACAACTGTTCATGGGCTGAAAAGGCTTTTGGAGCAATAAAACAGTAAAAAATGCTATAACTCAAAAATGCAATAAGATAGGTTCAAACTTTAAAAGACATGTTGTGCAGATGTACAAGCCCCTCTTGCACAGAAAGTATGGGTTAGATATCTCTTGCAGTTTCTTCAGAAAACACAAATTATGTGAAAATGCTTTTGAAGCAATATACACAAAAACAGCTATAAATCCAAAACCCAATATGATAGACTGAAACTTTAAACTATATATTGTGTAGATTTACAGGTCCTACTTGCCCAGCAAAAAGGGTTTGAATAGCTCTTGCCCTTTTTAGAAAACTCACAAACAACTGTTCATGGGCTGAAAAGGCTTTTGGAGCAATAAAACAGTAAAAACTGCTATAACTCAAAAATGCAATAAGATAAGTTCAAACTTTAAAAGACATGTTGTGCAGATGTACAAGCCCCTCTTGCACAGAAAGTATGGGTTAGATATCTCTTGCAGTTTCTTCAGAAAACACAAATTATGTGAAAATGCTTTTGAAGCAATAGACACAAAAACAGCTATAAATCCAAAACCTAATATGATAGACTCAAACTTTAAACTATATATTGTGTAGATTTACAGGTCCTACTTGCCCAGCAAAAAGGGTTTGAATAGCTCTTGCCCTTTTTTGAAAACTCACAAACAACTGTTAATGGGCTGAAAAGGCTTTTGGAGCAATAAAACAGTAAAAACTGCTATAACTCAAAAATGCAATAAGATAAGTTCAAACTTTAAAAGACATGTTGTGCTGATGTAGAAGCCCCTCTTGCACAGAAAGTATGGGTTAGATATCTCTTGCAGTTTCTTCAGAAAACACAACATTTGTGAAAATGCTTTTGAAGCAATAGACACAAAAACAGCTATAAATCCAAAACCCAATATGATAGACTCAAACTTTAAACTATATATTGTGTAGATTTACAGGTCCTACTTGCCCAGCAAAAAGGGTTTGAATAGCTCTTGCACTTTTTTCAAAACTCACAAACGACTGTTCATGGGCTGAAAATGCTTTTGGAGCAATAAAACAGTAAAAACTGCTATAACTCAAAAATGCAATAAGATAAGTTCAAACTTTAAAAGACATGTTGTGCTGATGTACAAGCCCCTCTTGCACAGAAAGTATGGGTTAGATATCTCTTGCAGTTTCTTCAGAAAACACAAATTATGTGAAAATGCTTTTGAAGCAATAGACAAAAAAACAGTTATAAATCCAAAACCCAATATGATAGACTCAAACTTTAAACTATATATTGTGTAGATTTACAGGTCCTACTTGCCCAGCAAAAAGGGTTTGAATAGCTCTTGCCCTTTTTTGAAAACTCACAAACAACTGTTCATGGGCTGAAAAGGCTTTTGGAGCAATAAAACAGTAAAAACTGCTATAACTCAAAAATGCAATAAGATAAGTTCAAACTTTAAAAGACAGGTTGTGCAGATGTACAAGCCCCTCTTGCACAGAAAGTATGGGTTAGATATCTCTTGCAGTTTCTTCAGAAAACACAAATTATGTGAAAATGCTTTTGAAGCAATAGACACAAAAACAGCTATAAATCCAAAACCTAATATGATAGACTCAAACTTTAAACTATATATTGTGTAGATTTACAGGTCCTACTTGCCCAGCAAATTGGGTTTGAATAGCTCTTGCACTTTTTTGAAAACTCACAAACAACTGTTCATGGGCTGAAAAGGCTTTTGGAGCAATAAAACAGTAAAAAATGCTATAACTCAAAAATGCAATAAGATAGGTTCAAACTTTAAAAGACATGTTGTGCAGATGTACAAGCCCCTCTTGCACAGAAAGTATGGGTTAGATATCTCTTGCAGTTTCTTCAGAAAATACAAATTATGTGAAAATGCTTTTGAAGCAATAGACACAAAAACAGCTATAAATCCAAAACCCAATATGATAGACTCAAACTTTAAACTATATACTGTGTGGATTTACAGGGCCTACTTGCCCAGCAAAAAGAGTTCGAATAACTCTTTTGCACTTTTTTCAAAACTCACAAACAACTGTTCATGGGCTGAAAAGGCTTTTGGAGCAATAAAACAATAAAAACTGCTATAACTCAAAATGCAATAAGATAAGTTCAAACTTTAAAAGACATGTTGTGCTGATGTACAAGCCCCTCTTGCACAGAAAGTATGGGTTAGATATCTCTTGCAGTTTCTTCAGAAAACACAAATTATGTGAAAATGCTTTTGAAGCAATATACACAAAAACAGCTATAAATCCAAAACCTAATATGATAGACTCAAACTTTAAACTATATATTGTGTAGATTTACAGGTCCTACTTGCCAGGCAAAAAGGGTTTGAATAGCTCTTGCACTTTTTTGAAAACTAACAAACAACTGTTCATGGGCTGAAAAGGCTTTTGGCGCAATAAAACAGTAAAAACTGCTATAACTCAAAAATGCAATAAGATAAGTTCAAACTTTAAAAGACATGTTGTGCTGATGTACAAGCCCCTCTTGCACAGAAAGTATGGGTTAGATATCTCTTGCAGTTTCTTCAGAAAACACAACATTTGTGAAAATGCTTTTGAAGCAATAGACACAAAAACAGCTATAAATCCAAAACCCAATATGATAGACTCAAACTTTAAACTATATATTGTGTAGATTTACAGGTCCTACTTGCCCAGCAAAAAGGGTTTGAATAGCTCTTGCCCTTTTTTGAAAACTCACAAACAACTGTTCATGGGCTGAAAAGGCTTTTGGAGCAATAAAACAGTAAAAACTGCTATAACTCAAAAATGCAATAAGATAAGTTGAAACTTTAAAAGACATGTTGTGCAGATGTACAAGCCCCTCTTGCACAGAAAGTATGGGTTAGATATCTCTTGCAGTTTCTTCAGAAAACACAAATTATGTGAAAATGCTTTTGAAGCAATAGACACAAAAACAGCTATAAATCCAAAACCCAATATGATAGACTCAAACTCTAAACTATATATTGTGTAGATTTACAGGTCCTACTTGCCCAGCAAAAAGGGTTTGAATAGCTCTTGCCCTTTTTTGAAAACTCACAAACAACTGTTCATGGGCTCTAAAGGCTTTTGGAGCAATAAAACAGTAAAAACTGCTATAACTCAAAAATGCAATAAGATAAGTTCAAACTTTAAAAGCCATGTTGTGCAGATGTACAAGCCCCTCTTGCACAGAAAGTATGGGTTAGATATCTCTTGCAGTTTCTTCAGAAAACACAAATTATGTGAAAATGCTTTTGAAGCAATAGACACAAAAACAGCTATAAATCCAAAACCTAATATGATAGACTCAAACTTTAAACTATATATTGTGTAGATTTACAGGTCCTACTTGCCCAGCAAATTGGATTTGAATAGCTCTTGCACTTTTTTGAAAACTCACAAACAACTGTTCATGGGCTGAAAAGGCTTTTGGAGCAATAAAACAGTAAAAAATGCTATAACTCAAAAATGCAATAAGATAGGTTCAAACTTTAAAAGACATGTTGTGCAGATGTACAAGCCCCTCTTGCACAGAAAGTATGGGTTAGATATCTCTTGCAGTTTCTTCAGAAAATACAAATTATGTGAAAATGCTTTTGAAGCAATAGACACAAAAACAGCTATAAATCCAAAACCCAATATGATAGACTCAAACTTTAAACTATATACTGTGTGGATTTACAGGGCCTACTTGCCCAGCAAAAAGAGTTCGAATAACTCTTTTGCACTTTTTTCAAAACTCACAAACAACTGTTCATGGGCTGAAAAGGCTTTTGGAGCAATAAAACAATAAAAACTGCTATAACTCAAAAATGCAATAAGATAAGTTCAAACTTTAAAAGACATGTTGTGCTGATGTACAAGCCCCTCTTGCACAGAAAGTATGGGTTAGATATCTCTTGCAGTTTCTTCAGAAAACACAACATTTGTGAAAATGCTTTTGAAGCAATAGACACAAAAACAGCTATAAATCCAAAACCCAATATGATAGACTCAAACTTTAAACTATATATTGTGTAGATTTACAGGTCCTACTTGCCCAGCAAAAAGGGTTTGAATAGCTCTTGCCCTTTTTTGAAAACTCACAAACAACTGTTCATGGGCTGAAAAGGCTTTTGGAGCAATAAAACAGTAAAAACTGCTATAACTCAAAAATGCAATAAGATAAGTTCAAACTTTAAAAGACATGTTGTGCTGATGTAGAAGCCCCTCTTGCACAGAAAGTATGGGTTAGATATCTCTTGCAGTTTCTTCAGAAAACACAAATTATGTGAAAATGCTTTTGAAGCAATATACACAAAAACAGCTATAAATCCAAAACCCAATATGATAGACTCAAACTTTAAACTATATATTGTGTAGATTTACAGGTCCTACTTGCCCAGCAAAAAGGGTTTGAATAGCTCTTGCCCTTTTTTGAAAACTCACAAACAACTGTTCATGGGCTCTAAAGGCTTTTGGAGCAATAAAACAGTAAAAACTGCTATAACTCAAAAATGCAATAAGATAAGTTCAAACTTTAAAAGCCATGTTGTGCAGATGTACAAGCCCCTCTTGCACAGAAAGTATGGGTTAGATATCTCTTGCAGTTTCTTCAGAAAACACAAATTATGTGAAAATGCTTTTGAAGCAATAGACACAAAAACAGCTATAAATCCAAAACCTAATATGATAGACTCAAACTTTAAACTATATATTGTGTAGATTTACAGGTCCTACTTGCCCAGCAAATTGGGTTTGAATAGCTCTTGCACTTTTTTGAAAACTCACAAACAACTGTTCATGGGCTGAAAAGGCTTTTGGAGCAATAAAACAGTAAAAAATGCTATAACTCAAAAATGCAATAAGATAGGTTCAAACTTTAAAAGACATGTTGTGCAGATGTACAAGCCCCTCTTGCACAGAAAGTATG
The DNA here is from genome assembly GCF_026437365.1 of Eucyclogobius newberryi. NCBI lineage: Eukaryota > Metazoa > Chordata > Actinopteri > Gobiiformes > Gobiidae > Eucyclogobius > Eucyclogobius newberryi. Next base: position 2,988,894 of record NW_027316056.1, read on the forward strand.
GGTTAGATATCTCTTGCAGTTTCTTCAGAAAATACAAATTATGTGAAAATGCTTTTGAAGCAATAGACACAAAAACAGCTATAAATCCAAAACCCAATATGATAGACTCAAACTTTAAACTATATACTGTGTGGATTTACAGGGCCTACTTGCCCAGCAAAAAGAGTTCGAATAACTCTTTTGCACTTTTTTCAAAACTCACAAACAACTGTTCATGGGCTGAAAAGGCTTTTGGAGCAATAAAACAATAAAAACTGCTATAACTCAAAAATGCAATAAGATAAGTTCAAACTTTAAAAGACATGTTGTGCTGATGTACAAGCCCCTCTTGCACAGAAAGTATGGGTTAGATATCTCTTGCAGTTTCTTCAGAAAACACAAATTATGTGAAAATGCTTTTGAAGCAATAGACACAAAAACAGCTATAAATCCAAAACCCAATATGATAGACTCAAACTTTAAACTATATATTGTGTAGATTTACAGGTCCTACTTGCCCAGCAAAAAGGGTTTGAATAGCTCTTGCCCTTTTTTGAAAACTCACAAACAACTGTTCATGGGCTGAAAAGGCTTTTGGAGCAATAAAACAGTAAAAACTGCTATAACTCAAAAATGCAATAAGATAAGTTGAAACTTTAAAAGACATGTTGTGCAGATGTACAAGCCCCTCTTGCACAGAAAGTATGGGTTAGATATCTCTTGCAGTTTCTTCAGAAAACACAAATTATGTGAAAATGCTTTTGAAGCAATAGACACAAAAACAGCTATAAATCCAAAACCCAATATGATAGACTCAAACTCTAAACTATATATTGTGTAGATTTACAGGTCCTACTTGCCCAGCAAAAAGGGTTTGAATAGCTCTTGCCCTTTTTTGAAAACTCACAAACAACTGTTCATGGGCTCTAAAGGCTTTTGGAGCAATAAAACAGTAAAAACTGCTATAACTCAAAAATGCAATAAGATAAGTTCAAACTTTAAAAGCCATGTTGTGCAGATGTACAAGCCCCTCTTGCACAGAAAGTATGGGTTAGATATCTCTTGCAGTTTCTTCAGAAAACACAAATTATGTGAAAATGCTTTTGAAGCAATAGACACAAAAACAGCTATAAATCCAAAACCTAATATGATAGACTCAAACTTTAAACTATATATTGTGTAGATTTACAGGTCCTACTTGCCCAGCAAATTGGATTTGAATAGCTCTTGCACTTTTTTGAAAACTCACAAACAACTGTTCATGGGCTGAAAAGGCTTTTGGAGCAATAAAACAGTAAAAAATGCTATAACTCAAAAATGCAATAAGATAGGTTCAAACTTTAAAAGACATGTTGTGCAGATGTACAAGCCCCTCTTGCACAGAAAGTATGGGTTAGATATCTCTTGCAGTTTCTTCAGAAAATACAAATTATGTGAAAATGCTTTTGAAGCAATAGACACAAAAACAGCTATAAATCCAAAACCCAATATGATAGACTGAAACTTTAAACTATATACTGTGTGGATTTACAGGGCCTACTTGCCCAGCAAAAAGGGTTTGAATAGCTCTTGCCCTTTTTAGAAAACTCACAAACAACTGTTCATGGGCTGAAAAGGCTTTTGGAGCAATAAAACAGTAAAAACTGCTATAACTCAAAAATGCAATAAGATAAGTTCAAACTTTAAAAGACATGTTGTGCAGATGTACAAGCCCCTCTTGCACAGAAAGTATGGGTTAGATATCTCTTGTAGTTTCTTCAGAAAACACAAATTATGTGAAAATGCTTTTGAAGCAATAGACACAAAAACAGCTATAAATCCAAAACCTAATATGATAGACTCAAACTTTAAACTATATATTGTGTAGATTTACAGGTCCTACTTGCCCAGCAAAAAGGGTTTGAATAGCTCTTGCCCTTTTTTGAAAACTCACAAACAACTGTTAATGGGCTGAAAAGGCTTTTGGAGCAATAAAACAGTAAAAACTGCTATAACTCAAAAATGCAATAAGATAAGTTCAAACTTTAAAAGACATGTTGTGCTGATGTAGAAGCCCCTCTTGCACAGAAAGTATGGGTTAGATATCTATTGCAGTTTCTTCAGAAAACACAACATTTGTGAAAATGCTTTTGAAGCAATAGACACAAAAACAGCTATAAATCCAAAACCCAATATGATAGACTCAAACTTTAAACTATATATTGTGTAGATTTACAGGTCCTACTTGCCCAGCAAAAAGGGTTTGAATAGCTCTTGCCCTTTTTTGAAAACTCACAAACAACTGTTCATGGGCTGAAAAGGCTTTTGGAGCAATAAAACAGTAAAAACTGCTATAACTCAAAAATGCAATAAGATAAGTTCAAACTTTAAAAGACAGGTTGTGCAGATGTACAAGCCCCTCTTGCACAGAAAGTATGGGTTAGATATCTCTTGCAGTTTCTTCAGAAAACACAACATTTGTGAAAATGCTTTTGAAGCAATAGACACAAAAACAGCTATAAATCCAAAACCCAATATGATAGACTCAAACTTTAAACTATATATTGTGTAGATTTACAGGTCCTACTTGCCAGGCAAAAAGGGTTTGAATAGCTCTTGCACTTTTTTGAAAACTCACAAACAACTGTTCATGGGCTGAAAAGGCTTTTGGAGCAATAAAACAGTAAAAACTGCTATAACTCAAAAATGCAATAAGATAAGTTCAAACTTTAAAAGACATGTTGTGCTGATGTACAAGCCCCTCTTGCACAGAAAGTATGGGTTAGATATCTCTTGCAGTTTCTTCAGAAAACACAACATTTGTGAAAATGCTTTTGAAGCAATAGACACAAAAACAGCTATAAATCCAAAACCCAATATGATAGACTCAAACTTTAAACTATATATTGTGTAGATTTACAGGTCCTACTTGCCCAGCAAAAAGGGTTTGAATAGCTCTTGCCCTTTTTTGAAAACTCACAAACAACTGTTCATGGGCTGAAAAGGCTTTTGGCGCAATAAAACAGTAAAAACGGCTATAACTCAAAAATGCAATAAGATAAGTTCAAACTTTAAAAGCCATGTTGTGCAGATGTACAAGCCCCTCTTGCACAGAAAGTATGGGTTAGATATCTCTTGCAGTTTCTTCAGAAAACACAAATTATGTGAAAATGCTTTTGAAGCAATAGACACAAAAACAGCTATAAATCCAAAACCTAATATGATAGACTCAAACTTTAAACTATATATTGTGTAGATTTACAGGTCCTACTTGCCCAGCAAATTGGGTTTGAATAGCTCTTGCACTTTTTTGAAAACTCACAAACAACTGTTCATGGGCTGAAAAGGCTTTTGGAGCAATAAAACAGTAAAAAATGCTATAACTCAAAAATGCAATAAGATAGGTTCAAACTTTAAAAGACATGTTGTGCAGATGTACAAGCCCCTCTTGCACAGAAAGTATGGGTTAGATATCTCTTGCAGTTTCTTCAGAAAACACAAATTATGTGAAAATGCTTTTGAAGCAATATACACAAAAACAGCTATAAATCCAAAACCCAATATGATAGACTCAAACTTTAAACTATATATTGTGTAGATTTACAGGTCCTACTTGCCCAGCAAAAAGGGTTTGAATAGCTCTTGCACTTTTTTCAAAACTCACAAACAACTGTTCATGGGCTGAAAAGGCTTTTGGAGCAATAAAACAGTAAAAACTGCTATAACTCAAAAATGCAATAAGATAGGTTCAAACTTTAAAAGACATGTTGTGCAGATGTACAAGCCCCTCTTGCACAGAAAGTATGGGTTAGATATCTCTTGCAGTTTCTTCAGAAAACACAAATTATGTGAAAATGCTTTTGAAGCAATAGACACAAAAACAGCTATAAATCCAAAACCCAATATGATAGACTCAAACTTTAAACTATATATTGTGTAGATTTACAGGTCCTACTTGCCCAGCAAAAAGGGTTTGAATAGCTCTTGCACTTTTTTGAAAACTCACAAACAACTGTTCATGGGCTGAAAAGGCTTTTGGAGCAATAAAACAGTAAAAAATGCTATAACTCAAAAATGCAATAAGATAGGTTCAAACTTTAAAAGACATGTTGTGCAGATGTACAAGCCCCTCTTGCACAGAAAGTATGGGTTAGATATCTCTTGCAGTTTCTTCAGAAAACACAAATTATGTGAAAATGCTTTTGAAGCAATATACACAAAAACAGCTATAAATCCAAAACCCAATATGATAGACTGAAACTTTAAACTATATATTGTGTAGATTTACAGGTCCTACTTGCCCAGCAAAAAGGGTTTGAATAGCTCTTGCCCTTTTTAGAAAACTCACAAACAACTGTTCATGGGCTGAAAAGGCTTTTGGAGCAATAAAACAGTAAAAACTGCTATAACTCAAAAATGCAATAAGATAAGTTCAAACTTTAAAAGACATGTTGTGCAGATGTACAAGCCCCTCTTGCACAGAAAGTATGGGTTAGATATCTCTTGCAGTTTCTTCAGAAAACACAAATTATGTGAAAATGCTTTTGAAGCAATAGACACAAAAACAGCTATAAATCCAAAACCTAATATGATAGACTCAAACTTTAAACTATATATTGTGTAGATTTACAGGTCCTACTTGCCCAGCAAAAAGGGTTTGAATAGCTCTTGCCCTTTTTTGAAAACTCACAAACAACTGTTAATGGGCTGAAAAGGCTTTTGGAGCAATAAAACAGTAAAAACTGCTATAACTCAAAAATGCAATAAGATAAGTTCAAACTTTAAAAGACATGTTGTGCTGATGTAGAAGCCCCTCTTGCACAGAAAGTATGGGTTAGATATCTCTTGCAGTTTCTTCAGAAAACACAACATTTGTGAAAATGCTTTTGAAGCAATAGACACAAAAACAGCTATAAATCCAAAACCCAATATGATAGACTCAAACTTTAAACTATATATTGTGTAGATTTACAGGTCCTACTTGCCCAGCAAAAAGGGTTTGAATAGCTCTTGCACTTTTTTCAAAACTCACAAACGACTGTTCATGGGCTGAAAATGCTTTTGGAGCAATAAAACAGTAAAAACTGCTATAACTCAAAAATGCAATAAGATAAGTTCAAACTTTAAAAGACATGTTGTGCTGATGTACAAGCCCCTCTTGCACAGAAAGTATGGGTTAGATATCTCTTGCAGTTTCTTCAGAAAACACAAATTATGTGAAAATGCTTTTGAAGCAATAGACAAAAAAACAGTTATAAATCCAAAACCCAATATGATAGACTCAAACTTTAAACTATATATTGTGTAGATTTACAGGTCCTACTTGCCCAGCAAAAAGGGTTTGAATAGCTCTTGCCCTTTTTTGAAAACTCACAAACAACTGTTCATGGGCTGAAAAGGCTTTTGGAGCAATAAAACAGTAAAAACTGCTATAACTCAAAAATGCAATAAGATAAGTTCAAACTTTAAAAGACAGGTTGTGCAGATGTACAAGCCCCTCTTGCACAGAAAGTATGGGTTAGATATCTCTTGCAGTTTCTTCAGAAAACACAACATTTGTGAAAATGCTTTTGAAGCAATAGACACAAAAACAGCTATAAATCCAAAACCCAATATGATAGACTCAAACTTTAAACTATATATTGTGTAGATTTACAGGTCCTACTTGCCAGGCAAAAAGGGTTTGAATAGCTCTTGCACTTTTTTGAAAACTCACAAACAACTGTTCATGGGCTGAAAAGGCTTTTGGAGCAATAAAACAGTAAAAACGGCTATAACTCAAAAATGCAATAAGATAAGTTCAAACTTTAAAAGCCATGTTGTGCAGATGTACAAGCCCCTCTTGCACAGAAAGTATGGGTTAGATATCTCTTGCAGTTTCTTCAGAAAACACAAATTATGTGAAAATGCTTTTGAAGCAATAGACACAAAAACAGCTATAAATCCAAAACCTAATATGATAGACTCAAACTTTAAACTATATATTGTGTAGATTTACAGGTCCTACTTGCCCAGCAAATTGGGTTTGAATAGCTCTTGCACTTTTTTGAAAACTCACAAACAACTGTTCATGGGCTGAAAAGGCTTTTGGAGCAATAAAACAGTAAAAAATGCTATAACTCAAAAATGCAATAAGATAGGTTCAAACTTTAAAAGACATGTTGTGCAGATGTACAAGCCCCTCTTGCACAGAAAGTATGGGTTAGATATCTCTTGCAGTTTCTTCAGAAAATACAAATTATGTGAAAATGCTTTTGAAGCAATAGACACAAAAACAGCTATAAATCCAAAACCCAATATGATAGACTCAAACTTTAAACTATATACTGTGTGGATTTACAGGGCCTACTTGCCCAGCAAAAAGAGTTCGAATAACTCTTTTGCACTTTTTTCAAAACTCACAAACAACTGTTCATGGGCTGAAAAGGCTTTTGGAGCAATAAAACAATAAAAACTGCTATAACTCAAAAATGCAATAAGATAAGTTCAAACTTTAAAAGACATGTTGTGCTGATGTACAAGCCCCTCTTGCACAGAAAGTATGGGTTAGATATCTCTTGCAGTTTCTTCAGAAAACACAAATTATGTGAAAATGCTTTTGAAGCAATATACACAAAAACAGCTATAAATCCAAAACCTAATATGATAGACTCAAACTTTAAACTATATATTGTGTAGATTTACAGGTCCTACTTGCCAGGCAAAAAGGGTTTGAATAGCTCTTGCACTTTTTTGAAAACTCACAAACAACTGTTCATGGGCTGAAAAGGCTTTTGGAGCAATAAAACAGTAAAAACTGCTATAACTCAAAAATGCAATAAGATAAGTTCAAACTTTAAAAGACATGTTGTGCTGATGTACAAGCCCCTCTTGCACAGAAAGTATGGGTTAGATATCTCTTGCAGTTTCTTCAGAAAACACAACATTTGTGAAAATGCTTTTGAAGCAATAGACACAAAAACAGCTATAAATCCAAAACCCAATATGATAGACTCAAACTTTAAACTATATATTGTGTAGATTTACAGGTCCTACTTGCCCAGCAAAAAGGGTTTGAATAGCTCTTGCCCTTTTTTGAAAACTCACAAACAACTGTTCATGGGCTGAAAAGGCTTTTGGAGCAATAAAACAGTAAAAACTGCTATAACTCAAAAATGCAATAAGATAAGTTGAAACTTTAAAAGACATGTTGTGCAGATGTACAAGCCCCTCTTGCACAGAAAGTATGGGTTAGATATCTCTTGCAGTTTCTTCAGAAAACACAAATTATGTGAAAATGCTTTTGAAGCAATAGACACAAAAACAGCTATAAATCCAAAACCCAATATGATAGACTCAAACTCTAAACTATATATTGTGTAGATTTACAGGTCCTACTTGCCCAGCAAAAAGGGTTTGAATAGCTCTTGCCCTTTTTTGAAAACTCACAAACAACTGTTCATGGGCTCTAAAGGCTTTTGGAGCAATAAAACAGTAAAAACTGCTATAACTCAAAAATGCAATAAGATAAGTTCAAACTTTAAAAGCCATGTTGTGCAGATGTACAAGCCCCTCTTGCACAGAAAGTATGGGTTAGATATCTCTTGCAGTTTCTTCAGAAAACACAAATTATGTGAAAATGCTTTTGAAGCAATAGACACAAAAACAGCTATAAATCCAAAACCTAATATGATAGACTCAAACTTTAAACTATATATTGTGTAGATTTACAGGTCCTACTTGCCCAGCAAATTGGATTTGAATAGCTCTTGCAATTTTTTGAAAACTCACAAACAACTGTTCATGGGCTGAAAAGGCTTTTGGAGCAATAAAACAGTAAAAAATGCTATAACTCAAAAATGCAATAAGATAGGTTCAAACTTTAAAAGACATGTTGTGCAGATGTACAAGCCCCTCTTGCACAGAAAGTATGGGTTAGATATCTCTTGCAGTTTCTTCAGAAAATACAAATTATGTGAAAATGCTTTTGAAGCAATAGACACAAAAACAGCTATAAATCCAAAACCCAATATGATAGACTCAAACTTTAAACTATATACTGTGTGGATTTACAGGGCCTACTTGCCCAGCAAAAAGAGTTCGAATAACTCTTTTGCACTTTTTTCAAAACTCACAAACAACTGTTCATGGGCTGAAAAGGCTTTTGGAGCAATAAAACAATAAAAACTGCTATAACTCAAAAATGCAATAAGATAAGTTCAAACTTTAAAAGACATGTTGTGCTGATGTACAAGCCCCTCTTGCACAGAAAGTATGGGTTAGATATCTCTTGCAGTTTCTTCAGAAAACACAAATTATGTGAAAATGCTTTTGAAGCAATATACACAAAAACAGCTATAAATCCAAAACCTAATATGATAGACTCAAACTTTAAACTATATATTGTGTAGATTTACAGGTCCTACTTGCCAGGCAAAAAGGGTTTGAATAGCTCTTGCACTTTTTTGAAAACTCACAAACAACTGTTCATGGGCTGAAAAGGCTTTTGGAGCAATAAAACAGTAAAAACTGCTATAACTCAAAAATGCAATAAGATAAGTTCAAACTTTAAAAGACATGTTGTGCTGATGTACAAGCCCCTCTTGCACAGAAAGTATGGGTTAGATATCTCTTGCAGTTTCTTCAGAAAACACAACATTTGTGAAAATGCTTTTGAAGCAATAGACACAAAAACAGCTATAAATCCAAAACCCAATATGATAGACTCAAACTTTAAACTATATATTGTGTAGATTTACAGGTCCTACTTGCCCAGCAAAAAGGGTTTGAATAGCTCTTGCCCTTTTTTGAAAACTCACAAACAACTGTTCATGGGCTGAAAAGGCTTTTGGAGCAATAAAACAGTAAAAACTGCTATAACTCAAAAATGCAATAAGATAAGTTGAAACTTTAAAAGACATGTTGTGCAGATGTACAAGCCCCTCTTGCACAGAAAGTATGGGTTAGATATCTCTTGCAGTTTCTTCAGAAAACACAAATTATGTGAAAATGCTTTTGAAGCAATAGACACAAAAACAGCTATAAATCCAAAACCCAATATGATAGACTCAAACTCTAAACTATATATTGTGTAGATTTACAGGTCCTACTTGCCCAGCAAAAAGGGTTTGAATAGCTGTTGCCCTTTTTTGAAAACTCACAAACAACTGTTCATGGGCTCTAAAGACTTTTGGAGCAATAAAACAGTAAAAACTGCTATAACTCAAAAATGCAATAAGATAAGTTCAAACTTTAAAAGCCATGTTGTGCAGATGTACAAGCCCCTCTTGCACAGAAAGTATGGGTTAGATATCTCTTGCAGTTTCTTCAGAAAACACAAATTATGTGAAAATGCTTTTGAAGCAATAGACACAAAAACAGCTATAAATCCAAAACCTAATATGATAGACTCAAACTTTAAACTATATATTGTGTAGATTTACAGGTCCTACTTGCCCAGCAAATTGGATTTGAATAGCTCTTGCACTTTTTTGAAAACTCACAAACAACTGTTCATGGGCTGAAAAGGCTTTTGGAGCAATAAAACAGTAAAAAATGCTATAACTCAAAAATGCAATAAGATAGGTTCAAACTTTAAAAGACATGTTGTGCAGATGTACAAGCCCCTCTTGCACAGAAAGTATGGGTTAGATATCTCTTGCAGTTTCTTCAGAAAATACAAATTATGTGAAAATGCTTTTGAAGCAATAGACACAAAAACAGCTATAAATCCAAAACCCAATATGATAGACTCAAACTTTAAACTATATACTGTGTGGATTTACAGGGCCTACTTGCCCAGCAAAAAGAGTTCGAATAACTCTTTTGCACTTTTTTCAAAACTCACAAACAACTGTTCATGGGCTGAAAAGGCTTTTGGAGCAATAAAACAATAAAAACTGCTATAACTCAAAAATGCAATAAGATAAGTTCAAACTTTAAAAAACATGTTGTGCTGATGTACAAGCCCCTCTTGCACAGAAAGTATGGGTTAGATATCTCTTGCAGTTTCTTCAGAAAACACAAATTATGTGAAAATGCTTTTGAAGCAATATACACAAAAACAGCTATAAATCCAAAACCTAATATGATAGACTCAAACTTTAAACTATATATTGTGTAGATTTACAGGTCCTACTTGCCAGGCAAAAAGGGTTTGAATAGCTCTTGCACTTTTTTGAAAACTCACAAACAACTGTTCATGGGCTGAAAAGGCTTTTGGAGCAATAAAACAGTAAAAACTGCTATAACTCAAAAATGCAATAAGATAAGTTCAAACTTTAAAAGACATGTTGTGCTGATGTACAAGCCCCTCTTGCACAGAAAGTATGGGTTAGATATCTCTTGCAGTTTCTTCAGAAAACACAACATTTGTGAAAATGCTTTTGAAGCAATAGACACAAAAACAGCTATAAATCCAAAACCCAATATGATAGACTCAAACTTTAAACTATATATTGTGTAGATTTACAGGTCCTACTTGCCCAGCAAAAAGGGTTTGAATAGCTCTTGCCCTTTTTTGAAAACTCACAAACAACTGTTCATGGGCTGAAAAGGCTTTTGGAGCAATAAAACAGTAAAAACTGCTATAACTCAAAAATGCAATAAGATAGGTTCAAACTTTAAAAGACATGTTGTGCAGATGTACAAGCCCCTCTTGCACAGAAAGTATGGGTTAGATATCTCTTGCAGTTTCTTCAGAAAACACAAATTATGTGAAAATGCTTTTGAAGCAATAGACACAAAAACAGCTATAAATCCAAAACCCAATATGATAGACTCAAACTCTAAACTATATATTGTGTAGATTTACAGGTCCTACTTGCCCAGCAAAAAGGGTTTGAATAGCTCTTGCCCTTTTTTGAAAACTCACAAACAACTGTTCATGGGCTCTAAAGGCTTTTGGAGCAATAAAACAGTAAAAACTGCTATAACTCAAAAATGCAATAAGATAAGTTCAAACTTTAAAAGCCATGTTGTGCAGATGTACAAGCCCCTCTTGCACAGAAAGTATGGGTTAGATATCTCTTGCAGTTTCTTCAGAAAACACAAATTATGTGAAAATGCTTTTGAAGCAATAGACACAAAAACAGCTATAAATCCAAAACCTAATATGATAGACTCAAACTTTAAACTATATATTGTGTAGATTTACAGGTCCTACTTGCCCAGCAAATTGGGTTTGAATAGCTCTTGCACTTTTTTGAAAACTCACAAACAACTGTTCATGGGCTGAAAAGGCTTTTGGAGCAATAAAACAGTAAAAAATGCTATAACTCAAAAATGCAATAAGATAGGTTCAAACTTTAAAAGACATGTTGTGCAGATGTACAAGCCCCTCTTGCACAGAAAGTATGGGTTAGATATCTCTTGCAGTTTCTTCAGAAAATACAAATTATGTGAAAATGCTTTTGAAGCAATAGACACAAAAACAGCTATAAATCCAAAACCCAATATGATAGACTCAAACTTTAAACTATATACTGTGTGGATTTACAGGGCCTACTTGCCCAGCAAAAAGAGTTCGAATAACTCTTTTGCACTTTTTTCAAAACTCACAAACAACTGTTCATGGGCTGAAAAGGCTTTTGGAGCAATAAAACAATAAAAACTGCTATAACTCAAAAATGCAATAAGATAAGTTCAAACTTTAAAAGACATGTTGTGCTGATGTACAAGCCCCTCTTGCACAGAAAGTATGGGTTAGATATCTCTTGCAGTTTCTTCAGAAAACACAAATTATGTGAAAATGCTTTTGAAGCAATATACACAAAAACAGCTATAAATCCAAAACCTAATATGATAGACTCAAACTTTAAACTATATATTGTGTAGATTTACAGGTCCTACTTGCCAGGCAAAAAGGGTTTGAATAGCTCTTGCACTTTTTTGAAAACTCACAAACAACTGTTCATGGGCTGAAAAGGCTTTTGGAGCAATAAAACAGTAAAAACTGCTATAACTCAAAAATGCAATAAGATAAGTTCAAACTTTAAAAGACATGTTGTGCTGATGTACAAGCCCCTCTTGCACAGAAAGTATGGGTTAGATATCTCTTGCAGTTTCTTCAGAAAACACAACATTTGTGAAAATGCTTTTGAAGCAATAGACACAAAAACAGCTATAAATCCAAAACCCAATATGATAGACTCAAACTTTAAACTATATATTGTGTAGATTTACAGGTCCTACTTGCCCAGCAAAAAGGGTTTGAATAGCTCTTGCCCTTTTTTGAAAACTCACAAACAACTGTTCATGGGCTGAAAAGGCTTTTGGAGCAATAAAACAGTAAAAACTGCTATAACTCAAAAATGCAATAAGATAAGTTCAAACTTTAAAAGACATGTTGTGCTGATGTAGAAGCCCCTCTTGCACAGAAAGTATGGGTTAGATATCTCTTGCAGTTTCTTCAGAAAACACAAATTATGTGAAAATGCTTTTGAAGCAATATACACAAAAACAGCTATAAATCCAAAACCCAATATGATAGACTCAAACTTTAAACTATATATTGTGTAGATTTACAGGTCCTACTTGCCCAGCAAAAAGGGTTTGAATAGCTCTTGCACTTTTTTCAAAACTCACAAACAACTGTTCATGGGCTGAAAAGGCTTTTGGAGCAATAAAACAGTAAAAACTGCTATAACTCAAAAATGCAATAAGATAGGTTCAAACTTTAAAAGACATGTTGTGCAGATGTACAAGCCCCTCTTGCACAGAAAGTATGGGTTAGATATCTCTTGCAGTTTCTTCAGAAAACACAAATTATGTGAAAATGCTTTTGAAGCAATAGACACAAAAACAGCTATAAATCCAAAACCCAATATGATAGACTCAAACTTTAAACTATATATTGTGTAGATTTACAGGTCCTACTTGCCCAGCAAAAAGGGTTTGAATAGCTCTTGCACTTTTTTCAAAACTCACAAACAACTGTTCATGGGCTGAAAATGCTTTTGGAGCAATAAAACAGTAAAAACTGCTATAACTCAAAAATGCAATAAGATAAGTTGACACTTTAAAAGACATGTTGTGCAGATGTACAAGCCCCTCTTGCACAGAAAGTATGGGTTAGATATCTCTTGCAGTTTCTTCAGAAAACACAAATTATGTGAAAATGCTTTTGAAGCAATAGACACAAAAACAGCTATAAATCCAAAACCCAATATGATAGACTCAAACTTTAAACTATATATTGTGTAGATTTACAGGTCCTACTTGCCCAGCAAAAAGGGTTTGAATAGCTCTTGCACTTTTTTCAAAACTCACAAACAACTGTTCATGGGCTGAAAATGCTTTTGGAGCAATAAAACAGTAAAAACTGCTATAACTCAAAAATGCAATAAGATAAGTTGACACTTTAAAAGACATGTTGTGCAGATGTACAAGCCCCTCTTGCACAGAAAGTATGGGTTAGATATCTCTTGCAGTTTCTTCAGAAAACACAAATTATGTGAAAATGCTTTTGAAGCAATAGACACAAAAACAGCTATAAATCCAAAACCCAATATGATAGACTCAAACTTTAAACTATATATTGTGTAGATTTACAGGTCCTACTTGCCAGGCAAAAAGGGTTTGAATAGCTCTTGCACTTTTTTGAAAACTCACAAACAACTGTTCATGGGCTGAAAAGGCTTTTGGAGCAATAAAACAGTAAAAACTGCTATAACTCAAAAATGCAATAAGATAAGTTCAAACTTTAAAAGACATGTTGTGCTGATGTACAAGCCCCTCTTGCACAGAAAGTATGGGTTAGATATCTCTTGCAGTTTCTTCAGAAAACACAACATTTGTGAAAATGCTTTTGAAGCAATAGACACAAAAACAGCTATAAATCCAAAACCCAATATGATAGACTCAAACTTTAAACTATATATTGTGTAGATTTACAGGTCCTACTTGCCCAGCAAAAAGGGTTTGAATAGCTCTTGCCCTTTTTTGAAAACTCACAAACAACTGTTCATGGGCTGAAAAGGCTTTTGGCGCAATAAAACAGTAAAAACGGCTATAACTCAAAAATGCAATAAGATAAGTTCAAACTTTAAAAGCCATGTTGTGCAGATGTACAAGCCCCTCTTGCACAGAAAGTATGGGTTAGATATCTCTTGCAGTTTCTTCAGAAAACACAAATTATGTGAAAATGCTTTTGAAGCAATAGACACAAAAACAGCTATAAATCCAAAACCTAATATGATAGACTCAAACTTTAAACTATATATTGTGTAGATTTACAGGTCCTACTTGCCCAGCAAATTGGGTTTGAATAGCTCTTGCACTTTTTTGAAAACTCACAAACAACTGTTCATGGGCTGAAAAGGCTTTTGGAGCAATAAAACAGTAAAAAATGCTATAACTCAAAAATGCAATAAGATAGGTTCAAACTTTAAAAGACATGTTGTGCAGATGTACAAGCCCCTCTTGCACAGAAAGTATGGGTTAGATATCTCTTGCAGTTTCTTCAGAAAACACAAATTATGTGAAAATGCTTTTGAAGCAATATACACAAAAACAGCTATAAATCCAAAACCCAATATGATAGACTCAAACTTTAAACTATATATTGTGTAGATTTACAGGTCCTACTTGCCCAGCAAAAAGGGTTTGAATAGCTCTTGCACTTTTTTCAAAACTCACAAACAACTGTTCATGGGCTGAAAAGGCTTTTGGAGCAATAAAACAGTAAAAACTGCTATAACTCAAAAATGCAATAAGATAGGTTCAAACTTTAAAAGACATGTTGTGCAGATGTACAAGCCCCTCTTGCACAGAAAGTATGGGTTAGATATCTCTTGCAGTTTCTTCAGAAAACACAAATTATGTGAAAATGCTTTTGAAGCAATAGACACAAAAACAGCTATAAATCCAAAACCCAATATGATAGACTCAAACTTTAAACTATATATTGTGTAGATTTACAGGTCCTACTTGCCCAGCAAAAAGGGTTTGAATAGCTCTTGCACTTTTTTGAAAACTCACAAACAACTGTTCATGGGCTGAAAAGGCTTTTGGAGCAATAAAACAGTAAAAAATGCTATAACTCAAAAATGCAATAAGATAGGTTCAAACTTTAAAAGACATGTTGTGCAGATGTACAAGCCCCTCTTGCACAGAAAGTATGGGTTAGATATCTCTTGCAGTTTCTTCAGAAAACACAAATTATGTGAAAATGCTTTTGAAGCAATATACACAAAAAACAGCTATAAATCCAAAACCCAATATGATAGACTCAAACTTTAAACTATATATTGTGTAGATTTACAGGTCCTACTTGCCCAGCAAAAAGGGTTTGAATAGCTCTTGCCCTTTTTAGAAAACTCACAAACAACTGTTCATGGGCTGAAAAGGCTTTTGGAGCAATAAAACAGTAAAAACTGCTATAACTCAAAAATGCAATAAGATAAGTTCAAACTTTAAAAGACATGTTGTGCAGATGTACAAGCCCCTCTTGCACAGAAAGTATGGGTTAGATATCTCTTGCAGTTTCTTCAGAAAACACAAATTATGTGAAAATGCTTTTGAAGCAATAGACACAAAAACAGCTATAAATCCAAAACCTAATATGATAGACTCAAACTTTAAACTATATATTGTGTAGATTTACAGGTCCTACTTGCCCAGCAAAAAGGGTTTGAATAGCTCTTGCCCTTTTTTGAAAACTCACAAACAACTGTTAATGGGCTGAAAAGGCTTTTGGAGCAATAAAACAGTAAAAACTGCTATAACTCAAAAATGCAATAAGATAAGTTCAAACTTTAAAAGACATGTTGTGCTGATGTACAAGCCCCTCTTGCACAGAAAGTATGGGTTAGATATCTCTTGCAGTTTCTTCAGAAAACACAACATTTGTGAAAATGCTTTTGAAGCAATAGACACAAAAACAGCTATAAATCCAAAACCCAATATGATAGACTCAAACTTTAAACTATATATTGTGTAGATTTACAGGTCCTACTTGCCCAGCAAAAAGGGTTTGAATAGCTCTTGCCCTTTTTTGAAAACTCACAAACAACTGTTCATGGGCTGAAAAGGCTTTTGGAGCAATAAAACAGTAAAAACTGCTATAACTCAAAAATGCAATAAGATAAGTTCAAACTTTAAAAGACAGGTTGTGCAGATGTACAAGCCCCTCTTGCACAGAAAGTATGGGTTAGATATCTCTTGCAGTTTCTTCAGAAAACACAACATTTGTGAAAATGCTTTTGAAGCAATAGACACAAAAACAGCTATAAATCCAAAACCCAATATGATAGACTCAAACTTTAAACTATATATTGTGTAGATTTACAGGTCCTACTTGCCAGGCAAAAAGGGTTTGAATAGCTCTTGCACTTTTTTGAAAACTCACAAACAACTGTTCATGGGCTGAAAAGGCTTTTGGAGCAATAAAACAGTAAAAACTGCTATAACTCAAAAATGCAATAAGATAAGTTCAAATTTTAAAAGACATGTTGTGCTGATGTACAAGCCCCTCTTGCACAGAAAGTATGGGTTAGATATCTCTTGCAGTTTCTTCAGAAAACACAACATTTGTGAAAATGCTTTTGAAGCAATAGACACAAAAACAGCTATAAATCCAAAACCCAATATGATAGACTCAAACTTTAAACTATATATTGTGTAGATTTACAGGTCCTACTTGCCCAGCAAAAAGGGTTTGAATAGCTCTTGCCCTTTTTTGAAAACTCACAAACAACTGTTCATGGGCTGAAAAGGCTTTTGGCGCAATAAAACAGTAAAAACGGCTATAACTCAAAAATGCAATAAGATAAGTTCAAACTTTAAAAGCCATATTGTGCAGATGTACAAGCCCCTCTTGCACAGAAAGTATGGGTTAGATATCTCTTGCAGTTTCTTCAGAAAACACAAATTATGTGAAAATGCTTTTGAAGCAATAGACACAAAAACAGCTATAAATCCAAAACCTAATATGATAGACTCAAACTTTAAACTATATATTGTGTAGATTTACAGGTCCTACTTGCCCAGCAAATTGGGTTTGAATAGCTCTTGCACTTTTTTGAAAACTCACAAACAACTGTTCATGGGCTGAAAAGGCTTTTGGAGCAATAAAACAGTAAAAAATGCTATAACTCAAAAATGCAATAAGATAGGTTCAAACTTTAAAAGACATGTTGTGCAGATGTACAAGCCCCTCTTGCACAGAAAGTATGGGTTAGATATCTCTTGCAGTTTCTTCAGAAAACACAAATTATGTGAAAATGCTTTTGAAGCAATATACACAAAAACAGCTATAAATCCAAAACCCAATATGATAGACTCAAACTTTAAACTATATATTGTGTAGATTTACAGGTCCTACTTGCCCAGCAAAAAGGGTTTGAATAGCTCTTGCACTTTTTTCAAAACTCACAAACAACTGTTCATGGGCTGAAAAGGCTTTTGGAGCAATAAAACAGTAAAAACTGCTATAACTCAAAAATGCAATAAGATAGGTTCAAACTTTAAAAGACATGTTGTGCAGATGTACAAGCCCCTCTTGCACAGAAAGTATGGGTTAGATATCTCTTGCAGTTTCTTCAGAAAACACAAATTATGTGAAAATGCTTTTGAAGCAATAGACACAAAAACAGCTATAAATCCAAAACCCAATATGATAGACTCAAACTTTAAACTATATATTGTGTAGATTTACAGGTCCTACTTGCCCAGCAAAAAGGGTTTGAATAGCTCTTGCACTTTTTTGAAAACTCACAAACAACTGTTCATGGGCTGAAAAGGCTTTTGGAGCAATAAAACAGTAAAAAATGCTATAACTCAAAAATGCAATAAGATAGGTTCAAACTTTAAAAGACATGTTGTGCAGATGTACAAGCCCCTCTTGCACAGAAAGTATGGGTTAGATATCTCTTGCAGTTTCTTCAGAAAACACAAATTATGTGAAAATGCTTTTGAAGCAATATACACAAAAACAGCTATAAATCCAAAACCCAATATGATAGACTCAAACTTTAAACTATATATTGTGTAGATTTACAGGTCCTACTTGCCCAGCAAAAAGGGTTTGAATAGCTCTTGCCCTTTTTAGAAAACTCACAAACAACTGTTCATGGGCTGAAAAGGCTTTTGGAGCAATAAAACAGTAAAAACTGCTATAACTCAAAAATGCAATAAGATAAGTTCAAACTTTAAAAGACATGTTGTGCAGATGTACAAGCCCCTCTTGCACAGAAAGTATGGGTTAGATATCTCTTGCAGTTTCTTCAGAAAACACAAATTATGTGAAAATGCTTTTGAAGCAATAGACACAAAAACAGCTATAAATCCAAAACCTAATATGATAGACTCAAACTTTAAACTATATATTGTGTAGATTTACAGGTCCTACTTGCCCAGCAAAAAGGGTTTGAATAGCTCTTGCCCTTTTTTGAAAACTCACAAACAACTGTTAATGGGCTGAAAAGGCTTTTGGAGCAATAAAACAGTAAAAACTGCTATAACTCAAAAATGCAATAAGATAAGTTCAAACTTTAAAAGACATGTTGTGCTGATGTACAAGCCCCTCTTGCACAGAAAGTATGGGTTAGATATCTCTTGCAGTTTCTTCAGAAAACACAACATTTGTGAAAATGCTTTTGAAGCAATAGACACAAAAACAGCTATAAATCCAAAACCCAATATGATAGACTCAAACTTTAAACTATATATTGTGTAGATTTACAGGTCCTACTTGCCCAGCAAAAAGGGTTTGAATAGCTCTTGCACTTTTTTCAAAACTCACAAACGACTGTTCATGGGCTGAAAATGCTTTTGGAGCAATAAAACAGTAAAAACTGCTATAACTCAAAAATGCAATAAGATAAGTTCAAACTTTAAAAGACATGTTGTGCTGATGTACAAGCCCCTCTTGCACAGAAAGTATGGGTTAGATATCTCTTGCAGTTTCTTCAGAAAACACAAATTATGTGAAAATGCTTTTGAAGCAATAGACAAAAAAACAGTTATAAATCCAAAACCCAATATGATAGACTCAAACTTTAAACTATATATTGTGTAGATTTACAGGTCCTACTTGCCCAGCAAAAAGGGTTTGAATAGCTCTTGCCCTTTTTTGAAAACTCACAAACAACTGTTCATGGGCTGAAAAGGCTTTTGGAGCAATAAAACAGTAAAAACTGCTATAACTCAAAAATGCAATAAGATAAGTTCAAACTTTAAAAGACAGGTTGTGCAGATGTACAAGCCCCTCTTGCACAGAAAGTATGGGTTAGATATCTCTTGCAGTTTCTTCAGAAAACACAACATTTGTGAAAATGCTTTTGAAGCAATAGACACAAAAACAGCTATAAATCCAAAACCCAATATGATAGACTCAAACTTTAAACTATATATTGTGTAGATTTACAGGTCCTACTTGCCAGGCAAAAAGGGTTTGAATAGCTCTTGCACTTTTTTGAAAACTCACAAACAACTGTTCATGGGCTGAAAAGGCTTTTGGAGCAATAAAACAGTAAAAACGGCTATAACTCAAAAATGCAATAAGATAAGTTCAAACTTTAAAAGCCATGTTGTGCAGATGTACAAGCCCCTCTTGCACAGAAAGTATGGGTTAGATATCTCTTGCAGTTTCTTCAGGAAACACAAATTATGTGAAAATGCTTTTGAAGCAATAGACACAAAAACAGCTATAAATCCAAAACCTAATATGATAGACTCAAACTTTAAACTATATATTGTGTAGATTTACAGGTCCTACTTGCCCAGCAAATTGGGTTTGAATAGCTCTTGCACTTTTTTGAAAACTCACAAACAACTGTTCATGGGCTGAAAAGGCTTTTGGAGCAATAAAACAGTAAAAAATGCTATAACTCAAAAATGCAATAAGATAGGTTCAAACTTTAAAAGACATGTTGTGCAGATGTACAAGCCCCTCTTGCACAGAAAGTATGGGTTAGATATCTCTTGCAGTTTCTTCAGAAAATACAAATTATGTGAAAATGCTTTTGAAGCAATAGACACAAAAACAGCTATAAATCCAAAACCCAATATGATAGACTCAAACTTTAAACTATATACTGTGTGGATTTACAGGGCCTACTTGCCCAGCAAAAAGAGTTCGAATAACTCTTTTGCACTTTTTTCAAAACTCACAAACAACTGTTCATGGGCTGAAAAGGCTTTTGGAGCAATAAAACAATAAAAACTGCTATAACTCAAAAATGCAATAAGATAAGTTCAAACTTTAAAAGACATGTTGTGCTGATGTACAAGCCCCTCTTGCACAGAAAGTATGGGTTAGATATCTCTTGCAGTTTCTTCAGAAAACACAAATTATGTGAAAATGCTTTTGAAGCAATATACACAAAAACAGCTATAAATCCAAAACCTAATATGATAGACTCAAACTTTAAACTATATATTGTGTAGATTTACAGGTCCTACTTGCCAGGCAAAAAGGGTTTGAATAGCTCTTGCACTTTTTTGAAAACTCACAAACAACTGTTCATGGGCTGAAAAGGCTTTTGGAGCAATAAAACAGTAAAAACTGCTATAACTCAAAAATGCAATAAGATAAGTTCAAACTTTAAAAGACATGTTGTGCTGATGTACAAGCCCCTCTTGCACAGAAAGTATGGGTTAGATATCTCTTGCAGTTTCTTCAGAAAACACAACATTTGTGAAAATGCTTTTGAAGCAATAGACACAAAAACAGCTATAAATCCAAAACCCAATATGATAGACTCAAACTTTAAACTATATATTGTGTAGATTTACAGGTCCTACTTGCCCAGCAAAAAGGGTTTGAATAGCTCTTGCCCTTTTTTGAAAACTCACAAACAACTGTTCATGGGCTGAAAAGGCTTTTGGAGCAATAAAACAGTAAAAACTGCTATAACTCAAAAATGCAATAAGATAAGTTCAAACTTTAAAAGACATGTTGTGCTGATGTAGAAGCCCCTCTTGCACAGAAAGTATGGGTTAGATATCTCTTGCAGTTTCTTCAGAAAACACAAATTATGTGAAAATGCTTTTGAAGCAATAGACACAAAAACAGCTATAAATCCAAAACCCAATATGATAGACTCAAACTCTAAACTATATATTGTGTAGATTTACAGGTCCTACTTGCCCAGCAAAAAGGGTTTGAATAGCTCTTGCCCTTTTTTGAAAACTCACAAACAACTGTTCATGGGCTCTAAAGGCTTTTGGAGCAATAAAACAGTAAAAACTGCTATAACTCAAAAATGCAATAAGATAAGTTCAAACTTTAAAAGCCATGTTGTGCAGATGTACAAGCCCCTCTTGCACAGAAAGTATGGGTTAGATATCTCTTGCAGTTTCTTCAGAAAACACAAATTATGTGAAAATGCTTTTGAAGCAATAGACACAAAAACAGCTATAAATCCAAAACCTAATATGATAGACTCAAACTTTAAACTATATATTGTGTAGATTTACAGGTCCTACTTGCCCAGCAAATTGGGTTTGAATAGCTCTTGCACTTTTTTGAAAACTCACAAACAACTGTTCATGGGCTGAAAAGGCTTTTGGAGCAATAAAACAATAAAAACTGCTATAACTCAAAAATGCAATAAGATAAGTTCAAACTTTAAAAGACATGTTGTGCTGATGTACAAGCCCCTCTTGCACAGAAAGTATGGGTTAGATATCTCTTGCAGTTTCTTCAGAAAACACAAATTATGTGAAAATGCTTTTGAAGCAATATACACAAAAACAGCTATAAATCCAAAACCTAATATGATAGACTCAAACTTTAAACTATATATTGTGTAGATTTACAGGTCCTACTTGCCAGGCAAAAAGGGTTTGAATAGCTCTTGCACTTTTTTGAAAACTCACAAACAACTGTTCATGGGCTGAAAAGGCTTTTGGAGCAATAAAACAGTAAAAACTGCTATAACTCAAAAATGCAATAAGATAAGTTCAAACTTTAAAAGACATGTTGTGCAGATGTACAAGCCCCTCTTGCACAGAAAGTATGGGTTAGATATCTCTTGCAGTTTCTTCAGAAAACACAAATTATGTGAAAATGCTTTTGAAGCAATAGACACAAAAACAGCTATAAATCCAAAACCTAATATGATAGACTCAAACTTTAAACTATATATTGTGTAGATTTACAGGTCCTACTTGCCCAGCAAAAAGGGTTTGAATAGCTCTTGCCCTTTTTTGAAAACTCACAAACAACTGTTAATGGGCTGAAAAGGCTTTTGGAGCAATAAAACAGTAAAAACTGCTATAACTCAAAAATGCAATAAGATAAGTTCAAACTTTAAAAGACATGTTGTGCTGATGTACAAGCCCCTCTTGCACAGAAAGTATGGGTTAGATATCTCTTGCAGTTTCTTCAGAAAACACAACATTTGTGAAAATGCTTTTGAAGCAATAGACACAAAAACAGCTATAAATCCAAAACCCAATATGATAGACTCAAACTTTAAACTATATATTGTGTAGATTTACAGGTCCTACTTGCCCAGCAAAAAGGGTTTGAATAGCTCTTGCACTTTTTTCAAAACTCACAAACGACTGTTCATGGGCTGAAAATGCTTTTGGAGCAATAAAACAGTAAAAACTGCTATAACTCAAAAATGCAATAAGATAAGTTCAAACTTTAAAAGACATGTTGTGCTGATGTACAAGCCCCTCTTGCACAGAAAGTATGGGTTAGATATCTCTTGCAGTTTCTTCAGAAAACACAAATTATGTGAAAATGCTTTTGAAGCAATAGACAAAAAAACAGTTATAAATCCAAAACCCAATATGATAGACTCAAACTTTAAACTATATATTGTGTAGATTTACAGGTCCTACTTGCCCAGCAAAAAGGGTTTGAATAGCTCTTGCCCTTTTTTGAAAACTCACAAACAACTGTTCATGGGCTGAAAAGGCTTTTGGAGCAATAAAACAGTAAAAACTGCTATAACTCAAAAATGCAATAAGATAAGTTCAAACTTTAAAAGACAGGTTGTGCAGATGTACAAGCCCCTCTTGCACAGAAAGTATGGGTTAGATATCTCTTGCAGTTTCTTCAGAAAACACAACATTTGTGAAAATGCTTTTGAAGCAATAGACACAAAAACAGCTATAAATCCAAAACCCAATATGATAGACTCAAACTTTAAACTATATATTGTGTAGATTTACAGGTCCTACTTGCCAGGCAAAAAGGGTTTGAATAGCTCTTGCACTTTTTTGAAAACTCACAAACAACTGTTCATGGGCTGAAAAGGCTTTTGGAGCAATAAAACAGTAAAAACGGCTATAACTCAAAAATGCAATAAGATAAGTTCAAACTTTAAAAGCCATGTTGTGCAGATGTACAAGCCCCTCTTGCACAGAAAGTATGGGTTAGATATCTCTTGCAGTTTCTTCAGAAAACACAAATTATGTGAAAATGCTTTTGAAGCAATAGACACAAAAACAGCTATAAATCCAAAACCTAATATGATAGACTCAAACTTTAAACTATATATTGTGTAGATTTACAGGTCCTACTTGCCCAGCAAATTGGGTTTGAATAGCTCTTGCACTTTTTTGAAAACTCACAAACAACTGTTCATGGGCTGAAAAGGCTTTTGGAGCAATAAAACAGTAAAAACTGCTATAACTCAAAAATGCAATAAGATAAGTTCAAACTTTAAAAGACATGTTGTGCTGATGTACAAGCCCCTCTTGCACAGAAAGTATGGGTTAGATATCTCTTGCAGTTTCTTCAGAAAACACAAATTATGTGAAAATGCTTTTGAAGCAATAGACACAAAAACAGCTATAAATCCAAAACCTAATATGATAGACTCAAACTTTAAACTATATATTGTGTAGATTTACAGGTCCTACTTGCCAGGCAAAAAGGGTTTGAATAGCTCTTGCACTTTTTTGAAAACTCACAAACAACTGTTCATGGGCTGAAAAGGCTTTTGGAGCAATAAAACAGTAAAAACTGCTATAACTCAAAAATGCAATAAGATAAGTTCAAACTTTAAAAGACATGTTGTGCTGATGTACAAGCCCCTCTTGCACAGAAAGTATGGGTTAGATATCTCTTGCAGTTTCTTCAGAAAACACAACATTTGTGAAAATGCTTTTGAAGCAATAGACACAAAAACAGCTATAAATCCAAAACCCAATATGATAGACTCAAACTTTAAACTATATATTGTGTAGATTTACAGGTCCTACTTGCCCAGCAAAAAGGGTTTGAATAGCTCTTGCCCTTTTTTGAAAACTCACAAACAACTGTTCATGGGCTGAAAAGGCTTTTGGAGCAATAAAACAGTAAAAACTGCTATAACTCAAAAATGCAATAAGATAAGTTCAAACTTTAAAAGACATGTTGTGCTGATGTAGAAGCCCCTCTTGCACAGAAAGTATGGGTTAGATATCTCTTGCAGTTTCTTCAGAAAACACAAATTATGTGAAAATGCTTTTGAAGCAATAGACACAAAAACAGCTATAAATCCAAAACCCAATATGATAGACTCAAACTCTAAACTATATATTGTGTAGATTTACAGGTCCTACTTGCCCAGCAAAAAGGGTTTGAATAGCTCTTGCCCTTTTTTGAAAACTCACAAACAACTGTTCATGGGCTCTAAAGGCTTTTGGAGCAATAAAACAGTAAAAACTGCTATAACTCAAAAATGCAATAAGATAAGTTCAAACTTTAAAAGCCATGTTGTGCAGATGTACAAGCCCCTCTTGCACAGAAAGTATGGGTTAGATATCTCTTGCAGTTTCTTCAGAAAACACAAATTATGTGAAAATGCTTTTGAAGCAATAGACACAAAAACAGCTATAAATCCAAAACCTAATATGATAGACTCAAACTTTAAACTATATATTGTGTAGATTTACAGGTCCTACTTGCCCAGCAAATTGGGTTTGAATAGCTCTTGCACTTTTTTGAAAACTCACAAACAACTGTTCATGGGCTGAAAAGGCTTTTGGAGCAATAAAACAGTAAAAAATGCTATAACTCAAAAATGCAATAAGATAGGTTCAAACTTTAAAAGACATGTTGTGCAGATGTACAAGCCCCTCTTGCACAGAAAGTATGGGTTAGATATCTCTTGCAGTTTCTTCAGAAAATACAAATTATGTGAAAATGCTTTTGAAGCAATAGACACAAAAACAGCTATAAATCCAAAACCCAATATGATAGACTCAAACTTTAAACTATATACTGTGTGGATTTAGAGGGCCTACTTGCCCAGCAAAAAGAGTTCGAATAACTCTTTTGCACTTTTTTCAAAACTCACAAACAACTGTTCATGGGCTGAAAAGGCTTTTGGAGCAATAAAACAATAAAAACTGCTATAACTCAAAAATGCAATAAGATAAGTTCAAACTTTAAAAGACATGTTGTGCTGATGTACAAGCCCCTCTTGCACAGAAAGTATGGGTTAGATATCTCTTGCAGTTTCTTCAGAAAACACAAATTATGTGAAAATGCTTTTGAAGCAATATACACAAAAACAGCTATAAATCCAAAACCTAATATGATAGACTCAAACTTTAAACTATATATTGTGTAGATTTACAGGTCCTACTTGCCAGGCAAAAAGGGTTTGAATAGCTCTTGCACTTTTTTGAAAACTCACAAACAACTGTTCATGGGCTGAAAAGGCTTTTGGAGCAATAAAACAGTAAAAACTGCTATAACTCAAAAATGCAATAAGATAAGTTCAAACTTTAAAAGACATGTTGTGCTGATGTACAAGCCCCTCTTGCACAGAAAGTATGGGTTAGATATCTCTTGCAGTTTCTTCAGAAAACACAACATTTGTGAAAATGCTTTTGAAGCAATAGACACAAAAACAGCTATAAATCCAAAACCCAATATGATAGACTCAAACTTTAAACTATATATTGTGTAGATTTACAGGTCCTACTTGCCCAGCAAAAAGGGTTTGAATAGCTCTTGCCCTTTTTTGAAAACTCACAAACAACTGTTCATGGGCTGAAAAGGCTTTTGGAGCAATAAAACAGTAAAAACTGCTATAACTCAAAAATGCAATAAGATAAGTTCAAACTTTAAAAGACATGTTGTGCTGATGTAGAAGCCCCTCTTGCACAGAAAGTATGGGTTAGATATCTCTTGCAGTTTCTTCAGAAAACACAAATTATGTGAAAATGCTTTTGAAGCAATAGACACAAAAACAGCTATAAATCCAAAACCCAATATGATAGACTCAAACTCTAAACTATATATTGTGTAGATTTACAGGTCCTACTTGCCCAGCAAAAAGGGTTTGAATAGCTCTTGCCCTTTTTTGAAAACTCACAAACAACTGTTCATGGGCTCTAAAGGCTTTTGGAGCAATAAAACAGTAAAAACTGCTATAACTCAAAAATGCAATAAGATAAGTTCAAACTTTAAAAGCCATGTTGTGCAGATGTACAAGCCCCTCTTGCACAGAAAGTATGGGTTAGATATCTCTTGCAGTTTCTTCAGAAAACACAAATTATGTGAAAATGCTTTTGAAGCAATAGACACAAAAACAGCTATAAATCCAAAACCTAATATGATAGTCTCAAACTTTAAACTATATATTGTGTAGATTTACAGGTCCTACTTGCCCAGCAAATTGGGTTTGAATAGCTCTTGCACTTTTTTGAAAACTCACAAACAACTGTTCATGGGCTGAAAAGGCTTTTGGAGCAATAAAACAGTAAAAAATGCTATAACTCAAAAATGCAATAAGATAGGTTCAAACTTTAAAAGACATGTTGTGCAGATGTACAAGCCCCTCTTGCACAGAAAGTATGGGTTAGATATCTCTTGCAGTTTCTTCAGAAAATACAAATTATGTGAAAATGCTTTTGAAGCAATAGACACAAAAACAGCTATAAATCCAAAACCCAATATGATAGACTCAAACTTTAAACTATATACTGTGTGGATTTAGAGGGCCTACTTGCCCAGCAAAAAGAGTTCGAATAACTCTTTTGCACTTTTTTCAAAACTCACAAACAACTGTTCATGGGCTGAAAAGGCTTTTGGAGCAATAAAACAATAAAAACTGCTATAACTCAAAAATGCAATAAGATAAGTTCAAACTTTAAAAGACATGTTGTGCTGATGTACAAGCCCCTCTTGCACAGAAAGTATGGGTTAGATATCTCTTGCAGTTTCTTCAGAAAACACAACATTTGTGAAAATGCTTTTGAAGCAATAGACACAAAAACAGCTATAAATCCAAAACCCAATATGATAGACTCAAACTTTAAACTATATATTGTGTAGATTTACAGGTCCTACTTGCCCAGCAAAAAGGGTTTGAATAGCTCTTGCCCTTTTTTGAAAACTCACAAACAACTGTTCATGGGCTGAAAAGGCTTTTGGAGCAATAAAACAGTAAAAACTGCTATAACTCAAAAATGCAATAAGATAAGTTCAAACTTTAAAAGACATGTTGTGCTGATGTAGAAGCCCCTCTTGCACAGAAAGTATGGGTTAGATATCTCTTGCAGTTTCTTCAGAAAACACAAATTATGTGAAAATGCTTTTGAAGCAATATACACAAAAACAGCTATAAATCCAAAACCCAATATGATAGACTCAAACTTTAAACTATATATTGTGTAGATTTACAGGTCCTACTTGCCCAGCAAAAAGGGTTTGAATAGCTCTTGCACTTTTTTCAAAACTCACAAACAACTGTTCATGGGCTGAAAATGCTTTTGGAGCAATAAAACAGTAAAAACTGCTATAACTCAAAAATGCAATAAGATAAGTTGACACTTTAAAAGACATGTTGTGCAGATGTACAAGCCCCTCTTGCACAGAAAGTATGGGTTAGATATCTCTTGCAGTTTCTTCAGAAAACACAAATTATGTGAAAATGCTTTTGAAGCAATAGACACAAAAACAGCTATAAATCCAAAACCCAATATGATAGACTCAAACTTTAAACTATATATTGTGTAGATTTACAGGTCCTACTTGCCCAGCAAAAAGGGTTTGAATAGCTCTTGCCCTTTTTAGAAAACTCACAAACAACTGTTCATGGGCTGAAAAGGCTTTTGGAGCAATAAAACAGTAAAAACTGCTATAACTCAAAAATGCAATAAGATAAGTTCAAACTTTAAAAGACATGTTGTGCAGATGTACAAGCCCCTCTTGCACAGAAAGTATGGGTTAGATATCTCTTGCAGTTTCTTCAGAAAACACAAATTATGTGAAAATGCTTTTGAAGCAATAGACAAAAAAACAGTTATAAATCCAAAACCCAATATGATAGACTCAAACTTTAAACTATATATTGTGTAGATTTACAGGTCCTACTTGCCCAGCAAAAAGGGTTTGAATAGCTCTTGCCCTTTTTTGAAAACTCACAAACAACTGTTCATGGGCTGAAAAGGCTTTTGGAGCAATAAAACAGTAAAAACTGCTATAACTCAAAAATGCAATAAGATAAGTTCAAACTTTAAAAGACAGGTTGTGCAGATGTACAAGCCCCTCTTGCACAGAAAGTATGGGTTAGATATCTCTTGCAGTTTCTTCAGAAAACACAACATTTGTGAAAATGCTTTTGAAGCAATAGACACAAAAACAGCTATAAATCCAAAACCCAATATGATAGACTCAAACTTTAAACTATATATTGTGTAGATTTACAGGTCCTACTTGCCAGGCAAAAAGGGTTTGAATAGCTCTTGCACTTTTTTGAAAACTCACAAACAACTGTTCATGGGCTGAAAAGGCTTTTGGAGCAATAAAACAGTAAAAACTGCTATAACTCAAAAATGCAATAAGATAAGTTCAAACTTTAAAAGACATGTTGTGCTGATGTACAAGCCCCTCTTGCACAGAAAGTATGGGTTAGATATCTCTTGCAGTTTCTTCAGAAAACACAACATTTGTGAAAATGCTTTTGAAGCAATAGACACAAAAACAGCTATAAATCCAAAACCCAATATGATAGACTCAAACTTTAAACTATATATTGTGTAGATTTACAGGTCCTACTTGCCCAGCAAAAAGGGTTTGAATAGCTCTTGCCCTTTTTTGAAAACTCACAAACAACTGTTCATGGGCTGAAAAGGCTTTTGGCGCAATAAAACAGTAAAAACGGCTATAACTCAAAAATGCAATAAGATAAGTTCAAACTTTAAAAGACATGTTGTGCAGATGTACAAGCCCCTCTTGCACAGAAAGTATGGGTTAGATATCTCTTGCAGTTTCTTCAGAAAACACAAATTATGTGAAAATGCTTTTGAAGCAATAGACACAAAAACAGCTATAAATCCAAAACCTAATATGATAGACTCAAACTTTAAACTATATATTGTGTAGATTTACAGGTCCTACTTGCCCAGCAAATTGGGTTTGAATAGCTCTTGCACTTTTTTGAAAACTCACAAACAACTGTTCATGGGCTGAAAAGGCTTTTGGAGCAATAAAACAGTAAAAAATGCTATAACTCAAAAATGCAATAAGATAGGTTCAAACTTTAAAAGACATGTTGTGCAGATGTACAAGCCCCTCTTGCACAGAAAGTATGGGTTAGATATCTCTTGCAGTTTCTTCAGAAAACACAAATTATGTGAAAATGCTTTTGAAGCAATATACACAAAAACAGCTATAAATCCAAAACCCAATATGATAGACTCAAACTTTAAACTATATATTGTGTAGATTTACAGGTCCTACTTGCCCAGCAAAAAGGGTTTGAATAGCTCTTGCACTTTTTTCAAAACTCACAAACAACTGTTCATGGGCTGAAAAGGCTTTTGGAGCAATAAAACAGTAAAAACTGCTATAACTCAAAAATGCAATAAGATAGGTTCAAACTTTAAAAGACATGTTGTGCAGATGTACAAGCCCCTCTTGCACAGAAAGTATGGGTTAGATATCTCTTGCAGTTTCTTCAGAAAACACAAATTATGTGAAAATGCTTTTGAAGCAATAGACACAAAAACAGCTATAAATCCAAAACCCAATATGATAGACTCAAACTTTAAACTATATATTGTGTAGATTTACAGGTCCTACTTGCCCAGCAAAAAGGGTTTGAATAGCTCTTGCACTTTTTTGAAAACTCACAAACAACTGTTCATGGGCTGAAAAGGCTTTTGGAGCAATAAAACAGTAAAAAATGCTATAACTCAAAAATGCAATAAGATAGGTTCAAACTTTAAAAGACATGTTGTGCAGATGTACAAGCCCCTCTTGCACAGAAAGTATGGGTTAGATATCTCTTGCAGTTTCTTCAGAAAACACAAATTATGTGAAAATGCTTTTGAAGCAATATACACAAAAACAGCTATAAATCCAAAACCCAATATGATAGACTCAAACTTTAAACTATTTATTGTGTAGATTTACAGGTCCTACTTGCCCAGCAAAAAGGGTTTGAATAGCTCTTGCCCTTTTTAGAAAACTCACAAACAACTGTTCATGGGCTGAAAAGGCTTTTGGAGCAATAAAACAGTAAAAACTGCTATAACTCAAAAATGCAATAAGATAAGTTCAAACTTTAAAAGACATGTTGTGCAGATGTACAAGCCCCTCTTGCACAGAAAGTATGGGTTAGATATCTCTTGCAGTTTCTTCAGAAAACACAAATTATGTGAAAATGCTTTTGAAGCAATAG
Organism: Eucyclogobius newberryi; assembly: GCF_026437365.1. Lineage (NCBI taxonomy): Eukaryota > Metazoa > Chordata > Actinopteri > Gobiiformes > Gobiidae > Eucyclogobius > Eucyclogobius newberryi. The sequence goes on from NW_027316056.1 coordinate 3,019,415, forward strand.
ACACAAAAACAGCTATAAATCCAAAACCTAATATGATAGACTCAAACTTTAAACTATATATTGTGTAGATTTACAGGTCCTACTTGCCCAGCAAAAAGGGTTTGAATAGCTCTTGCCCTTTTTTGAAAACTCACAAACAACTGTTAATGGGCTGAAAAGGCTTTTGGAGCAATAAAACAGTAAAAACTGCTATAACTCAAAAATGCAATAAGATAAGTTCAAACTTTAAAAGACATGTTGTGCTGATGTACAAGCCCCTCTTGCACAGAAAGTATGGGTTAGATATCTCTTGCAGTTTCTTCAGAAAACACAACATTTGTGAAAATGCTTTTGAAGCAATAGACACAAAAACAGCTATAAATCCAAAACCCAATATGATAGACTCAAACTTTAAACTATATATTGTGTAGATTTACAGGTCCTACTTGCCCAGCAAAAAGGGTTTGAATAGCTCTTGCACTTTTTTCAAAACTCACAAACGACTGTTCATGGGCTGAAAATGCTTTTGGAGCAATAAAACAGTAAAAACTGCTATAACTCAAAAATGCAATAAGATAAGTTCAAACTTTAAAAGACATGTTGTGCTGATGTACAAGCCCCTCTTGCACAGAAAGTATGGGTTAGATATCTCTTGCAGTTTCTTCAGAAAACACAAATTATGTGAAAATGCTTTTGAAGCAATAGACAAAAAAACAGTTATAAATCCAAAACCCAATATGATAGACTCAAACTTTAAACTATATATTGTGTAGATTTACAGGTCCTACTTGCCCAGCAAAAAGGGTTTGAATAGCTCTTGCCCTTTTTTGAAAACTCACAAACAACTGTTCATGGGCTGAAAAGGCTTTTGGAGCAATAAAACAGTAAAAACTGCTATAACTCAAAAATGCAATAAGATAAGTTCAAACTTTAAAAGACAGGTTGTGCAGATGTACAAGCCCCTCTTGCACAGAAAGTATGGGTTAGATATCTCTTGCAGTTTCTTCAGAAAACACAACATTTGTGAAAATGCTTTTGAAGCAATAGACACAAAAACAGCTATAAATCCAAAACCCAATATGATAGACTCAAACTTTAAACTATATATTGTGTAGATTTACAGGTCCTACTTGCCAGGCAAAAAGGGTTTGAATAGCTCTTGCACTTTTTTGAAAACTCACAAACAACTGTTCATGGGCTGAAAAGGCTTTTGGAGCAATAAAACAGTAAAAACGGCTATAACTCAAAAATGCAATAAGATAAGTTCAAACTTTAAAAGCCATGTTGTGCAGATGTACAAGCCCCTCTTGCACAGAAAGTATGGGTTAGATATCTCTTGCAGTTTCTTCAGAAAACACAAATTATGTGAAAATGCTTTTGAAGCAATAGACACAAAAACAGCTATAAATCCAAAACCTAATATGATAGACTCAAACTTTAAACTATATATTGTGTAGATTTACAGGTCCTACTTGCCCAGCAAATTGGGTTTGAATAGCTCTTGCACTTTTTTGAAAACTCACAAACAACTGTTCATGGGCTGAAAAGGCTTTTGGAGCAATAAAACAGTAAAAAATGCTATAACTCAAAAATGCAATAAGATAGGTTCAAACTTTAAAAGACATGTTGTGCAGATGTACAAGCCCCTCTTGCACAGAAAGTATGGGTTAGATATCTCTTGCAGTTTCTTCAGAAAACACAAATTATGTGAAAATGCTTTTGAAGCAATATACACAAAAACAGCTATAAATCCAAAACCCAATATGATAGACTCAAACTTTAAACTATATATTGTGTAGATTTACAGGTCCTACTTGCCCAGCAAAAAGGGTTTGAATAGCTCTTGCACTTTTTTCAAAACTCACAAACAACTGTTCATGGGCTGAAAAGGCTTTTGGAGCAATAAAACAGTAAAAACTGCTATAACTCAAAAATGCAATAAGATAGGTTCAAACTTTAAAAGACATGTTGTGCAGATGTACAAGCCCCTCTTGCACAGAAAGTATGGGTTAGATATCTCTTGCAGTTTCTTCAGAAAACACAAATTATGTGAAAATGCTTTTGAAGCAATAGACACAAAAACAGCTATAAATCCAAAACCCAATATGATAGACTCAAACTTTAAACTATATATTGTGTAGATTTACAGGTCCTACTTGCCCAGCAAAAAGGGTTTGAATAGCTCTTGCACTTTTTTGAAAACTCACAAACAACTGTTCATGGGCTGAAAAGGCTTTTGGAGCAATAAAACAGTAAAAAATGCTATAACTCAAAAATGCAATAAGATAGGTTCAAACTTTAAAAGACATGTTGTGCAGATGTACAAGCCCCTCTTGCACAGAAAGTATGGGTTAGATATCTCTTGCAGTTTCTTCAGAAAACACAAATTATGTGAAAATGCTTTTGAAGCAATATACACAAAAACAGCTATAAATCCAAAACCCAATATGATAGACTCAAACTTTAAACTATTTATTGTGTAGATTTACAGGTCCTACTTGCCCAGCAAAAAGGGTTTGAATAGCTCTTGCCCTTTTTAGAAAACTCACAAACAACTGTTCATGGGCTGAAAAGGCTTTTGGAGCAATAAAACAGTAAAAACTGCTATAACTCAAAAATGCAATAAGATAAGTTCAAACTTTAAAAGACATGTTGTGCAGATGTACAAGCCCCTCTTGCACAGAAAGTATGGGTTAGATATCTCTTGCAGTTTCTTCAGAAAACACAAATTATGTGAAAATGCTTTTGAAGCAATAGACACAAAAACAGCTATAAATCCAAAACCTAATATGATAGACTCAAACTTTAAACTATATATTGTGTAGATTTACAGGTCCTACTTGCCCAGCAAAAAGGGTTTGAATAGCTCTTGCCCTTTTTTGAAAACTCACAAACAACTGTTAATGGGCTGAAAAGGCTTTTGGAGCAATAAAACAGTAAAAACTGCTATAACTCAAAAATGCAATAAGATAAGTTCAAACTTTAAAAGACATGTTGTGCTGATGTACAAGCCCCTCTTGCACAGAAAGTATGGGTTAGATATCTCTTGCAGTTTCTTCAGAAAACACAACATTTGTGAAAATGCTTTTGAAGCAATAGACACAAAAACAGCTATAAATCCAAAACCCAATATGATAGACTCAAACTTTAAACTATATATTGTGTAGATTTACAGGTCCTACTTGCCCAGCAAAAAGGGTTTGAATAGCTCTTGCACTTTTTTCAAAACTCACAAACGACTGTTCATGGGCTGAAAATGCTTTTGGAGCAATAAAACAGTAAAAACTGCTATAACTCAAAAATGCAATAAGATAAGTTCAAACTTTAAAAGACATGTTGTGCTGATGTACAAGCCCCTCTTGCACAGAAAGTATGGGTTAGATATCTCTTGCAGTTTCTTCAGAAAACACAACATTTGTGAAAATGCTTTTGAAGCAATAGACACAAAAACAGCTATAAATCCAAAACCCAATATGATAGACTCAAACTTTAAACTATATATTGTGTAGATTTACAGGTCCTACTTGCCAGGCAAAAAGGGTTTGAATAGCTCTTGCACTTTTTTGAAAACTCACAAACAACTGTTCATGGGCTGAAAAGGCTTTTGGAGCAATAAAACAGTAAAAACGGCTATAACTCAAAAATGCAATAAGATAAGTTCAAACTTTAAAAGCCATGTTGTGCAGATGTACAAGCCCCTCTTGCACAGAAAGTATGGGTTAGATATCTCTTGCAGTTTCTTCAGAAAACACAAATTATGTGAAAATGCTTTTGAAGCAATAGACACAAAAACAGCTATAAATCCAAAACCTAATATGATAGACTCAAACTTTAAACTATATATTGTGTAGATTTACAGGTCCTACTTGCCCAGCAAATTGGGTTTGAATAGCTCTTGCACTTTTTTGAAAACTCACAAACAACTGTTCATGGGCTGAAAAGGCTTTTGGAGCAATAAAACAGTAAAAAATGCTATAACTCAAAAATGCAATAAGATAGGTTCAAACTTTAAAAGACATGTTGTGCAGATGTACAAGCCCCTCTTGCACAGAAAGTATGGGTTAGATATCTCTTGCAGTTTCTTCAGAAAACACAAATTATGTGAAAATGCTTTTGAAGCAATAGACACAAAAACAGCTATAAATCCAAAACCCAATATGATAGACTCAAACTTTAAACTATATACTGTGTGGATTTACAGGGCCTACTTGCCCAGCAAAAAGAGTTCGAATAACTCTTTTGCACTTTTTTCAAAACTCACAAACAACTGTTCATGGGCTGAAAAGGCTTTTGGAGCAATAAAACAATAAAAACTGCTATAACTCAAAAATGCAATAAGATAAGTTCAAACTTTAAAAGACATGTTGTGCTGATGTACAAGCCCCTCTTGCACAGAAAGTATGGGTTAGATATCTCTTGCAGTTTCTTCAGAAAACACAAATTATGTGAAAATGCTTTTGAAGCAATATACACAAAAACAGCTATAAATCCAAAACCTAATATGATAGACTCAAACTTTAAACTATATATTGTGTAGATTTACAGGTCCTACTTGCCAGGCAAAAAGGGTTTGAATAGCTCTTGCACTTTTTTGAAAACTCACAAACAACTGTTCATGGGCTGAAAAGGCTTTTGGAGCAATAAAACAGTAAAAACTGCTATAACTCAAAAATGCAATAAGATAAGTTCAAACTTTAAAAGACATGTTGTGCTGATGTACAAGCCCCTCTTGCACAGAAAGTATGGGTTAGATATCTCTTGCAGTTTCTTCAGAAAACACAACATTTGTGAAAATGCTTTTGAAGCAATAGACACAAAAACAGCTATAAATCCAAAACCCAATATGATAGACTCAAACTTTAAACTATATATTGTGTAGATTTACAGGTCCTACTTGCCCAGCAAAAAGGGTTTGAATAGCTCTTGCCCTTTTTTGAAAACTCACAAACAACTGTTCATGGGCTGAAAAGGCTTTTGGAGCAATAAAACAGTAAAAACTGCTATAACTCAAAAATGCAATAAGATAAGTTCAAACTTTAAAAGACATGTTGTGCTGATGTAGAAGCCCCTCTTGCACAGAAAGTATGGGTTAGATATCTCTTGCAGTTTCTTCAGAAAACACAACATTTGTGAAAATGCTTTTGAAGCAATAGACACAAAAACAGCTATAAATCCAAAACCCAATATGATAGACTCAAACTTTAAACTATATATTGTGTAGATTTACAGGTCCTACTTGCCCAGCAAAAAGGGTTTGAATAGCTCTTGCACTTTTTTCAAAACTCACAAACGACTGTTCATGGGCTGAAAATGCTTTTGGAGCAATAAAACAGTAAAAACTGCTATAACTCAAAAATGCAATAAGATAAGTTCAAACTTTAAAAGACATGTTGTGCTGATGTACAAGCCCCTCTTGCACAGAAAGTATGGGTTAGATATCTCTTGCAGTTTCTTCAGAAAACACAAATTATGTGAAAATGCTTTTGAAGCAATAGACAAAAAAACAGTTATAAATCCAAAACCCAATATGATAGACTCAAACTTTAAACTATATATTGTGTAGATTTACAGGTCCTACTTGCCCAGCAAAAAGGGTTTGAATAGCTCTTGCCCTTTTTTGAAAACTCACAAACAACTGTTCATGGGCTGAAAAGGCTTTTGGAGCAATAAAACAGTAAAAACTGCTATAACTCAAAAATGCAATAAGATAAGTTCAAACTTTAAAAGACAGGTTGTGCAGATGTACAAGCCCCTCTTGCACAGAAAGTATGGGTTAGATATCTCTTGCAGTTTCTTCAGAAAACACAACATTTGTGAAAATGCTTTTGAAGCAATAGACACAAAAACAGCTATAAATCCAAAACCCAATATGATAGACTCAAACTTTAAACTATATATTGTGTAGATTTACAGGTCCTACTTGCCAGGCAAAAAGGGTTTGAATAGCTCTTGCACTTTTTTGAAAACTCACAAACAACTGTTCATGGGCTGAAAAGGCTTTTGGAGCAATAAAACAGTAAAAACGGCTATAACTCAAAAATGCAATAAGATAAGTTCAAACTTTAAAAGCCATGTTGTGCAGATGTACAAGCCCCTCTTGCACAGAAAGTATGGGTTAGATATCTCTTGCAGTTTCTTCAGAAAACACAAATTATGTGAAAATGCTTTTGAAGCAATAGACACAAAAACAGCTATAAATCCAAAACCTAATATGATAGACTCAAACTTTAAACTATATATTGTGTAGATTTACAGGTCCTACTTGCCCAGCAAATTGGGTTTGAATAGCTCTTGCACTTTTTTGAAAACTCACAAACAACTGTTCATGGGCTGAAAAGGCTTTTGGAGCAATAAAACAGTAAAAAATGCTATAACTCAAAAATGCAATAAGATAGGTTCAAACTTTAAAAGACATGTTGTGCAGATGTACAAGCCCCTCTTGCACAGAAAGTATGGGTTAGATATCTCTTGCAGTTTCTTCAGAAAATACAAATTATGTGAAAATGCTTTTGAAGCAATAGACACAAAAACAGCTATAAATCCAAAACCCAATATGATAGACTCAAACTTTAAACTATATACTGTGTGGATTTACAGGGCCTACTTGCCCAGCAAAAAGAGTTCGAATAACTCTTTTGCACTTTTTTCAAAACTCACAAACAACTGTTCATGGGCTGAAAAGGCTTTTGGAGCAATAAAACAATAAAAACTGCTATAACTCAAAAATGCAATAAGATAAGTTCAAACTTTAAAAGACATGTTGTGCTGATGTACAAGCCCCTCTTGCACAGAAAGTATGGGTTAGATATCTCTTGCAGTTTCTTCAGAAAACACAAATTATGTGAAAATGCTTTTGAAGCAATATACACAAAAACAGCTATAAATCCAAAACCTAATATGATAGACTCAAACTTTAAACTATATATTGTGTAGATTTACAGGTCCTACTTGCCAGGCAAAAAGGGTTTGAATAGCTCTTGCACTTTTTTGAAAACTCACAAACAACTGTTCATGGGCTGAAAAGGCTTTTGGAGCAATAAAACAGTAAAAACTGCTATAACTCAAAAATGCAATAAGATAAGTTCAAACTTTAAAAGACATGTTGTGCTGATGTACAAGCCCCTCTTGCACAGAAAGTATGGGTTAGATATCTCTTGCAGTTTCTTCAGAAAACACAACATTTGTGAAAATGCTTTTGAAGCAATAGACACAAAAACAGCTATAAATCCAAAACCCAATATGATAGACTCAAACTTTAAACTATATATTGTGTAGATTTACAGGTCCTACTTGCCCAGCAAAAAGGGTTTGAATAGCTCTTGCCCTTTTTTGAAAACTCACAAACAACTGTTCATGGGCTGAAAAGGCTTTTGGAGCAATAAAACAGTAAAAACTGCTATAACTCAAAAATGCAATAAGATAAGTTGAAACTTTAAAAGACATGTTGTGCAGATGTACAAGCCCCTCTTGCACAGAAAGTATGGGTTAGATATCTCTTGCAGTTTCTTCAGAAAACACAAATTATGTGAAAATGCTTTTGAAGCAATAGACACAAAAACAGCTATAAATCCAAAACCCAATATGATAGACTCAAACTCTAAACTATATATTGTGTAGATTTACAGGTCCTACTTGCCCAGCAAAAAGGGTTTGAATAGCTCTTGCCCTTTTTTGAAAACTCACAAACAACTGTTCATGGGCTCTAAAGGCTTTTGGAGCAATAAAACAGTAAAAACTGCTATAACTCAAAAATGCAATAAGATAAGTTCAAACTTTAAAAGCCATGTTGTGCAGATGTACAAGCCCCTCTTGCACAGAAAGTATGGGTTAGATATCTCTTGCAGTTTCTTCAGAAAACACAAATTATGTGAAAATGCTTTTGAAGCAATAGACACAAAAACAGCTATAAATCCAAAACCTAATATGATAGACTCAAACTTTAAACTATATATTGTGTAGATTTACAGGTCCTACTTGCCCAGCAAATTGGATTTGAATAGCTCTTGCACTTTTTTGAAAACTCACAAACAACTGTTCATGGGCTGAAAAGGCTTTTGGAGCAATAAAACAGTAAAAAATGCTATAACTCAAAAATGCAATAAGATAGGTTCAAACTTTAAAAGACATGTTGTGCAGATGTACAAGCCCCTCTTGCACAGAAAGTATGGGTTAGATATCTCTTGCAGTTTCTTCAGAAAATACAAATTATGTGAAAATGCTTTTGAAGCAATAGACACAAAAACAGCTATAAATCCAAAACCCAATATGATAGACTCAAACTTTAAACTATATACTGTGTGGATTTACAGGGCCTACTTGCCCAGCAAAAAGAGTTCGAATAACTCTTTTGCACTTTTTTCAAAACTCACAAACAACTGTTCATGGGCTGAAAAGGCTTTTGGAGCAATAAAACAATAAAAACTGCTATAACTCAAAAATGCAATAAGATAAGTTCAAACTTTAAAAGACATGTTGTGCTGATGTACAAGCCCCTCTTGCACAGAAAGTATGGGTTAGATATCTCTTGCAGTTTCTTCAGAAAACACAAATTATGTGAAAATGCTTTTGAAGCAATATACACAAAAACAGCTATAAATCCAAAACCTAATATGATAGACTCAAACTTTAAACTATATATTGTGTAGATTTACAGGTCCTACTTGCCAGGCAAAAAGGGTTTGAATAGCTCTTGCACTTTTTTGAAAACTCACAAACAACTGTTCATGGGCTGAAAAGGCTTTTGGAGCAATAAAACAGTAAAAACTGCTATAACTCAAAAATGCAATAAGATAAGTTCAAACTTTAAAAGACATGTTGTGCTGATGTACAAGCCCCTCTTGCACAGAAAGTATGGGTTAGATATCTCTTGCAGTTTCTTCAGAAAACACAAATTATGTGAAAATGCTTTTGAAGCAATATACACAAAAACAGCTATAAATCCAAAACCCAATATGATAGACTCAAACTCTAAACTATATATTGTGTAGATTTACAGGTCCTACTTGCCCAGCAAAAAGGGTTTGAATAGCTCTTGCCCTTTTTTGAAAACTCACAAACAACTGTTCATGGGCTGAAAAGGCTTTTGGAGCAATAAAACAGTAAAAACTGCTATAACTCAAAAATGCAATAAGATAGGTTCAAACTTTAAAAGACATGTTGTGCAGATGTACAAGCCCCTCTTGCACAGAAAGTATGGGTTAGATATCTCTTGCAGTTTCTTCAGAAAACACAAATTATGTGAAAATGCTTTTGAAGCAATAGACACAAAAACAGCTATAAATCCAAAACCCAATATGATAGACTCAAACTCTAAACTATATATTGTGTAGATTTACAGGTCCTACTTGCCCAGCAAAAAGGGTTTGAATAGCTCTTGCCCTTTTTTGAAAACTCACAAACAACTGTTCATGGGCTCTAAAGGCTTTTGGAGCAATAAAACAGTAAAAACTGCTATAACTCAAAAATGCAATAAGATAAGTTCAAACTTTAAAAGCCATGTTGTGCAGATGTACAAGCCCCTCTTGCACAGAAAGTATGGGTTAGATATCTCTTGCAGTTTCTTCAGAAAACACAAATTATGTGAAAATGCTTTTGAAGCAATAGACACAAAAACAGCTATAAATCCAAAACCTAATATGATAGACTCAAACTTTAAACTATATATTGTGTAGATTTACAGGTCCTACTTGCCCAGCAAATTGGGTTTGAATAGCTCTTGCACTTTTTTGAAAACTCACAAACAACTGTTCATGGGCTGAAAAGGCTTTTGGAGCAATAAAACAGTAAAAAATGCTATAACTCAAAAATGCAATAAGATAGGTTCAAACTTTAAAAGACATGTTGTGCAGATGTACAAGCCCCTCTTGCACAGAAAGTATGGGTTAGATATCTCTTGCAGTTTCTTCAGAAAATACAAATTATGTGAAAATGCTTTTGAAGCAATAGACACAAAAACAGCTATAAATCCAAAACCCAATATGATAGACTCAAACTTTAAACTATATACTGTGTGGATTTACAGGGCCTACTTGCCCAGCAAAAAGAGTTCGAATAACTCTTTTGCACTTTTTTCAAAACTCACAAACAACTGTTCATGGGCTGAAAAGGCTTTTGGAGCAATAAAACAATAAAAACTGCTATAACTCAAAAATGCAATAAGATAAGTTCAAACTTTAAAAGACATGTTGTGCTGATGTACAAGCCCCTCTTGCACAGAAAGTATGGGTTAGATATCTCTTGCAGTTTCTTCAGAAAACACAAATTATGTGAAAATGCTTTTGAAGCAATATACACAAAAACAGCTATAAATCCAAAACCTAATATGATAGACTCAAACTTTAAACTATATATTGTGTAGATTTACAGGTCCTACTTGCCAGGCAAAAAGGGTTTGAATAGCTCTTGCACTTTTTTGAAAACTCACAAACAACTGTTCATGGGCTGAAAAGGCTTTTGGAGCAATAAAACAGTAAAAACTGCTATAACTCAAAAATGCAATAAGATAAGTTCAAACTTTAAAAGACATGTTGTGCTGATGTACAAGCCCCTCTTGCACAGAAAGTATGGGTTAGATATCTCTTGCAGTTTCTTCAGAAAACACAACATTTGTGAAAATGCTTTTGAAGCAATAGACACAAAAACAGCTATAAATCCAAAACCCAATATGATAGACTCAAACTTTAAACTATATATTGTGTAGATTTACAGGTCCTACTTGCCCAGCAAAAAGGGTTTGAATAGCTCTTGCCCTTTTTTGAAAACTCACAAACAACTGTTCATGGGCTGAAAAGGCTTTTGGAGCAATAAAACAGTAAAAACTGCTATAACTCAAAAATGCAATAAGATAAGTTCAAACTTTAAAAGACATGTTGTGCTGATGTAGAAGCCCCTCTTGCACAGAAAGTATGGGTTAGATATCTCTTGCAGTTTCTTCAGAAAACACAAATTATGTGAAAATGCTTTTGAAGCAATATACACAAAAACAGCTATAAATCCAAAACCCAATATGATAGACTCAAACTTTAAACTATATATTGTGTAGATTTACAGGTCCTACTTGCCCAGCAAAAAGGGTTTGAATAGCTCTTGCACTTTTTTGAAAACTCACAAACAACTGTTCATGGGCTGAAAAGGCTTTTGGAGCAATAAAACAGTAAAAACTGCTATAACTCAAAAATGCAATAAGATAGGTTCAAACTTTAAAAGACATGTTGTGCAGATGTACAAGCCCCTCTTGCACAGAAAGTATGGGTTAGATATCTCTTGCAGTTTCTTCAGAAAACACAAATTATGTGAAAATGCTTTTGAAGCAATAGACACAAAAACAGCTATAAATCCAAAACCCAATATGATAGACTCAAACTTTAAACTATATATTGTGTAGATTTACAGGTCCTACTTGCCCAGCAAAAAGGGTTTGAATAGCTCTTGCACTTTTTTCAAAACTCACAAACAACTGTTCATGGGCTGAAAATGCTTTTGGAGCAATAAAACAGTAAAAACTGCTATAACTCAAAAATGCAATAAGATAAGTTGACACTTTAAAAGACATGTTGTGCAGATGTACAAGCCCCTCTTGCACAGAAAGTATGGGTTAGATATCTCTTGCAGTTTCTTCAGAAAACACAAATTATGTGAAAATGCTTTTGAAGCAATAGACACAAAAACAGCTATAAATCCAAAACCCAATATGATAGACTCAAACTTTAAACTATATATTGTGTAGATTTACAGGTCCTACTTGCCCAGCAAAAAGGGTTTGAATAGCTCTTGCCCTTTTTTGAAAACTCACAAACAACTGTTCATGGGCTGAAAAGGCTTTTGGAGCAATAAAACAGTAAAAACTGCTATAACTCAAAAATGCAATAAGATAAGTTCAAACTTTAAAAGACATGTTGTGCTGATGTAGAAGCCCCTCTTGCACAGAAAGTATGGGTTAGATATCTCTTGCAGTTTCTTCAGAAAACACAAATTATGTGAAAATGCTTTTGAAGCAATATACACAAAAACAGCTATAAATCCAAAACCCAATATGATAGACTCAAACTTTAAACTATATATTGTGTAGATTTACAGGTCCTACTTGCCCAGCAAAAAGGGTTTGAATAGCTCTTGCACTTTTTTCAAAACTCACAAACAACTGTTCATGGGCTGAAAAGGCTTTTGGAGCAATAAAACAGTAAAAACTGCTATAACTCAAAAATGCAATAAGATAGGTTCAAACTTTAAAAGACATGTTGTGCAGATGTACAAGCCCCTCTTGCACAGAAAGTATGGGTTAGATATCTCTTGCAGTTTCTTCAGAAAACACAAATTATGTGAAAATGCTTTTGAAGCAATAGACACAAAAACAGCTATAAATCCAAAACCCAATATGATAGACTCAAACTTTAAACTATATATTGTGTAGATTTACAGGTCCTACTTGCCCAGCAAAAAGGGTTTGAATAGCTCTTGCACTTTTTTCAAAACTCACAAACAACTGTTCATGGGCTGAAAATGCTTTTGGAGCAATAAAACAGTAAAAACTGCTATAACTCAAAAATGCAATAAGATAAGTTGACACTTTAAAAGACATGTTGTGCAGATGTACAAGCCCCTCTTGCACAGAAAGTATGGGTTAGATATCTCTTGCAGTTTCTTCAGAAAACACAAATTATGTGAAAATGCTTTTGAAGCAATAGACACAAAAACAGCTATAAATCCAAAACCCAATATGATAGACTCAAACTTTAAACTATATATTGTGTAGATTTACAGGTCCTACTTGCCCAGCAAAAAGGGTTTGAATAGCTCTTGCCCTTTTTAGAAAACTCACAAACAACTGTTCATGGGCTGAAAAGGCTTTTGGAGCAATAAAACAGTAAAAACTGCTATAACTCAAAAATGCAATAAGATAAGTTCAAACTTTAAAAGACATGTTGTGCAGATGTACAAGCCCCTCTTGCACAGAAAGTATGGGTTAGATATCTCTTGCAGTTTCTTCAGAAAACACAAATTATGTGAAAATGCTTTTGAAGCAATAGACAAAAAAACAGTTATAAATCCAAAACCCAATATGATAGACTCAAACTTTAAACTATATATTGTGTAGATTTACAGGTCCTACTTGCCCAGCAAAAAGGGTTTGAATAGCTCTTGCCCTTTTTTGAAAACTCACAAACAACTGTTCATGGGCTGAAAAGGCTTTTGGAGCAATAAAACAGTAAAAACTGCTATAACTCAAAAATGCAATAAGATAAGTTCAAACTTTAAAAGACAGGTTGTGCAGATGTACAAGCCCCTCTTGCACAGAAAGTATGGGTTAGATATCTCTTGCAGTTTCTTCAGAAAACACAACATTTGTGAAAATGCTTTTGAAGCAATAGACACAAAAACAGCTATAAATCCAAAACCCAATATGATAGACTCAAACTTTAAACTATATATTGTGTAGATTTACAGGTCCTACTTGCCAGGCAAAAAGGGTTTGAATAGCTCTTGCACTTTTTTGAAAACTCACAAACAACTGTTCATGGGCTGAAAAGGCTTTTGGAGCAATAAAACAGTAAAAAATGCTATAACTCAAAAATGCAATAAGATAAGTTCAAACTTTAAAAGACATGTTGTGCTGATGTACAAGCCCCTCTTGCACAGAAAGTATGGGTTAGATATCTCTTGCAGTTTCTTCAGAAAACACAACATTTGTGAAAATGCTTTTGAAGCAATAGACACAAAAACAGCTATAAATCCAAAACCCAATATGATAGACTCAAACTTTAAACTATATATTGTGTAGATTTACAGGTCCTACTTGCCCAGCAAAAAGGGTTTGAATAGCTCTTGCCCTTTTTTGAAAACTCACAAACAACTGTTCATGGGCTGAAAAGGCTTTTGGCGCAATAAAACAGTAAAAACGGCTATAACTCAAAAATGCAATAAGATAAGTTCAAACTTTAAAAGCCATGTTGTGCAGATGTACAAGCCCCTCTTGCACAGAAAGTATGGGTTAGATATCTCTTGCAGTTTCTTCAGAAAACACAAATTATGTGAAAATGCTTTTGAAGCAATAGACACAAAAACAGCTATAAATCCAAAACCTAATATGATAGACTCAAACTTTAAACTATATATTGTGTAGATTTACAGGTCCTACTTGCCCAGCAAATTGGGTTTGAATAGCTCTTGCACTTTTTTGAAAACTCACAAACAACTGTTCATGGGCTGAAAAGGCTTTTGGAGCAATAAAACAGTAAAAAATGCTATAACTCAAAAATGCAATAAGATAGGTTCAAACTTTAAAAGACATGTTGTGCAGATGTACAAGCCCCTCTTGCACAGAAAGTATGGGTTAGATATCTCTTGCAGTTTCTTCAGAAAACACAAATTATGTGAAAATGCTTTTGAAGCAATATACACAAAAACAGCTATAAATCCAAAACCCAATATGATAGACTCAAACTTTAAACTATATATTGTGTAGATTTACAGGTCCTACTTGCCCAGCAAAAAGGGTTTGAATAGCTCTTGCACTTTTTTCAAAACTCACAAACAACTGTTCATGGGCTGAAAAGGCTTTTGGAGCAATAAAACAGTAAAAACTGCTATAACTCAAAAATGCAATAAGATAGGTTCAAACTTTAAAAGACATGTTGTGCAGATGTACAAGCCCCTCTTGCACAGAAAGTATGGGTTAGATATCTCTTGCAGTTTCTTCAGAAAACACAAATTATGTGAAAATGCTTTTGAAGCAATAGACACAAAAACAGCTATAAATCCAAAACCCAATATGATAGACTCAAACTTTAAACTATATATTGTGTAGATTTACAGGTCCTACTTGCCCAGCAAAAAGGGTTTGAATAGCTCTTGCACTTTTTTGAAAACTCACAAACAACTGTTCATGGGCTGAAAAGGCTTTTGGAGCAATAAAACAGTAAAAAATGCTATAACTCAAAAATGCAATAAGATAGGTTCAAACTTTAAAAGACATGTTGTGCAGATGTACAAGCCCCTCTTGCACAGAAAGTATGGGTTAGATATCTCTTGCAGTTTCTTCAGAAAACACAAATTATGTGAAAATGCTTTTGAAGCAATATACACAAAAACAGCTATAAATCCAAAACCCAATATGATAGACTCAAACTTTAAACTATATATTGTGTAGATTTACAGGTCCTACTTGCCCAGCAAAAAGGGTTTGAATAGCTCTTGCCCTTTTTAGAAAACTCACAAACAACTGTTCATGGGCTGAAAAGGCTTTTGGAGCAATAAAACAGTAAAAACTGCTATAACTCAAAAATGCAATAAGATAAGTTCAAACTTTAAAAGACATGTTGTGCAGATGTACAAGCCCCTCTTGCACAGAAAGTATGGGTTAGATATCTCTTGCAGTTTCTTCAGAAAACACAAATTATGTGAAAATGCTTTTGAAGCAATAGACACAAAAACAGCTATAAATCCAAAACCTAATATGATAGACTCAAACTTTAAACTATATATTGTGTAGATTTACAGGTCCTACTTGCCCAGCAAAAAGGGTTTGAATAGCTCTTGCCCTTTTTTGAAAACTCACAAACAACTGTTAATGGGCTGAAAAGGCTTTTGGAGCAATAAAACAGTAAAAACTGCTATAACTCAAAAATGCAATAAGATAAGTTCAAACTTTAAAAGACATGTTGTGCTGATGTACAAGCCCCTCTTGCACAGAAAGTATGGGTTAGATATCTCTTGCAGTTTCTTCAGAAAACACAACATTTGTGAAAATGCTTTTGAAGCAATAGACACAAAAACAGCTATAAATCCAAAACCCAATATGATAGACTCAAACTTTAAACTATATATTGTGTAGATTTACAGGTCCTACTTGCCCAGCAAAAAGGGTTTGAATAGCTCTTGCCCTTTTTTGAAAACTCACAAACAACTGTTCATGGGCTGAAAAGGCTTTTGGAGCAATAAAACAGTAAAAACTGCTATAACTCAAAAATGCAATAAGATAAGTTCAAACTTTAAAAGACAGGTTGTGCAGATGTACAAGCCCCTCTTGCACAGAAAGTATGGGTTAGATATCTCTTGCAGTTTCTTCAGAAAACACAACATTTGTGAAAATGCTTTTGAAGCAATAGACACAAAAACAGCTATAAATCCAAAACCCAATATGATAGACTCAAACTTTAAACTATATATTGTGTAGATTTACAGGTCCTACTTGCCAGGCAAAAAGGGTTTGAATAGCTCTTGCACTTTTTTGAAAACTCACAAACAACTGTTCATGGGCTGAAAAGGCTTTTGGAGCAATAAAACAGTAAAAACTGCTATAACTCAAAAATGCAATAAGATAAGTTCAAATTTTAAAAGACATGTTGTGCTGATGTACAAGCCCCTCTTGCACAGAAAGTATGGGTTAGATATCTCTTGCAGTTTCTTCAGAAAACACAACATTTGTGAAAATGCTTTTGAAGCAATAGACACAAAAACAGCTATAAATCCAAAACCCAATATGATAGACTCAAACTTTAAACTATATATTGTGTAGATTTACAGGTCCTACTTGCCCAGCAAAAAGGGTTTGAATAGCTCTTGCCCTTTTTTGAAAACTCACAAACAACTGTTCATGGGCTGAAAAGGCTTTTGGCGCAATAAAACAGTAAAAACGGCTATAACTCAAAAATGCAATAAGATAAGTTCAAACTTTAAAAGCCATGTTGTGCAGATGTACAAGCCCCTCTTGCACAGAAAGTATGGGTTAGATATCTCTTGCAGTTTCTTCAGAAAACACAAATTATGTGAAAATGCTTTTGAAGCAATAGACACAAAAACAGCTATAAATCCAAAACCTAATATGATAGACTCAAACTTTAAACTATATATTGTGTAGATTTACAGGTCCTACTTGCCCAGCAAATTGGGTTTGAATAGCTCTTGCACTTTTTTGAAAACTCACAAACAACTGTTCATGGGCTGAAAAGGCTTTTGGAGCAATAAAACAGTAAAAAATGCTATAACTCAAAAATGCAATAAGATAGGTTCAAACTTTAAAAGACATGTTGTGCAGATGTACAAGCCCCTCTTGCACAGAAAGTATGGGTTAGATATCTCTTGCAGTTTCTTCAGAAAACACAAATTATGTGAAAATGCTTTTGAAGCAATATACACAAAAACAGCTATAAATCCAAAACCCAATATGATAGACTCAAACTTTAAACTATATATTGTGTAGATTTACAGGTCCTACTTGCCCAGCAAAAAGGGTTTGAATAGCTCTTGCACTTTTTTCAAAACTCACAAACAACTGTTCATGGGCTGAAAAGGCTTTTGGAGCAATAAAACAGTAAAAACTGCTATAACTCAAAAATGCAATAAGATAGGTTCAAACTTTAAAAGACATGTTGTGCAGATGTACAAGCCCCTCTTGCACAGAAAGTATGGGTTAGATATCTCTTGCAGTTTCTTCAGAAAACACAAATTATGTGAAAATGCTTTTGAAGCAATAGACACAAAAACAGCTATAAATCCAAAACCCAATATGATAGACTCAAACTTTAAACTATATATTGTGTAGATTTACAGGTCCTACTTGCCCAGCAAAAAGGGTTTGAATAGCTCTTGCACTTTTTTGAAAACTCACAAACAACTGTTCATGGGCTGAAAAGGCTTTTGGGGCAATAAAACAGTAAAAAATGCTATAACTCAAAAATGCAATAAGATAAGTTCAAACTTTAAAAGACATGTTGTGCAGATGTACAAGCCCCTCTTGCACAGAAAGTATGGGTTAGATATCTCTTGCAGTTTCTTCAGAAAACACAAATTATGTGAAAATGCTTTTGAAGCAATAGACACAAAAACAGCTATAAATCCAAAACCTAATATGATAGACTCAAACTTTAAACTATATATTGTGTAGATTTACAGGTCCTACTTGCCCAGCAAAAAGGGTTTGAATAGCTCTTGCCCTTTTTTGAAAACTCACAAACAACTGTTAATGGGCTGAAAAGGCTTTTGGAGCAATAAAACAGTAAAAACTGCTATAACTCAAAAATGCAATAAGATAAGTTCAAACTTTAAAAGACATGTTGTGCTGATGTACAAGCCCCTCTTGCACAGAAAGTATGGGTTAGATATCTCTTGCAGTTTCTTCAGAAAACACAACATTTGTGAAAATGCTTTTGAAGCAATAGACACAAAAACAGCTATAAATCCAAAACCCAATATGATAGACTCAAACTTTAAACTATATATTGTGTAGATTTACAGGTCCTACTTGCCCAGCAAAAAGGGTTTGAATAGCTCTTGCACTTTTTTCAAAACTCACAAACGACTGTTCATGGGCTGAAAATGCTTTTGGAGCAATAAAACAGTAAAAACTGCTATAACTCAAAAATGCAATAAGATAAGTTCAAACTTTAAAAGACATGTTGTGCTGATGTACAAGCCCCTCTTGCACAGAAAGTATGGGTTAGATATCTCTTGCAGTTTCTTCAGAAAACACAAATTATGTGAAAATGCTTTTGAAGCAATAGACAAAAAAACAGTTATAAATCCAAAACCCAATATGATAGACTCAAACTTTAAACTATATATTGTGTAGATTTACAGGTCCTACTTGCCCAGCAAAAAGGGTTTGAATAGCTCTTGCCCTTTTTTGAAAACTCACAAACAACTGTTCATGGGCTGAAAAGGCTTTTGGAGCAATAAAACAGTAAAAACTGCTATAACTCAAAAATGCAATAAGATAAGTTCAAACTTTAAAAGACAGGTTGTGCAGATGTACAAGCCCCTCTTGCACAGAAAGTATGGGTTAGATATCTCTTGCAGTTTCTTCAGAAAACACAACATTTGTGAAAATGCTTTTGAAGCAATAGACACAAAAACAGCTATAAATCCAAAACCCAATATGATAGACTCAAACTTTAAACTATATATTGTGTAGATTTACAGGTCCTACTTGCCAGGCAAAAAGGGTTTGAATAGCTCTTGCACTTTTTTGAAAACTCACAAACAACTGTTCATGGGCTGAAAAGGCTTTTGGAGCAATAAAACAGTAAAAACGGCTATAACTCAAAAATGCAATAAGATAAGTTCAAACTTTAAAAGCCATGTTGTGCAGATGTACAAGCCCCTCTTGCACAGAAAGTATGGGTTAGATATTTCTTGCAGTTTCTTCAGGAAACACAAATTATGTGAAAATGCTTTTGAAGCAATAGACACAAAAACAGCTATAAATCCAAAACCTAATATGATAGACTCAAACTTTAAACTATATATTGTGTAGATTTACAGGTCCTACTTGCCCAGCAAATTGGGTTTGAATAGCTCTTGCACTTTTTTGAAAACTCACAAACAACTGTTCATGGGCTGAAAAGGCTTTTGGAGCAATAAAACAGTAAAAAATGCTATAACTCAAAAATGCAATAAGATAGGTTCAAACTTTAAAAGACATGTTGTGCAGATGTACAAGCCCCTCTTGCACAGAAAGTATGGGTTAGATATCTCTTGCAGTTTCTTCAGAAAATACAAATTATGTGAAAATGCTTTTGAAGCAATAGACACAAAAACAGCTATAAATCCAAAACCCAATATGATAGACTCAAACTTTAAACTATATACTGTGTGGATTTACAGGGCCTACTTGCCCAGCAAAAAGAGTTCGAATAACTCTTTTGCACTTTTTTCAAAACTCACAAACAACTGTTCATGGGCTGAAAAGGCTTTTGGAGCAATAAAACAATAAAAACTGCTATAACTCAAAAATGCAATAAGATAAGTTCAAACTTTAAAAGACATGTTGTGCTGATGTACAAGCCCCTCTTGCACAGAAAGTATGGGTTAGATATCTCTTGCAGTTTCTTCAGAAAACACAAATTATGTGAAAATGCTTTTGAAGCAATATACACAAAAACAGCTATAAATCCAAAACCTAATATGATAGACTCAAACTTTAAACTATATATTGTGTAGATTTACAGGTCCTACTTGCCAGGCAAAAAGGGTTTGAATAGCTCTTGCACTTTTTTGAAAACTCACAAACAACTGTTCATGGGCTGAAAAGGCTTTTGGAGCAATAAAACAGTAAAAACTGCTATAACTCAAAAATGCAATAAGATAAGTTCAAACTTTAAAAGACATGTTGTGCTGATGTACAAGCCCCTCTTGCACAGAAAGTATGGGTTAGATATCTCTTGCAGTTTCTTCAGAAAACACAAATTATGTGAAAATGCTTTTGAAGCAATAGACACAAAAACAGCTATAAATCCAAAACCCAATATGATAGACTCAAACTCTAAACTATATATTGTGTAGATTTACAGGTCCTACTTGCCCAGCAAAAAGGGTTTGAATAGCTCTTGCCCTTTTTTGAAAACTCACAAACAACTGTTCATGGGCTCTAAAGGCTTTTGGAGCAATAAAACAGTAAAAACTGCTATAACTCAAAAATGCAATAAGATAAGTTCAAACTTTAAAAGCCATGTTGTGCAGATGTACAAGCCCCTCTTGCACAGAAAGTATGGGTTAGATATCTCTTGCAGTTTCTTCAGAAAACACAAATTATGTGAAAATGCTTTTGAAGCAATAGACACAAAAACAGCTATAAATCCAAAACCTAATATGATAGACTCAAACTTTAAACTATATATTGTGTAGATTTACAGGTCCTACTTGCCCAGCAAATTGGGTTTGAATAGCTCTTGCACTTTTTTGAAAACTCACAAACAACTGTTCATGGGCTGAAAAGGCTTTTGGAGCAATAAAACAGTAAAAAATGCTATAACTCAAAAATGCAATAAGATAGGTTCAAACTTTAAAAGACATGTTGTGCAGATGTACAAGCCCCTCTTGCACAGAAAGTATGGGTTAGATATCTCTTGCAGTTTCTTCAGAAAATACAAATTATGTGAAAATGCTTTTGAAGCAATAGACACAAAAACAGCTATAAATCCAAAACCCAATATGATAGACTCAAACTTTAAACTATATACTGTGTGGATTTAGAGGGCCTACTTGCCCAGCAAAAAGAGTTCGAATAACTCTTTTGCACTTTTTTCAAAACTCACAAACAACTGTTCATGGGCTGAAAAGGCTTTTGGAGCAATAAAACAATAAAAACTGCTATAACTCAAAAATGCAATAAGATAAGTTCAAACTTTAAAAGACATGTTGTGCTGATGTACAAGCCCCTCTTGCACAGAAAGTATGGGTTAGATATCTCTTGCAGTTTCTTCAGAAAACACAAATTATGTGAAAATGCTTTTGAAGCAATATACACAAAAACAGCTATAAATCCAAAACCTAATATGATAGACTCAAACTTTAAACTATATATTGTGTAGATTTACAGGTCCTACTTGCCAGGCAAAAAGGGTTTGAATAGCTCTTGCACTTTTTTGAAAACTCACAAACAACTGTTCATGGGCTGAAAAGGCTTTTGGAGCAATAAAACAGTAAAAACTGCTATAACTCAAAAATGCAATAAGATAAGTTCAAACTTTAAAAGACATGTTGTGCTGATGTACAAGCCCCTCTTGCACAGAAAGTATGGGTTAGATATCTCTTGCAGTTTCTTCAGAAAACACAACATTTGTGAAAATGCTTTTGAAGCAATAGACACAAAAACAGCTATAAATCCAAAACCCAATATGATAGACTCAAACTTTAAACTATATATTGTGTAGATTTACAGGTCCTACTTGCCCAGCAAAAAGGGTTTGAATAGCTCTTGCCCTTTTTTGAAAACTCACAAACAACTGTTCATGGGCTGAAAAGGCTTTTGGAGCAATAAAACAGTAAAAACTGCTATAACTCAAAAATGCAATAAGATAAGTTCAAACTTTAAAAGACATGTTGTGCTGATGTAGAAGCCCCTCTTGCACAGAAAGTATGGGTCAGATATCTCTTGCAGTTTCTTCAGAAAACACAAATTATGTGAAAATGCTTTTGAAGCAATAGACACAAAAACAGCTATAAATCCAAAACCCAATATGATAGACTCAAACTCTAAACTATATATTGTGTAGATTTACAGGTCCTACTTGCCCAGCAAAAAGGGTTTGAATAGCTCTTGCCCTTTTTTGAAAACTCACAAACAACTGTTCATGGGCTCTAAAGGCTTTTGGAGCAATAAAACAGTAAAAACTGCTATAACTCAAAAATGCAATAAGATAAGTTCAAACTTTAAAAGCCATGTTGTGCAGATGTACAAGCCCCTCTTGCACAGAAAGTATGGGTTAGATATCTCTTGCAGTTTCTTCAGAAAACACAAATTATGTGAAAATGCTTTTGAAGCAATAGACACAAAAACAGCTATAAATCCAAAACCTAATATGATAGACTCAAACTTTAAACTATATATTGTGTAGATTTACAGGTCCTACTTGCCCAGCAAATTGGGTTTGAATAGCTCTTGCACTTTTTTGAAAACTCACAAACAACTGTTCATGGGCTGAAAAGGCTTTTGGAGCAATAAAACAGTAAAAAATGCTATAACTCAAAAATGCAATAAGATAGGTTCAAACTTTAAAAGACATGTTGTGCAGATGTACAAGCCCCTCTTGCACAGAAAGTATGGGTTAGATATCTCTTGCAGTTTCTTCAGAAAATACAAATTATGTGAAAATGCTTTTGAAGCAATAGACACAAAAACAGCTATAAATCCAAAACCCAATATGATAGACTCAAACTTTAAACTATATACTGTGTGGATTTAGAGGGCCTACTTGCCCAGCAAAAAGAGTTCGAATAACTCTTTTGCACTTTTTTCAAAACTCACAAACAACTGTTCATGGGCTGAAAAGGCTTTTGGAGCAATAAAACAATAAAAACTGCTATAACTCAAAAATGCAATAAGATAAGTTCAAACTTTAAAAGACATGTTGTGCTGATGTACAAGCCCCTCTTGCACAGAAAGTATGGGTTAGATATCTCTTGCAGTTTCTTCAGAAAACACAAATTATGTGAAAATGCTTTTGAAGCAATATACACAAAAACAGCTATAAATCCAAAACCTAATATGATAGACTCAAACTTTAAACTATATATTGTGTAGATTTACAGGTCCTACTTGCCAGGCAAAAAGGGTTTGAATAGCTCTTGCACTTTTTTGAAAACTCACAAACAACTGTTCATGGGCTGAAAAGGCTTTTGGAGCAATAAAACAGTAAAAACTGCTATAACTCAAAAATGCAATAAGATAAGTTCAAACTTTAAAAGACATGTTGTGCTGATGTACAAGCCCCTCTTGCACAGAAAGTATGGGTTAGATATCTCTTGCAGTTTCTTCAGAAAACACAACATTTGTGAAAATGCTTTTGAAGCAATAGACACAAAAACAGCTATAAATCCAAAACCCAATATGATAGACTCAAACTTTAAACTATATATTGTGTAGATTTACAGGTCCTACTTGCCCAGCAAAAAGGGTTTGAATAGCTCTTGCCCTTTTTTGAAAACTCACAAACAACTGTTCATGGGCTGAAAAGGCTTTTGGAGCAATAAAACAGTAAAAACTGCTATAACTCAAAAATGCAATAAGATAAGTTCAAACTTTAAAAGACATGTTGTGCTGATGTAGAAGCCCCTCTTGCACAGAAAGTATGGGTTAGATATCTCTTGCAGTTTCTTCAGAAAACACAAATTATGTGAAAATGCTTTTGAAGCAATATACACAAAAACAGCTATAAATCCAAAACCCAATATGATAGACTCAAACTTTAAACTATATATTGTGTAGATTTACAGGTCCTACTTGCCCAGCAAAAAGGGTTTGAATAGCTCTTGCACTTTTTTCAAAACTCACAAACAACTGTTCATGGGCTGAAAATGCTTTTGGAGCAATAAAACAGTAAAAACTGCTATAACTCAAAAATGCAATAAGATAAGTTGACACTTTAAAAGACATGTTGTGCAGATGTACAAGCCCCTCTTGCACAGAAAGTATGGGTTAGATATCTCTTGCAGTTTCTTCAGAAAACACAAATTATGTGAAAATGCTTTTGAAGCAATAGACACAAAAACAGCTATAAATCCAAAACCCAATATGATAGACTCAAACTTTAAACTATATATTGTGTAGATTTACAGGTCCTACTTGCCCAGCAAAAAGGGTTTGAATAGCTCTTGCCCTTTTTAGAAAACTCACAAACAACTGTTCATGGGCTGAAAAGGCTTTTGGAGCAATAAAACAGTAAAAACTGCTATAACTCAAAAATGCAATAAGATAGGTTCAAACTTTAAAAGACATGTTGTGCAGATGTACAAGCCCCTCTTGCACAGAAAATATGGGTTAGATATCTCTTGCAGTTTCTTCAGAAAACACAAATTATGTGAAAATGCTTTTGAAGCAATAGACACAAAAACAGCTATAAATACAAAACCCAATATGATAGACTCAAACTTTAAACTATATATTGTGTAGATTTACAGGTCCTACTTGCCCAGCAAAAAGGGTTTGAATAGCTCTTGCCCTTTTTTTGAAAACTCACAAACAACTGTTCATGGGCTGAAAAGGCTTTTGGAGCAATAAAACAGTAAAAACTGCTATAACTCAAAAATGCAATAAGATAGGTTCAAACTTTAAAAGACATGTTGTGCAGATGTACAAGCCCCTCTTGCACAGAAAATATGGGTTAGATATCTCTTGCAGTTTCTTCAGAAAACACAAATTATGTGAAAATGCTTTTGAAGCAATAGACACAAAAACAGCTATAAATCCAAAACCCAATATGATAGACTCAAACTTTAAACTATATATTGTGTAGATTTACAGGTCCCACTTGCCCAGCAAAAAGGGTTTGAATAGCTCTTGCACTTTTTTCAAAACTCACAAACAACTGTTCATGGGCTGAAAAGGCTTTTGGAGCAATAAAACAATAAAAACTGCTATAACTCAAAAATGCAATAAGATAAGTTCAAACTTTAAAAGACATGTTGTGCTGATGTACAAGCCCCTCTTGCACAGAAAGTATGGGTTAGATATCTCTTGCAGTTTCTTCAGAAAACACAAATTATGTGAAAATGCTTTTGAAGCAATAGACACAAAAACAGCTATAAATACAAAACCCAATATGATAGACTCAAACTTTAAACTATATATTGTGTAGATTTACAGGTCCCACTTGCCCAGCAAAAAGGGTTTGAATAGCTCTTGCCCTTTTTTGAAAACTCACAAACAACTGTTCATGGGCTGAAAAGGCTTTTGGAGCAATAAAACAGTAAAAACTGCTATAACTCAAAAATGCAATAAGATAAGTTCAAACTTTAAAAGACATGTTGTGCTGATGTACAAGCCCCTCTTGCACAGAAAGTATGGGTTAGATATCTCTTGCAGTTTCTTCAGAAAACACAAATTATGTGAAAATGCTTTTGAAGCAATAGACACAAAAACAGCTATAAATACAAAACCCAATATGATAGACTCAAACTTTAAACTATATATTGTGTAGATTTACAGGTCCTACTTGCCAGGCAAAAAGGGTTTGAATAGCTCTTGCCCTTTTTTTGAAAACTCACAAACAACTGTTCATGGGCTGAAAAGGCTTTTGGAGCAATAAAACAGTAAAAACTGCTATAACTCAAAAATGCAATAAGATAGGTTCAAACTTTAAAAGACATGTTGTGCAGATGTACAAGCCCCTCTTGCACAGAAAATATGGGTTAGATATCTCTTGCAGTTTCTTCAGAAAACACAAATTATGTGAAAATGCTTTTGAAGCAATAGACACAAAAACAGCTATAAATCCAAAACCCAATATGATAGACTCAAACTTTAAACTATATATTGTGTAGATTTACAGGTCCCACTTGCCCAGCAAAAAGGGTTTGAATAGCTCTTGCACTTTTTTGAAAACTCACAAACAACTGTTCATGGGCTGAAAAGGCTTTTGGAGCAATAAAACAGTAAAAACTGCTATAACTCAAAAATGCAATAAGATAAGTTCAAACTTTAAAAGACATGTTGTGCTGATGTACAAGCCCCTCTTGCACAGAAAGTATGGGTTAGATATCTCTTGCAGTTTCTTCAGAAAACACAAATTATGTGAAAATGCTTTTGAAGCAATAGACACAAAAACAGCTATAAATACAAAACCCAATATGATAGACTCAAACTTTAAACTATATATTGTGTAGATTTACAGGTCCTACTTGCCCAGCAAATTGGGTTTGAATAGCTCTTGCACTTTTTTGAAAACTCACAAACAACTGTTCATGGGCTGAAAAGGCTTTTGGAGTAATAAAACAGTAAAAACTGCTATAACTCAAAAATGCAATAAGATAGGTTCAAACTTTAAAAGACATGTTGTGCTGATGTACAAGCCCCTCTTGCACAGAAAGTATGGGTTAGATATCTCTTGCAGTTTCTTCAGAAAACACAAATTATGTGAAAATGCTTTTGAAGCAATAGACACAAAAACAGCTATAAATCCAAAACCTAATATGATAGACTCAAACTTTAAACTATATATTGTGTAGATTTACAGGTCCTACTTGCCAGGCAAAAAGGGTTTGAATAGCTCTTGCCCTTTTTTTGAAAACTCACAAACAACTGTTCATGGGCTGAAAAGGCTTTTGGAGCAATAAAACAGTAAAAACTGCTATAACTCAAAAATGCAATAAGATAGGTTCAAACTTTAAAAGACATGTTGTGCAGATGTACAAGCCCCTCTTGCACAGAACGTATGGGTTAGATATCTCTTGCAGTTTCTTCAGAAAACACAAATTATGTGAAAATGCTTTTGAAGCAATAGACACAAAAACAGCTATAAATCCAAAACCCAATATGATAGACTCAAACTTTAAACTATATATTGTGTAGATTTACAGGTCCTACTTGCCCAGCAAAAAGGGTTTGAATAGCTCTTGCCCTTTTTTGAAAACTCACAAACAACTGTTCATGGGCTGAAAAGGCTTTTGGAGCAATAAAACAGTAAAAACTGCTATAACTCAAAAATGCAATAAGATAAGTTCAAACTTTAAAAGACATGTTGTGCTGATGTACAAGCCCCTCTTGCACAGAACGTATGGGTTAGATATCTCTTGCAGTTTCTTCAGAAAACACAAATTATGTGAAAATGCTTTTGAAGCAATAGACACAAAAACAGCTATAAATCCAAAACCCAATATGATAGACTCAAACTTTAAACTATATATTGTGTAGATTTACAGGTCCTACTTGCCCAGCAAAAAGGGTTTGAATAGCTCTTGCACTTTTTTCAAAACTCACAAACAACTGTTCATGGGCTTAAAAGGCTTTTGGAGCAATAAAACAGTAAAAACTGCTATAACTCAAAAATGCAATAAGATAGGTTCGAACTTTAAAAGACATGCTGTGCAGATGTACAAGCCCCTCTTGCACAGAAAATATGGGTTAGATATCTCTTGCAGTTTCTTCAGAAAACACAAATTATGTGAAAATGCTTTTGAAGCAATAGACACAAAAACAGCTATAAATCCAAAACCCAATATGATAGACTCAAACTTTAAACTATATATTGTGTAGATTTACAGGTCCTACTTGCCCAGCAAAAAGGGTTTGAATAGCTCTTGCCCTTTTTTGAAAACTCACAAACAACTGTTCATGGGCTGAAAAGGCTTTTGGAGCAATAAAACAGTAAAAACTGCTATAACTCAAAAATGCAATAAGATAAGTTCAAACTTTAAAAGACATGTTGTGCTGATGTACAAGCCCCTCTTGCACAGAACGTATGGGTTAGATATCTCTTGCAGTTTCTTCAGAAAACACAAATTATGTGAAAATGCTTTTGAAGCAATAGACATAAAAACAGCTATAAATCCAAAACCCAATATGATAGACTCAAACTTTAAACTATATATTGTGTAGATTTACAGGTCCTACTTGCCCAGCAAAAAGGGTTTGAATAGCTCTTGCACTTTTTTCAAAACTCACAAACAACTGTTCATGGGCTTAAAAGGCTTTTGGAGCAATAAAACAGTAAAAACTGCTATAACTCAAAAATGCAATAAGATAGGTTCAAACTTTAAAAGACATGCTGTGCAGATGTACAAGCCCCTCTTGCACAGAAAATATGGGTTAGATATCTCTTGCAGTTTCTTCAGAAAACACAAATTATGTGAAAATGCTTTTGAAGCAATAGACACAAAAACAGCTATAAATCCAAAACCCAATATGATAGACTCAAACTTTAAACTATATATTGTGTAGATTTACAGGTCCTACTTGCCCAGCAAAAAGGGTTTGAATAGCTCTTGCCCTTTTTTGAAAACTCACAAACAACTGTTCATGAGCTGAAAAGGCTTTTGGAGCAATAAAACAGTAAAAACTGCTAT
The DNA here is from genome assembly GCF_026437365.1 of Eucyclogobius newberryi. Lineage (NCBI taxonomy): Eukaryota > Metazoa > Chordata > Actinopteri > Gobiiformes > Gobiidae > Eucyclogobius > Eucyclogobius newberryi. The sequence goes on from NW_027316056.1 coordinate 3,047,669, forward strand.
AACTCAAAAATGCAATAAGATAAGTTCAAACTTTAAAAGACATGTTGTGCAGATGTACAAGCCCCTCTTGCACAGAAAGTATGAGTTAGATATCTCTTGCAGTTTCTTCAGAAAACACAAATTATGTGAAAATGCTTTTGAAGCAATAGACACAAAAACAGCTATAAATCCAAAACCTAATATGATAGACTCGAACTTTAAACTATATATTGTGTAGATTTACAGGTCCTACTTGCCAGGCAAAAAGGGTTTGAATAGCTCTTGCCCTTTTTTTTGAAAACTCACAAACAACTGTTCATGGGCTGAAAAGGCTTTTGGAGCAATAAAACAGTAAAAACTGCTATAACTCAAAAATGCAATAAGATAGGTTCAAACTTTAAAAGACATGTTGTGCAGATGTACAAGCCCCTCTTGCACAGAAAATATGGGTTAGATATCTCTTGCAGTTTCTTCAGAAAACACAAATTATGTGAAAATGCTTTTGAAGCAATAGACACAAAAACAGCTATAAATCCAAAACCCAATATGATAGACTCAAACTTTAAACTATATATTGTGTAGATTTACAGGTCCTACTTGCCCAGCAAAAAGGGTTTGAATAGCTCTTGCCCTTTTTTGAAAACTCACAAACAACTGTTCATGGGCTGAAAAGGCTTTTGGAGCAATAAAACAGTAAAAACTGCTATAACTCAAAAATGCAATAAGATAAGTTCAAACTTTAAAAGACATGTTGTGCAGATGTACAAGCCCCTCTTGCACAGAAAGTATGGGTTAGATATCTCTTGCAGTTTCTTCAGAAAACACAAATTATGTGAAAATGCTTTTGAAGCAATAGACACAAAAACAGCTATAAATCCAAAACCCAATATGATAGACTCAAACTTTAAACTATATATTGTGTAGATTTACAGGTCCTACTTGCCCAGCAAAAAGGGTTTGAATAGCTCTTGCACTTTTTTGAAAACTCACAAACAACTGTTCATGGGCTGAAAAGGCTTTTGGAGCAATAAAACAGTAAAAACTGCTATAACTCAAAAATGCAATAAGATAGGTTCAAACTTTAAAAGACATGTTGTGCAGATGTACAAGCCCCTCTTGCACAGAAAGTATGGGTTAGATATCTCTTGCAGTTTCTTCAGAAAACACAAATTATGTGAAAATGCTTTTGAAGCAATAGACACAAAAACAGCTATAAATCCAAAACCCAATATGATAGACTCAAACTTTAAACTATATATTGTGTAGATTTACAGGTCCTACTTGCCCAGCAAAAAGGGTTTGAATAGCTCTTGCCCTTTTTTGAAAACTCACAAACAACTGTTCATGGGCTGAAAAGGCTTTTGGAGCAATAAAACAGTAAAAACTGCTATAACTCAAAAATGCAATAAGATAAGTTCAAACTTTAAAAGACATGTTGTGCTGATGTACAAGCCCCTCTTGCACAGAAAGTATGGGTTAGATATCTCTTGCAGTTTCTTCAGAAAACACAAATTATGTGAAAATGCTTTTGAAGCAATAAACACAAAAACAGCTATAAATCCAAAACCCAATATGATAGACTCAAACTTTAAACTATATATTGTGTAAATTTACAGGTCCTACTTGCCCAGCAAAAAGGGTTTGAATAGCTCTTGCACTTTTTTCAAAACTCACAAACAACTGTTCATGGGCTGAAAAGGCTTTTGGAGCAATAAAACAGTAAAAACTGCTATAACTCAAAAATGCAATAAGATAGGTTCAAACTTTAAAAGACATGTTGTGCAGATGTACAAGCCCCTCTTGCACAGAAAATATGGGTTAGATATCTCTTGCAGTTTCTTCAGAAAACACAAATTATGTGAAAATGCTTTTGAAGCAATAGACACAAAAACAGCTATAAATCCAAAACCTAATATGATAGACTCAAACTTTAAACTATATATTGTGTAGATTTACAGGTCCTACTTGCCCAGCAAAAAGGGTTTGAATAGCTCTTGCCCTTTTTTGAAAACTCACAAACAACTGTTCATGGGCTGAAAAGGCTTTTGGAGCAATAAAACAGTAAAAACTGCTATAACTCAAAAATGCAATAAGATAAGTTCAAACTTTAAAAGACATGTTGTGCAGATGTACAAGCCCCTCTTGCACAGAAAGTATGGGTTAGATATCTCTTGCAGTTTCTTCAGAAAACACAAATTATGTGAAAATGCTTTTGAAGCAATAGACACAAAAACAGCTATAAATCCAAAACCCAATATGATAGACTCAAACTTTAAACTATATATTGTGTAGATTTACAGGTCCTACTTGCCCAGCAAAAATGGTTTGAATAGCTCTTGCCCTTTTTTGAAAACTCACAAACAACTGTTCATGGGCTGAAAAGGCTTTTGGAGCAATAAAACAGTAAAAACTGCTATAACTCAAAAATGCAATAAGATAAGTTCAAACTTTAAAAGACATGTTGTGCAGATGTACAAGCCCCTCTTGCACAGAAAGTATGGGTTAGATATCTCTTGCAGTTTCTTCAGAAAACACAAATTATGTGAAAATGCTTTTGAAGCAATAGACACAAAAACAGCTATAAATCCAAAACCCAATATGATAGACTCAAACTTTAAACTATATATTGTGTAGATTTACAGGTCCTACTTGCCCAGCAAAAAGGGTTTGAATAGCTCTTGCACTTTTTTCAAAACTCACAAACAACTGTTCATGGGCTGAAAAGGCTTTTGGAGCAATAAAACAGTAAAAACTGCTATAACTCAAAAATGCAATAAGATAGGTTCAAACTTTAAAAGACATGTTGTGCAGATGTACAAGCCCCTCTTGCACAGAAAGTATGGGTTAGATATCTCTTGCAGTTTCTTCAGAAAACACAAATTATGTGAAAATGCTTTTGAAGCAATAGACACAAAAACAGCTATAAATCCAAAACCCAATATGATAGACTCAAACTTTAAACTATATATTGTGTAGATTTACAGGTCCTACTTGCCCAGCAAAAAGGGTTTGAATAGCTCTTGCCCTTTTTTGAAAACTCACAAACAACTGTTCATGGGCTGAAAAGGCTTTTGGAGCAATAAAACAGTAAAAACTGCTATAACTCAAAAATGCAATAAGATAGGTTCAAACTTTAAAAGACATGTTGTGCAGATGTACAAGCCCCTCTTGCACAGAAAATATGGGTTAGATATCTCTTGCAGTTTCTTCAGAAAACACAAATTATGTGAAAATGCTTTTGAAGCAATAGACACAAAAACAGCTATAAATCCAAAACCTAATATGATAGACTCAAACTTTAAACTATATATTGTGTAGATTTACAGGTCCTACTTGCCCAGCAAAAAGGGTTTGAATAGCTCTTGCCCTTTTTTGAAAACTCACAAACAACTGTTCATGGGCTGAAAAGGCTTTTGGAGCAATAAAACAGTAAAAACTGCTATAACTCAAAAATGCAATAAGATAAGTTCAAACTTTAAAAGACATGTTGTGCAGATGTACAAGCCCCTCTTGCACAGAAAGTATGGGTTAGATATCTCTTGCAGTTTCTTCAGAAAACACAAATTATGTGAAAATGCTTTTGAAGCAATAGACACAAAAACAGCTATAAATCCAAAACCCAATATGATAGACTCAAACTTTAAACTATATATTGTGTAGATTTACAGGTCCTACTTGCCCAGCAAAAATGGTTTGAATAGCTCTTGCCCTTTTTTGAAAACTCACAAACAACTGTTCATGGGCTGAAAAGGCTTTTGGAGCAATGAAACAGTAAAAACTGCTATAACTCAAAAATGCAATAAGATAGGTTCAAACTTTAAAAGACATGTTGTGCAGATGTACAAGCCCCTCTTGCACAGAAAGTATGGGTTAGATATCTCTTGCAGTTTCTTCAGAAAACACAAATTATGTGAAAATGCTTTTGAAGCAATAGACACAAAAACAGCTATAAATCCAAAACCCAATATGATAGACTCAAACTTTAAACTATATATTGTGTAGATTTACAGGTCCTACTTGCCCAGCAAAAAGGGTTTGAATAGCTCTTGCACTTTTTTCAAAACTCACAAACAACTGTTCATGGGCTGAAAAGGCTTTTGGAGCAATAAAACAGTAAAAACTGTTATAACTCAAAAATGCAATAAGATAGGTTCAAACTTTAAAAGACCTGTTGTGCTGATGTACAAGCCCCTCTTGCACAGAAAGTATGGGTTAGATATCTCTTGCAGTTTCTTCAGAAAACACAAATTATGTGAAAATGCTTTTGAAGCAATAGACACAAAAACAGCTATAAATACAAAACCCAATATGATAGACTCAAACTTTAAACTATATATTGTGTAGATTTACAGGTCCTACTTGCCAGGCAAAAAGGGTTTGAATAGCTCTTGCCCTTTTTTTGAAAACTCACAAACAACTGTTCATGGGCTGAAAAGGCTTTTGGAGCAATAAAACAGTAAAAACTGCTATAACTCAAAAATGCAATAAGATAGGTTCAAACTTTAAAAGACATGTTGTGCAGATGTACAAGCCCCTCTTGCACAGAAAATATGGGTTAGATATCTCTTGCAGTTTCTTCAGAAAACACAAATTATGTGAAAATGCTTTTGAAGCAATAGACACAAAAACAGCTATAAATCCAAAACCCAATATGATAGACTCAAACTTTAAACTATATATTGTGTAGATTTACAGGTCCCACTTGCCCAGCAAAAAGGGTTTGAATAGCTCTTGCCCTTTTTTGAAAACTCACAAACAACTGTTCATGGGCTGAAAAGGCTTTTGGAGCAATAAAACAGTAAAAACTGCTATAACTCAAAAATGCAATAAGATAAGTTCAAACTTTAAAAGACATGTTGTGCTGATGTACAAGCCCCTCTTGCACAGAAAGTATGGGTTAGATATCTCTTGCAGTTTCTTCAGAAAACACAAATTATGTGAAAATGCTTTTGAAGCAATAGACACAAAAACAGCTATAAATACAAAACCCAATATGATAGACTCAAACTTTAAACTATATATTGTGTAGATTTACAGGTCCTACTTGCCCAGCAAAAAGGGTTTGAATAGCTCTTGCCCTTTTTTGAAAACTCACAAACAACTGTTCATGGGCTGAAAAGGCTTTTGGAGCAATAAAACAGTAAAAACTGCTATAACTCAAAAATGCAATAAGATAAGTTCAAACTTTAAAAGACATGTTGTGCTGATGTACAAGCCCCTCTTGCACAGAAAATATGGGTTAGATATCTCTTGCAGTTTCTTCAGAAAACACAAATTATGTGAAAATGCTTTTGAAGCAATAGACACAAAAACAGCTATAAATACAAAACCCAATATGATAGACTCAAACTTTAAACTATATATTGTGTAGATTTACAGGTCCCACTTGCCCAGCAAAAAGGGTTTGAATAGCTCTTGCCCTTTTTTGAAAACTCACAAACAACTGTTCATGGGCTGAAAAGGCTTTTGGAGCAATAAAACAGTAAAAACTGCTATAACTCAAAAATGCAATAAGATAAGTTCAAACTTTAAAAGACATGTTGTGCTGATGTACAAGCCCCTCTTGCACAGAAAGTATGGGTTAGATATCTCTTGCAGTTTCTTCAGAAAACACAAATTATGTGAAAATGCTTTTGAAGCAATAGACACAAAAACAGCTATAAATACAAAACCCAATATGATAGACTCAAACTTTAAACTATATATTGTGTAGATTTACAGGTCCTACTTGCCCAGCAAAAAGGGTTTGAATAGCTCTTGCCCTTTTTTGAAAACTCACAAACAACTGTTCATGGGCTGAAAAGGCTTTTGGAGCAATAAAACAGTAAAAACTGCTATAACTCAAAAATGCAATAAGATAAGTTCAAACTTTAAAAGACATGTTGTGCTGATGTACAAGCCCCTCTTGCACAGAAAGTATGGGTTAGATATCTCTTGCAGTTTCTTCAGAAAACACAAATTATGTGAAAATGCTTTTGAAGCAATAGACACAAAAACAGCTATAAATACAAAACCCAATATGATAGACTCAAACTTTAAACTATATATTGTGTAGATTTACAGGTCCTACTTGCCCAGCAAAAAGGGTTTGAATAGCTCTTGCCCTTTTTTGAAAACTCACAAACAACTGTTCATGGGCTGAAAAGGCTTTTGGAGCAATAAAACAGTAAAAACTGCTATAACTCAAAAATGCAATAAGATAGGTTCAAACTTTAAAAGACATGTTGTGCAGATGTACAAGCCCCTCTTGCACATAAAGTATGGGTTAGATATCTCTTGCAGTTTCTTCAGAAAACACAAATTATGTGAAAATGCTTTTGAAGCAATAGACACAAAAACAGCTATAAATCCAAAACCTAATATGATAGACTCAAACTTTAAACTATATATTGTGTAGATTTACAGGTCCTACTTGCCCAGCAAATTGGGTTTGAATAGCTCTTGCACTTTTTTGAAAACTCACAAACAACTGTTCATGGGCTGAAAAGGCTTTTGGAGTAATAAAACAGTAAAAACTGCTATAACTCAAAAATGCAATAAGATAGGTTCAAACTTTAAAAGACATGTTGTGCTGATGTACAAGCCCCTCTTGCACAGAAAGTATGGGTTAGATATCTCTTGCAGTTTCTTCAGAAAACACAAATTATGTGAAAATGCTTTTGAAGCAATAGACACAAAAACAGCTATAAATCCAAAACCTAATATGATAGACTCAAACTTTAAACTATATATTGTGTAGATTTACAGGTCCTACTTGCCCAGCAAATTGGGTTTGAATAGCTCTTGCACTTTTTTGAAAACTCACAAACAACTGTTCATGGGCTGAAAAGGCTTTTGGAGCAATAAAACAGTAAAAACTGCTATAACTCAAAAATGCAATAAGATAGGTTCAAACTTTAAAAGACATGTTGTGCAGATGTACAAGCCCCTCTTGCACAGAAAGTATGGGTTAGATATCTCTTGCAGTTTCTTCAGAAAACACAAATTATGTGAAAATGCTTTTGAAGCAATAGACACAAAAACAGCTATAAATCCAAAACCTAATATGATAGACTCAAACTTTAAACTATATATTGTGTAGATTTACAGGTCCTACTTGCCAGGCAAAAAGGGTTTGAATAGCTCTTGCCCTTTTTTTGAAAACTCACAAACACCTGTTCATGGGCTGAAAAGGCTTTTGGAGCAATAAAACAGTAAAAACTGCTATAACTCAAAAATGCAATAAGATAGGTTCAAACTTTAAAAGACATGTTGTGCAGATGTACAAGCCCCTCTTGCACAGAACGTATGGGTTAGATATCTCTTGCAGTTTCTTCAGAAAACACAAATTATGTGAAAATGCTTTTGAAGCAATAGACACAAAAACAGCTATAAATCCAAAACCCAATATGATAGACTCAAACTTTAAACTATATATTGTGTAGATTTACAGGTCCTACTTGCCCAGCAAAAAGGGTTTGAATAGCTCTTGCCCTTTTTTGAAAACTCACAAACAACTGTTCATGGGCTGAAAAGGCTTTTGGAGCAATAAAACAGTAAAAACTGCTATAACTCAAAAATGCAATAAGATAAGTTCAAACTTTAAAAGACATGTTGTGCTGATGTACAAGCCCCTCTTGCACAGAACGTATGGGTTAGATATCTCTTGCAGTTTCTTCAGAAAACACAAATTATGTGAAAATGCTTTTGAAGCAATAGACACAAAAACAGCTATAAATCCAAAACCCAATATGATAGACTCAAACTTTAAACTATATATTGTGTAGATTTACAGGTCCTACTTGCCCAGCAAAAAGGGTTTGAATAGCTCTTGCACTTTTTTCAAAACTCACAAACAACTGTTCATGGGCTTAAAAGGCTTTTGGAGCAATAAAACAGTAAAAACTGCTATAACTCAAAAATGCAATAAGATAGGTTCAAACTTTAAAAGACATGCTGTGCAGATGTACAAGCCCCTCTTGCACAGAAAATATGGGTTAGATATCTCTTGCAGTTTCTTCAGAAAACACAAATTATGTGAAAATGCTTTTGAAGCAATAGACACAAAAACAGCTATAAATCCAAAACCCAATATGATAGACTCAAACTTTAAACTATATATTGTGTAGATTTACAGGTCCTACTTGCCCAGCAAAAAGGGTTTGAATAGCTCTTGCCCTTTTTTGAAAACTCACAAACAACTGTTCATGAGCTGAAAAGGCTTTTGGAGCAATAAAACAGTAAAAACTGCTATAACTCAAAAATGCAATAAGATAGGTTCAAACTTTAAAAGACATGTTGTGCAGATGTACAAGCCCCTCTTGCACAGAAAATATGGGTTAGATATCTCTTGCAGTTTCTTCAGAAAACACAAATTATGTGAAAATGCTTTTGAAGCAATAGACACAAAAACAGCTATAAATCCAAAACCCAATATGATAGACTCAAACTTTAAACTATATATTGTGTAGATTTACAGGTCCTACTTGCCCAGCAAAAAGGGTTTGAATAGCTCTTGCCCTTTTTTGAAAACTCACAAACAACTGTTCATGGGCTGAAAAGGCTTTTGGAGCAATAAAACAGTAAAAACTGCTATAACTCAAAAATGCAATAAGATAGGTTCAAACTTTAAAAGACATGTTGTGCTGATGTACAAGCCCCTCTTGCACAGAAAGTATGGGTTAGATATCTCTTGCAGTTTCTTCAGAAAACACAAATTATGTGAAAATGCTTTTGAAGCAATAAACACAAAAACAGCTATAAATCCAAAACCCAATATGATAGACTCAAACTTTAAACTATATATTGTGTAAATTTACAGGTCCTACTTGCCCAGCAAAAAGGGTTTGAATAGCTCTTGCACTTTTTTCAAAACTCACAAACAACTGTTCATGGGCTGAAAAGGCTTTTGGAGCAATAAAACAGTAAAAACTGCTATAACTCAAAAATGCAATAAGATAGGTTCAAACTTTAAAAGACATGTTGTGCAGATGTACAAGCCCCTCTTGCACAGAAAATATGGGTTAGATATCTCTTGCAGTTTCTTCAGAAAACACAAATTATGTGAAAATGCTTTTGAAGCAATAGACACAAAAACAGCTATAAATCCAAAACCTAATATGATAGACTCAAACTTTAAACTATATATTGTGTAGATTTACAGGTCCTACTTGCCCAGCAAAAAGGGTTTGAATAGCTCTTGCCCTTTTTTGAAAACTCACAAACAACTGTTCATGGGCTGAAAAGGCTTTTGGAGCAATAAAACAGTAAAAACTGCTATAACTCAAAAATGCAATAAGATAAGTTCAAACTTTAAAAGACATGTTGTGCAGATGTACAAGCCCCTCTTGCACAGAAAGTATGGGTTAGATATCTCTTGCAGTTTCTTCAGAAAACACAAATTATGTGAAAATGCTTTTGAAGCAATAGACACAAAAACAGCTATAAATCCAAAACCCAATATGATAGACTCAAACTTTAAACTATATATTGTGTAGATTTACAGGTCCTACTTGCCCAGCAAAAATGGTTTGAATAGCTCTTGCCCTTTTTTGAAAACTCACAAACAACTGTTCATGGGCTGAAAAGGCTTTTGGAGCAATGAAACAGTAAAAACTGCTATAACTCAAAAATGCAATAAGATAGGTTCAAACTTTAAAAGACATGTTGTGCAGATGTACAAGCCCCTCTTGCACAGAAAGTATGGGTTAGATATCTCTTGCAGTTTCTTCAGAAAACACAAATTATGTGAAAATGCTTTTGAAGCAATAGACACAAAAACAGCTATAAATCCAAAACCCAATATGATAGACTCAAACTTTAAACTATATATTGTGTAGATTTACAGGTCCTACTTGCCCAGCAAAAAGGGTTTGAATAGCTCTTGCACTTTTTTCAAAACTCACAAACAACTGTTCATGGGCTGAAAAGGCTTTTGGAGCAATAAAACAGTAAAAACTGCTATAACTCAAAAATGCAATAAGATAGGTTCAAACTTTAAAAGACCTGTTGTGCTGATGTACAAGCCCCTCTTGCACAGAAAGTATGGGTTAGATATCTCTTGCAGTTTCTTCAGAAAACACAAATTATGTGAAAATGCTTTTGAAGCAATAGACACAAAAACAGCTATAAATACAAAACCCAATATGATAGACTCAAACTTTAAACTATATATTGTGTAGATTTACAGGTCCTACTTGCCAGGCAAAAAGGGTTTGAATAGCTCTTGCCCTTTTTTTGAAAACTCACAAACAACTGTTCATGGGCTGAAAAGGCTTTTGGAGCAATAAAACAGTAAAAACTGCTATAACTCAAAAATGCAATAAGATAGGTTCAAACTTTAAAAGACATGTTGTGCAGATGTACAAGCCCCTCTTGCACAGAAAATATGGGTTAGATATCTCTTGCAGTTTCTTCAGAAAACACAAATTATGTGAAAATGCTTTTGAAGCAATAGACACAAAAACAGCTATAAATCCAAAACCCAATATGATAGACTCAAACTTTAAACTATATATTGTGTAGATTTACAGGTCCCACTTGCCCAGCAAAAAGGGTTTGAATAGCTCTTGCCCTTTTTTGAAAACTCACAAACAACTGTTCATGGGCTGAAAAGGCTTTTGGAGCAATAAAACAGTAAAAACTGCTATAACTCAAAAATGCAATAAGATAAGTTCAAACTTTAAAAGACATGTTGTGCTGATGTACAAGCCCCTCTTGCACAGAAAGTATGGGTTAGATATCTCTTGCAGTTTCTTCAGAAAACACAAATTATGTGAAAATGCTTTTGAAGCAATAGACACAAAAACAGCTATAAATCCAAAACCCAATATGATAGACTCAAACTTTAAACTATATATTGTGTAGATTTACAGGTCCTACTTGCCCAGCAAAAAGGGTTTGAATAGCTCTTGTCCTTTTTTGAAAACTCACAAACAACTGTTCATGGGCTGAAAAGGCTTTTGGAGCAATAAAACAGTAAAAACTGCTATAACTCAAAAATGCAATAAGATAAGTTCAAACTTTAAAAGACATGTTGTGCAGATGTACAAGCCCCTCTTGCACAGAACGTATGGGTTAGATATCTCTTGCAGTTTCTTCAGAAAACACAAATTATGTGAAAATGCTTTTGAAGCAATAGACACAAAAACAGCTATAAATCCAAAACCTAATATGATAGACTCGAACTTTAAACTATATATTGTGTAGATTTACAGGTCCTACTTGCCCAGCAAAAAGGGTTTGAATAGCTCTTGCCCTTTTTTCAAAACTCACAAACAACTGTTCATGGGCTGAAAAGGCTTTTGGAGCAATAAAACAGTAAAAACTGCTATAACTCAAAAATGCAATAAGATAGGTTCAAACTTTAAAAGACATGTTGTGCAGATGTACAAGCCCCTCTTGCACAGAAAGTATGGGTTAGATATCTCTTGCAGTTGCTTCAGAAAACACAAATTATGTGAAAATGCTTTTGAAGCAATAGACACAAAAACAGCTATAAATCCAAAACCCAATATGATAGACTCAAACTTTAAACTATATATTGTGTAGATTTACAGGTCCTACTTGCCCAGCAAAAAGGGTTTGAATAGCTCTTGCCCTTTTTTGAAAACTCACAAACAACTGTTCATGGGCTGAAAAGGCTTTTGGAGCAATAAAACAGTAAAAACTGCTATAACTCAAAAATGCAATAAGATAAGTTCAAACTTTAAAAGACATGTTGTGCAGATGTACAAGCCCCTCTTGCACAGAAAGTATGGGTTAGATATCTCTTGCAGTTTCTTCAGAAAACACAAATTATGTGAAAATGCTTTTGAAGCAATAGACACAAAAACAGCTATAAATCCAAAACCCAATATGATAGACTCAAACTTTAAACTATATATTGTGTAGATTTACAGGTCCTACTTGCCCAGCAAAAAGGGTTTGAATAGCTCTTGTCCTTTTTTGAAAACTCACAAACAACTGTTCATGGGCTGAAAAGGCTTTTGGAGCAATAAAACAGTAAAAACTGCTATAACTCAAAAATGCAATAAGATAAGTTCAAACTTTAAAAGACATGTTGTGCTGATGTACAAGCCCCTCTTGCACAGAAAGTATGGGTTACATATCTCTTGCAGTTTCTTCAGAAAACACAAATTATGTGAAAATGCTTTTGAAGCAATAGACACAAAAACAGCTATAAATCCAAAACCCAATATGATAGACTCAAACTTTAAACTATATATTGTGTAGATTTACAGGTCCTACTTGCCCAGCAAAAAGGGTTTGAATAGCTCTTGCCCTTTTTTGAAAACTCACAAACAACTGTTCATGGGCTGAAAAGGCTTTTGGAGCAATAAAACAGTAAAAACTGCTATAACTCAAAAATGCAATAAGATAAGTTCAAACTTTAAAAGACATGTTGTGCTGATGTACAAGCCCCTCTTGCACAGAAAGTATGGGTTAGATATATCTTGCAGTTTCTTCAGAAAACACAAATTATGTGAAAATGCTTTTGAAGCAATAGACACAAAAACAGCTATAAATCCAAAACCCAATATGATAGACTCAAACTTTAAACTATATATTGTGTAGATTTACAGGTCCTACTTGCCCAGCAAAAAGGGTTTGAATAGCTCTTGCCCTTTTTTGAAAACTCACAAACAACTGTTCATGGGCTGAAAAGGCTTTTGGAGCAATAAAACAGTAAAAACTGCTATAACTCAAAAATGCAATAAGATAAGTTCAAACTTTAAAAGACATGTTGTGCTGATGTACAAGCCCCTCTTGCACAGAAAGTATGGGTTAGATATCTCTTGCAGTTTCTTCAGAAAACACAAATTATGTGAAAATGCTTTTGAAGCAATAGACACAAAAACAGCTATAAATCCAAAACCCAATATGATAGACTCAAACTTTAAACTATATATTGTGTAGATTTACAGGTCCTACTTGCCCAGCAAAAAGGGTTTGAATAGCTCTTGCCCTTTTTTGAAAACTCACAAACAACTGTTCATGGGCTGAAAAGGCTTTTGGAGCAATAAAACAGTAAAAACTGCTATAACTCAAAAATGCAATAAGATAGGTTCAAACTTTAAAAGACATGTTGTGCAGATGTACAAGCCCCTCTTGCACAGAAAGTATGGGTTAGATATCTCTTGCAGTTTCTTCAGAAAACACAAATTATGTGAAAATGCTTTTGAAGCAATAGACACAAAAACAGCTATAAATCCAAAACCCAATATGATAGACTCAAACTTTAAACTATATATTGTGTAGATTTACAGGTCCTACTTGCCCAGCAAAAAGGGTTTGAATAGCTCTTGCACTTTTTTCAAAACTCACAAACAACTGTTCATAGGCTGAAAATGCTTTTGGAGCAATAAAACAGTAAAAACTGCTATAACTCAAAAATGCAATAAGATAAGTTCAAACTTTAAAAGACATGTTGTGCAGATGTACAAGCCCCTCTTGCACAGAAAGTATGGGTTAGATATCTCTTGCAGTTTCTTCAGAAAACACAAATTATGTGAAAATGCTTTTGAAGCAATAGACACAAAAACAGCTATAAATCCAAAACCTAATATGATAGACTCGAACTTTAAACTATATATTGTGTAGATTTACAGGTCCTACTTGCCCAGCAAAAAGGGTTTGAATAGCTCTTGCCCTTTTTTCAAAACTCACAAACAACTGTTCATGGGCTGAAAAGGCTTTTGGAGCAATAAAACAGTAAAAACTGCTATAACTCAAAAATGCAATAAGATAGGTTCAAACTTTAAAAGACATGTTGTGCAGATGTACAAGCCCCTCTTGCACAGAAAGTATGGGTTAGATATCTCTTGCAGTTTCTTCAGAAAACACAAATTATGTGAAAATGCTTTTGAAGCAATAGACACAAAAACAGCTATAAATCCAAAACCCAATATGATAGACTCAAACTTTAAACTATATATTGTGTAGATTTACAGGTCCTACTTGCCCAGCAAAAAGGGTTTGAATAGCTCTTGCCCTTTTTTGAAAACTCACAAACAACTGTTCATGGGCTGAAAAGGCTTTTGGAGCAATAAAACAGTAAAAACTGCTATAACTCAAAAATGCAATAAGATAAGTTCAAACTTTAAAAGACATGTTGTGCAGATGTACAAGCCCCTCTTGCACAGAAAGTATGGGTTAGATATCTCTTGCAGTTTCTTCAGAAAACACAAATTATGTGAAAATGCTTTTGAAGCAATATACACAAAAACAGCTATAAATCCAAAACCCAATATAATAGACTCAAACTTTAAACTATATATTGTGTAGATTTACAGGTCCTACTTGCCCAGCAAAAAGGGTTTGAATAGCTCTTGCCCTTTTTTCAAAACTCACAAACAACTGTTCATGGGCTGAAAAGGCTTTTGGAGCAATAAAACAGTAAAAACTGCTATAACTCAAAAATGCAATAAGATAAGTTCAAACTTTAAAAGACATGTTGTGCTGATGTACAAGCCCCTCTTGCACAGAAAGTATGGGTTAGATATCTCTTGCAGTTTCTTCAGAAAACACAAATTATGTGAAAATGCTTTTGAAGCAATAAACACAAAAACAGCTATAAATCCAAAACCCAATATGATAGACTCAAACTTTAAACTATATATTGTGTAAATTTACAGGTCCTACTTGCCCAGCAAAAAGGGTTTGAATAGCTCTTGCACTTTTTTCAAAACTCACAAACAACTGTTCATGGGCTGAAAAGGCTTTTGGAGCAATAAAAGAGTAAAAACTGCTATAACTCAAAAATGCAATAAGATAGGTTCAAACTTTAAAAGACATGTGCAGATGTACAAGCCCCTCTTGCACATAAAGTATGGGTTAGATATCTCTTGCAGTTGCTTCAGAAAACACAAATTATGTGAAAATGCTTTTGAAGCAATAGACACAAAAACAGCTATAAATCCAAAACCCAATATGATAGACTCAAACTTTAAACTATATATTGTGTAGATTTACAGGTCCTACTTGCCCAGCAAAAAGGGTTTGAATAGCTCTTGTCCTTTTTTGAAAACTCACAAACAACTGTTCATGGGCTGAAAAGGCTTTTGGAGCAATAAAACAGTAAAAACTGCTATAACTCAAAAATGCAATAAGATAAGTTCAAACTTTAAAAGACATGTTGTGCTGATGTACAAGCCCCTCTTGCACAGAAAGTATGGGTTAGATATCTCTTGCAGTTTCTTCAGAAAACACAAATTATGTGAAAATGCTTTTGAAGCAATATACACAAAAACAGCTATAAATCCAAAACCTAATATGATAGACTCAAACTTTAAACTATATATTGTGTAGATTTACAGGTCCTACTTGCCAGGCAAAAAGGGTTTGAATAGCTCTTGCACTTTTTTGAAAACTCACAAACAACTGTTCATGGGCTGAAAAGGCTTTTGGAGCAATAAAAGAGTAAAAACTGCTATAACTCAAAAATGCAATAAGATAAGTTCAAACTTTAAAAGACATGTTGTGCAGATGTACAAGCCCCTCTTGCACAGAAAGTATGGGTTAGATATCTCTTGCAGTTTCTTCAGAAAACACAAATTATGTGAAAATGCTTTTGAAGCAATAGACACAAAAACAGCTATAAATCCAAAACCCAATATGATAGACTCAAACTTTAAACTATATATTGTGTAGATTTACAGGTCCTACTTGCCCAGCAAAAAGGGTTTGAATAGCTCTTGTCCTTTTTTGAAAACTCACAAACAACTGTTCATGGGCTGAAAAGGCTTTTGGAGCAATAAAAGAGTAAAAACTGCTATAACTCAAAAATGCAATAAGATAAGTTCAAACTTTAAAAGACATGTTGTGCAGATGTACAAGCCCCTCTTGCACAGAAAGTATGGGTTAGACATCTCTTGCAGTTTCTTCAGAAAACACAACATTTGTGAAAATGCTTTTGAAGCAATAGACACAAAAACAGCTATAAATCCAAAACCCAATATGATAGACTCAAACTTTAAACTATATATTGTGTAGATTTACAGGTCCTACTTGCCCAGCAAAAAGGGTTTGAATAGCTCTTGCCCTTTTTTGAAAACTCACAAACAACTGTTCATGGGCTGAAAAGGCTTTTGGAGCAATAAAACAGTAAAAACTGCTATAACTCAAAAATGCAATAAGATAAGTTCAAACTTTAAAAGACATGTTGTGCAGATGTACAAGCCCCTCTTGCACAGAAAGTATGGGTTAGATATCTCTTGCAGTTTCTTCAGAAAACACAAATTATGTGAAAATGCTTTTGAAGCAATATACACAAAAACAGCTATAAATCCAAAACCCAATATAATAGACTCAAACTTTGAACTATATATTGTGTAGATTTACAGGTCCTACTTGCCCAGCAAAAAGGGTTTGAATAGCTCTTGCCCTTTTTTCAAAACTCACAAACAACTGTTCATGGGCTGAAAAGGCTTTTGGAGCAATAAAACAGTAAAAACTGCTATAACTCAAAAATGCAATAAGATAAGTTCAAACTTTAAAAGACATGTTGTGCTGATGTACAAGCCCCTCTTGCACAGAAAGTATGGGTTAGATATCTCTTGCAGTTTCTTCAGAAAACACAAATTATGTGAAAATGCTTTTGAAGCAATAGACACAAAACAGCTATAAATCCAAAACCCAATATGATAGACTCAAACTTTAAACTATATATTGTGTAGATTTACAGGTCCTACTTGCCCAGCAAAAAGGGTTTGAATAGCTCTTGCCCTTTTTTGAAAACTCACAAACAACTGTTCATGGGCTGAAAAGGCTTTTGGAGCAATAAAACAGTAAAAACTGCTATAACTCAAAAATGCAATAAGATAGGTTCAAACTTTAAAAGACATGTTGTGCAGATGTACAAGCCCCTCTTGCACAGAAAGTATGGGTTAGATATCTCTTGCAGTTTCTTCAGAAAACACAAATTATGTGAAAATGCTTTTGAAGCAATAGACACAAAAACAGCTATAAATCCAAAACCCAATATGATAGACTCAAACTTTAAACTATATATTGTGTAGATTTACAGGTCCTACTTGCCCAGCAAATTGGGTTTGAATAGCTCTTGCACTTTTTTGAAAACTCACAAACAACTGTTCATGGGCTGAAAAGGCTTTTGGAGCAATAAAACAGTAAAAAATGCTATAACTCAAAAATGCAATAAGATAGGTTCAAACTTTAAAAGACATGTTGTGCAGATGTACAAGCCCCTCTTGCACAGAAAGTATGGGTTAGATATCTCTTGCAGTTTCTTCAGAAAACACAAATTATGTGAAAATGCTTTTGAAGCAATATACACAAAAACAGCTATAAATCCAAAACCCAATATGATAGACTCAAACTTTAAACTATATATTGTGTAGATTTACAGGTCCTACTTGCCCAGCAAAAAGGGTTTGAATAGCTCTTGCACTTTTTTCAAAACTCACAAACAACTGTTCATGGGCTGAAAAGGCTTTTGGAGCAATAAAACAGTAAAAACTGCTATAACTCAAAAATGCAATAAGATAGGTTCAAACTTTAAAAGACATGTTGTGCAGATGTACAAGCCCCTCTTGCACAGAAAGTATGGGTTAGATATCTCTTGCAGTTTCTTCAGAAAACACAAATTATGTGAAAATGCTTTTGAAGCAATAGACACAAAAACAGCTATAAATCCAAAACCCAATATGATAGACTCAAACTTTAAACTATATATTTTGTAGATTTACAGGTCCTACTTGCCCAGCAAAAAGGGTTTGAATAGCTCTTGCCCTTTTTTCAAAACTCACAAACAACTGTTCATGGGCTGAAAAGGCTTTTGGCGCAATAAAACAGTAAAAACGGCTATAACTCAAAAATGCAATAAGATAAGTTCAAACTTTAAAAGCCATGTTGTGCAGATGTACAAGCCCCTCTTGCACAGAAAGTATGGGTTAGATATCTCTTGCAGTTTCTTCAGAAAACACAAATTATGTGAAAATGCTTTATAAGCAATAGACACAAAAACAGCTATAAATCCAAAACCCAATATGATAGACTCAAACTTTAAACTATATATTGTGTAGATTTACAGGTCCTACTTGCCCAGCAAAAAGGGTTTGAATAGCTCTTGCACTTTTTTGAAAACTCACAAACAACTGTTCATGGGCTGAAAAGGCTTTTGGAGCAATAAAACAGTAAAAACTGTTATAACTCAAAAATGCAATAAGATAGGTTCAAACTTTAAAAGACATGTTGTGCAGATGTACAAGCCCCTCTTGCACAGAAAGTATGGGTTAGATATCTCTTGCAGTTTCTTCAGAAAACACAAATTATGTGAAAATGCTTTTGAAGCAAAAGACACAAAAACAGCTATAAATCCAAAACCCAATATGATAGACTCAAACTTTAAACTATATATTGTGTAGATTCACAGGTCCTACTTGCCCAGCAAAAAGGGTTTGAATAGCTCTTGCCCCTTTTTCAAAACTCACAAACAACTGTTCATGGGCTGAAAAGGCTTTTGGAGCAATAAAACAGTAAAAACTGTTATAACTCAAAAATGCAATAAGATAGGTTCAAACTTTAAAAGACATGTTGTGCAGATGTACAAGCCCCTCTTGCACAGAAAGTATGGGTTAGATATCTCTTGCAGTTTCTTCAGAAAACACAAATTATGTGAAAATGCTTTTGAAGCAATAGACACAAAAACAGCTATAAATCCAAAACCCAATATGATAGACTCAAACTTTAAACTATATATTGTGTAGATTTACAGGTCCTACTTGCCCAGCAAAAAGGGTTTGAATAGCTCTTGCCCTTTTTTGAAAACTCACAAACAACTGTTCATGGGCTGAAAAGGCTTTTGGAGCAATAAAACAGTAAAAACTGCTATAACTCAAAAATGCAATAAGATAAGTTCAAACTTTAAAAGACATGTTGTGCTGATGTACAAGCCCCTCTTGCACAGAAAGTATGGGTTAGATATCTCTTGCAGTTTCTTCAGAAAACACAAATTATGTGAAAATGCTTTATAAGCAATAGACACAAAAACAGCTATAAATCCAAAACCTAATATGATAGACTCAAACTTTAAACTATATATTGTGTAGATTCATAGGTCCTACTTGCCCAGAAAAAAGGGTTTGAATAGCTCTTGCACTTTTTTTCAAAACTCACAAACAACTGTTCATGGGCTGAAAAGGCTTTTGGAGCAATAAAACAGTAAAAACTGCTATAACTCAAAAATGCAATAAGATAGGTTCAAACTTTAAAAGACATGTTGTGCTGATGTACAAGCCCCTCTTGCACAGAAAGTATGGGTTAGATATCTCTTGCAGTTTCTTCAGAAAACACAAATTATGTGAAAATGCTTTTGAAGCAATAGACACAAAAACAGCTATAAATCCAAAACCCAATATGATAGACTCAAACTTTAAACTATATATTGTGTAGATTTACAGGTCCTACTTGCCCAGCAAAAAGGGTTTGAATAGCTCTTGCCCTTTTTTGAAAACTCACAAACAACTGTTCATGGGCTGAAAAGGCTTTTGGAGCAATAAAACAGTAAAAACTGTTATAACTCAAAAATGCAATAAGATAGGTTCAAACTTTAAAAGACATGTTGTGCAGATGTACAAGCCCCTCTTGCACAGAAAGTATGGGTTAGATATCTCTTGCAGTTTCTTCAGAAAACACAAATTATGTGAAAATGCTTTTGAAGCAATAGACACAAAAACAGCTATAAATCCAAAACCCAATATGATAGACTCAAACTTTAAACTATATATTGTGTAGATTTACAGGTCCTACTTGCCCAGCAAAAAGGGTTTGAATAGCTCTTGCCCTTTTTTGAAAACTCACAAACAACTGTTCATGGGCTGAAAAGGCTTTTGGAGCAATAAAACAGTAAAAACTGCTATAACTCAAAAATGCAATAAGATAAGTTCAAACTTTAAAAGACATGTTGTGCTGATGTACAAGCCCCTCTTGCACAGAAAGTATGGGTTAGATATCTCTTGCAGTTTCTTCAGAAAACACAAATTATGTGAAAATGCTTTATAAGCAATAGACACAAAAACAGCTATAAATCCAAAACCTAATATGATAGACTCAAACTTTAAACTATATATTGTGTAGATTCATAGGTCCTACTTGCCCAGAAAAAAGGGTTTGAATAGCTCTTGCACTTTTTTTCAAAACTCACAAACAACTGTTCATGGGCTGAAAAGGCTTTTGGAGCAATAAAACAGTAAAAACTGCTATAACTCAAAAATGCAATAAGATAGGTTCAAACTTTAAAAGACATGTTGTGCTGATGTACAAGCCCCTCTTGCACAGAAAGTATGGGTTAGATATATCTTGCAGTTTCTTCAGAAAACACAAATTATGTGAAAATGCTTTTGAAGCAATAGACAAAAAAACAGCTATAAATCCAAAACCCAATATGATAGACTCAAACTTTAAACTATATATTGTGTAGATTTACAGGTCCTACTTGCCCAGCAAAAAGGATTTGAATAGCTCTTGCCCTTTTTTGAAAACTCACAAACAACTGTTCATGGGCTGAAAAGGCTTTTGGAGCAATAAAACAGTAAAAACTGCTATAACTCAAAAATGCAATAAGATAAGTTCAAACTTTAAAAGACATGTTGTGCAGATGTACAAGCCCCTCTTGCACAGAAAGTATGGGTTAGATATCTCTTGCAGTTTCTTCAGAAAACACAAATTATGTGAAAATGCTTTTGAAGCAATAGACACAAAAACAGCTATAAATCCAAAACCCAATATGATAGACTCAAACTTTAAACTATATATTGTGTAGATTTACAGGTCCTACTTGCCCAGCAAAAAGGGTTTGAATAGCTCTTGTCCTTTTTTGAAAACTCACAAACAACTGTTCATGGGCTGAAAAGGCTTTTGGAGCAATAAAACAGTAAAAACTGCTATAACTCAAAAATGCAATAAGATAAGTTCAAACTTTAAAAGACATGTTGTGCTGATGTACAAGCCCCTCTTGCACAGAAAGTATGGGTTAGATATCTCTTGCAGTTTCTTCAGAAAACACAAATTATGTGAAAATGCTTTTGAAGCAATAGACACAAAAACAGCTATAAATCCAAAACCCAATATGATAGACTCAAACTTTAAACTATATATTGTGTAGATTTACAGGTCCTACTTGCCCAGCAAAAAGGGTTTGAATAGCTCTTGTCCTTTTTTGAAAACTCACAAACAACTGTTCATGGGCTGAAAAGGCTTTTGGAGCAATAAAAGAGTAAAAACTGCTATAACTCAAAAATGCAATAAGATAAGTTCAAACTTTAAAAGACATGTTGTGCTGATGTACAAGCCCCTCTTGCACAGAAAGTATGGGTTAGATATCTCTTGCAGTTTCTTCAGAAAACACAAATTATGTGAAAATGCTTTTGAAGCAATAGACACAAAAACAGCTATAAATCCAAAACCCAATATGATAGACTCAAACTTTAAACTATATATTGTGTAGATTTACAGGTCCTACTTGCCCAGCAAAAAGGGTTTGAATAGCTCTTGTCCTTTTTTGAAAACTCACAAACAACTGTTCATGGGCTGAAAAGGCTTTTGGAGCAATAAAACAGTAAAAACTGCTATAACTCAAAAATGCAATAAGATAAGTTCAAACTTTAAAAGACATGTTGTGCTGATGTACAAGCCCCTCTTGCACAGAAAGTATGGGTTAGATATCTCTTGCAGTTTCTTCAGAAAACACAAATTATGTGAAAATGCTTTTGAAGCAATAGACACAAAAACAGCTATAAATCCAAAACCCAATATGATAGACTCAAACTTTAAACTATATATTGTGTAGATTTACAGGTCCTACTTGCCCAGCAAAAAGGGTTTGAATAGCTCTTGCCCTTTTTTGAAAACTCACAAACAACTGTTCATGGGCTGAAAAGGCTTTTGGAGCAATAAAACAGTAAAAACTGCTATAACTCAAAAATGCAATAAGATAAGTTCAAACTTTAAAAGACATGTTGTGCTGATGTACAAGCCCCTCTTGCACAGAAAGTATGGGTTAGATATCTCTTGCAGTTTCTTCAGAAAACACAAATTATGTGAAAATGCTTTTGAAGCAATATACACAAAAACAGCTATAAATCCAAAACCTAATATGATAGACTCAAACTTTAAACTATATATTGTGTAGATTTACAGGTCCTACTTGCCAGGCAAAAAGGGTTTGAATAGCTCTTGCACTTTTTTGAAAACTCACAAACAACTGTTCATGGGCTGAAAAGGCTTTTGGAGCAATAAAAGAGTAAAAACTGCTATAACTCAAAAATGCAATAAGATAAGTTCAAACTTTAAAAGACATGTTGTGCTGATGTACAAGCCCCTCTTGCACAGAAAGTATGGGTTAGATATCTCTTGCAGTTTCTTCAGAAAACACAAATTATGTGAAAATGCTTTTGAAGCAATAGACACAAAAACAGCTATAAATCCAAAACCCAATATGATAGACTCAAACTTTAAACTATATATTGTGTAGATTTACAGGTCCTACTTGCCCAGCAAAAAGGGTTTGAATAGCTCTTGTCCTTTTTTGAAAACTCACAAACAACTGTTCATGGGCTGAAAAGGCTTTTGGAGCAATAAAAGAGTAAAAACTGCTATAACTCAAAAATGCAATAAGATAAGTTCAAACTTTAAAAGACATGTTGTGCAGATGTACAAGCCCCTCTTGCACAGAAAGTATGGGTTAGACATCTCTTGCAGTTTCTTCAGAAAACACAACATTTGTGAAAATGCTTTTGAAGCAATAGACACAAAAACAGCTATAAATCCAAAACCCAATATGATAGACTCAAACTTTAAACTATATATTGTGTAGATTTACAGGTCCTACTTGCCCAGCAAAAAGGGTTTGAATAGCTCTTGCCCTTTTTTGAAAACTCACAAACAAATGTTCATGGGCTGAAAAGGCTTTTGGAGCAATAAAACAGTAAAAACTGCTATAACTCAAAAATGCAATAAGATAAGTTCAAACTTTAAAAGACATGTTGTGCAGATGTACAAGCCCCTCTTGCACAGAAAGTATGGGTTAGATATCTCTTGCAGTTTCTTCAGAAAACACAAATTATGTGAAAATGCTTTATAAGCAATAGACACAAAAACAGCTATAAATCCAAAACCTAATATGATAGACTCAAACTTTAAACTATATATTGTGTAGATTCATAGGTCCTACTTGCCCAGAAAAAAGGGTTTGAATAGCTCTTGCACTTTTTTTCAAAACTCACAAACAACTGTTCATGGGCTGAAAAGGCTTTTGGAGCAATAAAACAGTAAAAACTGCTATAACTCAAAAATGCAATAAGATAGGTTCAAACTTTAAAAGACATGTTGTGCTGATGTACAAGCCCCTCTTGCACAGAAAGTATGGGTTAGATATCTCTTGCAGTTTCTTCAGAAAACACAAATTATGTGAAAATGCTTTTGAAGCAATAGACAAAAAAACAGCTATAAATCCAAAACCCAATATGATAGACTCAAACTTTAAACTATATATTGTGTAGATTTACAGGTCCTACTTGCCCAGCAAAAAGGATTTGAATAGCTCTTGCCCTTTTTTGAAAACTCACAAACAACTGTTCATGGGCTGAAAAGGCTTTTGGAGCAATAAAACAGTAAAAACTGCTATAACTCAAAAATGCAATAAGATAAGTTCAAACTTTAAAAGACATGTTGTGCAGATGTACAAGCCCCTCTTGCACAGAAAGTATGGGTTAGATATCTCTTGCAGTTTCTTCAGAAAACACAAATTATGTGAAAATGCTTTTGAAGCAATAGACACAAAAACAGCTATAAATCCAAAACCCAATATGATAGACTCAAACTTTAAACTATATATTGTGTAGATTTACAGGTCCTACTTGCCCAGCAAAAAGGGTTTGAATAGCTCTTGTCCTTTTTTGAAAACTCACAAACAACTGTTCATGGGCTGAAAAGGCTTTTGGAGCAATAAAACAGTAAAAACTGCTATAACTCAAAAATGCAATAAGATAAGTTCAAACTTTAAAAGACATGTTGTGCTGATGTACAAGCCCCTCTTGCACAGAAAGTATGGGTTAGATATCTCTTGCAGTTTCTTCAGAAAACACAAATTATGTGAAAATGCTTTTGAAGCAATAGACACAAAAACAGCTATAAATCCAAAACCCAATATGATAGACTCAAACTTTAAACTATATATTGTGTAGATTTACAGGTCCTACTTGCCCAGCAAAAAGGGTTTGAATAGCTCTTGTCCTTTTTTGAAAACTCACAAACAACTGTTCATGGGCTGAAAAGGCTTTTGGAGCAATAAAACAGTAAAAACTGCTATAACTCAAAAATGCAATAAGATAAGTTCAAACTTTAAAAGACATGTTGTGCTGATGTACAAGCCCCTCTTGCACAGAAAGTATGGGTTAGATATCTCTTGCAGTTTCTTCAGAAAACACAAATTATGTGAAAATGCTTTTGAAGCAATATACACAAAAACAGCTATAAATCCAAAACCTAATATGATAGACTCAAACTTTAAACTATATATTGTGTAGATTTACAGGTCCTACTTGCCAGGCAAAAAGGGTTTGAATAGCTCTTGCACTTTTTTGAAAACTCACAAACAACTGTTCATGGGCTGAAAAGGCTTTTGGAGCAATAAAAGAGTAAAAACTGCTATAACTCAAAAATGCAATAAGATAAGTTCAAACTTTAAAAGACATGTTGTGCAGATGTACAAGCCCCTCTTGCACAGAAAGTATGGGTTAGATATCTCTTGCAGTTTCTTCAGAAAACACAAATTATGTGAAAATGCTTTTGAAGCAATAGACACAAAAACAGCTATAAATCCAAAACCCAATATGATAGACTCAAACTTTAAACTATATATTGTGTAGATTTACAGGTCCTACTTGCCCAGCAAAAAGGGTTTGAATAGCTCTTGTCCTTTTTTGAAAACTCACAAACAACTGTTCATGGGCTGAAAAGGCTTTTGGAGCAATAAAAGAGTAAAAACTGCTATAACTCAAAAATGCAATAAGATAAGTTCAAACTTTAAAAGACATGTTGTGCAGATGTACAAGCCCCTCTTGCACAGAAAGTATGGGTTAGACATCTCTTGCAGTTTCTTCAGAAAACACAACATTTGTGAAAATGCTTTTGAAGCAATAGACACAAAAACAGCTATAAATCCAAAACCCAATATGATAGACTCAAACTTTAAACTATATATTGTGTAGATTTACAGGTCCTACTTGCCCAGCAAAAAGGGTTTGAATAGCTCTTGCACTTTTTTCAAAACTCACAAACGACTGTTCATGGGCTGAAAATGCTTTTGGAGCAATAAAACAGTAAAAACTGCTATAACTCAAAAATGCAATAAGATAGGTTCAAACTTTAAAAGACATGTTGTGCAGATGTACAAGCCCCTCTTGCACATAAAGTATGGGTTAGATATCTCTTGCAGTTGCTTCAGAAAACACAAATTATGTGAAAATGCTTTTGAAGCAATAGACACATAAACAGCTATAAATCCAAAACCTAATATGATAGACTCAAACTTTAAACTTTATATTGTGTAGATTTACAGGTCCTACTTGCCCAGCAAAAAGGGTTTGAATAGCTCTTGCACTTTTTTCAAAACTCACAAACAACTGTTCATGGGCTGAAAAGGCTTTTGGAGCAATAAAATAGTAAAAACTGCTAGAACTCAAAAATGCAATAAGATAGGTTCAAACTTTAAAAGACATGTTGTGCAGATGTACAAGCCCCTCTTGCACAGAAAGTATGGGTTAGATATCTCTTGCAGTTTCTTCAGAAAACACAAATTATGTGAAAATGCTTTTGAAGCAATAGACACAAAAACAGCTATAAATCCAAAACCTAATATGATAGACTCAAACTTTAAACTATATATTGTGTAGATTTACAGGTCCTACTTGCCCAGCAAAAAGGGTTTGAATAGCTCTTGCACTTTTTTGAAAACTCACAAACAACTGTTCATGGGCTGAAAAGGCTTTTGGAGCAATAAAACAGTAAAAACTGTTATAACTCAAAAATGCAATAAGATAGGTTCAAACTTTAAAAGACATGTTGTGCAGATGTACAAGCCCCTCTTGCACAGAAAGTATGGGTTAGATATCTCTTGCAGTTTCTTCAGAAAACACAAATTATGTGAAAATGCTTTTGAAGCAAAAGACACAAAAACAGCTATAAATCCAAAACCCAATATGATAGACTCAAACTTTAAACTATATATTGTGTAGATTCACAGGTCCTACTTGCCCAGCAAAAAGGGTTTGAATAGCTCTTGCCCCTTTTTCAAAACTCACAAACAACTGTTCATGGGCTGAAAAGGCTTTTGGAGCAATAAAACAGTAAAAACTGTTATAACTCAAAAATGCAATAAGATAGGTTCAAACTTTAAAAGACATGTTGTGCAGATGTACAAGCCCCTCTTGCACAGAAAGTATGGGTTAGATATCTCTTGCAGTTTCTTCAGAAAACACAAATTATGTGAAAATGCTTTTGAAGCAATAGACACAAAAACAGCTATAAATCCAAAACCCAATATGATAGACTCAAACTTTAAACTATATATTGTGTAGATTTACAGGTCCTACTTGCCCAGCAAAAAGGGTTTGAATAGCTCTTGCCCTTTTTTGAAAACTCACAAACAACTGTTCATGGGCTGAAAAGGCTTTTGGAGCAATAAAACAGTAAAAACTGCTATAACTCAAAAATGCAATAAGATAAGTTCAAACTTTAAAAGACATGTTGTGCTGATGTACAAGCCCCTCTTGCACAGAAAGTATGGGTTAGATATCTCTTGCAGTTTCTTCAGAAAACACAAATTATGTGAAAATGCTTTATAAGCAATAGACACAAAAACAGCTATAAATCCAAAACCTAATATGATAGACTCAAACTTTAAACTATATATTGTGTAGATTCATAGGTCCTACTTGCCCAGAAAAAAGGGTTTGAATAGCTCTTGCACTTTTTTTCAAAACTCACAAACAACTGTTCATGGGCTGAAAAGGCTTTTGGAGCAATAAAACAGTAAAAACTGCTATAACTCAAAAATGCAATAAGATAGGTTCAAACTTTAAAAGACATGTTGTGCTGATGTACAAGCCCCTCTTGCACAGAAAGTATGGGTTAGATATCTCTTGCAGTTTCTTCAGAAAACACAAATTATGTGAAAATGCTTTTGAAGCAATAGACACAAAAACAGCTATAAATCCAAAACCCAATATGATAGACTCAAACTTTAAACTATATATTGTGTAGATTTACAGGTCCTACTTGCCCAGCAAAAAGGATTTGAATAGCTCTTGCCCTTTTTTGAAAACTCACAAACAACTGTTCATGGGCTGAAAAGGCTTTTGGAGCAATAAAACAGTAAAAACTGCTATAACTCAAAAATGCAATAAGATAAGTTCAAACTTTAAAAGACATGTTGTGCAGATGTACAAGCCCCTCTTGCACAGAAAGTATGGGTTAGATATCTCTTGCAGTTTCTTCAGAAAACACAAATTATGTGAAAATGCTTTTGAAGCAATAGACACAAAAACAGCTATAAATCCAAAACCCAATATGATAGACTCAAACTTTAAACTATATATTGTGTAGATTTACAGGTCCTACTTGCCCAGCAAAAAGGGTTTGAATAGCTCTTGTCCTTTTTTGAAAACTCACAAACAACTGTTCATGGGCTGAAAAGGCTTTTGGAGCAATAAAACAGTAAAAACTGCTATAACTCAAAAATGCAATAAGATAAGTTCAAACTTTAAAAGACATGTTGTGCTGATGTACAAGCCCCTCTTGCACAGAAAGTATGGGTTAGATATCTCTTGCAGTTTCTTCAGAAAACACAAATTATGTGAAAATGCTTTTGAAGCAATAGACACAAAAACAGCTATAAATCCAAAACCCAATATGATAGACTCAAACTTTAAACTATATATTGTGTAGATTTACAGGTCCTACTTGCCCAGCAAAAAGGGTTTGAATAGCTCTTGTCCTTTTTTGAAAACTCACAAACAACTGTTCATGGGCTGAAAAGGCTTTTGGAGCAATAAAACAGTAAAAACTGCTATAACTCAAAAATGCAATAAGATAAGTTCAAACTTTAAAAGACATGTTGTGCTGATGTACAAGCCCCTCTTGCACAGAAAGTATGGGTTAGATATCTCTTGCAGTTTCTTCAGAAAACACAAATTATGTGAAAATGCTTTTGAAGCAATAGACACAAAAACAGCTATAAATCCAAAACCCAATATGATAGACTCAAACTTTAAACTATATATTGTGTAGATTTACAGGTCCTACTTGCCCAGCAAAAAGGGTTTGAATAGCTCTTGTCCTTTTTTGAAAACTCACAAACAACTGTTCATGGGCTGAAAAGGCTTTTGGAGCAATAAAACAGTAAAAACTGCTATAACTCAAAAATGCAATAAGATAAGTTCAAACTTTAAAAGACATGTTGTGCTGATGTACAAGCCCCTCTTGCACAGAAAGTATGGGTTAGATATCTCTTGCAGTTTCTTCAGAAAACACAAATTATGTGAAAATGCTTTTGAAGCAATATACACAAAAACAGCTATAAATCCAAAACCTAATATGATAGACTCAAACTTTAAACTATATATTGTGTAGATTTACAGGTCCTACTTGCCAGGCAAAAAGGGTTTGAATAGCTCTTGCACTTTTTTGAAAACTCACAAACAACTGTTCATGGGCTGAAAAGGCTTTTGGAGCAATAAAAGAGTAAAAACTGCTATAACTCAAAAATGCAATAAGATAAGTTCAAACTTTAAAAGACATGTTGTGCAGATGTACAAGCCCCTCTTGCACAGAAAGTATGGGTTAGATATCTCTTGCAGTTTCTTCAGAAAACACAAATTATGTGAAAATGCTTTTGAAGCAATAGACACAAAAACAGCTATAAATCCAAAACCCAATATGATAGACTCAAACTTTAAACTATATATTGTGTAGATTTACAGGTCCTACTTGCCCAGCAAAAAGGGTTTGAATAGCTCTTGTCCTTTTTTGAAAACTCACAAACAACTGTTCATGGGCTGAAAAGGCTTTTGGAGCAATAAAAGAGTAAAAACTGCTATAACTCAAAAATGCAATAAGATAAGTTCAAACTTTAAAAGACATGTTGTGCAGATGTACAAGCCCCTCTTGCACAGAAAGTATGGGTTAGACATCTCTTGCAGTTTCTTCAGAAAACACAACATTTGTGAAAATGCTTTTGAAGCAATAGACACAAAAACAGCTATAAATCCAAAACCCAATATGATAGACTCAAACTTTAAACTATATATTGTGTAGATTTACAGGTCCTACTTGCCCAGCAAAAAGGGTTTGAATAGCTCTTGCACTTTTTTCAAAACTCACAAACGACTGTTCATGGGCTGAAAATGCTTTTGGAGCAATAAAACAGTAAAAACTGCTATAACTCAAAAATGCAATAAGATAGGTTCAAACTTTAAAAGACATGTTGTGCAGATGTACAAGCCCCTCTTGCACATAAAGTATGGGTTAGATATCTCTTGCAGTTGCTTCAGAAAACACAAATTATGTGAAAATGCTTTTGAAGCAATAGACACATAAACAGCTATAAATCCAAAACCTAATATGATAGACTCAAACTTTAAACTTTATATTGTGTAGATTTACAGGTCCTACTTGCCCAGCAAAAAGGGTTTGAATAGCTCTTGCACTTTTTTCAAAACTCACAAACAACTGTTCATGGGCTGAAAAGGCTTTTGGAGCAATAAAACAGTAAAAACTGTTATAACTCAAAAATGCAATAAGATAGGTTCAAACTTTAAAAGACATGTTGTGCAGATGTACAAGCCCCTCTTGCACAGAAAGTATGGGTTAGATATCTCTTGCAGTTTCTTCAGAAAACACAAATTATGTGAAAATGCTTTTGAAGCAAAAGACACAAAAACAGCTATAAATCCAAAACCCAATATGATAGACTCAAACTTTAAACTATATATTGTGTAGATTCACAGGTCCTACTTGCCCAGCAAAAAGGGTTTGAATAGCTCTTGCCCCTTTTTCAAAACTCACAAACAACTGTTCATGGGCTGAAAAGGCTTTTGGAGCAATAAAACAGTAAAAACTGTTATAACTCAAAAATGCAATAAGATAGGTTCAAACTTTAAAAGACATGTTGTGCAGATGTACAAGCCCCTCTTGCACAGAAAGTATGGGTTAGATATCTCTTGCAGTTTCTTCAGAAAACACAAATTATGTGAAAATGCTTTTGAAGCAATAGACACAAAAACAGCTATAAATCCAAAACCCAATATGATAGACTCAAACTTTAAACTATATATTGTGTAGATTTACAGGTCCTACTTGCCCAGCAAAAAGGGTTTGAATAGCTCTTGCCCTTTTTTGAAAACTCACAAACAACTGTTCATGGGCTGAAAAGGCTTTTGGAGCAATAAAACAGTAAAAACTGCTATAACTCAAAAATGCAATAAGATAAGTTCAAACTTTAAAAGACATGTTGTGCTGATGTACAAGCCCCTCTTGCACAGAAAGTATGGGTTAGATATCTCTTGCAGTTTCTTCAGAAAACACAAATTATGTGAAAATGCTTTATAAGCAATAGACACAAAAACAGCTATAAATCCAAAACCTAATATGATAGACTCAAACTTTAAACTATATATTGTGTAGATTCATAGGTCCTACTTGCCCAGAAAAAAGGGTTTGAATAGCTCTTGCACTTTTTTTCAAAACTCACAAACAACTGTTCATGGGCTGAAAAGGCTTTTGGAGCAATAAAACAGTAAAAACTGCTATAACTCAAAAATGCAATAAGATAGGTTCAAACTTTAAAAGACATGTTGTGCTGATGTACAAGCCCCTCTTGCACAGAAAGTATGGGTTAGATATCTCTTGCAGTTTCTTCAGAAAACACAAATTATGTGAAAATGCTTTTGAAGCAATAGACACAAAAACAGCTATAAATCCAAAACCCAATATGATAGACTCAAACTTTAAACTATATATTGTGTAGATTTACAGGTCCTACTTGCCCAGCAAAAAGGGTTTGAATAGCTCTTGTCCTTTTTTGAAAACTCACAAACAACTGTTCATGGGCTGAAAAGGCTTTTGGAGCAATAAAACAGTAACAACTGCTATAACTCAAAAATGCAATAAGATAAGTTCAAACTTTAAAAGACATGTTGTGCTGATGTACAAGCCCCTCTTGCACAGAAAGTATGGGTTAGATATCTCTTGCAGTTTCTTCAGAAAACACAAATTATGTGAAAATGCTTTTGAAGCAATAGACACAAAAACAGCTATAAATCCAAAACCCAATATGATAGACTCAAACTTTAAACTATATATTGTGTAGATTTACAGGTCCTACTTGCCCAGCAAAAAGGGTTTGAATAGCTCTTGCCCTTTTTTGAAAACTCACAAACAACTGTTCATGGGCTGAAAAGGCTTTTGGAGCAATAAAACAGTAAAAACTGCTATAACTCAAAAATGCAATAAGATAAGTTCAAACTTTAAAAGACATGTTGTGCTGATGTACAAGCCCCTCTTGCACAGAAAGTATGGGTTAGATATCTCTTGCAGTTTCTTCAGAAAACACAAATTATGTGAAAATGCTTTTGAAGCAATAGACACAAAAACAGCTATAAATCCAAAACCCAATATGATAGACTCAAACTTTAAACTATATATTGTGTAGATTTACAGGTCCTACTTGCCCAGCAAAAAGGGTTTGAATAGCTCTTGCCCTTTTTTGAAAACTCACAAACAACTGTTCATGGGCTGAAAAGGCTTTTGGAGCAATAAAACAGTAAAAACTGCTATAACTCAAAAATGCAATAAGATAAGTTCAAACTTTAAAAGACATGTTGTGCTGATGTACAAGCCCCTCTTGCACAGAAAGTATGGGTTAGATATCTCTTGCAGTTTCTTCAGAAAACACAAATTATGTGAAAATGCTTTATAAGCAATAGACACAAAAACAGCTATAAATCCAAAACCTAATATGATAGACTCAAACTTTAAACTATATATTGTGTAGATTCATAGGTCCTACTTGCCCAGAAAAAAGGGTTTGAATAGCTCTTGCACTTTTTTTCAAAACTCACAAACAACTGTTCATGGGCTGAAAAGGCTTTTGGAGCAATAAAACAGTAAAAACTGCTATAACTCAAAAATGCAATAAGATAGGTTCAAACTTTAAAAGACATGTTGTGCTGATGTACAAGCCCCTCTTGCACAGAAAGTATGGGTTAGATATCTCTTGCAGTTTCTTCAGAAAACACAAATTATGTGAAAATGCTTTTGAAGCAATAGACACAAAAACAGCTATAAATCCAAAACCCAATATGATAGACTCAAACTTTAAACTATATATTGTGTAGATTTACAGGTCCTACTTGCCCAGCAAAAAGGGTTTGAATAGCTCTTGTCCTTTTTTGAAAACTCACAAACAACTGTTCATGGGCTGAAAAGGCTTTTGGAGCAATAAAACAGTAAAAACTGCTATAACTCAAAAATGCAATAAGATAAGTTCAAACTTTAAAAGACATGTTGTGCTGATGTACAAGCCCCTCTTGCACAGAAAGTATGGGTTAGATATCTCTTGCAGTTTCTTCAGAAAACACAAATTATGTGAAAATGCTTTTGAAGCAATAGACACAAAAACAGCTATAAATCCAAAACCCAATATGATAGACTCAAACTTTAAACTATATATTGTGTAGATTTACAGGTCCTACTTGCCCAGCAAAAAGGGTTTGAATAGCTCTTGCCCTTTTTTGAAAACTCACAAACAACTGTTCATGGGCTGAAAAGGCTTTTGGAGCAATAAAACAGTAAAAACTGCTATAACTCAAAAATGCAATAAGATAAGTTCAAACTTTAAAAGACATGTTGTGCTGATGTACAAGCCCCTCTTGCACAGAAAGTATGGGTTAGATATCTCTTGCAGTTTCTTCAGAAAACACAAATTATGTGAAAATGCTTTATAAGCAATAGACACAAAAACAGCTATAAATCCAAAACCTAATATGATAGACTCAAACTTTAAACTATATATTGTGTAGATTCATAGGTCCTACTTGCCCAGAAAAAAGGGTTTGAATAGCTCTTGCACTTTTTTTCAAAACTCACAAACAACTGTTCATGGGCTGAAAAGGCTTTTGGAGCAATAAAACAGTAAAAACTGCT
Organism: Eucyclogobius newberryi; assembly: GCF_026437365.1. Classification (NCBI taxonomy): domain Eukaryota; kingdom Metazoa; phylum Chordata; class Actinopteri; order Gobiiformes; family Gobiidae; genus Eucyclogobius; species Eucyclogobius newberryi. The sequence continues at coordinate 3,080,849 of NW_027316056.1, forward strand.
ATAACTCAAAAATGCAATAAGATAGGTTCAAACTTTAAAAGACATGTTGTGCTGATGTACAAGCCCCTCTTGCACAGAAAGTATGGGTTAGATATATCTTGCAGTTTCTTCAGAAAACACAAATTATGTGAAAATGCTTTTGAAGCAATAGACAAAAAAACAGCTATAAATCCAAAACCCAATATGATAGACTCAAACTTTAAACTATATATTGTGTAGATTTACAGGTCCTACTTGCCCAGCAAAAAGGATTTGAATAGCTCTTGCCCTTTTTTGAAAACTCACAAACAACTGTTCATGGGCTGAAAAGGCTTTTGGAGCAATAAAACAGTAAAAACTGCTATAACTCAAAAATGCAATAAGATAAGTTCAAACTTTAAAAGACATGTTGTGCAGATGTACAAGCCCCTCTTGCACAGAAAGTATGGGTTAGATATCTCTTGCAGTTTCTTCAGAAAACACAAATTATGTGAAAATGCTTTTGAAGCAATAGACACAAAAACAGCTATAAATCCAAAACCCAATATGATAGACTCAAACTTTAAACTATATATTGTGTAGATTTACAGGTCCTACTTGCCCAGCAAAAAGGGTTTGAATAGCTCTTGTCCTTTTTTGAAAACTCACAAACAACTGTTCATGGGCTGAAAAGGCTTTTGGAGCAATAAAACAGTAAAAACTGCTATAACTCAAAAATGCAATAAGATAAGTTCAAACTTTAAAAGACATGTTGTGCTGATGTACAAGCCCCTCTTGCACAGAAAGTATGGGTTAGATATCTCTTGCAGTTTCTTCAGAAAACACAAATTATGTGAAAATGCTTTTGAAGCAATAGACACAAAAACAGCTATAAATCCAAAACCCAATATGATAGACTCAAACTTTAAACTATATATTGTGTAGATTTACAGGTCCTACTTGCCCAGCAAAAAGGGTTTGAATAGCTCTTGTCCTTTTTTGAAAACTCACAAACAACTGTTCATGGGCTGAAAAGGCTTTTGGAGCAATAAAAGAGTAAAAACTGCTATAACTCAAAAATGCAATAAGATAAGTTCAAACTTTAAAAGACATGTTGTGCTGATGTACAAGCCCCTCTTGCACAGAAAGTATGGGTTAGATATCTCTTGCAGTTTCTTCAGAAAACACAAATTATGTGAAAATGCTTTTGAAGCAATAGACACAAAAACAGCTATAAATCCAAAACCCAATATGATAGACTCAAACTTTAAACTATATATTGTGTAGATTTACAGGTCCTACTTGCCCAGCAAAAAGGGTTTGAATAGCTCTTGTCCTTTTTTGAAAACTCACAAACAACTGTTCATGGGCTGAAAAGGCTTTTGGAGCAATAAAACAGTAAAAACTGCTATAACTCAAAAATGCAATAAGATAAGTTCAAACTTTAAAAGACATGTTGTGCTGATGTACAAGCCCCTCTTGCACAGAAAGTATGGGTTAGATATCTCTTGCAGTTTCTTCAGAAAACACAAATTATGTGAAAATGCTTTTGAAGCAATAGACACAAAAACAGCTATAAATCCAAAACCCAATATGATAGACTCAAACTTTAAACTATATATTGTGTAGATTTACAGGTCCTACTTGCCCAGCAAAAAGGGTTTGAATAGCTCTTGCCCTTTTTTGAAAACTCACAAACAACTGTTCATGGGCTGAAAAGGCTTTTGGAGCAATAAAACAGTAAAAACTGCTATAACTCAAAAATGCAATAAGATAAGTTCAAACTTTAAAAGACATGTTGTGCTGATGTACAAGCCCCTCTTGCACAGAAAGTATGGGTTAGATATCTCTTGCAGTTTCTTCAGAAAACACAAATTATGTGAAAATGCTTTTGAAGCAATATACACAAAAACAGCTATAAATCCAAAACCTAATATGATAGACTCAAACTTTAAACTATATATTGTGTAGATTTACAGGTCCTACTTGCCAGGCAAAAAGGGTTTGAATAGCTCTTGCACTTTTTTGAAAACTCACAAACAACTGTTCATGGGCTGAAAAGGCTTTTGGAGCAATAAAAGAGTAAAAACTGCTATAACTCAAAAATGCAATAAGATAAGTTCAAACTTTAAAAGACATGTTGTGCTGATGTACAAGCCCCTCTTGCACAGAAAGTATGGGTTAGATATCTCTTGCAGTTTCTTCAGAAAACACAAATTATGTGAAAATGCTTTTGAAGCAATAGACACAAAAACAGCTATAAATCCAAAACCCAATATGATAGACTCAAACTTTAAACTATATATTGTGTAGATTTACAGGTCCTACTTGCCCAGCAAAAAGGGTTTGAATAGCTCTTGTCCTTTTTTGAAAACTCACAAACAACTGTTCATGGGCTGAAAAGGCTTTTGGAGCAATAAAAGAGTAAAAACTGCTATAACTCAAAAATGCAATAAGATAAGTTCAAACTTTAAAAGACATGTTGTGCAGATGTACAAGCCCCTCTTGCACAGAAAGTATGGGTTAGACATCTCTTGCAGTTTCTTCAGAAAACACAACATTTGTGAAAATGCTTTTGAAGCAATAGACACAAAAACAGCTATAAATCCAAAACCCAATATGATAGACTCAAACTTTAAACTATATATTGTGTAGATTTACAGGTCCTACTTGCCCAGCAAAAAGGGTTTGAATAGCTCTTGCCCTTTTTTGAAAACTCACAAACAAATGTTCATGGGCTGAAAAGGCTTTTGGAGCAATAAAACAGTAAAAACTGCTATAACTCAAAAATGCAATAAGATAAGTTCAAACTTTAAAAGACATGTTGTGCAGATGTACAAGCCCCTCTTGCACAGAAAGTATGGGTTAGATATCTCTTGCAGTTTCTTCAGAAAACACAAATTATGTGAAAATGCTTTATAAGCAATAGACAAAAAAACAGCTATAAATCCAAAACCTAATATGATAGACTCAAACTTTAAACTATATATTGTGTAGATTCATAGGTCCTACTTGCCCAGAAAAAAGGGTTTGAATAGCTCTTGCACTTTTTTTCAAAACTCACAAACAACTGTTCATGGGCTGAAAAGGCTTTTGGAGCAATAAAACAGTAAAAACTGCTATAACTCAAAAATGCAATAAGATAGGTTCAAACTTTAAAAGACATGTTGTGCTGATGTACAAGCCCCTCTTGCACAGAAAGTATGGGTTAGATATCTCTTGCAGTTTCTTCAGAAAACACAAATTATGTGAAAATGCTTTTGAAGCAATAGACAAAAAAACAGCTATAAATCCAAAACCCAATATGATAGACTCAAACTTTAAACTATATATTGTGTAGATTTACAGGTCCTACTTGCCCAGCAAAAAGGATTTGAATAGCTCTTGCCCTTTTTTGAAAACTCACAAACAACTGTTCATGGGCTGAAAAGGCTTTTGGAGCAATAAAACAGTAAAAACTGCTATAACTCAAAAATGCAATAAGATAAGTTCAAACTTTAAAAGACATGTTGTGCAGATGTACAAGCCCCTCTTGCACAGAAAGTATGGGTTAGATATCTCTTGCAGTTTCTTCAGAAAACACAAATTATGTGAAAATGCTTTTGAAGCAATAGACACAAAAACAGCTATAAATCCAAAACCCAATATGATAGACTCAAACTTTAAACCATATATTGTGTAGATTTACAGGTCCTACTTGCCCAGCAAAAAGGGTTTGAATAGCTCTTGTCCTTTTTTGAAAACTCACAAACAACTGTTCATGGGCTGAAAAGGCTTTTGGAGCAATAAAACAGTAAAAACTGCTATAACTCAAAAATGCAATAAGATAAGTTCAAACTTTAAAAGACATGTTGTGCTGATGTACAAGCCCCTCTTGCACAGAAAGTATGGGTTAGATATCTCTTGCAGTTTCTTCAGAAAACACAAATTATGTGAAAATGCTTTTGAAGCAATAGACACAAAAACAGCTATAAATCCAAAACCCAATATGATAGACTCAAACTTTAAACTATATATTGTGTAGATTTACAGGTCCTACTTGCCCAGCAAAAAGGGTTTGAATAGCTCTTGTCCTTTTTTGAAAACTCACAAACAACTGTTCATGGGCTGAAAAGGCTTTTGGAGCAATAAAACAGTAAAAACTGCTATAACTCAAAAATGCAATAAGATAAGTTCAAACTTTAAAAGACATGTTGTGCTGATGTACAAGCCCCTCTTGCACAGAAAGTATGGGTTAGATATCTCTTGCAGTTTCTTCAGAAAACACAAATTATGTGAAAATGCTTTTGAAGCAATAGACACAAAAACAGCTATAAATCCAAAACCCAATATGATAGACTCAAACTTTAAACTATATATTGTGTAGATTTACAGGTCCTACTTGCCCAGCAAAAAGGGTTTGAATAGCTCTTGTCCTTTTTTGAAAACTCACAAACAACTGTTCATGGGCTGAAAAGGCTTTTGGAGCAATAAAACAGTAAAAACTGCTATAACTCAAAAATGCAATAAGATAAGTTCAAACTTTAAAAGACATGTTGTGCTGATGTACAAGCCCCTCTTGCACAGAAAGTATGGGTTAGATATCTCTTGCAGTTTCTTCAGAAAACACAAATTATGTGAAAATGCTTTTGAAGCAATATACACAAAAACAGCTATAAATCCAAAACCTAATATGATAGACTCAAACTTTAAACTATATATTGTGTAGATTTACAGGTCCTACTTGCCAGGCAAAAAGGGTTTGAATAGCTCTTGCACTTTTTTGAAAACTCACAAACAACTGTTCATGGGCTGAAAAGGCTTTTGGAGCAATAAAAGAGTAAAAACTGCTATAACTCAAAAATGCAATAAGATAAGTTCAAACTTTAAAAGACATGTTGTGCAGATGTACAAGCCCCTCTTGCACAGAAAGTATGGGTTAGATATCTCTTGCAGTTTCTTCAGAAAACACAAATTATGTGAAAATGCTTTTGAAGCAATAGACACAAAAACAGCTATAAATCCAAAACCTAATATGATAGACTCAAACTTTAAACTATATATTGTGTAGATTTACAGGTCCTACTTGCCCAGCAAATTGGGTTTGAATAGCTCTTGCACTTTTTTGAAAACTCACAAACAACTGTTCATGGGCTGAAAAGGCTTTTGGAGTAATAAAACAGTAAAAACTGCTATAACTCAAAAATGCAATAAGATAGGTTCAAACTTTAAAAGACATGTTGTGCAGATGTACAAGCCCCTCTTGCACAGAAAGTATGGGTTAGATATCTCTTGCAGTTTCTTCAGAAAACACAAATTATGTGAAAATGCTTTTGAAGCAATAGACACAAAAACAGCTATAAATCCAAAACCTAATATGATAGACTCAAACTTTAAACTATATATTGTGTAGATTTACAGGTCCTACTTGCCAGGCAAAAAGGGTTTGAATAGCTCTTGCCCTTTTTTTGAAAACTCACAAACAACTGTTCATGGGCTGAAATGGCTTTTGGAGCAATAAAACAGTAAAAACTGCTATAACTCAAAAATGCAATAAGATAGGTTCAAACTTTAAAAGACATGTTGTGCAGATGTACAAGCCCCTCTTGCACAGAACGTATGGGTTAGATATCTCTTGCAGTTTCTTCAGAAAACACAAATTATGTGAAAATGCTTTTGAAGCAATAGACACAAAAACAGCTATAAATCCAAAACCCAATATGATAGACTCAAACTTTAAACTATATATTGTGTAGATTTACAGGTCCTACTTGCCCAGCAAAAAGGGTTTGAATAGCTCTTGCCCTTTTTTGAAAACTCACAAACAACTGTTCATGGGCTGAAAAGGCTTTTGGAGCAATAAAACAGTAAAAACTGCTATAACTCAAAAATGCAATAAGATAAGTTCAAACTTTAAAAGACATGTTGTGCTGATGTACAAGCCCCTCTTGCACAGAACGTATGGGTTAGATATCTCTTGCAGTTTCTTCAGAAAACACAAATTATGTGAAAATGCTTTTGAAGCAATAGACACAAAAACAGCTATAAATCCAAAACCCAATATGATAGACTCAAACTTTAAACTATATATTGTGTAGATTTACAGGTCCTACTTGCCCAGCAAAAAGGGTTTGAATAGCTCTTGCACTTTTTTCAAAACTCACAAACAACTGTTCATGGGCTTAAAAGGCTTTTGGAGCAATAAAACAGTAAAAACTGCTATAACTCAAAAATGCAATAAGATAGGTTCAAACTTTAAAAGACATGCTGTGCAGATGTACAAGCCCCTCTTGCACAGAAAATATGGGTTAGATATCTCTTGCAGTTTCTTCAGAAAACACAAATTATGTGAAAATGCTTTTGAAGCAATAGACACAAAAACAGCTATAAATCCAAAACCTAATATGATAGACTCGAACTTTAAACTATATATTGTGTAGATTTACAGGTCCTACTTGCCAGGCAAAAAGGGTTTGAATAGCTCTTGCCCTTTTTTTGAAAACTCACAAACAACTGTTCATGGGCTGAAAAGGCTTTTGGAGCAATAAAACAGTAAAAACTGCTATAACTCAAAAATGCAATAAGATAGGTTCAAACTTTAAAAGACATGTTGTGCAGATGTACAAGCCCCTCTTGCACAGAAAATATGGGTTAGATATCTCTTGCAGTTTCTTCAGAAAACACAAATTATGTGAAAATGCTTTTGAAGCAATAGACACAAAAACAGCTATAAATCCAAAACCCAATATGATAGACTCAAACTTTAAACTATATATTGTGTAGATTTACAGGTCCTACTTGCCCAGCAAAAAGGGTTTGAATAGCTCTTGCCCTTTTTTGAAAACTCACAAACAACTGTTCATGGGCTGAAAAGGCTTTTGGAGCAATAAAACAGTAAAAACTGCTATAACTCAAAAATGCAATAAGATAAGTTCAAACTTTAAAAGACATGTTGTGCAGATGTACAAGCCCCTCTTGCACAGAAAGTATGGGTTAGATATCTCTTGCAGTTTCTTCAGAAAACACAAATTATGTGAAAATGCTTTTGAAGCAATAGACACAAAAACAGCTATAAATCCAAAACCCAATATGATAGACTCAAACTTTAAACTATATATTGTGTAGATTTACAGGTCCTACTTGCCCAGCAAAAAGGGTTTGAATAGCTCTTGCACTTTTTTGAAAACTCACAAACAACTGTTCATGGGCTGAAAAGGCTTTTGGAGCAATAAAACAGTAAAAACTGCTATAACTCAAAAATGCAATAAGATAGGTTCAAACTTTAAAAGACATGTTGTGCAGATGTACAAGCCCCTCTTGCACAGAAAGTATGGGTTAGATATCTCTTGCAGTTTCTTCAGAAAACACAAATTATGTGAAAATGCTTTTGAAGCAATAGACACAAAAACAGCTATAAATCCAAAACCCAATATGATAGACTCAAACTTTAAACTATATATTGTGTAGATTTACAGGTCCTACTTGCCCAGCAAAAAGGGTTTGAATAGCTCTTGCCCTTTTTTGAAAACTCACAAACAACTGTTCATGGGCTGAAAAGGCTTTTGGAGCAATAAAACAGTAAAAACTGCTATAACTCAAAAATGCAATAAGATAAGTTCAAACTTTAAAAGACATGTTGTGCTGATGTACAAGCCCCTCTTGCACAGAAAGTATGGGTTAGATATCTCTTGCAGTTTCTTCAGAAAACACAAATTATGTGAAAATGCTTTTGAAGCAATAAACACAAAAACAGCTATAAATCCAAAACCCAATATGATAGACTCAAACTTTAAACTATATATTGTGTAAATTTACAGGTCCTACTTGCCCAGCAAAAAGGGTTTGAATAGCTCTTGCACTTTTTTCAAAACTCACAAACAACTGTTCATGGGCTGAAAAGGCTTTTGGAGCAATAAAACAGTAAAAACTGCTATAACTCAAAAATGCAATAAGATAGGTTCAAACTTTAAAAGACATGTTGTGCAGATGTACAAGCCCCTCTTGCACAGAAAATATGGGTTAGATATCTCTTGCAGTTTCTTCAGAAAACACAAATTATGTGAAAATGCTTTTGAAGCAATAGACACAAAAACAGCTATAAATCCAAAACCTAATATGATAGACTCAAACTTTAAACTATATATTGTGTAGATTTACAGGTCCTACTTGCCCAGCAAAAAGGGTTTGAATAGCTCTTGCCCTTTTTTGAAAACTCACAAACAACTGTTCATGGGCTGAAAAGGCTTTTGGAGCAATAAAACAGTAAAAACTGCTATAACTCAAAAATGCAATAAGATAAGTTCAAACTTTAAAAGACATGTTGTGCAGATGTACAAGCCCCTCTTGCACAGAAAGTATGGGTTAGATATCTCTTGCAGTTTCTTCAGAAAACACAAATTATGTGAAAATGCTTTTGAAGCAATAGACACAAAAACAGCTATAAATCCAAAACCCAATATGATAGACTCAAACTTTAAACTATATATTGTGTAGATTTACAGGTCCTACTTGCCCAGCAAAAATGGTTTGAATAGCTCTTGCCCTTTTTTGAAAACTCACAAACAACTGTTCATGGGCTGAAAAGGCTTTTGGAGCAATGAAACAGTAAAAACTGCTATAACTCAAAAATGCAATAAGATAGGTTCAAACTTTAAAAGACATGTTGTGCAGATGTACAAGCCCCTCTTGCACAGAAAGTATGGGTTAGATATCTCTTGCAGTTTCTTCAGAAAACACAAATTATGTGAAAATGCTTTTGAAGCAATAGACACAAAAACAGCTATAAATCCAAAACCCAATATGATAGACTCAAACTTTAAACTATATATTGTGTAGATTTACAGGTCCTACTTGCCCAGCAAAAAGGGTTTGAATAGCTCTTGCACTTTTTTCAAAACTCACAAACAACTGTTCATGGGCTGAAAAGGCTTTTGGAGCAATAAAACAGTAAAAACTGTTATAACTCAAAAATGCAATAAGATAGGTTCAAACTTTAAAAGACCTGTTGTGCTGATGTACAAGCCCCTCTTGCACAGAAAGTATGGGTTAGATATCTCTTGCAGTTTCTTCAGAAAACACAAATTATGTGAAAATGCTTTTGAAGCAATAGACACAAAAACAGCTATAAATCCAAAACCCAATATGATAGACTCAAACTTTAAACTATATATTGTGTAGATTTACAGGTCCTACTTGCCCAGCAAAAAGGGTTTGAATAGCTCTTGCACTTTTTTGAAAACTCACAAACAACTGTTCATGGGCTGAAAAGGCTTTTGGAGCAATAAAACAGTAAAAACTGCTATAACTCAAAAATGCAATAAGATAGGTTCAAACTTTAAAAGACATGTTGTGCAGATGAACAAGCCCCTCTTGCACAGAAAGTATGGGTTAGATATCTCTTGCAGTTTCTTCAGAAAACACAAATTATGTGAAAATGCTTTTGAAGCAATAGACACAAAAACAGCTATAAATCCAAAACCCAATATGATAGACTCAAACTTTAAACTATATATTGTGTAGATTTACAGGTCCTACTTGCCCAGCAAAAAGGGTTTGAATAGCTCTTGCCCTTTTTTGAAAACTCACAAACAACTGTTCATGGGCTGAAAAGGCTTTTGGAGCAATAAAACAGTAAAAACTGCTATAACTCAAAAATGCAATAAGATAGGTTCAAACTTTAAAAGACATGTTGTGCAGATGTACAAGCCCCTCTTGCACAGAAAGTATGGGTTAGATATCTCTTGCAGTTTCTTCAGAAAACACAAATTATGTGAAAATGCTTTTGAAGCAATAGACACAAAAACAGCTATAAATCCAAAACCTAATATGATAGACTCAAACTTTAAACTATATATTGTGTAGATTTACAGGTCCTACTTGCCCAGCAAATTGGGTTTGAATAGCTCTTGCACTTTTTTGAAAACTCACAAACAACTGTTCATGGGCTGAAAAGGCTTTTGGAGCAATAAAACAGTAAAAACTGCTATAACTCAAAAATGCAATAAGATAGGTTCAAACTTTAAAAGACATGTTGTGCAGATGTACAAGCCCCTCTTGCACAGAAAGTATGGGTTAGATATCTCTTGCAGTTTCTTCAGAAAACACAAATCATGTGAAAATGCTTTTGAAGCAATTGACACAAAAACAGCTATAAATCCAAAACCCAATATGATAGACTCAAACTTTAAACTATATATTGTGTAGATTTACAGGTCCTACTTGCCCAGCAAAAAGGGTTTGAATAGCTCTTGCCCTTTTTTGAAAACTCACAAACAACTGTTCATGGGCTGAAAAGGCTTTTGGAGCAATAAAACAGTAAAAACTGCTATAACTCAAAAATGCAATAAGATAAGTTCAAACTTTAAAAGACATGTTGTGCAGATGTACAAGCCCCTCTTGCACAGAAAGTATGGGTTAGATATCTCTTGCAGTTTCTTCAGAAAACACAAATTATGTGAAAATGCTTTTGAAGCAATAGACACAAAAACAGCTATAAATCCAAAACCCAATATGATAGACTCAAACTTTAAACTATATATTGTGTAGATTTACAGGTCCTACTTGCCCAGCAAAAAGGGTTTGAATAGCTCTTGCACTTTTTTCAAAACTCACAAACAACTGTTCATGGGCTGAAAAGGCTTTTGGAGCAATAAAAAAGTAAAAACTGCTATAACTCAAAAATGCAATAAGATAAGTTCAAACTTTAAAAGACATGTTGTGCTGATGTACAAGCCCCTCTTGCACAGAAAGTATGGGTTAGATATCTCTTGCAGTTTCTTCAGAAAACACAAATTATGTGAAAATGCTTTTGAAGCAATAGACACAAAAACAGCTATAAATCCAAAACCCAATATGATAGACTCAAACTTTAAACTATATATTGTGTAGATTTACAGGTCCTACTTGCCCAGCAAAAAGGGTTTGAATAGCTCTTGCACTTTTTTCAAAACTCACAAACAACTGTTCATGGGCTGAAAATGCTTTTGGAGCAATAAAACAGTAAAAACTGTTATAACTCAAAAATGCAATAAGATAAGTTCAAACTTTAAAAGACATGTTGTGCTGATGTACAAGCCCCTCTTGCACAGAAAGTATGGGTTAGATATCTCTTGCAGTTTCTTCAGAAAACACAAATTATGTGAAAATGCTTTTGAAGCAATAGACACAAAAAACAGCTATAAATCCAAAACCCAATATGATAGACTCAAACTTTAAACTATATATTGTGTAGATTTACAGGTCCTACTTGCCCAGCAAATTGGGTTTGAATAGCTCTTGCACTTTTTTGAAAACTCACAAACAACTGTTCATGGGCTGAAAAGGCTTTTGGAGCAATAAAACAGTAAAAACTGCTATAACTCAAAAATGCAATAAGATAGGTTCAAACTTTAAAATACATGTTGTGCAGATGTACAAGCCCCTCTTGCACAGAAAGTATGGGTTAGATATCTCTTGCAGTTTCTTCAGAAAACACAAATTATGTGAAAATGCTTTTGAAGCAATAGACACAAAAACAGCTATAAATCCAAAACCCAATATGATAGACTCAAACTTTAAACTATATATTGTGTAGATTTAAAGGTCCTACTTGCCCAGCAAAAAGGGTTTGAATAGCTCTTGCCCTTTTTTGAAAACTCACAAACAACTGTTCATGGGCTGAAAAGGCTTTTGGAGCAATAAAACAGTAAAAACTGCTATAACTCAAAAATGCAATAAGATAAGTTCAAACTTTAAAAGACATGTTGTGCTGATGTACAAGCCCCTCTTGCACAGAAAGTATGGGTTAGATATCTCTTGCAGTTTCTTCAGAAAACACAAATTATGTGAAAATGCTTTTGAAGCAATAGACACAAAAACAGCTATAAATCCAAAACCCAATATGATAGACTCAAACTTTAAACTATATATTGTGTAGATGTACAGGTCCTACTTGCCCAGCAAAAAGGGTTTGAATAGCTCTTGCACTTTTTTGAAAACTCACAAACAACTGTTCATGGGCTGAAAAGGCTTTTGGAGCAATAAAACAGTAAAAACTGCTATAACTCAAAAATGCAATAAGATAAGTTCAAACTTTAAAAGACATGTTGTGCAGATGTACAAGCCCCTCTTGCACAGAAAGTATGGGTTAGATATCTCTTGCAGTTTCATCAGAAAACAAAAATTATGTGAAAATGCTTTTGAAGAAATAGACACAAAAACAGCTATAAATCCAAAACCTAATATGATAGACCCAAACTTTAAACTATATATTGTGTAGATTCATAGGTCCTACTTGCCCAGAAAAAAGGGTTTGAATAGCTCTTGCACTTTTTTTCAAAACTCACAAACAACTGTTATTGGGCTGAAAAGGCTTTTGGAGCAATAAAACAGTAAAAACTGCTATAACTCAAAAATGCAATAAGATAGGTTCAAACTTTAAAAGACATGTTGTGCAGATGTACAAGCCCCTCTTGCACAGAAGGTATGGGTTAGATATCTCTTGCAGTTTCTTCAGAAAACACAAATTATGTGAAAATGCTTTTGAAGCAATATACACAAAAACAGCTATAAATCCAAAACCTAATATGATAGACTCAAACTTTAAACTATATATTGTGTAGATTTATGGGTCCTACTTGCCCAGCAAAAAGGGTTTGAATAGCTCTTGCACTTTTTTGAAAACTCACAAACAACTGTTCATGGGCTGAAAAGGCTTTTGGAGCAATAAAACAGTAAAAACTGCTATAACTCAAAAATGCAATAAGATAAGTTCAAACTTTAAAAGACATGTTGTGCAGATGTACAAGCCCCTCTTGCACAGAAAGTATGGGTTAGATATCTCTTGCAGTTTCATCAGAAAACAAAAATTATGTGAAAATGCTTTTGAAGAAATAGACACAAAAACAGCTATAAATCCAAAACCTAATATGATAGACCCAAACTTTAAACTATATATTGTGTAGATTCATAGGTCCTACTTGCCCAGAAAAAAGGGTTTGAATAGCTCTTGCACTTTTTTTCAAAACTCACAAACAACTGTTCATGGGCTGAAAAGGCTTTTGGAGCAATAAAACAGTAAAAACTGCTATAACTCAAAAATGCAATAAGATAGGTTCAAACTTTAAAAGACATGTTGTGCAGATGTACAAGCCCCTCTTGCACAGAAGGTATGGGTTAGATATCTCTTGCAGTTTCATCAGAAAACAAAAATTATGTGAAAATGCTTTTGAAGAAATAGACACAAAAACAGCTATAAATCCAAAACCTAATATGATAGACCCAAACTTTAAACTATATATTGTGTAGATTCACAGGTCCTACTTGCCCAGAAAAAAGGGTTTGAATAGCTCTTGCACTTTTTTGAAAACTCACAAACAACTGTTCATGAGCTGAAAAGGCTTTTGGAGCAATAAAACAGTAAAAACTGCTATAACTCAAAAATGCAATGAGATAGGTTCAAACCTTAAAAGACATGTTGTGCAGATGTACAAGCCCCTCTTGCTCAGAAAGTATGGGTTAAAAATCTCTTGTATTTTCTTCAGAACTCACAAATTGTCTGAAAATGCTTTTGAAGAAATAATAACAAAAACAGCTATAACTCAATAACCTAAGATGATAGACTCAAACTCTAAACTATATATTGTGTAGATTTACAGGTCATACTTGCCCAGCAAATAGGGTTTGAATAGCTCTTGGACTTTTTTCAGAACTCACAAACAACTGTTCATGGGCTGAAAAGGCTTTTGGAGCAATAAAAACAGTAAAAACTGCTATAACTCATAAATGCTATATGATAAGTTCAAACTTTAAAAGACATGTTGTGCAGATGTACAAGCTCTTCTTGCTCAGAAAGTATTGGTTAGATATCTCTTATTATATTATATTGTGTAGATTTACAGGTCCTACCCAGATAGCAAATTTGGTCTGGGCCAGATCAGGGCCAGATCCGGCAGTTACATCTGGCCCACATGGCGCAAAGAATGACGGCCCCCCACTGGCCCACTGCTTGTTTGCCAGAGGTGGCCCATGTCTGGGCCAGAACTGGGCCAGACGTGGACACTCAGAGCTGGCCCAGTGCTGGCCCAGTTCTGGCAAATCAGCACTGGGCCAGATGTGGACACTCAGAGCTGGCCCAGTGCTGGCCCAGTGCTGGCCCAGTTCTGGCCCAGGTCTGGCAAATCAGCACTGGGCCAGATGTGGACACTCAGAGCTGGCCTAGTGCTGGCCCAGTGCTGGCCCAGTTCTGGCCCAGGTCTGGTCCGGTTCTGGCAGATCAGCACTGGGCCAGTGGGGGGCCGTCATTCTTTGCGCCATGTGGGCCAGATGTAACTGCCAGATCTGGCCCAATTCTAGCCCAGTTCTGGCCTAGTTCTGGCCCAGTGCTGGCCCAGTTCTGGCAAATCAGCACTGGGCCAGATGTGGACACTCAGAGCTGGCCCAGTGCTGGCCCAGTGCTGGCCCAGGTCTGGCAAATCAGCACTGGGCCAGATGTGGACACTCGGAGCTGGCCCAGTGCTGGCCCAGGTCTAGCCCAGGTCTGGCCCGGTTCTGGCACTGGGCCAGTGGGGGGCCATGTTCTTTCGCTTTTTTATTATTATATTTTCAACCCTTAACGCTTCAACCGATTTCAACATGTTATACCTCATTACGATCGCTTTCGCAGTAGTATGTGTGCTATTACTTTTGACATTTGAACAACTTGTACTTTTTGCAGAATTTGCTAGAATTTGCAAAAGTATTAGTACTCCATTTAGCCAGTTTCAACTCCTTAACTCTTCAACCGATTTCAACATGTTATACCTCATTGCGATCGCTTTCGCAGTAGTACGTGTGCTATTACTTTTGACATTTGAACAACTTGTACTTTTTGCAGAATTGTCGAATTTTCTAAAGTATCAGTTTTCCCCATTTAAATGAATTGGGGCATTGAGAGTCTGCGGAATTCTTTCCTGGTGCCTGCGTGACATCACGCAGACACTCAATTATGAATATTAAATATATACATATTAGATGTTTTTCTACATTTTACTGACACGTGTAGTCTAACAAATGCAGTTTAACCGTATAACAAGTAACAAGTAACCAAAGAAAGTTATTTTTCATTCTTTTACGCTCAAACACTCTTTTCTCCTCATCCTTTCAGTGGACCAGAGGAGGGACCAGAGGAGGGACCAGAGCCTAAAGCAGGGAGCAGAGGAGGGACCAGAGGAGGGACCAGAGCCTAGAGCAGGGAGCAGAGGAGGGACCAGAGCAGGGAGCAGAGCAGGGATCAGAGGCGGGAGCAGAGGAGGGAGCAGAGCAGGAACCAGAGGAGGGACCAGAGCCTAGAGCAGGGACCAGAGCCAAGAGCAGGGACCAGAGGAGGGACCAGAGGAGGGACCAGAGGAGGTATCAGAGCCTAGAGCAGGGACCAGAGGAGGGACCAGAGCAGGATTAAAGACATGTAATTTATAGAGTCAACCCTTATATGAACGTACCAACCACAAGATTTTTGACCTGTAGGTGCTGGAATCCAATCTTTCCATTGATTCCTCTCCAGTTTATTTGTTTGCTCAGGGAATGTGTGAACAGTGCGCCCATTATCCGTCCCACGCACTCTTTGAGGGTTCCACCACCCTTTAAAGCCAGACTGATGGTCTGTGAATAAAAATAATTTCTTGTTGTCAACAACATACAATAACTGCCACATTTTAAGTTTAAAGTGCATTGTGTTAATATATATATAAATTTCTGTACAGGCCCATGAAAAGAATCTTACCAGTTGCTCATTCAAATCTGCGTTTTCCTTCAGTTGCACTTCTAAAGGCCCGTTCAAACCGCAAACAGCTATTCGCGCGTTATGGCGAAGTTGGACGCAAGTACGCATGAAGAAAAACGCAAATACGCCGCGTTCTCGACGCAGCGGAGCGGAGACGAAATATAGTAAGCAGACGCGCGTTTGCCGCGTGCGCATGCGCAGTAGAGGTGTTGTCAGTCTGGCTTCTCTAATGGCGGATCAAAGTTGAGAAAGTGCCTTTTGCGTATTTGCTCTTCAAAGCCCAAAAACCAAAAACGGAGACGCTCGGCGGCGTGTCTGGATCCACCAGTGATCCGAGTTGAGTCAATACCATCATTTGCTTCAAGACTGGATAAACATCGCTCTCAGCTGTAGTTTCGTTTGTCCCGGGTCCTGTTTGATGACTTGTTTTCCCGCATTGGTGCGCGGACATGTACCAGGACAACAACTACAGACGCCTGTCAGTACACAAATATTCATGTCTGAGCGCAATAATAAAGTGTATGTGCTGTGTATGTGCTGTGTGTGTGTTGTGTATGTGCTGTGTATGTGCTGTGTATGTGCTGTGTATGTGCTGTGTGCTGTGTGTGTGCTGTGTATGTGCTGTGTATCTGTTGTGTATCTGCTGTGTATGTACTGTGTATGTGCTGTGTATCTGTTGTGTATGTGCTGTGTATCTGTTGTGTATGACCTGTGTATGACCTGTGTATGTACTGTGTATGTGCTGTGTATGTGCTGTGTATCTGTTGTGTATGTGCTGTGTATGTGCTGTGTATCTGTTGTGTATGTGCTGCGTATGTGCTGTGTATCTGTTGTGTATCTGCTGTGTATGTGCTGTGTATCTGCTGTGTATGTACTGTGTATCTGCTGTGTATGTACTGTGTATGTGCTGTGTATCTGCTGTGTATGTACTGTGTATGTGCTGTGTATGTGCTGTGTATCTGTTGTGTATCTGCTGTGTATCTGCTTGTGGTTGTGTATAAAACCAATGAAAAGTACATAGATACTAAAAATTTATATTTTTTTTAGTAAAAAAAACATAGTTTTCATAGCATTAATATTTTGTTCTAGTGCACCATTTAAAATTCGATTGTGGTATATTTAATGAAAGTACAAGTAAACTAAATTTAGGCTATATAGTTATTTGTTTGTTTTATTATTCAGATCTCTTGCCACTGGGGATTTCTACAGGACAATCACCAGCAGCTTCAGGTCCACAACAGAGGACTGAACGTCCACAACAGAGGACTGAACGTCCACAACAGTGGACTGGACGTCCACAACAGAGGACTGGACGTCCACAACAGAGGACTGGACGTCCACAACACAGAGGACTGGACGTCCACAACACAGAGGACTGGACGTCCACAACACAGAGGACTGGACGTCCACAACACAGAAGTGTTTTTGATAAAGGGATTTTCATATTTATAGCAAAGACCACATGCTCACTCAAGATTGAGCCCAAATGTCTGGTTGTTTACACAGAAGGAGATAAAGTTAAATGAATAAAACAGTGAGAAGCTTCTCAGCTCTTTAGTTCTCCGTTCTCTTTACTTCTGTACCTACTTGTGCGTTGTAACACTGAAATTTCCCCACTGTGTGGACTAATAAAGGATTATCTCATCTTGTTTTTGTTTATGATCTTGAATTGTGGTAAATTAAATAAGTACATCTTTAAATAGCCACTGAATTTCCCACAGACTCCCCAGTATTATATATATGAAAAAGATGCATGTAAACAGGACACACATTTTATAATATAAAATAATTTATTTTGTGGAAAAATAGAACAGTAAATAACTATATATATATCTATAGATATATCTCTATAGATATATATATCTATATATAGATATATATATATCGTCTGCCATTGTTGTGGTGCCGGTTCTTCTCGGGGTGAAATGTGTACGTACGTCACCGGAGCGTCATCTCTGATTGGCTGCTGCACCGCCGCACCGCAGAAAAGCTCAAAATTCTGAACTTATTTGCGGCGAACCGTTTTGATGCATTTGATGCTTATACGCCCGTCAAAGCGTCTCGAGCGGAAAACGCAAAAGCGCGCCCGCCTCGCCGCGCTCCTCGGCGAATCGCGCCGCAAATAAGCGGAAGCCGCGCCGCAAAAACGCAGGAGGTGCTCGACGCGCGTTTACATAGACTTTGAATGTAAACTGGACGCTTTTGCCGCACCGGTTTGAACGGGCCATAAGTTTTCTACACCCTGCAGATCACTCAGCGGAACATTTTTTGGAGCCATCTCGTCCTCCTGCTCGGCTTGCAATCCCTGGATAGTTTTATACATAATCCTCATTTGGTCCATCATCAGTTCCCGATTTGTTAAAATGTTTTTCAAGAGGGCTGTAAAATAACATTAACAATGAGTTTTGATTTGTTTTAATGATCAGAGTAAATATACAAATACTTACAAAGATGTAAACTGGTTTCTGATCTTGGGCCTGAGGACGGTGTGCTGGGGCCAGAGAGGTGCAGGTTGGAGGGTTGAGTGCTGGGGCCAGAGAGGTGCAGGCTGGAGGGTTGAGTGCTGGGGCCAGAGTGGTGCAGGCTGGAGGAGCCAGAGCAAAATTCAATCCTCGGGGACACGGTAATGCAGCAAGTCTTAAAAGAAAGTGCAAATACAAAGTACTTTAAATGTGCTATGTGTAGTTTCTTCCCCATAAAACTGGTCCTAGGTGACGGGTCAGACTAAGAGTAGTTCACTTCCTATGGCAAGTACCCTAAAGCCAGGCCTGGGGTTGGCGCTCGTAAGGCAGGTTCACCCCCATGGGGCTCAGCCAGAAAGGACGATGTGGGTCCACCCTCCTGTGGACTCGCCACCCGTAGAGAGAATTACTGGGGCAAGGTGCAAAGAAATACGCGGTGGAGGGCAAATGTCTGACACAGCGTGGGGGGACAGAAGCCTAAGCTTGTGCAGGAGGTGAGCATTGCTGGCTAGATATGACTTTACGAAACAGGTGAATACCAAAGGACACTTGTGTACTTATAAAGGGACATGTTTGGTCTTAGTGCTAACGCTAAAGCATAATTAAAAAAATAACGTTCTGTGTACAGAGCCAATTACTTACTTTTTAAGTGGCTTGGGCTTCGGAGATTTATGTGGCCACATAAATCTCCGAAGCCCAAGCCACTTAAAAAGCCTCATCATCATCATCGGAATCCTGTATGTTCTTTCGTCTAGTATAAAACAAAGTAAAACAATAAATAAACATCACAAACCTATAGATATGAAATAAACCAACTCACATTCTTCTTCTTTTTGATTTAATAGGGGAATCCTCCCCACCTGTGCCCAAGTCTGTATTTTCAACAGAAGCTTTATTTTCGGAAGCTTTAGCCTGGCCTCATTGTAGTCCGCTTCAAAACAAGGAGTAATTTGGTAAGATTCAGATCAAAGTTCACATTTTACCACTTTCAGGAGCAGAAATCTCTGTGTTAAACTAATACAAGAATCCCATATATTTCATGTATGCAGAGAGAGATGTGTATTTGAATAAACACAAAAACATCGAATGCACCAAGTATATCACTAGTGACAACACACTGAAATCAAAGTACTTACCAGCTGTATAGATTACACGAACGTTGAAAGCCGTCCATTCTGCACCAGGGTCTTCTTGAAATCTTGTTGCCTTTGCCACATCTGATTTATTATTTGGCCACAAACATTTCCCTTCATGGACCCACTTTGCAGGAACCACCTCTACTTCATTAGTGCTTTCAAATATCACTATGTGATACATCCCCTGCATAACGTAAAAAATATATTTTTAAAAAGAACTGGAACAGTATGAGAAGAACAGTAAACTATGTAAAATTAACATGACATTTTGTTTCTTAATGAGACTCATTTCCATGTATGAGCGGGACCACAACAAATGTGTCCTGATATGGCAGTCGAACATATTTCTGAAGGTTTTCCTCCATTTCAAAATACTTCACCTTGGAGGCCAGATGTGAAACTTTGTAAATACCCAGGTCTCTAGAGTCAAATGGGTATACAAAGAAAGGTTCCTTCTGTTTGAACTCCCTCCCTACAACATATTCTATACCTCCATGTGTAAAGAAGTTTTCAACTAGGATCACCTCACCCTTGACCTTAATGCATGAGTCTCGTTGTGCTTGTTTGACAAGGAATCCATCCTGCAGTAGTATTTTAAACTGTTTCACATCATCTGAATGTGGCACTGGCCCCTGTTGATGCTCCACCTTGTACTCTTTTTTGGGGGAAGAAAGAGGAGTACTTTGATTGACATATTCAATTTCCGACAGCCTACGGATAACTTGGACTAGGGCATTGCTTGGCCCCCTAACCATTTTTTTCAGCTGCCCTAGAAGATTTTCAAAAGGGAAACCAGAAATCGAGTCTAAATGCCCATGCATCTTCACATCTTGGCTGAGGTGGACAAGACAATGCACCTTATAAACAAGAAATTCTTGCCCATAAAGAGATCCAAAATGTTGAACAAAGGAAACAAGTAAAGAATCAGCCATTTGATTCATTCTCACACAATGTTCAGAACTTGCCAAGATGTAAACAGCCACAGACAACAGCATGAAGTTATCATATACTTGAGACTTCAATACATCTTTCAGAACAACAGGTCCAGTATACAACAAGAACTGGGGAGGTTCGGTAGCCTTCCATCTGTTTTTTTCAAGCAGTGTGCGTGGTCTTCTGGCAAACTCCAATGGAATGTATTCCCTCAAAGAAAGTAGTTTCTCTGACACAAGGGACACCTGGGTAGCTGACAAACGGCAACATGTTTCCATGATGGTGGTCTTCATCAATGCCTGCTCTAAAGCACTGATCAGTCCTACGTCTAGCACTGACCTCTGGGAAAGTCATCCTGCTTCCTATCCGAAGACCTCTTTGATGGCACTTGTCACATCCATGGTATGCAGTATGTGACTTTACTGCTTTCATAAAGGCTTGTGCTGGTGCAACACACATAACAGAGCTGACATTCAAAACAAAAGTCTTTCCCTTAAAGACAAAACCACTACTTAGAGCCTTTAAATCAGCCACCAGATCACGTAAATATTCTATCAAAGAGTTAGGCTTTGTATTGCCACAAAAGAGACCAATCACAACTGGCTTTGGACAATATCCCTGAAGGATGCCAAGAATTGGCCAAAACTGGGTAGCTGTGCTCTTAAAAAGTGGCAAACCATGAAAATTTTGCTGCAGCTGAAAGACATGTCCATTTGGAAGAAATGAATAAACATTATTCAGGATCCATTTACAGGCATTAAGAATTCCAAAATAGTGGAACGTTCCACCCGCCAAATTCTCAATCTTGTAGTGTGTTTTTGTATTTAACAAGATCCTTGGATCTTTGGGCAGAAAGGAGTGGTGAAATCGCAGGATGAAGAGCAAGGCTGACAAAGCAATAAGAGAAATGCCAAACTCAATGGCCCAGTCAGCAAGGGATGATATTAAATCAGGGGCCTGTTCCTCAGCAGGATGTTGATCCGCTTCATCAGCGTCGTCAAACCTAGCATATTCTGAGTCCAACATTTCAATAGGCTCACTCTCATCGTCATCTGTGTTCATTTCCACACATGAGGCATCTCTTTTCAAACATGCCTCCACAGAATGATCACATGCAGCTTCCTGCAGGTGATCATTCTGTAATGATTCCACAAGTTTGTGCACCTTTTTCAGAGCTTTTCTTCTCATACTGCCACGTCCATTGTAAGCCCAGTTCCCCTCCATCTGAAAGGTAAAGAAACTGGGATTTATTTCACAATATCTCAAAATATGAAAAATCATGAGGTTTTACATGTGAGTGATAGCAGAGCCTGGTTTAAATACATTTACTATTCATATTTACATAATTTGTTTATGTAATAGATTGGACAAAAAGATAATGATGGACAAAAACTCTCAGAAATATTGAGCAGCCCACAATAGTTTTTCATATTGTCTATTTGGTTTCCAACATTTTTCTCCCAGTGACCGATATTTTACCTGTGGATACACTGAGGACCCAAATGTGTACATGCTACGGTCTTATATGAAAAATATAATAATTTTATAATCAATTATAGATGTTATACAACTGTAATGAATGATAATAAAATACTTTAATGAAGGAATGGCCTGTTAATAAAGTCTATAAAGATCACACCATCTAGTCCAGATCTCATTTTCAAGAAGCCCTGGGAATCTTTGGGGGACCAAATTTGGGTTAACCACAAGGTTAGGAATGACTGCTTTACAGATACATACTTCACATTTTATCTTTTGTGAAATTGTAATACAATTTTGAGGCTAGAAAGTATATATTTTTTTCATCCTTTGTAATATAAAAACAAACTACCTTACATTTGTCTCTTGGAAATTCCAAATTGTTTTTAATTTTTGCTATAAAGGCATAAAATATTCCCGATGTCAGGTAATCATCGAAAATGTGTTAAGATCTAAGTTTTTTTTTCTTGCTTTCTTTCTTGTTTGGAATCTTGAAAAATTTGATGACATAGCTTTTAAAGAGTAATTAATAGAAAGAGACTTGTCTTGTTGATGCCTTGTTCTATTTGTGACAACTGCAGGCAAACAGTCAGTCTGTGCTTTGAGTGGAGGCAGAATAGAGAGAAAACACACTGGCAAAGCCGAATTATTCAAATATATTGATTATGATAATATGCCAAATTTAAATCATGTACAAAATCATACAGGTATATTTAAAATAACTAACTAAATAAAATAATTTGAATTGTGTAAACCTGATTCTCTATTTATGATCTAGTAATTGTACTTGTGGTGGATTGGCTCTTTTCTTTTTTATTCAGATTGTATCATTATAATATAACACAAAATAATTAACAATAATTGTACCTGATGTGAAGTCCTGAAAGAGAAGTAACATGTATTAACTGGTTAAATTCTAGACCTATAGTTCATTCACTTTGACTAAGTGCTGGATGCTAGTCACAATGTACCAGCTGCTCACAGGTGGCACCCCAAGTTATACTGTGTATATATATACTAGGGAACAACTCGAATCCTCCACCTTGTCATTTGATCATAAGTATAGAAATACGCGTGATCCGATCACTTAGGATTGGAAGTCAAAAACCGAAATTCAGCTTTCTTAGAATGCCTACTGGAAAACAGTTTAATCCCGGAGACGATGTAATATCACCGGGGTGACGTTAGTTTCACGTTGGACATTCGCTTCCGTAACTAGCAGGACCTTCGTCTGAATGTGCCCCGCCCGCAGTAGCACGGCGCGGGGAGCTGCGTGCTGAAGTGCCGCTTGGTGCGCCAGTCAGGGACCGTCTCGAAAGTACGGCTGTAAGTGTTTATTTAAAATATGTAATCTTAAAAAAAAAATCAAACATATTGATACAAAGAAAAAACAACAACAGCATAAATTCAAGTTGCTAATCCTTGGTGCCATAGTCATTTTGGGTTAAAAAATTTAACCATTTGTAGATTTTTAAAGAATATTTTTTTCCTGGCTTTAGAGACGGTCTCTAACTGGCGCACTCACACCAGAGCCGTGAGGAGAGTCCGCTGCGCTTCGGACTAGCGAACCTTCGGACTAGCGAACCAATTCGGACTTGTACGTGAACCAATGGTGGCTGCCCACGAGTCCGAAATTTCACCGAAATTTTAAAAATTTCTCCGAAATTTTAAGGTTCACAAGTCCGAAGGTTCATTAGTCCGAAGGTTCACGAGTCCGAAGATGTGTGTCTGCGCAGCGGGCTCTACTCGCGGCTCTCCTCGCCGAAGATGTGTCTCCGTGCAGCGGGCTCTCCTCGCCTCCCTTTGCCCCACACACTGCTTTTTGGACTTTTCTAGTGTTGATGCACTTTTTATGATTAAACTCACGTATTTTCCATAACCGACTTGTTTCTGTGCATAGCCTGAGCTCCTTATCGTATTATTATTGAATGAATTAACTCAAATAGCCCAGCAGTTTCGGCCGCGCGCCGCGGCTCTGTAGACACTCCCGTCTTGGCCAGCTGAATTTCCTTTTTGACTACCAATCCTACGGTGTATATATAGAAACGCGTGATCACGCGTTTCTATATATACATATATCATTTCTATACTTATGATCAAATGAAGGCATAGAGTGGAGGATTCTGTTCACGCATTTTTCTTATGATCGAATGAGGGCATAAAGCGGAGGATTCGAGATGTTCCCTTGTTATTTTTATATACACAGTACAACTTGGGGTGCCACCTGTGAGCAGCTGGTACATTAAACGTGACGAGCCCCAGTGCGTGTCTTCGTGCTTCGTGCACTACATCCCGATGCCGTCTGCACCTTAACTTTAGCCTATGAGGAACTTTCAGACTAGCGAACCTTCGGACCAGTGAACCTTCGGACCAGTGAACTTTAGGACTAGCGAAATTTCGGACCAGTGAACCTTCGGACTAGCGAACCTTCGGTCTCGTGGGGGGTAACCTTCGGACTTGTACGTGAACCAATTCGGACTTGTGGGCAGTCACCGTTAAATCTAGAATAAACGCCCATTCATTCAGTGGTACAAATTTAAGACCGACCTGTATGACTTTGCACATTCTGGTTAGCCAATGTTAAATCAGGATCGGCTAACCTCCGAACAGCTTTTACAGTATTAACCTGGCACCAACTCGCAAATAGAACATACCTCGACTACATACACACTACATATTTAAAGTTGTAAAGGCCATAATCACTGGTATATCGACTTTGATGAAATAATGTATACTTACGGACACAGGAATTGAAGCACTAGAGGTGATGACGCAAGACAGAAGAAGGTGGGCGGAGCGAATCCAATTTGCGCCATCAAATGCCCGCGAAACTGATGAACTGGGTAAAATACATGATGAAATTAAATTAAATAAAGATCTTTTCTTGCTGTGGCAATCGTGGCAGCCATATTGCAATTGCTGGAGCAGCAACAGGCCCCAAAATCAGTGAATAAAGTGTTTTAATCCAGCCTTAAAGCACCTGCTGGTCTGAATAAATTATGTTTGTGTACGTACGTCCCTATTCATGCGGTATTGATTACAATTATTAATAACAAGAGGTCTTAATTATATTTACAGTCAGAAAATGGAACCATGGCAATCATTTCTCTAGTCTCATATTATGCCATAAATATATCTGACTATTAATTATTATTGTTCTTATTATTATTATTATTATTATTACTATTATTATTCATATTAATCAACACCATCATCATCATACTAATAATATTAATATTATTAATATTGCAGCTGCTGTGCTCACTTCAGAAATAAGTCACACATTCATAAACTGAATATTCTTTTGCAATTGAGGGAACATAAAAATAGGAGTAGGCCTACCAATTGAAATCAATAAAGTAAATATAGTAAAAAATGTAAAATTGGCTAAAATAAATATGAATAGGTCTGAAAATCTGGACAACGTACGGCAAATATACCACTGGCCCACATCTGGCATGCCTCACTCATATGGCCCATGCCATCGATGCCAGACCTGGCCCGACTCTGGCCGACATGTGAATTGCCATTCCAGAAGTCAGCCATTGTTGCAGGCACTTTGCCGGAACTGGCCCACATCTGGCATGCCTCATAGGGCCCATGCCATCAATGCCAGACCTGGCCCGACTCTGGCCAACATGTGAATTGCCATGCCAGAAGTCAGCCATTGTTGCCAGCACTTTGCCGGAACTGGCCCACATCTGGCATGCCTCATATGGCCCATGCCATCAATGCCAGACCTGGCCCGACTCTGGCCAACATGTGAATTGCAATGCCAGAAGTCAGCCATTGTTGCCAGCACTTTGCCGGAACTTGCCCACATCTGGCATGCCTCATATGGCCCATGCCATCAATGCCAGACCTGGCCCGACTCTGGCCGACATGTGATTGCCATACCAGAAGTCAGCCAGTTTTGCCAGCACTTTGCCTGAACTGGCCCAGATCCGTCTGCTATATGCTCTTGTGCTTTTTTCAGAAATCACAAACAACTGTTCATGGGCTGAAAAGGCTTTTGAAGCAATAATAACAAAAACAGCTATAACTCCAAAACCTAAGATGATAGACTCAAACTTTAAACTATATATTGTGTAGATTTACATGTACTACTTGCCCAGCAAATAGGGTCTGAATAGCTCTTGTACTTTTTCAGAACTCACAAACAACTGTTCATGGGCTGAAAAGGCGTTTGGAGCAATAAAAACAGTAAAAACTGCTATAACTCAAAAATGCAATATGATGAGTTCAAACGTTAAAAGATATGTTGTGCATATGTACAAGCCCTTCTTGCTCAGAAAGTATGGGTTAGAAATGGCTTGTATTTTCTTCAGAACTCACAAATTGTCTAAAAATGCTTTTGAAGCAATAATAGCAAAAACAGCTATGACTCAAAAACCTAAGATGATAGACTCAAACTTTAAACTATATATTGTGTAGATTTACAGGTCCTACTTGCCCAGCATATAGGGTTTGAATAGCTCTTGTACTTTTTGCAGAATTCACAAACAACTGTTCATGGGCTGAAAAAGCTTTTGGAGAAATAAAAACAGTAAAAACTGCTATAACTCAAAAATGCAATATGATAAGTTCAAACTTTAAAAGATATGTTGTGCAGATGTACAAGCCCTTCTTGCTCAGACAGTATGGGTTTGAAATCTCTCGTATTTTCTTCAGAACTCACAAATTGTCTGAAAATGCTTTTGAAGCAATAATAACAAAAACAGCTATAACTCCAAAACCTAAGATGATAGACTAAAACTTTAAACTATATATTGTGTAGATTTACAGGTCCTAATTGCCCAGCAAATAGGGTTTGAATAGCTCTTTCACTTTTTTCAGAGCTCACAAACAACTGTTCATGGGCTGAAAAGGCTTTTGGAGCAATAAAAATAGTAAAAACTGCTTTAACTCAAAAATGCAATATGATGAGTTCAAAGTCTAAAAGATATATTGTAAAGATGTACAAGCCCTTCTTGCTCAGAAAGTATGGGTTAGAAATCTCTTGTATTTTCTTCAGAACTCACAAATTGTCTAAAAATGCTTTTGAAGCAATAATAACAAAAACAGCTATAACTCCAAAACCTAAGATGATAGACTCAAACTTTAAACTCTATATTTTATAGATTTACAGGTGCTACTTGCTCAGCAAATAGGGTTTGGGCTAAAGTGTTAGGGCTTGGGAAACAGTGATAGGGTGTGGGCTACTGTATTTTGTCCCTGGCTAAGGTGTTAGGGCCTGGGATACATTTTTAGGGCCTGGGTTACAGTGATAGGGCCTGGGCTACAGTGTTGGGGCTTGGGTTTCTGTGTTAGGGCCTGGGCTACAGTTTTAGGACTTGGACTGCGGTGTTTGGGCTTCAGCTACTGTGGTAGGGCTTGGACTACAGTGGTAGGGCTTGGGCTACACTGTTAGGGCTTAGGTTACTGTGTTAGGAATTGGGCTACAGTGTCAGGGCTTGTGGTACAGTGGTGGGAATTGGGCAATCGTGTTTTTGGGCTTTGGCTATATTGATAGGGCTTGGGCTACAATGTTAGGGCCTAGGCTACACTGTTAGGGCCTGGGTAACAGTGTTAGGGCTTTGGCTACAGTGGTGTGGCTTCGGCTAAAGTGTTAAGGCTATAGTGTCAGGGCTTGGGTAACCGTGTTAGGGTTTGGGCTACAGTGTTATGGCTTTGGATACAGTGTTAGGGCTTTGGCTACACTGTTAGGGCCTGGGTAACAGTGACAGGGCTTTGGCTACAGAGGTGTGGCTTGGGCTAAAAGTGTTAAGGCTTTGGCTATAGTGTTAGGGTTTGGGGAACAGTATTAGGGTCTTAGCTACAGTGATTGGGCTTAGGCTACAGTGTTAGGGCTTTGGCTACAGTGGTTGGGCTTGGGCTACAGTGGTGGGGCTTGGGTAACAGTGTTAGGGCTTGGGTAACAGTGTTACAGGTTGGGCTGCAGTGTTTAGGCTTAGGTTGATGTGTTAGGAATTGGGCCACAATGTTAGGGCTTGGGGTACATTTTTAGGGCTTGGGCTAAAGTCCTAGGGCTTCGGTTACTGTCTTAAGGCTTGGGCTATAGTGTTAGGGCCTGGGTTACAGTGATAGGGCCTGGGCTTAAGTGTTAGGAATTGGGCTTCAGTGTTAGGGCTTTGGCTACGGTGTTAGGGCTTTGGCTTAAGTGTTAGGGCTTGGGCCAAAGTGTTAGGGCTTTTGTTAAAATGTTAGGGCCTGGGCTACAGTTTTAGGGCGTGGGCTAAAGTGTTAAGGCTTGGGTTTCATTATTAGGGTCAGGGCTACGGTGTTAAGGTATGGGCGACAGAGGTGGGGCTTAGGTTACTGTGTTAAGGTTGGGCTACAGTATTAGGGTCTGGGTTACAGTGTTAGGGCCTAGGCTACAGTTTTAGGGTCCGGGCTACAGTAATAGGCTTGGGCTACAATGTTAGGGTCTGGGCTACATTGTTAGGGCTTGGGGTAAAGTTTTAGGGCTTAGGCTACAGGTCTTAGAGCTTAGGTTACTGTCTTAAAGCTTGGGCTTAAGTGTTAAGGCTTGGGCCACAATGTTAGGGCTTGGGCTAAAGTGTTTGGGCCTAGGCTACAGTGATTGGGCTTAGGCTACAGTGTTAGGGCTTTGGCTATAGTGGTGGGGCTTGGGCTACAGTGGTGGGGCTTGGATAACAGTGTTAGGGTCTGGGCTACAGTGTTAAGGCTTTGGTTATAGTGGTAGGTCCTGGGCATGGATCTATTATAATATCTGGATAGGGTACGCCCCCTCTACCTCTGGCTCCAAATTGAGTAGTGGCCACTCCGTAGAATGCACCCTTTTGGTCGGACCATTTCAGGAGTTCGGCCTCTAAAATTACCAAACATGCTAAATTGTTTTTAGTCTAAAAATAAAATAGAAGGAATTTCACTCTTCAACTGTTTCTAAAATACTTTAAAAATACATTTTTAACCTTCCGGTGAACGGTGTACGCGCACCGAGCATGCACGTAACCCTCATGAACGAGCCTCAGGAGAACACTTGACGGAAACTGAACACAAACAGAAGAAAGTGACGAGACCACGATACACGTAAGTTGTGTTTGTATGTCATTCCTCACGTTTCACACATCGTTCCATGTGAAGTGTAAATCAACGATTACACAGTTAATACGAGTTAACACAAGTTAACACGAGCTAACACGAGCTAACGTAAGCTAAAGTTTAGCTACACAAAGATGCAACAACACGTCATGATGGCTCGTGCTTCTGCAAATAAATAACTAATTATTTCTCTTACTAAATGTTCTAAGAGACAAGAGGTTATGCACAGATCAAGGAAAACTAGAGAAAGAAGGGAAATAAAGTGATGTTTGTATTATGTGCTATAAAAAACAACCAATAATTCAAATATAACCTGCTGAAATGGGTCATATCTTACATATATAAATGTAAACGTATGTAAAAGTGACAGTCGTATCTCACAGGGCTGAGACGACATTTGAGGTTTTATTACCCATTTAATAATGAAGTGTGCTGTGTTTAAACAGCAAAGCACACGCTTGTTTTCTATAGGAATGTCATGGATTTACTTCCATGGAATATGTAGAGATTTAGCAAACATGTCAGTTATGTTCTAACTTCTAAGGTTTAAACTTATGCATAAGTAAATGACTTTTGGTTCTAGCTTTAAAAATTAATGTGAAAAGAGGAACTTTTGTGTTACAGAGCGAAATGTAAATCTGTCAATAACATATTCCAGCTTTTCTCTATTAAATGTGCATAATATCAATGTTCTAATGAGTATCTTTCTCATCTTCAGTGCTGACCAGTGAGTTTAGTCTGTCTGTGCTGTCCAGAGCTCTACAGGTCACTACAGGTCACTGCAGACACAGAGTCATCTCAAGTAAACTCCTGACGACTCCAAAGCAAAAGGTATTTTAATAGTAACTTGTGCCTCGACTAAAAGTAAACAGTGTAGAATCAGTACTTTGAATTTATAAAATGTCTGTTTTGTTATGACCAAAAAAACTAAATGATAATTGTTCTTCAAAAGAGACACTCCTGTGTCACATGTGTCTGTAAAGCAGCTTCAGGACAAACATGTGAAGTGTATGTTCTATGACTTGTATAAATCTAAAACATATGAAGTGTATGTTCTATGACTTGTATAAATCTAAAACATATGAAGTGTATGTTCTATGAATTGTATAATCTAAAGCTGTGACATGTTCTGTTTGTCCCTCAGTCATACGATGGAGCTGAACGGAGGAGTTTACTGAAGTCCTTTTCACCAGAAGACTGCGTGCCATGGAAACAAAGTCTTGTTAAATACTGAGATATTCAGTATTTAACGCAATAATGTCACATTCATGTGCATATAACTGATGTAAAAAGAGTGTTTATTTTACCATTATTATTAGTATTATTTTGTCTTACGCTGTTTTTATTTTATCTTTATTTTCCCCCTCCATTCCTTATTAAGGTATGAGAGGTTCTGTCTATAGGAGTTTTTGTTTATAAGAGTTCTTCTATTAAGATCGATCTATTAAGAGTGTTTTTTAAACTTCCTATAAGTTATCTGTCCTTTTCCTCTGTATCTGCTGTGTTGCAACAACGGAATTTCCTCATGTGTGGACAATAAAGGAATATCTTATCTTATTCAGTTTGTTCTATTTGACTTATACAGGTTGTTTTATCATTGTTAATATTTTTATGTTGCACTGAATCACCAAAGCAAGTTCCACTGTTTGTGAATTCTGTTCTTTGACAATGGCAATACATTTTCTGATTCTATTAATGATGATAATAATAATGAACAGTACAGACTCCAAAACTCCTTAATAAGGAACTCCCACATTGTAGCTTTTAAAACTCATTGTAGCTTGAAAACTCAACTAAAACTGGCAAAAATCAATTTATCATTTGTAGTTATAATCAGACTTGCATTTATTGAACAAGTTCATTCATGTTCATTATTCTTATTAAATACATTAATAAACAAATGTGTTTTGTATTTATTAAAGATACAAAAACGACACAAAAGGAAACTGAATATAATTAAATACTGCTTAACTCAATTATGTAACAGAATCGATGATTATATTTTATATTTCTTCTCATTTGATTAAAAAAAATGCATATTGGCCAAATTATATTATGTACATTAATAACTGAAAAGTTAATAACAAAATAAATACCCAAACCAAAAACTACAGAAAATGATGAGGACGTTATTAAACCTCTAAATGTAATTTATTGTCATTAAACCAGACTTTTTATCTTAACACTTCTTTATAATTCTCTTAAATATCAGAGCTTTACAACATGATACATGTATATTTATGGATGGATATAACAATTCATCATTATACGTTACGTAAACAGACTATTTCAAGCAGAATTATTCCAAAAGTCCATGTTGACTGTTCTCAGTCTGTTGCGCTGATGTCGACGTGCGCGCTCCCGACGCCAAAGCCTCACGTCGATGACGTCACAAAAGTGGGAGGAGATATACCAGTATTCAGGAAGTAATGCGGAACTAAAAAACTTTTTTGGAACCATGCGCCAATGAGCAGCTCAATAGGTTTCAATGGCGGCCATCTTGGCTTCCGGGGGCTTGGTCCTGGGGTACAGTGTTAGGGCTTAGGCTATAGTGTTCGGGCTTAGGCTATAGTGTTAGGGCCTGGGCTACAGTGTTTGGGCTTGGGCTACATTGAGGGCCTGGTCTACAGTGTTAGGGCTTTGGCTATAGTGTTAGGGCTTGGGCCACAGTGTTAGGGCTTTGGCTATAGTGTTAGGGCTTGGGCTACAGTGTTAGGGCCTGGGCTACAGTGATAGGGCTTGGGCTACATTGAGGGCCTGGGCTACAGTGTTAGGGCTTTGGCTATAGTGTTAGGGCTTGGGCCACAGTGTTAGGGCTCAGGCTCTAGTGGTAGGGCCTGGGTTACAGTGTTAGGGCTTGGGCTACAGTATTAGGGCTTGGGCTCGATTGAGGGCCTGGGCTACAGTGTTAGGGCCTGGGTTACAGTGATAGGGCTTGGACTACAGTGTAGGGGCCTAGGCTACAGTTTTAGGGCTTGGGCAACAGTGTTAAGGGTTGGAGTACAGTTTTGGGCTTAGACCAAGCCATATCACTGTTAGGCCAAAGTCTTAGAGCCTATGTTACTGTCTTAAGGCTTGGGCTACAGTTTTGGGGCCTGGGTTACAGTGATATGGCTTGGTCTACAGTGTTGGGGCCTAGGTTACAGTGTTAGCGCCTGGGTTAGGGCTTGGGCTACAGTGGTGGGGCTTGGGTAATAGTGTTAGCGCTTGGGTAACAGTGTTACAGCTTGGGCCAAAGTGTGAGGGCTTGGGCTACAGTCTTAGGGCCTGGGTAAACGTGTTAGGGTTGGGCCACAGTGTAAGGGCCTGGGTTACAGTGATAGGGTTGGGCTACCGTGTTAGGACCTAGTCTACAGTGTTAGGGTTTGGGCTACAGTGTTAGGGCTTGGGCTACAGTGATGGGGCTTGGGCAATAGTGTTAGGGCTTTGGCTATAGTGATGGGCTTGGGCAACAGTATGGTTTGGGCTTTAGTGGGCCTGGGCAACAATGTTAGGAATAGGGCTTCGTAGTGAGGGCTTTGGCTAAAGTGTTAGGGCCTAGGATATGTGAAAGGGCTTGGGCCACAGTATTAGGGTCTGGGCTACAGTGTTTTGGCTTAGGCTGCAGTGTTAGGGATTTGGCTACAGTGGTGTGGCTTGGGCTAAAGTGGTGGGGTTGGGGTAACAGTGTTAACAGTGTTAGGGCTTGGGAAACAGTTTTAGGGTCTGGGCTACAGTGTCATAGCTTTGGCTATAGTGTTAGGGCGTGGGCTACAGTCCTAGGGCTTTGGCTATACTGTAAGGGCTTGGGCTACAATGAGGGCCTAGGCTACAGTGTTAGGGCTTTGGCTTCAATATTAGGGCTTTGGCTACAGTGTGAGGGCTTAGGCTTAAGTCTAAGGGCTTGGGCGAAAGTGTTAGGGCTTTTGCTACAGTGTTAGGACTTGAGAAACAGTGTTAGGGTCTAGGCTACGGTGTTTTGTCCTGGCGTACAGTTTTAGGGCCTGAGTTACATTGTTAGGGCTAGGGATAGGGTGTTAGGGCTTGTGCAACAATATTAGGGTCTGGGCTACATCGTTAGGGCTTGGGCTACAGTGTTACATTGTTAGGGCTTGGGCTACAGTGTTAGGGTCTAGCCTAAAGTGTTAGGGCTTAGGCTACAGTGGTGGGTCTTGGGCAATAGTGTTAGGGCTTTGGCTATAATGATAGGGCTTTATCTAAAGTGTCTGGGCTAAGGCTACAGTGTTAGGGCTTTGGCTACAGTGGTGGGGTTTGGGCTACAGTGGTGGGGCTTGGGTAACAGTGTTAGGTCTTGGGCAACAGTGTTATGGCTTGGGCTATAGTGTGAGGGCTTTGACAACAGTGTTAGGGTTTGGGCTACTGTGTTTAGGCTTAGGCTTATGTGCTAGGGCTTGGGCCTCAGTGTTAGGGCTTAGGCTATAGTGTTAGGGCCTAGGCTACAGTTTTAGGGCTTGGGCAACAGTGTTAAGGGTTGGAGTACAGTTTTGGGCTTAGGCCAAAGTCTTAGAGCCTATGTTACTGTCCTAAGGCTTGGGCTACAGTGTTAGGGCCTGGGCTACAGTGTTTGGGCTTGGGCTACATTGAGGGCCTGGGCTACAGTGTTAGGGCGTTGGCTATAGTGTTAGGGCTTGGGCCACAGTGTTAGGGCTTTGGCTATAGTGTTAGGGCTTGGGCTACAGTGTTAGGGCTTGGGCTACAGTGATAGGGCTTGGGCTACATTGAGGGCCTGGGCTACAGTGTTAGGGCTTTGGCTATAGTGTTGGGGCTTGGGCCACAGTGTTAGGGCTCAGGCTCTAGTGGTAGGGCCTGGGTTACAGTGTTAGGGCTTGGGCTACAGTATTAGGGCTTGGGCTCGATTGAGGGCCTGGGCTACAGTGTTAAGGCCTGGGTTACAGTGATAGGGCTTGGACTGCAGTGTTAGGGCCTAGGCTACAGTTTTAGGGCTTGGGCAACAGTGTTAAGGGTTGGAGTACAGTTTTGGGCTTAGGCCAAAGTCTTAGAGCCTATGTTACTGTGTTAAGGCTTGGGCTTCAGTTTTGGGGCCTGGGTTACAGTGATATGGCTTGGTCTACAGTATTGGGGCCTAGGTTACAGTGTTAGCTCCTGGGTTAGGGCTTGGGCTACAGTGGTGGGGCTTGGGTAATAGTGTTAGGGCTTGGGTAACAGTGTTACGGCTTGGGCCAAAGTGTGAGGGCTTGGGCTACAGTCTTAGGGCCTGGGTAAACGTGTTAGGGTTGGGCCACAGTGTAAGGGCCTGGGTTACAGTGATAGGGTTGGGCTACCGTGTTAGGACCTAGTCTACAGTGTTAGGGTTTGGGCTACAGTGTTAGGGCTTGGGCTACAGTGATGGGGCTTGGGCAATAGTGTTAGGGCTTTGGCTATAGTGATGGGCTTGGGCAACAGTATGGTTTGGGCTTTAGTGGGCCTGGGCAACAATGTTAGGAATAGGGCTTCGTAGTGAGGGCTAACGTTTTAGGGCCTAGGACATGTGAAAGGGCTTGGGCAACAGTATTAGGGTCTGGGCTACAGTGTTTTGGCTTAGGCTGCAGTGTTAGGGATTTGGCTACAGTGGTGTGGCTTGGGCTAAAGTGGTGGGGTTGGGGTAACAGTGTTAACAGTGTTAGGGCTTGTGCAACAATATTAGGGTCTGGGCTACATCATTAGGGCTTGGGCTACAGTGTTAGGGTTTGGGCTACATTGTTAGGGCTTGGGCTACAGTGTTAGGGTCTAGCCTAAAGTGTTAGGGCTTGGGCTACAGTGATGGGTCTTGGGCAATAGTGTTAGGGCTTTGGATATAGTGATAGGGCTTGGGCAATAGTATTAGGGTTTTATCTAAAGTGTTTGGGCTAAGGCTACAGTGTTAGGGCTTTGGCTACAGTGGTGGGGTTTGGGCTACAGTGGTGGGGCTTGGGTAACAGTGTTAGGTCTTGGGCAACAGTGTTATGGCTTGGGCTATAATGTGAGGGCTTTGACAACAGTGTTAGGGTTTGGGCTATTGTGTTTAGGCTTAGGCTTATGTGCTAGGGCTTGGGCCTCAGTGATAGGGCTTGTGGTTCATTGTTAGGGCTTAGGCTAAAGTCCTAGGGCTTAGGTTACTGTCTTAAGGCTTGGGCTATAGAGTTAGGGCTTAGGTGACAGTGATAGGGCCTGGGCTACAGTGTTAGGAATTGGGCTTCATTGTGAGGGCTTTGGCTACAGTTTTAGGGCTTTGGCTTAAGTGTTAGGTCTTGGGCCAAAGTGATAGGGCGTGGGCTAAAGTGTTAGGGCCTGGGCTACAGTTTTAGGGCGTGGGTTTCATTGTTAGGGTCAGGGCTACGGTGTTAGTGTATGGAATACAGAGGTAAGGCTTGTTAAGGTTTGGTCTACAGTGTTAAGGTCTGGGTTACAGTGTTAGGGCCAAGGCTACAGTTTGGGCTTGGGTTTCATTGTAGTATTAGGCATGGCCTACAGTTTTAGGGCTTGGGTTTCATTGTTAGGGTCAGGGCTACGGTGTTGGGTATGGGCTTCAGAGGTAGGGCTTAGGTTACTGTGTTAAGGCTTGGGCTACAGTATTAGGGTGTGGGTTACAGTGTTAGGGCCTAGACTACAGTTTTAGAGTCTGGGCTAGTGATAGGGCTTGGGCTAAAGTGTTAGGGCCTGGGCTACAGTTTTAGGGCGTGGACTACAGTGTTAGGGCTTGGGTTTCATTGTTAGGGTCAGGACTACGTTGTTAGGGTATGGGCTACAGTGTTTAGGCATAGGCTTATGTGTTAGGGCTTGGGCCACAGTGTTAGGGCTTGTGGTTCAATGTTGAGGCTTAGGCTAAAGTCCTAGGGCTTAGGTTACTGTCTTAAGGCTTGGGCAATAGTGTTAGGGCTTGGGTTACTGTGATCGGGCCTGGGCTACAGTGTTAGGAATTAGGCTTCATTATGAGGGCTTTGGCTACTGTGTTAGGGCTTGGGGTTAAGTGTTAGGGCCCTGGCTACAGTTTTAGGGCGTGGGCTACAGTGTTAGGGCTTGGGCTACAGTGTTAGGGCTTGGGTTTCATTGTTAGGGTCAGGGCTACGGTGTTAGGGTATGGGCTTCAGAGGTAGGGCTTAGCTTACTGTGTTAAGGTTTGGGCTACAGTATTAGGGTCTGGGTTACAGTGTTAGGGCCTAGGCTACAGTTTTAGGGTC
The DNA here is from genome assembly GCF_026437365.1 of Eucyclogobius newberryi. Taxonomy (NCBI): domain Eukaryota; kingdom Metazoa; phylum Chordata; class Actinopteri; order Gobiiformes; family Gobiidae; genus Eucyclogobius; species Eucyclogobius newberryi. The sequence continues at coordinate 3,116,754 of NW_027316056.1, forward strand.
TGGGCTACATTGTTAGGGCTTGGGCTACAGTGTTAGGGCCTAGCCTACATTGATAGGGCTTGGGCTACAGTCTTAGGGCCTGGGCTACAGTGTTAGGGCCTAGGCTATAGTGTTAGAACGTGGGCCACAGTCTTAGGCCGTGGGGTACAGTTTTAGGGTTTAGGCTAAGGACTTAGATTTTAGGTTGCTGTCTTAAAGCTTGGGCTTAAGTGTTCGGGCTTGGGCTACAGTGTTAGATTTGGGCTACGGTGTTAGGGCCTGGACTACAGTGTTAGGGCCTGGGCTACAGTTTTAGAACTTTGGCTGTGATGTTTGAGATTGGGCTACAGTAATAGCGCCTGGGTTACAGTGATAGGGCCTGGGCTACAGTGTTGGGGTCTAGGAGACAGTGTTAGGGCTCGGGCTACAGGGTTAGGAATTGGGCTACAGTGGTGGGGCTTGAGCAACAGTGCTAGGGCTTGGGATATAGTGAAAGGGCTTGGGCAAAAGTATTAGGGTCTGGGCTACAGTGTTTGGGCTTTTTGTATATTATCTGCATCATAAGTCTAAGAGAAAAACGGCATGTGTGACAAACTGCATTTGTGAAGGTATTGTAAAGATGGAGCAGAGGAATGTTTATCCTAGGGAGGGGTGTAAAACCCCAGGGGAGTTTAGGTAAACATTACCCATGCTTTATCTCTAAGGAAAATACCAACTGTTGTAAAAGAGAAATGCCTTGATGTGAAGTTAACCAATGAGAATGTGACCCGCCTATTTCATAATTTGTAATAAAACCAACCTGCAAGAGAAAAAACGTTGTGAGACCAAGGAGGGTCGCCAGGCTACTTACAACAGCCTTGGCGACGCTGCCCGACGGTTTCTCCCATGCATGCTACACAAAAGTCTGACGTTTCTGTATCGTTTCCTATTGAATTGTGTTCTCTGTGTGTTAAGGAATAGCATTGGTTTATGTCTAATTTCTTGACACTTAGGCTACAGTATCAGGGATTTGGCTACAGAGGTGTGGCTTGGGCTACAGTGGTGGGGTTGGGTTAACAGTGTTAGGGCTTGGGAAACAGTGTTAGGGTCTGGGCTACAGTGTTATGGTTTTAGCTATAGTGTTAGGGCGTGGGCTACAGTGTTAGGTCCTGGGCTACAGTCCTAGGGCTTTGGCTATACTGTTAGGGCTTGGGCTACATTGAGGGCCTGGGCCACAGTGTTAGGGATTTGGCTTAAGTGTTAGAACTGGGTTACATTGAAAGGGCCAGGGCTACAGTGTAAGGGCCTGGGCTTCAATGTTAGGGCTTGGGAAACAGTGTTAGGGTGTGTGCTACAGTATTTCGTCCCTGGCTACGGTGTTAGGGCCCGGGATACATTTTTAGGGCTAGGAATACAGTGTTAGGGCTTGGGTAATAGTGTTAGGGCTTAGGCTATAGTGTTAGGGCTTGGGCCACAGTGTTACGGTCTGGGCTACAGTGTTTGGGCTTTGGCTACATTAATAGGGCTTGGGTAGCCGTGTTAGGGCTTGGGCTATAGTGTTAGGGCTTGGGCTACAGTATTAGGGCCTGGGCTACAGTGTTAGGGCTTAGGCTGTAGTGTTAGGGCTTGAGCCACAGTGTTAGGGCTTGGGAAACAGTGTTAGGCTCTGGGCTACAGTGTTTGGTCCTGGGGTACAGTTTTAGGGCCTGGGTTTTATTGTTAGGGCTAGGGATAGAGTGTTAGGGCTTGGGTAACAGTGCTACGGCTTGGGTTAAAGTGTTAGGGCTTGGGCAACAATGTTAGGGTCTGGGCTACAGTGTTTGGGCTTGGGCTACAGTAATAGGGCCTGTGTTACCATGTTAGGGCTTGTGATATAGTGTTTGGGCCAGGGCTACAGTGTTAGGGCTTAGGCTAGAGTGCTAGGGCTTGGGCTACAGTGGTAGCGATTAGGCAACAGTAATAGGGCTTGGACTACAGTGTTGGGGCTTAGGCTATAGTGTTAGGGCTTTGGCTACACTGTTAGGGCTGAGGTTAATGTGTTAAGTCTTGGGCTTCAGTGTTAGGGCCTGGGTTACAGTGTTAGGGCCTAGTCTACTGTGTTAGGGTCTGGGCTACAGTGTAAGGCTTCTGCTACTGTGTTAGGGCCTGGGCTAAACTGTTAGGGCTTGGGAAACAGTGTTAGGGTCTGGGCTAGAGTATTTGGTCCCGGGCCGAGGTGTTAGGGCCTGGGATACATTGTTAGGGCTTGAGCTACAATGGTAGGGCTTGGGGTACAGTTTTAGGGCTTAGGCTAAAGTCTTGGGGCTCAGGTTACTGTCTAAAGGCTTGGGCTACAGTGTTAGGGGCCTGGGTTACAGTTTTAGGGCATTGGCTGCGGTGCTTGGGCTTGGGCTACAAAGTTAGGGCTTGGGGTATATTTTTTGGGCTTAGGCTAAAGTTTTAGAGCTTAGGTTACTATCTTAAGGCTTGGGCTACAGTGTTAGGCTCTGGGCTACAGTTTTAGGTCTTGGGTTTCAGTGTTGGGGCTTTGGCTACAGTGTTAGGGCTTTAGCTTAAGTGTTAGGGCTTTGGCCAATTGTTAGGGCCCGGAATACAGTGTTAGGCTTGGACTACAGTGTAAGGGCCTGGACTACAGTGTTAGGGCCTGGGCTACAGTTTTAGGACTTGGCCTACGGTGTTTGGGCTTGGGCTACTGTTGTAGGGCTTGGGCTACAGTGGTAGGGCTTGGTGAAAACATTTTTTTTTTGGTGTCTAAAAAAATGAATTACTTAAAACGACTCACTAGTGCCACCTACAATTAAAAAAATCTGAAAAATATGACGTCACTCCCAAAAACAGATGTGAGGACATGTAAAAAATTATATTATGACCCCGCCCTAAATCATACAGGAAGTCGGCCATATTGGATCAAACACGGCACTGACAAAAGTGCACCTCGTCGTACATTTGGCATCTTCTCCAATAGTTTTTATTGAAAACACTTCAAATTATTGCCACAAGACACAAAACCCAATAAAAAGGAAATGTTATGAAATTGAAGCTGATAAGCCATTGGGTATAGTCATTGTGAATTTTTAAACAAAATTGCAATTTTTGAAATTTTTAAAAAAATATTAAACTTTCTTAGTCTTATTTTTACGGGAAGATTTTAATAAAGCATTTGTGAAAATGTCCAAGCTGAACGCAATGAAATGCAAATGTAGAGGCTAGCTAATAAAATGGCTCTCTAGCACGCTTTACAAATTTGATTTTTAAAAATTCATAAAAGACTATTACATTGTCGTAGACAGCTGAAAATATTTTCAAGGAGTTAATCTGAGACCAGGCACAATTCGACAAAATTACGTGACTCTAGCTTGAGTTTTTATAGCTTTGAGTGTTTATTTACTAAATGTTAATCCGGAGCTAGCTGAGCTCCATTCATTTAATAGCTTAGCATTAGCTCGACATTAGCTGCTAACCATGCATTCCTATGGGTGCTGCTGTTAGCTTCACGCTATGCTATTGTAGCCCGGGTCATTTTGTAGTCCCACTCCATTTTTGTAATTCCTCCTCTTTATTTTGTTTTCCTGTTGCTTCCTTGGTGCGAAGTATCGCAAGATTTGGTAGCGCACTTCGGGGCTCATTGCCGTGATTATGTTCGCTCCTCAGCTCTGTGTATGAGTTCGGCAACCTCGGTGCAGCTACTCAGGTATGCTGAACAGTTTAACTTAACTCTTTGCACTTAAAACAGCGGTTATTCTTCATGATATGCTCTGAACCTTCAGGCTTCTCTACTATCCGACGAAATTGCCAATTTACAACTGTGAGCTTGAATAACCAAGTTATTTGTTTTGCTGCCAGAGCTAGAGTTGCTAGCGCTAGCCTCCGGTGGGAGGAGCTTATGTACTTGCCCACAAATGGGCTTTTAACTTTCTAAAATTCTACTCCTGACCTACAAAGCCATAAATGACATGGCCCCATCCTACCTCAAAGATGCTATAGAACCATATCATCCAAACAGAGCTCTTCGCTCTCAGAATGCTGGCCTTCTGGTGGTCTCAAGAGTCTCTAAAAGTACTGTAGGAGGTAGAGCGTTTAGCTACCAAGCTCCTGTGTTATGGAATCAGCTCCTGTACGGTGTACATTTTAGGACATTGTCATTCCTCGTAGTCACTTGTCGTTTTTTAGTCATTTGTCAGTTGTCATTTTTCGTTCGACTTTTTACTTTGTCATTTCTCATCCTCCTTCGACTCTTTTTACTTTGTCATTTCTAGTCTTTGTTCGACGAGGATGAGAACTGACAAACTTTTTAGTTTGTCGTTTCTCATCCTCCTTCGACTCTTTTTACTTTGTCATTTCTAGTCTTCGTTGGACGAGGATGAGAACTGACAAACTCTTTAGTTTGTCATTTCTCATTCTCCTTCACCTCTTTTTACTTTGTCATTTCTAGTCTTCGGTCGACGAGGATGAGAACTGACAAACTCTTTAGTTTGTCATTTCTCATTCTCCTTCACCTCTTTTTACTTTGTCATTTCTAGTCTTCGGTCGACGAGGATGAGAACTGACAAACTCTTTAGTTTGTCATTTCTCATTCTCCTTCGACTCTTTTTACTTTGCCATTTCTAGTCTTCGGTCGACGAGGATGAGAACTGACAAACTCTTTAGTTTGTCATTTCTCATTCTCCTTCAACTCTTTTTACTTTGCCATTTCTAGTCTTCGGTCGACGAGGATGAGAACTGACAAACTCTTTAGTTTGTCATTTCTCATTCTCCTTCACCTCTTTTTACTTTGCCATTTCTAGTCTTCGGTCGACGAGGATGAGAACTGACAAACTCTTTTAGTTTGTCATTTCTCATTCTCCTTCGACTCTTTTTACTTTGCCATTTCTAGTCTTCGTTCGACGAGGATGAGAACTGACGAACTCTTTAGTTTGTCATTTCTCATTCTCCTTCGACTCTTTTTACTTTGTCATTTCTAGTGTTCGTTCGACGAGGATGAGAACTGACAAACTCTTTTAGTTTGTCATTTCTCATTCTCCTTCGACTCTTTTTACTTTGCCATTTCTAGTCTTCGTTCGACGAGGATGAGAACTGACAAACTCTTTACTTTGTCGTTTCGCATTCTCCTTCGACTCTTTTTACTTTGTCATTTCTAGTCTTCGTTCGACGAGGATGAGAACTGACAAACTCTTTAGTTTGTCATTTCTCATTCTCCTTCACCTCTTTTTACTTTGTCATTTCTAGTCTTCGTTCGACGAGGATGAGAACTGACAAACTCTTTCAGTTTGTCATTTCTCATTCTCCTTCGACTCTTTTTACTTTGTCATTTCTAGTGTTCGTTCGACGAGGATGAGAACTGACAAACTCTTTAGTTTGTCATTTCTCATCCTCCTTCGACTCTTTTTACTTTGTCATTTCTAGTCTTCGGTCGACGAGGATGAGAACTGACAAACTCTTTTAGTTTGTCATTTCTCATCCTCCTTCAACTGTTCACACTGCCATTTTGTCTCTGAATCTATCCGAGTCTTGTCCTTCTCACACACCGTCCGTCCAGGCCCTTCCCTGTTTAGCTTCCCTGGATTGACAAGAGCAGGCATAACCAAAAGCCCTAGACTACCTAGAACAAATCAGAATTCCGGGCGTATATATAGGATTGACCTAGCCCAAAATTACATCAAATGGGAGCTCACGAAAATCTCCGTTGCAACTTGATTCGACTGAAATAACTAACAATAGAATAAAAAAGAAGGAAATGAGACAAACAAGGAAGCCATGTTGGATTGAACAGCCACTTTTTTCCGCCCCAAAAACGTACTTGTCCTAGGTTTTACGTCTGATTGAGCTCAAAACAACACCTTCTCATATATATATATTCCTTACAGTGAGTGTCTGCATGGGACAGCGTTGAAACATGTCTTCGTTTCCTTTTTCTTGTTGACACGCACACATGCATTTACCTACTGAGGGTTTTTATGGCTCGATTGTAAATTATTAATACCCATATAACAATTACTCTATAGCGCCCCCTACCTATTACATGAACAGTCAACATTGTCTGATTTGTCTTTAATTCAGGTGTTGAATTCTCCACAGGACGCCATGAAAGACATGCATTACAGATAGTGTATTGTTCCACTATTGGCCAGCAGAGGTGCAATTCATGCTCACATTAAAATTATTTTTCAGCCAACACGCTTCATCTGATTGGGTAGAAATTGTAATGAGTACATCTCCTTACACTGATTACAATAATGTGTCAAACATTAAGATTTGTGCTCTAGCGCCATCTAAACATGCATAACCAGGACTTTTACTTGTATTAGTTAAATTCTGCAGAGCATTCCTTGCTGTGCCCTTGATCCCAAAAGTCAGACCTATGCCCCATTTTGTACAGTTTTGCCTCTAGGGCCCCCTACGACAAATAAGACAAAACAGGCTTAAAGACACATTAAGCGTTAGCACAGATGCACCAAAGTTATCTAATTGAACTAAATGAATTAAAATGTCAACTATAATTTAAAGGCTGCTCAAATAAAAGCTGTACAGCGACCTCTAGAAAAAAAAACAGAAAATAAACCAGACATAAGTGAAAATATCAAATCACTTGATAAACTACATCACATCGTATCTGTATTAGGTACGGGTTGCCAGTTAAAAGCCAGTTTTTAAGACCAGACTTAAGTTCCTCTGCTCTGACACTTACACACTTACAAAAGAAAGGCCTGTGTTTTAAAGCAGCTTTATTTGATAAGGTCTGACATATAATTTAATATTATACAAATAACAAATACAGACAAACAGCGCTATAGTCGCAACTATGTTTGCTTACAAAATTTGATATGACATGTGCATATGTACATAAAACAGATTTATGACACAACTCCTTTGGATAATTTACACTATTAAACTAGATAATCTATCCAATCTAATTAGTACAGCCCATTTTACCAACACAAAGTCTCCAAAATGCTTCACAGGGTACAAAATAAGACAAATAAATTGATGAATAAATATGTACAAACCAAATAAAAACTAATTATGAAATATATAAAATATACACATTTAAAAGACGGTCAGAGGACCACACAATTCTCATGCAGGGTTACTCATGCAGGGTTAACCCTTGTATGGTGTTCGAGTCTGTGGGACCCGTTTTCAGTTTTCATCAAAAGAAAAATAATACAATGCAATATTTTTTCAAACTCAGACTCCTTGGCCTTGGCTCATTTTTTGAAGAACATATATCAGACAAAATTTTCATCGACCGCACATCGTAACCCTCCCACACATTTATATTACATACATGGTGTTCGGGTCTACTGGACCCAGGGAACCTAAAAGGTCCTGTGTACCTTCATGTGTGTGCGTGTGTGCGTGTGTGTGCGTGCGTGCGTGCGTGTGTGTGTGTGTGTGTGTGTGTGTATGTGTGTTCTCGCAAAGCCTACAGAGTGAGGACAGCCACGGGTTTTAGACCAACAGAGTGAAGACCAATTTCCAAAGTGAGGACATTTTGGCGTGTCCTCACTTTGCTAAAGAAAAGAAAGCATGATGGGGGGTTCCTGGACGTGCCCTGATGCTGCCCAGTGAAAATCCTCAGAATGATAGAAAACTCAGAATTTTTCACCAGAATTTCACACACATTTTGCTCTGTCTCTGGTTGAAGTTGGTACTGGAGGCCAAATGCTCAGGCGCGCCACAGTGGACAATACAAGTAAGGCAAAGCAAGGCAAGTTTATTTGTAGAGCACATTTCATACACAAGGCAATTCAAAGTGCTTCACACAGCAGGAGAAATGCATTCAAATCACAAATAAATTACAGAAATACAATAAAATTAACTAAATTAAAAATTATCAATCCAACTGATTTTCTAAACTAATAAAATCACAAACAAAAGAGAAGAGTGCAAAGATAAAATTAACTACAATAAAATTAACTAAATTAAAAATTATCAATCCAACTGATTTTCTAAACTAATAAAATCACAAACAAAAGAGAAGAGTGCAAAGAAAAAATCCTTTCAGTCATATGCGCAGCTAAACAAAACTGTTTTTAGCTTAGATTTGAACATTGTCAGAGTAGAAGCCTTTCTCACATCTTCAGGAAGACTGTTCCAGATTTTAGCTGCATAAAACTGAAACGCAGATTCCCCATGTTTTGTCCTGACTCTGGGCACCCGCAGGAGGCCGGTCCATGTTTAGTCCTGACACTGGCACCAGCAGGAGGCCGGTCCCTGAGGTCCTCAGAGTCCGAGATGGTTCATATGGCATATCCAACATATCCAAGATGTACTTTGGTGCTAGGCCATGGAGAGACTTGTACACAAGCAGAGCTGCTTTAAAGTCTATTCTCTGAGCCACAGGAGCCAGTGCAGAGACCTGAGAACAGGACTAATGTGATCATACTTCCTGGTTCTGGTCAGGACCCGAGCAGCAGCGTTCTGGATGAGCTGCAGCTGTTTTACAGCTCGTTTGGAGAGGCCAGTGAGCAGGCCGTTACAGTAGTCTAATCTACTGGAGACAAACGCGTGGATAAGTCTCTCTAAATCTGGTTTTGACACTATATTTTTGATTTTGGCAAAGTTTTTTAGATGGTAAAAAGCTGCTGATGTTATTGATTTGACGTGGCTATTAAAGTTCAAGTCTGAGTCCATTATTACCCCCAGATTTCTAATTTGGTTTGTAAGTTTTAGAGCGAGACTCTGGAGGTGACCGCTAACACTTTCTCTTTGTTTCTGTGGGCCAAAAACGATTATTTCAGTCTTGTCTGAGTTCAGCTGGAGAAAGTTGTTAAGTACTGCAATACATTGGGGTGGGCACTGCCTCTTAAACACATATGGTGATGTTTATGTTGCAAAAAGGAGCAGAACTCTAAAGACATTTATATACCTCAAATATTAATTTTATACATATGATTATAAATGTGTATTAATCTCGTAAAGTCAGTTAATTTATTGATTATTTATATTGATGAATTGTTTATGTGGAAGTACCTTATTCAAATATTCACTGCTTCTGTGCAAGCAGAAGGACAGTATTTTTACACTGGAAATGGGGCATTCCTTATAAAAGTGGACATGTTGATATTGGCTATATGGCAATTTTTTGGGTTTGTGTTAGTTCTGACGTGTCTCTAAAAACATCTGTGATTGGCCACTCCTATTTAAACCTCTGTCCCATCCTCAGTTACCCATTTGCAGTGACGTGCGGTGAGGTTCAGGGCGAGTGAGGCACCAAAAAAAAGTGGGAGTTGAACACACTTTCGCTTGTGTTCAAAGCTGTGTGGCTTACTATTATGCTATATGTTCAATGAGTGATGTCAGCGTTTTTAGATATATAGCTCCGTCTAAAGCAACCCGTTCAACTCCGGTGTAGGTTTTTCTTTAGTTATAACCTCTTGCTTTGCTTGAAAATCCAGATTTGTGAAACGTTTTAACTTGGAAATGTAATCGTCCAGATTCTACAAACACAATAATAACAAAGAAGATAGTGAAACCTGTCCACATACGGCCGGGCTCAGGAGCATGCGCATTACATGCGCCTTCAATGAGGCGCATGTAATGAAGCCTCTCTGAGTGAACTTTTACTGCGGTTTTATCATGAATCATGAATCATTTTGCATTGCACCAGCTCAGTTTGTGAGGAGTGTGTGCGTGTGCTCCAGAGGCTGAGCAGCTTCAGCCTCCTCCCTGTATCTGAACGGGATCTGAACATTTTGACATTCTTATTTGACATAATATTGTTCGATATTGGATTCAAACGGAAAGTGGGTTTATAATACATACCAGATAACAAAATATTAATATTTTTTTATATTTTATTTAATTTTTTATTTTTATTTTTTCCCCAAGATTGACAGGTGAGGCCCTGCCTCCCCTGCCGCCCCTGCATGCACGTCCCTGCCCATTTGCCCGACGAAGGCCCAGTTGCAGAAACTTTGCCTCTTTATTAATAAACTTTTATTTTGCAAGTAAGACAGTGTGTGGGATTTATTTCCCCATTACCGGGTTGTTTAGCCACTTTTTTTTTATTTTAGCCAAAATTATAATTGTCAAGATCAGGAAAATACTTTTTAAAATAAATATAAACTGAGCTTTAACAGGACAACAGTACCAGGGGGACAGGACCAGGGGGACAGGACCAGGAGGACAGGACCAGGGGGACAGGACCAGGGGGACAAGAGGACGAAAGGACCAGAGGGACAGGACCAGAACAGGATGAGTGGAACAGGGAGACAAGAAGAGGACGACAGGACCAGGGGGACAAGAAGAGGACGACAAGAACAGGGTGAGAGGAACAGGGGGACAAGAAGAGGATGGCAGGACCAGAGGATCAGGACCAGGGGGACAAGAAGAGGACGAAAGGACCAGAGGGACATTATGTTGCACCTTAAAGGCGCAATGGACGATTTTTCGGCGGTTTGAGAACGCAGGTGGAAGTGCGCATGCCACTCCCCCGTGCGGACTGATACAACACACAAATGCGTTTTTTTATTAGCGCGACGGATCGCATCGCATTTCTCGTCTCTTGTAGATTTCCGTCTTCTTCTGCGTCAGCTCGAACTGTCTTTCTCCGTCTTTATTTTGCCCCGTACACTGAGGGAACTATATTATGATAGATCAATGCGCTTAGACACGCGGAAACGTGGGGACGAGCCGCACGCGGCTGCAGGTGAGCGATATGTGCGTTTTATGATTGATACGTGGCAGGACTAATTGGCAGTCCACGCCACGAGGAAATAAGACTCAGATTTGGGCCAAAAAAATCGTCCATCCAACCTTTAATGTCAAATCAAGTTCGTAGTTTGTGACTTGTGTTGTTCACTGACAGAGTCTACTCCTCTCACTCACTTAATATCACAGCTTACAGGGAAATATATAATATTTACTGGAAAATCTTCTCATTTCAATACATATACAATCTTTCTTAAATAATTCTTATCTGATCATTGCAAAATAATAGTATTTTTAGATTAAAAAAATAAAATGAAAGCTTGAGTTGTAATATATATTAGTGTAATGATGCGTTGAACTCACAGACTTTTAGTCTGTGAGTTCAACTCCTCAGTCTCAGACTCAGTCCCCATGCCCTCCCATCCCCCACCTCTGCACCTGGAGTCACTTTGAAAGTTTCAATTGAAGAGGCTGGGCCAATCAGAGCGCTCCGTGTGCAGAGCCTGTGCACCTAATATCACAGCTTACAAACTACAGGGAAATGTTTAATATTTACTGGAAAATCTTCTCATTTCAATACATATACAATCTTTCATGAATAATTTATATATGATCGTTGCAAGATACTAGGGTGTAGCCTAGTATCTACCCTTTTTTTTTCTTTTATTTAAATAATTAAAAATAAAATGAAAGCTTGAGTTGTAATATATATTAGTGTAATGATGCGTTAGTACAAGACTTAAGTCTGTGAGTTCAACTCCTCAGTCTCAGTCTCCCATCCCCGTGCCCTCCCATCCCCCACCTCTGCACCTTGCTCACGTTGATACATTGTTGCAATGAGGCTGGGCCATGGGCTGCGCCAATCAGAGCGCTCCTATGCAGAGGCTGTGCACTAATATCACAGCTTACAAACTACAGGCATATTACATGTTATTTTCAGTTCTTTATCAGGCAACTTTGCTCATGTAAAAATGTTTAAATAATATCTGTGAGTTTAACATTGAAAGTGTTTTTGACTAATGTTGTGAGCCACAGTTTTCTTATAAGTTAAGAAAAAACAACTCGACCAATCACATCACTTTATGCGTTTCCCGGTAATTATCCAATCAGAGCGCAGCGTGAGCGGTGTTGTTTACACGTGTCGGAGATCGGACGGGTCGGACTGATGAAGAGATGGCAAAATGTCTTCTGAGAATCAGACCATTAAAAGGTTTAAAAGAAGAGTTCAAACTTTGAGAAGTCATTACAAGAAATGCGAGGAGCGAGCCTCAACTCATGTAAGTATTAAACATCTGTGTGTGACGTCACGTTACACGTTGTTCTGTGTCCTTTAGCAATATAAGAGTTTATGCAACTGCAATTTAGAGTTATTTTATTACTTGGTTTGCGGATTTTTAAATGCAATATATTGATCACGCGGGCGAAATATAAGTATAAATATAATTTCAATTTCAAAAGATAATTTCTTCAGGGTTTGCCCAAAACGGACCACGTGAGGAGGAGGAGGAGGAGGGAGGGGGGGACGCGGCGCGCAGGATCGTGTAAACAGTAGATTTAGCGTGTTTTGCATTGGTAGAATTGACGCCTCTAAGTGTGCACTCTTAGTCACGGCTAAACGGGCTGAAGAAAATGTGGTAAACGGGTTTAACATGTGTATTTGCGATATAAGGAGTTGGCGCTGCGCCTCACAGTCCCGGAAACGGACGCGCGCGTCTTCACATGCTCTCCCGGGACCGCGCACATCGGCGACTCCCGCAGGATTTTTGACGAAAATTGCTTCACGTGCTCTTATCTTTGACTTAAATACCACTTTATATTTCATTTAAAGCTATTTTGCGTTGACGGCGGTACTTTATAAAAAAACTGACAAAAATTAATTTTATTTATATTGTATAAATCAATCAAAGTGTAGCGGATCGGTAAACCAAGTAATAAAATAAGTAAGGCCTTAGCAGGTTAAAAAAAAAAATGCATACATTTTTTAAAAACATGAGCTTTCAGTTTAGTCCAGGCCTCACAAAAAACAATTGTAGATAACGTTCTGTAAATCAACAATGATGTACAAATGTATTTAATGCCAATGTTATAACAGACATTAATTTATAGATTTCGTGTGTAATATATATATATATATATATATATATATATATAAAATTTTACTGACTAGTCAGTATCAGTTGCAAACAAACACTAGCCTAGGAAAGTATCCAATTAATAAACACTATCCCCAGCACTGCATGTGTCTTTTTTATTTTTTTATTTTTTTTTATCTTTGATGACTTGTCCTGAGAACTTGTGGCTGCACAGTGCATGTGCCCTGCACACTTCTGATCTTATTATAGTCAAACATTAATTTGTAACTGCTTTGAGAAAAGCGCTAATACGTTAAAATTCATATGTTGCAGGTTAAAACCCTGGAGAGGGATCCACCTGATTCCACAGTGAGTTCACCTCATCAAGAGGCTCCTTCAGACAAGCTGTAGTGACGACGAGTACAAGCCTCCAGCAAGTCCAAGCTCTTCATCCTGCAGCAATGTCTCAAACTGCTCCAGCCTGTCGCGTGAGTCAAAACCAAAGCCAACACAGTCTTCAAAAACGTATTCAAAAAATCACCTTGTGCGCAATACAGAGATCACTGAAATGAGACAGAAAAGCTGCCAAACGGAACATGGTAAAAGAGTGTGGAACAAAGCTCATTACCGTGTTTACTGCAAGAAGTCAAATTTAAAAATGGCCCGGCATCTGCAGATGAAGCACATGGATGAAACTGATGCATTCAGCTTCCCAACTGGCTCCAAAGAAAGGAAGAAACTCCTAGAGACTCTGAGAAATAAGGGAGATTGGCAACATAACCAGGAAGTGCTTAAGGGTGGTAAATAAGAGATTGTAACATGGAAACAGCCCTCTGCAAATGCATCTGTTGATGACTATTTGCCATGTCAACACTGCTTTGCCATGTTTTAAAAAAGGAGACTTTTGGAGGCATGTTAAAAATGACAACTCTGACGTAGGAACACAAAGAAAATGAGTCCAGGCTGTCTCTTCCAAACTTCTTCCAATGCAAAAATCATCTAAGGGAGTCCAGAATGTCATTCAAAACATGTAACAAGACAGTATCACCGCTCGGGTTCGAAGTGATGAGATGATATGTAAATTTGGAGATTCATTGTATACTCGAAGGACGTGAACAATCTCCGCATCGTTATATTGCACACAAGCTGAGGGAACTTGGCTGTTTTGTGTTGGCAGCTAAACAAATTGACAAAAAATTAGTGGACTCAAAGACGTATCCAACCAACTTTAATTTAGCAATAGCAGCAGCTAGACAAGTGTCACACTTCAATGAAGACAAGATGGTATGGAAAACCTTCAACCGCTGTGAAAATAGGCTTTTCTCAAAGCAGCAACTGTAGCTTGGATTGGTCATTGCATCATGGTGTCGGATGCTTCTACTGAAAAAGACAAATGTTTTTAAGGAGGTTCTTGACAAAATGTGGTCAGACTATGTTTCTGCAAATGCCCACAGTTCCATGGAACAAAACAAATGGAACAAAGATGACAGTGTTCCGTTAACCAAAGACATTGCTGCCCTGCAGAATCATCTGTTACAGTTTGTCTTAGATCAGCTATGGCTTCTTCCTCAGTAGTCCTCAGTGTCGGCCCACAAACCACTTAGTGAAAGCCTTCTGGCTCAAGTCATAGTTTTCAACAAGAAACGTGAAGGAGAATCATCACGGATAACTCTAGAGATGTTTCTGAAAGCTGACACAGGCCAAATGAACCAGGACATTTATGAGACTCTGTCACCTGTGGAGAAAATGTTGAGCCACAGGCTCACTAGACTGGTAACGAGAGGAAAGAGAGGGCGAAAAGTACCTGTTCAGCGCACTAAAGCGTCCATTGCAAGCCTTGAAATAATTATTTTTACGTCCCTGTCAACATGACGGGTACCGATCATTTGGTACCTGTCATGGCTAATTCTGAATCGGTCACAAGGAAAGGAAAACAGAATAACATAATTAATGAAAAATTAACTTTTATTAACAGGTCTCTTTATCATTTACAGGCTGAGCAATAGATTTTCAAAGTTAGGGGCCAGGGGGGCCCCCCTACCTAAAAAAGTTAGGGGCCAGGGGGCCCCCCTACCTTAAAAAGTTAGGGGCCCCCCAGCAATTTCAGGGGCCCACAAGCGCGCGCGGCGTCATAAGAACAAGATAAATGTGTTGTTTTAAACCTGGTTATTAGCATGTAAAACAATTTAAAGTACTTGTATCTGTTATTTGATATGAAGAGCACAAATACGGAATCATATAAACCAGAGATCATGATCTTTAATACAGTTTAATTTAATATAATAATGTTTCTTAGATACAAAATAAATACTGTTTACAGCATTTGACACAAGGAGATCTTGTGGAATATATAAAATCACTGCCTACAAAATAAACTACTAACATATATACATTGCCCCGATGCTAACAACTCCAAAGGGGGCGGGGCCCTTGGATACTTCCACATCGACATTGTCCCTAATGTGCAAAATTACAGCTTTTGTTGCAAACAACTTTAAAAAGTCTGAATTGCGAACTGAGGAGATTGACGCCCGCCAACCTCGATATCACTTGTGGCGCAAAATTAGACCGGGCATTTCCGAGTACAACCGAACGCAGCGGCCAATCAGATGCCCGCTTTCATCGACATTAGATCACGGACACCGCTCGGCCAATGAGAAGCGAGAAGACTGCGAAGTGGCATGTCTGTCAAAACGAAACTTAAGCGATGGAAATGCCCGCACACATGCGCTCCGCTGCCTTCCTCCGCTGTATAACTACAGCAATAATCGTGGTCTGTAGTGCAGCGCGCCCGAGTTTGTGCATAAGAATCGCTTTGGGCATGTTCACCGCGCTGTTTTTGCCCATTAAAAATGTATATTACGGCGAAAAATTTGCGTCGGTCATTGTGTCCGGAGCCTTGATTTTGGAGTCGGTCAAAACTGATTTTTGCGCCGGTCATTGACCGTGTCCGGCCCGTTATTTCGAGGCTTGCATCGATTTTATGATTTCACTCCGGGACAAAGTTGGTTTGTCAGGACAATCCATTTTTGTTTGCAAAAATCGGCACAACAAATCCGTGGCTGTGACTGTTTGAGGATATTTTCCATTGACGATCAAGAACTGCTCAGATCCACTAAATAACGAAAGCATGTGGCAACATTGTGCCAGCTCCTGGACCTGTCCGACCAAGAGCTTGAGCAGGTAGCAAAGTTTATGGGCCATGACACCAGAGTACACTGTAACTACTACAGGCAGACTGAGGAAAAACCTTCCAAGTAGCTACAGTTGGAAAGCTTTTATTTGCCATGGAAGGTGGAGCTGAGGCCCTTAAAGGAAACATTCTTCAGATCCTGGATTCAGCAGTCTCTGGTTTATACTGTCAAAATTAAAATGTCTATACATATCCTATGACTTCTAACTTCTCTTTTCTACAGATGGTGTTGGAAGAAGAGCGCGAAGAGTACCACCTCCAGTATGTAATTGCATCCATGTCCAATCATGGCTGCCACATTGTTACAAGTGTAACACAACATTGCACTAGATATTTGAATAAAGTGAACCACTGTAAAGATCTGACATAAGAATAATTAGTAGTAATGTATGCCTTTGTGTTCAGTGTCTGAACAATCTGATGGAGAGGACCACAGAGGAAACTATCCTGGAGCAGCCGTCCAAAAAACGACCAACAAAGCTGCACGTGAAGAAACGCCCTGACGGTACTTTTTTAAATTGTGTTAAGTTTACACCCTTGAGGGATGTTTTTAGTACAGCTGGAGGTCAGAAAACATGAGCGTCATGAGATGTAATTGAAAAAATTACACTATTAAATCTCCATTTAAAAAATTACACTATTAAATCTCCATTTAAAAACTCTTTTTAGTGAATTTGGGTCAGATGACACAATCCACTAAATAAACCTAATTTTATTTAATTTTAAGGGTTTACTACTACTGAGGTAGGTTGGATGGTTAGTTAGGGGGGTCTGGCCTGAATAGATGGAGAAATCCTGATTTAGGAAAATGTTTTATCCCATAATTTAGCTCTTGGGTAAAATAATGCTGAAAGAAATGTACAAAAACATTTTAAAAAGTTGTTTATGTGATTTGTGATCAGAGAGGAAACTGTCCTGGGCCAGCCGTCCATGAAAGCACCCAGAAAGAGACGCCAAAAGAAGCGTCCTGATGGTGACTAGTTTTAAGTTCTAAATTTTTGGGTGAAGGAATGCGCAAATTGACAAATATTTAAAAGAAATTATGTTATTTGTGTTTTTTAGAGTCTGAACTGTCGGATGGAGATGGGACAGGAGGCTGTAAACCAGCCAGAAAGAGACGCTTGAACACGTGCACTGACGGTGAGATGAACAGTGACAGCTGACAATAGGATAAGTTCTTGGCCTGACAAGAAGAAATTCTCACACTTTTAATAACTTAAGCCAATAATGTTATACTACATCAAACTGACTTTAAAAGATTTTTTTAAACTCATTAAATTATATATTTTTCTCTAAAATGTTAGATGACCTATGATTTAACTTCATATTATCTGTTACAGCTAATGTATATGCATTTCCCTCAGATGGAAAATACATATTTTGATTGGTTTGAATCCCTCCTCCCAGTGTGCACCTGTGATGGCAGGGATTCAAACCAATCAGACCTGAGTTCAGTTAAATAAATCAAATACTTTTTTTGGACCACAAACTTTAGACCGACAGCTGAATGTGAAATGAGGATGAGAGAGAAGGGAGGACATGCATACGGTGTACATTTTAGGACATTGTCATTCCTCGTTGTCACTTGTTCTCTCTCATCCTCATTTCACATTCAGCTGTCGGTCTAAAGTTTGTGGTCCAAAAAAAGTATTTGATTTATTTAACTGAACTCAGGTCTGATTGGTTTGAATCCCTGCCATCACAGGTGCACACTGGGAGGAGGGATTCAAACCAATCAAAATATGTATTTTCCATCTGAGGGAAATGCATATACATTAGCTGTAACAGATAATATGAAGTTAAATCATAGGTCATCTAACATTTTAGAGAAAAATATATAATTTAATGAGTTTAAAAAAATCTTTTAAAGTCAGTTTGATGTAGTATAACATTATTGGCTTAAGTTATTAAAAGTGTGAGAATTTCTTCTTGTCAGGCCAAGAACTTATCCTATTGTCAGCTGTCACTGTTCATCTCACCGTCAGTGCACGTGTTCAAGCGTCTCTTTCTGGCTGGTTTACAGCCTCCTGTCCCATCTCCATCCGACAGTTCAGACTCTAAAAAACACAAATAACATAATTTCTTTTAAATATTTGTCAATTTGCGCATTCCTTCACCCAAAAATTTAGAACTTAAAACTAGTCACCATCAGGACGCTTCTTTTGGCGTCTCTTTCTGGGTGCTTTCATGGACGGCTGGCCCAGGACAGTTTCCTCTCTGATCACAAATCACATAAACAACTTTTTAAAATGTTTTTGTACATTTCTTTCAGCATTATTTTACCCAAGAGCTAAATTATGGGATAAAACATTTTCCTAAATCAGGATTTCTCCATCTATTCAGGCCAGACCCCCCTAACTAACCATCCAACCTACCTCAGTAGTAGTAAACCCTTAAAATTAAATAAAATTAGGTTTATTTAGTGGATTGTGTCATCTGACCCAAATTCACTAAAAAGAGTTTTTAAATGGAGATTTAATAGTGTAATTTTTTAAATGGAGATTTAATAGTGTAATTTTTTCAATTACATCTCATGACGCTCATGTTTTCTGACCTCCAGCTGTACTAAAAACATCCCTCAAGGGTGTAAACTTAACACAATTTAAAAAAGTACCGTCAGGGCGTTTCTTCACGTGCAGCTTTGTTGGTCGTTTTTTGGACGGCTGCTCCAGGATAGTTTCCTCTGTGGTCCTCTCCATCAGATTGTTCAGACACTGAACACAAAGGCATACATTACTACTAATTATTCTTATGTCAGATCTTTACAGTGGTTCACTTTATTCAAATATCTAGTGCAATGTTGTGTTACACTTGTAACAATGTGGCAGCCATGATTGGACATGGATGCAATTACATACTGGAGGTGGTACTCTTCGCGCTCTTCTTCCAACACCATCTGTAGAAAAGAGAAGTTAGAAGTCATAGGATATGTATAGACATTTTAATTTTGACAGTATAAACCAGAGACTGCTGAATCCAGGATCTGAAGAATGTTTCCTTTAAGGGCCTCAGCTCCACCTTCCATGGCAAATAAAAGCTTTCCAACTGTAGCTACTTGGAAGGTTTTTCCTCAGTCTGCCTGTAGTAGTTACAGTGTACTCTGGTGTCATGGCCCATAAACTTTGCTACCTGCTCAAGCTCTTGGTCGGACAGGTCCAGGAGCTGGCACAATGTTGCCACATGCTTTCGTTATTTAGTGGATCTGAGCAGTTCTTGATCGTCTGCTTTACATTCAATGGAAAATATCCTCAAACAGTCACAGCCACGGATTTGTTGTGCCGATTTTTGCAAACAAAAATGGATTGTCCTGACAAACCAACTTTGTCCCGGAGTGAAATCATAAAATCGATGCAAGCCTCGAAATAACGGGCCGGACACGGTCAATGACCGGCGCAAAAATCAGTTTTGACCGACTCCAAAATCAAGGCTCCGGACACAATGACCGACGCAAATTTTTCGCCGTAATATACATTTTTAATGGGCAAAAACAGCGCGGTGAACATGCCCAAAGCGATTCTTATGCACAAACTCGGGCGCGCTGCACTACAGACCACGATTATTGCTGTAGTTATACAGCGGAGGAAGGCAGCGGAGCGCATGTGTGCGGGCATTTCCATCGCTTAAGTTTCGTTTTGACAGACATGCCACTTCGCAGTCTTCTCGCTTCTCATTGGCCGAGCGGTGTCCGTGATCTAATGTCGATGAAAGCGGGCATCTGATTGGCCGCTGCGTTCGGTTGTACTCGGAAATGCCCGGTCTAATTTTGCGCCACAAGTGATATCGAGGTTGGCGGGCGTCAATCTCCTCAGTTCGCAATTCAGACTTTTTAAAGTTGTTTGCAACAAAAGCTGTAATTTTGCACATTAGGGACAATGTCGATGTGGAAGTATCCAAGGGCCCCGCCCCCTTTGGAGTTGTTAGCATCGGGGCAATGTATATATGTTAGTAGTTTATTTTGTAGGCAGTGATTTTATATATTCCACAAGATCTCCTTGTGTCAAATGCTGTAAACAGTATTTATTTTGTATCTAAGAAACATTATTATATTAAATTAAACTGTATTAAAGATCATGATCTCTGGTTTATATGATTCCGTATTTGTGCTCTTCATATCAAATAACAGATACAAGTACTTTAAATTGTTTTACATGCTAATAACCAGGTTTAAAACAACACATTTATCTTGTTCTTATGACGCCGCGCGCGCTTGTGGGCCCCTGAAATTGCTGGGGGGCCCCTAACTTTTTAAGGTAGGGGGGCCCCCTGGCCCCTAACTTTTTTAGGTAGGGGGGCCCCCCTGGCCCCTAACTTTGAAAATCTATTGCTCAGCCTGTAAATGATAAAGAGACCTGTTAATAAAAGTTAATTTTTCATTAATTATGTTATTCTGTTTTCCTTTCCTTGTGACCGATTCAGAATTAGCCATGACAGGTACCAAATGATCGGTACCCGTCATGTTGACAGGGACGTAAAAATAATTATTTCAAGGCTTGCAATGGACGCTTTAGTGCGCTGAACAGGTACTTTTCGCCCTCTCTTTCCTCTCGTTACCAGTCTAGTGAGCCTGTGGCTTAACATTTTCTCCACAGGTGACAGAGTCTCATAAATGTCCTGGTTCATTTGGCCTGTGTCAGCTTTCAGAAACATCTCTAGAGTTATCCGTGATGATTCTCCTTCACGTTTCTTGTTGAAAACTATGACTTGAGCCAGAAGGCTTTCACTAAGTGGTTTGTGGGCCGACACTGAGGACTACTGAGGAAGAAGCCATAGCTGATCTAAGACAAACTGTAACAGATGATTCTGCAGGGCAGCAATGTCTTTGGTTAACGGAACACTGTCATCTTTGTTCCATTTGTTTTGTTCCATGGAACTGTGGGCATTTGCAGAAACATAGTCTGACCACATTTTGTCAAGAACCTCCTTAAAAACATTTGTCTTTTTCAGTAGAAGCATCCGACACCATGATGCAATGACCAATCCAAGCTACAGTTGCTGCTTTGAGAAAAGCCTATTTTCACAGCGGTTGAAGGTTTTCCATACCATCTTGTCTTCATTGAAGTGTGACACTTGTCTAGCTGCTGCTATTGCTAAATTAAAGTTGGTTGGATACGTCTTTGAGTCCACTAATTTTTTGTCAATTTGTTTAGCTGCCAACACAAAACAGCCAAGTTCCCTCAGCTTGTGTGCAATATAACGATGCGGAGATTGTTCACGTCCTTCGAGTATACAATGAATCTCCAAATTTACATATCATCTCATCACTTCGAACCCGAGCGGTGATACTGTCTTGTTACATGTTTTGAATGACATTCTGGACTCCCTTAGATGATTTTTGCATTGGAAGAAGTTTGGAAGAGACAGCCTGGACTCATTTTCTTTGTGTTCCTACGTCAGAGTTGTCATTTTTAACATGCCTCCAAAAGTCTCCTTTTTTAAAACATGGCAAAGCAGTGTTGACATGGCAAATAGTCATCAACAGATGCATTTGCAGAGGGCTGTTTCCATGTTACAATCTCTTATTTACCACCCTTAAGCACTTCCTGGTTATGTTGCCAATCTCCCTTATTTCTCAGAGTCTCTAGGAGTTTCTTCCTTTCTTTGGAGCCAGTTGGGAAGCTGAATGCATCAGTTTCATCCATGTGCTTCATCTGCAGATGCCGGGCCATTTTTAAATTTGACTTCTTGCAGTAAACACGGTAATGAGCTTTGTTCCACACTCTTTTACCATGTTCCGTTTGGCAGCTTTTCTGTCTCATTTCAGTGATCTCTGTATTGCGCACAAGGTGATTTTTTGAATACGTTTTTGAAGACTGTGTTGGCTTTGGTTTTGACTCACGCGACAGGCTGGAGCAGTTTGAGACATTGCTGCAGGATGAAGAGCTTGGACTTGCTGGAGGCTTGTACTCGTCGTCACTACAGCTTGTCTGAAGGAGCCTCTTGATGA
Organism: Eucyclogobius newberryi; assembly: GCF_026437365.1. NCBI lineage: Eukaryota > Metazoa > Chordata > Actinopteri > Gobiiformes > Gobiidae > Eucyclogobius > Eucyclogobius newberryi. The sequence goes on from NW_027316056.1 coordinate 3,138,574, forward strand.
GGTGAACTCACTGTGGAATCAGGTGGATCCCTCTCCAGGGTTTTAACCTGCAACATATGAATTTTAACGTATTAGCGCTTTTCTCAAAGCAGTTACAAATTAATGTTTGACTATAATAAGATCAGAAGTGTGCAGGGCACATGCACTGTGCAGCCACAAGTTCTCAGGACAAGTCATCAAAGATAAAAAAAAATAAAAAAATAAAAAAGACACATGCAGTGCTGGGGATAGTGTTTATTAATTGGATACTTTCCTAGGCTAGTGTTTGTTTGCAACTGATACTGACTAGTCAGTAAAATTTTATATATATATATATATATATTACACACGAAATCTATAAATTAATGTCTGTTATAACATTGGCATTAAATACATTTGTACATCATTGTTGATTTACAGAACGTTATCTACAATTGTTTTTTGTGAGGCCTGGACTAAACTGAAAGCTCATGTTTTTAAAAAATGTATGCATTTTTTTTTTTAACCTGCTAAGGCCTTACTTATTTTATTACTTGGTTTACCGATCCGCTACACTTTGATTGATTTATACAATATAAATAAAATAAATTTTTGTCAGTTTTTTTATAAAGTACCGCCGTCAACGCAAAATAGCTTTAAATGAAATATAAAGTGGTATTTAAGTCAAAGATAAGAGCACGTGAAGCAATTTTCGTCAAAAATCCTGCGGGAGTCGCCGATGTGCGCGGTCCCGGGAGAGCATGTGAAGACGCGCGCGTCCGTTTCCGGGACTGTGAGGCGCAGCGCCAACTCCTTATATCGCAAATACACATGTTAAACCCGTTTACCACATTTTCTTCAGCCCGTTTAGCCGTGACTAAGAGTGCACACTTAGAGGCGTCAATTCTACCAATGCAAAACACGCTAAATCTACTGTTTACACGATCCTGCGCGCCGCGTCCCCCCCTCCCTCCTCCTCCTCCTCCTCACGTGGTCCGTTTTGGGCAAACCCTGAAGAAATTATCTTTTGAAATTGAAATTATATTTATACTTATATTTCGCCCGCGTGATCAATATATTGCATTTAAAAATCCGCAAACCAAGTAATAAAATAACTCTAAATTGCAGTTGCATAAACTCTTATATTGCTAAAGGACACAGAACAACGTGTAACGTGACGTCACACACAGATGTTTAATACTTACATGAGTTGAGGCTCGCTCCTCGCATTTCTTGTAATGACTTCTCAAAGTTTGAACTCTTCTTTTAAACCTTTTAATGGTCTGATTCTCAGAAGACATTTTGCCATCTCTTCATCAGTCCGACCCGTCCGATCTCCGACACGTGTAAACAACACCGCTCACGCTGCGCTCTGATTGGATAATTACCGGGAAACGCATAAAGTGATGTGATTGGTCGAGTTGTTTTTTCTTAACTTATAAGAAAACTGTGGCTCACAACATTAGTCAAAAACACTTTCAATGTTAAACTCACAGATATTATTTAAACATTTTTACATGAGCAAAGTTGCCTGATAAAGAACTGAAAATAACATGTAATATGCCTGTAGTTTGTAAGCTGTGATATTAGTGCACAGCCTCTGCATAGGAGCGCTCTGATTGGCGCAGCCCATGGCCCAGCCTCATTGCAACAATGTATCAACGTGAGCAAGGTGCAGAGGTGGGGGATGGGAGGGCACGGGGATGGGAGACTGAGACTGAGGAGTTGAACTCACAGACTTAAGTCTTGTACTAACGCATCATTACACTAATATATATTACAACTCAAGCTTTCATTTTATTTTTAATTATTTAAATAAAAGAAAAAAAAAGGGTAGATACTAGGCTACACCCTAGTATCTTGCAACGATCATATATAAATTATTCATGAAAGATTGTATATGTATTGAAATGAGAAGATTTTCCAGTAAATATTAAACATTTCCCTGTAGTTTGTAAGCTGTGATATTAGGTGCACAGGCTCTGCACACGGAGCGCTCTGATTGGCCCAGCCTCTTCAATTGAAACTTTCAAAGTGACTCCAGGTGCAGAGGTGGGGGATGGGAGGGCATGGGGACTGAGTCTGAGACTGAGGAGTTGAACTCACAGACTAAAAGTCTGTGAGTTCAACGCATCATTACACTAATATATATTACAACTCAAGCTTTCATTTTATTTTTTTAATCTAAAAATACTATTATTTTGCAATGATCAGATAAGAATTATTTAAGAAAGATTGTATATGTATTGAAATGAGAAGATTTTCCAGTAAATATTATATATTTCCCTGTAAGCTGTGATATTAAGTGAGTGAGAGGAGTAGACTCTGTCAGTGAACAACACAAGTCACAAACTACGAACTTGATTTGACATTAAAGGTTGGATGGACGATTTTTTTGGCCCAAATCTGAGTCTTATTTCCTCGTGGCGTGGACTGCCAATTAGTCCTGCCACGTATCAATCATAAAACGCACATATCGCTCACCTGCAGCCGCGTGCGGCTCGTCCCCACGTTTCCGCGTGTCTAAGCGCATTGATCTATCATAATATAGTTCCCTCAGTGTACGGGGCAAAATAAAGACGGAGAAAGACAGTTCGAGCTGACGCAGAAGAAGACGGAAATCTACAAGAGACGAGAAATGCGATGCGATCCGTCGCGCTAATAAAAAAACGCATTTGTGTGTTGTATCAGTCCGCACGGGGGAGTGGCATGCGCACTTCCACCTGCGTTCTCAAACCGCCGAAAAATCGTCCATTGCGCCTTTAAGGTGCAACATAATGTCCCTCTGGTCCTTTCGTCCTCTTCTTGTCCCCCTGGTCCTGATCCTCTGGTCCTGCCATCCTCTTCTTGTCCCCCTGTTCCTCTCACCCTGTTCTTGTCGTCCTCTTCTTGTCCCCCTGGTCCTGTCGTCCTCTTCTTGTCTCCCTGTTCCACTCATCCTGTTCTGGTCCTGTCCCTCTGGTCCTTTCGTCCTCTTGTCCCCCTGGTCCTGTCCCCCTGGTCCTGTCCTCCTGGTCCTGTCCCCCTGGTCCTGTCCCCCTGGTACTGTTGTCCTGTTAAAGCTCAGTTTATATTTATTTTAAAAAGTATTTTCCTGATCTTGACAATTATAATTTTGGCTAAAATAAAAAAAAAGTGGCTAAACAACCCGGTAATGGGGAAATAAATCCCACACACTGTCTTACTTGCAAAATAAAAGTTTATTAATAAAGAGGCAAAGTTTCTGCAACTGGGCCTTCGTCGGGCAAATGGGCAGGGACGTGCATGCAGGGGCGGCAGGGGAGGCAGGGCCTCACCTGTCAATCTTGGGGAAAAAATAAAAATAAAAAATTAAATAAAATATAAAAAAATATTAATATTTTGTTATCTGGTATGTATTATAAACCCACTTTCCGTTTGAATCCAATATCGAACAATATTATGTCAAATAAGAATGTCAAAATGTTCAGATCCCGTTCAGATACAGGGAGGAGGCTGAAGCTGCTCAGCCTCTGGAGCACACGCACACACTCCTCACAAACTGAGCTGGTGCAATGCAAAATGATTCATGATTCATGATAAAACCGCAGTAAAAGTTCACTCAGAGAGGCTTCATTACATGCGCCTCATTGAAGGCGCATGTAATGCGCATGCTCCTGAGCCCGGCCGTATGTGGACAGGTTTCACTATCTTCTTTGTTATTATTGTGTTTGTAGAATCTGGACGATTACATTTCCAAGTTAAAACGTTTCACAAATCTGGATTTTCAAGCAAAGCAAGAGGTTATAACTAAAGAAAAACCTACACCGGAGTTGAACGGGTTGCTTTAGACGGAGCTATATATCTAAAAACGCTGACATCACTCATTGAACATATAGCATAATAGTAAGCCACACAGCTTTGAACACAAGCGAAAGTGTGTTCAACTCCCACTTTTTTTTGGTGCCTCACTCGCCCTGAACCTCACCGCACGTCACTGCAAATGGGTAACTGAGGATGGGACAGAGGTTTAAATAGGAGTGGCCAATCACAGATGTTTTTAGAGACACGTCAGAACTAACACAAACCCAAAAAATTGCCATATAGCCAATATCAACATGTCCACTTTTATAAGGAATGCCCCATTTCCAGTGTAAAAATACTGTCCTTCTGCTTGCACAGAAGCAGTGAATATTTGAATAAGGTACTTCCACATAAACAATTCATCAATATAAATAATCAATAAATTAACTGACTTTACGAGATTAATACACATTTATAATCATATGTATAAAATTAATATTTGAGGTATATAAATGTCTTTAGAGTTCTGCTCCTTTTTGCAACATAAACATCACCATATGTGTTTAAGAGGCAGTGCCCACCCCAATGTATTGCAGTACTTAACAACTTTCTCCAGCTGAACTCAGACAAGACTGAAATAATCGTTTTTGGCCCACAGAAACAAAGAGAAAGTGTTAGCGGTCACCTCCAGAGTCTCGCTCTAAAACTTACAAACCAAATTAGAAATCTGGGGGTAATAATGGACTCAGACTTGAACTTTAATAGCCACGTCAAATCAATAACATCAGCAGCTTTTTACCATCTAAAAAACTTTGCCAAAATCAAAAATATAGTGTCAAAACCAGATTTAGAGAGACTTATCCACGCGTTTGTCTCCAGTAGATTAGACTACTGTAACGGCCTGCTCACTGGCCTCTCCAAACGAGCTGTAAAACAGCTGCAGCTCATCCAGAACGCTGCTGCTCGGGTCCTGACCAGAACCAGGAAGTATGATCACATTAGTCCTGTTCTCAGGTCTCTGCACTGGCTCCTGTGGCTCAGAGAATAGACTTTAAAGCAGCTCTGCTTGTGTACAAGTCTCTCCATGGCCTAGCACCAAAGTACATCTTGGATATGTTGGATATGCCATATGAACCATCTCGGACTCTGAGGACCTCAGGGACCGGCCTCCTGCTGGTGCCAGTGTCAGGACTAAACATGGACCGGCCTCCTGCGGGTGCCCAGAGTCAGGACAAAACATGGGGAATCTGCGTTTCAGTTTTATGCAGCTAAAATCTGGAACAGTCTTCCTGAAGATGTGAGAAAGGCTTCTACTCTGACAATGTTCAAATCTAAGCTAAAAACAGTTTTGTTTAGCTGCGCATATGACTGAAAGGATTTTTTCTTTGCACTCTTCTCTTTTGTTTGTGATTTTATTAGTTTAGAAAATCAGTTGGATTGATAATTTTTAATTTAGTTAATTTTATTGTAGTTAATTTTATCTTTGCACTCTTCTCTTTTGTTTGTGATTTTATTAGTTTAGAAAATCAGTTGGATTGATAATTTTTAATTTAGTTAATTTTATTGTATTTCTGTAATTTATTTGTGATTTGAATGCATTTCTCCTGCTGTGTGAAGCACTTTGAATTGCCTTGTGTATGAAATGTGCTCTACAAATAAACTTGCCTTGCTTTGCCTTACTTGTATTGTCCACTGTGGCGCGCCTGAGCATTTGGCCTCCAGTACCAACTTCAACCAGAGACAGAGCAAAATGTGTGTGAAATTCTGGTGAAAAATTCTGAGTTTTCTATCATTCTGAGGATTTTCACTGGGCAGCATCAGGGCACGTCCAGGAACCCCCCATCATGCTTTCTTTTCTTTAGCAAAGTGAGGACACGCCAAAATGTCCTCACTTTGGAAATTGGTCTTCACTCTGTTGGTCTAAAACCCGTGGCTGTCCTCACTCTGTAGGCTTTGCGAGAACACACATACACACACACACACACGCACGCACACGCACGCACGCACGCACACACACGCACACACGCACACACATGAAGGTACACAGGACCTTTTAGGTTCCCTGGGTCCAGTAGACCCGAACACCATGTATGTAATATAAATGTGTGGGAGGGTTACGATGTGCGGTCGATGAAAATTTTGTCTGATATATGTTCTTCAAAAAATGAGCCAAGGCCAAGGAGTCTGAGTTTGAAAAAATATTGCATTGTATTATTTTTCTTTTGATGAAAACTGAAAACGGGTCCCACAGACTCGAACACCATACAAGGGTTAACCCTGCATGAGTAACCCTGCATGAGAATTGTGTGGTCCTCTGACCGTCTTTTAAATGTGTATATTTTATATATTTCATAATTAGTTTTTATTTGGTTTGTACATATTTATTCATCAATTTATTTGTCTTATTTTGTACCCTGTGAAGCATTTTGGAGACTTTGTGTTGGTAAAATGGGCTGTACTAATTAGATTGGATAGATTATCTAGTTTAATAGTGTAAATTATCCAAAGGAGTTGTGTCATAAATCTGTTTTATGTACATATGCACATGTCATATCAAATTTTGTAAGCAAACATAGTTGCGACTATAGCTCTGTTTGTCTGTATTTGTTATTTGTATAATATTAAATTATATGTCAGACCTTATCAAATAAAGCTGCTTTAAAACACAGGCCTTTCTTTTGTAAGTGTGTAAGTGTCAGAGCAGAGGAACTTAAGTCTGGTCTTAAAAACTGGCTTTTAACTGGCAACCCGTACCTAATACAGATACGATGTGATGTAGTTTATCAAGTGATTTGATATTTTCACTTATGTCTGGTTTATTTTCTGTTTTTTTTTCTAGAGGTCGCTGTACAGCTTTTATTTGAGCAGCCTTTAAATTATAGTTGACATTTTAATTCATTTAGTTCAATTAGATAACTTTGGTGCATCTGTGCTAACGCTTAATGTGTCTTTAAGCCTGTTTTGTCTTATTTGTCGTAGGGGGCCCTAGAGGCAAAACTGTACAAAATGGGGCATAGGTCTGACTTTTGGGATCAAGGGCACAGCAAGGAATGCTCTGCAGAATTTAACTAATACAAGTAAAAGTCCTGGTTATGCATGTTTAGATGGCGCTAGAGCACAAATCTTAATGTTTGACACATTATTGTAATCAGTGTAAGGAGATGTACTCATTACAATTTCTACCCAATCAGATGAAGCGTGTTGGCTGAAAAATAATTTTAATGTGAGCATGAATTGCACCTCTGCTGGCCAATAGTGGAACAATACACTATCTGTAATGCATGTCTTTCATGGCGTCCTGTGGAGAATTCAACACCTGAATTAAAGACAAATCAGACAATGTTGACTGTTCATGTAATAGGTAGGGGGCGCTATAGAGTAATTGTTATATGGGTATTAATAATTTACAATCGAGCCATAAAAACCCTCAGTAGGTAAATGCATGTGTGCGTGTCAACAAGAAAAAGGAAACGAAGACATGTTTCAACGCTGTCCCATGCAGACACTCACTGTAAGGAATATATATATATGAGAAGGTGTTGTTTTGAGCTCAATCAGACGTAAAACCTAGGACAAGTACGTTTTTGGGGCGGAAAAAAGTGGCTGTTCAATCCAACATGGCTTCCTTGTTTGTCTCATTTCCTTCTTTTTTATTCTATTGTTAGTTATTTCAGTCGAATCAAGTTGCAACGGAGATTTTCGTGAGCTCCCATTTGATGTAATTTTGGGCTAGGTCAATCCTATATATACGCCCGGAATTCTGATTTGTTCTAGGTAGTCTAGGGCTTTTGGTTATGCCTGCTCTTGTCAATCCAGGGAAGCTAAGCAGGGAAGGGCCTGGACGGACGGTGTGTGAGAAGGACAAGACTCGGATAGATTCAGAGACAAAATGGCAGTGTGAACAGTTGAAGGAGGATGAGAAATGACAAACTAAAAGAGTTTGTCAGTTCTCATCCTCGTCGACCGAAGACTAGAAATGACAAAGTAAAAAGAGTCGAAGGAGGATGAGAAATGACAAACTAAAAGAGTTTGTCAGTTCTCATCCTCGTCGACCGAAGACTAGAAATGACAAAGTAAAAAGAGGTGAAGGAGAATGAGAAACGACAAAGTAGAGTTTGTCAGTTCTCATCCTCGTCGACCGAAGACTAGAAATGACAAAGTAAAAAGAGTCGAAGGAGGATGAGAAATGACAAACTAAAAGAGTTTGTCAGTTCTCATCCTCGTCGACCGAAGACTAGAAATGACAAAGTAAAAAGAGGTGAAGGAGGATGAGAAACGACAAACTAAAGAGTTTGTCAGTTCTCATCCTCGTCGACCGAAGACTAGAAATGACAAAGTAAAAAGAGTCGAAGGAGAATGAGAAATGACAAACTAAAGAGTTTGTCAGTTCTCATCCTCGTCGAACGAACACTAGAAATGACAAAGTAAAAAGAGTCGAAGGAGGATGAGAAACGACAAACTAAAGAGTTTGTCAGTTCTCATCCTCGTCGAACGAAGACTAGAAATGACAAAGTAAAAAGAGTCGAAGGAGAATGAGAAACGACAAACTAAAGAGTTTGTCAGTTCTCATCCTCGTCGAACGAAGACTAGAAATGACAAAGTAAAAAGAGTCGAAGGAGAATGAGAAACGACAAACTAAAGAGTTTGTCAGTTCTCATCCTCGTCGACCGAAGACTAGAAATGACAAAGTAAAAAGAGGTGAAGGAGAATGAGAAATGACAAACTAAAGAGTTTGTCAGTTCTCATCCTCGTCGAACAAAGACTAGAAATGACAAAGTAAAAAGAGGTGAAGGAGAATGAGAAATGACAAACTAAAGAGTTTGTCAGTTCTCATCCTCGTCCAACGAAGACTAGAAATGACAAAGTAAAAAGAGTCGAAGGAGAATGAGAAATGACAAACTAAAGAGTTTGTCAGTTCTCATCCTCGTCGACCGAAGACTAGAAATGACAAAGTAAAAAGAGTCGAAGGAGAATGAGAAATGACAAACTAAAGAGTTTGTCAGTTCTCATCCTCGTCGAACGAAGACTAGAAATGACAAAGTAAAAAGAGTCGAAGGAGAATGAGAAATGACAAACTAAAGAGTTTGTCAGTTCTCATCCTCGTCGACCGAAGACTAGAAATGACAAAGTAAAAAGAGTCGAAGGAGAATGAGAAATGACAAACTAAAGAGTTTGTCAGTTCTCATCCTCGTCGACCGAAGACTAGAAATGACAAAGTAAAAAGAGGTGAAGGAGAATGAGAAATGACAAACTAAAGAGTTTGTCAGTTCTCATCCTCGTCCAACGAAGACTAGAAATGACAAAGTAAAAAGAGTCGAAGGAGGATGAGAAACGACAAACTAAAAAGTTTGTCAGTTCTCATCCTCGTCGAACAAAGACTAGAAATGACAAAGTAAAAAGAGTCGAAGGAGGATGAGAAATGACAAAGTAAAAAGTCGAACGAAAAATGACAACTGACAAATGACTAAAAAACGACAAGTGACAACGAGGAATGACAATGTCCTAAAATGTACACCGTACTCCCGGCCCATGTTAAATATGCTGACACAGTCTCTTCATTTAAGTCCAGGCTTAAAACGTTCCTCTTTGAAATCGCTTATGGTCAGACCAGTTAGGAACAGAAATATAAACCCACAGCTTCAGCTTTAGCTATGCTATGTAACTATGCTGGGGGAAGTATGGCAGCTTGAGCACTATCCTCTTCTTCTGACTACTCTATCAAACAATATTTCATTTTTAGTTCCACTTGCAAACTGTTCACGGCCTTATTTTTCTTTTTCTCACTCCTGAGGACCTGTGGACCCAGATGCCCCTCTCCTGGTGAAGTGGTCCCTGCCCCGTATGGACGGTCCCTCATCTGCCTGAAGAGTGGGTCCAGCTAGACTCAGACGGTCCCTCATCTGCCTGAAGAGTGGGTCCAGCTCCAGTCTCCCTCGCGTCCGTCTGTCCGTCTGTGAGAGTCAGATCTCTCCTTCACTCTGGAACTCCTCCAGGTTTCTACTTTTTTCCCCAAGGAGGTTTTTTGTAGTTTTTCCTTGCCGAGAAGGAGGGTCTAAGGACAGAGGACTCTGGGACATTGTCCCTCGCCACCACAGACATTGTTTGACTCCATCGCCACCACAGAAATTGTAGATTAATTTCTCACTGTGGCCCTCAGAGGCAACTGTTGTTGTGATTTTGGGCCTTATAAAAATAAATTGAATTGAATTAACTTGTGTATTAACTTGTGTATTAACTTGTGTATTAACTTGTGTATTTAGTGCTCTGGCAATATAATTGTATGGCATTTGCACTTTGATATGTGACTTTGACTCTTTGTTTAAGCTAACTTGGCTGTTAAATTGATCTACTGAATGTGCACATGCATTGTATGATTTATGGTGCCAAACTTATTGTGATTTATTTTATGAGAAAAGTAAATGTACTGATATTGATTTTATATATATATAATATATATATATATATATATATATAATATATATATATATATATATATATTCAGGAAAATGGCAAAAATAAACATATTTATAGAGACTTATTCAACTCTATGAACAGACTTTTTAAATGAGCTCAAAATATTTTCTTGTGCCTTCTCCCTGCATGTCTTTTGAAACCACTTGATCACAAACTGCCACCTTAATTAGTACTGAACTGTATTCTCAAGGGTGTAAAAAAAAAGTCACTAATGGACTCAACTAAATTGGTTGAGAGACTAGCAACTGATACAAACACTATAATTCTTTGCATGTAGTAGTTGTACATTATCAAAGAATAGGAATAAAACTAGTTATTTGGACTTTGATCGGAGTAAGAAACCGCACATGTGCAAATAAAATACAGAAACATCCAAGAAGCAGTTGGGAAATAGATTACGACACAAAAACATACGCTCAGGTACTTAGGTATGATCAGATATTACTTGGGCAGAAGAAGCTGAGAAGATGTTGTTTCATCTACTTTACCATGGATGGAACTTTAATTTGGACTTTAGACTATCTTGTGTTTCAAGTTCACTTTGTCAAGAATGCAAGAAATAACACAACAAAGGGACCACACATTTAAAAGTACTTTCAAGAATTTTATTTTTACCGTATAAACACTGTACATAAATTACTTTCTCTGAGACTAATATTGATGTACGGATAAGTGGAATTTCTCAATCTTCCAAATAAAAAAGAGAAACCCAAACGACGCTGACTTGTCTCAATTGAAAGAAAGAAAAATCGGTAGCATATGGTGTCAAACAATCATTCCTGTTTGTTCCTTTCGAAATGATTAAAAGATTTGCCGTCCCCTCCCTTTTTTTGTAAACACACATACACAGAAAAAAACTCCCCTTTAAGAGTACAGAGACCCACGATCAATGAGAAAACGTCCACATCAAGTTTTGACCTATTACTGTTACTTGTTAAAGTCACTGATGGCATTGCGCTGCCCCGTTAAGAAACAAGCAAAAGAAAGAAAGAGAAGCAACAGTTGGTTACTACTCACAGCAACCCCACCCGCCCCGAAAGCCATGACAACATGTTTCTATTGCAAGCAAAACTACCACCTCCGACCGATAAAAGCACAAGGTCTATGCATCGCACGAGTCACGTTTGTAGAAGTGAGGTCACCACAGCAGACCAGTGTTTAAGAGGAGCCGACAGTGCGTCCACGGCGTCTGTCATGAGTCCACGGCCCCGCCTCCAGACCGAGAAGATGCCTGCTGAAAGCACAGGGCGTGGTGGAGAGGAGAAGCTTCAAAACAGCCCAAACTGATCAACGATTTCAGAAACACAAAAACACAACTCAAATCCTGGTTCAGATGGGCCTTCCTGCAGTGTTGGTGGTAGTGGAGTGGTAAGAGTAATAATAGTGGTATAGATAATAGTAAACACTCTTTTGTTCATTTTAATTTCTCCTTTTTGTTTGAAGCAAATCCAAGTTCATACAAAACAAACCAAAAATTCAAACAAAGTCTTTTCTTGTCCTCCATACAAATGAGTCCTTTAGTGTACGTTTCTCTGTGAGAGTCCCACAGTTCCTGCTCTGGACTCGGGCCTGATCCGGCCCACATGATCTGACAGTTTAACTGTCTAAATGCTTCGAGCTCCACGTGAGGCTGCAGAAATGCTCTTGTATCAAAGTCTTAACATCCCACTGTTACACAGCTGCACAGCTCACGACTCAGCACCCATCTAGCCCCGCCCACCACATTAGGGGAGGGGCATGCGTGCAGGCTTTTCGAAGGCAGATAAAACAAAAGACAAAGGCATTGTTTAGACTTAGCGTCTTCAGCTCGAGTTTCTCGATTGGTTTGGGGTCAGTGCATTAAGTGATTATCATCGATCAGTGGAGACCATCTTCAAAGAAAAAACTAAACAAACATTGGGTTTCCTTCAGTTTTGTGACATCCCTGTTAAACAGTCTGTGGGCGGCGTGGCCGTTACCTCCGGCCGATCTCGCTCTGCCGCAGGAACTGGATGTTGTTGGCGCTGTCTGCGAGCTCCGGATACTGCTCTATGGACAGGACGTAGTAGCCGTCGTAGCCCAGCACTTTGCCGCTGCTCAGCAGCTGTCTCTTCTCTCCTTCGGTCCACAGCCGCACGCCCTCCTCCCCGTCACGCACCCTCTGCTGCTCCCGCGCCCAGGCCATGGACAGCGCCCTCTGGCGGGCGTGCTCCAGAATGCGTGCTTTCTCCTCATCCAGCGTAGTGCCATAACGCACGTGCAGAGCCAGCGCTCCGTACTGCAACTCCACGTCGGCGAAGCGCCTGGTGCGGCCGTTCATGACGGTGGTGGACTGGGACACGGTCACGTTGACGCCGTTCTCCAGGGCCTTCCTCCCCGAGGTGAGCCTCAGCGCGCTCAGGTCGTTCTCGGGAAGGCTGGTCTTGATGAAGTAGTGTGTGTCGCGCCCTTCCACCGTGAAGTGCAGGTCCTCCAGGTAGAAGGCATTGTTGAGGACGGCTGCCACTTTGATGCAGTCCTCGTTGGCGATGTTCAGGGCGTTAGTGACGACACGACCCTGCACGACGGCCAGCATCACGCCCTTCCCCACCAGCGACCGCGCAGAGGAGAACCAGAGCCAGGGCCGAGTGTGGTCCGAGTGTCGCCGGCTCAGCTGGATCTCCGGCATACGCTCGAATGACAGGAAGGATTTGGACTGACGCATCACCTCTTGCTGCACCCCCGAGATGGTCTGTAGAGGGGGGACAAAGTCAAAGTTTACCTATAATTACATTTCCAGTGGAAACGGATTATTCTGAAGGTCTAATCATTTGGATCGATTGTGCATTTTTAAGATACTACAAAAACATTAGTGAAGGCTATTATAGAGATACTTACGGGCAGGTCATCCCACAGTTGACTCTTCTTCATCTCCAGTGAGGGCTGCGTCAGGTCAAACTTGGGAATGGGGAATCCCGGGATAGCATTGTGGAGGTGGAACCCGAATGTGACCAACCAGATGTTTATGTCTGAAGAAAGAAGAAAGCTTAGGAGGAAGTAACGCTAACTACAACTTTTGAACCATTTTAATAGAACAATATTGTGTTTTGTTTGGTGTAAATTGTGGCCTTACCTGTGACATACTCCTTGACCTGGTGCACTTTGCTGATGGGGTTGTTTCCTCTGAACATGTAGAGGTTAAAAGGCTGAGGGTCTTTTCCAACTCTGGTCCATGTGCTGATGTCAGGAGTGGTCCACCTGAAACACATGAAACAATGTAATTTAATGTCACAGGGAGAGTCAATGATATTTATGTACTTATTTATTTGTCTATGGGAGTTTTTGTTTATAGGAGATCTTCTACTGAAAGTGTTTTTCAGACTTCCTATAAGTGATCTGTTCTTTTCTTCTGTATCTGCCTCTGTATCTTCCTGCGTTGCACCAATGAAATTTCCCCATGTGGGACAATAAAAGATTATCTTATCTTATCTTATCTTAAGGCTGCATGAAATAAACAACACGGATGCTATGCTACAAGCAGCTCTAGCAGTTTGGATATGGTGCGTATTTATTGATGAAACAATGCCGCTTGTGGCTTTGTGGAGTAACCCTTCTACAGCATCAGCAGGGATCTCCGGATCTCAATCGCTTCTCCCTTTAACCTGTACGCTTCACCTTGGTTGGGCAGCAAAGACAAAGCTTCATCTGCAGAAGGGTTCCATCTCTGACCCTTGTTAGCCACAGCCACCTTGAACTCTCCTCAGCTGCAGAGGCAGTCTCTCCCAAGGTCCTCTTCATCTGCCACTTCAATGGGAAAATGGAGCCCTCTCCACCTTCTGGAGGGGGCTTCATCTGTGATGTCCTGATACTTTGGTTTGACCTTAAACTGATGTTAATCTGACACTAAACTGACAAGACTAAACATCAGCTCACCTCGGGTTCCAGAAGTAAAATTAAAAACTCTTTTCCCCATAGACTTTAGGAGTTTGAAAACCTAGTGAAGGTTTAACATCGTAAAAAATGTGTATATCAAATGAAAGCTTATCTCTAGTCTATTCTAAATAAAATATCCCAGAGTTACTGATCAAAAAGCAAAGTTACCTTCCAGCCGGGATGTCGTAGTCCCGGTCTCCGAAGTGCAGCAGGCGCGTGAGTGGATCGTACAGGCCGCCGTGGAACCCGATCACCAGCACAAAGTCCGGGTTTGAGTCAAAATACACCTCTCCATACGCCGTGTACTGCACCTGAACCACATAAACACAAGCATTTAGATAGTAGAAAAAGCTTTAGTTGTAGTCATCTGGACTCAGTTAGAAAAAATAGAAAAGAAAAGCCTTCTTTAAACAGAAACGGAGGTCTAAGGTTCAATCTTCCTGTAGTCTACAATGGGATCCTGAACCCCTGGAGAGGTAGAGGACCAGTACCAGGACATTTAGATGTTAATCAGGTACTCAGGGTGGGTGAGCCAGGGTCTCACAAAGACAAAGGGGAGACTAATAGCCCATTAAAGGGTTGAATAGGCTCGGTAGATACCAAGAGGGTTAGTTTCTGTTGAAACAAACAACTCTTTCCTCTTCAGGAAGGCTCCTCCCAATGGGCTGACTTACCACAGAATAGTATAAATATCGGAGTTCTCGACCTAAATTCTTTTATTGACAATGACTCTTGGATGAGAGTCGAAATCTCTATTTTTTCTAACTGAGTCCAGATGACTACAACTAAAGCTTTTTCTACTATGGAACATGCCTGGACGGATGAGGGATTACACCGACACAAGCATTTAGACTTCAGACAGAAATAAAAGAGCATTTACAAGAGAACGTTCAAGTGTGAGCGGTGAATTCTAATCAGTAAATGCCGTAAATGTATGTGATATAATTTGATTTCTTGTGTGTTTTTGGACGTTTCACTGTGTTGAATGGTGTTTGATACTGGGAGGTTTTTCTTTGTGGATGAGACCAATAAATGAACCAACCGACTAACTGACAAATGTAAGAAATGCACCTGTTTGAGCAGAAGTCCGTTGTTGCTGAAAACCGCCAGCGGAGTTCCAGTGTTATCACAGGCGATGTAGAACTCTTCACCACTGCTGATCTCCATCGCAAACACATGGCCCTGGCAACAACAGACAACCAATTTCACGATCAATGAAAAGAAACTTTACAAGACAAAGACAGATTTGTGAGGAAGAGACAGTTTTCCCAAAATATCGAGATCTATCGAGAAGGAAAACCCACAAATGAAGATGATGAACCTGATTATTCTATCATTGACTTTACGTGCCGTGGTTAACTTGAGTTTCAGGCAAATAAATGCAAATTGTATTGTCAGTTTTTTGCAATAAACCTTTTTCTTTCTGATTCTGAGTCATACTCTTAATTTTACACCAAAAAGATGAAAAATTATTTTTAAAAATGAGAAAGTAAATTTCCTTATATTTTAAAGCCTGAAACCATTCTAAATTCGTCCTGGTAACAGCTCGCGTACCCTTGGGTGAGATTGACAACATTAAACGAGTCATTACATCTGTTTGCTTAAGCCTCTCCTGCTATAATTTATTGGTTCATTTTAAAACACCAGCGTTCCATAAATAATGCGCCCACTTTTGGCCTCTGTAGTAATCACTGTGGCTTCTTTAGCTCGACTAACACCTATAAAAAAACACCTGTAAAATTAAGGTAGATTTCTTGAGCCAGTGAAGCACGTAAAATTTTTAATTATTTCTTCAAACTGATTCGAGTTGAAGGACGAGTCTCTAATAAAAAAAGTGTTCACCCAGGGAGAGCGAGCCGAGCGTAAACAACAGAAGTGAAGTGAAGTGAAGACGCAAAGTGGCAGATGACCTGTAAGAAGATTGATACTTGATTCAAGTTTCAACAATGAAAAAATAAGACTCTTTTTTAAAACAGCAGTATGTAATATTAAACTGAAAATAATACTAGTTTCTTTAATATTACTATGTGGTCTTATTGTTCTGATTTAGCTCGAGATCATTCAAAAACGTTTAAGGGAATGTCCAATTTTATTCATGTGATTTTTTAAGTTGATACTTGTTCAAATTAGTAGTTTTGGTAATATTTTGTATCTGGACTGGAGCCAAAGTTTGGTGAGTCCTCTGAAGCCCCCGTGAGACCCCTCTGTCCCCTAGTACCTGTAAGTCGTAGTAGAAGGACGTGATCTCGGAGCTGGAGTGGTTGTACACGTGGGTGATCCTGGTCGGGTAGTTCAGGTCGGCGTAGAAGAACTGCAGGTGCTGCCCCAAACTGTTCCGGGAAGCGACTCTGCGGCCGAGCCCGTCGTAGCGGTACTGGATGGTCCAACCGGCCGCTTTACTGTAAACTCGCACCAACAGACCTGACCACAGGAGACGGGGGCTTAGAAAGGCTACGTCTAGTACAACAGTTGTTAATATTTTCTGTCTAGAAGCCTCAAGTCACCACATTTCAACATTTATGTGGTTGATAATGTGTTTAAAAAGTCTCAGTGTTTAATAGAAATAACAGATTGACAGTAATATATTAAGTTAAAGCATGTGATGTATCTGTCAAAATACTGCCACAATGTAACATTTATTTTACTGAAAAAAATATTTACCCGCCAATTTTAAGTGCAAAAAGAGAATAAGTGTAGATTAATCCATGAAATATAATAAAAATGTCCCTCTGTAAATAGTTTTTGTCTCTAATATGCCAACAAAATTAAGCAAGAAATTTAAACCTGGCTGTATAAATTGTTCTGATTTGTATGTTCCAAATATGTGTAATTTTGGCGTTTTTAATCCTTTATATGAAAAAACTAAAAAACTTTTTGCTTTTCATCCATAGTATTTTGCCTTTGAACAAGAGAAAGTCAGTTCAAAATAGGAACTGTTTTTTTTTTGCCTCGTCTGAAAGAGTGACAGAATTTAACCAGAATTCATGCTTTGTAGATTATTTTTTATCATTTCATTACCACAATAAATAAGGTAATACACTGAATACATGCAATCATACAGTTATAGTATTGTTTGTGGCCTAACCTTTGGAGTTGTACTCAAATATCTCGGCCCCTCTCTGTCGCAGGAAGCCGTCCTCGTCGAGTCGGTACTGGACGTCCCCGAGGCGCGTGATCCTGTCGCGGAGGTCGTAGCGCAGAGGAGTCAGTCGTCCGCTGTTCCCCGGGTTCAGCAGGTGAAGGTTTCCGTTCAGGTCGTAGTTATATCTGAGAGCCGATCAAGCAGATGCACTCTCAGTATCTTTAGTTATTTAATTATTATTTTTGATGTCCTGACAATAAAAATAAAATGCGCACCATAGACTCATAACGTAAATGGCATCAGGATGTTCAAAAAAAGCAAAAATTAAGTAGATCATACACATTTTCAATTATGAACTGACATCTGAAGTAAATGCTAATGGTTTAAAGTTTTGATGTCATAAAATAAGCAAAAAATAATAATTTTCAGCGTAGAAATGTCAGTTGGTTCGCTTTTCTATTACAAACGATGGTAAGAATTATTATTTTCTAGTCTTAAAATGAAAAATGTGAGCTTCACCAAAAGTATGATTTGTGGTAAATATCTGTAGATAAAACGAAAAACTATTGTGGGGTAAAGTATTTGTCCTGAAAATTAGGATTGTGTCCATTATAATCTCCTATTCAATATACACCACTAAAATAGAATAATAAAGAGCCTGTTTACTATAGATTACATTGGATTTTCATGAGGAATTGCTAAAAGATGAACTCACAAACTGGCCATATCTTTGAGACCCTCCAAAAAATCTGCATTTAACTTATATTAATTTGAGATGAAAACCATTAAGAATTATATGATTGGAGAATAGTACAGTAAAACGTAGCTATTCCACTCTCTAGTATTTATTACTTTTGGACACGTAAGCCTTGATATCTTATGTGTAAAATAATGGGTAACGACACTTTTATCAGCCTAAATAAAGCTTGAACTAAGACTAAGCTTATTAAGAATGACCATGAATGCTAATTAAGTAGTTACAAAGCCTGAATCATTCTTAGTAATCAAGTCTTTTTTCATGCTTTATTAAGGCTAATGAAGATGTAGTTATCTATAAAGTGGCACCACATAATGAATATATGTAAAAAACTAGTAAAATGATTTCTGAGCTGAAGAAACAGCACAGTTGTCAGGTCAGGTTGCACTGCCTAAAATGTGCAAAAAGAACATACTGGATTTTCTCCACCAAACCGTACCTCCACATCATCTTCTCGTTGAGGAACACGGTCTGCAGCTGCCCATCCACGTCGTACTCGTAGCCATACTTGGTGGTGTTGGCGAAGGGCCCAATCTTGATCTCTCGCTTGGTGACGCGGCCCATGTTGTCGTACTGAATGGTGATCCAGTACATGAGCGAGCGGAAGATCTCGTACTGGATTTCCTTGATGCGTCCGTGTTGGTCAAAGTGCTTGGTGTAGGTCATGACGGCGGTGGAGATGATCTGAGGGACAGAAGACACGGTTAAAGAAGACATATTATGCTTTTTAGGGGGAGATTTAGTAATAATCTATGCTGGAGTTGACTTTAATGGGTTTTCTCATGGCCCAATGCTGATGTAGAAAACCAGAGAAACCAACAGCTAATAAGCCCTGCCAATATTTTTGAGCTGTAATATAATTTTTTAGCTTTATTAATCTCTCATTATTCAGCTTTATTGGCTATTGCTGGATCTAAATTATCCTGTAGTGAGTTCCAGGCTTTAAAGTAGAACTAAGTGACATTTTCACTACATTTAACGTCTTTGTAAGTCTCTGTGATGGGTAAATATGTATTTTCAGGGTGAAGTGTCCGTCGTCGCCCCCTGCTGTCTCTGGGTGGAAAATCAGCCTTGTAACATTTGCCGACTTCGACCTGAAGACAACTCTCCTGAGAAACCCTGGCTCTTTTTATGTCAGCAATTTTAAATGTTTTTGAATGTGATTCTACGGTAAAAAAAAATATGAAAAAAGGGGGGAGCACTATCGAGTTACTTAGTTCTGCTTTAACAGGTTTGGAGAGTAGAAAAAGCTTCAGTTGTAGTCATCTGGACTCAGTTTGAAAAAGTAGACGTTTCGACTCTCATCCAAGAGTCATTGTCAATAACAGAATTTAGGTCGAGAACTCCGATATTAATACTGTTCTGTGGTAAGACCCGCCCATTGGGAGGAGCCTTCCTGAAGTAGAAAGAGTTGTTTGTTTCAACAGAAACTCCCCCCTTGTATCTACCGAGCTAGCCTATTCAGAATCTTAATGGGCTATTAGAAACCTCTTTGTCTTTGTGAGACCCTGGCTCAACCACCCTGAGTACCTGATTAGCATCTGAATGTCCTCTACCTTTCCAGGGGTTCAGTAACCCATTATAAATAACAGGAAGATTAAACCTTAGCCCTCCATTTCTGTTTAAAGAAGGTCTTTCTTTTTTAACAAAAATAGCTTCCTTAACTCCTCTTTCAAACCATCTTTTCTCCCTGCTTAAAACCTTCACATCACCGTCTTCAAACGAGTGATTAGAGGCTTCAAGATGGAGATGCACGGCACTCTGAGGTCCTGAACTTGTATTTCTTCTGTGCTGATAAAGCCTCTTGTGTAGAGGCTGTTTCGTCTCACCTATGTAACGTTCTTTACAACTTTCTTCACTGCATTGGATCGAATAAACTACATTGCTCTGTTTTTGAGTCGGCAACTTGTCCTTAGGATGAACCAGTTTTTGTCTTAAAGTGTTTCCTGGTTTAAAATAAACAGGGACTTCGTGTTGTCTAAAAATTCTCTGCAGTTTTTCCGAGAGGCCAGACACATAAGGGATAGAGACACCCTTCCTTCTCTGTTCAGTTTCCCTTTTGTCCTGCTTCTTGGTTCTCTTCACTCTGTTGAGGGCCCAAGCGGGGTAACCACAGGCTGAGAGGGCATTTCGGACATGTTTTTCCTCTTTCTTCTTGCCCTCTGAGCTGGTGGGCACACCTTGAGCTCTGTGTTGTAAGGTTCTGATCACCCCCAGCTTGTGCTGTAGTGGGTGGTTGGAACCAAAGAGCAGATACTGGTCCGTGTGTGTAGGTTTCCTATATACTTCTAATTAAGATAATCCATTAAGATTCTGAATAGGCTAGCTCGGTAGATACAAGGGGGGAGTTTCTGTTGAAACAAACAACTCTTTCTACTTCAGGAAGGCTCCTCCCAATGGGCGGGTCTTACCACAGAACAGTATTAATATCGGAGTTCTCGACCTAAATTCTGTTATTGACAATGACTCTTGGATGAGAGTCGAAACGTCTACTTTTTCAAACTGAGTCCAGATGACTACAACTGAAGCTTTTTCTACTATGGAACACGCCTGGACGAATGAGGGATTACACCGACAGGTTTGGAGAGCTTTTGTCAGTGCCACGCCCCTTTTAGTCGACTAATTGATGTACAGAACATGTCTTTGGTCGACCAAGAGTATCTTAAAGTGTGCGGTTGAGTTTTGGCGCTGGAACGAAGAAACTCGACAACACAATTTGCCAATCCAATGCTCCCTCACCTGGTTGATATCGTAGTAAATGACCCCAAATTTTCCGAACTGCTCCACTTTCCCGGAGATGTCGTCGAACTGGTACAGGTCGATGGGCAGCGGCGTCTCGTTGATCACGGCCTGCATGCTGGTCACCCTGAAGCTGTTGTCGTAGGTGTAGTCAAAGCGCGCGTTCACCATGCCGTCCTCGCTGAAGCGGAATATCTGCCTGTCCACCAGGGGGCCGATCTGCCGGTACCGGATGGAGCAGATGAAGCCTTCGCTCTGCAGGTTCACAGTTTTGAGGACGCCGGCCGTTTCGTCGTACGTGAAGCTGACGCGCGTGGAGTCGTAAAGGATTTCTGCAAGTTTGTTCTGTCGGAGGAAAGTGTGGAAATTTAACATAAATACATTACTCTACAATGGCAACTTTTACTATAGACTTTAATGCTATTGTTTACTATATTATGGAAACTTTTATTATGGACTTTACCTGTCTGCGGTACTTGTACAGGATTCTCCGTCCAGTGCCCAGGTGAGCCACTCTCAGAAGCTGGAGATAGAGAAAAATGTACACACATTTGTAACGGAAAGTCTATAATTCTGAATAAATCTGTATTTTTTGAGCAAATATTAACATTTCTGCTTTGGTCCATTCTCACTAAACACGCCCGTTTTGTGCTGATGCTAAAATCAATGAGTTTGACTATTGTATTATGTAAGTACAAATAATATAACAATATAGCTTACATAAAAAATAGAGACAGCTAGAGTTGTGATGACTTTATTTTACAATCAAATATTTAAATCAAATATTTAAAAAAAGCACTGTACAAAGCCTTGGGACAGGACTAAATCAACCAAAATCCTGAAATGGTGTATGGAATTCAGTACACATTATGCGGTAGTTATATTCTTATTTGCCTTTCAACATGCTCTTGTATATGTTTGCTTTAACATCTCATGAAAGCACACAATTTTCTTTATATCAATCAAGCTTTTCCTCATGAGGATTTGTGTTAAAACCCCATCTACTGGCAGCAGAGGGTATTGCCATGGGAAAATAAACAAAAGCTAGCTTGCCCCCTGACATGCTAATATAAGGTCAGTTGTGATCTCAAAGCTCTACCTAAACGGGGACTTTTGAAACTTTTGAGTGTTCCGTGAGGCTCAGAGGGAAAGGAACTTGTAATCAGGATTCATCAAACAAGTGTGAATGAAGCAAAACACAACTAAATGCTCAAATGCTCAAATGCCACTGACCTGTCCGTCCTCTGAGTAGTCGACGGTGACGGAGGCGTTGCTCTCGGGCGGGGTGTAGATGTTGCGGTAGTACCCGATGGAGCGGATGGTTTGCATGGTGTGCCGGGCCACGCTGGGCATTGTCACCGCGGACAGACGATCGCCCGAGTCGTAGTCGAAAATGTACTGGTGCTGACTGTGCAGGAGCAGCACCATCGACTGCAGAGACAGAGAGGGCAAAGGTGATGGGGTCAGAGCGAAGAGTCTTTATCGTGATGTCAATGAATGTGAGAGTGGGACAATTAGTGAGGAAAGGTAACAATTTATGTCACTCTATGTTTTCTCCAGTTTGCTTCAGTTTCCTGTTAAAGGTCACATTTTGAGGACAACATTCAAAAGATGAGACATTTTATTTTAAATATTTTAAATTGTGCCATGGCAACGGTCCTAATTTGTCATCATTCTGAAAACCATGAATAACTTTTTTAGTGTTTTCTTTTCTGTAACTGAATACTTATATTTTCATATTTACTCCTAACATTGCTACAACAACAACAACAACAACAACAACAACAACAACTACAACTACAACTACTACTACTACTACTACTACTACTACTACAACCTATTGTTTGTTTACATTGTCTCGATTGACTCAATCCACTCAGTACTACTACTAAATATTTCAGCTCCAACTATTACAGCTTGTACTACTACTGCTACGGATAGGCTACTAGTATTTGTTGGTTTACATTGATGCAGTACTACAACCAACTGATAACTTCTTCTAACTATTACTACTACTACTACCACTACTACTATATCAGCTACTACTACTACTACTAATACTATTCTTATCTATATCATAGCTTTGTATTGTACACTAACTCTACTACTACTCCTACTACTTTTACCTTTTACTATTACTTTTATCTACAACTTTTCATATCTCGAATTGAACATTTATCATATTTTACTTTTTAACTCTAATTACTACTATTATTGCCAATACTATAACTATAACCACTTCTTTTTACTTTTACAACATTTCTTAATGAAACATTTATAATTTTTGTATTGTACTCCAACACTACGCCAACTACTATTACTACTGCTACTACTACTACTACTGCTATTAGTACTACTACTGTTATTGTTGTTTTTACTCTACTGGTCCAATATTACTACTAATCGTTATTCCTTCTATTTACTACTACAACTTCAACAGTGTAATCCAGATTTATATTGCTTTGTCGATAAAAAAAATACATAAATATCATATACAAACACAATTAGCAGATTGTTTCTCAATTTGATTGTGAATCTACATTTGTTGTTCGATTGTTATATTGAAGATTACATCAAACTCAGCCATAAATACTTCACAACTGCCACTGCAAATACTTGGTCTATACTGCCCTCTGCTGACGGAATAACAGAATTACCATATTTTCACGAGACGAAGCCCAGATGAAGGCCAGATATTCTGATGTAACATGACAGGAGGCGGCCCCTGATCGACTCTGCCCTCACATAACGCCGTGACAAATGAAACACTGAAGCGCAGATGGTGGCGGTGACTTCGATCCGCATTCATTGGACGCGTTCTTGTCGTTTCTCACACCATCTGCTTCTGGAGCTGCTCTCTCTGGCCCTGAGCGGATGAGGTATGGACGAGGCAGCGGTCAGAGCAGTTTCATCAGTGTTTGTACATGAAGATCTGCAGAGTTTGGAAGTGCAAAAGTGGACATGAAGGAGTTTGGAAGCTTCATTGTGGTTAATTTGATGAGGGAAGTTGAATGCGGCGACCAAACTTATAATGAATGTGAATATGGAGCTTATTTACTCAATACTGAAATCCAATATTTGTCTTGCTGTTGTGGCCAATGTTAAGATTTTAAAATTCATAGCACCACAAACCCATTTTACGAGACACTGCAGGTGAATAGGAAAAAATATAAATAAAAAATAGAGCTTTTAAGGCGAGACACTTGCAGGAAAACTATTAACTTTTTTTCCATGTTTTGTTTTTTTGGTCAGTTTGCTCTCTCAACATACAGACTTTTCAGACAAAACACAATTGTCAAATCTGCTCCCAATAAACATTTTTATGTTCAAACTGCACAATCTTGAACTGATAAGATTTTAACGGAACGTACAGAAGGATTTGTTGATTTAATTCAAAGCCTGATTTTGTCTAAAAGAATTAGGCAAAAAAAAAGTACAGAAAATGTTCGTACTTTTTTTTGGCCAATTTTTTTTATTGTGATGAGGCCAATTTTCAGTCAGAACGAGTAGTCGAAAACTAAAAAGGAATCCAAAATAAACCAAGAAATCTAAATCTGGCTCTGTCTATTTATCAGATTTAAATGCCCCAAACGTGTTTTGGTTGTGTTTATACATAAAATGTATAAATTAATTAGATAAACAAATAAGACTGTAAAGTTCGGTGTGTGTAAGAGCAACTTAAAGGTCTCTGTGGGAGAAATGAATTTGGAGAAAACATCCTTTGTCATATATAGATCTATGGATGTGAGTTGATTAAATGAAATAATAAAACATCTTTAGGTTCAGATTACTACTACTATCACTTCTGGTATATATTGAAATCTGATGCTAAAAAGTCACTGTAAATAGTGAAAATAAGCTTTTTGTTACATGAATTATTTCTGTAAAATTGTAAACATATATTTATCATAAACCTCATTCTCAATCAACAGAAACTGTGTGTTACTGGCCCAATAGGTGTCCAACTACCTCAGCGCACAAGACATGGGCCAAATAGACAAAAATCTAAATCTTTATATTTTTTGTGAGTTTCCTGATCACGATATTAGTGTTAGTTGAGGTGTATTGATCAGAAAAAATTGAAATGTCTATAAAATCAGTATGAAACATCACCTCATACTCATAAATAACCTTTTAGTAGCATTTTCCCACTATAAATGATATGTACGTGATATTCAAATTTTGCATATCATCGTCCTATCTCCGCCCACTTCTTAATGTTAGTTAAGTTAATGTTACTGCAAAATTCCTCTATGAATTGTCTCAGTTCCGTCTATTACCAAGCTATTTTAGCTGAAAAAGGCATTTTAAAATGAACAAAATGTAAAATAATGATCTACGTCTATTGTACTTTAATAAGAAATACCCCCAAAAAAGTATCATATGTCTCCATTAATCATATCATTCAGTCTGTTATTTGCCTGATCTAAAACTCTTATCATTTCTATTGGATATAAAGTGTGTTTGCGAACATATTTGACAAAGTAGCACATAACATAAAGGACTTTTTTAACCAAATACATCACAAAGTTAAACATATTCACAGCCTTTTGCACGGCTTAACCCTAAAGCGATGTGACCACAGAGGAATAAAAGGCCTTAATGTAAAACAACGCTCTTGTTTTCAGACAGAATCATCCTTTCCAAACCACCCTTGGGATTCTGTCCGGTGATTAGCGGTAAAACTAACTCAAGTGTGCAGCGCGTGCAGAGTAAATGTGTAAGAATGGAGCATGTGAGGGTAACACAGCGCCCTCTAGAGGACCGGCACCTTCCACCAGGCAACAGCACAAGATCACCTCCAAACAACTGCGGCGCTAATGACAAACTGTCCAACGTCCAATGAACTAGATCAAAGAGCAAAATATACATAATGAACTGCTTTAAAGTGACTTTGATTGCCAAATACACTTTTAAATTGTCTATTATTAAATATTAAGGTTTTGTATCTATGTTGGACAACTTCCCCTTGGTCTTTTACATTATGAAAATACAATAATATAATGTAGAGTTAATAGTTTATGTATTAATAAAGGATTGCGGCAACCACTTTATAATAAGGTCAAATGGTCAAATGGCAGTTTCAGGGACCGCTGCATTTCCCTTATAGCTCGTTATAGCCTCATGGCTAACCCTAACCCTAACCCTAACCCTAGGGCGCGGTCTAAAACGGCGCTAAAACGAGGTCAAATAGCGACGCAGTTTCAGGAGCCGCGGCGCGCGGCCGGCACAAAAATAACATGGCTTTTTCGGCCGCGCGCCGCGGCTCTACAGACACTCCCTTATAATAAATACACTTTAATTAGCCTCAATAAAGCATAGACGTAAAGAGGGCAATTTACTAAGCCCGAATCATTCTCAATAAACTATTTAAACCTATTGTTCATAATTAATGTTGTAATAATTAATAATTAAGTATTTTTTCCAAAAGTGTAGTTATTATTAAGTGTTACCAAAGTACCAGGAGGATTGGCCTGTTAACATATTCAGTTACAGTTTTAAGTGAACTGAATCTTGCAAGAGGATTTTACAGTCAAGAGTTCAGTAGTTTGATGGCGTCTCATGTAAATTCATTTAAAAACATTTGGAACACAATTTTGAAGCTAAGGAAAATACTTGATTTTAAAGATAAAACAAAAACACACACAAACAATGTAAATTTAAATTAATGTGTTCTTATTGTTCAGATAGATTAAGTTTAGTTTTTGTCCAGTTTATGTGATTTTCTGTCTGTATTAATAGTGTCAGTATCGATTTGTGTCAAGGCATCGATATTTTAGATAACCTATACACTGTTAAAACGTGCAAGCTCGGCACTCAGGGGTTCTGTACTTTCTGCAACATAATAAGTAAAACTACATTTAATTGCAGTAACAAAAGCAGCAGTAGTTTTATTTTGCTCGGAAGACACAGCGACTTGGCCAAGGTCGACTGACTTTCTCACTTCTCCTCTCTCTTTTCCATGTTCACTCGTGTGTCATCTCGGGTCAGTTTGGTTTTTCGCACAATCTGTAAATCCAGACCAGTTTCTTCACCAAGTTTAGAGGTGAAAATCTTGCTCCCTCGCCCTTCCTTCTGCTCAAAAACCTTAATTAAAACGCCATAGGTCAACTGAGCAGAGAAGTGAAGAGAGCATGAGCGAATATTTGACTCCCACAAGCAAGAGTTTGAATGTTTAGTCTTTATTTCTTGAAAGGTAATCTACAAATCCTCACAGAACTTTGACTGCATTGATTGGCTGATGTCTAACAGGAAAAGAGAGATTTGTAACATTGGCGTTTTACATCTCGGGTCAAACTTTAGACGCTTGCTTCATTGATTTGCTGTAGTCTATAAAGTTTTCGTTTTCATTTCAATGTAGAAGCTTGAATTGAACCAAAACTGTATTAAACAGCTATATATATATATATATATATAGTAGTGACATATTTATAGTTTTAATCTTTTTATCAAGCGTTTCAGGATAAGCATGTCATTTTTTCACCTATCGTCAATCTTAAATAGATATAAACAAACATCAAACCTGCAGATTCAATATTAACTGTACAATAATCCACTGTATGCACACGCCCGGCCTTTTACAAAGTCACGTTTAAAGTCCCAATATCAAAAAGGTCGACATTCCTCACAACGGTTTAATCAGAATAATCCCTAACACGCTGCGTGGCAAAGTTAACGATTTCAAGCCAAACACAGAGGATTAATCTGTGTTTGTTTAACCAATATTACACATGGCAGCTGGTGTTTGGTTATGTAAAACACGGCCGCTTCTGCTGATTGGAAACTATGTGATGTATTTAAATCTGTTTATCACTTAATGGCACATTTTAATAGGAATCATCAATGACACAGAGCGTGAAATGTCATCGACAAACTACAGCGTGGCTCGTTTCATGGCTTAAAAGAGAGATCCTGTTCAGTTATGTTCATATAAAATAACAATGTGCGCTGTATTCTGATATTAGAGTTAAGAACATAAAGAAATTGTATCTTATTTAACACATTTTAGGCTTAGTTCTTTTGACGAATTGAGACTTTATAAAATGGACTTGGGACTCGACTCAGGACTTGACTTGTGACTTGAATTTAAGTTTCTCCTCAAAGACATAAATGTGCGAACAAGCCCCCAGCAGCCAAGATGGCCGCCCATTCAAGTCAATGGGAGCTGCTCAGTAGTGCATGTCGCCATTTAGCCTTTAGCTCTTCGGGCAATATGGACCGGAAGTTACGTAGGTTTGCGTACCATGTGATCATGCTGACCAATCAGAGATTTACTAGAGTAGCGCAGAGCCCAGAGTGAGATAAAGCCAAATATTAAACAACTGGTTTTAAGAAAACTTAAGGATTTTGAACCTGGAAAAGTCGACCCGAACACAGGGTGAGGAGTGAGCGCGGGGCGAGCAGAGAGCAGCTGCCACTGCGTCATCATAAAATCAAGCCGTTTTCACTCATGTATCTATTAAAATATGAGCTTCACCTTCATGGTCTAATGCTGGTGTGCTGCTCCTTCAGTTTTACAATACATCACATATCATTTAAGTCATTATTAAGGCTACTTGTATGTGTAATACAGAAAACAACACTGATGGACACAAAACGTAACATCGATTCATTTATACCAGGCAAAACATTTCATTTCCTTGTTTTCCTTCCATAGCATTTATTACATTATTTAATTTTTCACCCGGTGGTGGTGGTGGCAACATGGTGGCTAGCCATACCATATCTAGATATTATAATAGATCCATGGTTTTGAATGGTTGATATTTAGAAGAACTTTCAGTGTTCAAGTGGTACAAGTTTACTGGAACAAACTGGTACAAACTGGAACATGTCTTACCTTCTTTTGTAGTTGCATTTCTTTTTCTTTTTTTTTTTTCAAGAATGACCATATACAAATATATAAATCTAAAAAGCAAAAATGCAAGTTTCATTCTGTAATTTTGACTGGAAACTCAGAGGACTTGGACTTGATGCTTAAGACTTGACAAAACATTTACTGAGTAAGACTGAAAAATAGGATTCCAGTAAAAAAATAATTAATACGTTACTAAATGTAAAGAAAATAAATGTAACTAAGAACTTTCTATTTCAATTTTCAATCTTTTTGTTTGACATTGTATTTAAAAGTTGCTTGACCAGTCGACTAATCAAAAAAACAATACTTAGTCGACTACAAAATCAGTCAGTAGTTGTAAAAATACTGCAAATAAATAGTTTTTCATTCAGATAATATCAAATGTCATTGAGAAACACGGTATTAGACAATGGTCTATGAAAGCATCTCTTAAAGCTCTGAATTGCGTCGAGGCGAGACAGTACCACAGCTCGTTTTTGCGGAGCGGTGACAGTGGAGAGCGCGAGAAAAAGAAGAAAAAAAGAATGAAAGAAGAGAGACAACAAGGAGAGTGACACCTGCCGTAACAGACTGTGGCTCGCTACGTCGGGGGAGAAAGCCGCGGTCACTCTTCTGTCGCCCTGATATTTCCCCCTCTCCTCTTTACTTGTCTTTGTTAGCGCTGTCTGCTTTCGTCAACTCTCCCGGCGTTATTTATTATTAACCAAGGTCTTGACACAGGCTTTTTCCTCCAGCTGTCAGTCAGGGAGTAAGAAGTGTGTGAAATCTTGACAAATAGATCACGACGTTTGCAGAAACTTGTTGGATGAGGAGGATTTTAATTGAGCAGTAGTCGGTGGGCTTGTGTGAAAGCTGGGGTATATATACATGCATTTTAATGACATTAATGACAAACGGAGTGGTCTCGCTCATCAATTTTTGACAAGAACTATACGAGACGTTATTAGGTGCCAAAGTTTGGCCAGGTAACTTTGAGAAACTTTGTGGTGGATGAACTCTGGTGGATGTCAGAATGTGGAACTTTTTGGCATTAAGCCTTTTTATAACCCTAAAATTTTCTCAAATGTAAATCATATTAAAATTTTTGTGGTTTGGGGCTGACACAAATGCCCTGACATTATGAAAAAAAAAGGCTGTTCCCCAGTTTTTTAAAGATTATGAAGAAAGTAGCAACACTTTTAAATATAAGAAATTGAAGAAAAAGCTGCGGTTGATGGATGTTTTATACAATATTTGATAGATTTTGGTCTTTGTAAATGCTTCAATTGTAATAAGATTAAGAATGTCAAGGTTTATTAAAGTTAGTCTGTGTAAAAAATATATATATATATTTGTAAAGGTTTTAGAAGCTGAATTAAACAATTTCAAATCAATATTCTCCAAAAAGTAGATGTAAATCGAAAGCGTTTTTATTATTTTGCCGCGTCTGTCACAATCACTTTGGCTTTGAGGTAAATGACTACTTGCTAAGGTCAGGTCATAGGTTACTGGTGCACAAGAATGCTTATATTTACATTAATGGGCTGCTTGTCTCCATGGAGATGACATGGATTTGCCTGGAATGTTCCACAGTATGGCAAGATCCATGACAAAGTGACAGACTGTCAAGGCTCTGGAACAGTTTGAGACAATACCATCATCAAATAAATGAGCGACTAATTCAATGCAACATTTTTTAAGACATTATTTGACCAGTTTTTTTCCTAAATGATTACTTCCTTTTAGTTTGAGTTGTTTTAAAAGAAAGAGAAGAGGCAGAGCAATGCAGAATCGTGTTAGTCTGATAAATAATCTAAATAAAACAAAAGAAATATCCTAATCAGAAGTTGTGAAAGCTATATTTAACTCAAAGATTAATCTTATACAGCCTACATGCCTGTATCTTAACAAAGTGCTTAGTAAATTATCTGTAGTGTTGTGTTCATCCTTATTTTAGACATACATTATTGAAAATAATTACTTAATAGCAATACGTAGTACTTTGGAATGTACAAAGTGTCTAAAATAACAAAATATATACAAAATTGTCCTAAAATTGGTTACTGGTCCAAGCGTTTCTCATAACATCGACAGTGCATAGTACAAACTTTACTAACACAATTCACACGCCATTATATTCTACTCTGCACTTGATAAAGCTGAGTCCTGCCCTTAAGCTCCTACAAGCCCTTGGACCTTGTTGCCGTGGCTGCAGCAGCTTCACTTTCATATATTTCTACATCCGTCTCTACTTCTACAGACTCTTGTTGTTGTCTGGAGCTAACAAACCCAAAATGTCCGCCTTATCCGTGATGTTTCCACCACCTTTGTTTCTTTTTCCGTTTGTTTTTCTTGTCCTACAGGGAGCCTCCTCTCGGCTCCGACTTTAAGAGACAGTGTGGGTTGTTAAACTTTTCAAAGCCTTCCTCCGTCACCTCTCATCTTATGTACGGACTTTCCCTTCAGAGATTTAAACTGGTACATGCTTCCTACTTCTTTATGCCTACCCATAAACTTACCTAACACTAGAATGTTTGCTTGAGTATGTCATGTTTATGTAAAGTGGACAAATTGTGCATTCTTATGGCTTTCATTGACTTTTAAACAAGCTTTTGGCAAACTTGGCATTGGCATTTCACATTTTCTAACTTCATTTTCAAGTACATGTGAAAAAACAAAATATATATACTAGAAACCACACCGATTCGAGCGCCCTCTGCTGTCGGCAATGGGAATGAACCGTTAAGCCCTTTAGGCAACGTGACCGCCATGTAAAGCGAGTCATACGTTTGTTGTTGCTGTAGTGGACACAATCTGACCACAGAAGAAGTCCAGCGATGGTTCTTAGACTTACAAACTGAGCAGGAGAAGTCGAGATTTTTAGGGGCGCCGCATGAATCCGAGGATAATTGAAACGGAGTGATTTGTGAGACGCGGAGAAGACATGCTCGTAAACGGGATTAAAGAAACAAGCGTGAATGAGGCGAAAATACAACTCCAGGTATGTTTTGGATGACAGCGACAACATAGCATGGATATGAGCTCAAAACAGTACATTTTGCATATGACGTATCCTTTAAAGGTACACAATGTAACTTTTCTGACGGTTTTTGCTTTGACTTAAGACTATACATAATAAATATATACTTCAAAACCGTGGCATACTTGTGTGCCTTTTGGAATCCCAAACACAAACTTGTGTCTTGTACGTTGCGGTTTTGAGCCTTACCTTGTCGAGGTAAGTGTAGCTCCAGATCTTTCCGTCGGCGAACACTCTGGAGATGATGCGTCCCTGGTTGTCGTACTCCCATTTCTCTGTGGTGGGACCTCTTTGCAGCCCGGTCACCTGCCCCGAACTGACAAACACAAGGGAAAGTCACATCAGGTACAAGTCAAACTCATGTCTTGTACATGAAATAAACTGTTGAGTCTGATGTACAGGAGCTGCAGAAAGGCATTATCAGTCTTAGTTAAGATTTTAAATGTATATAGCCCTGGTCTAATCTGTCTCTTGCAGTGTTTAATTTGCAGATAAACAAAGCTCGTCCTAAATACAATATTATAAGATTACAGAAAAATCCAATGCACAGAAGAGAACTCCGACCGCGTCAGACCTCAAAGTCAGACCAAACTCAATTCGTCAGACCTCAAAGGACCGATAAAGTGCAAACGGTGGCTCAGAGGCGTTCAGGAGAGTCTAGTAATTTAGCAATAGCATAAAAACTTTGGAGCGAATGAAAATGTCCATCATAGTTAACTGCACGTTTGGCAAGCATGGATAAGCAACCACTCATTTACATCAGGAACAGCGCCAATAAACATCGCCAACGGTCGCCAGTAGTCATCTCTTCTGCTCTAAAATTAGTGAGAACATGTCACACAATGAACTGCACTGTTAGATGCAGCAGGAATACACACTTGTCTCAGTTTATATGTGGCGAAAAGAACAGAATAGCTGTGAGCGCATCTAAGGACTTATGGTCGACTAGTAATTTAGCATTAGCACAAAACCTTTGCACCATTAATTGCTAATAAAAACGTAGATCCTACCTATAACCACATTTTTGTCAAACATCGACAGGCAGTCACTTTAATTTGACATTTGACATGCTAGGAGGCGCGTGGCTAAACACTTTCATTTTAACGTAGCGCATCGAAACAAAACCGCACGTGCCTGTCCGCGGTGAAGGGGCCGTAGTTTGTCATCTCCGCTGACCTAAAAGGAGTGAGTAAAACGACCAAACATGTGTCTAATGTTTTTGTGAATGATTATTGGCCTTCAGCCTGCTTGTTCCGGTCTTTAATCAGACTGCAGGGTTTACATTTGATAAAGACCGGACTGTACGTAAACGCCCAAACAGACTTCTCCACGTTTGTTATCGGGGTCTTCGAGACTCAAGGCAATCGCAGCTCCCAAGTTGCCTGTTTGAGTCTCTTTTGGTTTAAAGGGACCTGAAGTACTTACCTGGAGTACGTGAGGTTGACTGGCAGGAGTTTGCTACTGGGTGCCCAGAGCGTTGGGTGGCCCTGCGTGTCGTAGATGATCTTCAGCAGGAACTTTCGATGGTCGTCGTAAATCTTCTCCGTCTTCAGCGAGCGGTCGTAGTCCACGGACAACAGGTTTCTGCCGTTCACCTGTGATGGACATGTCGACTTGTCAGGAAACACTTTTTAAAATTCATCTGCACATGACAGGTTAGCATGTGCACTACTCAATTCCATAACAGCAATAAATATGTTCAGACTTAGCATTTGCTCCTTGTATCGTTTTTTCTTTTTTTTTACAGGAGGATCGAAAGAAAATTTTAACTTTATTATACATTTCTCTAAAACACACTTTATATTTCAGATTTTACTAAACATTTTGCCTATTTGTCCCCAGTTGGACTATTTTTTGTAAATTGTACTTGCACATTTGAAATAGGTAGATGTATACCATAACTGTTACCTAGCAACCAGAGAGTAAACAAGAGCAATATCAATTACACAACAGTTATGATTTGACAAATAATACCATATAACACCTTTTTTATTGAATGTTGGTTTGAACTGTCAGAAAGTGTCAGTTTAGTGTAAATTGCCATTGTTTTCAATGGCACGTCGCATTCTGTTTTAGAACTCTACGTCCTGAAATTTTTCAAACAAACTGCAAGTAGACAGAAGTAAAACTATGATAAATATTTACCATAGGCTCTATTCCACCAAACTAGGATTTGGTTAGGATGTTCATATAGACATATAGATTTTTCAATAGTCAGAATCTCTATATCGCAATATATAACTTACTCATTATTCCAGCCAAACATAAAATAAAGAATAAGAAATAAAATAAGAAAGCCATATGTTAATTGTTACTAAATTATTACAAAACTAAGCACATTTATTTATATATCTGTACTTTACTTAAGACATTTTTACAGTGGATACTTTTTTACTTTTAATTCACTACTTTTGAGAGCAGGTATCTATACTTTCTACTCCACTACATTTTTGAACTGGACTGAAAAATAAAGTACTTCTTGTAAAGTTCATTCACGACAACATCCTGCCCAAATATTAAATACAAAATTACTACATTATTGATTCAGTCGCTTCCTTTGACCATAAAATCTGCACAATTCTTCCACCAAGGTCACAACATCTGATGCTTTATTAGTTCTCAAAATCTGTGTGAAATACTTTTGAAGGTTTTTCCACTAGTAGATGTTTAAAGTGATGAGTCATTTTTGCCCCTGGATCCGAACATTCACTTTATTTTCAGTAAATGCCAAATTTGTTCTCAAAGCCAATAATTGCAGACAGCCCTGTAACGTGCTTGGGTGCCACTAGAGGGCTCTGTATACACGGGGAACACTGAATCAGAAGATGACAGGCCTACTAAAACTCTTATTTATGACACGTGAGCAGGTCCAACACAAACAGTGGCCGTGCAGTAAATCGCTGAAACAGAACTAAACAAACAACGCGCCTCGTCCCCGCTCCGTCTGAACCGACCAACCGGCCGTTCTGCACTTTACGGACAATCTTCACAACCTTTTCAACACGACTCCCAATTTATGAAAACAAACTATCAAGGCTCGAGCGCTAAAGTTATATTAACAGACTAGGGGAGGGGGGAAAATGACACGTTAGATCATCAATTGTTTGGGTTTCATTAAAGTTAAGAGTCCTGCTGGAAACGGTTCAAAAGTCTTGTTTATGAATGAGCAGGAGGTGAAGGAGCAGAGATGGACATTTTCAGACTGTGGCTTTGGTCCAGTTGGCTCGGTTGTGAGGAGAATTGAGTTTGCAACATCCTTTTTTTTCTCTTTCAAACTGTGGCATGAGTACGTGGATTTCTCTGCTTTTCAAACATTTGCTGAAATTAGAGTCAATTGAATCCACTTTTTTGTCCTCCTTAGAAATCCTGGTTTAGAACTTGTATTGTAATTGTGTAGTCCTGCTTTAGACCTAATTTTGCTCTAGTTTAGATCTAGAATATTCATTTTTTTAGATCTGGTTTGTTTTAGATCGGGAGGTACTCAGAAGACTTATTATTTTCTTAAGTGGCAAATGCTTAAAGCTAGTATAACCGACTTTGTTCTTGTAAACTAGCAAATTTAGTCCCTTGTGAGAGCACAGTTTTTGAACAAATCAGAATGTTGCAAGTACAAAATAAGTACAAATACAAATGTTTTATCCATCGTGAACCTAGACATCTAGAGCTGAAAGGAGAACTCCCCGATTGACTGAGCTTCGGCTGTTTGCTCCAGTTTCACTTCGCCATCTGAAAAAGCTGTGCTAAAGCTGTGCTAAAGCTGTGCATGCACCCAAACTTTCATGAAGGTGAATATTAATTATGTGCCGAAGAGCTGGAAACTAAAAGATTTTTGCCGTTTTAAAAAGGGTGAAAAACAGATTTATTTTAAACAGCGGTGTACATTGATCAAAAGCTGATACATTCTGAGTGTCTGGGTCTAAAAGCGCTTTTCTCTGCTTTCGGACGCCAGAGCGAGTTTTGCGGTCGTGGTAAAGCTAACAACAACTGGCATGTTGGACGTATATTACAACAGCAGAAACATGGAAAGTGTTCAAATATGCCATAATGTGGGTCCATTTGAGTTAATTTATTGACCTGAACATAGTTATTACATTTTCAATTCATAAAAACAATGTTTGAGGGTACATTTTTGCATTTGTTTACATTAGCGTTAGCAACATTAGCATGCGTGTTGAAGCTGTTGGGCGTTTATCTTTCGGAACTCAAAACTCAAATCTGACTGGAACGCACCATTAAACGCAATAATTAGATGCAGACAGCATACAGTGGTGTAATTTTGACCTTAGGAGCTTTGAAAATATTTGTAAACACACAAATCAGATTTGACTTTATTATATGAAAAAAAGGGTACAACGCCTTTAAATATGCTACATTCTTCCTCCTTTTGAGGTTCGGAAATCCAGTTCGCTGAGGGTATTTCCATTTTTAAAGTAAGAGTAGCAGGGCCAAAATAATTGCAATTAATGATAATATCATGGTAATTAAAATAGATAACAGTCTAAAAATGTAATCAATGTTCCATCCATCCATTTTCTACCGCTTGTTCCCTTTTGGGGTCGCGGGTGACTGGAGCCTATCCCAGTGACTTCGGGCCTTAGGCGGGGTACACCCTGGACAGTGGCCAACTTGTCGCAGGGCTAACACAGAGACATAGACATTACAGACAGTTCACGCTCACATTCATTCACTAGGGCCAATTTAGAGTCACCAATTTTGCCTAACACATGCATGTCTTTGGACGGTGGGAGGAAGCCGGAGAACCCGGAGAGAACCCACGGTAACACGGGGAGAACATGCAGACTCCACCCAGAGAGATCATGTGATGTTGGTCTGGTCCGGGAATCGAACCCATGATCTCCTTCTTGGGAGGCAAGAGCGCTAACCGCCTTTGCCACCGTGCACCCATTTAGTTAATAACTATAATTTAAATATTATTAATAAGTAATAAGTAATTGATAACCTTTTTTTGACTTTTGACTTTTTTTTAAGTGACAACAACCTCACTCACAGATAAGACGCTTTTATCTGGCACAATCTGGGGGTAAATTACCTTTGTTGCCGATTATCACAACTATACAATATGAAAGTACCACGAACGATTATGACAAAATTGTTTAATCATCCCATCCTCACTCAAGTACAAGATGCTGTGATTAAAACTACTCTGAGAATAATGATTTGACTAAATCGGAGTCATTACCGTCCACTTCTGCTCCATCGTGTGCAGAGTCACGGAGGCAGCTAAAGTTTGCATAGATGGCGATGTTGCGACTGTGGCTCGCCTCCAGTTGGCGCGCAGACGCATTGGCAGACACTTGCAGATCGAGGCTCAAACCAATCTGTGCACACGCTCCCAGTTTGACTCCGAGCGGCGGGGACGGAGCGTTTGTGCAGCTGAATGCTCGGAGTGGAAACGATATAGGAGACGAATGAGAGGCACAGCCAACAAGTGCCAGATTTCCCAAAGGGCGAGGACTGCAGATGTAATTAAATGAACGGGAACGTCTCGGCTGAAGTGACGGGCAGAGATTTTGAAGAGCAATTTAAAGGTTTTCTAATTTATACTTTCTTTAGTGGGATGATACATGTAAATATTATATTTTTACTTCAATGAAGCGGCAGTTTGTGAAGAAACGATTGGTTAAAAAGTTAAAAGTTGGTGTTGCTGTGTTCTGTAAAACTTTTTTTTTTTTATCTCAAAGCCACCTAATGGAGTTCAGATTAAGTGGAGATTAATCTATTTTACATTTTATATTTATTTTGGTCGTGGAGTTTAGGGCTGGGTATTGCCAAGACCCTTGCGATACGATACGTATCCCGATACAGGGGTCACGATACGATACGTATCCCGATACTTATATTATTACTATATTCCGATACAATTCCCTCATTCCGATATGTATCCCGATACATTTTTGAAAAAAGGGTCTTAAAAATGTACCAAATGGGTAATGTTTTTACTCTGAATAAGAAAATGTATGAAATTTCATGTTTATCCACAAAGCACTTATTTATAAATCCATTCTGCTCTAATAACTTATCCAACTGATTCAAATAGAAATATAAGGAACACATTCTAGTAAAGTATTGCATGCTTCTTGCCAAACAATTGGCCTGGTCTGAACATGCTGCAGCAGCATCTTCTACACAGATCAGCTTCTGATCAGGTCCACAGCTCCTTCTCGAGAAAGGAGCGCAGCACAAACAGCAGATCAAAAGTACTATTTCACCTCGTTTAAAGCCTACGGGCCACAAAAATCGTAATTTTTTTTTTTTTTTTAAATAAAAAAAATATCAATACTGTGACTCAGTATCGATACGCGTATCGATACGGAGTCCGTGGCGATATATCGCCGTATCGATATTTTGAACACAGCCCTAGTGGAGTTTTCATCAAAAAACATAAATGTTTAGGGTTGTTTATTGTATGAAATTGGTATTTTAGTATTATCATTTTTTTACAGGGGGGGTAAAATAAAAGCAAAAGCATAAGCAAAACAAAGAAAACGGGGGAAGAAATCAAATATTATTTTAGTATTCATCAATGTCTAAATCTGTTTCTTTGTCATCAATGCACAAATACACAAAATTCCCTCCAAAATGTAAGCGTAAAATACACAAATATCTGACTGTGAATAAAAAATTGTGTCTATTTGTCACATACTGCAATAATAACTTCACCAAAGTAGGAAAAACTAGGACTGTTCATGATTCATTCTACTGCCTTTTACAGTGTGATGACGAATCTTCCATGAGCACGTTAAACAATGGTAATAAAATGTTTTGTTTTTGTTTTGAATCGATAAAAACTGCGACAGGACTGAGATGCGAGTCGAAAACGCGTGGCAACAAAAACATTACAAGATGACTATTATCTTTAATAACAACTCTCCACTTACAGCGCCATTACTTTTCACTCAGCAACAGACAATTCACCAATTTAGGAACACAATCACTCTACTATTTCCCCGCTTCATGTCCTTGACGACGTCAGACCAATGGAACAAAACTGTTTCGGCGTTTTCCTTTCAAGGTTTGGTGGCGTTAAAATATTTCAACCACTTCGGTTCATTTGAGACCATTACTTGAGCACTCTCTCAGTTTGAGTCACGTTTTTTTTTAAAAGCGCCTGTCGTCAGGGTCAAATCTGTGTGTAACGCCTCACGGTTTTGTCTGTCGGCTTTGGAAAAGTGGACATTTATGCAACGAGCTGGTCATATTTCCCCATCTCGTGCTGGTCTTTTCCATTGGTCTAATCAGGAGAATTGTTTACTCGTACCAGTCTCAAATACCACACGCTTTTCACATGCTTTAAAATCTGGTGCAATGTAAATACAATTTTCAGTAAAATTAACAAGTTATGTATTATTGAGTGTAACAAAAAAGTGAATTTACATTGGACCAGATTTTAAAGTTACTGAAAAGCCTGTAGTACATTGGGCTAGTACAAGTAAAACCTGATTAGACACAAGATTTATACGAGAAGATTGGAGAATTATCATTTTATCCTTTTTTTCTATTATGGAGGCTACAAAATGAATTCACAGACACATGACAGTCCATTTTGTTTGTCTCCCGCTGATGCATGTGACTTTGATTGGGTCTGAACCGCTGTGTGGACCAATAACAGAGCAGCATTGTGGTTTGAAGCGTCTGAACAAACCGAAAGAAACATGGCGGCACTGACGGACAAACTTTGGCCTATTTAAGCAGAAATACAGACTTTTGTGGAGGGAAATATCTCTGTGCTTTTTTCTCTACTTGATTTAAGTTTTTAGCACCATTTTGGACCTCCACATTTGTCTATTCCAGCATTACATTACAATGCACTCAGCTGCTAAATTAGCTCCTCGCGCGCGCATTAGCATGTAGCATGTTGTCAGGCGGAGGGTTCAGCTGCGTTCCTCTGGCCTTACACTCACCTCATCATCATTATCAGCTCGGCGTGGCACAAACCAGACAGCACCGTGAGCACAAATACACAAATACTACTGGACCACATTCTGGATATGCATGATATTTATTTTTCCTGCAAACACATAGCTTTCCCCATCTCATTATGGCAGGACCCCTCGTGCTGCGGCGTTCGTTAGGGAGAGTACATGGACAGACCCCCCTAGAGGAAGAGCGGTGACAGTTTTTACACCATTAGGTCCCTCACAAAGCTTCATGTAATATTCAAACGGTGCAGGCAAATCATTGTCCCTCACCTTTAGCTGCTAATGGGTATGAAAACAAGTCCCCGACAGAGGCGCTACAGGGGTACAGACTTCTGTCGCCGTGTTGAAATCAGTACAGTATGCAAAAGCGAAAGAATACTTTTTACATTTGTAGTAAATATATATAATATATGCAATATAATCTGGTGGGTTCAGTGAATATAAATACCTGTGTTTGATAAACTGTTAAGCAGGACATTTCACGTGTTCAGGGTGCAGTTGGTTACAGTTTATTTGAACTCTTTTTTATGTCTTGTCTGTCAAAAAGTTTCAAAAATATTGAGCTTTTACACAACTTAAAAGTTTCTATAAAATACACTGATTTAATGTAAACCATCAGACATTTATTTTGTGTGTTACAAAGCTTGAACTGAACTAAAAGTACTCTAGAGTCCTGTTTCCTGTTTCCGCTGCGCTGGGAATCCTGACAGCCTAATCGCGCCTTGGAAAACTGTTGCATTCTGGGACATGAGCCCAATGACCCTTATCATTTTGGGGAGTTACTTCTGGAAACACTTGTTCCGCGTGTTATAATTGTTTCCTCAGTTCGGAGCTTTGCCTGAATTTATGATCAGAGTGACTGCACTGGAGCGGCCCACAGTCTGCGGCCCATAAATCACACCAGGACCAGAACACGGACGCACTTTAACAACCACTTTCCTCACTTTAAGCAGCGATTAAACAGCCTTGCAAAATTAGAACAATAGGAAAAACAATTATGAATGAAAGTTGGAAAGATATTTTGAATGTTATATTTATGAACAATTGCGTGGCCACTTAGAAACGTAAGAAACAGAACTCTTTAGACTATTTATTTATTCAAACAGAACATTTTAAACAGTTTTCAACGGTCCAAAGGTTTTCCTCTCTTTTTCTACATCCTAATCATCCATCGAGATGAGTTTATAAGTGCTTTTCACAACCAGTTTTGCTGTCACGGTAAAACTAACAACAACTAACAAGCTCACAACACACGAAAACGCTCTAAAAAAAACCCCACGAAAACACTCTACAATCAGATGCAGAGAGCACACAGAGGTCTCATTTTGCCCTTGAGAGCTGATTTTACAACATATATGTACTGGAATGACACAAATTATGCTCAAACACATTAACAGGTAAAGCCACTTTAAATCTGCATTATTTGATGGAGGTCAGTTGATTGTAGAAAAACTTTGACTTTTTCTTTCTTTATTGCTTTTTTAAACAAAAAAAAACTTTAACTTATTTTTAAGACTCAACCAAACTAAACTAGAGTCTGTCAGTCCATTTCTCCAACAAAAGCTTGACTACTATTTATATTTACAAAAAATAACCCAGGCGGGGTTGAGATCGGATTTTCCTCTGTATGTCCACTTTTAATTAGAGTGAGTCAGACATCAGAGGCCAAAACTACAGAGTCTCAGCTTCATAAAGAGTTCAGACATTTGTCTATTCTCCAAAAGGTTCAGAAACTGTTTTAGTCAAGGGAAATTTCAGTCCTAATGATAATGTTAAGCGAAAGAAAGTGCAAGAAAAAGCTGTATTTAAGCAGTTTTGCATCATTTTCCTGAGATTTCTCACTACATTTTGGTTTGTGAATGTCAGGTGATAACTTTTGTTTTCCCTAATGACAAATAACCATGGGGAAATTGTGTGGTTTTTTTGAGCCGACACATTTTTGGTTCTACTGAGGACACTGGCTTTTCCTGCTCACACCTCGTTCATTTCTAACAGCTTCTCACCAGAGACCGGCTCACTCCAAATAAAATAAAAGAGGTTTAGGACACAAATACCTGAAACGCTGTCCAATTGTATTATGTTACACTATAGTGACGTACAGATCTAGGCATTTTGGAAACTCTTTTTCCTAACACATTCTCTGTTTTCTGTTTTATTTATAAGAGCCATTTTGATGAAAAATTACAGCAACTAAAATATTTTCATCATCAGTTTTATGAC
The DNA here is from genome assembly GCF_026437365.1 of Eucyclogobius newberryi. Taxonomy (NCBI): domain Eukaryota; kingdom Metazoa; phylum Chordata; class Actinopteri; order Gobiiformes; family Gobiidae; genus Eucyclogobius; species Eucyclogobius newberryi. The sequence goes on from NW_027316056.1 coordinate 3,180,274, forward strand.
AAATATTTTCTTCAGTCATAAAACTTGATTTTGTGACTATGCAGCTGTTTAATAGAGCGAACAGCAAGATTTGTTGTTGCTAGTCTTTCCAATTATTACTTTAGCTAGCTAACGTTACACCTGTAAATACTTAGACAAAGTGCCGTGCCCTTTATGATATGGACAGTAAAACTCTAAATGTAGAAAAGGTTCGTCAAAGAGCTCAAATGTTTAAAGGACACTATGCTGAATAGACTCTCTCCTTTAACCCTGTTTTAACATTGTTCAGTAGCATCTTTATTCACACTAGTTTAGTGAGTCCTGGTTAGAATGTCCTCTCCCTCCGAGCGTCATTCAGAATTTCCCCGATGTGTTTCATGTTCTTGATCGGTGACATGACTCTGAGAAGCTTCTCTGTTGTTTTTAAGTCCATAAATCATTGGCAGACTCGTTCTGAGCATTTCTCCCGTATAGTCGCGATCAGTACGACTGCATAGCTCCAGTAGCGAGGCAGAAGCAAGTCAAGATTTTTTTCTCTCAAACATGTCATTCCCCCTGCTGCCAGTAGATGGAGTCTTAAGCTCAGTTTCTTGCATGGGTGAAGGCTCAGACATGGAACTCCTTTTTTTATTTTTTTTTATTGAACTTTTTTGTAGTTGCTCTAAAACATGAAATGCCAAAGTAAATGTACGGTACTCAAAAGCATGTTTAAAGGCAGATAACAATACAACCAAACATAATATTTGTCCTTTAAGATAAGTTGACGAATCAACTGAGTTTCATCAAGTGGGGAAGTCGGACCCGCAACTTTAGACCAGAGTTGTTTTCTGGCTGGTGTGAGCATTCATGTACACTTTTCAACTTGAAGAAACATTTCATAGTGAGTGACAGGTGGATTCAACCAATCACAGTGAAGTTTGAACTCTCAGAAGACGAAGACTTGATTACCTCTTGATCACCGCTACGAAATAATGAAACTGAAACTAAACCAACATCAAACCACTCCAAAAATAACCCCAACATCCTCATGCTATTCAAACCATGAGTGGAGTTCAGAATCAAAGTCGTGCAGATGTCATGTCTTCGCAGTGAACCCGAAAACGACAGTGGCAGATGTGCTCTCTTTGGTCTTACCCTGAGTTTCCGTCCGAACACGACCACCTTGCCTCGGTTCTGCTCCTTCCTGAACCTCCACTCCACCAGGTTCTGTCCGTTCTCCCCGGGCAGCGTCATGTTTCGTCGGGCCACGGTGGGATTAGCTGCACCTGCAAAGCCGATGGAGAAAACAGATGAGGGATTTTCATGGACGAGCTAAATCAAATGCGGTGGACAAGGTGTTTACGGGGGTCTAATAGGGCGACAGCTCCAGTGGAATAAGGGCAAAGTGAAGCTTCTGTAAAGACTTGTAAAGGTCAGGGGATGTTAGGACGTTTATACAGCTGCAATTCTACTTATTGTCTCAGCAAACCAATGACGTTTCTTTATCTGAGAGATTTCTAACGTTCCATAAACTCATAAATAGATCTGTAAAAGTATCAAAAATCAAATAGTAATCAATACTAAAACTAGTATCAACGGCAGATACTCAAAAGAACAAGTATCAATACTAAAGAAATCACATAAACAGGACACAATCTGACTTAACAGTTTCATAATGACCACAAACTATTATTAATAATAACAACTAAATTGAATTGATTCTGGCTTACAGACTGAAAAATTAATATCCAAATACATTACACATACTCAAAATGACAAACAAAGAATAACCTTTTGTAACTTTAATCATTCACATTCTCTATCTAAGTCTAAAGCACGTTTTTAACATTCTTCAGATTAAATATTTATCTTAAAATTCATATGTACAATATAAATAATAATTCGAATAGTCAACTAATCAAAAACATTATGGCTGAGTAGTCAATTATTACTTATTACAGCTAAACTAGACCAGAACTAAATTTACATACATAACCAGGACTTAAACAGGGTAAACCAAGACTGAACCAGGACTAAACCAGGATTAGACCAGGGATACACCAGGAATACACCAGGAATAAACCAGGATTAAACCAGGAATAAACCAGGAATACACCAGGAATAAACCAGGATTAAACCAGAATTAAACCAGGATTAAACCAGGATTAAACCAGGATTAAACCCAGGATTAAACCAGGAATAAACCAGGAATAAACCAGGATTAAACCAGGAATAAACCAGGGCCAAACAGAGACTAAACTGAGAATAAATCAAGGAGTACAGCAAGACAAGATTAAAAATAAACCAGGGCAAAAGCAGCGCTAAACCAAGACTAAACTAGGTTTCATCCCAGAAGTACAGAAAGACTGCCTAATCTTTTAAAAACGGTACAGTAACAGAATCTCAGTTCAGTCAATTCAAACGCTTAATCGAGCTTGTCCCTCTTTAGTTCTACACCTCTTAGTTCTACACCTCTTTAGTTCTACACCTCTTTAGTTCTACACCTCGTTAGTTCTACACCTCTTTAGTTCTACACCTCTTTAGTTCTACACCTCTTTAGTTCTACACCTCTTATTCTACACCTCTTTAGTGCTACACCTCTTTAGTTCTACATCTCTTAGTTCTACACCTCTTAGTTCTACACCTAAACCTTCCAGTGTGTTGTGTCTAATATGACAAAGTGTCCGTGAACAGTGCGTTTGGGCCGACGGTGGCGTGTAGAACAGAACATAATGGAAGCACATGTTAAACCTGGGCACAAATGGAGCCGTCGCATGGTATTTACCTGAACAAATGAGATCTGCCGAGCGACGCCAAACAGCACACGACACTCCTGTCTCGAGCAATCCACGTCACAATCAGCACAACTATGAACAGCACAATCCACCCCTCCATACTGCATTTCAAGGCACGACAATGAGACGAGAGCAGAGGCAGAAGGGACAGAGTCTTTAGCGGACTGACAAGAAGTTAAAGTCAGGAAAGCTGAACCAAGGCTAAACCAGGACTGAACCAAGGCTAAACCAGGACTAAACCAAGGCTAAACCAGGACCGAACCAAGGCTAAACCAGGAGTGAAACAAAGACCAGGACCAAACCAAGGCTAAACCAGGACCAAGCTAAGGCTAAACCAGGAGTGAACCAAAGACCAGGACCAAACCAAGGCTAAACCAGGACCAAACCAAGGCTAAACCAGGGCCGAACCAAGGCTAAACCAGGACCAAACCAAGGCTAAACCAGGACCAAACCAAGGCTAAACCTAAACCAGGACCAAACCAAGGCTAAACCAGGACCAAACCAAGGCTAAACCTAAACCAGGACCAAACCAAGGCTAAACCAGGACCAAACCAAGGCTAAACCAGGACTGAACCTTGGTTCAGTCCTGGTATTAAACCAGAGCCAAATCAAGACTTAACTAGGATTTAACCAGCGCTAAATCAAGACTAAACTAGGATTAAACCAGAGCCAAATTCCTGGTTTAGTCTTGACTAAACCAGGAATTAACCAAGGCTGAGCCAGGACTGAACCAGAGTTGAACTGAAACAGGATTAAACCAGGGCGAAACCAGGGCGAAACCAGGTTTGAACCAGGATTAACCAAGGAGTACAGCACGACAAGATCAGGTCGTAACCAAGTCTGAACCTTGACAAAAACATAAACCGTATTAAACTTTTTCTGAACCAGGACTAAAACAGGATTAAACCAGAGCCAAATCAAGACTAAACCAGGATTAAACCAGAGCCAAATCAAGACTAAACCAGGATTAAACCAGAGTCAAATCAAGACTAAACCAGGATTAAACCAGAGCCAAATCAAGACTAAACCAGTATTAAACCAGAGCCAAATCAAGACTTAACTAGGATTAAACCAGAGCCAAATCAAGACTTAACTAGGATTAAACCAGAGCCAAATCAAGACTAAACCAGGATTAAACCAGAGCCAAATCAAGACTAATTCAGGATTAAATCAGAGCCAAATCAAGACAAAACCAGGATTTAACCAAGGAGTCGACTAAAAGGACTAAAATCAGATTGAACTTGAAGTAAGGCTGAACCAGGACTAAACTAATTCTAAACCAATCAGTAAACTAGACCTGGAATACTGGGACTAAACCAGGATACTAAACCAGACAAATGTAAATCATGTACAATGGGATTAAATCAAGACCAAGTACTAAACCAGGACGAAGTCAGGGATCAAACCTGATACAAAACAAGATTAACCAAGGATAGAAAATGTCCTTTACTGAACCCACCATATTTTTATTTTTACACCGTCTGAAAGACCAAGGATAAAGCACAAAAAGAAATAAAGCCCTGAATACAGCACTATTTAGAACAAGGTAAAATGTAATGTGAGTTTTTCATAGCAGCTCAAACGTGTAGACAGCCAGTAAACAATACAATAGATATAGATTTTCCTTTGTCAAACAGAACCATTGTCACAGATCTGTGTAAAGATATGACGAGACACAAAAATGCAATTTCATTCAAAGTTTATCTGCGTTTGACAAAACCTTGATCAGATTGGGCCTCCGAAGGTGTTTTGTGAAGGTAGAGAAGATAAAAAGACCATAACTATTTACAAATATTTACCTGAAAAATTGATGAATTGTACATTTCTAGCTTTTAAAAGTGGTGTGACAAGTTTGTTTGTATAGACTCATGAACTACTGCTGCTGCTCTACTACTATAACTACTATCAAAATACTGAAACGTGATACAATATTGTGGGCTTCTGTATCGATATATATATATATATAAATATATATATATATATATATATATTTAATATATATATATATATATATATATATATTTGGTATATTACAACAAATAATGTTGTGTAGCACTACAATAGTGTTCATAGTTGTTTAGAGAAAGGAAGCTACTGTTGTTGAAATGTAGTTGGATTTTTAAAAACAGAATATCGTGAGCAATATAACGATTATCGTATCAGCCTTGTATCGAGAGGGATTCCCAGTCCTAGCCACTACTACTACTACTACTACTGTGTAAATAATGTACATACTTAATTTCATTTTTATTTTAAAACAAAAACGCTGAACACGGAAACAAGTTTTAAATACCATTCTAACTCGAAAGCAGATAAACATTTATTCCATTTTATTTTTCATGGCTGATGGTGATTGCTTATGATACAGAGGGACTGATGCTCGATAAGCTCTGCGGATACTTTTGGGCTGATATGTAGGGGTGATTGGGGTCATTTTCCTACAAATATGTCATTTAAATTGACTACAAACACCTACAGCCCCGTTTAACCACAAAGAAAGCAGTGGACTCCCGTTTTGTGCAGTTTACTCTTTGCACATAAGTATTCAAATGAAGCAATAACCAATATGCTAAGAAGTACAAATAGTTATAATGTACAGCCTGATGTAGATGTATTTGTTTCGTGTTGGTGGTCACGTACCTGCGAGTATGTGCGGCTCGGTCTGGTAGTGACTGTCCATCCCGTTGGCGTAGATGACCCGGAGCGAATGGTCGTTCCCCACTGAATAACTGTTCCGAAGTTGGTCTGTGAAAAAAATGCAATCGAAATATGAATAAATACAAAGGAAACAAAACCAAAGGCCCAAACAAAGCCCTCATGTTGACCCTTTTAAATGTCTGCACCGGGACAATGAGAGAAGCTAGCATTTCACTTTTGTCAAAATGTATTGTTGAAAAAGTGAATTGAAGTTTATTTTGGGCTGTTATGAACAAGCTCAGCCAAACAGACTGAACCGACTTAAACTGGGAGATATTTTTAGAACAGGATTATTGCACCGTCTGTGTTTTGGAGATTGGAACATTTATTTGGATTTCTGTGAAAATATCTCCCAATCCAAGGGTCTCAGAGCGATGGAAAAATTAGCACCATAATATTCTCTTTTTCATCGACAAAAGTCTTCAAAATGTCACCTATAAACAGGAAGTTAAAGGCGCAATGGACGATTTTTCGGCAATTAGAGAACGCAGGCGGAAGTGCGCATACGCACTCCCCCGTGCGGACTGATACAACACACACGTGCGTTTGTTTATTAGCGCGACGGATCGCATCGCATCTCTTGTCTCTCGTAGATTTCCGTCTCTTATGAGACAGCTAAAACAGTCTTTCTCCGTCTTCATTTTGTCCCGTACACTGAGGGAACTATATAATGATAGATCATAGATCAATGCGCTTAGACACGCAGAAACGTGGGAACGAACCGCATGCGGCTGCAGGTGAGCGGTAGGTGCGTTTTATGATTGATACGTGGCAGGACTAATCGGCAGTCCACGCCACGAGGAAATAAGACTTAGATTTGGGCCAAAAAAATCGTCCATTCAACCTTTAAAGCCCATGAATATAACATATGATTATTTTCTAAAAAGGAAGGAGAATAGAACTTATACAAATATCATGCATTATTTATACTGTTATCAGCCTTTAAACAGGCTAAATTTTAGGACTACATTCATATTTGGATCTCTGCTGTTTCCCACGGCGCTGACTGAGGTTTTGTGCCATCTACTGACAACAGAGGGACTTACGCAGGTCAATAATAATAAACTGGAACGTTTTCTCAGAGATACTAATAGCCACACAGTCGTACTGATCGTGACTAAACGGAAGAGTGTGGAGATGATTTATTGACTTAAAAAACAGCAGAGAAGATTCTCAGAGCCACGTCACTGATCGAGGAGATTCAGAACGTGAGTGTTACTCTGGCAACAACACATCATCAGTAGGGTAAAACTAATATGTCTCACGACGGTCTAAGAGTGTTTTTGTCCTTTAAATTCAATGTCATAGGAGTGAAAAGTAAGCAGTAAGTGAGTTTTGGTGTTTATGTTCAGGTAAAATTCTGGAATAAACTCAAAGGACTGCAAATAATGTTCAAATATAAAACTATTTCTAAGTAGTTTAGTTTCAAAAGAAGATATGAAGGGTGGGAGAAAATAAGTTAAACCAAAAACAAAAACAAAACTACAGTAATAGTCTCCTTCTACTACTTCTACTTTGAGTATTTCCTACAGTTTAGGCATGACCTTGTCCCGGTTCACTGTAACTAATATGATAACTTATTGTAGTTGTAGTAAAGCTGTATTAAATAGTATTAGCCTTAATGTTTAGCGCTCAGCCACAACTTCAGACTGATATTGGTTTTCTCATTCAAGGCTAAAGCGCTGTAGTAGTTCTGAGCTGTTTTGAACGGGCCAGTATAAATAATACACATTTATAGATAAAGAGGCGCAGTTCTCGTCGATGCCTTTGAATAACTTATTTACTTTGATCCTCGTAGCGCTCGATGCCAGTGCTGTGGATAGTGTTTATGTTTACTCCGTCACAGGTCAGCAGCCACCACAGACTCGGCACCACAAGCCTCATTATCCCACGTTTAAACAGGACACTGGGCAAAAGGAGGATTTATCTGGACATTCAGAGATACACACAACTGATCTAACAATAAGACAAATATGATAACCGTATATACTACATGCTGAGTCTTTAAACGTCCACAGGATTTCAACTTTCAGAGACACGTTTTATAGGAACAAAAAGCTAAAAATGGTTCTTGAGTGCAAATATGTGCAAGCTAACATGACGAAGTCGGCAAATAAATTACTGCTACGACTACTAATGCTTCTGCTACCGGTGTTTCCAATAGGCTACGTTCCCGCTGCAGGTCTCAACACACCAATCAGATGTTTCCAGAGAGGCAGTTCACATTTTGAGACGGACTGTAAAGAGGAAGCACCATTTAATCAGCTTTATCTTTTGTCTTTGATAGGCAAACGTTGATAGTTTATCTTTGTCACACATCACAAAAGTATTTCAGTGTAAAACCTCACTTTTTGGTATGTTGTAGCTTAATTCCTGTATTTTCCAATGACAAAAACATGTGGTAGCTGTTTTATTCAAGAGCAGAAGTCAAGATAAAAAAAAAAGATTTGGGCTGTTCACACTGTCATGAAAAAAGTCAGATCCAGGTCAAATTTGCGGTGGCAAAAGTGAACCGATTTCAATTTCATACAAATGTTGGATTATGTCACTTATTGCTGTATTCAATCTTTAGAACAGGCCTAAAGTATTATTTGTCATTATTATTATTTACTTCATTGCCCTCCAAGCAGTGTTTTTTACCCCTTTTCAGTCACTACACACTTTTTCTTTCTTTTTAATGCTTCTTGCTTCACATCAGCTACAAAAACATTGCCAAATCCGACAAAAAATGTGGTGTATATAAAATGGAGGATAATATCCGTGGTGTTTTCTGGTTCTTTAAATTTAGTGACACGGATTGTTTTTTTGGCACACAAGTTTGCTCAGGACATTCCAAAACAATAAATGATTCAAGTAAGCAATTAATCTGTTTCTGCTTTCAAGGTCAAGTTTTCAAAATGAAGGTTTCTACTAAAGTAAGTACTACAATTACAGCTACTATTACTACTAAAGAGCCAAAACCCACTTGCTCACAGCTTCAGTTACCGTAAATCAGTAACTCACTAATTCACAGTATGGAAGTGCAGCGCTTCAAAGCAAGGCTAGTTTAAAAAAAAAAAAAAAATTTGAGCTCCATATAGTTCAACTCAACTCCAGATAGATAGCACTCAGGGTTGTGCGCGGCTGTGAGAGCGCTGGAGGCTTTATGGCCGTTTATGTGGGAATCAAAGCGGCCGCACAGAATCAATGTAAACTGCACTTTTCCCATGATGCCGCAGCTAAAAACGGTGTTATAGGAGCTGCAGGGGCCGCTAGCCTTTCCATGAACACAGAGGCAAAGGTGAAACAAGCACAAAAATACTGATGTATATATATATGATGTACAGATGACTCACAAAGCTGTACGTAAGAAAATACATTTAAAAAGTTGATGGTTTCCTTTCCTTGTAAATATTGAGGACATATTGGGACAGCATTTAATTACTTTTGACGCCTTGCTAATTTCGCAATTTTAGTTTCATTTTTTAACTTATAAAGAAGAATTTGAGTATAGTGATATGATGCTAGTTAGTTTACTCTATTTGATGCATAAATGTTTAATGTAACCAGACATAGTTATTACAAATATAGACAAATCATTTTAATGGTGCATGATTGGGGGGACTAACACAGTTGTTGGTATCGCTTTGCCTAGAAGGTACTTGAGCGTGTAAAATAAGTGTAATTGAGAAAATATTTGTTGATTGTTTGAATGAGGAGGTAGGACTTAAATATTTCCTAATTTCACAGCTTCGGACATCATGTTTCCACTCTAATATATACTTTTCCAAACTGTATCAGGCACAAAGTGTTTGTGAAATTAAAAAATAAAATGTTTTATTCTTTCAATTAAGGAATAAAAACTCAATCTGTGGTTTCGTTTCCTCTGGGACAAATGTTTTCTATAGCAAACACTCAAAGGGAAAGAAAGTCAGAGCATTCCCCAGTGGGGTAATTCACTTTCTTCTTCTCAATAAAGTCAATATAACAAATAGTGTGGTTTAAACAGAACTGAACGGGGACTTATTTATAGAACTAAACTGGAAAAATGTACAATCTTAAGTAAAAGTAAAAATGTGATTAATATAAGTAGTATTTATCTTACTTTGAGTGTATTTTGACTTGCTTAAAATAAGATTTGCCGATAGAACAGGTAAGGTAGTAAAAATGTACTGAAAAGAAGATAAATATTACCTATTTTAAGCAATTGTTAAGTTATTATCTTATTTTAGACAAAATTCAGGACTAAACCAGGTCAAAACACAAATAAACCACACAATCATTAGAATAATCTATGTGTAACAAAACAGCAAAATGTTTGTACATCACAGTAGTTGCCAGATTTAAAATGTTTCATCACATCTATGTGCTTTGGATTTATGCATTAGTAGCAGAAATGTATGGCTTTTAAAATAATGACGGACTAAAGTCTTGCCACTTTAATATCAGCTTATTACAGTGGTGGAATAATAACTACATGTTGTTACTTAAGTATAAGTACAGACACAGGAAAAAAATACTCGCACACAAAATCTAAAGGCCGTGGCTGCAGAGCCGCGGCGCCGTCAAATGGCCCAGCAGTTTCAGGAACCGCGGCACTGCCATATAGCCTCATGGCTAACCCTAACCCTAACCTAACCCTAAGGTTAGGGTTAACCCTAACCGGCGCGGTCTAAAACGGCGCGGCCAAATAGCGCAGCAGTTTCAGGAGCCGCGGCACAAAAAACCCATGCAGTTTCGGCCGCGCGCCGCGGCTCTGTAGACACTCCCAAATCTAAATGTTCAACAATGTACTTTAAGAGTAAAAAGTATTTCACAGAGATTTTGGGAACAGCGTTGGGTCAGAGTGTTAAATGTAGAGATTTTGCCAAAGAATTGAATGGATCTTTGGTCAAAAGTGGCAATTCAAATCAATTTCCAAATTTTTGTAGTGAATTTAATATTTATATTTGCCCAAAGCCGGGACTTGAACTCAAAACCTTTACGCAGAATGAGATGAACGTGCTAAAATAACCTTCAAACCAGTTCAAAGTCAGTGCAGCACAAAGTTCAGATTACTGCTCTCAAAGACGCCAGGCCCATAATGCACCTGGGCTTGCCTCGCTCCACTCTACACTTGTGGTTTTCAGAGTTCACTTTAAATGGTACTGCTTGTTTAACGTCTCTTTACTTACCTTTGAGAACGGCTCCTTTTGCACACTTTGGGCAGAGCACTGAGGTCTGCTCCTGGACTGCCCTTGGTCCAGATTAAAGACCAGAGACAGAGCTTTTTGTGTGGCTGCTCCTAAACTGTGCAACTCTCTTCCTCTGAACATAAGAGCTGCTACTTCTGTGGAGAGCTTCAAATCTTTCCTAAAAATCTTGTTGCATTGGCTTTTAATTCAAGTCGTACTAGCCATTTTTATGACATTTATATTAAACAAGTACTCCCACTTATCTTCTTCCATTTTCTAACAAATGTAGTTATTTTTCACCAAGCTGCTTAGCAATAGCCCCGTAGCCCTTTCCTTTAGCCTGGCCTATGGATGTAGTTGTAATCTGACTGATTTGGGGGGTGGACAGCTCAAACATGTGCTACTAATTTAGAATAATAAGTGGAGGAGAGGTGGATATTTTAAAGGCAGACTAACAGGTCTTTGAGAGCCGGAATTCTTGCCGATTGGCAGGTGTTCAAATATTATATTTGCAGCAATAATATACAAATCAATTATTTCAAGATTATACAATGTGATATCCGTATTTTTCTTTAGATTCTGTCTCTCACAGTGGAAATGCACCTACGATGAAAATGTCAGATCTCTCTATTATTTCTAAGAGGGAGAACTGTATTTATTTTTTGCTTTAAATATTCCATTGTATTTCCGTTACAACTACGAAAATACAATACTACGGTTATTGAACTTTTACAGCAATTTGGGGCAGTGTATCTGTTCGTAAATGCGCTAAATAATAAATACATTTGACCTTTGACTTCAAATATAGAGAAGTAAAAGTATCCCCAGTACAAATGAATTAAGTAAAGAACAGACAGCCTAAAATGTCACTTAAATACAGTACTTTAATTTTGTACTTTGTTACTTTTCTACCACTGATCATCTCGCCTGACAACAGAGCGGTAAAAACGTGCTATTGGATGTAAATGTTTAGGACACGCGCTGCGTTTGTGGCTCACCTTGCACCAGAGTGTAGAAGGAGTCGATGGAGGACAGGTTTGTGGTGATGGACACGTCTTCGTCTCTTCCCGACGTCTCGATGTCCACGGCGACGGCCCCTGACGACATGTCTCCGTGGAGGTTAGTGACGACGCCGGTGGGGAAGGTGACATTTGTGAGACGACCCTCGCTGTCATAACTGCAACGACACAAAGGCGGCCGCGTTATGGATCGTGCATAGATATAGACATAGTATTAAACATATAAACGCATATTAAATTCAATATGAGCTACATACTTTGTAACATTTCTGGTGGAGGGTTTTATAGTTGTCGGTATTGCTTTTCCTAAAATGTACTTTTGAGCAATACAAATACATTTAAACCACCAAAACACTCAACTTTAATAACCTGTAAACCATTTCACAAACATTTTATTCATGGACAGAAATCCATCAAATTTCAGCCCATCAGAAAAATACAGAAAATATATATTACTGGTTTCTAATTTCTATTATCTAGTTTTTATCCATATGTTATAGAAATTAGTATTGTGCCAATTCAAATTCAGTCTAGGAATTCAAAATAGAATGAATGCTAATATGACATGACTTGACACAAATCTGTCATTTCTAAAGCCGTACAACTAATTTCTCTTCCTCTCCCCTCCATTATCGAGCAGTTTTAAGTACAAATCGATCTCGTCTCCTCCGCCACAGCAGGACTAATCTATTTTACTTTCCCTTTATCGCCATCAATCTCTGGTGTTTTTAATGATCAAAAGTAACTATGGCAGCAAATCATGATTATTTGACAAGTCAAAGGACTATTTCTGTTGTACATTGAGACTTTTAAAATACATTCTCAACCAGGTTGAGCAATGGTGACTGAAGGCTTCTACAAAGAGAATATTTAAGATTTAAGTGTATTATTGGAAATCAGAACTTATGGGTCCTTTGGACATTTTGATTTAAAATGCTGCTGTCTTTGCTAGAAATGTGTTTTAGAGTCTGTGTAGCCCAGATTACAATTCTTTTTTATAGTCCACTGGTCACGATTAGTCTATTTAGCATTGCTGTTCTACTCAAAAGTACGTGGAAATGCATTTGCCTCTCCACAGATCTGGGCTTTCATTTATAAAAGATAACATGGAATTCTTACTAAAAGTGTGCGTACTGACAAAACATAAACTTCTGCCTCATCTCTGAAAGCTCCGATGCAAAAGTTCAGCATTTTTGGACCGAACAACTAATTTTAGGTCAAGCTGTCTTCTTATAAATCCCAAACTTAAGTGATGTAGCCTTTTGTACGCACACATGCTTTATAAATGAGACTTGTATCTTGATCCTCCAACAGAAAAGTTTACCTAAATCTCACTAAAAAATTCACTTTCATTTTTCATCCTTACTTTAAACAATGTTATGCTGCAAATGTTTGTCAAATCTACGTTTTGTGCTAAAAATATATCATTAGATTAGAAAACCACTGTCGCAGCTGGTTGTGTGTGGGAACAATATTTTCAAAGCCGGATCTCTCCTTCACTGGAACTCCTCCAGGTTTTTACGCTTTTTTCCCAAAGAGGTTTTTTTTGTAGTTTTTCCTGGCCGAGAAGGAGAGTCTAAGGACAGAGGACCCTGGGACATCGTCCCTCGCCACCACAGACATTGTCTGACTCCATCGCCACCACAGACATTGTTGATTCATTTCTCCCTGTGGCCCTCAGAGGCAACTGTTGTTGTGATTTTGGGCCTTACAAAAATAAATTGATTTGATTTGATTTGAAAGCTCCCACAGTGTTTGAACGCACATGAAAGCATCACCATTGTTATATTTATGATCCAAAAACTGCAGGCACGTTCCCCGCCCAGACGCCTATAGTGTTTTAATGCAAAGGAAAGAACTGAGTTAAGGTTTGAAAACAGCGAATATGAGCTGAAAAAAGCACAAAGTAATGTTCCTGATACAAGTCAAGAGAATAAAGTTCATTTTACTTCTGTGTAAAGTAGAAGTGATTTTTCTGTTCTCGATAAATAATCGATTTTTTGTTTTCTTTTGTTCATCAATCAGCTTTAATTTGGAAATTGATATATAATTGATAATTTTTACATTAATTTCACTCTCTGGTCGGTTTCTGTGTGTTTTATCTTTTTTGTTTGTTCTACTTGTACGTTTGAAAACACCTGGCCTGGTATTTAGTCAGCTTATGAACAGCTATCACAACTTTACTTTGTGTACTTTACCATAAGTACTTTGCTCTTCCCAACTACTGTTACTACGTAGTACCACTAGCCTTTGAGAATAGGTAAAAATGTGTAGAGATTTGCTGGCAATATTTAAAAAAAAACCACAAAATACAATGCAATTTTACATGTCAACAAAAAGTTTAACATCGAGTGCAACTAACTGTACTCAACCAATTCTTGTCAGCAATTTTCTAAATAAATTAAGTAACACTGTCATGTTTCTGTCCCACTTTTTAATTTCCTACCACCTACCAGCGCTCTATTCCTCCACTGAAACCTTTGTCCCTGTCTCACAAAATCGTCCCAGCGTAAGATAAAGATAAAACTTAGAGGCGTTGTGTGAACAAAGACGAGCAGCGATTCATATCAAACCCTTCTCTGCGTCCCTACAATCGATCTCTGTCTCACCGTTTCTCTTTTAACTACAAAGCACAAGCCTCAGCCAACCGGGACAACTTCAGTGACTTGCACACACCGTCCAGAGCCTGATCATCGGATACAGTCTGAATGCGTGCAGTCTTAATAGTGTCAGTTCCTCGTGCCTTGTGAGCGGGAAATCCATCAATCTAAAACGAGCCACGGAACAAGCCGATAAACTGCTGGGTCACGACTGGTAAATACATCTATCGCAGTTTAATATCAGAATACTACGGTTTATCACTTATGCCAAGTCCCTCACTCACCTCTGCACTCTTTGTGATTTAGTTGGTTGCACATCACTGTTAACTCGTGGAAAACAATATTGGTACGTATTCATATTTACAAAGCTGTTCCTCACTATAAACTCCAATAGTTAGCGGCTTCGCTTCTCGTCCCAACTACTATTCAACTGTGACTCGATGCCTCACCGAAAATCAACTTTCTCCTACTCTGCCCCTTGGTCTTGGAATAATCTACAAAAATACCATAGTTTTGAATATGTAGTGTCAAATGATGAATTCAAGAAAATTATCATTTTTTTTTTTTTTTTTTTCTAATATTATTTTTCATTTAAGATAAGATAAGATAAGATATTCCTTTATTGTCCCACATGGGGAAATTTCATTGGTGCAACGCAGGTAGATCCAGAAGTAGAAACAGAAGAACAGATCACTTATAGGAAGTCTGAAAAACACTTTCAGTAGAAGATCTCCTATAAATAAATAAAAACTCCCATAGACAAATAAATAAATAAATACCATTGCATGTGATCCCGACAGTAATTGCACATGAATATGTGTCACGACAGCACATAGATTGCACATGAATTTCACAGTAATTGCACATATGACAGAATTGCACATCAGTATTAGGTTAGGTCAGTATTGCGCCGGGATAACGTGACGATCTCCGGGTAAGAGCCGTTCTCCGCAGTTTCATGAGTTCCTCCTTTGTGGAAACGCGGTACGGCGCCGGCCGGGGGGCGGGGCCGGAGCCGGGGGGCGGGGCCGGAGCCGGAGCCGGGGGGCGGGGCCGGAGCCGGGGGGCGGGGCCGGAGCCGGGGGATTCAGAGCCAAGACACATCGCCACGACACGACGAAAACACTCAATCCAGTCAAAACAAGTTAATTTAAAGCGATTCCAGTGCGTGTCCCGATCGTTCGTGAAGTTCCTCTTTCATATAAACGTGTATATAAACGTGTACCGACGATACGCCGTACTTTAGCGCGGCCGGAGGGCGCGGGGGGGCTGGTGGGCTCGCTCGGAGCTAGCTCACGTCACAACAACACAACGAACGCAACGAAAAACGCTCAAATCCAGCCGAAAAAAGTCAAAAACAGTTGAATTAAAAAACTATTCCAGCGCGTGTCCCTATCGTACAGTAAAATAGAAAAAATATACTAACTATATTTACAAAATATAGGAGATAAAGCACAATAAGTGTGAGAAAGAAGAGAGAGCGTTTACACCGGGCTGCTAGCTGTACCAGCGCCTTATGACGTAAAATTAAATTAAAAATCAATCCCTACACTTAAATTTATTTAAGTGTAGGGATTGAGAATGGTTGATGTTTTTCTTGAGAGAGCAGTTTTTATTATGTAATATTTTGTGATTTTCTGTATTGTGTTTGTGCTTAAGTTGAGTAAAATCCACATTGGTTTAACATCTGACTAACTATAATGTCTAAGAGATGTGACGACACAATCCCGAGCTCTATTTAGTTAGAGGCATTTACCCAACAGAGATTTATTGGTTCTCATGTCACTGGGCAAAATAACACAAAAATCTTCCAAATTACCACCCTGAACAATCAAAGCATCAAAATGAATAAAAAAACAGCGTCGCACTCACTCGTAGAAGGTGGTCCAGCCAATCTGGATACTCTTGGTGGCCAGGAGCCCGCTGTTGCCGTGGTAACTGAACAGCACCAGCTCTTGCCCCTGCGCCGTGAGAGACTTGAGCCCTCCATTTGTGCCGATGGTGAGCCAGATGACCTGCAACACACACAGAGAGGCTGAGCACCGGTGTCATGCCAAATCCTGCACCACCAAATCCGCCGCACAATGGGCTCTGTGCAGCTCCAGTTTGTTCTGCCTCACAACCGCCACTGTGCACTGGTGGATATGCTAGCTAAAGTTGAATTTTTACAGTATCTTTTTTACAATCACGGTTAGTCTCAGGAACAGTTTAAGTCTTTGGGACAAGTTAGCTAACCGGGTCTCGACAGAACTGCAGTGTGAAAAAGATACACCTCTGTCATAACCCGATTTGGATTTCGGAGTTTAAATGAAGTTATGTCAAAAAAATAAAATAATATATATATATATATATATATATATATATATATATATATATATATGTATATTTTTTTTTAAATATATATATAATATACTATTTCACAGAGTATAATCTAAGAAAGAAAATTATAAGTGATTAAAAGTTATGCATATTATCCATAAGGAAACAATAATGCATTTTCCATCTAAACGTTATCTATACAAGTACATATCTGGGTGTTGGTTGCCCTGGTTATGGGAGCTGCCTGTCTGTTTTGTGTCGTGACACCACTAATCCTGCAGAGGGCAAACCGTGTACAGCCGGCTTGGTTTAGCTTTCTCTGTTATTTAGCTGTTAGCGGAAGACTTTTTTGTCATGTCCAAAGTTTAGCGGGCTGTTAACACTTTAATAATTAGAGTTGGCCAACATGTTTTGTTTTTAGCCTGAGCTTCTTCAAGCCTTCAATATGTTTGTTAGCTCTGCTTTTCTGGAGGATTTTGGGATTGATGGGATCATGTGAATTGTTGTTTTCAGATACTAGAATGTAATGATATCATACACCCTTGAGCACACTGTACTTTGTCATGAAATATCTAAAAGGTAAATTCACAAACGTCACAAACGATGATTTCTCTAAAAATCATTGTTTGCATTGCATTCTAATCATATGACTTTTTGCTGCCCCATCTGTATTAAATATGATCAGCCTATAGCCTGTTGTGATGTCATCTGAAAACCAGCTATCATGGAGTCGGGGTGAAGGTTTGAGGGTTCAGACCTGGTTGTCGGGGGCAACCACGCGCACGGGCAATCGGTTTGTGTCGCGGCGGATTCGGAGAGTGTTCCCGCTGCTGTCTGTCACCGCCGTCACATCCTCCTCGTTACTGGAAAGAAAAGAGAAATCAAACTCAGTCTTTTCACTACTTTTTAAAGGAGACGTATTATACAGAAATCAACTTCAAAGACCAAATCAAAGTTGTATTTTGATTTATTTCCGCATGTTTGAGTTCATCCTGTTTTGTCCTGCAACTGAGGCTCGAGTGTTCAGAAAAATCCTGTTTTCATTCATCCCCTTATTTACTTTGCCGCTGGTAAAGGCAAAGTAAATACATGTTCTGGCAATACTTTTTATATTTTTCTGGGATACAATCAAAACTGACTGAATAATGTTACTACTTGAGTGATCCAAAGGGTGTACCTGTAGCTGAAGTTGTACTTGTAGTCCCCAGTGACCAGGGACATGGTGAACTGGTGCGTCCCGTTCAGGTCGAACACGTAGAGCTCCTGAGAGGCCGGGGACGCCACCTCGTAAGAGCTGGGCCCAGACGCCAGCGAACCTGCAGCAGACAATTCATATACAAGTTCTAATTAAATTGAATGATGAAGTTTAAATGAACATAATTTTATCTTGATTTCTAATGGTCATTTAGTGATACAACTTTGACTAGTCAAGCAATTTTTTTCTATTGTAAATTGTAATTAGGTTAACATTTGGTGTTAATTTCCTGTTACCGAGCCAAAAAATCCTTGAGCATATCATTGATGTTATACTAAATACAACTGGACAGTAGATATAGTGGAATGTTAACAGTTATTTATTCAAGCAGAAAAATGCAACTGAAGTTTGTACTCTGAATTACAAGTGTGTGCTGGTCATAGATGAATCTCAAGACAGGATTATAGTAGTGGAATTGTAGTAGTAGAGTAGTGGAAAGCTACGGAGACAAAAGGAGAACATGACTGTCTTGTTGTGAGCCTAATAAACTAACCACTATGCCACCTGTGCTGTTTTCTGACGCTCCGTTCACCCTCTTCTGCTCCACGCCTCCACTTGTTCTCTCACCTGTGGGCGGCTGGTTGCGTCTGATGGCTCTGATCCGGATGTTGCCCAGGTCAGCCACGAACAGCGTCCCGTCCGGAGACACCACCAGCGATGACGGGCAGTTCAGCCGGGCGTCTTTGGCGTAGCCGTCCCCGGTTTGGTAGCAGTCGCAGTTCGCATCGTTCTGCGTGTGAAGTGAAAGACGAGCGGGAAAGAATAACATTACATCAGCAATTCTAATATACATTTTATAAATTACAAGTGGGCACCGTGATGAAATAGTTCATTGTTTTGGATGGTTAAAAGTCCTCAAAATGATGAGACCTACAAATAATAACTTTATAATAAAAATCCTGAATAAAGAGTGAACAAAGACTTAATTCATAATGAATAAATACTTTATTAAGAATGATTAATAAGCCTGCCATGTCTGAGTTATGTCTCATTGGTCCAGGAGTGATCCACAGTAGAAAACATTTCAAAGGTAAGCCTGAATCATTCTTAACAAACTATTTGCTCAGTCTTATTCATGCTTTATTAAGGCTAATGAAGGTGTAGCTAATCATTTTATTTTAAACCTAAGTATGCAAAATGTAAATACATGTTAGAGTTCACACCATAGATACAGTCGGCATATAAATTCTTTGTGGGAAGCAATGCGTTAGTTTCAAGAGCTGTTTTATCACCCACTGTTCAACAACTACAAGAGCAAACACAGGTTCTGTAAAACAGATACAAAGAATGGAGAAGAATTAAGTGCAGCAACTTCACAAATTTGTATAATGTCTAAAAAAAAATGCTAACAGCAGCTGCGGGCTAAATGCTACCGCGAGGCTGTATTTTCACATCTAAAGTAATTAGTTTACTTTTCGGAGGTAATGCCATGTCAATAACGTCTGTTTAGACTCAACTTCAAATAATTGAGCTTAAAATACATACAATTCACCAGGAAACGTCTTAAAAGAGGGAAAAAGTTACGTTTCCTAAAAACGCCCAGTGCTTGGTTCCGGAAGAACATTTTCCATTAATTTTCCCCATAGAGAGTTAGAGAAAAATGTATATATTGAATGTTTGAAAGCTTGCTCAGGGCTAATCAGCTGGTATGTGGTAAGTAATGAGCACAAGACCATGATTTATTTATCTATTTATTTAAAATCTGTTTCTGAAATATTATAAACCAACAAGTTATCAACACATTTATGTTGTGGGGTTTTTTGGGGGGCTGAAAAGAACCACGTTAGTTTCCACAGAGCTGATTTGCCTCCGTACTTTAACAAGCATTTTTACTCCAAACCTTCCACCAGAATAGTTACAAAGTGCACCTTTAAATAAACTGGCACTTCATACATAAGACACGTCACCCGTCTTACTATAAACGTACTCCTGTTCATGTCCGATCCCAGTTTTATCACAGTCTGTTCACATTAAGCATAAGGCCAAATAAGTGGAAAGCAGGAGAGAATAACATTACATCAATAATTCACGTTAACGTTTAATCGAGGACAAGTGGGCACCGGATCGGACAGGAGGAGCAGAACCTCTCGTGAATGTAATGCTCTGATCCCGATGTATTATTAATAAATTGCCTGCACTGGAGATAAAAGTGAAATTCATAGTGGCGTTTTATTGCCGTATGTGCTCGTCTATTCTGAGGCAATTCACAGAGCGCAGTCCATCCCTCATTGATATGGACAAGACACTCATTTGAGATCAGCGATTTTGAGGCTTTTTGACAGAATCAAAGTGATTTCGCCAGCTAAAGAAGTGGTGCAGTCATTTTGACACCAGGTCAAAGTGAATCTAAGCAAAAAACACGACGAGGAGAAATTAAAGAATGAAATAAAGATTTTTTTTTTAAACTTCATGGTAAGTTAGTAGAAATAGTGACAGGGGTAACCCGCTTGGGCTCTCAACAGTCCGAAAAAAAACATGTCCGAAATGCCCTCTCAGCCTGTGGTTACCCCGCTTGGGCTCTCAACAGAGTGAAGAGAACCAAGAAGCAGGACAAAAGGGAAACTGAACAGAGAAGGAAGGGTGTTTCTATCCCTTATGTCTCTGGCCTGTCGGAAAAACTGCAGAGAATTTTTAGACAACACGAAGTCCCTGTTTATTTTAAACCAGGAAACACTTTAAGACAAAAACTGGTTCATCCTAAGGACAAGTTGCCGACTCAAAAACAGAGCAATGTAGTTTATTCGATCCAATGCAGTGAAGAAAGCTGTAGAGAACGGTACATAGGTGAGACAAAACAGCCTCTACACAAGAGGCTTTATCGGCACAGAAGAAATACAAGTTCAGGACCACAGAGTGCCGTGCATCTCCATCTTGAAGCCTCTAATCACTCGTTTGAAGACGGTGAGGTGAAGGTTTTAAGCAGGGAGAAAAGATGGTTTGAAAGAGGAGTTAAGGAAGATATTTTTGTTAAAAAAGAAAGACCTTCTTTAAACAGGAATGGAGGGCTAAGATTCAATCTTCCTGGTATCTATAATGGTATACTGAACCCCTGGAAAGGTAGAGGACCAGGTCCAGAACATTTAGATGCTAATCGGGTATTCAGGGTGGTTGAGCCAGGGTCTCACAGAGACAAAGAGGATTCTAATAGCCCATTAAAATTCTGAATAGGCTAGCTCGGTAGATACAAGGGGGAGTTTCTGTTGAAACAAACAACTCTTTCTACTTCAGGAAGGCTCCTCCCAATGGGCGGGACTTACCACAGAACAGTATTAATATCAGAGTTCTCGATCTAAATTCTTTTATTGACAATGACTCTTGGATGAGAGTCGAAACGTCTACTTTTTCTAACTGAGTCCAGATGACTACAACTGAAGCTTTTTCTACTGTGTCAAAATGTCACAATAATATCAATAATATCCAGTTGAATTCAAACAATAAATTTACACAAAATCTGTCAAAATAAAAAACAAATGTTGGAATAATTCTTCACGATTACTGAGACATATTTGGTTTTATTTCAGTTCCATCGTCCAGCACGTTACTATTCCTATATTTTGAAACCAGCTTTATGAAATTCAACTTTTTGAATTGAAAAAAAGACAAAAAAAAAGTAGATTACACAGTTGAAGGTTTCATTTTGCTTCTAAAATGGTCACGATTGTTTTTTTTTTTAGTTCTCGCGATTATGACATGAATAATCACAATTGTCAATTAACCGAACAACCCCGACATACCTGCTCCTCAGAGAACAGCAGGTATGGACCCTCGCACTAAAAAAGTGACATACTGCACCTTTAATACATATGTAAATACAGTTGGTGGCGATATGCCCCGTACCTTGCAGTCACATTCAGAAAGTGCTCCGGCCAGATGTGTGATTTCTCCATCTGTCGACACCTAAAACAACAGAAATTGTTAAAGAAAAATGCTAAAACTTAATGAATAAATACACATTACATACAGAAGACGGATTGTACTTTTGATTTATAGGAACATGCAGTTTCCAGAACGCTTGAAGCTAATTTTGCATTGACGGTAGAAGAAATGTCCCCCACTGAACACAGACGCTGGAAGGCAATTCTGTTCAATATATGGTCAGATTGTTAGAAAATGTAACTTTCTGGTGAAATAAGCAGTGTTTTTCCAGCACTGATATGAAACAGTCACCGTGCATTTTCATCATGATTTTATGCTCTGCACCAGGTCAAATCTTTTGTTGTGTACATGACAGGTCTGACTACCCATTTCATTAAAACATACTTAAAGGAATTATATTCAAGATTTTAATTATACCCTTTCCTAGTTTTCCCTATTTTGACATTTTTTTTAAGTTTAGTGTTTCACTTCCTGGTTGGACATGAGCGTCATGTGACAGATGTTCTACAACTGTTACCTTGCAACCACATTCTAAACAAGGACCAAAATACATATTTTTCACAGTAATAATGGTTTGGCAAATAATAATACATGCTACCATCTTTATTTTGTGATTGTTTAAACCAGGGATGGCCACAGGCTGCTGAGGTTTATCACGAGTATCTCTTTGAATACATTTTGTGCTGAAAAGTAGTCAGTATTTGCAAAGGAGACCAAATCAAGTGTTTTCCCCTGAAAGTGTGTTAATAAAAGACATTTTAATCATAATCTCTTTGGAATGTCAACAAGAGGGATCACAGAGGCATTCTGTTTTAAGATACCACTCTACATGTCATTTTCAACCTTTAGTTTTCAACTTTTTTTCACAAAAGAACCCATGAAAACCTGTCATCTGCCCTTTAAGTCAAGCTTTAGTTCAGATCTGGTTCAGTGTTATGTACTATAAGTCTTGTAGACCTGTTTTAGAGCTGGTTTAGACCTGTTTTAGAGCTGGTTTAGCTGGTGATACTGCTAAACGTGTACTCTACTGCTTGAAAAGTATTCAACGTGGTTAGTAAAATGAATGTATTATTTCCTCTATGTAAAAGCATTTTTGTGGTTTCTTGAAAAGAGTATCTCAAAGTATTAGTTATTATTCACTTTTTAACTCAATTTTAGAAGCACTTTAGATCAGTCTTTTATACATAACTTGATTAATTGAACTGCCTGAAGCTGAATTTATTTAGCTATAAATCACAATCCACATATTCTCTAAGGCCAATCAGAGCAGACGATGCAGCACATGTTTGTAGGTTTAGAAGAAGCAGAGACAGCAGTGGATTACGATGTCTTCCGTCCTCAGGAACTCCCATGATTTTAAAGAAAAGTGAGCTAGAATTGCGTGACTTTGGACCCCTGATGTCTCCCAGGGTGTTACTCGCTGTGACAAACCCCCGGGCTTCTTCGTCTCTGACCTGTCTGATGCGGTGGATCTTCTTCTCGTCGGTCTCTGCGATGTACAAGACGCCGCTGTACGACAGAGCGATGGCCGTGGCTCCCTCCAGCATGGTCTGCACCGCTCTCTTCCCCAGAGTGTACTCGATCCCCGGCACCTGGCAGTGCATGGGACGCCCCGCCACGATCCGCACCTAACGGGCCGAGAAGTGGGCGTCAAACATGGAAAAAAATGACACCGGAAAAGGAACGCAATTCAAACGTACTTGTGAATATTGTAATTATCTAGTTTTGAGTCGTTTTGTTCAACGCAAGTGAACCATTTTTGATGTTTCCTGATATTTCAAACATGACATTCATTATTTGTATGTCGAGTTTATGTCGCCTGTCAATAATAATTGTAATTGCGTTTTGATCATTTTAATCATTATCTGGACAGTAAAACACATTTAAAAAGACATTTTATATAAAAATACAGTGGCATTATTAAATCAAAATGTTTAAAAAGTATAAAAAATGTAAAATTGTTATCAATAATACACTTTATTAGTAAATATTCTGGAAAGAGAAGCCTTCAGTCACCTTATTTTCACTAATATTTGGTAAAAATGTATTTAAAAAAGTCTCAATGTTTGATTTGTCGACTACTAAAATAAATGTGTAATCAAAGTCATCATAATTAATGCAAACAACAACACAAAAAACCTAAATGTAACATTATACAATAAAAGTCTTAAATATTTTAATGAAAATGTGTAAAACAGATAAATAAAATAGTCAAATGCCTAAAATAGGAATAATATTACGAATCATAGATATTTGTGTTTTTGTATTTGGAGAGACGTGATTTTGTACCTGTCTATTTTCCGTGATCTGCAGCACGACGTTGTTGTCCAGGACGTAGATGGAGTTGTCCATGGGGTTTATGGCCAGGTCTGTGGGCCACTCCAGACGAACCTGGGGCATAACAAGGAACACACATGTAAAATATAAGCTAGATAAGTTCAGGATACACTTTTTTCAGAGTCAGATATAACACACGTGCAGCATCAGAGCCACAGATGTTTTCTACTGATGCTGTTTATATGATGACAATCTGCTTCGTATTCACAGGGAAAAGTGTACAAGAGTGAAAGAATGAAACTAAAGAGCCGATACAAAAGAAGTGTTGGAGAGAATACTTTATAAATGTATTTAGTGACAGAATACTAAATGTCTGTACATAACATATTCCATACTTTCGCGTTGTGTTGCATTATATTATAGGGAGAAAACATATTGGATTAACAAGATTATAAAAGCTTTTTTTTAGTTTTTTGGGTTTGATGTTGCTTATGCTTTTATTAATACGATAAGCTAACCTTTATAACAAATTACAGAAGAAAAAATTGCTCAGTATAAGAGCTGAGTTTTCTATTTATCACACTAATTCGTGAAGCCTTTTGTCGTCTAAGTTAAATAAAATACCGTGATGAATGGTTAAAGCGTTAATAATAATTGTTTGCATAAAATACCAACAAATCCTTCAATACAATCTGTCAAAATCATGTTGAATTCAAGATTGTAAAGTTTGATGTGTGTGTATGTGCTACTTTAAGGGCTGATCTTTATGTTTTTGTGAGAGGAAAAATTTAGAAAATGTTTGTATTTTTGTAGTGACAACGTCCCATGTACAGTAAATCTATGAATGCAAGTGGATTAAATGAAATACATAAAACATATTTAGGTGCAGATTGGACTGTTGTGTTGTTTCCAGGTGAATGTTTTCAGGTTCAAAAAGCAAACTGACCAAAAATAAAGGTGGTTGTGCATTTACCAGGAGCTGATTCACATTCCTCAATACATAATGAAGAAAATCTCAGCAGAAAATCTATTTGTAAGAGTAAAAGTTTGACGCTGGGGGGAGGTGTCGGTGTGCGTGGGCAGCTCGTGCTCGTCTCCGAGAGGTCAACGAGAGTCAAACTAAAGCTAAACTCTGTGAAGAAGGGTCCGGCGTCCGCGAGGGAGATCGAGTCCGCCCTCCGAAGCTCCGCCACCGACATGCAAAGTCTCCCGCCGCGCCGGAGTCAAGTGCCGCACCTCACCAAGCCAAACGATGCCCGCGCTCGTAGGTGGTTCTGTGTGCTCTTTGACGGATCGGCCGGACAAAAGAGTTAAAACAAAAAAAGAATAAGTTTATGCGTTTCACACTGTTGGGCTATTTCGGTCCGCTCTTTCGTCTGGGTTATGCTTGAGGAAAAGTTCTGAAAGTGCAAAGGAGGGCACGAAGCACGGTCTGGACTCGCGGTGGTTTGACTGTTGCTAAAATATGGTAATGTAATTCAGCAATTGTAGAGAAAATGACATGAAAGATAGGATAAAAAATGGATCTACTTGAAAATCAGGGCAAATATTCACTTTTCACCATTCACAAAGATCTTTGACACGTTTCGTTGTCAAGAATCACTTTTAGGATGCCGTTTACCACCAGAAAAGAGGCCGCTGATGCCAATTTGGAGACTCCTTGTTACACTAGGGATGGGTGATTGTTGGGAATAACAGCGTTGCTAACTGTCCTGTTATAGTTACTGTCATTGCTCTCGCTCAAAAAACATCAAGTGAGACATTATTGCCGCAATTAATTCACTTTAATTAAATTTTAACGGAGTTATTCATGCTTTTATTTCTGTCTTGTGATTGATGTTGTATTGGGATTTTAATGTTTTTACTATTGTGTAGCACTTTGAGTTACTTTTGTATGAACTGTGCAAAGTGTGTAATGAGTGCAAAGTTTTATCAGTTGTTTGTCTGGGGAAGTGAAAACGAGAAAGATGATGAATTGGAGAGAGTGGTTGGCAAAAAAATGAAAAAAATAAAATGTAAATTTGACCAATCAGAAGCAGCCTTATGCAGGAGTAGAGACTTTCCTGATATTTCATTGGTTAGTGCGACACGTGGCTTTGAATAGTCTTATTCCAAAACAAGAGTATGCAGCATAGGCGTGTATTTTGTGGATATTTATCAGTATTTTTTGCGTCTGGTGATTCTAAATAAGGCGGAACAGAAACCTTTTTGACTTAAATGGGATGTCACAATGTCAAATTTGGTGTTCCGATGATTGGGATTTAAAAAACATTGCGATTTAACGATTATTTACAATTATTATTACTGAGACTGTGTGAATTCTCAAGTTTGTGACCAGCTTTATGAAATGAAACTTTCTGAATGAAAAGTAAAATCAAAACAGCCCAATAAAACTCTACTTTATATTTAGATGTATTTTTTATACTATAGATTGAAATAAAACCACTTCTAAAATAGTCACAATTATTATTTTTTGGTCCTTACGATTATATTGTGACCTGAATAATCAGAATTATTGATTAAGCATCCCCTTGTGGTGGGTTTATTTTTTTAGATTTAGTAATTTAATAGTAACTTTACCCGGAGTAGTAACAGGTAACTAAAACAAATTGCTTTTTGAAGGAACTGAACACTCGTATCAATACCAAGTACTGTCAGGGTAATTTTTGAATACGATACTCGATACTGGTCCAACCTTAAGGATGAAGGTATTTCACTAAATATATGTATAAAATGGTTTAAAATAGACTCTAAAGGACAAAAAGAACACTTGACACAGATGGATCAGTCCAATCTGCAGCAGGTGGAGTGTGTTTGATACAAAAAAAATACACAAAATATGTCTAACACTGATGCCTAGCCTTAAAAGTTTTTATCAATACCCATATTTTAGAGTCAGTATCAATACTTCGATACGATACTCTCATCCCTCGTTCCAAATGCTTGACATGATCTTTGTCATAAGTTTGTTACCTGTCTGATGTGCATGCTGGTGTCACAGGTCAGAGGTCGCGCAGAAGTCAGGTCGTTGCTGCCCAATACAGTCGAGATGATGCCGTTGCGGTCGACTTTCCGGATCATCGTCCCATCCACAAAATATATGAGTCCGTTCTTATCCACTGCAATTCCTGTGGACGGGAGAGATAACACGCACATGTAAGAAAATGTCACGGGAACTAAAAGCACAGAACAGTAAATCATTTAATACAGCAGCAAATCACCAAAAAATGAGTTGAGTTATAGAATTAAGCGCTGTAATAGCTAAGTTTTGCCAAGTGATTTATTGTGCGCATTTCTTAAAACTGACTGTGTGAACTTTAAATTTAATAGTAATGTAAAACAAAAAAATGCCCCAATATTAATCATATGACAGGAATAAACTAAGACTAGAAGATTTTCCTCCCCAATTCAATTCCAAGAACAGAATATATATGTTTTTTTAGGAAAAATATTGTGCATTATTTGTCTCTTCATCAGCCTTTAAAATTGCCCTTGAGTACCTTTAGTTTGGCATCTCATGTTTTGAACAAATTAAAAAAGAATGTTAATGACAAACTGTTTCCCACAGGACTACCTGAGTTGTTGTGCCATCTACTGGCTGCAGATGGAATTACACCGTTAAAATAATAATTTCAGCAAATTTCAAGCTGGCCTCTCACTTCAGGGTCTCAGTACGCAGTTGTACTGAGCATGATTAGGAATAACTCAAATTCAGAACGGAGTGTTTTTGACGCTCGGAGGGAGAGGACTTTTTAACCAGGATTCATCAAACCAGGGTGAATGAAACTAAATGCGAGTCCAGGTGGGTAAGGGAAACCTGTTACATTTATAGGGACCAAGCTTGTTTAGTATTTGAGTAAACTAGATAAAGCTGACCAAAATAAAATGAAATAGTCCATATTCTGCCTGATTAAATAGAATTAAAACATCACTAAATTAGTCTAGGAATCAAATATTAAGACATCCGTCTGTAAAAATGTAAAACATATTATGAACATTGTGTAATTGTAGATGCAATAATTGAAATACAATGCAACACAGGTAAGCCAAAGATTGATCATGTTTACTTCATCAATGAGACTTGTTAATGTGTTAATTGGACAGATGCCTGAATTTAACCAGAAGCCCTTGTGTACCATACAAACAGGAACATGAAAGCCACACTTCAAACTGTTGCAAAACAGGGTATTGAAAGAGTGAGCAAACGGGAAATAAACATGCGTCTACAGCGCTAAAGAAAGTTCAGAAATCTGAATGATTTATTTACATGTGTGAGAAGTCGATATCTACGAGGCAAATACAAGTATTTGACCCATGATCTTGAGCTCTATATGAAGTCTGAGGTGTTACTGGTTTGATATTTTAATTTAAAGCAGCTTTGAGTGTCTGAAAACTGTGTCAAAAGCTTATATAAATAAATGTATTATTTAATTTTAATCAAGTGGGGCTCTCTTCTATTGACTTTTTTTAATATGAGCTGATCAGTAGAATTTGTTCATCAGTCCAAAATTAAAACAAAAAAGTACAATAACGCACACTTCTCGTAAAGCTATAAAGCTAAACTGCAGCGTTCTCGTCCATGTCCATGTCCGTGTCCGTAAATGTCACTCGGTTCACAATACATCGCTCTTAATCCAGTTTTAGCGTTGTTTAAATAGATCCACGTGTCAGTGTTTACACTGCATGGATCAGAGAAGCTGCTGCGCTTTCACTACAGTAAACACTTTGTTTATCGCCAGGTTTTATGTGCAAAATCTGCTCCACGTTTTATGAAATAATAATAGCACAATTACAGAGTAAAGTGAGTCACTTTACTCTGGACAAGAAATAGGTGCGCTAGCTTTGTTAGCCCGAAACTTTTGGCTTGGTCGTCTTTGCGGATTTAAAATCTCATACGATTCTCCACAAGTCTGTGGTCTGAGCTTTATGTCTCCACATTTATAAATCGATTTAAGACGCCAAAATCCTGCCGTCTTTGGGTTTCAAACAGACTTGTGAGTAAAAATGAAAACAGACGAACAATGAAGTTAAAAAGGCACGATTACAGCAACATTATGTGACAATCCTGAATTTACCACAACTTGACTACAATGCCTACAGTGCCTTGCAACTGATTTTAAATATGCCAATGTAATTTTTTGTTGGAAAAAAAAATAAATATTAAAGCGTAGCGTTTACAAACCTTTGGGTCCCAGCAGCTGAGCCTCGGTGGCCTTCCTGCCGTCTCCACATCGAGCTTCATCAAACGGTGGACACTGCTCTCCTGTTCCGGCCACCACCTCTCCATTACCTGCAAAAACACCCTTAATATTTACTCAACAGCCAAGAAATTCACGAAGAAATAAACAAATGTGACTGATAATTCCACCAGAAAGACTGTAGTTCCAACCTTGCTCCTTCTTTCTGACTGTTACCGATTTAAATTCACCCTCTCTCCCTTTTAAAATGTAAAATTTGATGCAAATATAAAGTATTAAGTGTGACCAAAAGGCTTACTGATGAGGTCTCGGGCGCCGCTGAGCATTTTGGGACGGTAGATTCGCCTGGAGTTGGTGTCGGACACGTAGAGTTGTCCGGTGACCGGGTCTGTTGCCAAGTAGTAGCGATGAGCGGGGTTGTTGCTACAAAAAACGATCAAAAAGTAAATAACGTTAGCTTATAATGGATGTGTTTGGTGTTTTGGATCATTGCACAGATTGAGTACAACATACAAAAAGTGTGAGGTATGAGATGGATTGATGTATGACCGCGATACGACAAAATGAAAGCAGTTGCAGTTGGCTTAGGGCAGAATGGGCTCAGATGTGGCTGCCATTCTGCACCAATGGCATCTTCAACCATCACCCGCACACGCAACTAAGTAATTTTAGCAATAGAGCTCCCCCTGCAGCTTCCTTTTGGAAATACAATGTCAGAGAACAGACGCAGAAAAGTGTATTTGTTATCTTCTTTATTTTATTGTTTTGTTTGAAAAGACAAACCATAAAGTTGTTATTTGGCCCAAAATTGATCCCCTTGTTTAGTCCTGCTCTTTTGGTCTTGTTCTGGTCCTTGTTTAGTCCTGGTCTAGTCCAGTTTTGTTTCGGTTTTAGTCCAAGTTTAGTCACAGTTTGATGTAACGAATGACTATAGTGTAGGACAAGTCGACGGAACTTGTAAACCACGGTCAAGATTAGTTTATTTCAAGGTATTTCGGGTACATTTGGACATTAAACATAAAGAAACATAAAGAAATAATTAAAAGGTGTAGCCGAAACCTGTGCTAATTAGGCCTACCATACCTCGACGTCATAATATAAGTGTTAAACCGTTCAAAATGTATAAAAAAGAAAAAGGAAATTGTTCAATAAAGAGAGTTATCCATTTAAACTTCTTTTGAAAGTAGAATGGTTTGACTTAATTAAATCTTGTTACAGGGATCCAAACAAAATGTCATAATATTTGTTCAAATTCTCTGTTTTATTAATATCTTTATTCTTCTAACACCCAACCGTCTTTTTTTTTTCTTAACCAAAAACACAATTGCTTCACAAATTGCCTCTCAAATCATTTCAAATCTCCTGAATATGGAGGATTAGACATTTTGATATAAACTAAAATACTTCATAATGTTCTTGTTTTTTGCAGAGCATTGAGAGTCTTTGAGGACCTTAGTTCAAGTTCACGGCCCAAACAGTGGTGTGAATTTGTAATTAAGTTATTGGCCTTAGAGACGGCTTTTGTTATCCATTTTGCCACAGAAAATATTTTCGAAATTTCACAGTCCCCCAAGGGCCAGCAATGCTTTCAGCCTTAATTTTTGGCCTTCACTACAAAATGGATCTTTTTTTACCCAGACTCAAGCAAAAGTTTTCAACGCACAAAACATAAAATAAAACATGGAATAGTAAAAAAAAAAAAATGCTGGATGAATGTAATGTTTTGCTTCCATTTGGCTCAAAGGGGACAATTTTCTAACATTGTAAACTAAAAACAAGTGAAAGCCAAAGCTGTTGATTAGCTCAAAGAGTGATATCACCGAGCAAATTGGAAAAAAAGCCTGTTTTTCCCCACACTTTGTGAAAAACAGAACTCACACAAACCTCTTAGAGTGTTTTGGTACGAACTCTACATGTGTTTGTGTCTGTTGTGTTTGTGTCTGTTGTGTCTGTGTCTGTTGTGTTTGTGTCTGTTGTGTTTGTGTCTATTGTGTTTGTGTCTGTTGTGTTTGTGTCTGTTATGTTTGTGTCTGTTGTTTGTGGCTTTTGTGTCTGTTGTGTCTGTTGTGTTTGTGTCTTTTGTGTCTGTTGTGTTTGTGTCTGTTGTGTCTGTTGAGTTTATGTCTGCTGTGTTTGTGTCTGTTGTGTTTGTGTCTGTTGTGTCTGTTGTGTTTGTGTCTGCTGTGTTTGTGTCTGTTGTGTTTGTGTCTGTTGTGTCTGTCATGTTTGTGTCTGTTGTGTTTGTGTCTGTTGTGTTTGTGTCTGTTGTGTCTGTCATGTTTGTGTCTGTTGTGTTTGTGTCTGCTGTGTTTGTGTCTGTTGTGTCTGTCATGTTTGTGTCTGTTGTGTTTGTGTCTGCTGTGTTTGTGTCTGTTGTGTCTGTCATGTTTGTGTCTGTTGTGTTTGTGTCTGCTGTGTTTGTGTCTGTTGCGTTTGTGCCTGTTGTGTTTGTGTCTGTTGTGTTTGTGTCTGTTGCATTTGTGTCTGTTGTGTTTGTGTCTGTTGTGTCTGCTGTGTCTGTTGTGTTTGCGTCTGCTGTGTTTGTGTCTGTTGCGTTTGTGCCTGTTGTGTTTGTGTCTGTTGTGTTTGTGTCTGTTGCATTTGTGTCTGTTGTGTTTGTGTCTGTTGTGTCTGTGTCAGATAAAGCTCTCTTTGTTGCCGCCTGTGTCCTGTGGCCTCGTCTCTTACATGATCACAGATTGCTCATTAACACTTCTACAACACAATACATGTGTTTTTATCCTACTTCCTACACTTGCACTGCCGTTGCTTCAAGGTGCACAGTGTCATTTTTCTGGTGATTGAATAATGCAAGACCCCATCAGAAAAGTTGAAAAATAAAAAATAAACGTGACATAATGTATTTATTGGGGATGCATTGATCAGTGAGAATAAGCTAGTTTACGCTGACTCTAAACCACATGTAAATATATATATATATTTTTTTTTTAACAAATACAAAGGCATTAATTAATCAAAATGGCAAAATAGAATAAACAATCAGATTTTCATCAATAGTACACTTTGTAAATGTTCTCTATCTAAAAGCCTTTAAACTTAAAATTCTTTTACAGTTAATTTTATAACAATGATTTATGTTTTTACCTGTTTGTATTGTGATTTAATGCATATTTTCCTATTCTGCAAAGCACTTTGAGTTACTTTGTTTTTTAACAAATGGTGCAAAAAAAACCCCAAAAAAACCCAACTCAATGTAAAATAGAAATAATCGTTGTAGCCCTACTATTTATTTAATTAACCGTAACCCTAACACAACCAAAAATAGATTCTGAACTTAATGTAATCAATGATCACAATTATTTTAGTTTTTTGGCTTGTTTTTTCTGTTTCTACATGAATATTTTTCAAACAAATGCCTTTTTACAGGTACTTCTTCACATCTTAATTACAGCTTTATTTGACCCGACATGTGTGAATACAGTGTGAAAGTGAGATCTCGTCTTCCTGTTTACACATTTAATTGGACTTCTATTTGTACCACAAAAACAATCTATTTTCTGAATGTATTTAAGCCACTGCGTTTCACCGTGGATTTTCAAATTAGCGCAGATTCCATGGAAAGTATGGGACACGCAAACAACACTTGATCATCTGGATATGTCAGGATGCATTATGGGAGAAGTGGAGAGGGAAGACAGCGCGAGGGAAGACGAACAGACATGACGATACAAAGATGTCAGATAAAGAGTGGAAAGAATGACACAAAAGAATGAGAGCAGTGAATATCAACCAGAAAAGATACGTTTTATTTTAACTATGGTATTGTTAAACTGCTTTCTTGGACGTTGAGTTTGTTTCGAGTTTGGGGCTCTGGAACTGAAAAGTGGAACTATTCTCCGTTTGTCCCTTTTATTCATTCCTGTTCAGTTTTTATCATTTGACAAAAATATCAGTACTTTATTTGTCAAAAATATCTACTTTTAGTCAAAGTTTTAGCCACCAAAAATGCATGTAATTTATAAAATTAATACTGATTTCCACAGGCTTCAGTCACATTATATTTCATGGATGCCATTTTGAGGGCTTTTAATCATTCAAAAGATGGATTTTTTTTTAATTTATTGTTATAACAGTAATTATGGCAACACTCACTTTGTTTATTGATTATTCCCAGTACAAACACAATAAAAGTTATAAAATTATGAAATATGGCTGCAACATTGATTCTGAATAATCGTGACTACTCAACTACGGGAATAAATTAATGGTAAAATCATAATTTGGACCATAAACCGACTAAAACCCAAAACATTTGCTTTGAAAACAGGTTTAATGGCAAAGACGACATCGCTATTGAATGAAAGACGATAACAATACACATTTTCTGATTTTCAACACACAAAAACCCTTTTATTTGCAAATATTCTCTTTCAAGAAGCCTCTATTTAATATTTTTTGCTTTGACTGGTTGAAATAAATCTCCAAGGCCCATTAGAAATAATCGTTTGACTGTTGACGACTGCAGCTCTAATTGTCAGTAAAAGTCTGTTTGAAGCTGGATGCTGTAAACAGACGATTGACCAACATATTGTGGTAACACTCCTGCCACTAGGGGGTGATCTTAATGTTTCATAAGTAAATACATCACTGTCTAAATGATTTTGGTTGTGTTTTAACGTGTAAGCGCATTATTCCTGGCAGTGTTTGCAGAGTGCGCTTCTCCTTGAGCTGATTATAAAGGACAGAGAGGGGAAGAGACCGTTTTAAAAGGGATTTTGTGCTTTGTTTATTACGAAATGTGCTTAACTAGGCGTTTTCAATCTGTGTTAACAAAGGACAAGTAACTAGTAAATGCCAATAATGAGACGTTTGTTTTTACACAATTCAACGGGATTTTGTCTTTTTCAGCCCTAAACTCAGCAACTAAATGTGGTTAAGGTCCTATTTTCTGCATAATTCAGAGTTTTGAACCACTTTTTGCACACCTCAACCTTGGTATTTCATCAAATAGAACAAACGATACATTATGCTTCCACTTATTCACTTAGAGACAATGCCGGTAGAAGACACAAAGGTCCATGCTTTGAAAAGACTGAAACGGTTTGTATAAGGCTAATAGCAATAGCTGTCACAACGCGTATTTGACTGTCCAATAAAGTGCCGTATCAAATTTGGTTGATTATTATTTATTTATTTACGCGTTGAAGATGTTAGTAGTGTATCGTGGAGAACATTTGAGTGCTGAAATAGTGACCTTATGATGACAAGGTACAGTATGAGGATTTTATGAGGAAACAGCATTATAAAGCTAGTTTTTTGAAGGATATTTTAATCCAATTTACAAGAGTTCTGAATTAGACATATTTTGAGCAGTGCAGCTTTAAATGAAGACACATGATGACTCCTGCTGCCCTCTCTCTATCTTTCTCTCTATCTTTCTCTCTGTCTTTCTCTCTATCTTTCGCTCTGTCTTTCTCTCTATCTTTCTCTCTCCTCTCAGTCTCCTTGCTGGCTCCTCTTGCTTGGGGCATTGTTAAAGTAATGGCTGAGCTGTTGGGAGCTGACAGTAGAAGAATTGGTTTGATTCTATGTGGACACTTGTCAGGATCCAAGCCAAAGGAGACAGAGGACACAGAAAAGTACAAGGATCCAAATTCAGGAGGGAGAAGAGAGTTAGAAGAGAGAGCCAATGAGGAGGAACGTGCTGCTGCAGGGCAGGACAGTCTTTGAACATTGGGGGAATTGGACCCAGATATTATTTTCATATCATTCACGTACAAATGAATAATCCTCAAAGTTCAAGCATCTTCACCAAGCTCATTCTGACTAGAAATCAAGTGTTTTTTTTCTCCAATGGTGGTTGCCAACGATGATTGTTTGAAATGAAATCGATGGCGAAGTCTGCTGATATGTTTGGCTGAATTTGATCATTCATTCATTTTCTACTGCTTGTTCCCATTAGGGTTCGCGGGAGACTGGAGTCTATCTCAGTGACTTTAGCGGGGTATATCCTGGACGGGGGCCAGCTAGTTGCAGGTTTTTGCAGCAGGTTAGTTAAGGCAAAGGTTTGGCCTCTGAGGAAGGATTAAGGCTGACAGTAATACGCTAAAAATGGTAAATATCTAGTTCTGACCATCACATTTCCATGATTACACTGCGAATCAACTTTGTCGTTAGCAGCTATTGTTTTTTTTTTCTTCTTTCCACCAGCAGATGGAAGTCTTGCAGACTCTAATGCAAATATATTGCAATTTAAAATGATTATGTAGAAATGGGAATGATATGGCATAAAACTTAACAACAAATGAAGCCTCCGTAAATTTAGCCTGGAAGACCGAACTCCATCTATGTCCACTGCTACGCCAGGACCGCCTGCCCCCCAGGTCAATCAACGCACCCAAGCCAACCGGGCGTCCGCCAGCCCGTCCGTGAGAGTCGGGACCCTCCTTCGCGCGGAACTCCTCCAGGTTTCTTCTTTTCCCAAGGAGGTTTTTTGTAATCTTTCCTGGCCAAGAAGGAGGGTCTAAGGACAGGGGACTCCTGCGTCATCGCCCCTCGCACCTGCTCCCCCATCCTCAATCAACGCACCCAAGTTACTCCTCCCCGAGGCACGGCGCACCTCCTCTGCTCCCAATCAGCTCACAGCCGGTCCCATTTAAACCCTCATGCAGTTGGCCCGGCTGCTTCAGACCGTATTGCGACCCACCACCTCCCCTCCTCCTCTTCTGCATCCCTCTCATCCAATCATCTTCTCTACCTTCTCACCATATGTACCACCACCAGTCTCAAGGCCCTGGAGGGGAGAGACATCTAATAACCCACGTAATAAAGCTTGTTAAACGGTCCTTTCTGTGTTTGTCTGAGTCTCTCAATGGTGAATTGGATTCCACGATTCTTTTTGTCTCATAAGCAATTCAACCATGAATTCAAACGTCTGCAAATGCTGATTGTAGTTTGACTTGTCATCATCAGTCTAAGCTTATACATGCAATTACAAAGCAAAGTGGTATAAAATATGAATAATCCATAAAATATGATGTTTAACAATAAAAAAATAATAACAAATCTATCATATGAGCTGAAACGCAGCTAAATGATCTAACAAACAGAGGCCAACCTTTGTGTCTTCAGTTTGAATGAACGCAGCGGAGAATGAGCAGTCCTGTGATTGTGATCGAGTGGAAATGAGCCACGCATTGAACAGAGGGTTAGTCACACTTACCTGTGTCTGAAATCTTTGTTTCTTTAGAAAGCAAAGAGGAAAAGAGCAGAGCAGAGAGGAGTTAGTCAGGAAAGAACATGCTGAATGTCAGACATGGTCAAGGAAGAAATTATCAAGAGCAAGATTTTACAAGCTATTTTTAGAGAAGAGATTAAGGCCGTCACACACTGCAGGATTTTGAAACATGAGACAAAAACGCAGACCACAGACATGAGGGGAATTGTACAAGGTTTTAAATCCTATGATCCTCCGAGCGCAAAGACGAGAAGAGACTGCAGGCTAAAAGTAGCGGGCTAACAAAGCTAGCACACTTTAGCATCAGCTAAAAGGACGTTAGCATCAGCTAAAGTGACTCCCTTTGAGTCAAAATGTTCAAAATAATCAAGGATTGAACTTCTAGTTTATATTTGTTGTGTGTTATTATTTTGTAAAACGTGAATCAGGAAAAGAAATTGCATAGAAAAGGTAACACACTACACGGAAAGCGGTGTTGTGTTTACTGTAGCTAATCTGCAGCAGCTTCAATGATCCTCGCAGTGGATTTACTGAAGATCTACTAAACCTTTTTTCTCACTTTTTATCAACTGGATTAATAGTAACGTGGACTGGGTGCCATTTGCTGAGAATAATACTTTTGGATACATGGATGTACTCTACAGTTTAACTTCTAGCTTTACTAGAGGTGAGTAATAAAGTATTTTCCTGTCTTTTTTCGATTTTGTGTTTGCATCCTGCGCCTCTGTTTTATTGGTTGTTGCCGAAGCGGCAATGTTTTATAGTTTTGATATCTCAGAACCAGAGTTGCACTGACACAAAGGGAGAGCAACGGGTAAGAAACTTCCTACGTGGATCGAGTCACGTAGGGAAATAAATCCTGTAGTGTGTTCTGGGCTTTAGGCTGATTCGTACAGGTTAGATCATGCAAAAAGTGAAGACTAAAGTATTTTGAAAGTTTAGTTGAATTGAAGGTAGTGTATTAAGAATTTTGCTGAATATTTCATGAACAAATGTGCTGATGTAATCCCTCATTTGTCCTGGAGGGGTTCAAGGTAAGAGAAACAAACACATCTGGGTTTGAATTTGATCTTTAAATATTTGACAAAAAAACAACACAATAAATTGCCAATTGAGAATTTTGCAAAACTTCTCTACAGTTCAGGGTAGTAGAAACAGAGTTAGTAAAAGGTGGACTCAGCACTGATCTGTGGTCCAGAAGGCACTGAGGAGGAAAGAGATTTGATGTAGCATAGTGCACAAGCTGGTTTGAAAAGAAAAGCCACTCCTCTCACCCGACTTTTACGTCCCGGGAACTTTTGCCGGAGAATCAAGCTTTCAAATGTTTCTAATTGACAGGCAGAGGGTCCAATCTGTTCAGCGATCGTATTTTTTTCTTCTAGGCTATAAACAATTGGACAGCATAAGCCCAAGAGTGGATCATTGAAAACTAAATATACAAATATATTACTAGTGACAAGAGTTTGAATTACTTTGGATATTTTATAGGCAGAAATAAAAAGCCTTATTTATGAACATTTGGGGGTGTCAAATTCAATTATCAAATCTCTTTTTTTATTGCCCATAAAATGCTGACCAGCAGAAGTATATCCAGGTTGAAGTCAAGTCCAAATCAAGTCAAGTCAAGTCCAAGAAATGTACAAGTCAAGTCCAAGAAATGTCCAAGTCAAGTCCAAGTCAAGTCCAAGTCCAAATCAAGTCCAAGTCAAGTCCAAGACAAGTCCAAAACAAGTCCAAGACAAGTCCAAGTCAAGTCCAAGTTACGTCCAAGACAAGTCCAAGTCAAGTCCAAGTTACGTCCAAGTCAAGTCCAAGTTACGTCCAAGTCAAGTCCAAGTTAAGTCCAAGTTACGTCCAAGTCAAGTCCAAGTTACGTCCAAGACAAGTCCAAGTCAAGTCCAAGTTACGTCCAAGTCAAGTCCAAGTTACGTCCAAGTCAAGTCCAAGTTACGTCCAAGTCAAGTCCAAGTTACGTCCAAGACAAGTCCAAGTCAAGTCCAAGTTACGTCCAAGTCAAGCCCAAGTTATGTCCAAGACAAGTCCAAGTCAAGTCCAAGTTACGTCCAAGTCAAGTCCAAGTTATGTCAAGTCTAAGTCACGACTACATCTCTGCTGACCAGCATGCACCTTTTCTCCACACACAAATGGCTGGACACATTTTCCTGCCTCCTAAAGACAGACCATTATAGCTGCACTTATACCTGAGCTCCATGACGCTGGTGACGTTGCCTGAAGGGAAGATGCGTCTGATGTAGTTGAAGTCTCCCACGAACACACTGCCATCGGCTCCACAGGCCAGAGCCAGAGGAGCCAGCAGCTTGTTGCCCTCCGCCTGCCCGTTACAGCTCGGGCACGAGATGCTCCGCCGACGACCGTTACCTGAAACATGAAAAAGTCCATTTTCATCTCTGCCTTTAACCATAGGCAAAATGCTTCTTGGGTGCACTTAGATTGTCAAAATGGAGGAATTCAAACTTTTGGCAGGACTTTCTACATCTGGATTTTTTTCACTGATAAGATAAGATAACCTTTATTTCTCCCACAATGGGA
The DNA here is from genome assembly GCF_026437365.1 of Eucyclogobius newberryi. NCBI lineage: Eukaryota > Metazoa > Chordata > Actinopteri > Gobiiformes > Gobiidae > Eucyclogobius > Eucyclogobius newberryi. The sequence continues at coordinate 3,219,169 of NW_027316056.1, forward strand.
CAATTCCAATGTTGCAACACAGATTAGGTACAGAAACAGATTAGGCAGAGAAGTAATAAAAAAAAAAGATAACTTATATTAAAAAAAAAAAAAACTCTTATACTCTTAAATAAAAAAATATCACTCTTATTTATAGCTGCTGTTTGTTTGATTGAAGATTTTGTATTTATTCAATAGTTGGCTGACTTTTCATTAATTTATTTGGAATCCAGGATCAGTTTTGTTTTATTTCTTCACTATGTTCTTTTGTGTATTTACCTTGATGTCCAACATGTGTATTTATTGAACCATTTATTCACACTTGTCCTTGGCCAGTCCAGGTTTAGTTCCAGTCGAAGTCTACTGTCTCAGGTCTGTGTAGTCAGCCGTTGCTTAAACATTATAAAAATAGTCGCACATTCATCTGTCTTTCTCTAACTGTCTGGGGAAAAAGTATGAAACTCCATAAGCGGTTTTAAAAGGACAAGTTAACACCAGAGCGTGAGAGAAGCAGGAGTAGCACAGATGCATATTAAGCTGCCAGCGCTGCCCCTCAAAAGCAACTCTCATGTAATTATTTAGTGCGCAAAAACTCACTGATTTGAGTTAAATACAGAGTAACGCCCACCACTGCTCCAAATATGAACCTGTCTGATGCTCAGCGGGGTTTGAAATGGCATTCCAGAAATTTTATGTAATATTTGATTCAAAGCCGTGGCCTAATTTTTGTAATTACCTTAAACGTGTAACTTTTCCGATCGAGGGTCAACTACTGTTATTACTTTTTTACTGCTAATGAATGGTATCCAGGTTAACCTCCAACAGAAGTTACATCATGCACCTTAAAGCATTTGTCATACCAGACCACAACTTAGAAATGTCAATACACAGAATATATAAAAAAATACTTTTTATTGATTTAGACTTAGATCCTTTTGACTATACGTAATAAACAAAATGGTCTAAATTAATGTCTTGAAAACAAACAAAATAGTAAAACAATAGTGGACAGTTTCTTCAATAAGGCTGCATTTATTGACTTTTTCAAATTAAATAAAGTTTGAAATACAATGACTGAAGGCTTCAAGATAGAAAATCAGAAGGTGTTTATTCTATTTCACTGTCTTTAAAACTGTCTTTATTATAAAAAGGTATTTTCATATTAGTTTTAGAGTCTATGCCGTTCAGATAACGATTGTGAGTATTACCATACGACCATGCCTTTATTTTTCATAGTCAATGAGTCACAATTAGTCGATCGGTCTTATTCTTTAATAGAGTGGACTTACCCATGATGCTGCTGATCACAGGTGGCTGCTGGGACACGAACACATTTTCACCGTTGCCTTTGTACAAGATTCCTGTGGAAGCGGAGAGAAATCAGAATTAAGGACAAAACTATTACAGTGAATTCAGTGAATAAATCGAAGGTGAAGGACAAAATATTGCAAAATATGTTTATTTTTAATTTTATTTTTGCTGTCCTTTTTCACACCGATGCAACAAAACTTTGATTCCTAAAGTGACATTATCCGATTTTGAAACACACTCATCACTAGTTTTCATGATTATTTGAATGTGTGCGCAACTTTTGAATGGATTTTTCAGTCAATCCGCTCTCAGCTTTTGTCTCGTGAGTTTGATCTGATTTAGTCTCAAAGTGCTGTTTTTACAATCAGCTTATCTTTCAATGAATAATGGCTTAAATTACTCACGTGTTCCATTTTTCTGTTTATTTGTGGTTTTATTCATTATTATATATTTAGAAAAAATGATTTATTAGAATGATTGTGTAGTAGTAATCTCAGGCAGGGGTTCCCAAACTTTTCAGGCCGGGACCTCTAAAATAACCATCCAACCGACTCGGGACCACCACAGTAAAATTAAATTGTGTAATAATGAAGTTGTAATCCCTTAAAATGTATTAAAAATAATTTAAATTAGGTTTATCTGTATGCTATGTATATCTGTCAGCTGACCCAATTTCACCTAAAAAAAAACAGTTTTAAATAAAAAAAAAATGACTTAATTATTAATACACTGTAATAATATTTTTTACAGCGAGATAATTTCAAGATGTCGTTTAAAATAATTTTGAAATGACATCTTGAAATTATCTCGCGACCCCCAACTCATGTTTCGCGACCCCCATTTTGGAAACCACTGGCCTAAAGTATTTGAAACTGTATAGTTTATTGTGATATATTTCACTTCTTAATGTGTTATCATGACAGACAAAACTGCAGGAAGTTAATTTTACATACTAGTGATTTGTACAAACGTCTCATCACTTTGCTTTGTTTGTGTTGAGTCCTGGGGGAACATCTTTGATCAGAATATAAAAGTCTTTAGAGACGCATCTTTCGCACAAACTCGACGACATTTGCATCCACGATCAAGCTGAGCGACCCGTTCCGCCGAGCAAAATGAACCGGCATCGGAGAGATTACATTAGTGTTTAGCTGATTGTACAGAGTCAAACCAGAGGGAAAAGACAGGGCTGTTCTGATTCTTCAAAGTGAGACATCAAAGCACGACCCCCTGTGGTGAGCTGAATTATTAACACACTACCGCCATCTTGGAAAGCTGCTTCTAAGTTTTTATCAACTCGTTTATCCATCTGCGAGTGAGCTTTACATTCTGTCGTGTTGGTGCACTTTCAAGCCAAAAAGTGGGTCAGGAGCCATCTTCATTACATGGTATTGTGGAATCGGCAGAGCGTTATGCAATATTTCATTGAAATTGAGTGAGGAGTTGTACAGTTAACTGCTGTCTTCTGATTGGTTGGCGTGTCAATCCAATTGAATAATTTTTCTTCGACAAATACTCCTCAACATTTTTTGACAGATTTTCACCGATTTTCCAATAGAATTTTTCATTCCTATTGGATAAGCAAATTAAAGTGTATATGACAGGTTCTCCAGTTTTTCTATAGGATGGAACCTGTGGTGAATATTTATTATAGTTTTACATCAGTCAAATTGTAGTTTGTGAAAAAAAAAGATTAAAATTAAAAAGTTGAAAACTGCAGGAAGTAGAGTTGAGTTCTACGGAACCCCTCTGTGATGTCATCAATACGCGACGTGCTATCGAAAATACAGGGACACTTTAAAGGCAACTGACACATTTTTCTGACAGTTTAAACAATAAATGAATAACTTTTGTGAAATTTGAATGGCTTTCAGCCCGTGTTTACAAAATGGCTGCTAGGTAACAGTTAGGGAGTTACTGTGCCTCTACTTATGTCACATCTGCTGCTCATGATCAACCAGGAAGTACAATTATAAATGAAAATTAAGTACAATTTACGGAAAATCTAAAATATAGTCATGTTCAATAGTGAAATGTAATGTCATGTGCACTTTAAATATAGGCAAATGAAAGCACAACACAAGATATGTCATGATAAATTATAACGTTTGATAGTTAAAAGCTGAAGAAGATTGAGAATAATGTGTCACTGATGCTGAAGTTTTGGTCGAGCTCTGATCCAGTCGACAGAAGTGCCGCAGAGGAAGGCTTGATATTGTGAGTCCAAACCTCAATGCTATGCTAATGTATTCCCTGTGATCCAAAATGCACCCCACTGAGCCTTCAGAGAGCTGTTCCCACAATGCAACAGGCCAAACCCCAGTGGGTCATCACCAGGTTTTACTACTGCACTGAGAAAATAAAGGAGTATGATGTTGGCAGATAGACAGAGTTGTCTATTTGAATTTTAATGGACTGGTAGTTTTCATTGATTGTAATATGTCAAGTGAAAGTCTTTTCTTTATCTTATTTTAGTGCAACAAAATATTTTCCTGCGACGAGTACCCCGCCTAAAGCCCGAAGTCACTGGGATAGGCTCCAGTCACCCGCGACCCCGAAAGGGAACAAGCGGTAGAAAATGGATGGATGGACAATATTTCCTCTTAGGGATCATCTCAAAATGGGAGAGTGAGAACCCCCCCCCCCCCCCCCCCCAAAGACAAAAAATATTAAGTCTTTTCAGCTTCAACCCATTTTGAGATGATCCCTTAAGGGACATTCCACTGGGATTTGATTTTCTTGACAGTCAAATACCCTCAACTCAAGATAAAAATGACTTATTGTCAACATGAAGATACATACGTTTAATACCATACAGTGGAACATTCCAGGTTCTAGAGTTCAAATCCAGTTCCGACAATTTTCTGCATGTCCCTCCCTCTTTCATCCCCATTTCATGCTACACTGTCCTGTCCAATACAACCCACTGGACAAAAACTCTCTATTTTTTCTTTTGTGTAAGAACAGATTACAATTCTGCTTGTAGATGGTTTTGAAAGTTTGTAAAATAATACATTCTAAATTCAGGAATGGAAATTTTTAACTTTAGAATATCACAAAATATGAAAAATCAAAGCGGTTTTGTCAAATAAAAAATACAATCATAAATGTCAGTGATATCAAAGCCTGATTTAAAGACATACGACTATATTTTACATGATTTGTTTTTTTAATAGGAGATTATGAAAGCCACTTGAAGGCAAAATCCTGACTTTTAGGGTTTACCTGACAAATATTTACAGAAATGTTAACCCCACCTGAGCGTTTGAGTTTTGGTAAAGTATCTTACACTTTACCACAAATGATACCTTTTGCAATGCTCAAAGACAATTTATAGGAGATAAAATAGTATTTGTGTAGTTTTTTTTGTTATGCAGACTTAAAACCAGCCACATTTTGATCCGGCGTGTTATGTTTTACTTCATTCTACCTCTGTTACACAAATGTGGAACATGCCGATAACAGAGCATTTTAAAGCGCCGACATTGGTCATGGATGTCACAGATAAGGACGCGACATCCTTCAAGCTCTGCTCTGAAGTTTGCGCAGTACTACACTGCATATCTGCCCTTAAAAAGAAGACCTTTCAGCTGTGAAGATGCTCTGGTTAACTCTTCTTTTATCGCAGCGTGAAATTTAGCTATTGGCCTCCAAGCTCCCGAAACAGTGGATCTCCTTCATTCTCTCTCTCTCTCACTCTCGTCTCGCATCCCTCTTTCTCTCGCGCATGTTCTTTCATCTCTGTTCCATTAGAAGGTGCTGATTGATCAACAGAGGCCGGGCCAGCAGGGGGTGCCACATGCTGCGCGGGCCGGGCTCCATGCAAACCCAGTGACATGTATATGTATGTGGGCGAACGTGAGCGGAGTGAAGAAGGAGGGGGGAGAGGGAGGGAGAGACAGAGGAGAAAGGAGAGAGAAGCGAGTCGGGGTAAGAAGAGACATAAAGGAAATAATGGGGAAGGAAAGTGGGAGAAGGGGAGATATGGAGAGAAAAGAAGGAGGAGGAGAGGGAAAAGAGACAACAATAGAATAGAGTGGAGAGAGAAATTGGAGGGAAAGAGAGAATAAGATGGAGAGAGGAGGAGGGGAATGATAGATAAAGTGAGAGGGGTAAAGAGAGAGGAGAAAAGGGAAAAGAGAAAGAAATTGGGGAGAGAGGAAGAAATTAAAAGAAGAAAAGATAAATATATTGAAAATCGAGGGAAATAGAGGGGAAAAGAGAGAGAGAGAGAGAGCGAGAGAGCAGGGAATCATAGAGGGAGAGAAAAAGAATGTGAGAGTGGGAATGGGACATGAGGAGAAAGGTGGAGGGACAAACACAGAGAACAGAGAGAGAAAGGAAATTGAGAGATGAACAACACAATAGAGAAAGAGAATAAAAGAGGGAGATGGAAAAGGAGTGAAGCCACGTTTCGACTGGTCATGTGGTTTGTTGTCATCGCCATTTTGTTCGATAGTCATGAAAAACAAATGTATACAATTTAAAATGAAAAAGGTTGATACTTAAAGAGGCAACTGAAGTCACAACATAAAATGATAAGTTTATTGCGCTGTGGTTGAACTAGAGTAATCATGAAACTACTTCCGGTTTATCGTCAGCATTTTTTAATTTTTATTTATTTCACTTCTCTGTTCCTCTACACATTGTTTCAACTTCCATGAAATGCACTGCGTTTGGATCATTTTAGATGCATTAGGCACTGAAAATATTAGATGTTTACTCTTGACGCCAGTGCTTCGTGCGTCGATAAACAGGAAACAGCTGATGCTAACGCGTGCTAGCTTCGTTTTGCTAAGCACGTCGGCTCAAGCGCTGATCAGTAATGATTATTTTCCTGTTTATATGTGCGTTTTGCCGGCAACTCTGTGTCTCTTTCATGTGCAATCATCTCGCTCTGGTGTTTAGCTCCTTCGCAGCCCCTCAAACAGGCCAGTGCAGTTCACTTCAGAGAGCGGAGACACTTTTGAACCGACATGCTCCAAAGTGGAAACAAGCCTTAGAGAAGGAGAGGAGCTTTGGAGGCGGCAATGGGTGCTCCTGCTGTGTTGAAAGCGAGGCCAATGAAGATAGCACCAGAGTTTGTGTTTGTGTGCATCTGTGCAGTGGGTTTAGCTCTGACTGTGTTGTGTGTTGTGTGTGTGTGTGTGTGTTTGACGGTGCAGCTAATTAAAGTGAGCATTAATTAGCAGACTAGAAGGACAAAAGCTCAGTTAATTTGTCCTAATAGCGCGCGCACAGTGTCCTTGTAATCACAAACACAGGTTATGTTTATGTTCACAACAGAAATCTGATCATTAAGAGTTATTAAATTATTTAAATAAATAATTAAACAGCTACATCTGATTGATTGTTGTTCACATCCGTGCAGGTTTTTACAAGGAAAATCATGCACACAAAAAAATAAAAAAAGACAATAAGACAAAAAAATTACAAAAAAATGACTAACAAGGGTTATTTTGAAAGTTTTATTTTACAATTACAAAAGTTACTCAAAATGTCCACTAATTTTCATGACTTTAATTATCAGGTTTCTTGTGTGTATGTAAACACGCCAAAATCAGATCTAATTTTTTATAATCAAATTTTTGTCAATGTAAAAAAATAAAAATATGGCCTGTCATTGCCGTGCAAAACTCTTCAACTTCCTTTCCCACTCCAATCATAAAATCAACCATTTTGAAAAGATAATGATCAATCACTGCCTCTTCCTCAATCATCACTGTGTTTATGGATCCATGGATCAAGCGTCGGACGACCTGCGCCTATGTAAATGTCCACAGTTCCGTTACGAAAGCGTCTCAATTGTCCGCCGCAGACGACAGACGATGAGGCGTTTTGGACAGGCGTCTCCATCGCGTCTCACACTCGGAGTCTGAATGGGTTTGAATGGCTCAGATGTGGAGAAGAGGCCGCTCTGATGAGGTGACCTTCATGATAAATGCCACAGCCGGCGTTACCTGTCAGTCATCAGGAACAAAAAACTCTTGTGTTTGGGGCAAAAGCGAGACTGGCGTTTTACTCGGACCAGATCAGAAGATTCAAGTCATACTAAAGCCACGTTTTTATAATAAATCAAATGTACCTGTGTTATACTTTTTAATTATAAGACAGATATTAGCCGTTTACAAAAAGGATGTTTAGTAATTCAACGTGGCTAAAGCTGGAGTAAACAGGAAACTACTTTTGCTGCATTTACTTAACTTATCTATGTTTTTTGGTCTCTTTATGTATTAAGTTTGAATAATGTTCGACACATTATGCATTTTTGTTGTTGAAGCGAGGGCCAGCTGTTGTTAATGCACGCTCTTTGGTTTGCTAAATCTGTTGGCTCAATGCAGTGGATACACAGCGATTTATCATAAGATCAAGTCAGCGTTCGGTGAGAAATTATATAATTTTCAGTTGGAATCTACTTTTTGCCATCTGGTTTTCACTTGATTCTGCTTTCTCTCTTGTCAAATCATCTAATTCAAACGGCAGGATTTTGAACAGGAAAAAAGTTGATTATCGAAACAAAATCTGACCTTTTTGAAGGACATGAGCTGACGACAAGTTTTTACGGTTTTCAAATTTTGACTTTATTTGGTGTATTTATACTTGTTGTAGATATAAATTATAGTTTTACACCAGTCGAGCAGGTATTTGGGGAGAAAACGTTGACAAATTTGTAGAGAATCTGCATAATTTAGACAAAGAAACAACGTTTTTGAAAAAGTTCTAAACATAAACAAAATAAAGTCGCTCTCATATATTATATTACAAACAGAAAGTGAAATTAAAAATGTGCTATTCTGTGACAATTTATTTTAAAAAAAATTGGCAAAATTCTAAATATATTGATCTTAACTGCATTTTTCATTAGTTCAATGAGTTGTCCAAACTGTCAGAAGCACTTTCAACTAACAGATATTTTAATTTAATCTATATTTAATCTAGTATTTTGTCTCTCTTCCTCTCTCCATCTCTTTCCCTGTCTTTCCTTCTGCCTCTTCCTCTCCCTCTTTTCACTTGTTTTGTTTCTCTCTCTGTCTCTCTTCCTCCCCCTTCTCCTCCCCCATCTCCTCCCATCTCCCCTCTCTCTTCTGTCACACAGATCTAGGCTTGAGGAAAGTCTCTAACACTACAGAAGAGCATCACACGTCCATCAAGCACACACTGTACATGAACGAGGAAGTAGATCTTCAGTGTCACGGCTGAACTGCACAACAACACTCAGGACTGCAGCACAGATCTCCACTGAGAAACATGGAGAAATTCAAATCATCTACTCGCCTTTATAGTTGTAGGTCACCATAGTTACTCTAATGTCCAAGGACGTGAAGGAGGTGAGCGTCTTGAGCAACGATTGAACGATTGTATGTCTCTTACTTGAATCTATTTTAGACATGAGAATGGGACACGAGAATGGGGCGAGATATGCACTGCACATAACATTTAGCAAATTTTTTCTGTTTTCCTCAAACCTTACTTCTTCAAGGACACAACTTATGCAAAGTGTACTTCTTCTGAACTTTAAACCATATTATAACCATGTTCCCTCATCAAAAACAGACCTGCAACTGTATTTAGCTTGTCATGATTGTTTCATTAATCCTGTTTACGAGTTCCTCTGAGCTTCAAAAAACACTCAGGTTCAAATTTCCCAGGTTCGTGATGTTAAAGGTTGGGATCCAGAAGTCTCCTGTGCTGTTTTAAACTCCATAAATCATCTTCTGAGCATTTCTGACGTCATATTGCGTTCATTCAAGTTATAAAACATGAGACGCCAAAGTATAAGTACAAGAGCATGTTTAAAACGAGAAAACTAGTGTCTGCGTCTCTCCCTCTCTTCCCCCTCCCTCTCTCCCTCCCTCTCTCTCACTCCCTCCCTCTCTCTCTCTCCCTCCCTCTCCCCCTCTCCCTCTCTCTCTCTCTCGCTCGACTGGCTCCGTCACAAAATTCTAAAGAATAAAGCCTAAAGAATAAAGTCTAAAGAATTCCGCAGACACTCATAATGCCCAAATTCATTTAAATGGGGAAAAAGTACTAATACTTTTGAAAATTCTGCTAAAAGTATAAGTTGTTCAAATGTCAGAAGTAATAGCACACGTACTACTATGAAAGCGATCATAATGAGGTATAACTTGTTGAAATCGGTTAAAGCGTTAAGGATTTGAAACTGGCTAAATGGAAAATCATGGAAAATATAACAAATTGTAGAACATATAGTGTCTGCGTGATTAGTGTCACAGACACTCAACAAGTGGAATAATGGCCACATACTTACACATACAGACAAATTAAAAGCACCAGAAATGTGGTAAATATTGGCAAAAGCTTTTATTGAAATACCAGGGCGAATCCTTAATCCACTGTGTTAAGTACAGTGTGATGATAATCTTTAATTTTGCAGCACATTTTCAATTAATGAGCAGAAAAATTGCAATGTAATGAGAGTTTTAATTGTGTCGCTTAATTGTTGAAGATAATTTATTTTTAATTCATAATTGGCCAGATTGTGGCCTCGAGGTCTTTCATTCACGACACCAAACATCAATATTTCTGTATTTCAACAAACATTCATCCACATGAGTTGAAAATAAATGATTGTTCCTAAATGTAGCGACTGCATTTGTCCCTTCAAACTTAATGGTCTGTATCATGCACTGAATTTGATCATGTTGTTGCATCACACATTTTCTGGAGTTGTGTTTTGTCCTTTATAACTTAAAGCAGTGCAAAAAAGTAACAATCAGAAGGCTTCTCTGTGTTTATAACCTAATAAATGAATTTAAGCATTCACATTTCTCCCTAAAATAACAAAGCCAAAGACTCCAAAAGCAGTTTATAGTGTTGATAATGCCTTTTTTCTCCCAACATGGCCTTCCTCTGTATTAAGAGTTGCAAAAGATTTAGTATTCAAATTAAAATCCTCACTTTATATAATACAACACATTAGTAGGAGTTGTTCTCCTCGTCGTTGCCCAAGGCTATAAAATCGTAACATTAATTATCAGCCGAGATATCACTGTTTTAGCAGAGTTCTAAGGGAATCGCTGCATCTTTTATGTATTATTCTGATGTGGAAAAGAAGAAGCTCTTTTAATTGTTCTTTTTTAATCAAAATAAAACAGTGCTGATATTCAGAAAGGTCTTCAGTTCCAGTATTTGTTTATGCACTAATAAAATGATTTAGCTAGAATTTGTTTGATTTAGTCTTGACGGCACTTTCAAAGACAACTAGAAAATTTGCAAAAAAGTGTGTAATAGTACAACATGTGTGTAAGTACTGATTTGTTGAAGTGTGAAGTTGTTTGAAGAAGTTTAATTGTGTAAAATTGCCGAATTTGTGTAAAAGTACTTTTTTGTGTAAAAGTACTTTTTTGTGTAAAAGTACTTTTTTGTGTTATAGTACTTATTGTGTAAAAGTATTTTTTGTGTAAAAGTACTGCATGTGTGTAAGAGTACTACGTGTGTAAGTATTAATTTGTTGAAGTGTGAAATGGTGTACAGTAGTTTGTGTAAAATTGCTGAATTTGTGGGAAAAGTACTTTTTTGTGTAAAAGTACTGCATGTGTGTAAAAGTACTACATATGTGTAAAAGTACTACATGTGTGTAAATACTAATGTGTTGAATTCTGAATGTGTTGAAAGTGTTTGGAAGTGTGGAAGGGTGAATATTTGTTGAAAAAATTAATTGTGTTCAATGCCACATTCATTACAATGGGATAAAGTACTTTTGTAAATACTGCAAAAAGTACAAATGTCAGAAGTAATAGTACACGTAAGACTGTGAAAGCGATCGTGATGAGGTATAACTTGTTGAAATCGGTGAAAGTGTTAAGGAGTTGAAACGCGCCGAAGGTTTGGACTGGAAAGGGTTAAATACTGATACTTTTGCAAATACTGCAAAAAGTACAAGTAGTACAAATGTCAAAAGTAATAGCAATAATGAGACAGTGAAAACGATCATGAAGAGGTATAACTTGTTGAAATCGGTGAAAGTGTTAAGGAGTTGAAACGCGCCGAAGGTCAGGAAAAAACTGGAAAAATATAATAATAATAATAAAAAACACTAGAGTGTCTGCGTGACATCACGCAGACACTCAATTATACACAACCAGTGATTAAAAACTATTACTATTACTACGCTTGCCAAATTGAAGTTTGCGAGGCCGGTGAGAGCGCGCACGTGAGCTCCGGGAGAGGCCGGTGAGAGCGCATGCGGGAGCTCCGGGAGAGAGCGATGAGAGTACAGTTTATACAGTACTTTTATTTGTTAAACAAATGCTTGGGCCTGTAAAAAGGTTTTGTTCCTTGCTTTCAATGTTTTATGGAGTATTTCATTGTATAATAACTGTAAAAAAATAAAGGTTTCTACTTCTCGGATTTCGACTCCCGCGGGTTCTTCTTGGAACGTAACCCCCGCGATAGACGAGGGATCACTGTATAAGATAAGATAAGATAAGATATTCCTTTATTGTCCCACATGGGGAAATTTCATTGGTGCAACGCAGGTAGATACAGAGGTAGATCCAGAAGAACAGATCACTTATAGGAAGTCTGAAAAACACTTTCAGTAGAAGATCTCCTATAAATAAATAAAAACTCCCATAGACAAATAAATAAATAAATACATAAATACCATTGCATGTGATCACGACAGTAATTGCACATCAATATAACTTATTGACATTGGTTAAAGCGTTAAGGAGTTGAAACTGGCTAAATGGAGTACTAATACTTTTGAAAATACTGCTAAAAGTACAAGTTGTTCAAATGTCAAAAGTAATAGCACACTGTGAAAGCGATCATAATGAGGTATAACTTGTTGAAATCGGTAGAAGCGTTGAAGAGTTGAAACTGGCTAAATGGAAAATATAATAATAAAAATTATGACATCACTCAAAAATACAAGAACATATAGTGCCTGCGTGACATCACGCAGACGCTCAACAACTACAAATACATTTTTCATCATGTATATTGTTTTCAAATATAAATGCATTTTATGTAAAGTATTTTGTGCAAAAATTGCCACAATTGCACATATTTGGGACATTCAAATCTGAAATATGGATAAAGTCAGATTTATAGGCACAGTAGATGAACATATAACTCCTTTGTATTTGAGAAAACTTGACCTCACTAAACACTCGTGTAAAAATTCCGATTTTGCTCAATTTATTTGATTACGTTTTTAATAATCAGGCTTGGAATCAGATAATAACTAATCCTTTTGTACGATCTGTGAAAATCTTGCCGTGTGCAGATGCTGCTTTAAGGACTGATATTTATGTCCCTGGTGATGCTGCAGATATTATTGTTTCCACATGGAAACAAACCGACCAAAAGTCTGTTAATGTTGCACTGTGTATACATCTTTTTTTTTAGTTTGATGGGAATAGGTTGAGCTTGTTTGTACAATGGAATTTATTAAACGCTTAACGCACAAAACTTTGGAATATATGTTTATTTTTATGACATATTGGCAGATAAAACGGTCTAAAACAAAATAAAATACTCTGGTCACAGAAGCTTTTACCACTCAGGCCCGGTGTATGAAGGTGTACAGATTGTGCTGCACTGAAGGTTAATGCTGGATCTTGATATACAATATAACATACCTCTACGTGTAAATACAGCGCTTATAAATAATGCATTTTTCCTGTCGTACATTTTGATAACGCACTCTGCAGCTCAAGGACCCGCTGACAAAACAAGCACTGGTCCAAATGCTTTCATCTATAAATAAATATGAATATGACATCATGGCCACTTTAATGTACAACAAACACGCAGCTAGGTCTTGTCAAATGCATAAAAATATCCGACTAGATGATGACGTATCCCGAAAGTTTACGCAAAAAAACAAATTCGAATTAGCTTCCTCGACAGTGACAAGAATGCCCGTGTGTTTTGACAAGCCTAACTGACAGATTTACATAACACAACGGCCAAGAGGAAGTGACTGCTCCTGATTTGCGTTGACGCGATGCATAAATGTCGTGTTCTAATAGGAGCCGAGCTGCTAACAAAGACATATGCGCTTGCTAAGTCTCGGTGGGATAAACACAGATTGCGAGGGAGGCTTCGCTGTCCCTCCCAGATACGAAATCGCACCTACGAAGAGCGTACGGATATAGACGTAAGAAAATCCCCAAATTACACCTGCGACTATGCGACAAGGTGTTGAAAGCCCAAGAGGGAGAGCGAGGGGCGAGGGAGAGCCAGGAGTGATGGATTGGGTGACAGATAGAGGACAGCACCGCGGGGTGGGGGATGCATAAAGACGCAGCATATGTAAAGCTGAAAAATGCATTCTGTATGTGCATAATGTGGACGTGTAAGCGTTTTATATATGTTATACTGTCCACGATTCAAAAAGATAAGTGCGTGTTCGTGAGTGGCATTCGATGTGTTTTCAACTCTGATTAAAGAAAACAGACAGAAAACATACAGTCTCCCACAAAAGTAAGAACTAGAAGTCAATATTTATGGTTTTAAAGCAGCTGGAGGTGTAGCCATGAAATATATAGCTTTACTCAAGCAAAAATAAAAGGTTGTAACTTTAGGGCCTGAACAATATATTGTCCAATACTTTTTTCACAGTGTGAGTCCGTTTTATACAGCTACAGAATGTGATTTTTGACTATGTTTAGCTGATTAATTTTACTTTCAAAAAACAGTTAATTTCAGATGAAAAATGTGATGTTTTGCTATATATTTACTTTCTTGTTACTTTACAATATAATCTAAAGACACACTTCCCGGTTGGAATATGCACGTAGATAACCTGTGAGCGGTAAGCACTCATTCATTTCAACGTAGAAGAGCTGCAATGTCTGTTCAGCAACTACAAGAACAAGAGCAAACACATTTTCAGACTTTAGGAGTTATACTTTACCAAATACAGATATGAAAAATAAATGGAGAAGAATTAAGTGGGCCAGCAGCACAAATGTGTATAAATATCCAATAATGCTAGCAGTAACGTTGTGCTAAATGCTACAGAGATGCAAGCTGCTGTATTTTAACGTCCACAGAACAGTCAATCGAAGGCTTCTGACCCTGGATAACCCTTGGGCATACAAAGAAATGATGTGGTGTAAGAAACAATGCAATCTTATTATATTTTGGATAAAAATATAGATATTGTTGTGTCCTTGAACGCTTAATTCAAACACTTCATCCACAATGTCCAGTTACAGTATGTGATACATTGTACACTGCGTTCAGACACGCCGTGCTTTGACGCTGGTTTAATCACAGTTTAGTCCAGATGTCGACTCGGTTCGGTCCTTTTCTTGCCGTGGTTTAGTCCACGTTTTTATGTGGCATTTCAATATAGACTAAATGTATCACAAATTGCACTAGTTAATCAGCAAAGCATTGTATGTCCATTGTAGTGCTCTCGACACAGCACAATGTTATATGCAGTTTGTGTTATGTATGTTAATCATTAGGAGAAGAAAAAGTAGCAAATTGACTTGGGCTGCATGATTTTCAAACAATGCCATTTATGCAAGTTGTTTGTAGCTCTCACAAACCCTTACTATTTACATGCGTGGATTTTTTTGGGCCAAACAGCTTTTTTTCAGATGGAAAAATGATGCAGGATGGATCCCTCATGCACAGCCAATAATCTCTTATCCCAAAGTGTCTATTAGCACTCGCACGGCTCTTTCTTTTATAATTTGATGAAGACAGCCTGTAGTGGTCTGTTTTTTCCTACAAAGTTTTGATTTTACAAATAGAAAAAAATAGGTTGGGTAATGCAGAGTTAATGTTATTTCAAAAGAAGATCTCATAATACTTGGACAAACTTTCAATTCTCAACCTAAAAAGAATGTGGAGCATAGACAGAAATGCACTTAAGTCATCCACAGTGACTACTTCATCATTATATTTTCCACTTTTCACATTTCAGGTTGTTTATCTACAGTGCAGACGTGTCGCAAATGAATGTCCTGATCACAGGAAATGCAATAAAAAGCAGCAAGGCAAAGCACTAATAAACAATCCGGCAAATAGAGAAGAGCGCGACGAGTAATATGAGATGTTCAAATGAAAAAGAACATGCTTTTTGTCACTAAGTCAGAGATGGAAAGTTGCGCTGTGGTTGCGTTCATTTGGGCTGAACATAATGGAAAGGGTTTTGAAGTAAATGCCATTGCGATTGGATTTACAGCATATTGCAAAACATCATTGACATTTTGTTTCTTGGCTTTAAACTAAATCATCAGGTTCAACTTTTGTGAAATTACTGTTTAGATAGTGGGCGGGGCCTCCAAAATAGAAATCCACAAACTTGTCATATTAATTGCAAATAAATTGTAAAGTCCTTTCCATTGATCCATTGATGAACAGAGAAGATTTTGAACTTTGTGCCAGTTTTTGTTTCATGTTGACAGGCCCAGTAATTAAAGAGATACAAACCATAAACCAGGTCAGAAAATCTATACTCTGATAGTTAAACAGTGAGCTCTACCACTCTTAACTGCCCTCCAGCTCAATTTTAAAGGTGTTTATTCTACAGCGTGCGCAGAACAGATATATATATATATATATATATATATCTGTTCTGCGCACGCTGTAGAATAAACACCAGATTTATTTAGGCTCAAAGTAGTGTTGATCTGAAGTTCTATCGTTTCTCACTCATTCGCGCGGCAGGAGCGGCGCAGCGCGGAGCAGACAGCTGTGGGGCTACGTCACGGGTGGGCGGGGCACACACGCGCTCTGAGACTACGTCACGGGTTGGGCGGGGCACGCGCGCTCTGAGACTACGTCACGGGTTGGGCGGGGGAGCCAGATCGCTCTTCGCAAGGGTGGGGGCGAATATCAAACCAAGCCGTCTGCATTTCCGTGTTGGTGAGGGGGTCCAAGGTCTGGGTGATATTTTTTAACTATTATGTTAAGGGTGTTGCACAACCCTTATTATTATCAATTATACACTTAGGATAGACTACGAAACGTGAAAAAAAGCATGTTATGGCACCTTTAAACTATTCATGAGTTTCCGTCACGTGACTTATTTGACGTCACTGCCATTTCGAAAAGGTGTGAAGTTCTGGGTTTTGATCCTGATCGAGTCGCTGACACTTAAAAGTAGAGTTTTGTGGACATTTTCTTCCTGGTCCACAAGCCCTCTGCAACGGACAAGCCCTCAAGCTGTCAAGAGCACGGACTTTGTGCTTGATCCAAAAATATAACACCCGGACAGCTGGAAATTAGGCTTGTTAAAACTGCAATCAGGCTAACATTTAGTAGCCTAGCCACGCAAAACTATTGACCTCAATTTATTTTGTAATGCCCAAAATCACAACAGCAGTTGCCTCGAAGGGCAACAATGAGAACAGATCAAACAATGTTCATAGGAATTTAGTAATGTCCCATTATCCCATGTCCTTAGACAAATGTCTTTAAGTCCCCTGTCCTACAAAACGTCACGGAAAAAGTAGAAACCTTGAGGAGTTCCACAGTGAAGGAGAGATCTGATGATTAATCGAGGTGGATGAATCGTTCATCTGGAGTTATGTAAACTAGCATTAGCCCGCTGCTAACTATCTGAAACAAACAGCTCAGTCTGGAGTGATTTCTGTAAGTCCACTGGTCTCTCCTGACCACAGTCATACATTTCTGGACAAACCTGATCATTATGATGTTACAAAAGAGAAATCCTTTGATTTTTTTTTGTTATGTTTTTGTTGGTAGGGCCCACAGTGAGTATGCACCTCAAGATGGCAGTAGCACCGAGTGTCACGTCACTTCAGACACATGATTAGCTGTGCTAGGATGTTGTGATGCCCCCCAACTTTGCTTTAAAAAACATTACTGTCACCTCAGCATTTACAGGAAATTATATTATGTTGAATTAACTTTTACTATTCATTGTATTTTTCTTTTAATGTCTTGCATGATGTAATCTATTATAAATGTGTCTTTTGTGAAGCACTTGCTTCATGCTTGTGCATGAATTGTTCTTTATAAATAATTTTGCCTTGCCTTTTAACCAATGTTTGATTCATGTTAATAGAACCAAGAATTACACATCAAAACATCTGCATTTTGACAATCAACAACAAAATGTATCAATAAAGGTTGATCATTTCTTCCATACATTTCGAAACATATTGGTTAAGAAAGGGAGTGGAAGGCAAAACACTCACAGCCACATGTTAAGTCTCAGTAATAACAGAGATATTATCCATAAATCAGGACAAACCCATATAATCTCACCTGCCCTCCAGCTCAATGTGAAACGATTGCTCTTTTAACGTTGTGGCGTCGTGTGAACACAAACTTACTGAGCAGACAAGGACCAATAAGGAGACATAAGTTTCAGCTCTTCCCTTGGTCGCCCCAAAGCTGCACGACAAACACTGTTCTGACAACTGCTGCGACAATGCATTTTAAACGCATTTAGACTTGGACATACAATTAGCCAACTAATGATGTGGAGATGCATGGAGAGAGGAGTCCAGAGGAGAACCATAAAGGAGGCATTTTCAGGGCTCATTTGCACAATAACATACAGGCAAACGTCTGGAGGGTTGTGGAGCTTAAAGCGAGAGAAACTTCTGTATGGACAATTATTAACTGTATTTTTGTTTAATGAATAAATCATTTGAAAATGACAATTGCAAAAGACACTAAAGGCACTTTTTTCCTGTTACTTATTCTGTCCATATGCTGCACTTTACATAATTATAATTGTAGTCATAGCCATTTATTATAATGAAAGTAATGTAGCCTTACACTCCACTTGCACAGTTTTGACAGTATTATAAGTCTGTTTGAATAGTTATTTATCAGATTTTTCCTGCTGTTCTTTTACTTTAATTTGGACTAAGTTTGGAGATGGATATATATATATATATATATATATATATATATATATATATATATATATATATATATATATATATATATATATATATATATATATATAAATCTGTGTATTAAAGTTTTTTCTGTTCTATGCCATCACACTGTAAGGACATTAAGGACTTTTATTAAATGTGCTGTAATTGCTTTTTACCATCTTTGCAAAGGTCCAAACATAAATTATTCCTCACTTTTCTAACAACAACTAGCATGCTAACAGCGCGCTTCCTCGTTTTTCAGAGAATAAAATGCTCTATAATTCGATGCAGACAGCACACAGCGGTCTCATTTTGACACAAATGCACTGGAGTAAAACAGATTTTGTTTTGTTTTGTTTTGTTTGTTTATATATAATTCCAAGCCTGATTTATTTATTAACTATTTATTCATTTATTAAAAATGAGGCAAAATTACATTTGTTTTGCCAATTTTCAGTGGGATATATTTAACTTCTAAATAAGATATCAAAAATCTCTTCTGTACATGTTTTTGTATCTAATTGGTCAACAAAATTAAGCAATCATTTTTAACCCTTCTATCCATATTTCAGATTTCAGAACCTGTGTAATTTTGTAATTTTTACACATAAAATTCCTTATTCTCTATGAAAACATTACATGATGAAAACTTGCAATGCATCTTTTTTCTTATATGGTTGTTTAATTGTTGCTTTATGTTACATCATGTCAACCCTAACCCTAACCCATGACAACCACTAAATTGTGTATATATTCAGTCAAAGTATTTTGTATGAGTTTATTTTTTATCTTATTTAGTTAACCATTTTTTTAAATTGATGCCTTATTATTATTATTATTATTATTATTATTTTTTGCCATTATTTTTTTGTTTCATGTTGCACTTTATCACCGAAGAAAGTTCCTAGTTTGTGAATCTTCTTTTTATTCACTGACAATGGCAATAAACCTTTTTCTGATTTCTACTTAAATCATAACTGTTGTACTTTTCTGTAGTGTCGTGTTCATTCACCTCTCAGTTCTACAATATATGTTCTAACACGTCCTGGGGCAGAGCGACGGAAGTGTGGCTGCCATTTTGTTCCACTCAAACCAATCAACATGAACACAAACATTTTCATAAGCAAAGTGTGTGAAGTGTTCAACATTTTCAGTGGCAAAAATCAAACCCAAAGTCTTCACACTTACTGTATCCATTTACTTTCACGTTGAATCTAAAATTGCTTGTTAAAACTTATAACGAACAAAGAACGATGAGGGATAAAACAGGAAAGACAATCTCAGCGGTACCAAAGTTCAAAACAGAAAAAGGATTTTAGCCGCCGCCGCCGGCGCTGATTGTTGATTATTTCCTGTTTCTGCATCTTTGCATAAATCCAACCTCTCGAAGACGAGGTCGCACACTTGAGGCGCGCTTTAATGGAGTGCGTTTCTGTTCCTTTGTTTTTGCCGCACGGTGCCGGTTGTTCTGGGTCGCCGCGGTAGCTGTTTCGCCCAGAGGATGTGGACTGAAGACAGGCGCTATTATGTTTTTGAATATGAACAAGCTTGGAGATCGGGTTGAGTTTTGAGTCACGGAGTAAAAATGCTTTTGAACAAAGCAGAGACAGAAAATATAAATGTTGTACAGTGTTGAAAGAAAATGCAAGAGTGTTCGTTTTAAGTGAACTAATCAAACTAAATCAGAAATGTTCTTTATTAATTATCTGATGATAATTGAGTGTCTGCGTGATGTCACGCAGGCACTATATGTTCTTGTATTTCACATATTTTTTATTATTATATTTTCCATGATTTTCCATTTAGCCAGTTTCAACTCCTTAACGCTTCAACCGATTTCAGCATGTTATACCTCATTATGATCGCTATATATACATTTCTGTTCTGCCATTTTAAAGTCCCTTTCTACATCTGACTATTTTTTCTTAGCTAATTCTGGCCATGTCAGATATAGACATAGATAGTCTGTATTCAAGGGAACTCATTAATATCAATGTAGAAGAGCTGCTCTGTCACCCACTCAACAACTACACGAGAAAATGTAGACATTAGGAGTTTTATTGCACTAAATAGGACATGGGGTAGAATACATTTGTCTAACGGGCTAAATTTGCTAACAAGCGCTACAGGCTAAATGCTATTACGACGCTAGCGTGGCCTGCTGTATTTCAAACATCTACAGAACAATCCGTTCAGTTTTCTGCGGTAATGTCATGTCAGCAACTTCCATAAAGAGACAGTTGGTTGTGCGTAAGATACACATGATTTGTCAGGAAAAGTCGTTGGAAAGGGACAACATTGTATTTTGTGCCATTGAATCAAGAGTTTTTGCCCACGACAGACCACGCCCTATGTGCTGCCTCCATAGCACTGGCACTGACACGTAAACACCAACAGCAGAATATTGGTTGGCGTGTGTGAAAAGTACCGGATCACGTTGTACTCAGGTCCTACCGTTCTGCACGTCCAGGATGTGGTGCTTGTCCAGGGTCCAGCCGCCCATGTTCGACGCGTCCAGCTCGTAGCCCTGCAAAATGGCCGTCCTCTTCTCCCACAGAATCAGGTCCAAACACGACTCGTACTCGAAGCCCACAGACACTGGAAAAAAATGTGTTATTGTTATAACATTTTTAGTTACAATATTATTTGACGAGAACAGTTGAAGAGTGTTGATTTTTTTGTTCTTAGCGGTGCAATGGTGTTGTTTTATCTGAAATATTCCACAGTATGGCATTAAACTTAATTTATGGTTTTACTACTAAAAAATACCACCTGCTATTCTAGGCAAAGCAACACCTAGTGCGAATGACAGTTTTTTTTAATGATTTTATAATTTTGACTTTATTTGGTGTATTTATAGCTGCTAAATGACAGTTTTACAACAATCAAGAAGCTATTTGTAGAGAATGTTGGAAGTGACATCACACAAGGGACACTCATTTTGCAAATTTTATGACAAATTTAGAAGGCAAGAAACACATTTTTTTGACCCTCTAAACAATAATTGAACTAAATAAAGGTGCTCTCATATTTTTTTTTTTTTATTGACAAACGTTTCGGCCCAGTGGTTGCAAGCAAATTTCCTAGTACAAGTATTTCCTTTACAAACAGGAAGTACAATTAGAAACTTTGCTATAACTTTAAAAAAATGCTATTCTGAGATATAAATAGTATAATTTTTCACTAAATTTTAAATATATTGATAGCTAAGATCAATATATTTACAATTTAGTGAAAAATTATACTATTTTTATCTCAGAATAGCATTTTTTTAAAGTTATAGTAAAGTTTCTAATTTCTAATCCATTTCAGTTGAATGAGTAGTCCAACCTGTCATAGGGACTTAAAGTTACAGGTACTCTAAGCTAAAGGTTACAGGCAACAAAAAGAGCTTTAAATAATCTTATTGAGACATAAATCAACAAAAGCCGTTTTAATGACACGCTTTCATGATATTCCTGAAGTCAGACAAGAACTTAAGAAAATGTTTATTCATCACATGGGAAAGTGACGTTCTCTTGACCAAAGCTAAATGCGCACAGTTAAGCACCACATGCTGCCTTTTCTCACATGAAAACATTTGTCTCTGTGAGGTAGAAAACTCGTAAAGTCAAGAACAGGACCGACGCCAAACCACATAAAAACACACCCAAAATCTTCAAATCTGTGCCAAAAGCAGCTGCCGCCATTTTCCCAGCGCACATCTGGGACACTTGTATTATTAATATTATACTGTCGGACTCGTGTAGCAGCACAATATAGCTTTTCTGGTGTATATGTTATAGGGCTAACGATTAATTCAGTAGTCAGCTAGTCCAGCAAGTATCTATTTTATACAACTGAATTTGTTTTACAATTCATTTTGACTTTTTCAATACATTTTAACCATATACAGACTGAAATATGGTGACTGAAGTCTTCTAGATTAGAGAAAATGTGTGTGATATTGATTCAATACAGTTTGATTTAATAATGCCAATAGAAAGATCATTTTAGAATCCGTATAATCCAGATTTCAAAATGATCCAAAATACAATGATTTTTTTATTGTCGTTCCGTCACAATCGGTCGATTAATCGTTGCAGCTCTACAATGTGGTGTCAATACTGCAGATTTTTTAATCAATCTTTTTTTTTTTTACACTAATGCAAAAATAAATACTCACAGTTTGGATTATCAAAATACCTGTAGTAAAACTCTGTTAACATGAATATTGAAAGTAGTTGTCGTTGAATGGGTCTTTCACTTTGCATTTGAAATCTTAAATTAGATGTCTGATGCCTTCTGCCCTCAACAGTACCAAAACCATTTTGATGTGAATAATTTGCAGCGTGACTAATGTTAATATGATGCTTTCAGAGTGAAGGCATTTTAAAGAGAACATATGAAGTAAATTAAAGCGCTTTTAAACATGCGATAATGGTCTTCCCTCACCGTTGTCTTAGTTGTATTTTGATTGACTCATCTTGGCTACGTTTAAGAAAATGTTGTCTTAATTATGTTGAATTTTCATTGCATACTTCTTTATTGTAATAAGAAAACAAATTACTCACATCAAACGTAACTGTTACACATACATTTCAATTATCTAATAACCGGTCAAACCTTTGAATGAATTAATCAAATTTAGGATTTCATCGGTCGTGGTGTCATTAATCATGAATCAAAAAAGGTCACAAAACCATTTTTCAATAAAAATAATAAGTAATCTGCTGCTTGCTTAGTAACGGTGAACTGAGCTCTCAACATGAAGTTAATGGACCCGTTTTAATTATTAAGCTGTTTTCAATCAATATTTCAGTTTAAAATCTTTTAGTTTAATACTATATTCAAAAACAGTTCCAGTAAGCGTGTATACACTTTAAAAACATGCTAGAATGAAACAAAAAACTACTCTAAATTAAGTTTTAAAGTGCTATTATCATAAAAAACCATACAAGCTCCACTGAATTGAACCTAGTGTATGTGTTATAATAAGAGAATTAAAGTAAATGAGATTAAAAACAGAGTACAGATGGAGAATGTGTGCAGTGAAAAGAGGGACACAGAGAAACTTAAGAGCCATTGGAAATAACTGTGATGCTGGCATTTACTGCTCGACTGCTGTGAGGAGCAATAACGCTGAGGTTTATGGGGCTTCGAGGGAGCGACGCCAGCTTAGCATACGGCCGATTCAAACAATGATGAAGACGCATCGCAAATGTACTTAACAACAACAGACGTGGAGTGAGAGCATGGTTAACGGTGCACTGTGTGACTTTTCTGACACCTGTTTGTCTGCGAAGTTCACTAGTATATTAAACGTATAAATCGCGGAGACAAGAGGGTGAAGCTACCAGGGCAAGTTACGGGCCGAGTCTGTGGAGAGGCGAGCCTTCTCACGGAAATAACGCATGTTTTCTAGCAATAAAACCATTTGTAATTCAATAAATGCAAGTTAAATGAGTTTAATGTTATACTGTGGAACATTCCAGGCAAGCAATAACCATGGAAACAAGCAGGAGGCAAATTCCCCCGACAGAAGTTACATAATGCAACTCTAAATGGGCACCTAAGTTAATTCATCTGAAGAAAATAAACCCTATTCTGGAAAAACAGAGTTTATTGTGCACTCTTTTTCATTATAGAGCAGTTTATTCTTTGCGACCACAGAACAAATCCAGTGATGGTTTATGGACTCAGGAAACGTCTGGATTTTTATTGGTGACACAATAATCTGAGGTAAGTTCAAACGTGAGTGATTAGTGATCGCTCAGAGAAAACCGGATTAATGAAACAAGCGTGACCGAAGCTAAACACAACTCCAGGTATGTTTCAGTTGATGAAGCAACAATATTTTTGGCGTAAAATGTGTCTCAAATGATAAGACGTAGCAAAGGCTTAAATAATGGTCATCCTTCACCATTATTTCACCATAAATACCGGTGCACTTCCTCTTCCCCTCAAACATCGTCCATGAACCTTAGCTTAGCCACCAACGCTCATGTCTCTGGAGACTATTAAGAAATCCGAGCAGTGAAGTCAAATTTGTTACTGAATTAGCCCCAATCCCTACACTAACAACATTTCAACATTAGATGGGAAACACAGTATGTTTTATTCATCGTACGCAGCTTCATGTTTTTTGCATCAATTTGATCCTTTAATTGGACGAAGGACCTCGGTCAAAGACGACTACGAAGTATCAGAGAAACACTCGATTCCTCCATTCAAAACCTGCTTTACATGTGGACATTTATCACTCTCAGGAAGCGGCATGGTGTAGGCGAGCCGGCAATCGATCGAAACAATTACTCTAGCATATTAGCAAATACAAAGTGTTTGCGTTTGAGCTTTGTTTGTATTAAGATTTGGAGTTTGGAGATGGTGGCCATGAAATTCCGCAATAAAAAATTCAACTATGACCAAATTGGGTCATAAAGTGAAGGGAGGTCAATGGAAAATGATTTATTGGGGTTTTTACTTTCACAAAATGACGTGGATTGACTGCAGATGCACTTCACCTGAGTTATTTTACTGCTAAATCTCTGCTGCATGACATTACTCGTACTTCCATAATGTTTTCATGCAAGACTTGAACCCCGGTCTCGCACAGACATTGATTATTTTACGCTGTCACCGCTCGCGTCTAATTGCCCAGGTTCGTTTGATTTAAGATTATTTATTCTGGCTTGTGAAATACTTTGACGCCTTTGCTTTGGTAATTTATGTTTTATAACTCAGACTAATGTACTATATATGTAGTGACAAGGGGTCTAATGTGGAAGACTGCGAAGAGAAAAACATAGGATTAAAAGAAACAAAATACAAATAAAGGTTAATTGTTATTCCTTTCAGCATGACATGGGGTATTAGATAACAAACCCTATGACAATTTGACTTTTTGGTGTTTTAGAATGTGCGAGCAGTGCACTAAGTGCGAGCAGTGCACTAAGTGCGAGCAGTACACTATGTGCGAGCAGTGCACTAAGTGCGAGCAGTGCACTAAGTGCGAGCAGTGCACTAAGAGAGCAGTGCACTGTGTGCGAGCAGTGCACTATGGCGCGCAGCTTAGAGGGAACAGTGGCTCGCAGTGCACTATGTGCGAGCAGTGCACTAAGAGAGCAGTGCACTGTGTGCGAGCAGTGCACTATGGCGCGCAGCTTAGCGTGGCCATCTCTTGGGGAAATGTGGGCATTACAGGCGAAAGGTAAAATTAACGGCCAGCCACAGTATCGTGAGTTTGAATCCCGACTCCGACATTTGCTGCATGTCCTCCTTTCTCGCTCATCATTCCCCTTCCTTTCTTTCTCATTCCATCAACTGTCTAATAAAGCCTACGGCAAAAATAAATAAATAATAATAATAATTTTTAATATAACTTGGACAAGCTTAGCGGGCCGAATTGAAAGGCCCAACGGGCCGGATGTGGCCGTAGTTTGGGGACCACTGTCTTAAACAATAAATACGACTTTTAATGCCTTGTTTGCCCTAATTAGTTTACTCTTATTTGAAATATTAACACTACCTTTTCCTTTTTGAGATATATTTTCTCAAAATAGCGTGGCAAAAACCTTTGGCTACCCACTTTGTATTTTGCTCCGATTGTGCAGGACTAAGCCATCTTTTGGTGTCAAAGCAGAGAACCGAAAATGTTTTTGGTGGTTGCTATATCTTTATTTCCTCACACTGATGCCAAGGCAGTGTGCACACTTTCATTAGTAAGAATGTATTCTTTCATACACAATTATGGTCTGTAGAGGATAGAAAACATTTATACAAACGTTACAAAAATAAAAGTGTCTGTCCAGCTTTCCTATGAGAAAACGTGTATCAAAAACTATAAAACAGTGGCGTGCGGTCAGGGCAATCAAGGCGAGCAGTGATTGACCAATAAAATATTGTTCTGAAATATATCCATACAAACCTGTTTTCCCCTCACTCTGGCTGCTGGGTGTCACAATGTATTTTAGTGTCCCCTACAGGTCGCTGAGCATTACTGTGGGAAGCTTGGGTCTTCTTCTCAGTCTGTGGCCGTGTTCAGAGGCCTGTTCATGCTTCGCTCTCTAACATGAGCTTTTAGAACCAGAGCGGACAGCAGCTTATTTTAGAGCTCTGCACGCTGAATAAACCTGTGTTTAGATGTTTGCGGGTTCTGCCCTAACTGAGCATGTGCAGAGGAGAAATGAAGCAACAGCAGCGCCAAGTATCAATAGAAACAATCTTTTAGAGACTTGTCTTTGTTTGTAGCTAAGGCTCTGTTCACATTTCCAATGATCACGGTAGATGTTAGTTAGAGATACAAGCTGTATTTGAACAACATAGAGCCCTAGTTTGTGTAATGAATTGGTCGATGAAGTGAGACTATTTAAACCCTTCAGTGACACTTTCGGGTATGGGAGTTTAGCTCAGTAAACGACCTTCACGCGGGATACTTGGCTTCAAAACACACCCTTGCATATTTAGATTTTAAGTGTGAAATACCAGCGCATCGGGTGATGATGTCCCAATCACACCGCATTCAACGCACGACATAACTCAGCGTGATTGCATGTTTTTGTCTGTAGACATTTTTACCACGCTTTCTCCCTGGCACCTCCTGCTTGTCCTCATATCTGGGATTAATCACACTTTTGGCCGGCTCTTTCTGCGCTGACCACTCTCCTCCAAGTGAACACTATCTTACGGGGGCTGCGTGGCTTTGATTACACGCTCCGAGTTATAGCCCTAATCCACGGCCAAAAACAGCCAAGCGAGAGCGTTCAAACGACTTGGGTCCGAGCCAAGAAAAAGAAAAAGGACTATTCCATTACCAGCTGAATGTTTTGAAGACCAACAATCGTGGTTAAACGACGGGCCCGGTTGAAAATTGTCTTAAAATGTGTGGCGTTTTAAGATGAGAGAGAAAATCTGATCCGCTGCAGACGCCTCGAGTGTAAGCGGGTAATTCTTAAATCTTTCACGTGGACCTCAAGATGTCGAAAAGAAAAAGGCTAGACAATTTTAATGGCAGAATAAAAGTATTAGATTTATGGTATCAAATTTGATGGACAATTCGAGTTATCCTTGTTAACTTTTGTCTTCTCAAGTCACAATTGTCCAAAAAACGTGTCCAAAAAAGTTAAGATTAGTATTAGGGTTATAGTAATAGTTTTAAATACATTATCAACCAAATAAAGGTGGAAAATCAATTCAAAAGACCAAAAAAAGAACTCTTCACTCTGATTAGTTTAAAGTCCTTTATTGGAGCAAGGACAGCAGTGCATTTCGCCTGCAAGGTTGAAATATGGTGACTGAATGTTTCTCGATTTACAAATAAAGTGTATTATTACTGAAAATCAGGAATAGTGTATTGTTTTTTTGACATTTTGATTTAATACTGACACTGTCTTTGTCATAAAACGGTCATTTCGTATGTATTTTTTGTCTCTAAAGTCCAGACAGCGATTACGATTCACGACTAGTTATTTTTTACAGGTAGTTATGATTAGTTGAGTAATCATTAGACCTAATTAGTAAATTACAAACAAAAAGGCATATATGTTTAAATTTTAAGTTTAGGAAAAATAATAAGAGCTGGTATGTGGAATTAAAATTATACTACTACAACAGTAATTTCCAAATCCAAAACATCAACATTTTACCGGCCATTGTATTAATTTTGTTGTCATTCTATGTTATATATTATATGTTAGAGACAAATATTACCATCGCAATAGGTTTAATGAGCAATACATTTAACTAATTATTGGGTTATCTGATTATTCTAGTTATCTGACTTATTGTAGTAGTCAAGCGATTAAATTAAACAATGAGACTTTTAAAATACATTATCAAGCAAATAAAGGTGACGGAAGGCTTCTAGATAAGGAATAATGATGAAAATCTGAAACAGTTTATTTTAATTTGACATTTTGTTCATAAAAGGTCTTTTTGTATGTGTTTTAGAGTCTATATAGTCCAGATAACAACCACGATGATCAAAACACGATTAATCGCCATGTATCTGACAAAAACAAATTTTCAGCGTTCACTTTCCAATTCCACTTGTTATGGCACTTTAACTATCACTTTTCTCATCCAACCGCACAGCGACAATCATTCCAACCGTCCTTTTCATCACGACGGCAGAATATCTTCGCTTGCCTTGTTTGGAAACTTCTCCCGTCTTTTAATCTACGTTTGTTATGTTTGAGAAATATATATTTTTTCTGCCTACACCGTCGCCGTTTTCCCCGCAGGCAAACGAGAGCGAACTCACGCCACTTCATAAATCCGAGACAAAATGATTGCCAAAGACACTCTCCAGTCCTTCATCTTATTACGTACCCTGTCGGACGGTTAATATTAGGGTATTTTTCTTGCAGCCAAATTTATCAAAATGATGAGAAATACACCGGCCTCCATTCGAGACACGCGTTTCAAATATTCCTCGGGCGACGCCGCTTTTATAATAATGTATGAGCGCCAATTTCAGCCGCGTTACAAAACAGAATGGTAAATCTTTTTTTATGCTGCTCCGTCACAGCATTGGTAATAACTCAAGGGGAAGCATGTTCTCTCACTTGTCCCTCATAAAGGTGTCGAGGAGGTTAGCGGGCACATTATGTCGCCGCCATTTTCCTGTCAAAGCATTTGGCCAGAACGCATTTGAGCTACGGCTGCAGCGATTAGTCTGTCTGCGGAAGATGATCGGGAATCCCGCCTCCTCGCGCATGTTTATGGCGTGTTATTATGGAAGTGGATGAGTCGTGTAACAAATGATGAAATAGACTTCCCCCATGATGCAGGGTATTTATGTTGTGTTGAAGAAGCATTAGGTTGTATAGACAAGTGTAATATTCTTAAAATGCTTGCCACGATCACCTGTAGTACAGAAAATACATCTTCAGAATACTAATTTTGTATTCTGGGACAGTTATCTTTCCTAAAATCAACTAAATAAATTTGATGCCTGAATTTCAAGCTTTGGTATCGACTAAATAAATACCAATGCTTGAAATTCAGGCTTCAAACTGCATGTTAATAGTGAGAAAAATGAACGTTTTGAGTGAGAAAATGTTAAATTGTCTGCACAATCCATCAATAAATCAATCCGAAATCAAGGCTGTAAAAATAACCAACATGATTAAATTAAAACAAAATATGACATTTTCACCATTTAAATAGTTTATGTCATTATTTGCTTTGGATCGACATAAAATAGTTAAATGGAAAAAGGTTACGAAAGATTGCATGACTAACATGTCATTTTTTGTGCGTTTTATCCATTTAGTTATTGGTGCTTTTAACCCATGTTTTATTTATTTTTTTCTTCAGAATTATGACGTCAAAGGTATGATTATGTGTTTGTGTCCATTAGTTTCAAACTCAATGATAAAGACGAAGATGTAATGATTTAAACTGTGCTAAACCTGAATAAAACTCTAAACACGGACTCACCCACGGCCTCGGACAGTCCGTACACTCTCTGTCCGTACGCGTCCGTCTTGTCCCAGATGAAGGTGTAGGACAGGTTCGGCTGAGCGGGAAACCACTTCTGGAACAACCTCCCGACCACTGCGACCATCAGGTGAACCTAAGCACAAAAGAAATGTGTCAAAACATGGCTTTAAACTTAGCTTAGTCAAGGTTTCATTATTAGGTAAATGCAAAATGCCAGTCAAATGAATCACAAAAAAGTGCAGAAAAATCAACCTTATTTGAAAGTTTACATCCTTTTTTTTTTTAAGCTCTTTTAGTCATTTTTTTTTAATTATAAACTTGATATTCAAATTTGGCCTATCTTCAAAACAGTATTGACAATATTATCTAAATGTTGCTATATTGTCGACTTCTACATTTGGGTATGTAAATTAACTTTTCATAAGTTTCCTAAATTCATTGGTGTTGAACTTGAATAATTAGGTTGTTACAATTGATGTAACATTTGTAACAACCTCAAACACTACATGAAGAATATACATTTTGCCTTTACAGATTAATACAATATTGGGATTTCATTAGGGAATAGTATAAGAGATATAAAAAAATAGAGATGAATAGAGACAAAAATGACATAACAATGCATAAATCGTATAAATTGTATTTAACGATATTCTGACAATATGATGTAAATCCAACCGAAATGTGTTAAATTGTGTCTTTAAACGTGTTAGTGGAGGTTTAATTGTCAGAAAAATGAGAAATGAATCACAAAAATGCAGAAATATCACCTATACTTATGATCTTATTCTTATAATAACTTTATTTTTAATCAGCTCTTTTTGTAGCATTATTAGATACCCTCACTATATCTAAATTCTGATATATTGCACACCTCTGGAGTTACTACCATTCATCATCGAACTTTTATACACTATTCTTCTACTTTCTGCATCCTGCTACATTCGGACAAAGTCAAAAGAACACAGAAATAGAGAGTGAAAGAGAGAGTGTATAAGTGTGTCTGACCTTCATGAGGTTGAAGGGTATGGACGTCTGCGTCATGGTGACTTTGAGGACCGGCTTGTATCCCGCTGCTCTGGAGCTCAGATAAACCAAGTTCAAGTCACTGCCCGGGATCGAGGTCTCTTCTTGTAGCACCTGCAACGAGCAAACAAACTTTTTGGATTGACATCACAGATAATCCAACATGAAGGTAGACGTTATGGGTTTGACGTTGACAGTGGACAGTTTGCCCGCTAGAAAAATATATCGTATTTTCCGGACTATAAGTCACATCGGAGTATAAGTCGCACCAGCCAAAAAAATGCATAAAAGTGAAGCAAAAAACATATATAAGTTGCACTGGAGTATGAAATGCGGTTGCAAGTATGAAAATAACAAATAATATCACATATAAGTCGCTCCAAAGTATAAGTATATAAGTATAAATATAAGTATAAGTCGCACCCCTGCCAAAACTATGATAGAAGGTGCAACTTAAACAAAAAATACGATAAGATATTCCTTTATCGTCCACACATGGGGAAATACGGTAACTTTATTAGTCCCGTGGAGTAATTCAAGCACACTGAGCAGTTAAATACAAAAGACATGCCAGACGCGAGATCTACCGTATTTTCCGGACAATAAGTTGCACTTTTTTCATAGTTTTGGCCAGGGTGCGACTTATACTCCAGAGCGACTTATATGAGATATTAATTGTTATTTTCACACTGACAACCGCTAGTGGGCGCTCTAGGCTCTAAGTGACACAGAAGAAGGATCTGCACTTCCTCTACCTCTTGAGTTTGCAGAGTTGTTTAGAAGTGACACAGAGGAAGACGATTTAGTGATTAGGGGTATTACTGATGCTTTGTTACACTTGTTAGCATGTTCTTTATGCTATAGTTATCTGAATAACTGTTAATATGTTACGTTAACATACCAGACACTGTGCGTCATGTAGCTGACGGTGTTAAGTTAACATACGTAATAGATGTAAACTAAATCTGCATAAACTACTTGAATATCAGAACAGTCCTGATCTTTTGCAGTGGTGCTAATATCCAGGAGGCCATTGTAGAAAAACAAGACGTTTTGACTTTCATCCAAGGGTCATTCTCAATCTGCAGCTCTAACTAATCTTTTACCCTTACAGCCCCGTCATGGGCCATGGAAATCCTAGTGTTAACTAGGAGCAGCTCCCTCATCACTGACAAGTACTGGACTAGCATAAGAATGGCCAGAATGCTGTTGTATTAAGATAAGATAAGCTAAGATAATCCTTTATTGTCCCACATGGGGAAATTTCATTGATGCAACGCAGGAAGATACAGAGGTAGATACAGAAGAAAAGAACAGATCACTTATAGGAAGTTTAAAAAACACTCTCAGTAGAAGATCTCTTATAAACAAAAACTCCTATAGACAAAACCTCCCATTTCCCAACAAGGGATGGAGGGGAAAAATAATAAAGATAAAAATAAATAAATACAATTACATGTGATCACGACAGTAATTGCACATGAATATGTGTCGCGACAGTAATTGCACATGAATTGCATAGTAATTGCACATAAATCACGACAGTAATTGCACAGTAGGACTGACAGTGTTTGCTATAAAGTCGGTTTTATTACCTGTATTATATTACCGGTAAATTGTAACGTGTCCCTTATGAACAATGTCGAAAAACAGGACAAGCATTGAAAAGGTTCAACACCCAGGAGGTCTTTCCAAGTCTCAGTAACAAAGCACTTTCCAGCCTGTCAGTGCACGATGTATCGCTGTTTACCTGGGCGTTTACTCTGATTGATGCACGCGGCTTTAGAAAACAATAGAAACCTGCCCTCGCTCACCTGGCCTTCACCGGATCCATCTGTGAACAATTTTGAAGTCAGGATTTACAGTTAACCTCAATTATAGCTCGCAGAAAAGCTGACGAAACCAAACACAAACGCAGGGCAATAACATCGCTCACGTACATCTGCTGCGTTCGGTGATGTCACTATTATTGCAGCCTCGAACAAACACGCAACTAAAATGTGCCAATGATGCGAACTGTGGATTCTGGCATGTTTCAACTCCAGAAAGAATAAAATGCAATGGTTTTGACAGCTCATCAAGTTCTGTACGAGCAGGAAACCACTTCATTTAGTCTTTAAAAGAAACATTTGATTTGGAATCTATTTTGCCTCAATGTGATTCTCTTAAACTTGAAACACTATTTCAGGGTGTCGGTTATAGATTTACTCATTTACGTTGTCAAAAGTTAAAATGGAATTGTCACAACATGCTTGATAGCTTTTCAAATCTCCGCAGCGTATTTAGCTAAAACGAGCGTCACTTACCCAAAACATTTCAGATTCACATGACACTTTGTGTTTTGGAGACGTGATGATCAAAATGAAAAGCTGTTTTGTCAGAACGTCACGGAGACAATTTATGACAGACAGTTTTAAAATGTAAACAATTTCACAAGGGTGAATAGGCAGACATTTGAAGATTTTATAAGAGAAAAAAGGCACGTATTATGCATTCATTTATTGTTATTGGCCTTCAAAATTGATTTTGAGTGACTGATTTGGAATATCATGTTTCAAAATTTAATAATGCATGTACAGAAAACCACATGGCAGGCTGACAAGATTTGGTGTTAGCTCTCCATCTACTGGCAGCAGAAGGAAATGCCATGGGGAAATAAATCTAAATCTATCTTGCCCCCACATGCTAGTGTAAGTACGCAGTTGAAATGAGCATTATTTGAGGCAGAAAAAATCAGAACAAGTCTGCGATGATTTATGAACTTAAAAACAACACTAGAGACTTTAGAAATCACAAATCAGGACATTTAAACAGTATTTTGAGAGGCTAAGACAAGGAGCAGGCTCGTAAACAGGATTAATATATACAACTCAAGGGAACACTTTATTTATTTATATATAATTATGTTATAACATGTTTCAAAGTTCAAAATAATAAATTTTGCACAATATGTGTCCTTTAAGTTAGAACCATTTTCCTGACCTTAACCACGATTGTGTTACAAAACGTAACCTAATAACTTTATTTCCAAGCTGTGCAGCACCATGTTTAAAAAAAGGCCGTGGCTGGACAGCCGCGGCGCAGTCAAATAGCCGCGCAGTTTCAGGGACCGCGGCATTTCCCTTATAGCCTCATGGCTAACCCTAACCCTAACCCTAACCCTAACCCTGACCCTGACCCTGACCCTGACCCTGACCCTGACCCTAAACCTAAACCTAAACCTAAACCTAAACCTAAACCTAAACCTTAACCTTAACCTTAACCCTAACCTTAACCCGGCGCAGTCTAAAACGGCGCTAAAATGCGGTCAAATAGTGGCGCAGTTTCAGGAGCCGCGGCGCGCGGCCGGCACAAAAATAACATGTCAGTTTCGGCGGCGCGCCACGGCTCTGCAGACACTCCCTTAAAAAAAGGCCGTGGTTGCAGAGCCGTGGCGCCTAACCCTAACCCTAACCTTGACCCTAACCCTAACCTTAACCCGGCGCGGTCTAAAACGGCGCGGCCAAATAGCGCAGCAGTTTCAGGAGCTGCGGCACAAAAATAACATGGCAGTTTCGGCCGCGCGCCAAAACAAAAAACTCCAGTATATGTTCATTTCAAGAGAACTATTACAGTTACATGACATATGTCTTGTTACGTTACTTATTATCAGCTGTTTGTCACTGTCAGCCAATACCACGAGCAGGTGTCAGTAACGTTACACTGTGCACCTTGAAACCGCTCTCAGGGCACCACAGACTGCTATAGAGAATCTCCTCGTAACCTACATTTAAAGTGAACATCAAGCTCCACTTTTCCTTTGGTGTAAAATACATCCGTGCCATGCGTTTCAACACGGAGCGCGCGCTTGCTCTCCAAAGCCCCCGCTCCAGCGCCTCTCCTGGGTCTGCCTTTGAAGGCGTGTGGAGAACATTTTTTACAGTACTTATGGGTGAAGGGCATGCCGAAGGACCAGCTCTGATCTGGACTTGTGGACACTCTCCTTGACCTGTCTTTACCTGCCTCGCAAAGATACGTGACAGAGGTGACAAAGGTGACACGGGTGACACGGGTGAGCAGAGAACGCCACATGTGGAGGCCAAAGAGATCAAAGAAATGTGTGCTTTTCACGCAATAGCTACAGCTACAAGCAAAACTGATATACTACTACCAAGTAATACTCATATACTATTACCAAGCAAAACTGATATACTACTTCAAAGTAAAACTCATCTACTATTTTTATTTAAACTCATCACGATGATACTTAGGTCACAGTAATCCACATATCGTTCAATAAATCACAGTTGTAATTTTTGGGCTCAATATTTATTTTGTGTACATAAGTCGCAAGTTTTTTCGTAGTTTTGGCCGGGGTGCGACTTATACTTATATTTATACTTAGATACTTATACTTATACTCCGGAGCGACTTATATGTGATATTATTTGTTATTTTCACACTTGCAACCGCATTTCATACTCCAGTGCGAATATTATGCATTTTTTGGCTGGTGCGAATTATAGTCCGGAAAATATAGTACAGTGATCCCTCGCTATAACGCGGTTCACTTTTTGCGGTCTCGCTGCTTCACGGATTTGCATCATGCATTGTGTTCTGCATTCTGATTGGCTAAACAGTCTCTCCGTGTCTTCTCTACCTGTGTGTCAATAATGTTATGGATTAATATGTACACGTACGTAAAACCGCTTGCCAAATTGAAGTTTGCGAGGCCGGTGAGAGCGCGCGTGTGAGCTGCGGGACATACCGGTGAGAGCGGCGCACGCAAGAGGCCGGTGAGAGCGGCGCACGCAAGAGGCCGGTGAGAGCGGCGCGTGTGAGAGGCCGGTGAGAGCGGCGCACGCAAGAGGCCGGTGAGAGCGGCGCCTGTGAGAGGCCGGTGAGAGCGTGCCGGTGAGAGCGGCGCGCGTGAGAGGCCGGTGAGAGCGGCGCACGCAAGAGGCCGGTGAGAGCGGCGCGTGTGAGAGGCCGGTGAGAGCGTGCCGGTGAGAGCGGCGCGCGTGAGAGGCCGGTGAGAGCGGCGTGCGTGAGCTGCGTGAGAGGCCGGTGAGAGCGTGCCGGTGAGAGGCCGGTGAGAGCGGCGCGTGTGAGAGGCCGGTGAGAGCGGCGTGCGTGAGCTGCGTGAGAGGCCGGTGAGAGCGGCGCGCGTGAGCTTCAATGTTTTATGGAGTATTTCATTGTATAATAACTGTAAAAAAAATAAAGGTTTCTACTTCACGGATTTCGCCTATCGCGGATTATTTTTGGAACGTAACCCCGGCGATAAACGAGGGTTCACTGTATTAACTTTGACCAAATTTGTTGCATTTTTTAAATGATATTGTACATTTAAATGATATTGTACATATATACGACACGGACAGCTGTGTCCTGCAGAAGTTCTCTGATGACTCTGCCATCATCGGACTCATCACGTAAGACGATGATGCGGAGTACAGAGGACTGGCGCAGGACTTTGTGGACTGGCGTCAGCGGAACCACCTCCTCATCAACGCGGGGAAGACCAAGGAGATGGTGGTGGATTTCCGCAGACGCCACCCCACTGCCCCCTCACCAGTGAACATCCAGGGACGGGACATTGAGAGAGTGGACTCATACAAGTACCTGGGTGTTCATCTGAACCACAAACTGGACTGGACTCATAACACAGACTGTACAGGAAGAGCCAGAGGTCGGCTCTACCTCCTGAGGAGACTCAGGTCTTTTGGAGTGACAGGGCCACTCCTGAAGACCTTCTACGACTCTGTGGTGGCATCAGCTCTTGTACGGTGTGGCCTGCTGGAGCAGCAGCATCACAGAGAGGGAGAGGAAGAGACTGGACAAAGTCATCAAGAAGTCCAGCTCCGTCCTGGGCTGTGCTCTGGACTCGGTGCAGGAGGTGGAGGACAGAAGGGTCCTGGCTAGATTCACATCTATGCTGGACCATGAGTGTCACCCCCTGCAGGACACTCTGTCCGCTCTAGAGAGCAGCTTCAGTGAGAGACTGATCCACCCTCGCTGTGGGAGGGAGAGGTTTCGTAGGTCTTTCCTTCCTGCTGCTGTCAGACTTTATAACAAACACTGTGTTAGGTTTGGGCACTTTTCCTCCCTATTGGTTATAATAATATTTTGTCTGTTCAGTTTTGTCTAATGATCTGTTTAGTTTTTTCATTAGATTGGCTCCCGGCCGCGGGTGCGCGCCCTGGAGCCTTTAAATGGAGACCGGATGGGCTCATCTCTCTCTCAGCTTGGCTCCGCCCATCCTGCTACGGTCCCGCTTCGTAGACGCACTCGGCTCGCCTGCTCCCAGCTGGCTCTCAGTAGCAATAGCACTAGCCTGTTTTGTTTGGCCTGGTGGGACCGGTAGTCCCATTTTCGCTTTTGTTTGGGGCTAGATAGGGGGTTTGGTGTGTCCTTATTTTTGTGCTTTAGGTAGAGGTGTCGGCACCGGCTTCGACGGCCCTATACGGGGCTGGCCCGTTGTTGCTCCTATTTTATTTCTGTTTGGCTGGCCCACCAGGTCCACCTTTCTTTTTATAACTTTGGGGTGATTTTTAGGGCAGGGGGGTTCGGAATTTAGCATTTTTTTTGGTGAAAACCTAATAAACTTGTTTAAAATTGTCTTTGTCTCCGTTTAAATACGTTAAACCTCTCTTCGGGGTCATAACATATTTATGGGGGCTCGTCTAAAAAATTAAAAATCTTAGAACGTAGGTTTTTTTTGGTGCCCGTAAATTGCCATTTGGTATTTTTGAAGGTAATTTTTGTGGATCATGTCATATTTTTGACATAATTGGGCATTTGTTTTGTGGTAGCTTGGCTGTGTTTAAGAGCGTCCTTAGTGATAGTTTTGAGTTGTGTGCAGGTTGAGTAGGTTTTCGGCTGTAAGTTATTTGTGTGGTGGTTTTCGTTGTGCAGTTGCCTTCGTCTTTGCGGTAGACTGTAAGATTCTGGGTCAAACATGGAGTTTGACCTGGATGAGTTTGTTAATGCACCCACTTTGGAAACTTTTTACAGTTGTACGAAACACCAATTACTCTTATTGGCTGAGCACTATAAAGTCCTTGTCACTAAGCAAGCTAAAAAGGCGGTGATAAAAGAGGAATTATTATCCGCATTAGGTGAGCGGGGAGTGTTGCTTTCGGCAGGTGGGCCTAAAAGTCCATGTTTGTCCTCGCCTGGGGCGCCAGATGAGGCGGTTCGTTTGAAGGAGCTAGAACTCGAGTTAGGACGGCTTTCTTTGAGAGAAAAGGAGGTGCAGTTGGAGCAGAGGAGATTGGAAACGCAAACGGAAATCAGACTTCGCAAGTTGGAGTTTGAGCATCGCTCTCGGGAACCCAGAGCAACAGAGTTTGATGTGAGTAAAAATATTTGTTTGGTTCCTAAATTTAATGAGAATGATGTGGATAAATATTTCACAATTTTTGAAAGGGTGGCTGAAACTTTAAAATGGCCAAAAGAGAAATGTGGACATTATTGTTGCAGTGCACATTAAGTGGAAAGGCGCAAGAGGCCTATGCGGCGCTCTCCGCGGAAGAAAGCTTAGATTTTAATGAAGTTAAATCTGCTATCCTTAGGGCTTACGAACTTGTGCCAGACGCTTACAGACAGAAGTTTCGTAGGTTGAGGAAGAACTACAATCAGACTTATGTTGATTTCATTCGGGAAAAGGAGATCTTGTTTGATAGGTGGTGTTCTTCCCAATAGATCAGTGATTTTAATCAACTAAAACATTTAATTTTGCTCGAGGATTTAAAAAATAATCTTCCTGAGAAAGTTGCCGTTTATTTGAACGAAAATAAAGTTACTGATGTGTTTAAGGCCGCGGTGTTAGCGGAAGAATATGCGCTCACACACAAAGCAGCGTTTGTGGAGTGTCCTTTGAGTTTTGGGAGGCTTGACAAAAGTAATGCATCTACAACCATTTCCACATCTTCGGAACCTGTTGAGAGCTCTGTGTCCAATGGTGAACTTAAATCTACAGTGTCCACAGTTAAAGAAGATGTAATGTGTTTTTATTGTAGAAAGAGGGGACATATTATTTCTGGTTGCCCAGTATTGAAAAGTAAAAATGCGAAACCTGTGGCTTTAATTAAATCTATCGGCGCGAACCAAGCACACAAGTCGGAGAAAAGTTGTGGTTATGCAGACTTTAAGCCATTTGTTATGGACGGGTCCATCTCTGTTCACGGTGAGAAAGTCCCAGTGAAGATATATTAGTCCTGAACACTCGCAATACTGACCTAACCATGTGCAATTCCGTCATATGTGTAATTACTGTTGTGATTCATGTGCAATTACTGTTAAATTCATGTGCAATCTATGTGCTGTCGTGACACATATTCATGTGCAATTACTGTCGTGATCATATGCAATGGTATTTATGTATTTATTTATTTGTCTATGGGAGTTTTTGTTTATAGGAGATCTTCTACTGAAAGTGTTTTTCAGACTTCCTATAAGTGATCTGTTCTTTTCTTCTGTATCTGCCTCTGTATCTTCTTGCGTTGCACCAATGAAATTTCCCCATGTGGGACAATAAAGGATTATCTTATCTTATCTTATCTTATATTGAAAAGTGTTTACTGGGATTGTGCAGCTTTAGAGTTATTATTAGAGTGTCAGTGGCATAAAGTAGTTTCACTATACTTGTATATTGTGATATTTTGATGCAGCATCACACTTCTAAACCTGTCATCGTGATAAGTAATATTAGATTTATAAAGCAGCTTTACTTGTACTTTTCTTTAATTTCATATCAACACAGCATTCAAACTCGACTTAACTATGTTGCTGCTTTTAAGGTCAAGGTCATCTAAATTAGTGGAATAAACTTCCAGTCTACTGCCATCACTACAAAATCTATCACAACTACAATACAAATGGTTGTGTATTTTTTTACAGTAAGAATAATTCCCACAGTGCATATCTAATAAGGCTAAATAAATGTTAAATTCTGTTGAATGCCAGAGACATAATGCTAATGAATGCGTTTGGATCGATGATGCGCAAATCTTCTCTGCAGCAGATAAACACTAGAACGGAATTTTGTGAAGTATGAATAAACTTATTTGTCAATGTGAGAGTTACACTGTCCAAGCATTTTGTCAATTTGTTCTTTGGAGAATTTTGTAGTCATGAACAATTTGAATAAAATACAGTTTATATTCAATTACTTTGATAAAAACTCTTAGCAAAAAGTTGACAAACAATGAAGAAAACGTGTGTGTTGTAAAAAAAAAAAAAAAATGTTTAATGTTGTTTAACCAATGTATAAACTTTAAAAAACAACACCTTAAAATCAAAAAAATGGATTTCCATAAAATAATTACACGGAAAAAAGCGCGTGGGCGCTCTGAGCGAAGAGGCGAAGCGTGTGCGCGGTCTCTGAGCGAGGAAGCGACGCGCTTTCTCCCCTGATTGCGGCTTTGGACTTATCAAGCAAGCATACATGAAGACCAGGGTTGACACTTTGGAAGACATCACTGAGGTTAGTTTATATTATTTGACTACAATAATGTAAACATTAGCCTGGCAAAACTTCAGTGCTGCTCTCTGTTCTGCTTAAGATATGTTTCTTCAAATGTCACATTGTCTTCATCTAATTCCCTCTCTCCCTCTGTATTCTACAGATACACTGTACGCGCGCGCTCTCAGCGAGGAGGAGACGCGCGCTCTGAGCGAGGAGGCGACGCGCGCTCTGAGCGAGGAGGCGAAGCGTGCTCTGAGCGAGGAGGCGAAGCGCGCTCTGGGCTCAGCTTCTACGCAATTCAGCTGTTCTGCCTCCAGTTGACAATCTCCATGTCCTGGTCCAACCTGGACTGAACATTGACAGGCAGACCCATCTATCCTATTGCACTACATAACTTTATACCTTTATATTTTACTATGTATATTACATGCCGTTTAGTGCTCAGTGTTCAACGTTTTGTTGTTTGTGTTCCACTGAATCACCTGTGAATTATGTTTATCGACAAATGGCAATAAACCCTATTCTGATTCTGATTCTGATTCTTTGATGCTATTCAGGGCCTTTTGTAATCCAAGTATTTCCATTTTAATATAGTAACTTCTAATTCTGATTAGAGTCCAGTTCACATCAATAACACTCCTCATGAGTCTTTAGTGACAGCTGTAGGGGGAAGGTGCTGTCAGTATGACAGGGGGGAGGGCTTATCCCAATGAGATGCAAATGAGCCCCGCCCCCCCTGTGACTCTGGGCTCACTCAGGTGAGAATCTTTAGAGGCAGTTTTCTCAGTAAGAGGAAATCAGAGTTGTATACATTCAAATGACCACAACTTACTCAAATATTATCAGATGTGCATGAGTGAGACGTCATTGGAAAGCTTTCAGAATCTGTGAATAACTCAAAATGTCTCCGGGGTGACTTGTAACTGCTTTTTCCACGGTCAGTCACATATATTAAAATAGGGTCAACAAGCACCAGCTTTTCACTGCCTCTTTATTCAAACACTGTGGGAGAAAATAAAAGGGGAGTCTGTGAGGATCCAGTGACCATGAGAAGGGCAAAAAAGAAAAAAGAAGAAATATCTCTGGGGATTCTGACATCCGTACTGCACGGTGTTATATTTTTCAACTGCGCTATTGCCTTTTCATTAGGCAGGCATTTAGTGTTCATTACAGAGCCATTACATCCCCTTTAAGACTGCCCTTTCACTGGCCTCTCCGCTAATGGACTCGGCACCGGCAAAAGCTTAAGTAGCCGCTTTTCCATTGGCCGCTTTTGATCCGCAGCCTACACATGCACACACTTCACAGCTGCCCACTCCCCTTTAAGGAAGAAACACGCACACCCACACACATGCACACGCACCAGCACACATGCACACACACACATACACACGCACCTACACACACACACCCGCACGTACAGACACACACATACACACACACACACACACGCACACAGACACACACACGCACACAGACACACACACGCACCTACACACACACACACACAAGCACACACACACATGCACACGCAGGCACATGCACACACACACACACACACATACGCACATGCACACACACGCACCTACACACACACACACACATACGCACATCCACACACACGCACCTACACACGCACCTACACACACACATGCACACACACGCACCTACACACGCACATACACACACACACACGCACCTACATACACACACATGCACAAGCACGCACACACACACACCCGCACGCACAGACACACACATACACACACACACGCACCTACACACAAGCACGCACACACACACCTACACACACACACGCACCTACACACAAGCACGCACACACACACCTACACACGCACACACACACACACGCACCTACACACACACGCACATACACACACGCACACACACACAGACACACGCACGCACGCACCTACACACGCGCGCACCTTTGCTTACATAAAACTTGTAAAAAGTGTACACTGCAAGACGAAACGTAACAGTTATCGTTAAAATGACATGGATTAAAAATCTGTGATTTGTGTAATTTTTGTGTAATATGAGGTCATTAATTTGATCAAAAATAATATTAATATTAGAGGAGTATTTCTGCCTGAGGGGAGTCATTCAGCAATATTTCAGAAAAAAATAATTAATTGATTAATAATGAATTAACTCAATAGCTAAATCAATCAATATATATGTACAAAAAACATATAAAAATAGGCCCCTCCCTCAGGGCCAGAACCAAAATCTCAGGGGGACTTTCTTGGTTAAATAAATTTAAAATATATGATAAGGTTACATTATGCAACTTTTCTCCTTTGAAATATGTTTGTTTGTTTATTTATTTGGTCGGGATAGTGCATGTTAATGAACATAGAGGAAATACATGCTGTAAACATGCTGGATTGTAAGCCATGGGAGCCAAATGATATCCTCCGGTGTTGTTGTTGTTTGAACATATAGCATTTTATATTGTTTTATTTGCCACTTGAATTGACAAAAATATTGAAAGATATTGTATTAACTATCAAATAGTTACTCAAGTCCTGAAATCGCAATATTATGATTTTTAGTCATTTTAACTAATATTGACTTTAGTTTTACAGTGTCTTCTTTTCCCAAAGAAACCAAGCACCTCTCGCTCAATCTTGCAATCATTAGACACTTAGAGTCTTTTTTTCTTCACACAAAGATAACACACCAATTACGGCATTCCACCGTGATGAGCTGGTGCTGAACTCGCCAAAGGAAACATGCCTCTAATTGCCTTATAGGCAATTAGAGGTAGGAGCAGGGCGGGGTTGGTTTTTACTGTGTGTGTTTCCAATAAATCAGACTCTCCAGGCCGCAGTCCCTCAGCTGTGGTCCCTGTGTTGTTCTAAGAGACGTGGCTTGTCTCCATCTTTGTCCAGAGCAGAGTGTGTGAACATTTAGCACTTTCTCTGACAGTTACAAGAAACTAAACTGTGTTCCTCGCTTGATCCAGCACTGCAGGAGCATTTCCAGAGGTGAAAAGTAACAAAACATGAAAGTCAAAGCAAGGGATCTGTACTTTTACAGAAGTAAATTTTACAGTGAATACTTTCTAATTTTACTTCACTACATTTAAGAGCAGGTATCTGTACTTTCAGCTACATGTTTGAAAATGTCTGTATGGTTTGAAGGGTTTATTTTTTCACATGTTTTTGGGGACATTCTGCTAAAAGGTTTTGAGTTCAAATCTGGCCATTTCAGCATGAATCCACTGAAGGTTAAAAAAAGAGTAGAAACACTGTAGACACAGTTCAGCAAGAAATAGAGTACTTTGTAGTAGGGTTGAACGATTGAACCAAAATATATAATAGCGATTTTATTGTGTGGACAATTTGTGATTTGTTTTAATAGCTGAATTCTGCTCATCTCTACTTTTGGGTCAGGCACTTTAAAATGTTTTGTGCAGATCTAAGCACTTATGAAAACTGTTTAAAAGAAGCGCCTTTGTGTGTCTTTTGTAAAAACATAACACAACTTCATAATAAACTCCTGTAGAAACTTTCATCCTGCGTCATAGTCCTCTATTATCCGTTGTTATCAGAGACTTCTGCAGGTAGAAAGTCAATTAATTTCAGTTTATTTTATTCTGCACAACACATCGGCTTAAATTAATGGATTTTTTTTAAATTA
The DNA here is from genome assembly GCF_026437365.1 of Eucyclogobius newberryi. NCBI lineage: Eukaryota > Metazoa > Chordata > Actinopteri > Gobiiformes > Gobiidae > Eucyclogobius > Eucyclogobius newberryi. The sequence goes on from NW_027316056.1 coordinate 3,262,879, forward strand.
ACAGTTGAATAGGTCGCTATTCATGCTTGCTTGTAGTCACGGCTGTTTACACGTCTTGGTCAAGCCTTTAAATAAATGTGTTCAGAATGAGTTTAAACGTGCACTTTGTAACATATTGAGAGGAGGGTCTGCCACCTGCTTGTCTTCATTCAATAATTTTTTAACTTACGGAGACTTTCCTTCATTTCAGAGTTTAATTTGTCCGTATAAGACGAGCAAACGTAGCATTTTCTCTCTCACACTCTGTCACCTCCAACAAACGATTCATTTGGACTGGACCAGGTTTCAGACTGTTTTTTACAGCTGTTCTCAGAAACTTGTGCCAATGAGTCCAAAATATACCAAATTTAAACTCACTAAAGTCCTCGTCTATGTTCAAATCCAAAATGTCTGCTCTTATTTTTCGTAAACGAAGAGTGTAGGTTAGTGTGGTTGTGATTATGGCTCATTGGATCGACTGTAGCTCCTATAAAGCTAGTAGTTGAAATCCTTGTCTAGACAGTTCAAAGTATTTTCAAATGTCTGGAATCTGACCAAAAATGGCCAAAAAATGAACGTACCTAACCTTGGACGGTCCAACTACAGCCGCTAATTTGTAGCATGTCTCTTCTGAACATCCTTGAAACATTCAGAATATAATATATAACTGTTATCTTTTTACCTCAGATTGACAGAATTTAGCACAGCGCTTGTTGCGTCTGCAGAAATCTGTGCCGTTTCTACTTCCTGTGTTTTTTTTTAACCCCCTTTTATTACTCGTGAGCCGTAATGGTTGTTTAGTCACGAACGAGCCATTAGTTTCTCTGATTGGTTAATCCACCTGTCAGTCATGCCCCTTTGAAATTGAGGAAAAAAAGGACAAGATTCCTGATCAAAATGTCTTTGTAAAGTATTGTCAAAGCATGTGGTTTTGGCTAGTCACGCAAATATTCCACACTCTGGACAGTTCTGCTATCATGCCAGTGTAATTGTGGGATTGATAACGGTCTGCCGGAATGACCTATGCACCAAAATGAAAAGCACAATTGAACCAGTTTCCCAGCAGTACAATTCCACGGAAAGACTGGACCAAAGACAAGCTCCAAACCTGTGTTTCTGGAATAATAGGTCCGTCTTGACGTGAGCCTCTGTAGAATGTGGACAGAGGAGATGCCACGATGACTGGGTTTGGTCTGATGAAACCGCTCAGATCACAGCTGGGGATGTCATTTTCCTCCTGAGAAAATAAACAAGAAAAACAATGTTCTTAAATAGGACAAAATATAGGCAAAACTACTACAGTACCTAGCTATTCATAGGGTTCAGAACGATGACAAATTTGCAATATTTATTTATAAAGAACTCCATGCATAAAATGTGTGCATATCGATTATAAAATATTAGTGGTCCAAGTACTGATCCTTGAGGTGACCCTTGACATATAGGAGACTAACGAATGAAACAATATCAGACAGATGAGAACAAAATCAGATAAGTGAAATATAAGGCACACCAATGCACACACACACAAAAAAGACAAGACAATATCGAATGCAGAAGGTTAGGCCTTTTTGCGTGGCCTGATGTCGCAAGTTTGCAGCTCTGTTGTGACTTTTCACCCAACCAATCCTTTCTCAGACTATACTGAAGAGAAATAAGGTTGGATATTACCCAGTAGTTTAAAGATGTTCAGAATAGCTGTGACTGCAACCATTAGTGAGATGGTGGAGTGGGTGCAGGTGGCTATAAAGATGCCCTTATAGAAATTATTCTAAATAATTGTAAATAGACAATATGGCAGCGTGCCATATCTTGCCTGTCATTTTTTTTTTACTAATTACATGCATAGACAAGATGAATGAGGTGTCCTGATGTCGTTAGGATATTTTTGCATTCAATAAATACTGACTTACTTTCTTCATGACCAGTGTGTCCATCACATAGAAGACGTTCCAAGGCACCCACACCGTCCTGTACTGGGTGAGGAACGGAGCACGCTCAAAACTCAGGGTCAATGAAGCTCCGCCGTTGGCCAAAAGATCAAACCTAAACAAAACCAATGAAAAGTACAGGCAATTTCTCCGTTAATATCCTTCCTTATCCCTTATTAGAGCTACCATCAAATAGCCGCGAGCCTATTAAAATTGTATATTTGGCCTTCTGACCATTGTTGACGCGTAAATTGCCTTGTTTAACTGCTTTTGCTGCAGCTGATTTCCATTCTGATTTATGTGCATATCATTACCTCTCCATATGTCTGAGCCATGTGTTTAGGAGCCCTTAACCTTATATGTGCTAGGCGTGTGTGTGCGTGTGATTGATTGTGTCCATGTGAAACCAATGCATTTTAAAAGAGTCGTTGCAGTTAGAGACACCCACACACACAGCGCCGTGAAGTAGCCATCACTTTGCTGCACTGGCCTTTGATTGCACGAATGTATTTAAACGCGACGCCTTTTAACATTTTGATGGCTTCAATGGTTACATCACTGTTGACTAACGGCCGGTTATTTGCAAGGCCATTTCAAGAGTTTCGCAAAAGCTGACGCATCGCTGCTGGCTGGACATTGACTCATCTTTCCATCGACATTGATTTTGTTACTAGTGTACTCATTAAAGGTGCAATAACCTGGGACGACTGCTAAATAGAGATGCGGTCGCTTTGCCTGGAATGTTCCACAGAAACAGGTGAAGTTAGAGGTCAAATCTGTGAAGAGGTGTTTGTTTGTTGGAATTGGAATAAGTGCCAGAGCTTTAACTTGAGGAGACAGCAATGTACAAAGGACTAAATTTAGCCAGATGGTGGTGTCTATCAGAGGCACAAAATTATGGAGTGCACAGCGAGAGCACATCAGAAACCGTGGCAACTACTCAGCCTTCAGGAAAGTTCGTAAAGATTGGTTGAAAACAGACCAGTCATGCAACCATAAAGGATCGTTGGAACTGTGTTTACTCTCTTTTTTTGGATTGTGTTGTCATATTATGTGTTTGTTGTCTAATTTAGTTATTTAATCTTGTTCCTGCTTTAGGATAACAGACTACTGTGTGCTATGGTGATAACTCTGGCATATTTACATTGAAACTGCCGCTGACACATAGATTGTTATTAAAAAATGAATAAAATTATAGCAGCAGTTGTGTTCAATGACTGTGGTACATTCAAGGCAATGCAATAAAAAATACAGTGCAACTTTTATTGCTTCAAAGACAAGTGTTTGTGTAATGCCACTTGTTGGAATTCAAGTTAACTTTAACTGGTGAAACGATGAATGCTAATGAGAACTTGAGCCCAGTGTGAGGTACTTCTGCTCCCAGCCTTTTCTGTAACTTTACAACATCTACTTGATTTCAGCTAAACTCTCCACATGACTCAAACCATACTGGAGAGAGTTTTTTTTTCTACAACATTAATTTGCAACAGATTTCAAACCATGTATCTGACACAATTTCAATACCACACTGCATTGAAAATGTGGTTCGATACAGGGAGAACACTATAGCATTAAAGTCAATGCTATAGTGTGAAAGTACATATGTAACTGCAGTCAAGAGTATTTCTGCTCATCAATACTGTATTTTACATAAAGTATTGACTTGTATGAAAATGTTCACAACTGTGAAACTTCTTCCCTTTTAATATCTTTCTAGTAAAGCTATAGCATCAATATAACACACTTACTAAGCCATTCAGTTTGGGGACAACATACATGTTTAATCATAAGAGTGGTATGTAAAGGTTATATTAAAGAGACTAAATGGACAAATTCAGATTATATTACAATGAGTTTTGCCCAATTGATATGATTATTAGAGCTCTCATTACAATAATTTAGTAGTCTGTAATTTAAACAATAATTTATATTGTACATATGAAATGTATACTATTTTAAATACATTTTTAACCAAGTAAAGGTTTTTAAAAATTGTTTAATTGTAAAAAGGGTACAATTTTTTTTTTTTTACCTTGATTTAATAATGCAACTGTCTTATAATAAGGCATTTTCGTTTGTGTTTCAGGGTCTCTAGAGTCCAGATAAATTAAGACTTTTTTACGAGTATTTTTTATATTTGACAAGTTGATTAATCGTCAGCCCGAGTAATAATACTGGAATGCCACTCACATGCCGTCCTTGCGCGTGACGGTGTAACCATGTTCCTGATAGTGTACGAAGGTCACATTGACTCCGATGAGGGGCGTCCCGTCAGCCGTGAGCACCTGGCCCCGGATTATAGACACCAAACTGTGGAGGGAAACAGCATTAGACAGGGGATTTTTCATATTTTATAACTTCAAAAACCTTAGCTTCAGTTTGCACCAAAGGCTTGTCAAGGCATTTTAAGCAGAGAAAACATAGGCAAAACATAATTATTATTTTTGGTCAGTTTGCTCTCTCAACATATAAGCGTTCATGTGCATTAAATATATTTTATCATATCAAGTTACATCAATAGATTTATTTGGGGCATTGTGACTTCAAAAACCCAGGTCCAGACCAAACTGACTGATGGCACATCCAAGTTTTCAAGGACTGCAAAGACCATTCTCTTCCATTAATTGTATTTCTTTAAGTTGGCATCTGTTCATTTGTTGGTATTTCCACAACATGAAACAAAAACACAAATTTAACATTGAATAATTTCATACCATTGTTACATTTCTACATACAAGAAGGTAAACCTAAACTCTACACCTGGTACGGTGTTTTTCAGGTTCGACTAAAATTTAAACTTTATCTTTACTTGTACTTTAAAAGTACTTTCCACACAATTTTGCTTGTTGACTTTTCCTATTCTTTCAGTTTCTCCACCTCTGTTAGCATTGGAGTAGGATAGCTAATTTGCTCGGCGTTTTCTTGCCGTGCAGGGCTTTCTCATTGTCAGCGTGAGTGCAGAGAGCAGCGATGCTTGACTCGAACTAAAAACATTGGAGCCGAGCTGTGGGAGCAGAGTAATAGGACAGAGATATTACCACACAGGCCACAGTGGCACATCTCTCTCATTTACATATCTGTGCGCGCCGCCGGCTTCATCAGACACATTCAAGTGAACTGGAGGAGATAATGACTAGAAATGGCTGGTCGGGTGAGGATGAGGTGGGCTGGAGAGCTTCTAGACTCATTCTTCAACCTGCCTTGGACACCCAGGCTGTTCCTGCCCATGTAAAACCTTTGATTTGACTCCTGATGGATTATTATTTGCTATTCTAAAGGGAGGTATACATCCTCATGCATCATTCTGACGTTACGTTGGGATTTGGATAATGTTGACTGCAGTAAGTCAAGGATCTGACCTAAATGCCAATTAAGGATGGGACGATAAACACATATAAAAATAGTAGAAAATACTCGTTCAAGGTACATTATGTACACTCATGATTAATGCCACGAAATTCTGCTGAAGAAAATAACAAAACAAAGAACATGTTTTCTTCTAGATCATTGTTGTTTCATTTATAACATCTTACAATAATAGTTGTTTAAACATTTTAAAATTATAATTCATAATATCCATCGGTCAGAATGTTAATAATCATGAGCTGATAGCAGCTTATCCAGATATTGCAGTACATGGTTTTGTTTTTAAGAAACAGGGTATTCTGTGTTCATCAAAGAATGAATTGAATAACTTTTGTAAAGACATTTTTTCAAAAGCCAAATCTATTTTAGCACAGTAAAAATACTATTCCATATCGTTTTGACTAAATCCACTGAATATGTCGGTGTAGTCCCTCATTCGCTCAGGAGAGTTCCATTGTAGAAAAAGGTCCCTTTTTCTACAAATCCACTGAACTATATTTTCATTAATTTCATTGATGACAACAATGGTAGGAAAACAAATAAATCATGATAAAATAAGTAAATAAACTCTTCATATTCTTAGACGTAGTGACTCTTTCAAAATGACTGAATCGCTGCATTCAAACTGAAGCATGGCACATGATCAAAAGGCTTTTTAGATTTATTTTGATCTCATTCAAAAAGCATTAACCACTCAGGGAGTTGAGAGTATATATTCTTAGAGCAAATGAGATTCAACACACATTAAAAAAATACAGTTTAAGATCTCAGTTTGATATTTAGATAATAAATGTACACACATTTGGTATGGTTTGAAACATTCTGGAGGAATTTTCTTTTATATAAGCAAAGGGGAAACTATGTCAATTTCAGCATTTATTTTTCACATTGAACATTTTATCTAAACTTGATATAATTTAAATGTTCATTAATCAACTGTTCATTAATACCTGCTGTCCCAGTCAACAACAAAACAAATAAAAGTCAATTCCCAATAAATATAAACCAAACTCTTTCTCAGATAGGCCATATTCTGAATTCTCAATTTGATGGGATTTGCAAAAATGCCTCTCAAATAAGTAATTTTAGCACCTCAAAATCTGCAGATAACTTCACCTAACAAATCCCAATCAAACAAGCTTGTGGAGAGCATCACACTATTTGAACTGCAGCAAAATCAATGAGACTTTCTTGAATTTTATCACAAGCCCTAAATGTCCTCCACTTCCTTCACTTCCTCCAACACGACCACACAATGTCACTTTGCTGCAGGGCTGATCTGACATAAGCCTTTAATATCTCTATTGATTTTAGCCCATGAATTACTTACATTATAAAGAGCAAATTAATTTCCTGGTAACCGTGAACCCTCCAGCACCAAACTCATAAAAGCTCAAAATAATTACCTTGTATCATTCAAAGCCAAATCCATAGAGGACAAAAACTGCAGGTGATTTTGAATGTGGTCAAGGAGCCAACTGTAAAATCTACTGCGATAACACCAAAATCTATCAAAAAAATAAAGAAAGACTTTTTTCCATATATATTTCATTGCTGTTAGAGGAGTGAGAAAATTGTACCTGAAATGAGGCAAAATGTTGCACCCAACCAGAAGCTTAATTTAGCTAAAAATATTGTGTACAATTAAATACTCATTCTAACTAAGATAATATGTATAATTTAGGTTTTTAAAGCTTTTTTGTGCATTGTTTTTCCCTTAAAAAAAACCCCACCTACCTTGAGTTATAAATATTCCTGATTTTTGTAAATATCTTGTGCTTATAAACACACAACTATGTCTTATTACAGCATTATAACTAGTTTATTAAGAACCATTAATCTAAAGAGTTACCATTATGTTAGTTTTACAGTTTAATATTTTAGATGAATTCAAACCACAGATTTTAAGTAATTTGAATGGAAGTATATGGAACAGAAACATTGCAGTTAGGTATTATTCAGGTTTTTGCAGTGACAAGCGTTATATATCTTTATCACATTGCAAGGATTAAACTTTGAGAAGTATTTTATGACGAGAGTTTAACCACACCATGCAAAGTTGTTTTTCCTCAAGGTATTTTAAACTGCTGCTTTCTCTTGCCATGAATGAACGTTCTGTGCCTTTTTTTGTACATCGGGGTGAAACGGGTGCTTGGGTCATTTTGGACAAAGCTGAAAGAAAGCAGGAGGTGGTCGGCAGAGGCATAAAAAAAAAAACATTAATATGAGCACTATAACAAAGGCAGGCTCAAAGCAATTTCACTGTATTAATTTTTTAGAAGCTGCCGTGGGCAAGTCTGAAACCACAAACACCTCCTGTCATTGTGATAGGAACTGATGTAAATAGATATGGATTAAAAATACAATCAAGCATTCATAGCTCATTTCACAAAACTTTTTTCATATTTCCATATTTTGCACATACATTTTCTTGTCCTTTGACTTCTGTCTTCAAGGGGTCATCAAAGCAATTTAAAGGACAGATATTATGCATTATTTGTGTTGTCATCTGCCGTTAAACCAGCTTTTGAGTGTATTCTCTTTGGCATCTCACGTTTTAGAACATAAAATATGTACCGTATACTTTGAAAACCACACACGACCTTCTACCAGTCAGGCATTCTCTCATTGGGGTTTTGTGCTAGCACTCCATCTACTGGAAGCAGTCTTCCATGGGGGAGAAAAACTAAATCTAGCCTGAACTAACATGCTAATGTAAGGTTAGCATGCAGTTGTAATGAATGCAACTTGACAACAGACATGAGTCTGGCAATTATTTCAAGACTTAAAGAAACTTTAGCGATAGAGCGCCCTCTGCAGCTCTCCTGAGAAGATAAACTGTCAGAGAACAGACCGTTTGAAAATAAATAAAAAATCTTTGTTTCTGTTATGTTGAAATGCATTCAACATAATATAATTATACAAAAAAGAGCCAGGATTTCCCATGGTAAAAACAACAGAGGGAGACGACGAACACTTCAAACGTGCGCTAAGTGAGGCCATATTGTCCGGCTTCAGCCAAATTAAGACAATCATGGCTAGCTGGCCGGTTTAGCAACAAGCCAAGCTACCTGTTAAGCTGTTGCTAACACTACCTGTTAAGCTGTTGCTAACACTACCTGTCAAGCTGTTGCTAACACTACCTGTCAAGCTGTTGCTAACACTACCTGTCAAGCTGTTGCTAACACGAGCTGAGACAACATTGAAAGAAGGTGGCAACTGATTGGTCAGTTACTATTGTTACAAAGACAAAAAAGTAGTCTTAAAGCAGCAGTTACAGGAAAGAAGAGCAGATGTTTCAATAGAATGTGAATGGGAGTCAGAACAGAAGAGCCAAAATGCCCCTACTCACGTCCTATTTGGAACGAGGGAACTAGCGGGCTAGCTACGTCCACTCCTTTTACAGTCTGTGGTCAGGAGCAGTTAGCGACTGCAGTGCAGCACAAAGAGATCCATCTCTTGATATTGAGCTGGAGTATTACTGTGGATGTTTTAGGTGCACTCTTTGCACTTAAGTGTTGATATAAAGCTAAATGTCCTTCCTTTAGTCTGGTGGTCAGCCGAAAACAACTTATATATCTATGTTAGTGATTCAAACAACGCACTAAAAAGTACAAATATCCCTCGATGTGAATCTCTAATTATACATTTATGAAGCTTCACTCCTTTGGTGGTTGCAATGTCCATCTATGCATTTTACAGCATTTGTGCAGTCATGAAAAACCTGGAAAAGTCATGGAAATTGTGTAGCCTGTCTCAAAACATTTTTATCACGAGGTTGTGGCCTCTATGCTTTACGCAACATTCAGGCGCACATGAAAAAAAAAGGACAAAAGCAAAGCAAATAGCTGAGCCGAATCTCGATCATGTTTCAGCAGCCCGGCCTTCAGCCCCGCGCTTATCATATTTATTGAATGTTGAGTTGAAGGAGAGATGGATTTTTCTGCACACCATATGCCAGTTTTTAGTCATTCGTTTATTTATGTTGCTGTCGGGCTCACGGCGACAGTAAATAACAATGAGGTTTTACTTGAATGACCCAGAGCCGGCGTGGAATAATGAGGCAAAACAAAGGAATGACAGACAAGACGAAAGGCAGACTCAGCTCTGATTGAGTTACACAGAAATACAAGCAGCAAACATGAACCTTCGTTGGTCAGATCCACTGACCCACAGGTTCTGCTGTCGTCTAAATGCTATCCCTTGCTGACCTTTAGACATTGACTTTGTGACAAATGTAAATGTTTCCGTACCTTCTGTTGAACGGGTTGTCTGTAGCAATGACGTGAGTGGACTCTGGACCAACCAGGAAGTGGATCCTCTGGTAGAAGGATCTGGCAGCCTGGTGCAAATAAAGCAGGTTCTTATATGATTTATCAAGGAAAAAATATAGTTTTCTTCCAAAACAACGCGGAATCAAATTGGTGATTTGACGTTGAAAGGTTCAAAACTTATAGGGCGATATCTGAATGCATTTAGCTGGGATAATCAAGCACATTTTCTAAAAACAAACAAACAAACAAACAAACAAACAAACGGACTGACTGGAATTGTTTGTTGCCCCGGTAGAAAAATACATAAATGGAATTATCTCATAAAGATGTACCATATCCCTACTAAAATGTAAAACTTGATTTCAATACTAAGGAAAAGGCTTGATAATTAATACTGAATTTGATAACAACGATCATTTAAAAGACGGGATTCTTCATGTTGCCCCGGTATTCTACTGAATGTCTCTGTAAGTCTTTTATATCAGCTTTTTATAACAAGAATTTTGTCTGAAACTGTGTTGTTTTATATTGTCTTTTGTGCATTGACATTACAAGTGTCATCGATCTATCGCTATCCATCTATCCTTTCGTCTGTTCATCCATCTATCTATTTTTTATACAATCAAATGTATTTTTAACACCAAATCATTACAAACGTATTTTCTTTGAAGGTGCACTATGTAACATTGCTGGTGGAGAGTCGGCCGCCTACTTGTCTCCATGGCTATGTTATTGTTTTGCCTGGCATATTCCACATCTAGACAAGCAGTTGACCCCCTCTTGAGACTGTGAGACTGCTCACAGTATGAATGCTTGCTTTTCAAGGTTTTTTTGTTAGCAATTTGCCATTCTTGCAAGATAGGCATGTTTGATGCCATAATGTGGAACATTTCAGGCAAAGAAATAACATCCCCATGGAGCACACCCAAATCATGACATATTGCACCTTTATTTTTAGTCTCACTGTAGTTATGATATAGCTCCAGACCATTCTAAAACTGTTCAGAAAAAGTCCAACTTTGTTCCATTTATGATCATGTTTTTAGAATCTACTTGTGTGTAGTACGTGTGAGTACCTGCTGTGGGGTGAGAGCCGCTGGAGACTGGCTGAGGACCTCTGCTGGGTCTGGAGAGCCCTTACAGAACTGCTGAGTCTGACACGACGGCTGCAGGCAGCAGTCTGGGTCCATGCAGTCTGCCAAACCATCTGAAACACACAAAATTTCACACTGTTGTCAGTAATCTGAATATATTTTAGGCCAGTGATGTTGTGGATTGATACTTCTACAACTCTTAAGAACAGTCCGAACCTTAATCATAGAGGGCCCCACATACTGGAATCTAAATAAATGAAGTTAGTGGGACTCCAATAATTGTCAATGACCAGCTTATTTATTTCTGTATTTTCAATGAGAGTTTAATTAATTTGAGGTTTACAGCTGATCCTCAGGTGGTTTGGAGGAGAATTCAGACTTTGAAGGAAGAAAATGTACAATGTTTTGTTTTAAATGTTGGTCTGGTTTATGTTAATGGTATGACTAGAAATTGAGAATTACATTTACATTTGGATCTCTGCTGTTTCCCGCAGGATACCTGTTTTTTGACAACATCTACTGGCTGAGGATGGCATTACACATGTCTTTACACATTCGATCAGAACAATCCCTAAATGATTTATCTTTTTGATATATTTCCTATATACTGTATGTTGTTTTAAATTTTCCCAAACACAATATCATGTATTATTGTGAATTGGTTAAAGGCGGGATGGACGATTTTTCGGCGATTTGAGAACGCAGGCGGAAGTGCGCATGCGCACTCCCCCGTGCGGACTGATACAACACACACGTGCGTTTGTTTATTTGCGCAACGGAGCGCATCGCATCGCTCGTCTCCCGTAGATTTCTGTCCACTTCTGACTCAGCTCGAACTGTCTTTCTCCGTCTTCATTTTGCCCCGTACACTGAGGGAACTATATTATGATAGATCCATGCGCTTAGGCACGCGGAAACGGGAGGAGGAACCACACGCGGCTGCAGGTGAACGATAGGTGCGTTTTATGATTGATACGTGGCAGGACAAATGATTTATCCACGCCACGAGGAAATATGATAAAAAATTTGCTGAAAAAAATCGGCCATACCACCTTTAATTCAGCAGAAAACCTGAAAGACCTGATATTTGTATTTGACAATTTGGGGAAATGCTATCTCTTGTATGTGTATTGTTGTGGTTCTCAAACCTAAGAAAATATTTGGCCTTCGAAATACCCCCAGATCAAAGCCTGGTCTAAAACAGGATTATTGTATGTTTGAACCAGCACTAAACCAGGTCTAAAACAGGACTACATCATTACTATACAGGTTTTAAACAAGGGATAAACCCAAAGGAGGACAAACATGTGGATTAAATTTACTCGATATTTAGTAAATTATTTTTTTGCTTAACAGTAAATTATTCAAACGACTATGTTTTTTTTGTTTTTGGGGCGTCGGACCAATTCTACTCCTTCACTTCACATTCTGTCACTATCCAACTGTGGGAAAAGCCTGATTTATGGATATTAATCTGCCAAACTTGATGGAGGGATATCAGGAAAGATAGAGAAAGGGATGAGGATGGGATAAAAACAGGAGGAGACGGAGAAGCAACAGAGGGCTCAGGGACCAAAGAAGGATAAAGTGGGATTAGGAATAATTATAGATGCAGGAGGGACTGTGAGGAGACGAGGAGGAGAGATGGGCGGACTAAACAAGATACGGGAGAATCAGAGGAGAGTTAGAGCAATGAGGTGACATTAGACACACAATGGGACAGAAAACCGACAAAGGAATAAAGATGTAATACAGGCTTTATTGCGATGTGGAACATACCGTAACAAATGAGGTCCAAGCAGAAAGATAAAGGTTTAAAGATGTAGATGTGGTGATAATATTTGTGCGATTTTGCTCAGAATGTGCAAAAGATGCCATCACGTTCAAATAAGAAAGGCTCTGACAAACAATCTTGCACTCTAAAGAATGTATTTGATTTGTAAATATAAAGGTTATACATTATGCATCAACTACAAATTCTTGATAATTGTGTCTATAGTGCAAATATTGTATCCCTAGCTACAAAAATGAATCCAGTGTTTAGGTCTAAATGTGTTTAACAAAGCACTGAAAAGCAAGTTAGTTATAGATGCTTGACTGAGATTAATGAGCCTGTTTTCACTATTGAATTTAACTTTTATCTGGGACATAAAACTCTAATGGAAACTACAGATGGATACCTGTGGAATTGACTTTTTGGCAACTAAAAAAACAATAACAAGGAGATGAATGATGACAGGGACAGAGACAAAATTCAAGGACTGGACTAAGATAACATTTAAAAATTGAATATTGCAATTTTTTCAACTGTTATTTCATTGGACATTAGACTTTCACAATACATTTGAAAATGGACAAATTAGCTCTACATTGGGACAAATGGGGAATCTGACCTTTTTTTTAGAGCCTTTTTTTAATTTTACACATGATTCTTGCCCTTATTTTAGCAAAGTCTATATTTTTTTTACTATTTTTTTTTTTTTTTTAATGTCTTAGCACCACCTTCATGAACTGTGTTTACTGACAATGGCAAAAACAACGTTCTGATTTACATAAGGGAACACATGCTGGACGTCATACAAAAAGAAAATGAAAGAAAAAAAATGAAAAGAAGGGCAAATTATATATATATAGCGAACAATCTCTCGTCGTCTACTCTGATCGCTAAAGTTGCACTCTTCTTTTTTAAGTAAATTTTATGGTGATGACTTATGTTTTTATTGCAATATTAATGGATCTTTTCCCATTATGTGAAGCACTTTGAATTACTTTGTGTACACATTGTGCTGTACAATAAACTTGGCCTAAAGTTGGCTCATAAATGTTTCAGAGATGAGCCTTTCTGGCTCATCAAATGACCTGATTCTGGTTATCTGGACAAACAAAGCACTTTTCCCATTTGTTTAATACATTTCAAAGCGTTGGACACATTGAGCGTATTAAGCGAAGTAAAAACAGAAATGTTGCACAGAGGAGACAATGAAAAGAGAAGGGTTAGAGCTGGATGGAGTGATAGACGGAGGAATACTGGCTAATAAAATCTGCCCTGCCATTCGTCTCTGTTCGTTTCTAAAAGCCAATTGTACATCTGGAAAACCGCCACGGGAGACACGCACTTTAGGTTTTTTTTCTTTTCCTGTTTTTATGATCTACTGACAGCGCCTTTGTTCGTTTCGGCCTTCATTAAACTCTACCTTGGGTCACTGCACAAATTGCACCAAATTATCGACAAATTGTGCAACAGTGAAAATCAGAGAAGAAAGTCAATGCAGGGGGGATTTTTGTCTTACATTATAATTGTTTTCATGTCAGGAAAATGGCGGCTGTACAAAAATGTGAAGTTACAGGGGCAGTAACAATAACTAATTTATGTAAAAAAAAAGTGTGATTATATGACCTTGAGGCCTAAGATTTTAGCGAGCCCTTGATCTGAATAAAAGCATGAATAACATGGCGAGAATGACGTAAACAGACTTTTTACAAAAGGTTGTCTTCCGTCTCCACACCATAGCCTTTAAAGGACACACACTGGACTATATGTTCCCCGCTCCGTTCATGTGGACGCTGAGATTTCAGAGTCATCGAAGCTTCAAAGAGACGTTTGAACTTTGGCGTACACGGATCATACGTGACGCCACATCAAGGTGAAACGCTCAATCTTAAAAGTCACAGGCCATCACATGTGCAGAGGAGGAAATCAATCTGCTGCTGCTACAGGCTGCACAAGAGGAAACACTAACTTCACTGTCAGAATTTCACAAGGAGTACAAGGGCCTGCAAAACTCACTGATTCACTCTTTTCCCAAACTTATGCACCACAAATCATGTCTTTTGGGGTTTGAATAATTCTAATATGTTTTTTTTTTGCACACTGACTTTTTGCATACTGACTTTTTTGTTTCATGTACACAGGACAATGATTTTCAGATATAGTAATCATAATCTTGTAGAGCTCAATTTTAAATGATCCGCCTCATTCAAGAAGTTGCCGCGGGTGATGGCAGTAATTGCACCCTTCCTTACGGTTGTGTGATGTTGCATAGAGCTTGACTCCATCTTGACAGCAAATAAGTTCTACAAAGCTATTCTCAAGCTGGCCAAAGAAACGCTGCATTGTTGGCTTGTTGGTGCACTATGTAACTTTTATCATCACTAACCTTATCTATCTCCATGGAGGCAAGGTATAGGGTAGACGCAGCTTTCGATACTCATGCTACCACTGTATTTTTCCTATAGTCGTTAGCATTAGCCCGCATAAAATAAATACAAGGTCAAAACTTTATTATAAGTTGAGCGTTGTCGGCCTCGTAGCTTAACTGTGTAGAGAAAACACTTAACATACAGACGGGAAATGTTTTTTGGCTGCGATAAATTCTTTCTGATTGTCTGAGGATGGAGCCAGCATGAAGAGTACAATGAATCATAAGAAAAAAATGACTTAGGCCAATGTGCTAAGAGGCCGACCATGTGTAAACCTTTTATTTAGGTGCTAATTATTGGCATCTGGCTAGGTGGCTAACTAAAGTTGAGATTTCTTTGTGCCAAGATAAATATTATGAAATGAAACGTGTTATATACTTTAATATAGGCATTGGCTTCACCATTCTTTTGTGTGTGATGGAATGTTTGATTTGAAATAACCTTTACCATTGGCCAAGTGATGGCTTTGTAGCAACAGGCAGAGGAAGAGAATTTTGTAAGATAAGATAAGATAAGATATTCCTTTATTGTCCCACATGGGGAAATTTCATTGTAACTATGAATACTTATGAAGGACGCGCATCAGAAAAGTTACATGGTGTACCTTTAAAGATGAATGCGGAGAGACTCCCGGCTCGTTTGAGAAAATTGGAGAAGAGGAAAGCAGACACCAAACACCGCTCACTTTGACAGACCAGACTTTGCCTCGTCTAATTTTCCATGTTCCCCTCTCCCTCTGGGCGTCTCACACTCTGAGCCAACAACATGTCCACGGCCTGTCCATAAATAACCCCATCTCCTCTCTCTCTCTCACATGTCCACAAACGTACCGCCTTCGTTGTCCTTGCCATCGGTGCAGAGCGTCTCCATGGCGACGTGACACCCGGCCCCTCGCCACCCGGACTGGCAGATGCAGTGCCACCCACTGGCCTCTAGGGTGCAGCGTCCGTTGTTGTTGCACAGGCCCGGGCAGCCCTCTGATGAAGTGAGGAGAAAGACAGAGACGGTTAGTTAGCGAGGAGTTTGCGTAGCGTGAATGAGGAAGTCTCAGGTTTGACACTTTCAGGCTTTGACAGTGACGGATCGAAGGCTGAGATGTGGCTGAGATACTGGAGATGTGCCAAGATGGCGGCGGAATTTGGAGACATTTGACACTTTTTTTTCTACTTACAAAGGGTATGTACTTGATTTTGAACAATGCATCAGAAACATGTTTTAGTTTGAAATGTCTCAGTGGGGGAAGCAATCGATTAATTTCAATGTAGAAGAGCTACTCGGTCGCCCACTGTTCAACAACTACAAGAGTAAACGCAGACTTTAGGCTTTTTTATTGTGCAAAATACAAACACAAAGGCCAACAAGTCTACAAGAATTCTAATAGTAGCTTTGGGCTAAAAACTACCGTGCATCTAGCCTGCTGTATTTTAACATCTCGCCAACAATCTTGCTTTACTTTTCTGAGGTAACCCAGGCAAACAACCTCCATTTAGGCTCAATTGTGACTCAAATTGAATTATGTTGTGCTTAAAATACACATAATTCACCAGGCAATGTCTTAAAAGAAGAGAAAAAGTTGCCTTTCCCTTTGGGGTATGAATCAACAGAGCGTTTTAAGCCATGTCAGACCACAACCCCCACTATGACAAATTGCCAACTGTATCTATCACATTATGACACATAAACAACTGCCTGGGATTGTCTCATGCAAATGTTTCCACATGGTTTTCATCAATCTCCACCCCCTTTGTGCTTTTGTATCATTCTTTATATTGTAATACATCATGACAGGGAACGCCCGATATAGTGTTGTTTTCCTATGATTCTTAGCAAAAAAATGTGCTTGATTGGACTAAAACTGGTGACATAGCCTTAGTCAGTAGCTTCTGTTAGTTATAACCCAACAAAATGCTTGGCAAAATTAATAGGTTATGACTTTCTTTACAATACACAGCACATTATAAAGGGCATTAAGTCTAACCAGAAGAAATTAGAATCAAGTAAAGGCCCTTTAAGATCTACCAGAAGAAAAAATGGTACAAATTGGGTACTTGAGTTACTTGGCGCGACATTCAATCCCCAGACAGAGAGACCCCACACAATCAGGAATTTTGTCCATTTCATACCAAATATTTAAATCCTTATACTGCCCAAAACCCAACCCAAAAGTTAGATTTTATCATTTTATTTTGCATTCGACCCATCCCCAAAATCAAGAACATATCTCCAAAAGAAGCCAGGTTTTTTTAGGATTTAGGAAACATACAACTTCTATATTTTTGCATGAGGATTTTATTTTTTTTCCTTCCATGCAAATAAATGGTGATTGTCTCCAGTCCACAGACAGCAGCCTTGTGGAGCCCATGATGGTCAAAGCCTGGACTTGCTTGAGTGTTTTCGCCTTATATTTAATGCACCTCTCTCCAACAAATGGACTGACAGACTGACAGACTGAAAGACAGAGCCAGAGACAAATCAGAACAATCAATACCAAACAAAAGAAATGCGGAGACATTAAGACAGCCTTCAGTGGAATGCCAAAGATGTTGTAGTTTCACATGAACGCTAAGATCCCCTACAGGGCCAAAACGGCATCGGAAATGGGCCTATATATCATCCTCTGTAGGGGAAGAAACATGTTATTGATGATGGAAGACAAAAGCAAAGAGAGAAAGCAAAAAAGCAAAAAATATATATAATTTGAGGGCTTGTTTGAATTGCTTTATCTGCTCTCGGAGTGAATTTTGCAGAGAGAGAACCAGGTTAAATAATCCATGTGAAAACACAACATGAAGACAGGAAGAAAAGCCAGCACGCAAAGTATAGGGAGGACAAAGGGATCGATTATTTTGTTTTTTTGGAAAAGGCATGCCTCCGAAATGCTATACTTTATGCGGCCGCCACATTCCTCCATCACAGAAGAGACAAACTATGAGGCTGGTTGTTTCAAAATAACAAATAAAACAAAAAGAATAGATAGAGTATTTTCTGAAAACCAAGCAAAGCCCATTGGGAGAGACAGAGGAGAGAAAAACTGTGAGACAAGGACAGCAGCTGGCTTCATTGACACATACATAATAGACATAATCAGGCTTCTGGATGCAAGAAAAAACAAACATATTTGCTACTGTGCGTTCTGAAGGGGTGAGAGTGAGTGCATTTGAACTGTGAAGAGGAGATATGTCACAAAAGTTAGAGCTAGGACACTGGAAAATCATAGACAAAATGAGAACTTGTACTAAATGGATGCATAACAAGACCTAGTCACCATCTCACAATTGTGATGTACTTTTATAGGTCAATTTGGTATAGGTATAGGTATTGACCTGTGGTATGGACCTGTAGAATCCTGTAGTTTAAAGTATATTCTCAAAATTGACATGCATGACAAAACCTATTCATGGGTGTCAGTTTCATGGTCATCAGCGCCATTTTGAGGACTTATCATCATTAGCTCACACCTAAGGCTAACTCTTATTAAAACACATACCAGTAATATAAAATAAACCCAAAAATATATAAAAACACCAATAAAATGTAAAGTAAAGACTACCAATACTTTTTATATGTAGATTATTTCAGCTTGTTACTTTAATTTATTTGATTTGATCATCTATGACTCAAAATTAGCATTAGCGTTGGCACTGACGCACAAAGACCTGCCTTTGTAAACGTGTCGTTCATGACATCCACCCGCAACTCACTGTCCATGCCTGATGTGTCAGTATTGATTGATTATTTTAGCGTTGACTGTCAAAAATAAATAAAAAAGAGATAGAATTGGACAGGAAGTAGTGATACTAAACAGTTAGCTTCCGGACGCCGTCGTGCACAGAGCATTTTTTTCTAAATCATCACTCTGGGGCCCATGAATATACTAATCATGTTAAAAGATACACTACACTTATGTATTTCTTTATTGACCTCTTGTGACAAAAGTTTGTATTCGGTCAATTTGATCCTATCTCGCAATGACACAATGTTAAAAAAACTGAATTTTAACCAGAAATCTGAACCCTAACGACAGGAGAAACTGACTTATCAGTGATAAAAGGCTCAGGTAGAGCGGTCTCCCTATAACCAGATGGTTGGTGATTTAAATCTAGCTTTAGCCATTGGACAGGAGACTTCACTCTTCTCTTTGAACACTATTGAAAACGTGCTATACATGGCAGATACATCATTATTTACATTACAATTCAAGTTTTGCTACCATTTTCTAGCCATTGTCATTTTTCATAATGCTTTTTTTGTATTACACATGTCCTTCAAATCCTTTGGTACAAGTTCACAAGTTCTATTCTTCAAAGTCTGACGCCGCAGTCTTC
The DNA here is from genome assembly GCF_026437365.1 of Eucyclogobius newberryi. Lineage (NCBI taxonomy): Eukaryota > Metazoa > Chordata > Actinopteri > Gobiiformes > Gobiidae > Eucyclogobius > Eucyclogobius newberryi. The sequence continues at coordinate 3,282,048 of NW_027316056.1, forward strand.
TAGCTAAGACTTTTTGCAACATATATCTTGATTTTTGATCTTGAATGTGCATCCGTGCATTAACTTTATCATTTTGCTTTTGTGTGTGGCTGTGTATCAAAGACAGCGACAGAATAATGTAACCAGAAATACAAACAGAAGTGAAACAAACAAGCTTGGACAAAGTCAGAAAGACAGTCTTCGTGGATACAGAGAGAGGACAGGAAAAGTGTAATGAGTTGTGACAGGAATGCAAAAAAAGTGATTGGTTTTGGGACAGCCTTGAATCAAGTCTTTGGTATTTGAATTACCTTTATATCCTGAGAATAGGAGAGGGCACGGGGGGAAAGAGGGAGGAAAATTAGGGATAAAAAACGCAAATTGAAAAAACAAAACAAAAAAACAGCACTGCCAAGTATACTGTATCGAAAATGTAATCGGGGTTTATGGTAAAGACAAAGGAATAGAGGAAGGAGAGGGACATTAGGGGGCAGCACTGAGTCGGAACCACAACACAGCGGACATCATTCAAGAGCACAGGACAAGAAAAACATAATGCCGTGGCTGAGAATATTCATAGACAATCGTACATTTGCATTCAGAACAAACGGAGCACATGTGGACGATGTTACAGAGATGTTTTTGTGATCGTCGAAGCTAAATGTCGACCCGCGATTGATTGTACGGAACTCAAGATGTGGTTTGGCACTTTGGAGCCGAGCAGCGCAGCAATTTTCCTGCTTGTTGCAGAATGTGAGATTGCATATATTAAAATTCCAAATTATACTTTACATTCATGGACTATTATTTGAAAATTGGTTTGGTTTAGCAAATCAATCATATAAATCTCATCTTATATTAAGCACAGTTTCAGATACCGTAGGGCTGCAAAACAATGGAAAATAAAGACATTCATAATTGATATATAACAGAAATAATCCTTTTACTATAGTCCACTACTAAAATAATCATTTGTTGTAGTCCTAATTATAATAACCCTTTGTTTTGTCTCCCTCTCAGAGCTCAAACATCTGGTGCCACTATATGACATCATCTGGTGGTACTGCAAAAAAGCTCTTTGTTTTTATTGGAATGAACCCCTTCACTAAATAATTTTTTTTAGCCTTGGATAAACTGTCACTGATTATGTAACTGTTCTGATAATAGGTCAGACACCTGCTTGTCTCCATGGAGATGTCATTGTTATTGCATTGCCTACAAAAGTGGTTTCCAAAGTGTCTCTAATAAATCTTGTAATCTAAAACTGGAAATTTTAGTGAAATTAGGTCAAACAACACAATATACCACTCTTTTACAACTTGAAATTATTACAAGCATCAATTAGAATGCATGTATTCGATTATGTGTGTTTTTATACCTTGTTTTTATGCATTTTATATTTGTGAGGCATGTTAAGTGCTATTCTGTGAAGCATTCCAGGCAAAACAATAACACACAGAGACTAGCATGACTTTCTATCTGAAAAGTTACGTAGTGCCCTTTTAAAAAAGCCACTTACAATACTTGCGATGAAGACTAAAAACTGGATTTTTTTACATTCAGTTGCAGCTAACCTGAAATGGCAGTAAACCTTCAAACTATTTTTAGCATAGCAGAGACAAAAGCTGAGGATATTGGGCACAACATTGCGAAGTGCATCTTGAGGTCTGAATCTGACAGAGAATCTGAGTCGTTCCGAGAAAACCTTTTCTTACCTGAGCCCAAGAACACTGAACATGACAGAGGCAGCAGATACTACTTCACAACCAATATGTATTCAAAAGACATGACATCTGCTGCACGAGTCAAGTAATGCAGTATTGAATTAATATTGTGAATATAAATTGTGACTATTTTTGTAACCTTTTCTCCATAAATGGTGAAGCCTGTGTACCTGTCTGCCTTTCAAACCTCAATAAAGCTATACTGTGTAACCTTTCTCCACGGCAATGCTATTTCCTTGCATTGAAATTTCAGTTTTAGAAAACTTGAACACATACTATATTATGGATTTTTTTATTTGTGTTTAAATGTGGATTGAAGGCTTCTAGATAGAGAATATTTACCTATAGTGTGTTAATCATAGCCCAGATCACGATTATCAAAATAAAACTACTATTAGTGGATTACTAGTTGCAGCTATTCTCCATGGAGATGTTATTTCTTTGCATGGAATGTTCCACTTTATGACAATAAACATATCTAGCATAACAGCCATTTGCCATACCAGAAAAGTTACATAATTCACCTTTAACAGCTAATATTGATCAGTTATATAGCTTTGATTGTGATATTTTTGATAAATAAAAGACTGTATTACTGAAAGAACCACAAAACATATGAATTAGCACATGATCTTTACCAACCACTACCATGATATACTTTCCTTGCATATAATTGCTAAACTAATTGTACAAACCTTTATTGAAATAACGAGGTCACACATGGAATTTGAGTGAACTGGGTGTGATTCATCGGCTCACACGCCAAAGCTTCTGCTCACTGTACACGCTCAGTACTAAAACACATGCTGGTGCTACATGTGATTTGTGAGCATCGAGCGGCCCGACCCATGACCCACGCAACCATGCATTTAAAACAACTACAAAGTCCAGAGGAAGGGAATTTATGCTTTTAAGCGCTTGCACATCTGGCTACAATGTGTGCCCAACCACTTCCTGAACGCCGGGATTGAACGTAGCGATACTTTACCATGAGATACATGCAAAAGTACTGAGACACCAATGAGAGCTGTGCGTGACGGATGCGTTCATCTTGAAAGAATGGACTGGAACATGCATCTGTGGCTGATGGTTCAAACAAATGTGTAAAATATCAACAAATAAATTATATTGAATGCAAGAACACTGCAAAAAGTGTATAAATATGTATTGCTTTAAGAAGCTTAGACTGCCAATGGATACATGGGAATACAATTTAATACGTTTAGTTTAGATTTGCCAATGGGCTTTGTACACAGCAGCAGTTGTCTAACGGTTTCTCACAGCTAATGCTAACTTTTATTAATATGTAAAATATAGAATAAACTACCAACTACATTTGAAGTTGTATTGTTTTTTGTTTTTTTTTATGTGAAATTGATTTCAGTTTGTCATGAATTTTACAAAATGTTTTAAATGTCCTTTCTTTAACATGTTGTCAGAGAAATACACCAGAGCTCACTGTTCACTGCCTGATCTTATTGTATTTATTAATTTCAGACTGACTTAGCGAAAACCCCATAGAGATAGAAAAGACAGGGAGTAGTAACGCTAACACTGAGCTAGCTGTTGTGCACCGAGCCTGTTCCACTGAAGACTTATTTTACCAGACAAGTCAAAGTAACTCAGTGAAGTACTTAAAGTTGCTGTACCCATCGTTTTTCATGTGATAAACAATTTTAGGCTACAGTAGGCTACAGTTATGTTTTGTCTGAGTATTTTATTCAAGACGAAGTACACTGTTAGCATGCTAGTTGTTAGCTTTACTCGCTCTGGCCTCTGAAAGATGTGAAAATGCTTATAAACTCATTGCAGAGAATAATTATGATGCTCAGAATAGATTAGGTAATAAATAAATAAATTTGGACTGCTGCAAGCCGTTTAAAATTAAGAAAAAAATAAATAAATGTTTTTAAGAGTATAAAATGAGGTACAGCACATTTAAGCTAAATTATTAAACTTGAAATTAGAAAATTATATACAATCAGTTGTGTCAAGTCAGATAATTTAGGAGCAGTGAGTAAATAAAACTGAAGTCAAAGCTACTTAAGTCATTTCAATTGACGTATTTTCCTTTTTTTGCAGTGCAGTCCATAGAGATTCAATGCATGTGTTCACTGACAGACAATAACTAATGAAACTACTGCACTTCTGAAAAGACATCGATAAACAAACCAAAACATCGACAACAACAACAAGCCCCAATGAGCTGCAAAGTGGAGGATGATGCAAAAATGAAATTTAAGATCCGCTTCTCATTTGAAATAAAGAGGTGGAATTAAAAACAAGCTTACAGAGAAGCCGCTGTAGCTTCAGTGAACAAGAAAAGCAAAACGGCGGCGAGTGAGCGATGGGGACAAGAGAAAGTTTACCGTACCTTTTACTCGTATGTCCGGATTGTGAGCTTTAGGAAACAAGGATAGAAGGCAAGGAGGCAAGAAAGGACAGAGAGAAGGAAGGTAGAAAGACACAAAGAAAGTGTTCAAGTACAGTATGTGAATTTGAATCATATGAATGTGATTTGGGTCAGTTCAATACCAAAGGGTTTTATCTAAAATATATTGAAACTTAATCCGATATACAACAAAAATGAGCAGAAAAACAATTGTATCAGTATTCATGTATCTATTTGTCATTGACCTCTCGGGACAGTCACAAATACTCTCTTTGTTCAGCACGATCCCAGCAGTGCAAAAGGGTAAGTCGCATCCTTATTTAGAAATGTTTGCACCTTAATTCGAGGGGTGCAAAATAATGACCCGAAGATGGACATAATGCAAATGGAGTCTGGCATCTGCATGTTTTGGGAGAGGGACACACGCCATCTTGTTTTTGATGTGATGAGCCTCAATAGATTCCAATCTCAGTTGACTTTAGCCCTGTTCGGACGGGATTAGTTTTACCTCGGGTCTTCGGGTCAACTGTAATCATTACGATGTCCTCTGTTTCATGTCTCTTACAAATTGTCCATGTCTGTAAAAATGTGTGGAAACATTGCTTTCAATGTTATCTTCTGTATTTCAGCAAACTCAGAGGTCCTCAGGTGAATCTAGTCCTGAATCGTGTCTGTGATTCGGCTGTTTTTTAGTCCATGAATTTAATGCAGATCGGTTCAGAATGTCTCTACGGCCCATTTTGCGTTATGATTTGAACTAAATTAATACTATTAATTTTCTCCCGACCATTTCGCAATTCAATTATTGTTTTTTCCATAATCAAAAAGTAGAAAAAAAAAGAAAAAAGGTTGCAAATGTAACCCGAAAGTACAAGCCAATGCCGTTGCAAGAAAGCAGAGAACTGAGCAGCACGAAGGAGATCGCAACAGAAATGCGGGTCGTAAAAATGTTAGGTAAAGTTTTCAGTTTACTAAACGGTTTGGTAACAATTGTTTTAGTCAAGCAGGAGCGTAGGCCAATAAACATTTTTGTCTGACTAAAGGAATTGTTACCTAAGAGAAGTAAAAGTGGGCAAGGCAGAATGAGGTGAATATAGGAAGAGATACTGTTTATTTCTCAATAATTGTGCCTGCTTGCGTGTCACTCCCGGTTTGAGCCCAAGTCAAAAAATGTAATTATGATCTGAGTAAATCATTAACATTATTAATCAACATTGCCAAAAGGGAAATTTAATTAGACATGAGCCGCTAAGACACGGGGCAGTATAAATCAGCGACCACTGAGCATGTAAAGATCATATTTTCTATTTTAATTAATGCTAAACTCTGTCGGATATGAAAGTCACGAGCTTCTCACAACAGAATTTAGCACCACTTACATTTACATACTACTCCAATCATGACATGCTACCGTAAGATATTATTTTGAGGGTACTGAAATGATAATATCCCTGGATAAAGGACAGCTCATTCCAACTTTAAATTACATTTTGTTTTGTTTTTTCCAGACTGCTTGACTGGGGAGAGAGAAATCATTTTAATTGTGACTTGATTTGCATATTTTGAGATAGAAGAATATGCAAATTATACAGAGACATAACTTTGTGATATCTATTTTGTTTTGTTGAAAATACTATTGCACAGCGATTCGCTTCTGACAGTGGCTCAAAAACTTTTCAGACCAAGTACTGCCTAAGAAAACATTTGGCTTTCTATATGATCTAAACCGTGTCTAAAACAAGACTACTCTAGGTCTAAACTAGGTTTGAAATTGAACTACATCATGGCTACAGTAGGTTCTAACCATAAACTACCCAAAAGAGGACCAACAACAATTGACTGTAAAGGACGTGGCGAACCACCAGACGACCATTTCCATTGTTCAATATTCCTGGGGCAACCTGTTAATTAGAGAACCACTTAATCGGGAGTAACTTTAGCTAATTGTGCATGTTTTGGATTGATGGTGAAATTTGAGTACATGGAAAGGCGAGAACATGCAAACTCCACCAGGAAAGGCCTTTTAGTATTGAAGGAAGTGTGTGGCAACCCCTAAGCCACCATTGAGGTATTCCAATCAGAAGACTAAATTAATTGCTCTGCTTACTTAAAATGTAACGCCAAATACTGTATAAATGTATCACCGATGATTAAACCGAAATCAAGCATAAATTGGGAAATTGTGGTATAACTAATGAAGAATGGGAAACATGCATATGCACAACATGTCATTTTTTTGTGTATTTTTTTTAAGTATTTTAGAACTCCAAGTAAAAGTGCTTAATATTCACAGGGGAATAGCGGTTGTTGGAGTAACCGTGGCTGCCTTCAACATCAACATTCCATTTGATTTCAAACCTATGTATCCAGGACATAAAACGCCAACACTGGAAACAATAGCAAAATGTTCATTTGACTGCAATAAAGAGAAGGATGACGATGATGGGACCAACTTTCAAAGACTGGACGGAAATAACGGCGAACAAATATAAAAATGGAAGAAAAATCATTTAGGGACAAATAGAACAATTACATAAGCAGTTATATGTTGTTATATAAAGCAAAAAGAAAGAAAGCACATTCAAGTAAACACACAACATTGGAACTAAATATCAAGATTTAACCTAGACTAAAATGCCATAGATAAACCAGGACTAGAACAGGACCAAATGAACTCTAGATCAGCATTTATTTGGGCTAAAAACAGGACAAACACCTTAATTAAACTCGAGTGCATGTCTGTATGAACAAAAGAAAGCTCACCGGTGGCCATTTGTGGTATTGCACCCATGATGTAACTTCTCTGTGTGCATATTAGACAGTCTGGGGCACTTCGCCTGAAAAAACTCAACTTGCCATCCACAGCACCATCGCCACATGGCCTGGATTAGCTAATGTGTATTATTGGAGCAGATTCTGAGGCACCTAAACAGAATAGTGTGCCTGCTTTAAGTCAACTGGAGGCAGACACACCACGCAGAGCTCTGGCTAATGCCCAGTTTGGCTCAAAGAAACTGTTTTCCAACTGCGAATAATCCTGTGGTTTATACTTACGGGCAAATCCGGACAGACCTGCTTTTACATCTCAATTAGAAAACATAAAACACGCTGACAATTTACGGATATAAGTTATGTCAAAAGAAAATTTAAAAACGTTTTAAGAGCGGCAACGTTTCGCCACTCATCGAAGAAGCGACTTGGATGAGTGGCGAAACAAATTCGATTCTATTGTATTACAGATGTCTTTATTGCTCAAAAGTATCTTTAAAATGCAAATTCTAATTGGGAGCGTTACCTCACAGATCTGACCAGCGGAAAGTATCAAATTACAAAAGTATAAATGTGCTTAAGTATATATAATTCGCTATCTGTACTTGACTTTAGCTAATTTTATAGTGGATACATTTTACTATTACAGTGAACCCTCGTTTATCGCAGGGGTTACGTTCCAAAAAGAACCCGCGATAGGCGAAATCCGTTAAGTAGAAACCTTTATTTTTTTACAGTTCTTATACAAAGAAATACTCCATAAAACATTGAAAGCAAGGAACACAACCTTTTTACAGGCCCAAGCATTTGTTTAACAGATAAAAGTACTGTATAAACGTTCGTTGTTGTTTTAAGTTTAACTTTTTCTGCGATAGTTAGCGTCTTCCTCTGCCTTTTGGGCCTGACCACAAGTGCCTTTTAGTTTCTTAAAGGCGCATGGACGATTTTTCGGCGATTTGAGAACGCAGGCGGAAGTGCACATGCGCACTCTCCCGTGCGGACTGATACAACACACACGTGCGTTTGTTTATTAGCGCAACGGATCTCTCGTCTCCCGTAGATTTCTGTCCACTTCTGAGTCAGCTCGAACTGTCTTTCTCCGTCTTCATTTTGCCCCGTACACTGAGGGAACTATATTATGATAGATCCATGCGCTTAGACACGCAGAAACGTGGGGACGAGCCTGACGCGGCTGCAGGTGAGCGGTAGGTGCGTTTTATGATTGATACGTGGCAGGACAAATGATTTATCCACGCCACGAGGAAATATGATAAAAAAATTTGCTGAAAAAAATCGTCCATTCCACCTTTAAGTTTCACTTCTCTAAGTTTCACTTCTCTAAGTTTCACTTCTCATGCCTGACAGCTAGGGGGTTATACTGTTCTGTTTACCTGTATTACGTGTCTGGGTGGGACCGAGGTAGACGTTGTTGTGTTGGCTAACGTGAACGTGGTGTTCGCTAAATAAATGAACCAAACCTAAAGTGGAGTTATCATTTGGACTAACACCTTTGTCGGTGCAGAACGTTTTGTCGACATTGTGGGTGTCAATAACGGTGTAACGTTATTGACACACAGGTAGAGAAGACGCGGAGAGACTGTTTAGCCAATCAGAATACAGAACACAATGCATGATGCAAATCCGTGAAGCAGCGAGACCGTGAAAAGTGAACCGCGTTATAGCGAGGGATCATTGTACTTCGTTACATCTGAGAGCACGTATCTTTCTACTCCACTACATTTCTGAACTGGACTGAAAAGTTTTTGACAGTTATTTTGCACATATCATATGGGCCTAAGGTTTTGCATTCAAGTCTGAAATGTGTGGATCAAAATCGATGTTAAATAGTCCATAGTATAGTACATTGTATAGTACATGTAGTAGTACATTTACATCAATTGGCACTTCAATACTTTTGTTGGTCCTGTATTTGTACTTCAACGTAAGAAACTTCCACCACTGACCTACAGTATATATCTCACCTGTAAGGCATCACATGCTCGTCTCCATGGAGATAAAGATGTTTATAATGCCAAGCACTGAGATATTCCAGGCAAGCAGTACCATTCCACAAAGATAAAGTAGGTAATAGGAACCCTCCAAAAGTATGTTAAAGTAGGAACCCTCCAAAAGTATGTTAAATACTCGTCAGATAATTATAATTTAGATTCAGCTAGAATTAAACCACTTCCACTCAGATGTTATTCGTGAAATGCTCCGGTTTTATGTTGGCGACACAAAGCAGCGGAATCCAAATTAGAGGATAATAACTCGACTTCATTTGTGGTCGGAAGGACAGCGTCTCCGTGCCAAGCTGGGAGTATTCCAGGCTCCTGTGTGGTTTTCTAGCTGATTTGAAACAGACAATTCAGTTTAGGTTCCCCAGATTTTCTTCAAACAAAGCACATTAAGTCATTGCTATGCAAAATAGTGCATCTGTGTATGTTGAATTATTTATATTGTGTGAATTTATAAAGTAGTAAAAGCAGGAAAGCAATTTGTCTAGTTTGTTTGCAACACTTTATTATGGCTGCAGCAATTATTGTGACAAGTCGACTATAAAATGATTGAGAATTGTAATCGTTATCTGGTCTCTGGAGCTCCTGCACATGTGGTCGCAGTATCCCAGCATGCACCAGCGCGCTCCGCACTGCAGCGATAGCGGCAGGGAGTTTGCATTGAAACTAACAACGTTTATGGGAGATCGTGGATTACTTTAGCCTCAAATGATCAGGCAATTGACAAAGCTCCAGATCGACAGAGAAGTGGGACATTCCTGAGATTCCAATGTATTTCTGATTTCATTTGGGTTTTAATTTGTGGAATGATTTAACCATCGCCTCACACGGTTTTGACATCTTTATTAAGATGTGAATTGGCAATTCAAATAATTCTGAATTTATTAAATAAGCGAGAGAAAGTAGTTTAAAGAAAAAGCATCACAAACGTTTTCAAAAACAGTGTTTTCATAATTAACTGCTCAAGTTTAACCATTGATATTTGGCGGTTTATTACGTTGACATGATTGAATTAGCCTCTGTCATGTACAACAGCTTCATATCAGTCATAATGGAATATTTTTTTTCCACTATTTTATCAACATCGCATTATTTTTATTGTCATAATCAGTAATATTATATGTATAGGGTTTTATAATAAAGAGTATTTCTCACCAGCATCTCCAGAGACACTTTTTGATGATTTTAAATGGTGGAAAGTTAATCAGATATCCCAATTTTTTGCAGATTTAGGGCTCAATTTACGCAATCTAAACTCTTTTTCATGCATTTGCAGCACCAATTGTTCTTTCTGAGCATCCATCTAGTAAATCTCTGCCTCTTTACCCCGTTCCAAGGCTGTTGTCCCGTTTGGACCACACCAATGCCAACACAGCGCGTTTGTGGGCTAAACGATCTGAAAACATCCCTCCACGTCTTAAGAGTTCTTTTCCTTTCCTCCGTTTGTCGGTGTGTGCGGACGTAACAATAACTGTGGCCAATTTAGAGCTCCGGTGCTGCGCTTCTGTGAGCGAGCTGTCCAACGCTTTCACAACAAATACCTCTGCAAAGGAAAAGTGAACTGCTAAACACGAGCTCAGAAATCCTCCAAGTTCAACCAGACAGTTTATCTATAACCTCTCAATGGCACTTAGAAAATACCTTTATTATTTCCTTAAGAAGGAAAACGGTTTATTTTATTGTATTTATTGTATTTATTTTATTTATTTTATCTATTTTATCTATTTTATCTATTTTGTTTATTTATTTTGCTTATTATTTTTTTAACCAACTCCATTCGAGTGAAGGAGGAATACTTTTATATATTTTATGATTCATCGGTTTCAGTTTCTCAGTGGTAGCTTAGTGAGCTAAACACATTAAAAAGGGCAAGAATAAATCATAATACGACATTGATTCTATTCAGAGCTTTCCAGAATAACTCGAAGACGCTTTACATAGAACTACAACATGAAAAAGACAGCAAAAACAAAGTATTGTGGAAAAGCTGTGGTTAGTGTTTGTATGTTTGAGAAAAAGGTGAGTTTTGACCTGTTTTCAGCAGGTTTTCACTGAGTTTCTGATGTGGAGTTCTTTGCCAAGACTCTTCCCAACTACTACAAAGCCTACTACGACCACAATCACTATTACTACTCATTTAAAACAATAACTTTACCTACCCATCACAATTGATGGCTAAAACGACATAGAATAAGTACATTTCACATTCACAAATGTCCAATATTGTGGTATAATATGCTGTAAAAGTTTCCCTCGCACACATTCCTAATTAAAAAGCACAATGACATATTTTGCTAATTTCAGAGTTGTTTATTACACTTTTAAGATCGAGCTGCCAAAACGCGCTTTTGAAGAAAAGCCTGGGGAGCAATGTGTTTTGTCGCCTTTATTTTTCTATTTAATTTTAGCCTTATTTATATGCAAACAAACACGTAATGACACGTCTTTTGTCCCGGGTTTCAAGAACAGCTTTAGAACGTTAGCGTCATCGTGTTTTAGCCTGAACACTGTCACTGGCTTTGAGACTTACTGACAGAAATATAAAAACAGGTCATTTTAGTGGGAAATGTCCATATATTCGTACCAGATAACATTTATTGTGAATGTAATTTGCTATGGATGGACATCTGTTTGCTGCTACATAATTCCTAATCCATTGCTGGCGAGATTATTTACAGCATGAACCATAGATAATCTATTATGGGCTTTATATCTATAGGCGGAAATCCTCCTTTATCTTCCCCGCTTTCCGATTACAAACTGAAACAAGTTATGATCAGTTTTTAAATGCAACACAAATATAGCGCGTTTGCATAGTTGGTGTGAAAGTTATAAGATCAGGTGGACAGCAAGGGTCAAGACACGACTGGTCAGTAGCTCTCAAACGTTTCACACCGATCACGTCTAAAAAGAAGATTTAACTGTCCGAGAACCGGATTTAAACAGGGTCTAAAATAAATGTAGTTTTGACCAAGAACTTACCCAAAGGAGGACAAAACTGTGGATGAAATGAGAATAAGAAGCACCACAGTTTTACAGCCACGACTGTCCAACATTGTTTCCACCGAAAGCTGCATATTGAAGTATATTTGGGGGAGTCCTTCACATACGTAGGTGCGTTTTACAAAGCTTTAATCGAGTCACTTTAATAAGGTTTAGGACGGTTTGGATACTACTGCTAAGAGCTGGACCATTCAACAATATTTTGTAATTTTCCCAAAACCACCACAATTTTTGACACAGTTTGTCCCCGACACTAAATCGTTTTCTATAATGAGAACTGCGTATACAAGTTTTGTGAAAATAAAATTGAAAAGGCTTTAGCAAGATCGCTTTGCAAAGCTGCCAATCCAGTACTGAACCAGAATTAAACAAGACTAGTACCAACGCCGTCTGAACCAGGACTGTTCCAGAATTAAACTAACAAACCAGAATTAAACAAGGTCTAAAGCAGGACTAAATATCTGGAAGATGGTTTGCGAGCCGAAGCTGGGTCGTGAGTAACTAAATATTCAAAATGGAAAACTCCAAAGGCTTTTAAACATTTCAAATACAGCAGCTTGATGAGTTATTGTCACTGAACAGACCTGTGAAATGTGTGTAACTTAAAAAACAGGCCTACATTAAAATTAATAATATATATACAGAAATATAAGACATAAGCTGACATACGATAGATAAGCTGTTATAGTTAAAGTTATTTTGTGCTGAGAAAAGTTGTAGTAGACAGAAAGAGGATGCTTTGTGCCGAGATAACGTTCCACCACGTAGTAAATACAAATAAAGAAATGAGAGCAAAGCAGGAGAGACTCACCGATGTTGCAGTGTTCTCCGGTCCAGCCCTGGTCGCACTCACACTTGCCCTCTTTACACACTCCGTTCTTGGTGCACATCGGATGGCAGGCTTTTTGGTCGCACACGCTTCCCGTCCAGCCTTCTTCACAACGACACACTCCGCCATAACACACGCCGTGGCTGCCGCAGTCCACCTTGCACACCTCTGTAAGAGACATGAGACACCGGGTCAGAGCGGGTCAGAGCAGGGTCAGAGTGGGTCAGAGCAGGGTCAGAGTGGGTCAGAGAAGGTCAGAGAGGGTCAGAGCAGGGTCAGAGCAGGGTCTGAGTGGGTCAGAGCAGGGTCAGAGAGGGTCAGAGCAGGGTCAGAGCAGGGTCTGAGTGGGTCAGAGCAGGGTCAGAGATGGTCAGAGAAGGTCAGAGGGGTCAGAGCAGAGTCAGAGAAGGTCAGAGCTGGTCAGAGCAGAGTCAGAGCAGAGTCAGAGAAGGTCAGAGCTGGTCAGAGCGGGTTAGAGCGGGTCAGAGCAGAGCGGGTCAGAGCAGAGAAGGTCAGAGCGGGTCAGAATGGGGCAAGAACTTTTCCTTACGTTAAAATAGACATGCTGTGATTTTTCGTGGCTTTATTCTGCCTTTAAACCTACTATTAAAATAAAGAGCATTTTGGAAACACACTCCTTTGGTATGTAGGCATTGGTCAGTAGTGGGAGTGAACAAATACATAAATGAAGCCCTTAGGCAACGTGGATGCTCTGTTTATAGAGCCATGCGTTTGTTGTTTACACAATTTGACCACAGATCAATCAGATGATGGTTTATGGATTTTTAAAATGCGCTGCAGAAATACAGATTTTTACTTGTGACTCAACAACATCCCTCTCCTTCTGAGCCTCAGAGAGCACTTGGTTTCAAATGTCCCATATTTGTGATGTTAAAGGTAGAGCTCCAGGATTTTCAGTTCTTTTCTAAGTCCATAAATCATCTTTTGTTTATCTCCCTCATGTTAATGTAGATGTGCTAACACCAAACCCAAAGAGGAAACGCTTGACTGAGATAGAGTCATGTGTGATTTTTAACACATTCATCATATTAAGTTCTAATTTATTATATGTGAACTTTAAAGCAGTGGCATCTAAACCTTCAGAGAGTCGAGTCATCAATTATTTGTGCCAATTAAATAGTAAAAATCCCAAGAAATGATTGGAAATGTTGTTTGGGAACATAAAAACCCCAATTGCTGAAATAAATGTTGTTATTAATCCTTTTTGTCCTGCGATGGATGTGTCGGAGCCTCAGTTTTGGACTGGGCGGGCCCGACATGTCTCCAGTATGTGCAGGTGGGGCTTCAAGGAACAAAGGTTGGGAACCACTTATTTAAACTATTATCAGAACAAGAACATTTAAAAAACATTTCAAAACCGTGAACAGCAGAAAGACCCTTGATGTGAGGAGAACCATGAAGAACCTCTGCTTTCCTCTTTGCCGTTAAAGTCTCCAGTAAAAAGAACCTGTGCGGCGGTGGAGACATTAGTGGGATTTCCAGTCATACAAAACAGTATTAAATGCAACAATGACTTTTAAGTGAGGCCCAGCGCAGACGGAATCAGCCGGGCCCAGACGCGCTGATCAAACACAAATGAAAAATCAATCCTGGCTCGAGCCCTGTGTCTGGGTTCACCTGTCTGTGTCTCCCACCGTCCAACCAGCAGACAGTGTAAAAGCCCTACTTACTGGATGCAAACAGCCTCTTGTATGTGCGCTGGAGCTGGCCACGCACACCTGAAAACACCATTAGCGGTTTGTTTTCCAAAGGCTGCGGGGTGATTGGGTTAGGAGCTGCATTACATGGAGAGGGAGATGCCACAACGGCGAGTCTTCCATTGAATCCTAAGTCTGTGATTGCCAAACTTTTCACAAGAAGTAAGTATTAGCTGAAAGTATTTGGGGATTATTTGGCCGTACATATAGGAGGAGTACATGCGGTCTGAAAATAAAGAAGTACGAAACAAAAAAAAGTGGAAAAAATGGGAAATGAGCACTAAGTCACAAAATAAACTTAATCAGAATTTGCAAAATTGACTTTTTTGAGGTTTTAGTCATTGTTCCCTCATCAAAAACATACCTGAAGTTGTATTTAGCGTCATTCACGCTTGTTTGATGAATCTTGTTTAGCAAGTATTCTTGCTTTGAGCCTCAAAAACACCCAGTTCCAAATTTCCCAGATAAAGGTAGAGCTCTGAGATCTTCTTCCTTTGTTTTTAAGTTTTTAAATCATCACCAGACACCAGACTTTCTGCCTCAAATCACATCCATTACCACTGCGTGTTTACATTAGCACATCGGGGCAAGCTAGGTTTGGTTTTACCTCCATGGTAATTCTCTTTGCTGCCAGTAAATGGAGTGCTAACACCAAGGGAACGCCTCACCGATATAAATTGATGTTTGAGCAGATACATTATTTGAAGTTTTAAAATGTGAGAGCATTCTTAAAGTCAGGAACAATACAAAATAATTACAATATTAAATAATATAATAATGTAATAAATAAGACATTAATTCAAAAAGTGATTGAATTAAGTAGTATTTATCTTTATGAAAATCAAATTTGCCAAAAGATCAAGTACATTGTGTCATTATTTCAAGTGTAGTGGCATTTTCTGCTCATTTAAAGCTAGAAAATGCTTTTGTCTTTTTTCAAATTTTAAGTAAAACAAGGTATGCCTGGTCCATCAGCAATCGGACTGTAAGTAGTCAAATACTACTCATGTCAAGCACCTATTCACTTATTTTAGATGGCATTTTTTTCCAGTGAGGATTGCAAAACTCTGAGCATTGGATTATGTTCCTTGTGTCCATATATTACGCCTGACAGACACTCACACAGCACATTCAGGCTTGTAACCAGAGTGTCTTGCTCAATGACACAAGGAAAGTTAGCAAGAGTGCAACCTCCAAACCTATGAAAAGGACAAAAAAACTTAAACCTGACAATTTAATTCAAACTTACGCCAGTTGCCAAGTCAAAACATTTAATCTTTTAACAGTTTTGACTGGAGATTGAATTTTTTGGGGAATAACTGGGGACTTCGTGTAGGAGATCTTATCAAGTGGATTTACAGTGAAATGGAAAATCCCTTTAACTATGTACATCTCACTTGAGTCCGGATAAGTGTTAGAGACTTATCTCATGTGCAGTACTTTTAACCAGTCAAATACCAGCGTAATGTGGTTTTGTAAATTGAAGAATACAGTGACAAAAGTGACAGTTTGATGCTAACATTTCCATTCCTTTCAATAAGAACCTAATTTAAGACAAGACACGCCAGATGAATAGGGAAACAGCTTAAATGTAGATACTGTATATCAATTTGAAACTTTTTCTGTAGTTTGAAAAAACAGTTTGTCATCATCACTTTTCTTTTCTTTTTTTCAATTGAAAAAATATTTTCTTATAATATTTTTTTTTTTTAATATAACACAAAAGAGAATATAGAACACAAGTTAACATTTACACATTATGAATAGTCCTAAATTTGTAGTCTGGCATGTAATATTTTTATATATAAATAAAACATTTGTGTGTCTGAAACTGTGGAGAGAGCCAGGTTTAAATATCTTGCTTAATTTGGTCCGCATGTAAGGAAAAAAACATAAACTACAGAAGGAATTGTGGGTATCGTGTTTAGTTTTTGAGTAAACTAGATCTTACTGAAAATTGGTGTCGGGAAAAATCTGTCTAATTTTTTTCAGTTAAAAAATAAATAAATCAGGCTTTGAATTAGATATTAACAAATCCTTCCATAAGATCTGTGAAATCTTGTCAAGTACAAAAATGAAAAGTTTGCTGTGTTTGGTGTAGGTGCTACTGTGGGGACAAAATTCAAAATGGATCAAATGCACTTGGATTTAAAATGTCCCATTTTAATCTATAGATGCAAGCTAATCAAATCAAACATTAAAACATAATTCGGTACAGATTGGACGCTCTTGTTGTTTCCCGGTGAAAGCTTATATATTGAGAAAGCAAACTGACCAAAAAAACCAAGAAATTGAAATTTTGCCGTAGTGTCTCAACAACTTCTTCCCTTTCATTTTAATATAAACATAAATAAACCAACATTTACCAAACGTTTCCACCCTTTGTAAACTCTACAATTTAGTCATTCTTCAGAAAAATTTCAAACTGCAGCTGGACTTGAACACATGTGTCAGCAAAGGTCAGGAGTCAGTCAAACTCGCCGCGCTGGTGAAGACAAGGCTATTCCTGGTTTCTTGTTCCTCTGTGTGACAGGCAGAGAACAACTAATTGGACGAGTCTTTGATGCCCATGACAAGATAAAGCTACAACACACACACGCATGCACGCACACACACACACACACACACACACACACACACAAGGTTCCAAGGCTACAGCCATCTGTTCATAGTCTGCATTCCACGTCAGCGTTGTGTTATCACATCTCAAGTCTCTCACGCAGCAAAAATCATCAGACTATTCAGGGTTTTTGACTAGTTTAAGGGTCGGGCGATATTCACAAAAAAAGTAACCAGAGCAGGTTTGGTCTGATTTGCCTCTCTACGAGTTCACGAGAGCAGCAATACTTAGATAGAATAGTCGCGGTGAAAGTCCTCATCCCTGTGGGATGAACGTGATT
Organism: Eucyclogobius newberryi; assembly: GCF_026437365.1. NCBI lineage: Eukaryota > Metazoa > Chordata > Actinopteri > Gobiiformes > Gobiidae > Eucyclogobius > Eucyclogobius newberryi. The sequence continues at coordinate 3,299,380 of NW_027316056.1, forward strand.
CTGCTACGATTATTTGTCAGGTCGCAGCTCGAAATAATTAATTGTGAGGTTCCAGCAACTTTACCGCAGCCAATCAGGGCTGCACTGGAAAAATGACCATCTAAAAAAAAAAGTATTTATCTAGTTTTATGTATATTTTAAGTAAGATTTACAATGGAACAAGCGTGAAATATCTTGTTTTACTTAAAATAACAAAAAGACGAGTATTTTTCTACCTGGAAATGAGAAAACAATGCTACTATCTTGAGTTAATAACAAAACTTACTCAAACTATTCTAAAATTAAGATAAATACGACTTAATTCCGTCACTTTTCTAACTTTTTGTCTTATTTAAGGCTCCGTTGTCTAGTGACGACTTTAAAACTTTAGGGTGTCTCCACAAACAGAGAGTTTGTGGAGACATTTTCAGACTTCATCAGCGCTGCAGTGACAGTTACAGACTCTTTCGCTGCAGTGAATACCATGCTCTGCTGTGGTTCTTATGAGCAGGTTTAATCCACACGCGCTTCTTCTCGATTTTTGCTCTAAATAAGAGCGAACACGTGACACTGGCGCTCTCCTCCGCTTGAAACAGTGAAAATCCTCTGGTGTGCAGCTCAACTCTCTACAGATATTTTCACAACGCATTAGGAATGTGCCACAAAAGGGAAGAAATAGCACTTTATAATAACTGTTTGGGAAATTTCACTAAAGATTTATGTCTCGTTTTCCTCTCATTTTCAGTCGTTTCCATTGCAGACGATAAATTCCATTTGATTTATTTTACAGAACAAATCACAATGTTTCAACACAATGCTTTTCGTTTTTTGCCAAATGGAGACAAAAAATAAATAAATAAATAACCCTTACCACAGACTTATTCTTTTTAAAACATGTCAGTAATGCATAGAAAATATGCTAATGTGTGAACTTAAAATAAAACCTACACTTGAAAGTCTGCATATTTGTTTTGCAGTGCAGCCTCCCTCTCATTCCTCTCTCTCTCTTCTCTCCTTTTACTCTCTTCAGTCCCTCTTTTCTCTCCCTGTCTCTCTCGTTCTCTGGTCTTGTAAAGCAGTGCCACGGAGCGTTGCTTTATGATGCAGTAAAGACACAACTATAGGGTTCAGCCCACAGGATTACAGTCTAAGCGTGTCCTTGTGAAACGCTGTAAAAGAGCTGAGAAAGACTCAAACTGTCACTCCACAGACACAGGACACGTGGGGCTGAAGATGACATGACCCTCTACAGGACAGTCACAGCTAAAGCCTCTCTTTTTTAATTAATGTATGTCATTAGTTATGCATTATTGACTCAATAACTAGACAAATATTTGGATAAAAGTGAAAAAACACCACAAACGAATAAATGGGGGGAAAAAATTATGCTAAAAAGTTGTTTAAGTTTGTTCAAATAATATACATTAGTGTAAATAAGAAAAGAAAACTCTTGATTTTGGATTATATACAGTGGATACATTTTTGAAAATAATAATAAATAGTATGTATAACAGAAAATTATTCTGGCATTTTTGTGTAATATGTAGTTGTAGTAAATATGAAAGCAAAGTAACATTTATAAAGTTTATAAACATGGGAATTATGTGAAAAATGAAAAGTCCGTACTTCATTTGGGGCTTTAACATGTACTTCATTTCCTTTGATAAAATTACTTGTTTTTCCCTCGGGATTAATAACTTATCTTTCTATCTTGATACATTTCTTAATTGATATACACAAATTAGTCAATGTCAACTGTGATAATATCATTTAAATAACAAAAACATTGTGCACATTTCTGGGGGATTTTTGGAATTTTTTAGATTAGATTTTTTTAAAATCTCCAACAAACTTTAAATAGGTAAATTGAATCAAAGAGAATGTTTTTGAAGTGACACTAAATAGAACCAGAAACCCACCATTATTGAATACATATCTGTTTTTTAGGGCTCCAATCGATTAATCGCAAGGCTGCAATTTTCAAATTTTCCTCCACAAACTTATTCTTATTCTGCACAAAAAACTACTTTCTCACCCTGCAGTTTAGATCCGTACAAACTGTTCTGAAACACATCGTTTGTAAGATCTTATTTCAGTCTATTCCACAAATGTGAACTTAAAACTGAATCTGAAAACGCAAATTGCAAATCGAAGTCCAATTTCAATCAGGAAAAATTACGATAGATACTTTTCCCAAATCCTTAGCTACCGTATTCATATTGACCTCATATAACTTGTCAATGGTTTGTTGCATCTTCAAAACAACACCCAAAGGCAGTAACGCTCCTCTCATTTGTTTCTCATCTGACTTTTCTCCCACTGTTGTAACAGCCGCGCTCCGTCTCCTTCACTCGACGCTCGGATATCTTGACACCAGAGCAGTGCAGTTTTACTGAGATGTCGAGGATCGCAGTGAAGTTTTTACGGCATTTTGGCCCCTTGGCGCGGTTGCTGACCTTTCAGATGGAGCAGCAGATAACGTGCGAGCGATGGGAACTGGCTGTGTACAAAACCATCGCCCGAGACGTGAAATCCAACGGCAACAGCACGAATCACTTGGCAACGGCTTGTTTTGCATTTGCATATTGGTTCAAATAGATGGGCTCAATGAGGTTTACTGTAACGTGTGGAAATGCTCAGAAAACATACATTTTGTGTTTAGTAAATCTCGGACATTACTCGGGTCATATAAGGTCACAAAAAAGTATCAGCCACTGAAAGAAACAACTGCAAGTGTACAATCTGATAAATATAGTGTGTGTGGGTTTTTAACTAAATCTAGCGAGGCAATAACAATGCTATTTAAGGATCAGTTTTGTCCAAAAATGCTCCAGTCAACTAAATAGCTTCACAAATCACTGCTGGATTTGGGTTAATTGCTCTTGAGAAGTTAGAAAGAAAGTCAATCGCACTTCTTTAACCTCAGATTAAGGTGAGCCACTAAAGGCAAAACTAATTTGTCAAACTAATGTTTTGGTCGGTTTAGGCTGTCAACGCACAAACACCTGCAAACAACACAATTGCCCAATCTTCATCTAAATAGGTTTTATTTTAAACATCAAAACACCTACTACACGCACCAAACTTTAAAATAATAAGAGTTTGATGGATAGTGTTGATGTCTAATTCTAAGCCAGATTTATTCAAGTTTTTGAACCAAAACATTTGATAAAGTTTGAATTTCTCGGCCAATTTTCAGTCTGACCTAGTTGACTCAAATGTTTTCAACCTGGCTCACAAACCATTCCATGATGAACAACTTGTAACTCATTTCCTTTCTTATATTTATAGATGTATATACATAAACTACAGAAGAAGTTTCAAATTGATAGATTCCTGATCCACTGAGGTTTCGATCACATTGGGTTTTACCTGGTTAAATAAAGGTTAAAGTCTATATGAGGTTCTCCTGTTTTTGTAATTGTGTCTTATTTTATTATTATTACAAACAAATACTAAATGAATATATACATTCTGTTGAAATCTGCAGTGTTACTTTTTGTCTCTCCTCATAAACCACCATGTTTGTTTTTACACAATCAAACCATGCGTCTCTCTGATTGGTTTATCCGCCTGTCAATCACACCCAGAGCTACAGACGGATGTGATCGGTTTATCCGCCTGATAATCACACCCAATGAACCTGCAGAGCTACAGACGGATGCAATTGGTTTATCCGCCTGTCAATCACATCCGTCTGAACTACAGTACGACGAGGGCAGCAGCAGCAGGTGACATGCTTCTCACGTACCCAGCGAGCAGTCGGGGCCGGTCCAGTTCTGGTCGCAGGCGCAGGAGTTGGTCTCGGCATTGTAGGTGCCGTGGCCCGAGCACTGGTCAGGACACATGGCTTTGGCGATCTCGCAGCTGGCCCCGCCCCATCCCGGCTGACAGTGGCACTCGCCATGAATGCACACGCCGTGGGCCGAGCAGCTGGGGTCGATGCAGTCCACTAGAGGGAGACAAACACAACACGAGTCAATGTGGAACTCACAAAGGGGAAAACAAAAATCTCCAGAGGGTGAAAACTGTTATAAAACCACTGCCGATGAATAAAACAGTAGATTAAGGTTTGTTTAAGGTTTATATATGAAGCCCTTTGCAGGACTATTTCCTGTTTCTAAGACTTGAAGAGATGTAAACAACAATAACATCTCCATGGAGACGAGCAGGCGGCGTGAAACCTGACCTACTGCTGCTTTAAAGACACTGCTGGTTTCATTCAGGTGCAACGAAAAGGCAGTGATGGAGAAAGTATTAGGTGTTAAGAGGAGCGGCTGAGGAGGCTGATGTTTCTGCTGCTGTGGCGTCAAACACAGTAAAAATGACACTGAGATATTTCTGACGATGTTTTGAGAGATTTCAATACGTTTCAGGCTGTAACAAGATGTAGAAATGAGGACATTTCTTTTTTTGGGGGTTTAAATTCATGCTTTTTACAGAAGACCAATGGAATAGACTTGGGTAGAAAGATGTTTTAAAATAGCACAGCGCTAAACGGAATAACCCAGTGGGACTCGGCTCAGCCCACTCCAGCCTGCAGCCACTTTCAAAGACAATGGAGAACATTTAAGAGTAAAAAGGAACGACGCAAAGAGCTGCACAAGTTCAAAATGAAGATGTTGAAATGCCTTTAATAATCTGAGTTTACTCGAGAGGTTTACAGCCAAAAAATATCACAAACAGACTTTTGGTGTTTCGACAGGCTCTGTGGAGAATACTGTGTTAATATATCATGAACAAGCATGGAAATGAAAAGTGGGATTTGGGGTTTTTTAAAGGTGTTTTGCCTTGTATGATTTATAACTTCTTTGTCATGGATTTAGTCAATTGCGAGCGTTTGGCGGACATTTGCCGGATAGACAGTAAAACCCATTATCGATCAGTTTAAAACGGATTGAGTCAGAAATGATAAAGAAATCTGTCAGAAATGTGTGTAAACTTTCAAGATTCAGTCATTTCAACTGATTTCTTTATAAAATGTCAAAGAATGTGTACCTATATTATTAGATTTAACAGTCAAAGAAATTCTAACTTTTACAAAAGTCTTGGCGTTGATTAAAACGTGCAAATCCAATGTTAAACCTCAATGTATTGTAGTATGTTAATTCAAATTTCTGATTTTTCAGTCAGCACCAGTGTTTTCAGATTCGAATTTGATACTGACGACTAGGCTTGATACTAATTTCAATACCACAATTAAAAAAACGCTCTAATTTCAATAACATGTTGTCTTTTTATCCGTTAAAAGCTCAAAATCATTCTCAAACTGCTCAGGAAAGTTCAAACTCTGTCCTGTTCATGTGACGTTTTCTATCAATACTAGACCAAATGAGTGTCTAGTTTTTGAATACTAGTATTTAGTATTGATTGGTACCTGATTTTTGATTCATTTTGACATCCCTAGTATCGATACCGGGTTTGAGAATCCTGAAAATGCACAGATCAACTACAGTGCAACAATGGGCAGTAAATACTCCTTTTTGATTATTGTCCAGAAAACTCTCACCAATATCCTTCCAAATACTCATAATTCATTCATCTTTTCTAAGTTTATTCGTCATTATACACGTATTAGATATACGTTGATGCTGCTGTATCTTGTTCTCTTCTGGACCGCTCATCTCTGTAAACTCTGGACCTCTGTAGAAGGTTTGAACAGGGCCATTTCCTTTGTAATCACTGCCTCTGTTCTCTTGTCTCCTTATCTCGGTGCATCTCGTTTTTGAAAGCGGAAAAGTGGCAAGAGAAACTCAAATGCCTCAGATTCGTGCAGATTAGGACAAACATTAAAAAAACGATGCACTTTGTCCTCGCTCCTTTGGCTGTGTTCCAATCCTTTTCAAATTGGGACGGTATTTATCTGCCATAGTCGAGGAGCGTCGATTCTGGGGCTGTGATAAAAAGGATTTTCCCGCAACAGTAACTTAAAAAAGAACCAGTCCAAGGGCAGCTTATGCACCTTCAAACTGGACGAGCAAATATTCCAACGATCAATACTTTTGTGACCTTTTCTTAGACGACAATGTGCAATAGTTCATTTATTCCATACTGTGTGGAGGAAAACTTACAAAACTAACATTAATCCTATTTTTTTACTCCAAAAGAAGGTTGTGAGACTTGTTAATTGTCTGAATTAACAAATACTATGTTTCTTAACTTGATTGTGATGTATAAGGCGTATAATAAGTTCCCTTCCTGGATACAGAAGTTATTTGAACAGAGAGACCTTAGAAGAACAAGTATATTCAAACAAATCAAGTCCAGAACTACTTTTTAAAAAGTAATGGGTTAGTATATGGAACAAGCTGGATGATCAATCAAAAAAGGAACTAGAGCACTCTAGAATGATCTGAATTATTGTCTGTGTTGGAGACATGCTGCTTTTTCTTGGAATTCTTGTGTTTTTAATGGTAAATAGAGGCAGGCGTTGTAAGTATACCATATTTCCTGCACTATAGGGGGCACTGGATTGTCAATTACATTGACAGGGTCTATTTTCGATCATTTTTCATATATAAGGCGCTCCGGACTATAAGGCGCATAAAGTGAAACAAAACGTGTGCCACACAAAATCGCTTCGAGGTCAGTAAGCACAACCAGAATTAATCCACATATAAGGCGCACTGTCGTTTTTTGAGAAAATGAAAGGCTTTTAAGTGCGCCTTGGAGTGCGGAAAATACGGTACTTATATTTTTTTTCCTCAGCCTAAACTCTTTCGGTCAAGTCTCTGGTAAGGTTGACGTATTTTACTGCAACAACTACTACAACTACTACTACTACTACTACTAGTACTAGTACTACTACTCCTAAACTAGGACTAAACTAGGACTAGACCAGGACTAAACCTTGAGTAGATCAGGACCAAACGTGGACTATAACAAGATAAACATACCGTAAGTCCACATCAGGTCTAAAATAGTCTCAATTTAGGATTTGGGACAACGACAAATGTTGAATGCAGCTTTAGTTGTTTGTATGTCGTCTGTTTTCAGTGCAGGCTTAAGGATATTCCCTTTGTGCTCCTCCTTTTCCCTTCCCTTTTAAATATGTATATATGTATATAATGTAATCAATGATCAAATACACTAAACTGATGCATTGTTTATATTTTTTGACCCTTTGTTAGATTTATCTGAGGCGATGCTGTGATTTCTCTTCAAATCCACAGTTGTACTTTGTGTTGTTATTGTTCTGCTCAGTGTCCTTGGGTGTTTAGAAAGGCACGTTTAGATAAAATATGTGGCGTCTCTGCTTGAAATGTGTGGCATTGAACGCATCTCGCCACAGAGACACCACCGGGGTAAGTTACAGGTCACAGAGAGAATACATGCTTTTACAGGTATTTGTAGTGGAATAAATGACATGTGATTTTAATAGTATACTGTGGAATACTCAAAGGAGACAATAAAGTATACAGCTTTAACTCAGGTCAATGAGTTAAAGCGTGGTGTCTATGACAGGTCGGATGACTCATCCACGTAAAATGCAGTTAAGATAAACATGTTTACAATTTGTTTTTAAATTATAACAATGTTATCCCAGAATAGCCAACTTTTTAGGTTTATAATTTCACTTCCTGTTTGTAATTGATGACCTTACACTTGGAAATTACCCAGCAAACACTGGGCAAAAACATATTTAATGTTGCATTTTTTTTATTTGACACCCGCGACCCCGAAAGGGAACAAGCGGTAGAAAATGGATGGATGGATGGAAATACAAATAAATTAAAGTAACTTTATTTGGATGAATTCCTGTTTAGAATAAAACAAAAAAACAGTTTTTTGTTTGTGTAAATTATGCATAGACTTTAACTGCAGTGAATGCCCCTAGTTTTTTTATGTCACTTCCTGTCATTTTCTACAGATTTTTCAAGGTTTTCACCACAAATACCTGCTTGATTGGTGTAAAGCTATAATGTATGTGTACAACAGGTAAAAATACACCAAATATATATATATATATATATATATATATATATATATATATATATATATATATATATATATATATATATATATATATATATGTATTTTTAGCAATGCAATTGTTAAGACAGCAAGGATGTGTGCGTCTTTTTTCTTCGCTTTTAGAGATGGAATCACTTTTGGTTTTGACGCCTGTCGAGACAACAGCGGCTATGCCCGAGCGGAACAATTACACCATGGAAAGGCGCTCCGAATGTTTAAAATATTTAGTTCTGACGAACCAGCTGATCCTGTTAGCGTCACCTTTGTAGTTTGTTTACCCGATATGCAAAGTCATATTTCTGGGGATTCGTTCACACACTTGGCCCTGCTGGACATGTTTTAATGATATCAGCCACGGTTTGTTTGGCATTGTTAGCCAAAGCGATGTGAATGACTCCGGCCCGGCTTTTTTCTTTTTTTTTCGTACCCAAGCGTGGTTTGTGTTTGCGTTTCCGAGCGTTACAGGCAGCCGAACCTGATTGGATGCTTCCTGGCCCGGTGTGTTACGCAGGTAAAAGGAGGGTTTGCTAAAAGGAACCAAAAAACACACTGTGACAAAGAACATAACTGGAATAAATACTTTTTGAATTTATTTTTGTTATTTTAAATTTGGTAACAAATATATTATTTTGGTAGTCGACCAGTATTATTTTTTACTTTTTAAATACATTATCAACTAAATGAAAGGTGACATATTGTGACTGAAGGCTTCTAGATAGAGAATATGAATAAATAAAGTGTTTAATTTAAGAATGCCACTGTTTTTGCCATAAAAAAGGACAACGATTACTATTATCAAAATACAACTAGTCACGGTCAGGCGAGTATTTACTCAAATCCTACAAACAACTATTTGTGTAGCGCATATTTTATCCTACTACTGCTTTATGGATTTCTGAATCGTTTAAAATAGTTTGCGATTCGTACTCTTGTAAAATGTAGCCACAAACCGTTACCAGTTTTTAATACAGATTTGTTTTGGTTTTTTACATGTTTATGGCGTCACCTGTTGTTGTTGTTGTTGTTGTTGTTTTATGGCGGTTGGCATCCAAGTGTTGCATTACCGCCAGACTTTATTCCTCACCTGCTTATTTCCGTGGTGACGACCTGCTTTATCGCCATTCAAGATTCCAACAGTAACTTTAACGTCTCCATGGAGATTAGAAGGTGTCAAACCCTCCACCAGAAAAGTTCCACATTGCACCTTTAATGGAGTGAATAATGAAATGAATAAACGACTTTCACTTCAAACTTGTCCCATGTTGGGTCTGAACATCAACTTCAGATGGAGATTCAGCAGCTGCAAATGGGATTAACCCAGAGGACCCCAGTGGTCCTCCTGCTCTCTCTCTGTCCCCCGTCTGTCTCTCTTTCGCCGTCTGTCTCTCTTTCGCTGTCTGTCTCTCTTTCCCTCATCTGTCTCTCTCTATAACTGTCCCTCTCTTTCCCTCTACCACTCTCACACTCTCTTTCTTGTCCTCTCTTTCTATCTCTCCTTCTCTCACTGTATCTTTAACTCTCTCTCTTTATCCCGCTCCCACTCTCCCTCGCTTTCTCTTTTCCCCATCACTCTCTCCCTCTCTCTTTCTCTCTCTCACTTTCTCTCCTTCTCCCGCTCTCTCTCGCTCCCTCTTTTCCCCTGTCTCTCTCTCACTCTCACACTGTCTTTTTCTCTCTCACTCTCTGTCTCTCCCTCTCCCACCATCCCTTGCTCCCTCTTTTACCCCCATCTCTCTCTCCCTCTCCCATCTCCCTTTCTCTCTACCTCTCTGTCCCTCTCTCTTTCTCTCTCTCCCTTTCTCTCCTTATCCCGCTCTCCTTACCCCCCGTCTCCCTCTCTCTCTCTCTCTCTCTTTCTCTCCCTCTCTCTCTCCTTCTCTCTTTCTCTCTCGCTCTCAGTTTCTCTCCTTCTCCCGCTCTCCCTCGCTCTCCCTCGCTCTCCCTCGCTCTCCCTCGCTCTCCCTCGCTCTCCCTCGCTCTCTCTCGCTCTCCCTCGCTCTCCCTCCTGCTTTCTCTCTCTCGCTCTCTCACTGTCCACGGACACACCCACTGAGGATTAGCACCAGTTAATCTGAAACTAATCTGGTTACTGTCCTGTGGGATCTCATTCATTTGCATATTGGCCCGGGCAGCCGTTCAGAGCACATTTGCACAATCTGTTTGCATTTGTACACACCTGGAAGACAAGAACGAGCCAAGATAATATTTGTGTACTTCATGTTCAAAAGAGCAGTGGTGGAAAAGTAGTACAGTATTTAAAATACCCCTCAAACTATATTTAAAAAAAAAAGTTAAAATGGATGTAGTGGAGTGGAAATTGCAGATTGCTGCTCTAGGAGTAAAGTTAAAGTAAAAAAGTATCCATTGTAAATTCACTGAAGTTTAGTACAGATACCTAACATTTTTACTCATGTACAGTACATTAACTGTTGTACTTTGTTACTTTCCATCACTGCAAAAGAGTACATTAAAGTACACTTACTAAGTGACTAAAGCTTTGCAGGTCAAATCTATGCATATTATTTGAATGTTGTGACGGGCTACGTTAAAGCAAAACTAAGTAAAATTTTCACCTTATTAAATGTCTTTGTAAGTCCCTATTATGGTTAATTGCGTATGTTCGGGGCATTTGAAGTGTCCGTTGTCGCCCCATGCTGTCTCCAGGCAGAGAACCATCCTTACAACAACAACTCTCCTGAGAAACCCTGGCTTTTTTTTAAATATTTGATAATGGGCGATGTTTTTGTCTGTCTTATTATGATAAAGAAAGACAGAAAAAAGTGTGGGGAAAAAAAATTAAATAAAAGCTTTTGTTTCTACTTTATGACTTTATTTATTTCACTACAAGCTGCAGGGGGAGTTCCTTAGTTCTACTTTAAAGGTGCACTATGTAACTTTTCTGCCACCACAGAGATTTGCCTGGAATGTTCCGGCATCTGACTTATCCATCTTGAAGTGTAGGTGTTTTTATTTCTAGAAAATAAATAGAAAAACAGACATTCTTACAGTGCTGTTGGCAGATATGACCTGCAAACTGGCCTTGTGGCTATTTGCATGGAGATAGATATGTTCAAAGCCACACGGTAGAACAGTAAGTTTAGGGTTTCTGCGAGAATTTCACGCAAAGCAATACAATCTCCATGGAGACGAGCAGGCAACCTCAAAAGTCACATACTTTGGATAATTAATCAGATGTTGTGTATTAGCCAGTACTTGGGTCTAGTTTGACAAATACTTTTTACTCCTCCAGTAATTATTTGGGTTAACACATTTTCTTTGAACTTGGGTGAATAAAAATTAAATAAAAATTAAATAGGTTTTGATTTCAAGTAACAGTGGCAACGGTCGACTGTCGATTTACAATTTTTTTTCCAGATGACAACCTTGGAAACCTTTTTTTTTGCACCACTACAGGACGAAGTGAAAGATCACACAAACTCAAGCAATGAGTTATAATAAAGACTAGAGAGAACGTTTTTTCTGTTGCCGTGGAAGCCATTTTGCGAGTGGAGAAGAAGAAAAAATCTAATTGAAAACTGTGTAAAAACAAATATCATAAATACATAGATTAAAGGGATTAAATTAACATATAATGATGGTGTGGTTCTGATGAAGCAGAGAACTCTTCTTGTGTCTGTCAGGACATTTTCCCCAGAATTATGAAAATTAATATTCACCCTAAAACTCTGCATTGATCTATAATTTAGGCAGAGTTCAACCATTTTTACTATTAATACACCGTTTGGACACCGTCATTGATAATTATTTGGTTAGCTACAGTACTGATACTATAAAGAAAATGCTTTTATATTGGGACAATGCTTTAAAAACAACAAAAATGCAATAAAACATATACTTGTAAATATGCAGGATTGTTATATGAGTTAATTTCAATCCTTTTTACTCTGTTAATAATTGCTGGCCAAAAAACCCAGACAATTCATAAAAACAAATGTGCAAGAAACAAGAAACTCTCAGTTACTGTCATCTCCCTCGCATACTTAGACCTAATTTATCACATTGAGGAAAAAAATCACATTAGTTTGGCAGACCATATGCATTCAATAAATAACAAATACCAAAAGGCAAACTATCAAAGTATTTAAAAGAAAATTGTAATTAAAAAGCCCAACTCCTATAAGTTTGCGTGAGTTCTTTAATATAATTCCAACACAACGAGGAGCTACATTACAACTCACTGAACTCAACAAACAAAACTCGCCCACCGTTTCAAAAAGCGAATAAACATTTGTACTCGCACTCCTACGTTGCCCCGTTCCGAGTTCAACTCCGATCTCGCCACTGCCGCCATACGTTTCCGCGGCGTCACAGTCGATGGGAGTGCGCGGCGTGTGTGCAATAGACAAACAGCGGATTAGCATCGATCAGCGCAGATGAAATGAGTTCTGGAGTGCGGCTTGCAGTTCAGGATTAGCCAAGGACCTGTCAGCAATCAAAGTCTCGCTCTCCGCCTCGCAAACGCCTCGGTGGGAAATGAATCTGCCGCCACAATGCTGCGTTTACAAATGAGCGCGAGTCAGCACCTCCGCCACGGCGACGATATTGCGCAGGAACAAGTTTTTTTTTTTTTTTCAAAGCTAGCAGTTATGAAATGTTTGACCAGTGAAATCAGAAGCATTTGATTTGGCTGCACTCGGCAGCAAAAATAACATTTCAACAGCTTGATTATTGCATGCGAGACAAGAATTCAATACAAGCGATGCAGGCGTGAGATGTTCAGTCGAGGCGAGCGGTTAATGAGTAGATAGACTTCGGTGGGGAGTCAATGAAGCAATGACCAAAAAGAATGATGTAGGGTCAGTATTTATGGAGTTATTGGATTATCGAAATGTCTGATGCCAGTAATCTAATTTCGTACCGTTCACACTTTAGAAGGTTATGTCAAGGGAAATGAGGCAAAGAATGTGTCAAAAGTTAAAAAGGAAAGAAAAAATGTTAAAGATTGAAAAAAGCTGTTATAAAAATCATTTTTGTTTGTCTTCGAAATATAATGCTTATTCTAAAAATCCCCTCATTTAGTTTTCTCCTGTGCATGTAAACACACACTGAAAAATCAGATCAGATCATTGGGTTATCTGATTTTTCCTGGCCATGGAAATGACCACTGGCTGTTTTGCTTTTGCAGATAACAGACAGGAAAGAGAAAGTATCGGAGGAACTCAAGAGCAGTGGGAATAGAAAGGGAGATCGCTGAAATTTGCCAAAATGGTGTATTATTCATGGAGGGGAATAATAGTTTGATTTCCATGTTTTTTTTTATATGAACTCATGTCTGAACTGATCCTAATCTCAATCATAATTCTTCACAAGACCTTAAACGTGTATATTAACTGAAAAGCATGTCGTCGATCTAATATTGAAGCTGATGGGGACATGATTTTTGGTTCCAATGGAAACAGAAAGTAGATCTCAGTCTACACAATGTGACAAATACCACAGTCTTTCTTCAGCTCCATGCTTGTATATTTATAGTGATCATGCCAAGTAGAAATTCTTATTTAGCTTATTTGTTGGAAAATATTTAATTCAATATTTCAGATCATTAAATGGGGAAGAAAGTTCAATATGGCTAAGATTATTTAAAAACATTTAAAACATAAAGGTCATTATTTTGACTTTCAGAAATAGGTTTTACTGCATTTATTCAGACTTAGTATCAAAGCAAAAAGTGCATTAGATTGCGGCAATTTTTTTTTTTTTATAATACTTTTTTATCAGTAAAAAAGCATTTATATTGTATGGAAAATCTTATCTTTGGATATCAGCTTTACATTACTTTTAACTTTTTAATTTGTAGTTTATATTCCTATATTAATTCCTATATCAATGCACAATCACGTTATTATGTCGAGGGCAAGCTAGCATTTGTTCACCTTGCGTATGCAATTCCCTCTGACGCATGTAGATGGAGCCCAAAATCAGTTCTTGGCATGAGAAACGCCAGAGTAACATGAAGATATTTTGTAATAAAAAAAAAAAAAAAAATACATTCTAAAACATGAGATGCCAAAGCAAAGATAAAGCACATGTTTGAAGACCAATACAAAACAAATAATTCCAAATATTTTGTCCTGTAAAGTAAGAGTATGTAACTTTGTGAAGGGCGGCAAGGCCATTACAGCCAAAGGAACAGTTTGGAACAAGCTGGAGGAGGCCAAGTTAGAGCTAGGTTTGTGGAGAGGCAAGCTAACTCGCAGCTAGGACACATGTTTTTTAAAGTTTTTTTGTGTAATAAAAACATAAAAAAACAACAACATATCAATTTTTGGGCTAAAATGTTAGATACTGGCGCTTAGGGTTTAAGGAATAAAAATAAAGTTGCATGGTAGGGTTGAGATGTCAAACTGTGTGAAAAAGATCTGCTAACGTCAGTTCAGATGCAGCAAGAGCTTAGTTTGTCACTGTGTCATTGGAAAAAACTCTTTTTACACCGGGCGCCTTTACCTGCAGATCATATACAATGTTACTTTAGGAATCTTAGAGTTGGTGGTGCGCTTCCTCACCCTCCTCGCAGTTCTCCCCCTTGTATCCGGTGTTGCAGATGCAGGCGCCGATGATGCAGATGCCGTGGCCGCCGCAGTGGATGTCGATGCACTGATTGGCCGGGACGTCACACTCAGTGCCCTTCCAGCCACTGTAGCACTGACAGCGGCCCCTCGAGTACTGCCCGTTCCCGCTGCACAGGACCGGGCACGCCGCTGCCAAACACAAGCAAGGGTCAGTCAATCTGCGCTGGACAAATAGATTTAAGCATTCAACGGATGGAGTAAAGACTGAGACAGGGAATATCTGAGTTACTGCACTCCTCTTTGGACACACTTCTTGCAGCTCTGTATGCACAGCTTTTATCTTATTCAATATTGATCTGTTGAACTGCTTTTGCCGTTTCATCATTATTGACACAACTTTTACGTTTCAGTTTTACAGCCTTCCTGAAGATGTGAGACAGGCCTCTGCTTTGGCTCAGAAACGAAATGTAAAGGTAATTACCGTATTTTCTGGACTATAAGACTTATACTTATATTTATACTTATATACTTATACTCACTTATATGTGACTTATATGTGACTTATATGTGATACTATTTGTTATTTTCACACTTGTAACTGCATTTCATATTCCAGTGCGACTTCATATGCATTTTTAGGCTGGCGCGACTTATACTCTAGTGCAACTTATAGTCCGAAAAATACAATATCTGCACTCTTCTCTTTTAAAATAATTTCCGTAAAGATTGTGTATGTTTTCATCCGTTTTTTACTCAATATCAAGCTTGTCCATTAACATAAACAGTTCCACGCAAATGAATAAAAAAACATGAAGAAAGAGGAATAATGTCGCCATCTTTCAGTGTGACATGGGAAAAGCCTGTCAGGAAGATGCATAAATCTAGCATATTTACATAGAATCCCGTTAATTAACATGCACCGTCCCCTTTTAAATAAACATATATAAATAAAGGAGTACCTGCTGGATAATTAGCATCTACATGTGCATAATTTAAATATTTAAATATTATTTAATGGGGATCACTGGCAACATGTCAATTTTATGTAAGTACTGCATTTTTATCTTTTTATGTGCTGAGCTGTTCTAACAACTTCTGCATTTACCGACCTAAACTATATACTAATGAAATGCTGCGTCCTGTAGACCAAAAGGATATGGTTAATTTGTTTAAACTGCTCACTTTACCCGACCTCAAACATTAAGTTATGGCTTTTGGTAGCAAATAATCCATTCAAAACGACTATCCCATCTTGTCCCAAACCCAAACTGTATATTTAGGATGATGCATAGCCCACCAGTAATCCAGAGTATAAAGCCGCTCCGCGGAAATCTCATGATGTAAGTTTGCAGGGAGTCACCATCATAAACTATGTAGAGGAGAAGCCATTACGGCGTTATGTGGTGGAATAAAACTATAAATTATGACAGATGATTTTACTGCCGGCTGCCATTCTGTTTGCATAAGCATGGATGGATTGTAAGGCAGAGGTAATTGCTGCACATAAGGTTCCTATTTCCACAGCTTCTTTGAAAATACTTTGGCTTTCTCATTATAGGATCAAAATCTCCATCAGTCAAATCGTAGTGCTTTTAATCATTCTTAATTACAGCGATATCCTGGAAAGTCCCACAGCTATAACATGTGCTTCTACTGGTTTAAAAGACACACAAAGGACTTTTTTGAGCTTTTAGTCATGTTGTAGCAGAAGTCACGCCTCAAAAACCTACCTGGAGTTGAATTTAGCTTAATTTAATGACTCCTGTTTACAAAGTTGTCGTGCTCTGAGCCTCAGAAATCACTCCGTTTCAATGTTTACTGAATCATGATGTCACAGGTGGAAATCCTGTGTAGTTTTAAATCCAAAAGTCATTGTGACAGAGTCGATCTGAGCCTCTCTGCCTCTATGTGTTGTTATATTAAAGGTTGAATGGACAATTTTTTTTGCCCAAATCTGAGTCTCATTTCCTCGTGGCGTGGACTGCCGATTAGTCCTGCCACGTATCAATCATAAAACGCACCTACCGCTCACCTGCAGCCTCGTGTGGCTCGTCCCACGTTTCCACGTGGCTAAGCGCATTGATCTATCATAATATAGTTCCCTAGTGTACGGGGCAAAATGAAGACGGAGAAAGACAGTTCGAGCTGATTCAGAGAAAGACGGAAATCTACGGGAGACGAGAGATGCGATCCGTCGCGCTAATAAACAAACGCACGTGTGTGTTGTGTCAGTCCGCACGGGGGAGTCCGCCTGCGTTCTCAAATCGCCGGAAAATCGTCCATTGCGCCTTTAAGGGAAGGGAATGTTTCTTAATGCTTAGTTTTTTTTTTTTATGGTTCATTCCTCCTTGTGCCAATAAATAGTGATTCCAAGTGTGTGGAGAGCTGCTGATGGAAAGTGAAGTGTGTTTTCTATGCAAAGGCATCATTTTAAGTTCTTAAGCAAAAGTACTCAAGGGGATGTTTGAAGGCCAATAATCATATAATAAAATCCATTAGCAGTCATATACTGAGAATACATCACAATCATAGGCAGATGCTTTGAGATTATTGTTAGAATTGTTAAAATGGGTTTTAATCATAGAATCTGGCAACCCAAAGTTGACTGTAGAACCAAAACCAACATTATGTATAATTTTCTAATAACAATAATCAGATATTATTATGTCAATCCAACAGAAATGTGTTAAAACATGACTTCAAACGTATACATTTTGAGGTTTAATTATCAGACAGATGGGAAATGTCTGTGAAATGAAACCCCTTTAACCCTCATTTACAACATAACTATTATTCATTTTCATTTTTGGTCAGCTCTTTTGTGGCATTTATTCAATTATTCATCTATATCTTTTTTTTTTTACAGTATTTACCTGACCCACATTTTGCATATCTTCAAAACAACATTCACAATATCATCTACCTTTTGACATATTTCCACTTAATTACAATTGTCATCAGAACAACAAACTAGCTGTAGTTTACCACAACCGTACATGGGGAATGAATAAATACATGTATAAATACAATAAAAACATGTACGATATTATATTTATTGTAAATATTACGACCTAAGCATGAATGAAGGGAACGTCCTGTCTCTCCCTATAGAACAAGAGACCCTGCGGTACTTTGTATTTGTAGACAAGTGTAACAACATCCCAGGAACTACTAACTACCCGGAGACGGCAGGCGAACATCTGTTGTGTTGAGGATTCAGGTGCAGCAGGTGTAAGGAGTAGTGAGGCGAGACCCGGACTACCAGCTTCTCATTTGTATGCGCTCGACGTTCAAAGAGGCGGCGGTAATTTCAGTGCAGTTTGGACTCTGAAGCGCGAGGTCTCTGCGGAGCAGCGGTGAACGGAGCGAGGGGAGGTTTGGAGCTGCTCGCTGCTTGTGTCTCATTAGTGTTACAAAAAGAAGTGTGTTGAAAATACTTTGGGAGACAGCGGAGAAGTACGGTGGCTTAATTATTGTTAGTGTTTTGATGCTAAATAGATATTTCTTTAGCAGATTCTGTAGCGTGTTAAGTCACAGAGTACACTACTTTCTTATCGAGGCAGGGTCACGTGACTCTGGGGTATATCATTTCAGATATTTCTGTACTCAAATTTATTTATCGCTAAACATCGAACGGACTGGATTATTCATATTTTTACCTGTGATGTGATCTTTTAGTTTACCGTATTTTCCGGACTATAAGTCCCACCGGAGTATAAGTCGCACCAGCCAAAAAATGCATAATAGAGAAGAAAAAAACATATATAAGTTGCACTGGAGTATTAAATGTGGTTGCAAGTGTGAAAATAATAAATAATATCACATATAAGTCGCTCCGGAGTATTAGTATAAGTATATAAGTATAAATATAAGTATAAGTCGCACCCTGGTCAAACCTATGAAAAAATTAGGATAATAGGATTTTTGTCATAATGATGAATTTATAGTGTATTTACAGGTTTCAGCGTCCCATTTTACAGAACGTTTTGAGGACTTTTCTCCATTTGAGTGATATAAATTATTTTAAATCATTAACCACAATGGCAACGGTCCTAGTTTCTCATAATTCTGAAACCCATGAATAGATTGGAAGCAGTAGCAATTATAACTTTGATGTTCATTCATTGTAGAAAAGTAGAAGTCCAAGGTATAGTGATACTTTGCCACGACATCACACTCAAGAAAAACATGAAATAAGATGGAAGCAACACATTTTCTGAAACCTGTGCTCAATGCATGCGTTCATGGTCATGTTTACGTTTCACATATTTATATTTTCGGCCGAAAAATGTGAGTGCGACTGACGGAAACTGAAAACTAGTGGCCGCAGTGTTATTTGAGAGGGACTCACCTTGTTGTTGTAGTTCCAACTAAGTCATAAGTCAGTTCTTTATGATCAGATTGTGACATTGAGTTATAAAGGTATCAATATGACTTATGGCTTCAAATCCACATATGTTACATACAATCCCCAGCTGGGTAAATGCTGGAGGTGTGGTCTTTGGTGAGAAACTACAGAGAATGGACAGAGACACAGACTTCACAGACCGGCCTCTAGAGTCAGCACAGGTCAGGCAGACTGCAGGGAGAACAAGCCGCTAACAACTACTGCTCGCCATACAATGTGTGTGTCTACAGTGTGTGTGTGTGTGTCTACAGTGTGTGTGTGTTGTGTGTGTGTCTGCAGTGTGTGTGTGTGTGTGTGTGTGTCTGAGGCGTGTGTGTGTGTCTGCAGCGTGTGTGTGTGTGTGTGTGTCTACAGTGTGTGTGTGTGTGTGTGTGTGTGTGTGTGGTGTGTGTGAGAGAGAGAGCGAGAAAGTATTTACCTCGAGAACAATCTGGACCCAGAAAGCCAGGAAAACAGTGGCATATTCCCGAAAGACAGTCTCCGTTTCCATGACAATTCTGAGGACACTCCATAATCGACTCTGATTTTGAGAAGAGAGAGAGAGAGAGAGAGAGAGAGAGAGAGAAGTTAGGGAGGAATTGTAAAGGGAAGGAAAGAAAGAAAAAGAAGGAATGAAGATAGTGGAGTGGAGGTGAGGAGAGGAGGGTGAGAGTAAGAGAAAGGAAATATTGAGCAAATACGAGAGCAAATACATAGAGAGGATGGAGAGATGACAAAAGAGACAGAGAAAGAAGGTAATTACAAGGAGAGTAAAAGAAAGGGGAGCAAATACAGATAGGAAAGAGAAAGACAAGCGTAAAAAGAGTAACAAAAAGGAGAGATAGAGAGGAGAGCAAATGCAGAGAGAGAAAGAGAAAGGGGAAGAAAAGAGAAAAGTGAGTAAGAGAAAGGAGAGCAAATACAGAGTGAATGAAGAGAACAGAGAGGGAGAGAGAGAGAGACAGAGAGATAAATAAGAGAAAAGAAAAGAGTGTGAGAATAAGGCGATGGAGAGAAGAGTAAATATGAAGAGAGGAAGAAAAGAGAAGTAAAAAGAGAGTAAGAGAAAGGAGAGCCAATGCAGAGAGAGGAAAGAGAGAGCCAGAGAAGGGAAGAGAAATAAAAACATTGTGATTTCAGGGGTGAGTGTTAATTGGAGCGCCTGGATGTAGTGTGTGCGAGAGTGTATATCTAAAGAGAGCGCGCAGACACAAAACAGGGAGATGGGTCCTGGGTGGTTGCCGTAGTTACCGCAGCCGGATCAATCAACAGACTCTAACATCCAATTACCCCTCAGGCCCTGTGCTGTCAGTCCCCGCGCCTTGCCTAACGGGGCGTATCCACCGCACGCGCACGCGACGCCCGCTGCACCAACATTTATTCCACTTGTTTCACAAATGTTTGCTTTCTCTACGCCGACTGTCACTTAACTAAACCGCGGCAGAGTGAACGTTTACTGAGGGGCAGTGGTGGTCAGTGTGGTCGCCACATGAAACATTCAAAGGCATTTTCCATATGCTTAATAACCCAATGATAATAAATTAGACATAAAGCTTTTTTAAAGGACAAAAATCACTTTTTAACATAAACTGTGCTATAACATTGTTACCACATCAAAAACACATCTGGAGTTGTGTTCAGCTTCATTCACATGAGTTTCATTCATCCTAGTTGTCTTCGACGAGCCTCAGAAAAACACTTAGTTTCAAATTTCCCAGATTTTTGAAGCCATAGGTCAGATATTCAAAGTCTTCTGTTAATAAATTTGTTAATAAATCATCTGCAGACTCGTTCTGAGCATTTCTACTGCCAAATTGTGTGTGCATGCTTGTATTAGCATGCCGGGACAAGCTAGGTTTTATTATTTCCCTGTAGTAATTCCCTCTGCTGCCAGTAGATGGCGGGCTTACTTAGTTTTCAATGCATTCAAGTTCTAAAACATGACATGCCAAAGAAAAGGTACTCAAGATCATGTTTAAAGACCAGTAACTAAACAAATAATGCATATTTTTGCATAAAATGTCCTTAAACACAAAAGAAAAGTCATATTTTGTGGTATCAACGCATTTTTTTTCCCACCAATATCGGCATTATGGCAGTTTGTTTTTTTTATCACTAGTGGGGGCGCTTCAAGCTAATGCACAGAAGTACAAGGATTTTTTTGACCAAATTCGCAGATGTTTTTGTTTGAGTCTGAAAAAAATGTCAAGGCGTCGTATAAAGTTAGAATTGAAATACTCAATGCCTCCAGGAGTTATTTTTGCATGCATACGAATCAGACACTAAAATCTGAAGCCTGGTTAACTTAATTGGACGCTAAATAATTAAAGATAATTGTTAAGCTACATATAAAATTCTTCGGGTTTCAATTTGTTCAGTATGTTACATTGTTATATTTGTTATGCCCAGTCTATTTTTATAATATTATTTGTTAATCATAGATAGAAGAAAAATGGAAATAAAATATAAGTGATATAGGTAAGGTAGTATTTTCTTTTCATACTATGAAGCATAAATTCAAAACTTAAATGTAGTATAAATGACATACCTAGATAAATAAACTTTACCTATTACGATGGTGTTGTAGCAGACTTGTTCTGTGTTGCGCCCGTCGTTGTAGAAAGCCAGGTGCCAGATCCCGGTGTCCAGATACTGTATGAATCCAGCCTCGTGGACGTTAACGGAGCGGGCGTGTCTACTTCCTGTCCCCGCCTCCTCGTCATGTGACCCGGAAGTGAAGCCGTGTTGTCCCGTGTCAGAGTCGCTCAGGGCTCTCTTGTCTTTGGAGATCAGTCGGCTGCCGTCCAACAACTCCACAAAGTCGTACTGAAAATAAAAACAACAGTTGTGACATTGTAGTATTTTGTCTTTTACTTTAAGATTTTTTTTTTTTTTTTAAATATGTAATCGTTTTGTTTCTTTTTTGAGATCAGTGGTGGAGAATAAAGACAAAGACAAAAGTAAAATTGCTGTACTTATGCCAACTGTTCTTTACTTAAATCAATTTTACAGTGGATACTTTTTACTTTTACTTCACTAAATGAAACTCCACTATATAAAAAAACCTAGTCTCATAATTTCAAAGTACTTCATCATTTGAGGGCTAATGCTCTGATGATTCTGTTGCTTAAAAATCTGCAAAAAAAATCTTTAACTCCACTATATTTGACGCTTTAATGGATACTCAAAAAGAATATGTTAAATGGGTACTTTAATACTTTTACTTGAGTAGATTTTATTGCTCCTGAATCTGTATTTTTACTCAAGGAACAAAACTGAGTACTTGAGCTACAATGCAGAAAAAAGTCAAGCTCATATAATCTACAAACAGAGGTACACCACGGTTCAATAAAGACCCACGGTCAAATTTAAGCGACTTACTTTTGTTTGTTTTTTGTGGATAAATAAAGATGTATAAATGCCTCTCCATCTCCTCTTCACCACCACCGGTGTCAGTGTTTTGCTGATATAAATTCTCAATTAGCTCTTTTTGTCCTTCTAGGTTCACCTTTCGTTCAAAAGCGATCGAAAGATGATCAAAACTCAAACAAATCTTTTCAACATCACATTTTGTATTATACAGTTCTTGGTTGTAGCAATTTATTCCGTTCGTCCAAGCATTTTTCAGAACAAGAACGTAACTAGTTAGAGCTTCCAGTGTCCCCATAGTCTTTCCTCAGTTTCCTAATTTACCGTTTACACAGCTTAACCAGCAGTTTCACAAATCTGTCTGTGGACTACTTCAGACTGGCCAATTACCACAGCCAAAGTACAAAGATTTTTGTTCAAAAGGTTAGCATATACCCAACCTTTTTTTCTGCTGAACTTCAAAATCCTTATAAAAGCTTAAATGTTTGTTTTGGCTCGCACTGTGTGTTTAATGAAAGAGAGTTTGCATTAGCGTTAATCAGTTATAAAAACTAACGCTAGCATTAAACCGGCTTCATCTTGGGACCAATTTAGGTTTGGCTCCATATGGCCACAGTCAAAGTAATAGTCACACTCGCTCTGCAAAATATTTTTATAACGGCCTCTAGAAACCTTGTGCAACCTTCTTCCTCTATTCTATATGTATTATATAATGTAGCTCCTTGTTTTACGTGTTTGCTCAACAATCAGTGAAAACAGAACTGAACAAAAGATTGCATAAGTCTATTGTGTTCAAGAGTGATACAAAGTGAATATAGTGATAATCAGTGTTGGGAAGATTACTTTGAAAATGTACAGAATAACAAATACCTGCATTAAAATGTATTCTCCGTCATATTCCGTTACTAGGTCTGAATAGAGTACAGTATTCTGAATACTGTCACACTATCCTGTTAATCTCTGTCAAAAAATATTAGACTGAGACTAACAAAGCACTCTTAACGCCATCTCACTTCATTTCAGAACTATGTATTTGGGCCTCAAAACTCCTGCCATGGACACAATAAATGGATACCTCTGGAACATTCTTCTGGCGTCAAGGAAAAGGCCCTCACAAAGTAATGAATTTGACAGAATTTACTAATTGAATAGACCAAATGGAATATGCTGGACGACATGTTTAGGACTATACAATACTTTGTTTGCTCCGTGGGTCTTGTTTTTGTTCTGGGTTCCTTTTATGTTTTTTTTATATTGTTAATACATTTATTTATTTTTAAAAGAAGAAAAAAAGAATACGTTCACATTGAATTGCGTTGCATAAGAATGTGAAAAAAACAACTTTTTATTTTTGTTTCACCGTTCTGCATCTATTAAAAGATAAGAGAACTTTGATCACAAATTAGAGAAGCAAACATTATGTCACTGATTCAGTGCAACTAAAAGCATCATTTCCACGGTCATCGCATCGCTCGTCTCCCGTAGATTTCTGTCCACTTCTGCGTGAGCTCGAACTGTCTTTCTCCGTCTTCATTTTGCCCCGTACACTGAGGGAACTATATTATGATAGATCCATGCGCTTAGGCACGCGGAAACGTGGGGACGAGCCTGACGCGGCTGCAGGTGAGCGGTAGGTGCGTTTTATGATTGATATGTGGCAGGACAAATGATTTATCCACGCCACGAGGAAATATGATAAAAAAAAATTGCTGAAAAAAATCGTCCATACCACCTTTAATCTAAATTAATATTCTTAATATGCATTTTTGGTGCATGTTTTTAGTTACGTCTCAACACTGGTGATAGTTCAGGGTTCTAAAAATATGGTTCTGGTACTCTGTTTTCTTCGCACATTTTCAATAGAACAGAACCATTTTAACAATTCTTAAAATCCTTTTAATACTGTAATAAGCATATCTTGAAGCCAAAATCATCACAGCTTGACACACTATATAAACCACTCTCTCCTGCTCCACAGTCTCGATCTGACAATGGAAGAGCGTCAGTCCTGGACCATCTACATCCGATCGGAGTTAGATCGCTCTGGTTCTTCTCGACGTTATAGTTTTTCCTTGTCGAGAAGGTCAAGGAATGTTCTGGGACAATTCTCCATTTGCTTAATTCCAATGGACATTGTTAACCTGCTAATCACTGTGTTCTTTGGGCCCTGACAATGACAACAAACGCTTGGATGTTTGAATATTCTTAAAAGTTCAAGTCCGTTTCCGATGGCTTTCGCATCATCCTTCCACACATCCACCCTATGTCATTGCTCCTGTCCCCTTCTGTGCTGGAAACCACTCAATTCTTAAGTATGCCACCAATCCCAAAGACCCCATTTCACCTTAACAAGACGATACCTTAAAGTCGAAAACTGATTTTTGCCCGTGGCCATTTTTCGACCCGGGACAGACTGGCCTTAAAAGTGGTCCACGGAGACGCCAGACTTCATGTAGCTAATTTACCACGGCCACATTTCCTCGACATTTCTCTTGCTCTTCCTGATCTGTTACGCTAAAAGAGTTAATGGGAAGTCAGATGGATGGATGAGGTGACGGCAAGGACGCCCACGTGCCCCCCTCATATTTAATGTGCGAACGCCGCGTAGTGCACGGGGTGGTCGCTGCATCAAGCTGTCCTTCGCTGATAAGTGGATTAGTCCCCTGATAGAAGACGCGATCCGGCCACACACACATGTAAGTGCAGTCATTAAAGACACGCTCTAAGTTGGTAAGGAGCTTATCTGTTTCATTATGAACCGAGGATCCATAAAAAGCAGTTGACCCGCACAAAGGAGCAAGGGCAGAAAGGGGATTTTGCGTTTCGGATACGTCCGCAGAGAAAGAAAAGAAACGTCTGATAACTTTTTTACAATTTGGTCAAAGTCGAGGTCAAGAAGCTCTTAAGGCTGGAGTGCCATTCCTTTTTCATTTAGATTATTAGAACAGGTTGGCAGGGTTTAATATAGGGACAGGACAAGATCAGAAGTAATTGATGTAGCAAAGGTCCCATCGTGTGTTATTTGTCGCAGCAGCGTTGTTGAAAGTACAGAAAACGACGTAATATACATAAATCATGACATGTCTCTTGTGTCCTTGAGCAATGCACTTCCACGTCATTGAGTATTGGAGTGAGCAACTAATTAAATTAAATTATAAATGACTATGAGCAGCTGGTTTTACCATTAGTTTGACGAATCCTAGTGTTAATCTTCTGAAATGAGAAAACAATACAAGATGCGATTCGTCTGGTGGTATTTCAGTATATGTTACTTCATTTAAAGAACATTTTTGACGTTCTTTAGGGAATTTCTCGGTCAAGGGTTTTCAAACTTTTCACAGTAAGTATTGCCAAAGGAAAGACTTGGCTTTCAGAGTACCGCCAGATCTAAACCAGGTCTAAACCAGGTCTAAACTAGGTCTGGAATAGTCCTATTTCAGGTCTAAACTAGGTCTGAAACAGGACTATTTCAGGTCTAAACTAGGGCTTACCCACGTCTAGACTATGTCTAACCAATGCTAAACCAATGCTACAGAATTGACTCCAAGTTAGACAAACACAAGGTTCCACCAGAACAAGAAACATGGGGTTTAAGCCCAGTTTCGACCTGTGATGGACCTGGCTTAGATTTGGTGGTACTCGGAAAGCCAAATCTTTCCTTTGGTAGAGTGAAAGCTCGAGAACAACTGCTGTAAACCACATTATTGTAATACAACTTGAATGACTGTGCGATTTGGATGTTCTTACCTGCGTGTGCGACGGAGGAAGGCCCTTTCGTCCGTACACGCCAACCAGAGCGTCTCTCTGCACCGATATGTTGAATTTTAGGAATTGGGGTTGGTCGATGTACAGCTGGGACCTCCAGAAAACACCTGCAGCAGAAGGAGGACAGTTGTGTGTTTGACTGTACCGGGCACATGTGGGACGCAACTAAACTCTGCTTTCTTTCCTCATGCTCTTTATGAACAAATGCTACTAACATCAGGCCTACATGTATATCTTAATAGTATCTAAAAGTATTGGAAACTACCAAAGTATTCACTTTTTCCTACATGATTGCTGGTTATTGTTCGTTAATTGGTTTGTTCTTCTTTCTTTCTGCCATTTTCATTCTTTTTCAATTTCCTTTTCTCATCCCTCCTTCTTTACTTTCTTCTTTCTCCCTTTCCTTCTTCCTCTCTTCCTTTCATCCTCTCTTCTTTTATTTTTTTCTTAATTTAGTCTCTCCTTTCTTTCTTCCTTCATTCCTTCCTTTCCCTCCTTTCGTCCATCCTCTCTTCTTTCTTATCTTTCTTCCTCCCTTCCTTTCTTCTGCTCTTTCTTTTTGTTTTTTGTTATTTTAATGTTAAAAAAACAACTATTTTATCAAATTGAATAAAATAACCGCAAAACACAAGGCGTTCTGAACCCTACTCTTTTAAAAACAGGGGCATGGTGATAAAAAAGTGAAAGCAAGGTGTTGGATTGAGGTGAAATAAGACATTATACTGTAGAAATGTAAAGTAAGTGTAAATTAAAACTTTTTTTTATTTCACTGCATAAAGTTACATGTGATCAGTATGCACACGACATGTCTACTAAGAGTTTAATTAATTCAAAATCCAGGAAGACACCACATAATTAATATTCTTTGCATTTTAACTCATTTGGCTCTCATTATCCCAAAAGAACTAATTTGCACACCAAATGTATTTTAATTTATCTGACCACATCTAACGCATTTAAATGCAGAAGAATGTAAAAAAGTAGACTCCTGTAAGAAAAGACTGAATTATGAGTGAACTTTAGCACTTGTAGACAAAGGTTTATACTTTTCACATGCATTTGAGTGATATTATTTGGAAATAAGTAGCCTACACTTACTTACTTACCTACTTACTTTACCACTTACTTATTGCTTCTGTGATCCTAAATATTAACAAAGATTTTTTTAATGGTGTTTGTTGCATATCACCTTATGTTATTTTTTTTTTTACGTATCAATCTATTCAATTTATTTATGTATCTATTGATCTCAATGGGTTAAATAAAGGCTAAATAACGGTTCATAAATAAATAAATACAAGTTTGGTTAGCTCCAGAACAGATGTGCTGTAAAAGCAGCTCTTAGGGTTAAAATGAGACCGCTGAGTGCAATTATACGTCTAATTATCCACGGGTTTCAGAATAATGAATTTGGACCATTGCAATTTGAAATGCTGCATATATCACTGATAATAATAAGGATGTTCAAAATATGCGAAAAAGCAAGGACTGCTGTTTAAAAGTTCCATTTTGAACACAGTAGAAATCAGGTACAGCGACTGTGATCAGCAGTAGCAATTACGTTTTTAATATTGCTGCATTTTGGTTCTTTAATTTAATAGGTTGAATGTGTTCACAGGCCGTTTTCTGACCTGGAGGGACGTCTTGTATGGCTCTTCTTCCCACGTCCACTTCTCCTGTGTCTATGGTGTTGTTTTCTACCATGTACATTTTACCTGCAAAACAAACAACACATGGCCATTACTCAAAGGGGAACACATATATGCTATGTCACTTTTAACTAGTGACTCGTCTGTAAAACATCTTTAGGTCAATGTCAATGGTCAAAGCTTATTTATAAATCACACTTGCAACTTTAAAAGCCCAAAGTGCTATACAGAAAATGCAATAATACATAGATACAATCAATAAATTTCATGTTTATTGATGTTGTATTTTCTAAAGAGCGATCCTAATGGCAACAAATAAATACATTTAGCTGCACAATTTATTTGTTTCCACGTCAAAGCTTATGTTGAGAGAGCAAACTGACTAAATAAAAAAAACAACTGACAAAATTAGTTTTGCCTGTAGTTTCTTGCCTTAATACTACAAATAAAACACCAGAAGCTCTCCCACCCATCAAGTAAAAGTTAAAAGTACCATTTATATGACTAAAAATGGTATATTAAAGCCATCAATTACATCCCCCACTAACAACAATAAAATCCTAACGACCAAAAGTTGAGCAGAAACCCAATACTGTTCGCCCGCCTCCAAACGCCTGATGTGGTCGAGGCTGTAATTTCATACGTGGCCTTCCTGTTCATAATATTATACTTTTACTGGTTTAAAAGTCTTACTCTGAGCCCATGAAACAGATGTTTTTGAACCTGCTCCAGTGCGTCTAAATGACCAGGTCTGTGCGCGTGGCAGTAGTTATGGGTGTCTAGACGCTATGGCCGTTAGTTACGCTCATATGAACTGCGAACACGCGAGAAAAGACGTCCAATTGTCGAGTGCGGAGCGGGCGAACACTAACGCGCAGCGCCCAATGTCATGGTGATTAGTGGGTGTAATGGAGCCGCGTGTTACCTGGGTCACACAAGGCACTGTTCCAGTCGTCTGCAAAAGCAATCAAACGCAAAACCATTCACATTTACAGATTACAAAAGTGTGCCGTCTGTGAGTTTCTCTGTTTTTTTTTACAGAAAAAAAATATTTAAAACAATATAAAAATATATATTACAAATAAATAAATAAATAAAATAAAGATTTTGTGGGACCGTGTTGTCTCGTGTTTTTGGCCTCAAGTCAAAATCCAAGTCATGTCCAAGTCATATCCAAGTCCAAGTCATGTCCAAGTCCAAGTCCAGTCCAAGTCATGTCCAAGTCATGTCCAAGTCCAGTCCAAGTTATGTCCAAGTCAAATTAACTCCAAGTTATGTCCAAGTCATGTTCAATCGTTCAGATCATGAATTTATTCAACTTAAATGACTAAAAAAACTTAAAATATACTCAACAATTAAACTTTGACATTAGCATCATTCAAACCTGTCCAGAAAAGCGCTATATGAATACATTTTATTATTGTTATTATTAATGTTACATGGTAGGGCATTAAAACAGGGTTTTTAAAAGTATAAAGTAGTTGAATGAATACAAAATAGAACTGTGTACTGTGGAATAAATCAAGCAAAGCAAAAACATATATGGAGACAAATATAATATTGGAAAAGTCGCATATTGCACCTGGAGCCACACATCATCGCATAGTGGGTCAAGTAGCACAAATAAAACGGCCACATTTAACTTGAAATGAAGTGCCTCTAAATGAACGCTGTGATACACAAAAAAAAAACACTTCTCAAATTCAATTAAAGCCACATTTTGAGCTCAATATGGCGTTGGAGGAGGACGAGTCGTCTCCACGCGCGCAAACACGACTTTAATAACGCTGTGACGGGCAGCGCTTTATTAGTCTTTGTTCGGGATCACATCTTGTCCAATTACACAGTGTGAATAGGCCTTTCAGAGCACCGCCGCGCCAATTAAGACCAGAGCCAGGACATCAACAGATTAACCTTTGCTTACAGGAAACCGCTCACATTAAATTAAGATTGAATATTGAAATGATGAATTGGCTGGATGTGTGGAGACGTCTTTTGATGAGAAGGTGTACGTAGTTTATTGGATGACACTATAAAAGGCCATGGACAGAGAATTTGGATTCCAAAAGAAGATGAATTTTACGCCGACAATTTACCCTGTGTGACCTTTTGTAGTTTTTTTTTCATTGTTCATGTGGGGTTTCAATGTCAATTCATTTTTAGGCCCCCCGAACTTCACAAAACAAATATGACGCTCAAACCAACAAATTAATGTAAATCTATCTTCCGCTACAGGTTTACATTTGACAGTTTGAATAGTTTTGGTATCAATTCTCCATACTGGTTAAGGTAGGCTGCAAAGAGCAAAAAGAACACCTGACACCGATGGATCAGCACATTATCTAATATATGCAGCGGGTGTAGTGTATTTAACACAAAAACGATGAAGAAATGGCTATAACATGGCTAACATTTATGCCTCTAGCCTTAAATTGTACATTTCTTAGGTAATAATACCGATCGCATTTGGTATTTGCAGTATCCACAGTTAGTTTGATACATTGGCACAGATATTATCATATCTTGGGCTATAGTTTCTAACACATGTCCAAGCCCAAAGAAAACCGTAACACAGCGGTAATTTAAACTGAACGTGAAAGTGCTAGGTGCAAACGCTGCATTCACATCCACTTTCACGCAGAATAGTTGTTTTGAATCTGCTATTCACACCCGGACAGTGTTTCTTCATTAATAGTTTTTTGGGAGAAAGATCTAAATTTGATGCAAAGTGAATTTAGATATGTGATAAAAGACTTTATTCAAAGTAGTTGTGCTTAATTTAACCTGCAGTTGAAGGCGGTGAAGTATGTGGCAGTCAGCGGTCGAGAGCGTTTGAGAGACTTGAGGACTTGTGCTGAGTTCAAGTGCTCTTCATAAAGTCTGTGAGCTGGCCATTTATATTTGTCAGTGGTGTCCAGAGAGCTATAGCTGAAGTTACTCTGAGTTTTGAGATTGAAAAGGAAAAGTATGACACACATTAAATGCAAATTTGTGAGAAAACGGTAGGTAAGGTGATAGAATTCTCATCTGATCACATTAAGTTTGACAATTTCACACCACGACTTTTCATCACCCAGCCAAGTGTAAACGTTGTGTGTGAAAAAGTGATTGGAATCACATCATTAGTTAGAACGGTAGTGAAATAACAATGCACCGTAAAGCGACTAATTAAATGACACATATTGTGCATTCTTTGGATTGTTTTTGGCTTTTAAGTGTGCTTTTGGTGCTCTTATTTTGGTATCTCATGTTTTAGAACTAAAACCAAAATTAGTTAATGTCACTCTGGCCTTTTCCACACTATGAACTGACTTTGGGCTCCATCTACTGCAGAGGGAATTACATAGGTGAGATACATAAACCTAGATTTCCCCGACATGCTAATGCCGTTGCAATGAACGTGATTTGTCTACGGTCCCTCATCTGCGTTTGGTGTTAGCGCGCCATCAACTGGTAGCAGAGGAAATTACGATGGGGAAAACCCCCAGCCATTTAAGCAACGTAGCCGATCCGCTAATATAGCCGCGCAGATGTAATTAACACAATTTGACGGCAGAAATGCTCATAATGAATCTGGTGATAATTTTTTGACTTTGAATTTCTACCTTTGATGTCACACTCCAGAGAAACGTTTTCTGAGGCTCAGAGATTAGAGGCGCTTGTAGGTATAAAAGTGTGTAAAATATAACTTCAAGTATGTTTTTGTTGAGAGAACTATGTTATAGCGTGGTAAAAAGCTACAAAAGGGTACATATTTCATTGTACGTGTCTTTAAAGACCAAATTATTATGACAAAGAACCAATATAAGAAATAAGAAAGCACTGCTGTATCTAAAAAGAAGAATAAAGAAAAGACATTGGAGCAATAGTGCTTAACGCTGTTTCTAAGATAAAGTATGTGTGTCCTTTTGAATGTGAAACAGTGGTGAGCTCAGAGCTGCAGCAGAGCGGTAGAAGATTATAACCTCTTTGTGCTGGTGCGATTCGTGGCAGATGGTCAGGTATAACACGCAGCTCTCGTAAACAGACTTTTTAAAGAACTCCCAGGAAGCACAGAAGAGGCGGTGAAGCCATGATTACACTTTTATGCGGACAACTTTACACCAGCAAAATGTGCAATGGTGGCAAACACAGGGTGAGAGCAGAGGCTTCAGAATGTGCAAAGAAGGAATGCAAAACAATGCAATGATTAAAAAGCAAATATGTAAAAGCATTGTCAAAGAGTCTGCCTTTTATTTGACTTTTTTTTAGCTTAAAATCATGTTATGATATTGTTTCCTCGTCAAAAACGTACTTTGTTCACGCTTGTTTGAGGAATCCTGTTCATGAGTTCATCTCCCACTGCGCCTCAGAAAAACTCCCGGTTTCAAATTTCCCAGATTTGTGATGTAGAAATTTGAAGATCTACGGCTCGAGTTCATTACAACTGTGTTTGTATACTAGCATGTCGGGGCAAGCTAGGTTTTGCCTATTTTTCGACTGGTAATTCCATGTTGCCAGTAGATGGCGTTGTAACAGCAAAAAATCCTGACGAGGGTAATGTGTGCTTTCTGTAGATACTTTATTTTAAAATCTAAAACTTGAAATGCTAAAGTAAAGTTACTCAAAAAAAATCATAAAATGTGTCCTTTAACACAACAAACATTTGTAATTGACTAAATACAAGATGTATACGTTTAAAGCCATACAGGCACACATTACAGATACAGACATTTTTGGAGATAAAACATTATAATAAATATTGGCCAGTTGGAAATCTACTTCTACAAACTGTAAAAAATTATTATTTTTTTTTTTCTGTATGAATAACATGGACTAAACGTAAAGTATTGAACTGATTCATTGAAAACACTTGCTCTGTCACACTAAAAGTGCTACATATGAATGCCATATTGTCCATAAACTTACGTCCTGCTCTTTGTGGCGACTGATTTATGATCAACGCCATAAATATTTAGCCCAGCATCTGCGTTTGGTTTTGTTTTGAAGTGCTTGTTGTTTACTGCTGCCATTCAAAATCGAGAGGAGATAAAACAAAGGATTCTTATCACAACATGTCACAGAGTATTTAAAATATTGAAATATTGATGTAGAGTGATAGTAAATTTTGGGGTACAGTTTTAGCAATATATCAAAATTCAAACAATATTGTGAATTGTTTCGAGTGGAAGAGAGATAGAGTATATAATTTATAATTAAAAAAATGCTAATTAAAAAGTAAAATGATAAAAATGTATATTAAGGTATAAGATGTAAGATGATATTTCTGCACTTTGGGGATTTTTTTTACAGATATTTCACATTAAAAACCTCAACTAATATGTTTAAAGACATGTTTTAACACATTTTTAAATACATTTGACATATTCACATTTTACATGATTAAAGTGGATGTATAGCCTTTTATATTTTAGTATGTGCAGGTTGTGGTTTAACATGGAATTGTATTTTTGGTTCTTAAAAAACTGATATACTGCAGATTATCATGTGAAATACATAAATGATCTGATGTATCGCAAAACCATGATATTATTGTACAGTGTATCGAATTGTGAAGGACTCTATGATTCTCAAAAGTCCTAATTGAAAGTACTTGTTTTGTTAGTAAGATGTAATTTAACAAGATAACATGTTTTAAGGTTAAGGCAGGCTTTTGATCTATAAAGAATGTTGTCCTATTGCTGGAGCAGCCCGTTTGGCAGCAGGGGCCATTATGAAGTGTGGGCGGCAGTAGCTCAGTGGTAGAGTGCTCGTCTTCTGATCCAAAGGTCGGCGGTTCGACTCCCCGCTCAGTCAGAGCGGTCAGATCCACTGGCCCGCAGGTTGGCGGTGCGATCGCAGCTGCCTCATGTGAATACTGCTGTTGTGTCCTTGGGCAAGACACTTAACCCAACTTGCCCCCCAGTGTCTGCGTACATCTGGGGTGTGAATGGGTGACTGGTAGAAAAGGGTGAATGGGTGACTGGTAGAAAAGCGCTATATAAATGTGACCATTTATGACCATTTACAAACTGAACCGACAATCAAGGATACGACTGAAATCATAATGGAGATTTGCAAAAGGGGGAAAAAAATTACATCCTGACACTTTTGACAGACTTTTGACCAATTGGGACAAAATGCCAGACAACAAAATTAGGACTATTTATGTTGTTATGTTTAGATGTTTCTCTGTGTCTTGTTTCTGTTCTGGTATTTTGTGTTGTATTTAAAAACTGAGAAAAAGAAAAAAAGCATATTAAGTTAAAATCTAAAATATGTACAGTAACCGATGTTAAAGTGCATATGACAAATTATACTTTACATTTCACCAAAACATAGTGAACATAAATGTATTCAAGACTTCACAAAAATGTTGCCAATTTTCCCCATGTTTGGCCATTTTGGTGACATTAATAGTGTCACGTCCTGGTTGGTAATTGCACAACTATTACTTAGCAACCATAATGGAAACAGGGGCCAAACGCCACAGTAGTTATGATGTGACGCATAACAAAATCTGAGAAGGAATTTGAAGATCGTCTGCTCTGTTGTTGAGTCCATAAATCAATGCTAGACTCCATGATAATCATTTAACAAATCAACAACTTTATTTTGTTAAATCGAAATTGTGTGCTTGTTGTATTTAATGTCAATATGACTTTTCAGCAAAACGAAGGGAATATGATTATATTTAAGATTTTACCAAACATTTGGCAAATTTGATACTTTGACAAGGCCAGCGAATATGACATAGGTAATGTAAACGAGGGCTAAAGTCCATTTGAATCATTTCAAAATGGAGTTTTTTCTACCATGTTTTTGAAGGAGTTTCTGCTTTTTATGTATATATTATTAATAATGCATTACATGAAAATCATTTGTAAATAAATAAAAAAATCAACTCAGCACTACTTCCTTAACTTTATTTGTCAAATTGTCTTCACAACTGCAGCTTGACTAAAGAAAAACGTCATAATTGGGCTTTAAATGGTCTAGATGGAATGTGGCTTATTGATGACATCACAGAGGGAGTCCATTGTGGACTTCCGGACGGTACAGCGTAAAACACATACTTTGAAACACATACTTTGAAAACGTACAACTACAGTAGGTGCCGGTAAATGCCCCTTTTCAGTTGGCTCCCAACTGCCATTAAAAGCAACACAACAACAACTCTACTTCCTGTAATTCACAACTTTTATTTTTCTATTTTGCTTTACAAACCACTTCTTGGCTGATGTAAAACTATGATACGTATTTACCACAGGTTTTATCCCATCAAGCGATGTCGTAAATAGAAAAACATGAGAAAGTGTCATGTTCACTTTAGATCTGTCGAAACAAATCCATCTTACACCTACAATGTTTTAACTGCTTAAACTGGCCTGAGGTGAACATACTGAGCAGTGATTGTTGAAGTGACAGTGAGTCGTACTGTTCAGACCACCCATGTTCTTGGACTGGCACTAAACATGAATTAATATTTTCATAAAAATACAAATTTAATGACAGCAGTAAATACAAGGCAAATTCTCCAAAAACACATAAAAACATTTCCACAAATCACTGCTTTCCAGGCGTTTGGGGAGGATTTTCCCCTGTAAAATCTGCTGCGAGCGAGCTAATCGGAAGTTTATTGGAAACAACAGAGCATGATGAAAATCACACGTTGAAGCAATTTCGCATCAAGGGCACATTCCTTTTAACTGTTATAATAAAGCCTCGACCAATTATTTTGTGGAGCGGTTTATTTCAGGCCTGTCACCTCAAATGTGTGTGAAAAAACCACCTGATGACAACCATCGACAGAATGTATTCAGTGAAAAGGAGTGTTTTGCTTTTAATTCTATCACTTTGTGCTTAGCTTTCACCATTAATAAGATTTATTCACAAACATAATATTTAAAAGTGGCTTGACCTGATTTTTACCGTTTTAAAAATGTGCAAACAGAACTAGTACATGTACCCAATTTTTGGATGTAAAGTAAAATCTGTTTGGCCTTAGTACATATATTGTAAAAGCATTCATTTGAGTGAAAATGTGACCACAGCACTTTCTCTGCACCTAAATACAAAGCGTTTTATTGTCCAAGAAGCAGAAAGTGCGCCGTTAGCATGCTAACGTTTGTTAGCTTTACCTGGGACGGCAAAACTCGCTATGAGCTCAGAGACTCGTAAAAAGTGCTTTATAAATTAATTGTGGTGAATATTTAAGATTCTCAGATTACATTAGTGAGCAATACATATGGAGTTTAGCATGAAATAGCTCTGTTTTTCACATTTCGAAACAATAAAAGTCAGGTACAGCCCCTTTAAAGAAGTCTTTTTTACATCCAAAACCAAAATAACATTTAAACGTTTGTAAAAAGAGAGGTGATTTTTGCTTTGACAGATTTAGAAATCTAGTGTTTGCGAGTTGTGTATGAAGGACATTTCAGCATTGACCTTGGTTAAGGTGAAGGGACTTTAAAAAACACAGAGGAGCACTTCTCGATCTCATGAGGGACAATCTAACTCAAGCTAACAAACAAAACCTCTCAATGGAACTCACACACTGCAACGTGAGTGCATGAGCCTGGGTTTGGACGTTCACAATCAGTAAGAAATCATGACACATTGATGAATGATGTAAAGGAAAACAAGAACAAATCCTATTTTACACATGTTATAGTCATTATGAAGACAAAATACTCGTTTATACGGCCTAGTTCTGAAAACATCATGAAAGGTCAATATTTATCCTGTTTTATTTCAGTTTTTTAATTAATACTTTAACAACTATACTTCCTATTGAACCAGTCTTTGATATTGGTGTGATAGAATGAATAAAAGTATCTACAGTTAAAAAAGATATTTGATCTTTTTGGATTAGTTTTAATTTTAGGGAATGCTTTGTTTGACAGCTCTATTTAAAACCACAATCCAACAGAGAGTTTACGTCATTTCTCTTGGATTTCTTGCCCTTACTTTGGCTCTCGCACAGACTGGCAGCACATGACACGGGGCCAACTCGCCGCAGTTGGCTCAAGTCCAGTTTTGCAGCGAGAACGACGTGAACGCCGGCGCTACTTGGGCGTATCGTACGTAACCGATCCACCGCGGTCACACTCACTCACGGCAAACAACCACCAACGAGTGACGTGACAAACTAATGTGGTGCAGTGAATAGTGTAGAGAATGAAACGACACTGGCAGAAGAAGAGGATGATGGATTTGCACTGTTTTCAATCATAATCATATCCTTTTATGTGTAAAATAGGGACGTCACAATGTCAAATTTTAGTATCATTATTGTGAGACGAAACATATACGTTTAAAAATGATTCATGATTATTGACACAAAAAACAATCAACATACTTAACTTTCTCTCACTCAAGTAATAAAGTAAAGTTATTATGTTCATAATACACTTAATTATGTAAGTTAACAGATAGTAAGTTAAGGGCAGATATAAAAGGTTTTTTTTTACATTCAAATTTACTTTTATAGAGTATAGTTTGAACTGAAATTGTTATTTTTGCGTCTAAAATGGTTGAGATTATAATTTTTTGATTTTTACGATTAAATTGTGATCGGAATAATCACGATCATCGATTAACAGAACATTCTTGACATCTCTAGTGTAAAAATGGCCAAAATTGAAAAAAAAAATTGAAAAATGCACAGTGCACGCCTCATTGTGGTGATATGTCAATGGATTTAAAAAATACAGAAGTCATGTTAGATATCGTATTTTGTATTTGCATTAACCAGATCTAACTGGGAAAAAAAAATCACCTCCAGTACCATCAGTCGAAATCTTGTTTTAGTCCAATAATGTAAAGTTTGACACGAGCAGCACAAAAAGCAGCAGAAGGCTTGTTTTTACCGTGTTTTTGAAAGTTATGAGCACAGATTGGAAGACTGTTACACGGAAACGAGAAACGAGGTGGAGCAAGTACAATCCTTGCACACGTGGGAGAAAATGTCACATCTCATCTGAAAGTGTGACACGATTTTAAAATAGCCTAAAAAAAAAAAGAAACAAATCACAAGTAGCACTTCTAAGCTTTACTTGCTCTGAAATTACTTTTGGTTTGACAATTTGTCGTTTATGGAAGACCTCTTTGTCATTTGTGATTAATAGATCTCTTTGTGTCAGATGCCCTTCATTGCATCATTGCATTTACCAAAGCAAATACTGTCCCAGATTACATTGTAAATAACTGTGTCCGTCATTCTCAGGTGGGCCGACCATGACCCACTTGAAAGCCTGACCCATTTTCCATTTTCAGACCTATTCATAGCAACTTGGATTATTTTAAGGACATATTTTGGAGTTTTGTGCATTTGGTTTTACTATGTCATGTTATTAAGTGATGTCTAGACAAAAAAAAGAAAAGGAAAAAAAAGTGCATCTACGCTGACAGATTTCCTGTGACCCACTTTTGGGAATAAATCCAGTCCTGGAGGAAAAGGGATTTTGTAAACTGTTCAAATCAGTTTGTGGTGCTGTGTATTTTATTGGAAATCTTAATATTTTAGGTTTGGACATGAAGCAGCTTCTTGGATGAGTGGTGAAACGTTTTCACTCTAAAAACTTCGTCCAGTTAACAGAATTCAACCTTTTTCACGCCAAACATGTCATTTCTGTCCGTGTAAATCGTCGTTCTCGTAATTCTGCACCAACTCCAAAGAGGAAATACGTTTGGTCACTCATCAACGTTGCTTCTTCTGCCTGTTCTGGTGAGTCACTGCCTTGTATATCTGTCTGAAGGGAACAAATTGACGACACTGAAACAAACACGCCCTATTCACTGTCCAGTTGAAAAAATCCAACTTTTCTTTTGGGACGATTTAGTTGATATCAACTATAACTGAAACTGAGATAAGTTACAACAAAATAAACGACAAATTTGGTTGTAATTTGTGGCTAACAATCGCAACAGTGGCTCAAATGGCTGATGCATTTTAACCGCCAACCTTAAAATCATGAGCCCGTTCTACCACCTTTGTCATGGTGCCGCTACAGTAAAACGGCAGTTCAAAGTCCTTTGTTACCGTTTTTTAAGTAGCCCTGAACATTTCGGTAAACACTCTTCTAAACCCAAAAGTGGCCCGAGCTTTTGAAAAAGGCGTTAAATGTCTGTCCCAGCACAGCAGCGGCATCACCTGCTCTGAACTCGGCCTGAATGACTTTGGCGTCGCTGCTTTAAAGTACGCGTTTCATGTAAATGGAGGGGCTTCAAAGGGGGCCAATCCCCTTTGGACTGAGCGCGTGCCGCCTTCAGGTGCCTTCGGATAAGGCGGGACTCACCATTGTCTGTGGACACCATGATGGTGTTGGGAGTGGTGTCCCGAGCCGTTCCGCCGTTCTCAAAGGTGCCGTATCCTTCGCTCTCCTGCAGCTGCCAGTTCAGGCCGAAAAGGTGCATAGCTGGAACACAAACATCAAGGAAACGGGTTAGAATTGGGCTGGAACGAAACAAAGGGAGGGGTCTGAGAGTCGGTCGAGTTTAGGGAAGAGGAGGCGTTGAGCGAGGCAATAAAGTGAAGCCTCTTTATGGCGGTAAAAACATCTTCAAGTTGATCGCAGAAACTTTTCAACAACTGTTGCTGCTGCTTCGGATTAGAAAGAATTTTATAATATCCAAAATGAATTCAACCTGAAAACTTAGGTAGATTTTTCCTAAAACATCTGACTGAAATTAGCCCCAATTCACTCTGAGGCTGTTTCAGAACTTTTGGAGCATAAACAAATATCTGGACAAAGCAGTTTTGGCCTCTGAAGTTTGATTTACTTTAATATACGCAATAACAAGCTCTGCACAGATGATTCTGATATTTGTGGGGGTAAATATAAAGAGGAGTAAAGCTGTTGTTGGAGGAATACACTGACAGACAGTAGACTGAGCTTTTGTTGGGTTTTGAAAATCCCCATTTCAAAGCGGAAGCCAATATCACCAAAAAAGATATTTAGGGACTTTTAATAAAGTAAAAAAAAATAAGGTCCAGGGAGACCTTGGGTTTGGAGTACAAACTGATCCTGATTCATCCAAGAAAGATTGATTTGAATGGAAATAAGCGTGCTACAGCTTTTCTTTTTATGTTTCACATGCCCGGGAGCTTGATAGTTTCCTCTTATGAAATGGTGAACAAAAAATAATAAATGAAGAAAAACTCATCTTAAAAGGTTCTCACAAATGACATTTTTTAGGTCATCACTAATAATAAATCTGTCGTGACATTACTGTGCCATTGCTCCCTCCGGTCAAACACACAATGACAGATAAATACACAATAATGAAGGTGTTTTTGCTCAAAGGAACAAATGCAGTACAAACAAAGACAGCGGGAGATTTGGGACACCGACTTCTGACTGTACCACAACTGGACAGTAACGCTAATAGAATAAAAAAACATTTTTTTGCAATGTTATTTTTTATTAGAACATAAATCAACAAAAAAACAACCAAAAGGGAAAATAGATAAATAAAAACACAAAGAACGAGCTGGACCAGGTAGAACATAAGGGAGTGGCATCAAAAAAAAAGAAAAGAAAAGAGGAATTAGAGCATATTAAGTTCTGAATAATTGTCATTTACGTTTTATTGTTGTTTTAATCATTATTTTTGGCCTGTAAGTTTTTGGAAAAGACAGTGTCACATGAGAGAGAGAGGACACAATGTTTTTAAATTATTGTACAACCAATGTTAAAGTTAAATTAGAAAATATGGAACAAGAAGGATTCTGAATTGCAAAAAACACACATTTTGTTGTCACAGTAGCCAATATGAACCCGTAACATTTGACATTTCTATTTCAAACCCTTCCTCTAAAAATTCCACGTTTCAAAATCGCCCGGACCCCACAAGGAGCGATCTGGGACTTAATTATATTGTAAAAGAAAAACCCATGTCTTTGCAGTCTGCTCCGTGCGTCCTGGGAGCAGAGGAGTGAAGGAGGCCCGCGGCGGCTCCACAGACACGGGGAGATCCCGGGCCCACTGCACCCGCCCGCGCCTCACCGTCTCTGGGCACGGCCGCTCCGACTGCTGCCCGTTTGATGGAGGCACCGCGGTTCTCGGTGGAGCTGTGCGCGGCCCTGAGGCGCACTCACCGACGCAGATGTTGAGAATCATCTTTTTGTTATTCCTCTCCAGAATCTTTGCCGCAGATTGA
Organism: Eucyclogobius newberryi; assembly: GCF_026437365.1. Taxonomy (NCBI): domain Eukaryota; kingdom Metazoa; phylum Chordata; class Actinopteri; order Gobiiformes; family Gobiidae; genus Eucyclogobius; species Eucyclogobius newberryi. Next base: position 3,340,176 of record NW_027316056.1, read on the forward strand.
GTTGTGACCTTATTTTTTTCGAAAGGCAAGAATAATGATAATAAGTGAGTTTGGTGCAAAATAAAAACCACCTTGTTCCCGGCGCAGCTCAGCATTTTACAGATTATGTCTTGGACTTTTCAAGAAAACTGTATTTTTGTGTAATTTTCTCTCTTTTCTCTTCTTCTCGTTGTCTTTTCTCCTCATCTTTCTCTGTTCTCCTTTCTCCTCATCTACTTCCTCCATCTTTCTCTCCTTCTCCCTCTCTTTCTCCTCCCTCTCCCTGTTCTCCTCGTCTCTCTCCTTAATCTTTCGTATTCATATTCTTTCTCTTTTCTCCTCCTGTCTCTCATTCTATTTGTCTTATGGGTTAGGGTTAGGGTCATTTTCTCCTCGTCTTTCTCCTTCTCGCTCTCTTCCTTCTTTTTCTTGCCTTTCTCTCATTCTCTATCTACCTCCTCCATCTTTCTCTCCTTCTCCCTCTTTCTCTTCCTTTCTCTGACTATTTTCTCCTCCTTTCTCTCCTCTCTCCTTGTTCTCCTCATCTCTCTCCTCCAACCTTCTCTCCTTCTCCCTCTTTCTCTTCCTTTCTCTGACTATTTTCTCCTCCTTTCTCTCCTCTCTCCTTGTTCTCCTCATCTCTCTCCTCCAACCTTCTCTCCTTCTCACTCTTTCTCCTCATTTCTCTGACTCTTTTCTCCTCTTTTCTACCCTCTCTCTGTTCTCCTCATCTCTCTCCTCCATCTTTCTCTCCTTCTCTCTCTTTCTCCTCCTTTCTCTCGGTTCTCATCTCCCTCCCTCATCTTTCGCTCATTCTCACTCTCTATCTCCTTTCTCTCCTCATGCTTTCTCTCCTCCCTCTCTCTCCTTCTCCCACGCTCTCTCCTTCCTCTCTCTTTCTCTCTCTCTCTTTCCTCTTGCCCTCTTCTGTGTTTATGCTGACGGCCTGATGAATAGCTGTGGAGCTGATTTGGCATTTTACAATCTGAAGAGGCAAAGTGGGAGTTTGCTTTTTTCCCCTGCTTTGCCGACTAGTCAGTCCGTGGACTCACACCACCTCTAATTAAACCGACAATGTAATAACAACACACCTTTTTGTCATGGGACAGGCCTGGTGCCCTCCCAGAAAAGCTACAGGCAGATTCCTCCTCAACTGTGGGGCACAACAATTAATATGTGCCCTGCGGGTGGCGCTGGCTGCAAATGTTACAGGTGAACGAGCTCGAGAGTTAATTAGGGATGTTTTATAATGACGCTTTTTACGGTTTGATTTGAGCATAAGGAGCGATAAAAAGAACAGAGCTTGATAGATTTACAGTATATGTATAAACGTGCAACGCGGTGTAGTCAGAATAGAAGACAAATGTAGCGTCAGTGGCTTTATCGTCCTCGTTTCTAAGCAGTGTGTCGGCGTCATGCGGAGAGACTTTGAATAATGGAGTGCGTTATAAACTGATGGTGTCCAAAAGCGGTCGAATCGAGGGAAACGGAGAAACCGCTTGTCGTTTGTCAGTACAAACAGATAAGTGTCATTTGAACAACAAAAAACTCTCTTTACCAAGCAGTGTTGAATCTAATTGAGTGCAATACAACTATAATTTCGTCCCTTCTTGATACTGTTTAGTGGACATGTCAAATGATTGTTTCTATTGAGACTAAGATATTATAAATCAAATAAAGGTTGAAATATGGAGACTGAAGGCTTCTAGACAGAAATTATTTGGGAATAAAGTGTACCCATTTATTCTTATCACAGATCCGACCTTTAACTTGGCCTTGTTTAGCGCGTCTCCATGCTAGGCAAAAGAAAAGTGACATAGTTCACCTTTACACTCAGAAACGAACCACATATAAGCCCAACTTTTTTAATTGCACGGAGAACGTATCGCTTTACAGAGGTCGGGATGAAACGGCGCGCACAGGACGTAACACAAAAGGCCTGTCTTTCCGCGTTAGCATTAGCAATAGCATGTGTCTGGGGAGACGCGCGGACATCTTTGAGCTTGTCACTTCGCACCTGCCATCCCGTCATCTCATTAAACACACACAGGCTGATGCGACGCCGCTGCCGATGTAATGAGCCCCCAGCCTCACTCGAGGGATAACGGCGCCTGTATACGGAAATGAAAAACTGTAGACACAAAGAGGACTAAATAAAGACATGACAATTCCTCTGGGGACGGTACATAAGTGTTGTCAGGTTTTATAAGGGTCAGCGCACGGGAGTTTGTTTCTGTCGCTAATGGCCTTCGCACGTAATGTATATGTCAATAAAAAGTATGCAATATTTACTATATAGTAGGATGACAAGCTGTGAGTCTCGTTTGATGGATAAAGTCAGAAACTTAGTGGGGGATATAGACCTTTCCGAGAACTTTTCACCGCTTTTAAGAAGTTTCCTAACGAATTGTGTGGAATCACGTCTTGATGGAGGTTGTTGTCATGGTGTTACCTCAGAACAGTAAACCGATTGTTCTGTAGATGTTAAAAACAACAAGCGGCGCTAACCGCTAACATCAATGTAGCCTTTAGCCCACAGCAACCAATAGAATTGTTGGATATTAATTGGACCACTGTATTCTTCTCCATGTCCTTGTATCTGTCTTATTGTGCAGCTTAACTCTTAAAATCTCAGTTTGCGCTTGTAGTTGTTGAAAGGGTGAAAGAGCAGCTCCTCTACATTGAAATTAATGTATTGCTTCCCACACAGAGGGCCATTACTGGGCGTTCCCTCGGGTGTCGACCGTTTCATGCACAAATTCCAATCAGCGAGTCAAGGAGGTTTGCAGAATATATTGTAAAGATAATAATATGACAATAAATGATATTGAACAACACAAAATCTATCCATTTATGGACTTAAAAACAGCGCTCAAAGCTTAGCCAATCACGAATCTAGAAAATGTTTATAAAAAATTGTTTTTTTTGAGGCTCAGAGGAGATGACTTTCGAAACAAATAAGGGATCATCTCAAAATGGGTTGAAGCTGAAAAGACTTAATATTTTTCGTCTTGGGGGAGGGTTTGAACCTACATTTTGTCTTTTTGTTGCTTTGAAGCTTCAATACATCGTTGTGGCAGTAATTGTTTTGAAATGCTAAAAAACAGAGAGAGACTAAAAATATTAAGTCTTTTCAGCTTCAACCCATTTTGAGATGATCCCTAAGTGTGAATGAAGCTAAATACAAGTCCAACAATGTTTTTGATGACAGAACCGCATTATAACATGGTTAAAGGCTTAATTGTGTGTCGATTGTAAATAAGAAGGTCAAAGTCACATTTTGCCTACGCTTTGTCAGCACTTTAAGCAAAATATAAATAATACTTTTAGTTGAGTTAGGAAAAGTTAACCGAACAGTTTGTATCATTGCGGTTGACTTGAGTATTCCTATAGGGGAAGCAGAAATGTGCAGCGGTTCAGTGAAGTGACAGGTGAGGCAGCGCAAACAAGTCCAAGTTTCCTAGTGCGAATAAAAATGAAATACACATAGATAGTTTGTAATTACCGGAGAAGGTGTTTTTTTTGTTTTTTTTACAGCCCATGGCCAATATCTTGTTCACAGTAATTTCTCCTGACAGTAAACATTTATAAATGCAGTGTTTGTTTGTTCGTTTCTGAGATGTACTGAGCTTTGATTTTATTTTACAATCAAGACACAGCAATATCTGAAATTGAAAGAAAACACATGTTGTTCCTATATTGAATTATGGTCAACAAAGCAATCCAGCTGAATAGAGATATGGCATGTTCAAGGCCAGATGCCCTTCCCTGTAAGAACAAGCACTATTATCAAGACCGGGGGAAAAGTATCTTGCTCAAGGACACGACAGCTACACTTCTGTCAATAAAAAAGACTCAATTATGTCTCCATTATGTCTTTACTCCATGGTTTAAATGTCTTGCTTCAATTTGGTGACATATTAGATACAAAACATGTGAAGAGGGGATTTCTTATTTAATATTTGAGGAAACTATCTCCTTGAAAAATAGTGTATCAATTCAACAAATGTTGCCTAATTTTTATTTTATTTTGTTTTCTTTTTTCATATATATATATATATATATATATATATATATATATATATATATATATATTTTTTTTTTTCAATTTTATAAACAAATAGATAGAAACCAAACGCAAATAGAACAGAACAAAAAAACACACAAAATTAAATAAAAACATATTTGAGTTGAGTTAAATGGGCTAAAGTGGCATTTTAGAAGCCACATTTCACAAAATCATTATTATTTCCAAATTAAAAGTCATATCAGTTCAAAATGGTCGAAATGATTCACTGAGCCCATGAGTCAACACACGGCAAGTCATACCGAGGAGAGCTGTGTCAGGGACCAATTACAGATTCGACCGGGGAACATTTAGTGAGAGAGAGGCCCCCGCTGTTCACGTGCACGCCCCGTGCCCACGTGCACGACCCTGCTGTTCACGTGCACGCTCCGCAACACGTGCACGCACCCCAACACACGCGTACAGACCCACACCGATCCCCCGCGCTCCAACACACCTCAGCGCCTCATTAAATTAGAGGCGTGCTGCGCTACTACCTGGTTAGAAATGAGCAGCAGATGCGACATACGTAATTCTGTAATGGTTACTTAGCAACCGTAATGTAAACAAAGGAAAACACCATATGAACGAAGCAATAGTTATGATTTGACAAACAATAGTATCTTTATTTTGTCAAAAAATTACTTAAACTGTCAGAAAATTGTGTCAGTTTTGTGTAAATTGTCCCTGCATTTTTGATGTAACGTCGCTCATTGATGACATCACAGAGGGAACTCTGTGAAAACTGATCATTTTCAACTCTTGTTTTTCTTTCTTTTTTTCGCGACAAATCACAACTTGACTGATGTAACACTATGATAATTCTTTTTCTACATGGCTTATTCTTCCAAACCAAGTCATAATTAGAGAAAAAACATAAGCACTTTAAGTACAGTTCTTTTACTTTTGTACTTTGTTACTTTCCATCAATGCACCGTTGGCGCTGTTGGACGCCACGGTTGAGTGACAGTTGCCATGGCAGGTCAATTTCCCGATACGAGGACTTGTGTGAGAGTAGTAATTAGTGATTAGGAGATGAAGAGCGAGTGGAAGAGAGTTCCTGATGAGCCGTAGTCAAAGATCGGTGCAGCGGGGAGGACGGGCACAATCGATGCAAGACAAAGTTCCCCACCGAGTTAAAAGCAGGCCTCGAATCAACAACCTGCCCGGGACATCAGGCTTTTTAGCGGGTCCAAGTGCTCCTGCTGCAGCTCTGATAAGCCCGCGGCCGCTGAGCGGGCCACAACTGACTCTGTGCAGCGCTTAAAAGGCACGAAATGTCTTCAAGGCACATTTGTAGATGATGGAGAAAAGGGTTGAAAGATAACGGGACATTTTCAGTTTCATATCTTAAAAAAGATTATAGTGCCTCAAATGATTTCTCAGAATAATAATAAGAAGACGACAGCTTTAACTGTTGCTTTACCCCACTGTGCAATAGAAAACAGTTTCCCAATGTATTGCAATATTTTTTTTTTACATTACTTTGCGGTTTGCAGATTAAATACAGAAGACAAAACAGAATAATTTGTTCCAGGGTTTAAAAGAAAGTAACACTTACAGGATAAATAATTCATTAAAGCTTGAAGAAATGTGTTAACTGTTTAATTGCATCAATATTTTACGCAATAGTTATAATAAAAACTGAAAGAGAGTTTTTCACCCTATACTTTTCATTGAAGACTCACTAAGACCAATTCACTAAGACTCCTCTGAGACTAGATACTCAATTGAAAAGGTATTGATACAGGAAACAAATCACATAAATTGGTTAGAATTTGACCTTTCCTGAATAGTATTAGAATCGTTTCGACCGTAACTATGGTAGTGCATACAAAAAAGTAGCATTTTTGTCAATAGTGTTCAAAAGTATCAAAACCTGTATAAAACCTGTTGTTATTGAAGTAACAGTACTCGGAGTAGAAGTATTGGTCAATTTTGTAAGTTGATACTCACAATTATCTATGTTTAGTCTGAATAGTTTACATGCTAGAACTGAGACCATCCCCAACCCCGCGCCAATGCTTTACTCTTGTTCTTATCAATTAAAAAGAACAAATACTATTATACGATTAGCGCAAACATGTCTTCAAATACAAACGTGAACATTTACAGAGGAAACTGGAAGCAGCAGGTATTACTTTACGCTGTTGCTAGCTTGCGTTTACCTTCCAAACCTTCCAAACCTGCCTATCCTTCTAACTAAGTGACACTTTGATTGTTTCTCTGCGTCGGGTCTGTTTGTGTTGACTGTGATGGCGGTAATTATTTGAAAGTCCCATCACAGGGACAAAGCGAGCAGTGATGGCGGCGCGTGATTGAGAAGAGAGCCGCATAATACCCAGCTTTATCTCCAGCTCCGAAACTATCTGAGCTCAAAAAGAACCCGTGAATGAACGGCGGTGCCTCTGCCAAGTCCAGTCACAAATGTGCATCAGACGAGAAGCGAGAGCGGGACCGAGCCACGCTCCCCGTTTGTGCCACACAAGGCTCTTCGTTTAGAAGATGCAGCTTGGCCCAATTAGTCGCACGCTGGGAGGTTTTAGTGCCGGTGTTTTTTGTTGGAGAAATGCAGAGGATAAGCAGAAGTTGGCAAGTTGGCACCCAAACTCAAGCTGAGCACTAAAGAGTTCACCCTGTTGCATTTAAGTTTGAAGGCGCCTGTCTACTGCAGCGCTTTGGCCGCTTGCGATGAACAATTTCTGATCGTGGCTCAAAATCGTGGGTCGCAAGTCTCACAGGACTGTTGTACGACAAAGTGAGCACAAACATGTGACCATCAGTGAATGCAAACATGTGACCAACAGTGAATGCAAACATGTGACCAACAGTGAATGCAAACATGTGACCAACAGTGAATGCAAAGATGTGACTAACAGTGAATGCAAACATGTGACCATCAGTGAGCACAAACATGTGACCAACAGTGAATGCAAACATGTGACCAACAGTGAATGCAAAGATGTGACTAACAGTGAATGCAAACATGTGACCATCAGTGAATGCAAACATGTGACCAACAGTGAATGCAAACATGTGACCAACAGTAAACGCAAATATGTGATTAACAGTAACCTCAAACATGTGACCGGGGGTAAACACAAACATGTGACTAAATGTAAACACAAACTTGTGACCAAGAGCATATGGAAACATGTGATCAACAGTAAAGGAAAACATGTGACCGACACAAAATGGAAATATGTGACTAAATGTAAACACAAATATGTGATTAACAGTAACCTCAAACATGTGACCGGGGTAAACACAAACATGTGACTAAATGTAAACACAAACTTGTGACCAAGAGCATATGGAAACATGTGATCAACAGTAAAGGAAAACATGTGACCAACACAAAATGCAAATATGTGACTAAATGTAAACACAAATATGTGATTAACAGTAACCTCAAACATGTGACCGGGGTAAACACAAACATGTGACTAAATGTAAACACAAACTTGTGACCAAGAGCATATGGAAACATGTGATCAACAGTAAAGGAAAACATGTGACCAACACAAAATGCAAATATGTGACTAAATGTAAACACAAACATGTGACTAAATATAAACACAAACATGTGACTTGGTCTGCTGGCATCACCTACTTGTCGTCATGGCGATGGGCATGTTTTATGCCTACTTATGCCTATCTCTTGCTTGGTATGCAACCTCTACATAGAGACAAGCAGGTAAAAGACCCTCCACCACCTTTAAAGGGCGATATAATAGATTGTATATTTAGTCGTATTTAGTAGAGCTCAAAATGCTCTGTTCCATGTGCCATAAAATGTGAGCGTCCTTTCTACTCCTCCTTAACTTTACTACAAAGCAAAGCCTCAACGTAAGAGCAGTATAATAACTTAAATGCACAATCATGTAGTTGTGGCAGTATTTTTTGACTATGTTTATCTTTGAAGCAGGATGGCTTCACAAACAGGCTGGATGTTGAACAGAAGTTTTTTCGTCTGCAGCAGTCGACGGACACTTGACACTTGAGAACACGCAGCTTTAAAAGAAGTCATTATGTCACTCTGGCTTAAATCAACGCAATAACCTGGCAGTTCATGGAGCGACACAAACCAGTGCTGAACGCTCGGGCTACAGGTTAATCTCCATTACGGTCATTTTGCAAGGATCAACTTCTCAACCCTAGACGTACCTGGAGAATGCAGACATGCTAGCTAGGTTGTAATCTCGCCAAATGAGACACAAAGTTTGCCCAATGTATATAAAACTTGTAGGTAATTCTTCCAGCCAGGGACAATTGACCAGAATGGTGGCAAAAAATCTGCTCAGTTTGAAGAAAGGATCAAATGCAGTGAACAAATGTCCCTAAAGCTCAGGTTAGATTGTATCAACTAAAGCTGCTTTCAAGTGGTCCTCAGAAGTCGCTAATCTAACTCACTAATTGTTGTTGATAGCCTCCACCTTTGAAGAACATGTTTAGCCTTCTGCTCTTATGATATAGACAACTAACAGTAAATCCCTAATGTATACGGCATTTTCCGCACTATAAGGCGCACTGGATTATAAGGGGCATTGTCAATGAATGGTCTATTTTCGATCATTTTTCATACATAAGGCGCACTGGATTATAAGGGGCATTAAGAGAAACAAAACGTGCACCTCACAAAATTGCTGCAACCAGAATTAATCCAGACACTGGATTATAAAATACACTGTTGTTTTTTGAGAAAATAAAAAGCTTTTAAGTGTGCCTTGTAGTGTGGAAAATACGGTAAGATAAATTGACAAGTCAAGCAGTTTTTTGTCCGTCTCCACACAGCAGGTTTCGTCCGGTGTGGAAGTCAGGCAGCAGCTTTTGTCCAGAGTTTGTTTCCCGACTTGAGCGAGCGTATATGTGCAAAAAAAAAATCCCAAGTTTTCGAGAGCCACATAAACGCTGCCACATAAATCAGTTTTTTTTTTGTCTCGAGTACTACTTGAACTTTGTTTTACACGCCAAGTAACATCTAACTCTGACTCCATGCAAATAAATCAGTTCGTAGTGTTGTCGATTATTGCTAATTTGTTTTCTTGTTTATAGGTATTGATGCCCAAAATCCTCAAAAAACATTCTAAGCAATATCATTTTTTCAACATTTCTGACTGAAATATAATTACATTTCAAACTTATTTTAAAATGAGAAGCGCTGTCTCAATCATGCAATCATACAGAGCACTTGGCATTACAAAAAAAAAACTAATTACTACAGACCTTAAATAACATTGCATTTTTAGCACTAGCATCACTTTAACTGTTGTGTTTTTTAACTTCTTTTTTTTTTAAGAAAATGAGGCTTGGATGAATGTTTTTCAACTAATTATGAAGTCAAAGATGTTTGAAGGTCTTTTTTAATTTCAAGTGAGTAAACAAGTTGTAGTTTAAGGAAAATTTGTTTCAAAATTTCAAATGAATAGAGCCTAGCAGGTGTATTTGCCTGTGATTGTTCCCTGGCCGCTCGCAGGTTGAATGAATAAAGACTTGAGGTAATTATGCATCTTTTTTAATAATACACTGATGTCAGCTGCAACCTATTCAAGCATGTAAAACAGGGCCAAGGCCTCTGGAGGCGCACAAAACGCCAATGTAACAACATTCTGAGACGCACAAAATATCCCCAATAGATTTTTCAATTTTTGTAAGAAATAACATAGACATACCAATATTGCTTTGCAAACTTGCCCATCCAGAACTGAACTACAATTAAAGTAGGACAAGTCTCGGACCAACCAGGTCTAAATTAGTGCGAACCCAGTAACTCAGAAAGCAAGATTTTATTATAATTTTTACTACCTGGATGATGGGTCGTGGGCTGGATTAAATAATGTTGAGGGCCTGATTTGGCCCCAGGGCCTTATGTTGAATAGCCCTGATGCAATGTATGT